>NC_091060.1:45892386-47337386 GCF_000393655.2 Nicotiana sylvestris | reverse complement strand
AATTCTTATATCTCTTTAATTAATGTTGACTTATCGTTATGTTTTAGTTCCGCCTTACATACTCAATACATTATTTATACTAACATCCTTTTCTTGGGGACGCTGCATTCATACTTGCTGTTATAGATAATCAGTTTGACAAGCCCTCATAGTTGACGAGGTCACCATTCAGCGAAGGATCGGTAAGACTCCACCTCATTCGGAGTGCAACCGAGTCTATAAGTCATCGTGTCAGAGTTTTGCTACAGACTTATGGGTAGGCCGGTACTATATCCTATTTGATGTCGAATAATCTTAGAGGCTTTGTAGACACAGGTTCATTTTGTATCGTATGTCAGAGGCCTTGATGGTCCATATGTATTCGTGTTTTAAGAATGATGGTTCATTGATACAATGTTTGCCCATTTATAGTTATATATTATGAGTTGTGGTCATGGTGTCGAATAATGGTTATAAAGAAAAAAAAAAGTTACAGAGTGGTTCGCTCGGGCTAGTACGGCACGGGGTGCCAGCCACGCCTCCTCAGGTTTGGAGCGTGACAAAGTGGTATCAGAGCGGGTCGTGTTCTAGGAAGTCTACAAAGCCATTCCTAGTAGAGTCTCACTTATGGGTGTGTATGTGTGCCACACTTATAACTGAGAGGCTATAGGGCATTTAGGAAATATTACGCTTCTTTTGTTTCCATATTGTGCCATAGAGCTGAGTCATAAGAAGTCAGTATAAAGCTTTCGCCAAATTTTGTATGCACCAGAGGTGCAAGTATCACAGTAGAGCTTTAAGGTGTAATTTCCACCTATGTGGAAGAGAGGTTATGAAAGAAACAGAAGATATGATGCGAGATTAAAAAGTAAGGTAAAGGTAAAGAAGATACGAGATACTCAAGTACAAAAGGTTGTAAATAGTCGAGACTTCAGATATAGTTTGGGTTTTAGTTTAGTTTACAGAGAAGACCCTAGTGAATTTTTTTGTAAATCTCTAAGAGTTAACATTCGAGGACGAATGTTTTAAAGGGGGGGGGGGGAAGAAGGATGTTACATCCTGTACTTTAATATTAGGATAAGTCGTAGTAATCCATATGAGCTTGAAGGGATTAAGACCATTCATGAGATTATAGAGGATTGGTAACTATGTTATTGTAAGACTCCGTAAGTTTAACAACCTTGATACCGTTATTTACATTTGATATGTTATTTTGAGTGGAAATTTTTTGTAAAAATGTTTGAAAAATATAATTTTATATAGTTAATTAATAATTAATGAATGATTAATTAGGATATTGGATAAAGCCTAAAAGGCCTTAATGTGGCAGCCTGAGCCAAAGATTTTGACTCTAAGTCCATATATAGGTAGCACATATGTGGCTTAGTCATATAGTATGTGGGGACCATACCCACCAAGCTTTAAAACATCTCTAATTCACTTTAAGAGATGTTGATATCTCTATCATATGAGAAAGGAAGGCTTCAGCCAAATCAAATAACAATTTGCATCTTAGCATCTTAAATAACGTGATTTTTTTTAAAACAAAATTCAAGCAAGACCTCTTATCATCTTAGCAACGTGAGATGTTGCAATTTTTAGGGAGTACGGTGCAATCTTGCTCAAGAATATCATACGAATTTTTTCCTACTTCGATCCGCCGTTACGTGTTTTGTCGCAATTGACATATGTTAGAGGGATTGTCTAGAAAATCGGCTCAGGTATGTTAAGGCTAATCCTTCCTTGTTTTGTCATGATACAAGTAACGAAACGTAAACAGGTTGGGTAGTCATGCATATTCATTTACCATTGAGCTACAGCCGATCGGATAGTCATCCATTTACCATCGAGCTACGGTTGGTTGGGCAGTTACACATTTACCATCGAGCTACGGCCGGTCCAGCAGTTACCACTGATCAGTTGGGAAGTCATGCATCATAAGATATGAATAATAGTCTCAAAGATAAACATAATATATATATATATATATATATATATATATATATATATATATATATATATATATATATATATATATATATATATATATATATATATACATATACAGTGGCACTTCAGATACTATGGTTAATTCTTATAAAGGAAAAAAAAAGTAACATAGTGGTTCACTCGTACCAGTACGGCACCGGGTGCCAGCCACGCTTCCTTAGGTTTGGAGCGTGATAAAGTGGTATCAGAGCGGGTCGTATCCTAGGAAGTCTACAAAGTCGTGTCTAATAGAGTCTCACTTATGGGAGTGTATGTGCGCCACACTTATAATTGAGAGCTATAGGGCATTTAGGAAATATTATGCTTCTTTTGTTTCTAGATCGTGCCATAGAGCTGAGTCATAAGAAGTCAGTATGAAGATTTCACTAAATATTGTATGCACCAGAGGTGCAGGTATCACAGTAGAGCTTTAAGGTGTAATTTCCACCTATGTGGAAGGGAGGTTATGAAAAAAAACAAAAGATACGATACGAGATCAAAAAGTAAGTAAGGTAAAGGTGAAGAAGATTTGAGATACTCAAGTATAAAAGGTTGTAAATAGTCGAGACTTCAGATATAGTTTGGGTTTTAGTTTAGTTTACAAAGAAGACCCTAGTGAAATTTTTTGTAAATCTCTAAGAGTAAACATTCGAGGAAGAATGTTTTAAAGGGGGGAAGGAAGGATGTTAAATCCCGTACTTTAATATTAGGATGAGTCGTAGTAATCCTATAACGACCCAACTGGTCGTTTTGAGCTCTAGCGTGTCATCCAGCAGTTTGAGGCCATGAGCAGCTTTATTAAGGTATTATGACTTGTACGCATAGTCGGAATTGAATTCCGGGAAGTTCGGAGTTGATTTGGAAAAAGAATTCTCATTTCGGAAGCTTTAAATTGAAAGAATTGACTGAGATTTGATTTTTGAGTAAACGACCTCGGAATTGAGATTCGAAGGTTCCAACAGGTTCGTATAATGACTTCGGACTTGTGCTTATGTCCGAATCGGGTTTTGGAAGACCCGGGAACGTTTTGGCACCTATTGTGGAAGTTAGCATTTTTGGAAAAATTTCACAAGTTTGGATTGAAGTGCATTTCAATACTATCAATATCCGTTTGGTATTCTGAGTCTGAGAATAGCTCTGTATGGTGATTTTGGTATTGGGAGCGCGATCGAAAATGAATTCGGAGGTCTGTGGGTCGTTTTGTAGTCATTTGGCTAAAGATAAAAATTTGAAGATTTTTGAGGAGTTTGAATGGAAGTAAACATTTTGATATTGGGGTTGGAATCTGATTCTGGAAGTTGGAATGGATCCGTAATGTCAAATATGACTTGTGTGCAAAATTTGAGGTCAATCGGACGAGATTTGATAGGTTTCGGCATCGAATGTATAAGTTTGAAGTTCTAAAGTTCATAAAGCTTGAATTGAGTTGTGATTCATGATTTCATCCTTGTTTGATGTGATTTGAGGCTTTGAGTAGGTCCGTGTTATATTATAGGACTGGTTGGCGTGATTAGATGGGGTCCCAGGGCCTCAGGTGTGTTTCGGGGTGGTTTCGGATCATTTCGGGTTGTTTTGGAACTGATGTTTGCTGGTGTCTGGTTTCCTTCTTCGCGAACGCGAAGGAAGTGCCGTGTTCGCTAAGAGGAGTTAATGGGGCTGCTGAGTTTAGCCTTCGCGAACGTGAGGCAATATTGGTTAAGCCTTCGCGAACACGGCCAAGGCTACGCGAAAGCGAAGAAGGTAAGGGAGAGTTGGGCCCAAGGCCATTTGGCCTACGCGAACGTATAGAGGATAACGCGAACGTGATGGGTCTAGGTATCGCACCCGTTTTTTCCCTCCCCTTTTGAGATGGGGAAGAAGTCCGGGTTTCGACATTCACGGGGTGTAATGATTCATTTCCTTTTGGGAATTGGGTATTTGAAGAGTCGCCACCTAACGGATTATGGTGCGTTAGGGCACCTAGAGCGATTAACTCTTGGGTTGGTTTGCATTACCAGAGATTAGAGTAAGGGCTCAAAGTAACCTCTAGGGGAAGGTGTTAGGCACCCCTCTTGGTCCACAACTGTGGGTCTCGGCCGAACTTAGTTTCACAAATTAGTCCATATAAACAATTGAATCAAATAAGTTGCAAGTAAAGCACGTGGGATAACTCAAGTAGTAAGATAAAGGTTTGAACAAGTTGTAAAACAAAGATTTAAATAAAGAAAGGATTTAGTAAAGAGGGGTCCTAGGTTGGTTATCCTATAGGGTCACCCCACGCAATGTCCGGTAAACACTCCTCAATGAGGGGCTACACGTGGCATTAACGCGTAGTCATCATATCCCATGTTTACCCTTCCCATCCCCTTATTGGTCATGCAAAGTGAGTGTTTGATCAACGATTCCTATTACGTGATACTACCCGTCCCTTATTAATGGTCCTGGAGGGAGTTCGGACCTCTACCTATAGGTGGTTCTAGATGTACCCCTAAGGTTTTAAAAGGTAAAAATTCTAAGGCGATAGTCAAAAGCATTTAGGACTTTCACACATAATGAGAGCAATTAAGAGGCTCAGAGTTTCCTCCTCAAATAAACACATAAGCAGCATGACTCAAGCACAGTTAAGGTCTTTCATTAAACAATGTCCTAAAGCAGGATATCTAAGTGAATATACAGAAATAGACAACCCTTTTCTTTTAGACTAAAAAATTATACCCTAGCAGTTGCCTAGCGACTCTTTTAAAAACCTGTTAGGATCAGAAATGTTAAGCGACATAGATAGTTTCAGAGAAATGCAATTGTTGAAAACGCCCTAAAGGCTTGCCTATATGCAGAATACTGGTGTCTATATTAATGCAGAAACAAACAGATTTTGAGATAGGCTCCTTTAATACCTGTAGGCATGATATCTAATGAGACAGGTAGTTTAAAGAACTTGTTTCAGAAAATGTTTAATACTTAATAAGACAAGATCAGAAATAAACTAGGCGTGATCGAGTTGATTTATTAGACTAAATTGGATTGATAGAAAGAATTGCGAGTAGAGCTCCCTATAGGCATGATATCTAGGCGTATTACTGGTTTTAATCAATTTGTAGGCCTGGAAAAATACAGAAATGCTTGTTATAACTAGATCTGTATTAAGTCCTATAGGCATGGTATCTATTATTGAACTGATTTAAGACACGATTGTTTGGGACCTATAAGCATGGTTTCTAAACGTGACAGAATGTAAAACCTTATAGACATAGTTTCTACTCAATGAGCAAACAAACTTAAAAGTAAAGCCCTATGGACATGATTTCTATTAGGCAAAGCAATCAGATTCAAAAGAGTAAAGTCATATGAGCATGTTTTCTATTTAGGCAAAGCAATTAGATCAAAAGTAAGGTCATAAGAATAGGATTTCTACCCGTATCACCCCATGAAATATCCATCTACCCACCTTTTTTACTAAATACCCCAATATCCGTTTACAAATTATTACAAGCCAGTGAATTAATTACATAAGTAAAATAGAAAATCAAGAAGCTATTATATAGGGAGCCTTCAATTAGGCCCAGATTTCCCAAAACCTCCAATGGCCTCATACACCTCAGTTCCATAGACAATTCAAAGTCATCAAAGTTCCCTAAGGATCTCAAGGATTCCGGGCAGTGCTTACACCTAGACTTATTAACCAAAAATTGAACAAGTGCAGTATGGAAAGGCCAGCCTTAGTACGCCAAAGTTCAGAGGGTTCTCAAAGCATCCCAAGGCAATACACATACTAGAGGGAGCTGAAATTATTGACTAAGAGTAGAGTGAGAAGTGATAAACACAAGTTGAAAAGGTTTTAGTAAGAAAATGTGTTTAACAAAAGCCTTTCTTGAAAGTAATTCAGTAGAGATTGTTTGAAAAAGAGATTGGAGTAGCTAACAAAGTCCAAACACCTTAGGATAGGTTCATACAGAGCTAGTTCACAGAACCAAGTAAATTCAGTAGTCATACACAGGGGTCAGGGGTTTGGGACACATATAACACATGCCTGCAAACACATAACCCAGCAAGGGTTTAGGACTGGTTTAGACATGCTCAGAAATAATTGACACTGGCATAGTCACAAACCAGACATGAAGAACTCAACCTCATAGAGGGGTGATAGGGATTTGGGGATTCATGGGACGTAGGATGGTAAGTATACAATAAGTAAGAGACAATTGGCAAGGCATGCCTAGAAACACATATAAAGGGGAATATACTAATCTAAAGGAAGGGGAAGACAATAACATTCTGATAATGTACTCTTAACTACAAATTTCACAACAGAGCCACAAATTGAATCAAACCAGAAATAAGAGAAACTGAAACAATAGGAGAAGCATGTTGTTGTTCGAACTTTGAATTGAAACTAGGACATACCAGTGAGGAGTAGAGTAAGCAGAATGAAAAGAACAAGAGAACACAAATGGTTAGCCTTGGCTTGCAGCCGGCTAACAGTAGCAAATAGCACAAGAGAGAGAGCAAAGAGTTTTTAGTATGAGAGACAATTTTTGAACCTAAGTGTTCGTGTGTCTTGTGTTAATGAAACACTGGAGTATTTATAGTTTGAAAATAGGTAGTAAAATAAGGTAAGCATCATAGTATCATGGTAATTAAGAAACTCAGAATCAGTCAGCTAGAAAATCAAGGCAAGTACTCCCTTAAGTTAAGGGAATTACTTCAAAAGATAAGAACTAGCATATAAGGCAAGAAAGATCAGTACATGATTAGTAAAGAAATAATCAAAGTTCAGTAAGCATAGAGTAGTCAATTAAGACTATGTTCAGAAAACTCCAATTAAGGAAAGGATTCAGTAAGAATGAAGTACCACAGCAAATAAGGAAATGGAATCAGTCAATTTAAACAGACGAGGTAAAATTTTAGGGTTCAAAAGAAAATCTTTCAATCAAACCATCAAATAAGGAAATCAGAATCAATCAAGAGGGAGTCATGATTCTATATTTCAACATTTAAATAGAGAAGAACAAACAGACGTAGAAAATAGCCAAGGTCAGCAATATTGACAGAAAGAGGCAAGAGATGAACAAATCAAGATGAATACAATCATATAGAGGTGATACAAGTAGGCTAAAGACTCAGTAAAAAACCCATTCGAAGCATGTTAACCACAGAAACTTAACAAGAGTCGAGTAGTCATGTTAACCCACAGAACCAAAACAAAAAGACCTAAACAATTAGGGCTTTTAACAAAGGCGAGTTGAAAAAGTAGTAAGAACATAGAATCAATCAAGATATGCAAGGAAAGAGGTTTAAACATAAAGAAAAATCAGTTTAAACAAGTGTAGAAGAAACTCTGAGAAACCCCAACTTTAAAGAAAGTAAAAACAGCTTAAAGTTGATGATTTTTCAAAACAAGTTTGAGAATAGTGTAAAACACAGAAAGAAACAAACTGAAATCATTAAAAAGAGCACAGATCTGAGAAATACAAACGAAAGTTAGGGTTTCAAAGGAAACCCAAATAGAAACGGGAGAACCTGCTATAACCTTCAAAGATCATAACGGATGTAGCATGATTTTGCTCAAAATTACACCGGAGAAGCCATGAACAACCAAAATAGAAAACCTAGACACAAATCGGCATGGCCCAGGGCCCTTGACGGTCTCAGAGATGATGAGAAAAGCGATGGAGGAACCGTTGGAGGCTTGGGGTTGAAAGGTGATCGCCGGAGATGACCGGAGAGGGAGGCGGTGGTTGAAGAAGGCTAAGGTTAGGTTGAGAGAAGAGAAGAGACAAGAGCATCTGAAGGTGGTGGGGTTTCTAAATGATTAGGGTTAGGGGGTCGTTTGGAATTAAAAAGGAAAGAACAAATGTGGGCAGTTGATCTTTTAGAACAACGACCAAGATCTGATGGGTTCTGGGTCGGGTAGCAAAATTTTGGGGCCTGGGTCAGGTTATTTAATATGAAATTGGGTTGGGGAGTGGGTTCAATTTAGCTAAAATTGAAAGCCAAATCTGGCTATAAATTAAATAGCCAATTTTCGCTATTTTAAATTATAATAAATAGTAAGTAATTTTTGGAAAATAATTTAATGTGCCAAAATAATTTAAAATATATAATTATCATTTTAAAAATATAGGTACCAATTTCACGCATATAAAATATAATTATACATTAAAATGGGCTAACATTGCAATTATATGCAATTTAGCTTAAAAAAAATACTAAATGTAATTATAAAAATGCATGAAAAATTTATTAGCTATATTTTGGCATAAGTATAGAAATTAAATGAATAAATCATCATAACAATAATTTAGGAGATGAATATTAGGGATTTTATGAATAAAAGGGGAGAAAATAAATCAATTTAAACACTTAAAATTATGGGGAAAATATAAATACCTTGTGCATGCTTATATATACATATATGTGCTATTTTGAAGGAATTTATGCATATTTAAAACATATAGGGAAAAATTGGGTATCAACAGTTGCCCCTCTTTACTCGGGAAGGATGAAAGGGTTTTCGGATAAAGAAATGATGGCCAATTTTGACCGGATGGGGATGTTTTGAAAGGTAGAGGCCGAACTTTGATTTTTGAGTTGCCTACACATCCCTGGTTTTACAAGAATTAGGCCATGTGTAGTTCTGGATTCACCTGCGGAGTATGCCGATGAAATTACTGTAAGAACGGACACGAGATGTGGAAGCGGCTACAATGAGCGGTTAAGGCT
This sequence comes from Nicotiana sylvestris, assembly GCF_000393655.2. Classification (NCBI taxonomy): domain Eukaryota; kingdom Viridiplantae; phylum Streptophyta; class Magnoliopsida; order Solanales; family Solanaceae; genus Nicotiana; species Nicotiana sylvestris. Next base: position 47,328,719 of record NC_091060.1, on the reverse strand, counting down.
TGGGACGGTTGGAGGGAACTGGAGCGAGATCGCTCCTACTAGGATGGTGGTTGCTTACTGGTTACCTGCAGATAAAAGATGCTATAAACGTATTTGCGAAAATTTAAACATGATGCACATTCCCTTTAGACCATGAAGGTTGTCTTCGGACGGTTAAAGATGAAGTCCTTGGGCCATGATGTCCTGGGCCATGAATTTTTAGTGAGGGATTCACAGGCCATGAAAGGGTATTCTCGGGCCATGAAAATGGTGCCTCCGAACCATGACACCTTTGAATAATGATATGCAAGTTCGAGAGATTCTCAGGCCATGGCATGGTGTCTTTCGGCTATGAGGATGGTGCCTTTAGACTATGACGCCTTTCGACAAATTGGCGATATTTCAGCCCATGAGATGCAATAATATGTTGTAACAAGATAGGGCTTACTCTTGTGAAATTGAGGGTAGAGCTTAGCCCGATTGAAAAGCAAATAGGTAGTAGTAGAAATAGAGCAATATCTGTGCAAAGGAGGGACAGTGCTTAGTCCTGTGCAAGTGGGGAGGCAAGGATTAGCCTTATGCAAGTGGAGAGGCAAGGTTTAGCCTTGTGCAAACATGGAGCCAAGGACTAGGCTCATGCATATATGGAGGCAAGGATTAGCCTTATGCAAATGGGAGGCAGGGGTTAGCCTCATGCAAGTATGGAGTCCGGGATTAGACTCATGCAAGTATGGAGTCAAGGATTAGACTCATGCAAGTGTGGAGTCAGAGGTTAGACACATGCAAATATGGAGTCAAGGATTAGACTCATGCAAATGTGAAGTCAGAGGTTAGATTCATGCAAATATGGAGTCAAGGATTAGACTCATGCAAAGATGGAGTCAAGGATTAGACTCATGCAAATATGGAGTCAGAGGTTAGACTCATGTAAATGTGGAGTTAAGGATTAGACTTATTCAAAAATGGAGCCAAGGACTAGGCTCATGCAAATATGGAGGCAGTAATTAGCCTCATGCAAATGGGAGGCAGGGGTTAGCCTCATGCAAGTATGGAGTCTGGGATTTGACTCATCCAAGTATGGATTCAATGATTAGACTCATGCAAATGTGGAGTCAGAGGTTATACTCATGCAAATATGGAGTCAAGGATTAGACTCACGCAAATGTGGAGTCAAAGGTTAGACTCACGCAAATATGGAGTCAAGGATTAGACTCATGCAAAGATGGAGTCAAGAATTAGACTCATACAAATGTGGAGTCAAGGATTAGACTCATGCAAATGTGGAGTCAAGGATTAGACTCATGCAAATATAGAGTCAAGGATTAGACTCATGCAAATATGGAGTCAGAGGTTAGACTCATGCAAATATGGAGTCAGAGGTTAGACTCATACAAATGTGGAGTCAAGGATTAGACTCATGCAAAGAGGGAATAGCAGATAAGAGTAGAGTATGTCTTAGCTGGAGGTATATTTAGTGTCTGACGACCGGATGGATGGTGAGTTTGCTTTGTGTGCGAATGCTACTGTTACGTCAAATGTGCCTGCATTCAAAGAAAAATCGTAGTTTTTATAAGGGGAGGTTGGTTCTTGCTCCTTCTGCCGGCCTTGCTCTACTTCGCTCTGGAAGCCCCTCTTCGAGTTCCCCTAGGTAGTACCTGACCGTTGTAAAAAAAAATAGAATTTTCGAAAAATATGCATTCATTGATATAAAGAATCATTTTGGAAGCGTATTGATATATCAAGTAATTTTGATGAACTAGCAACTGTGACATATTTCAAAGGCATTGCAGCTCTCTTATGTTGGAATTTTGAGGGTGCTCCTCAAAATTCTGCCCCAATTTGGTAGATGATTTTTAACTGTTTATGGATGGCGTACTCCTGCTGAATCTTCTTCGGAATTTTGAGAATCCTTCTCAAAATTCTGCCCCAGTCCTTGACTGATTACTGACTTCCTGGTATGTGATGGTGCTGGCTGGACTTGTTCTGGAATTTTGAGGACCCTCCTCAAAATTCTACCCCAATTTTTTATTTTGGGAAAAATAAAAATTTTATTATGATATGACCAAACCCATAAGGCTGCCTACGTATCCCCTCTTAAACGGGAATCAGGTCAAGCGTAGTTCAATTACATCAGAAAAGAAACATGAGATAATCTAGGCATAATATCTCTTGATTGCGTCTAAATTGATTGGTTTTGGACATATTTCTCCATCCATCTCTGCAAGTATGAGTGCTCCTCCTATCAGGGCCCTGTTAACCATGTACAAACCTTGCCAGTTGGGAGAGAATTTCCTTTTGGCTTCATCTTGATGCGGGAAGATTTTCTTCAATACCAACTGCCCTGGTGCGAACTTTCTTGGTTTGACCCTTTTGTTGAAAGCTCTGGACATTCTGTTCTGATAAAGTTGGCCATGACAAACTGCATTCATCCTATTTCCATCGATAAGGGCCAATTGTTCCCAGCGGCTCCTTATCCATTCCACATCGCTGAGTTCAGCTTCCTGTATGACTCTGAAAGAAGGAATCTCTACCTCGGCTGGGATGACAACCTCGGTACCATGAACCAGTATGTAGGGGGTTGCCCCGATTGATGTGCGAACTGTGGTGCGGTACCTAACAGAGCAAAGGGTAACTTCTCATGCCACTGCTTGTGATTTTCTACCGTTTTTCTTAGTATCTTCTTAATGTTTTTGTTGGCGGCTTCTACGGCTCCATTCATCTGAGGTATGTAGGCGGTGGAATTCTTGTGCTTGATTTTGAAATTTTCACATATAGCTTTCATCAGATCACTGTTGAGGTTGGCGGCATGGTCAGTAATAATGGACTCAGGAACTCCGAATCGGTAGACAATACAATCCTTGACAAAATCTGCGATGACTTTCTTGGTTACAACTTTGTAAGATGCAGCTTCTACTTATTTTGTGAAGTAATCAATAGCTACCAGAATAAACCGGTGTCCGTTCGAAGCGGTGGGCTCAATTAGACCAATAACATCCATTCCTCAAGCGGTGAATGGCCAAGGTGAGCTTGTTGCATTGGGCTCGTTTGGGGGAACTTTTATCATGTCGACATGCACTTGACATTGAAAGCATTTGCGGACATACTGAATGCAATCCATCTCCATGGTCATCCAAAAGTAACTTGCCTTGAGTATCTTCTTGGCCAAGATGAAACCATTCATGTGCGGACCACAGGTCCCAGCATGCATATCCTCAAGTAGCTTAGAAGCATCCTTTGCGTCGACACACCTTAGTAAACCCAAATTCAGGGTTCTTTTGTATAAGTTTCCTCCGATGTGGACGAAGTGATTTGACAATCTTCAATTGTGCGTTTCTGAATGTGATTTGCATGCTTCGAGTATTCTCCTTTTGATAAGTACTCCTTGATGTCATGGAACCAAGGCTTTCCATCTGTTTCTTCCTTCACATGAGCGCAATATGCCGGCTGATTATGGATCCTCACCGGGATGGGATCAATATAGTTCTTATCTGGATGTTGTATCATGGATGAAAAAGTAGCTAATGCATCGGCAAACTCATTCTGGATCCTGGGCACATGTCGGAATTCTATCCTTGTGAACCTCCTTTTCAATTCCTGCACATGGTGCAAATATGGCAATATCTTGGAATTCTTGGTGGCCCACTCTCCTTGTACCTGGTGCACAAGCAAATATGAATCATCGATCACCAACAACTCCTGAATGTTTATGTCGACTGCCATGTTGAGCCCTAGTATATAGGCTTCGTATTCCGCTATATTGTTAGTGCAGAGAAATTTGAGTTTAGCAGATACGGGATAATGCTGACCCATTTCTAACACCAAAAGTGCTCCAATGCCTACTCCTTTTGAAATTCGCGGCTCCATCAAAGAACATTCTCCAACCTTCATATGCTTCAGTAATGTCTTCTCCTACGAATGATACTTCTTCATCAGGAAAATACGTTTTCAAGGGTTTGTAGTCTCCTCCAACCGGATTTTCAGTGAGGTGATCTGCCAATGCTTGTCCTTTGACAGCCTTTTGAGTTACATAGATGATGTCGAACTCACTCAGTAGTATCTGCCATTTAGCCAGCTTCGTAGTAGGCATGGGCTTCTAAAATATGTACTTCAAGGGATCCATCCTGGATATGAGGTATGTAGTGTAGGCACAAAAATAATGCCTCAATTTCTAGGCTGTCCAGGTCAAAGCACAGCAAGTGCGTTCAAGCAGAGAATACCGTGCTTCAAAAGGTGTGAATTTATTACTCAGGTAATATATGGCTTGCTCCTTTCTTCCTGTCTCATCATGTTGTCCTAAAACACATCCAAAGGCTCCATCTAACACGGATAGATAAAGTAGCAAAGGTTGTCCTGGTTCTGGTGGGACCAGAACTGGTGGTGTGGATAGATATTCCTTGATCTTGTCAAAAGCTTTCTAGCAATCTTCGGTCCAACTCGTATCGGCATCCTTTCTTAGCATCTTGAAGATGGGTTCACATATTACTGTGGACTATGCTATGAATCGGCTGATATAGTTGAGCCGTCCCAGGAAGCTCATCACGTCCTTTTTGCTTTTAGGTGGTGGTAACTCCTAAATAGCTTTGACTTTAGTCTGATCTATGTCGATTCCTCGGCGACTAACAATGAATCCCAATAAATTTCCTGTAGGAACCCCGAATGCACACTTTGCGGGGTTCAACTACAAATTGTACCTCCTGAGCCTGTCGAAGAATTTCCTCAAGTCTGCTATGTGATTTGTGGCCCTCTTGGATTTGATAATGATGTCGTTCACATACACCTCTATTTCTTTGTGTATCATATCATGAAAAATAGTTGTCATGGCTCTCATGTAAGTGGCCCCAACATTCTTCAGACCAAATGGCATCATCTTGTAATAGTATACACCCCAAGGCATAATGAAAGCCATCTTCTCTGCATCTTCTTCATCCATCCAGATCTGGTGCTAACCTGTGAAGCAATCTACAAAGGATTGGAGTTCATGCTTGGCGCATTATCGATCAGGATATGTATATTTGGCAGTGGGAAGTCATCTTTGGGACTTGCCCTATTTAAATCCCGATAATCAACACATACTCGGACCTTCCTGTATTTCTTCGGAACTGGCACAATGTTAGCTAACCAGGTTGGGTGCTCAACTACCCTAAGAACTTTGGCTTTGATCTTCTTGGTAACTTCCTCCTTGATTTTCAAACTCGTGTCTGGTTTGAATTTTCTGAGTTTCTGCTTGACTGGCGGGCACATGGGATTGGTAGGCAACTTGTGAGCTACTATAGATGTGCTAGATGTGCTCAAACCGGTCATATCATCATACGACCATGCAAAGATATCCTCATATTACTTTAGAAAATGGATGTATTCTTCCTTCTCTATTGGCGATAAGTGAATGCTTATATGGGTCTCCTTGACGGTTTCGGCGTCTCCTAAATTTACTGCTTCTGTTTCGTCTAAGTTGGATTTAGGCTTGTTCTCAAAATTCTCAACTTCTCTGACAATTTCCTCGGGTATCTCATCTTCTTCCTTTAAGTCACTATTCTCATGTTGCATTGCCTCATTACATGTCACAGCCACTGGTTCATCAGGAAAAGTAATAATAACATTGTAAAAGGGAAAAGTATAAAATAGTAATAAATAATGGTAAAGGATAAATGCATTTGATTAAAACTGAGAAAATTGTTCAAACAATGCTTGGCTCGGTGGATCGAGTATTTAATTTGAATTTAAGAAATCTTAAAACAAAATTGATGGAAATTTAAAATACCTAGAACGCCTATAAATTCTGCCAAGCTACCCAGGGACTCGACGGGCTCGGGATGGTGTGGCGGTCTAGTTTCTGAGAACAGATCCCTCTGCCGCAGTCTGAATGGTGAGGCCTTCTTCCTCCTCCTCCTCAATTATGGCACTGCAGTCCATATCCTCATCTTCTAAGAACAAATCCTTTAGTCTAGCTAGTGCTTCTTCTTCTGCAGTTCCGCATATTGTGTCTACCTGATGAAAAGCTTGTTCCAAACGTGGTACCGATTGCTCAAGAGTGTAATACAGTCCATGCCGTGGAGGCGACCATTCCCTGTACTCTTTCCATGTATACTGGTATCCGAGCCCAAAGGTGGTACCATGATTTTTCAGCTGTATTGGCTTAGTGATACCTTGGTGGTTCTTTCTCAACCCTTTGCCGGGTTCATATCCGGACCATTCTAGTATGCTTTCTATTTTGTTACTTCACCATTTATCCTTCTTGACGGCATTGACCCGTTCAATGTGATGATAAGTTTCCCCTCCTAGCCTCCTTCTATGTCCAATGGATGGAATGGTTTGACTAGTGTAGATGGGGTTACTCCCATCTCCATAAATGATTACCTCCTGATAGTTCCATTCAAACTTTACGACTTGATGTAGTGTGGAGGACACAGCTCCAGCAGCTGTCGCGCCCCCTTTTTCCCTCCACGGAGAGGAGTCCGGGTTTCGACGTTCTTGGGGTGTAATGACTCATTTCCTTTTAGGGAATTGGATATGTGAAGAGTCGCCACCTAACGATTTTAAGGTACGTTAGGGCACCTATAAGGTCCAACCACAACTATGTTTGATAACCAGAGATAGGGTAAGGGCTTGAAATTATCCGAAAGAGAAGGTGTTAGGCACCCCTCACGATCCACAAGTGTGGTTCCCGGCCAGACAATTTTTTGTGAATTTGTGCAATTAGAAAATAAACAAATAAAGGCTCAAATAATAGGGGATTTTGAGTTTAAATACACAAGTGTTTGAAAAACAATAAAAGCAAGGATTTGAAAAGAGTTATAGTGTAAGCATACTTATAAAAAATAAAGGGGTGTCCTAGGTTTGTTTGTAATATGAATCACATCAATGCAATACCCAATATGACACTCCTCAGAAGAGGGGATACACCTGGTATTAGCGCACCGGTCATCATATCCATATCTACCCTTTCTCACCCCATGAAGGTAATTAGAGCGCTGATTGGTTTCGACCTCTATTGCATGTTATTACCCATCCCTTCCTATTAGTCCCGGAGGAATTTAGGACTACTGTTCCTATAAGGAGGGGCATTCTAGGCAGACCCTCAGGTTTAAAGGCAAAATATTAAGGCAACATACAAAAACAAATAAGACTGCAATTAGAGGGGGGGGGGGGAACATATAAGCAAGTAGAAGGCTCAGTTATACCTCCACAAAGAATGCACATAGATAGCATGACTCATACACAATTAAGGTTTGAATTTAAAAATCCTAAAGCAGGGTATTTAAGTCAAAAATAGATTTATTACATAACTTAGAAAAGAAGTCTGAATCAGGCCCGCCTGCTGGTTGTAGCAGTTGATATTTAAACAAAGGCAACTCCAATTTTATTTAAGTAATTACCTAAGGCTTACCTAGGCGTAAGCAATATTCAGTAATTATTAAAACGGTTTGGAGATTAATTAAATTACCTAAAACATGTTGTTCTAGGTGTTCAGCACATAGAATTATGGCCAGTTGCTTGTAAAAAATTGAGTAAAAATGTTTTTATTCCTTTTATGCATTCGTAGTTAGCCTAAGCGTGCTTAAGCGAATATAAATGAAATCCAAAAGACATGGTATCTAATGCAGAGATGCAGAATGATGTATATGCAGAATCCTAAGCTGGATTTCTATATGCACAAATATTACAGTGTTTAAACATGCTTACCAGAATATGTAGAGATGATATGCTTATTGTTGTTTAAGCCTAAAACAGGATCTCTAAGTATGCATGGCAGTAAGAACATAATCACAGAAACACCGGTTATTAATACATTTAATGCAGGATTTCCTTAATGATGTGATAGTGAAATGGATATGCTGAAAACAATAAGTGTAAGTCCTAGGGAACATGATCTCTAATGCATGAAATGAGTCCTAAGCATGGTTTCTATTACGCAAGTCGGAATGTAAACCTAATAACATGTTTCTACCCTTTTGATAGCTAAAGCATGCATAGTCACCCCTTCCCATTCCACTATCCACCCCAGAGTTGTTTACAAATCATTACAGACCAAATTATTGAATTACAAAAGTAGTGCAAAAATAGGAAGTTACAACCATAGGAAGCCTGATCCTAACTTCCTCTCTGAGTTATGTAATAAACCACTTCAATGCCAATATTGTTCCAAAGCCTTACTCATATCTGGGTATGTAAGAGTTCCTTAAGGACCTCAAAGGATCCCGGGCAGTGCTCACACCTAGATTGCATAACCAAGAGAGTGAGTGTAGTGTGGAAGGGCCAACTCTTATGTGTCCAAGTTCAGAGGGAACTCAAGGGTCCCAAGGCAAGGCTCACACAAAAGGGGCAGAACCTAGATTCTAAGAGTATAGTGGAAGTGCAGAACATGGTTTGAAAGGGATTTGTTTAAAAACTAGACTAATAGTCCATTTTGAAAGCAATCAGTAGCAGAAGTGATTAAAATCAGTTGTAGTAGTAAACAAAATTGAAAACTCCCAAGATGAGATCACACACAGAATCAGTAGTCATACAGGGGTCAAGGGATTTGGGACACATACACATTTGACTGTAAACACATAACCCCATCAAGGGTCTTAGGACTAGTTGGACATACACAATAATAGCTGATATTGGCATGATCACAGGCTAGTCAGAAAGAACATAAGCACATTGAAGGGATAGGGACTTGGGATGGCAAGTACACAATAAGTGACTGACAAAGTATACCTTGAAACACACATAGGGGAGTGCATTAATCTAAAGGGAAATGGGATACATTATAGCATGCTGGTAATGTAACTTGACTACAGGTTTCACGACAGAATCACATGCAGAAGTAGGCAAGAATGAGAGAAACTGAAATAATTAAAGAAGAATGTTGTTGTTGAAGCTTTAAAATTAACTAGGACATACCAGTTGAGAAAGCAAAGTGCAGAATGGTAACGCAAGTAGAATTCCATAGTCTAGCATTGGCTTTCAGCCGGCTAGACAAAGCAGTAGCACAAGTAGTAGTAGAAAAGAGAGTTTTGAGTGTATAATTGTGTGTTCTGAACTAAATTGTTTGTGTCTTTATAGAAGAGAGAGTAGGGTATTTATAGCTTTGAAAACGAGTATAAAATAAGGTAATAAGAAAAGTTTTAACACAAGTATGGAAATAATCACAATTAGAATCAATTAATACAAGTACTTTCCTTTAATCAAGGAATTACTGTTCAAACAGATACTAACAGGAATAATTTAGGAAAGAAAACCAATTTAAGAAAGATTGATTTCTGACCATATAGGGGATATTAAAAGTATAGAGTAAATAAATTGAGTCTAAGTACAAAATATACTTAATTGGGGAAAGGATTCAGCAGGGGTACAATATCACAGCAAATAAAGGAAAAGAATCAATCAATTCAAACAAATGGGTGGAATTAGGGGTTTATAAGAAAGCCTTCGCAATCAATCAAGATCAATCAAGAAAGAATCATGATTCTGCACTTCGCCATATAAATAGAGAAGAATGAACAAGAGTATCATTCATGCAAGGCCAACCATATTGACAAATGAAGCAACACAAACGTACAGTAGTAACAGGAGTACGCTAGGGATCAGTAGTAAATGAACCTACTCGAAGCATAGTAGTTAACATAGTCAAGTAGTCACATAGAACCAAAAATGAAGGAAACAGTCTAACACATAGCCACAGGTAAATGAGATCTTTTTAAAAACCCTCAGTAACAAGTGAGAAGAATTTTCAGGAAATTAGGGTTATAAAATAGCTCAGTTAAAAAGGTAAGAACTTTAGAATCAGTCAAGTTAAACAAAGAAAGGGATCTAAACACAGAGAACTTAGTCGAAACCAGTATACATACAAGACAAACAAAGACGGTTTCTAAAACTCGGATGAAACCAAAATACTGAGGGTTTTAAACACGATGAACCAAGAAGAAGAAGAACGTAAAAAAAACCGTTTAAACATAGTGAAACCTTAAAATAACACTGAAAATCGGAGAAGAGATCTTTTAAAAAGAGTTTAAGAAACCCTAATTTTTGAAGATGGAGAGTCGCTTTGAAAAGAATCGGAAAAGCTTTGAGGAAAACACTTAAGAAGTTCATAACATACACAAATCTAAGATAGATCTGAAAGAAAATTGAAAGATCTTAAAGGTTAGGGTTTTAGAGAACCTAGAAAAGTGAGAAAAACTTCAAAAACTTACTGATCTTGCCGGAAAAGCCAAGGATCTGACTCGAACAGCCATGGATGACCAGAAAGAGGCCATGGATAGGAGTTGAGCAAGGACTGGACAAAATTTCTTCGAGATCTGTACATGAAATAACACAAGCGGGCCACTAGGGGACGTAGGAGACGAGTACACATCTCAAATAGCCCTAGGAGTCCATGAATTAGGTGAGAATCAAAGGGGATTAGGGTGGATTTGGGTGGCGGCGGCTAGGGTTAGCCTTAGATTTTCATAGAGAGTCTGAGAGGAGAAGGAATTCAAGGGCGGCGGGTTGGTAGAAATGATTTAGGTTAGGGTGGTCGTTTGGGTTAAAAAAGGTAAGAATGAATTGGGGTCGTTGATCTTAGAGATCAACGGCCAGGATGAGAGGGGTACTGGGTCGGGTAGTACTTGATTGGTTTATCGGCGGGTTTTAATTGGAATTGGGTTGGTAAATTGGGGTTCAATTTGGTTATAATTGAAAGCCAAATGTGGCTACGAGTTAAATAGCCAGTTTCGCTTTTTAATTTGTAAAAAATAGCAAATAGTTTTCTGAAAATAAATTGAAAGTACTAAAATGATTTATAACACAGAAATAACAATTTAAAAATATAGGACCCAATTTTATGCGTACAAAGCATAATTAAACCTTAAAAGGGTCAATATTGCAATTATGTGCAATTTAGCTTTAAAAATACTAAATAAAATTGTAAAGATATGTAAAAATCACTTTGGCCATATTTTGGCATAAAATATAAAAATCCAATAGATGAGTTATCAAAATAATAATTTTGGAAATAATTATTGAGATTTTATGGATAAAAAAATAATAATTTAAACCCTTTAAAATTATGGAAAAATAATAAAACATTTGGACATGATTATATATGCATATATATATGCTAATTTGAAGTTATTTTGGATATTAAAAGTATATACGGAAAAATTGGGTATCAACAGCTGCTCCTCTGTACCCGGGAAGGCTAAAAGAGTTGTCGGGTAAAGATATGATGGCCAATTTTGACCGAGTAGAATGGTTTGAAGAAGATTTAGGCCGCACCCTGGCTTCTAAGTTGCCTACATATCCCTGGTTTTATAGGAATCAGGTCGTATGTAGTTCGGGATCCATCGGCGGAGTATACCGATGAAGCGATTTTAAGAACGGACGTAACATCTAGGGCTGGGTGAGTGAATGGTTTACAGGAATAGTTAGGTTTGATACGGCTTGGGGGAACTGGAGCGGGACCACTCCTGTCGGGATGGCCGTTGCTCGCCGGTTTACCTGAAATTGGAAATAATACAAGCGTAGATTGTGCATAAATTTAAACATGATGCAAATTCCCGTCGGACCATGAATGTTGTCTTTGGACGGTTAGGATGACGTATTTAGACCATGATGTCCTGGGCCATGAAGCGTATGATAAAAGATTCGTAGGCCATGAAATGATGCTCTCGGACTATGAGGATGGTGCCTCCGAACCATGATGCCTTTGAATAATGATATGCAAAAGATTGAAAGATATCCTCAGGCTATGACATTGTGTTCTCGGGCTATGAAGATGGTGCCTCCGAACGATGATGCCTTTGGATGAATTGGCGATATTTCATCCCATGAAAGATGCAGTACTATGATGCGGACAATATAGAGCTTAGTCTTGCGAATTGAAGGGCAAAGCGTGGCCCGTAAGAAAAACAAAATAAATAGTGCTTGAGATGGCGCTTAATGTAGATGGAGACAACATTTAGTCTCAGAAGGCAGAATGGTAGCCTTATGCAAGTTGGAAGGCAGAATAGTAGCCTTATGCAATGCAGATGTGAATGCAGACGGAGGTAGAGCTTAACCTCGGAAGGCAGAATGGTAGCCTTATGCAAATTGAAAGGCAGAGTAGTAGCCTTATGTAGAGATGTGAATGCAGATGGAGGTACAGCTTAACCTCGGAAGGAAGAATGGTAGCCTCATGCAATGCAGATACAGATGGAGACAACGTTTAGTCTCGGAAGGTCGAATGGTAGCCTTATGCAATGCAGATACAGATAGCGACAACATTTAGTCTCGGAAGATAAAATGGTAGCCTTATGCAAGAAATAAAATAATAGATGGCAGTAGAGTTTTCTTAGCTGATAGCGGATTGCGGCGTTGTGATTACCGAGCCGTTGTGACATACAGGACATCGCTGGTGTATGTTGATAGCAAATGTTTGCAAGCGCAATGGTTCTGAGAGTCATTTTCTTGAACAATGTTTGTTCCATGGGCGTACAATGTGTTTGATGATTTTGCAATCCTAGTGCCTGCATCTACAGAAAAATCGTGAGTTTTGTAAGGGGGAAGGTTAGTTCGCATCCCCAAATGGCTTTGCTGGACTCGTTCGATTTTGATTTGGTGATGTCATCTGTATCATTGGGGTACCATTGCTAAACAAAACAGTTTCAATAATAGTCATGCATGATTTTGTAAAAGTATGACATGAATGTATAATTAAAAATAATTTTTTAGATGAACCGATGACTGTGATATAGCTCGGGACATTGCAACCTATCCTGCTACGGAATTTTGAGGGTCCTCCTCAAAATTCTGTCCCCATTTGATGGGTTGACATTTCTGGCTATTGCTCGTGCGACGATCGACTGAAATAACTTTGGAATTTTGAGGGTCCTCTTCAAAATTCTGCCCCAATTTCCAATTTGCGGGGAAAATGAAAATTTATTGAATTGTGACCGAACCCATAGGGCTGCCTACGTATCCCCTCTTATACGGGAATCAGGTCAGGCGTAGTTCAATTTACATCATATAAGGAAAGCATAAAGATTACACATAGCAGCGTTTGACTGCATCTGAATTGATCAGCTTTGGCCAGACTTCTCCATCCATTTCTGCAAGTATGAGGGCTCCTCCTGTCAATACCCTGGGAACAATGTATGGACCCTGCTAGTTGGGAGAGAACTTCCCTGTGGCTTCATCTTGATGCGGGAAAATTTTCTTTAACACTAGCTGTCCCGGTGTGAACTGTCTTGGCTTTATTCTTTTGTTGAAGGCTCTGGACATTCTCATCTGGTAGAGTTGACCATGGCACACTACGTTCATTCTCTTTCCGTCTATAAGGGCTAGTTTCTCATAACGACTTTTTACCCACTCTCCGTCATCGAGCTTAGCTTGTTCTATAATCCTTAGGGAAGGAATTTCTACCTCAACGGGAATGACGGCCTCTGTATCGTAAACCATCATATAGGGGGGTTGCCCCGGTTGATGTACGGACTGTGGTGCGATACCATAGTAGAGCAAATGATAACTTCTCATGCCACTGCTTACGCTTCTCTATAATTTTCCTCAATATCTTCTTGATATTCTTATTGGCGGCCTCTACAGCTCCATTCATTTGAGGCCTATAGGCTGTGCAATTCTTGTGTCTGGTCTTGAAAGTTTCACGCATAGCTTTTATCAAGTCGCTATTGACGTTGGAGCCATTGTCAGTAATGATTGACTCTGGAATTCCGAATCGACAAACAATGCGGTCGCGGACAAAGTCTGCCATGACTTTCTTAGTCACTGCTTTGTAAGATGCTGCTTCGACCCATTTGGTGAAATAGTAAATGGCTACCAGGATAAACCTATGTCCATTAGAAGCATCAGGCTTGATTGGTCCAATAACATCCATTCCCCTGGCGGCGAATGGCCATGGTGATCTTGTTGTGTGAAGCTCGCTTGGAGGTACCTTTATCATGTCTGCATGTATCTGACAGCGGTGGCATTTCCGGACATACTAGATGCAGTCCGTTTCCATAGTCATCCAAAAGTAACTAGCCTGGAGTATCTTTTTTGCTAAGACAAAACCGTTCATATGTGGACCACAGGTCCTAGAGTGAATCTCCTCTAGTAGCCTGGATGCTTCCTTCACGTCAACACATCTTTATAGTCCCAAATCGGGAGTCCTCATATACAGGATTCCTCTGCTATGAAAGAAGTTGTTGGACAATCTCCGAAGTATGCGTTTCTGATTTGGATTAGCAAGCTCCGGGTACTCTCCCTTTGCCAAATATTCCTTGATGTCATGGAAGTCCGCTTCTTCTTCAACATGGGCACAGTAAGCTGGTTGATCATGGATCTTCACTAGAATGGGATCAATGAAATTCTTGTCTAGATGTTGTATCATAGATGACTGGGTAGCCAATGCATCGGAGAACTCATTTCGGACTCTAGGAACATGTTGGAATTCCGTCTTCATGAACCTCTTTCTCAATTCCTGTACATGATGTAGATACGAGAGTATCTTGGAGTTCTTGGTTGCCCATTTTTTCCGTACCTGATGTATAAGTAAGTCTGAATCTCCAATTACTAACAGCTCTTGAACGTTCATGTCAATGGCCATTTTGAGCCCTAGGATGCAGGCTTCATACTTGGCCATATTGTTGGTGCACGAGAACCTGAGTTTGGCAAGTACCGGATAATACTGACCGGTCTCTGATACTAGGACTACTCCTATGCCAACTCCTTTGAAGTTTGTTGCTCCATCGAAGAACATCCTCCACCCGTCATAGGATTCTGCAATGTCTTCTCCTATGAATTATACCTTTTCATTAGGAAAATATGTTTTCAGGGGTTTGTATCCTCCATCCACAGGGTTTGAGCGAGATGGTCTGATGGTCTGCCAGTGCCTGTCCCTTGACCGCTTTTTGAGTGACGTAAACAATGTCGAACTCACTCAACAAGATTTGCCACTTGGCCAGCTTGTCGGTGGGCATGGGCTTTTGAAAGATGTACTTCAAAGGGTCTACCCTTGATATGAGATATGTAGTATAGGTAGAGAAGTAATGTCTCAGCTTTTGAGCTACCCAAGTCGAAGCACAGTAGATGCGTTCCAATAGAGAATATCGGGCCTCGTACGAAGTGAACTTCTTATTGAGATTATAAATGGCTTGTTCCTTCCTTCCCGTTTCATCATGCTGCCCCAGAACGCAGCCGAAAGCTCCATCTAACACTGCAAAGTAGAGTAGTAAGGGTCTACCTGGCTCGGGCGGGACTAAGATTGGCAGTGTTGACAGGTATTCCTTGATTCTATCGAAGGCCTTTTGGCAGTCATCGGTCCATTTGGTAGCGGTGTCCTTCTTCAACATCTTAAAGAGTGGCTTACAGATAACTGTAGACTATGCTATGAACCGGCTAATGTAATTAAGTCTTCCTAAGAAACTCATTACATCCTTCTTGTTCTTTGGCGGTGGTAGCTCTTGAATAACTTTGACTTTTGATGGATCTAGTTCTATTCCTTGGCGACTCACAATAAACCCAAGCAATTTCCCAGCAGGAACCCCAAATGCGCAATTCGCGGGGTTTAGTTTCAGGTTGTACCTTCGCAATCTATTGAAGAACTTCCTCAAATATCCCATGTGGTTAGTGGCCTTCTTGGATTTGATAATAACATCGTCCACATATACCTCTATCTCCTTGTGTATCATATCATGGAAAATGGTAGTCATGGCCCTCATGTAGGTGGCCCCTGCATTCTTTCGGCCGAACAACATCATCTTGTAATAGTACATTCCTCACAGCGTAATGAAAGCCGTCTTCTCAGCATCTTCTTCATCCATCCAGATCTGATGATAACCAGCGAAACAATCTACAAATGACTACAACTCATGCTTGGTGCAATTGTCAATCAGGATATGTATGTTCGGCAAAGGGAAGTCATCTTTCAGACCGGCCCGGTTGAGATCCTGATAGTCAACGCAGACTCTGACCTTCCTATCCTTCTTTGGCACTGGCACAATGTTGGATAACCATGTCGGGTAGTCTACTACCCTGAGAACCTTAGCTTTGATCTGTTTGTTGAATTCTTCTTTGATTTTCAAACTAATATCAGGCTTGAACTTTCTGAGCTTTTGCTTTATCGGTGGACACATTGGATCAGTTGGCAGTTTGTGAGCCACAATAGACGTACTCAGACCAGTTATGTCATTATATGACCAGGCGAATATGTCCTCATACTCCTTTAGAAATTCTGTGTATTCTTCCTTTTCTGATGGCGATAGGTGAACACTGATTTGTGTTTCCTTGACGTTTTCTGCATCTCCCAGGTTGACAATTTCAGTCTCGTCCAGGTTGGACTTAGGCCTGTTCTCAAAGTTCTCAACTTCTTTGACAATCTCGTCAGGTATCTCATATTCCTCTAAATCAATGTCCGTTTGTTGTGTCGTCTCATCGCATGCACAGTCATTGGTTCATCAAGATAAGTAATAGTAATGATGTATTGGTAAAGTAAGGAAAGAAAATTATAGCAATAAATATTAATTCATAAGAAAAATCAAAATGCTTTTGATAAGTTGAATAACTATTTTGAACATTGAAGATCTTATTGCGGGAATTGAAAATGTGAAAAGAAAATCATTTAGTAAAAACAATGAATAATGCTTGTTTTAGCCTTGCTACCCCGAGGCACGTCGGGCTTTGGTTGTCCTAATGGTCCAATTCTTGAGATATGCCCCTCTGCTCACAGCTTTTATGGAAGGGCCTTCCTCCCCCTCCTCCTCAAGAACAACACAACAGTCCATATCATTGTCTTCCAGAAACAAGTTTTTTACACTGCAAGTGCTTCTTCTTTATCTGACCCATAAATAATGTCGTCCTATTGGAAAGTCTACTCCAAATGCGGTATTGGCTGCTCTAGTGGATAGTAAGGACCGCGCCATGGTGGCGACCAGTTGTTGAATTCTTCCCAGGTGTAATCATATCCCAAACCGAAGGTAGTGCCATATTTCATGAGATTTATGGGCTTAGTGATTCCTTGGAGGTTCTTGCCGAGCCCTTTGCCAGGTTCGTACCCACTCCAATTCAGTATGCTCTCGATTTTGTTATCCCATCATTTGTCTTTGTTGATAGCATTGACCCGTTCAATGTGGTGGTAAGTTTTTCCACCTAGTTTTCTTCTTCCTTTGATCGCCGGAATGGTCTGGCGACTTTATATAGGGTTTCTACTATCACCGTGAATGATCACTTCCTGGTTATTCCATTCAAATATTACTACCTGAGGCAGCGTTGATGCTACGGCCCCAACAACATGAATCCATGGCCGTCCCAGCAGCAAGTTGTAAGATGTTGGTACATCTATCACCTAAAAATCGACCTCGAACCATGTTGGTCCCATCTGCAAGCATAGGATAATCTCACCAATGGTGGACCTCTGAGAACCATCGAAGGCTTTCATATTGATTGCTCCGACTTTTATCTCATGCAGCCCTTTACCCAACTTCTTGAGTGTTACCATTAGACAAATATTGAGACTGGAACCTCCATCGATCAGGATTCTGGTGATGAAATAATCTTCGCATTGCACGGTGATGTGCAGTGCCTTGTTGTGCCCCAGTCCTTTAGGTGCTAGCTCATCCTCATGAAAGGTGATCTTATGGCTTTCCAGCACTTGTCCTACCATGTCAGCCATTTTCCCGCTAGTGATGTTACTTGGTACGTATGCTTCACTTAGCACTTTTAACAGAGCATTCTTGTGTGCCTCAGAATTTTGCAGTAAAGAGAGAATGGATATTTGTGTTGGTGTCTTGTTTAACTGGTCGATGATCGAATATTACTTGGCATGTATCTTCCTCCAAAGGTCATCCGGACCTGTCTCAATGAGGGGCAGCCGATTGGAAGCCTGTTTTCTTGATTCAGCTAGGTGTTCAGGGGTATAGACTCTACCAGTTCTTGTTATACCCTGTGCAGTGACAGTTTCTTCGAACCTGACCTTGCCTTTCCTTCTTGCCTCGACTGTGTAGTCCCAGGTTACAACATTTGTATGGAATGGTATCATGGTTGACATCTCCACTAGGATCGGTGTGGCTATCCTTACTCCGAACGGAACACATACCTTGGGTGTCAAGACTGCAACCTCAAATGGTGCAGGTGCATTTGTCGGAGACACGAATTTAACCTTAATTGGTGTCGGTGTCTTTGCAGATAATGTTGCTTCAAACTCAAGTGGTACAGACATATTCACCTCAGCGTCTTCAGACGGTTGAATCTGGACTATGATTGGATTGAGAGTAATTGTTGGCTTCTTTGGGTTATCACCTTTTGCGATGAACCTAATTGATCCATCGGGATCCTAGTCATCTTCTATTTCAATCATGTGGATACCTTCATCTTTATGGTCTAGTAAAGGGTTGTTGCGAACATTTGGAGCGCGTACTTTTGCCACCATGATCTTGTTGTCAATCAAAGACTGGATCTTATCTTTCAAGGAACGACATTCATCGATAGTGTGCCCTTTTATGCCAGAGTGGTATGCACAGGATTTGTTTGGGTTAACCCACTGAAAAGGATTCTCAGGGGTTGCAGCAGGGATGAGGGTGACATAACCAACAACATTGAGTTTCTCATACAACTGGTTGATGGGTTCAACGATGGATGTATATTGTTTTGGAGGTCTGCAATCAAAATTAGGTTGAGGTCAAGGGAAGTTTTGGCGTGTAGGGGGTGATTGATAATGGTATGGTTGCGCATTATATGTTTGGTAGGCATGAGTGGGTTGGGAGTATTTGGGTGAAATAGTTTGATATGTAGGAGGTGGAGATGGTTGATACGTTGGTGGTGGAGCTTGGTATGAGGGTGAGGGTGCTTGGTAATTTGGGGTTGGCTGATATATGAGTAGAGGTGTTGGGTAAGTTTGGTATTTGAGGGGAGACTTGGTTCTTTGCACAACCATCACGACCCTTACTTCCCTTTTCTTGGACACACCACCAGATTGTAAGGCCTTATTTATAGCTTGCAAGGCCTCGAAGTTTGTGACCATACCGCTTTTGATACCTTCTTCAATTCTTTCACCCAATTTGATAATGTCGGAGAACTTGTGATTCTCAATCATCATCAGCCGTTCATAATATTGTGGGTCCTGAGCCCGGACAAAGAACTTGTTCATATGTTCCTCTTCTAAGGCAGGTCTGACCTTAGCAGCTTCGGACCTCCAGCGAGTATCATACTCGCGAAATTTCTCTATGGGCTTCTTCTTTAGATTCTGTATATAGAACACATTTGGTGTGTTCTCTATATTAAACTTGAACCTATCCATAAAATTAGATGCCATGGCTACCCAGCTTGACCACTTCTTGGGATCTTGGCTAATGTACCAAGATAATGCATCTCCTTTCAAACTCCTCAAGATTAGCTTTATGCGGATCCTTTCATCCTTTCCCACTCCAACCAATTTATCGTAGTATGTCCTCAGATGGACCCTTGGATCACCCGCAACATCAAACATTTCGAACATAGGAGGTTTGTACCCCCTCAGGCAGTTCGACATCAGGCTGTATGCAAAGATCCTCATAGTTCACCCCTTCGATTCATTTGCTTCCCTCAACGCCCTGAATCCATCTGGTCAGCTTCTTAAGCTACTCGGCCAAGTTTCTGATAAGCAAATCCTTTTCATCAAACTCAGGTGTGCATGAGATAGGTTGGGTGGAGTGTGGCATGGTCTCCACGTAGATAGGAGTGTTATGGTGGCCTAGTGTATGGGTGTGGAAATGCTCATTTATGGAGTTCTGAGGTTCTGGGATGAGTAGTGGAGTGTTGTTTGGGGTATGGCAGGTGTCACATTGGGTCTTTGGTGGACCAGTGTGATGGTGAGGAGCGGGATGATTCTGTTGTTTTGGGATGTGTTAAGGAGGTATAGGGTTTTAAGTGTTGGGGAAGTTGATATCTAGGGTGCTGAGGGAAAATGACAGGTTTGCCAGATTTCGAACCTGATCAAGCTCTTCCTAAAATTTCATCAGTTTCTGTTCAAGTTGTGACACATTCTTATTTGGAACCCGAACACCCTGGCTATTAGTGGCCTCAACCCGTTTAACAGTGTTCTCCTTCCTGATGTTGTTCAAGTCTTCCATTTTGCCTTTGTTCTTTCCTTTAATGGGACTGAGAGGAGGAGTGGGTAGAGGGCCCCTGGATCTTGTGAAATACGATGATGATGATAGAATACACGAAGTAACCTTTGGGGAGGGGAATAATAAAACAAAACAAAAAATAAAAACAAAAAAAGCAATCAAGTCAGTGAGAATTATACAAAGTATTGCAATATTTAAACACATAGTGCGAGAATGTAAAGCGTGTCCTAATTTGGTGACCTCTTTGCGCCCGAGGTAGGCCTAGCGACAAATTAATTTGGAGAACTTAGAATGCTAAATGCCTCATTTTATTTATAAAAAATAGACGAACCCCAAATCGACACTAAGAAATAAAAGTCACAAATGGCCATTGGCCTTATTACATTCATAAAGCGAAAAAGTAAATTCCTATCTATTTGGTCTCAGAATAACCTTCCTCAGTTTGAATGCTCTCGTTGATCATATCCTCTAGTTCGCGTAGGTTCAGCAGTAAAAATGCCTTTGCCAGGTGTTCCCCTTCGTTTCCCTCAGTGTTTTGGCAGTCAATGACTCTCTTCCTCACTTTTCCTTCCAATTCCAACAGACTGTATTACAGATATTCCAACTTTTCGCTAGCTTTGGCGGCCCTCTCTTTCCACTCATTGATTTGATCATTTGATGGAAGACTCCTCTAGCAAGAGTGAGGGCATGCTAACCATACCGACACTGGGGACCTCGTGCCTCATTTTCTGCAAAACAAAAGGGTTAGACCCTACCCCCACTAGACTCGACTATTTATCATCAATAATTAGCATAAAACATTTAGTTCTCCAAATAAATGCACAGAACGTGATGACGTCCATTTGGGTTTAGGGAAACCCAGTGGACTCTGGACAAGGCTATCTTAAAGGATCATTATGTTGACAACATAACTGACCCGACTAGGTTTGACCATGATGCATGCACAATTTGAATAGAGTAAAGTTTTTATGAGGTTTTAGACTGGTACCCTTGAGTGGACAACTCAAGGGGGGAAGGCACAGAACTGTTAACTGCACCGCTGATCGACTAGTTTTACTGCAAATATGCCTTTCTGAATTTAGGGGGTAATGATATAGGAAGCGCGCAACCACTCATTAAAGCATTGCTATAGTATTTGTTTGTCACGAGTGGAGTATGATGTTGAGCATGATTATGCAATAATTAAAATCATGTATTTGCACATTAAGAAAGTGATAAATACAGCGGTTTTATAATTTAAAGCAATTATAAAGGAAGGTAACAAGAAAGATATGTCAATTCTGCTTTTGAAGAAGAAATTAAATTCTTAAAGAAATTAAACAAGTAATTGCACATAGGGAGGTACAAATTCACGAGAACAATCTGAAATGGTAAAAGCCTAAAAATCCCCGGCAGAGTCGCCATGCTGTCGCGCCCCCTTTTTCCCTCCGTGGAGAGGAGTTAGGGTTTCGACATTCATGGGGTGTAATGACTCATTTCCTTTTAGGGAATTGGGTATTTGAAGAGTCGCCACCTAGAGATTTTAAGGTGCGTTAGGTCACCTATAAGGTCCAACTACAACTATGTTTAATAACCAGAGATAGGGTAAGGGCTTGAAATTATCCTAAGGGGAAGGTGTTAGGCACCCCTCAGGATCCACTAGTGTGGTTCCCGGCCAGACAGTTTTTTGTGAATTTGTGCAATTGGCAAATAAACAAATAAAGGCTCAAATAATAAGGGATTTTGAGTTTAAACACACAAGTGTTTGAAATACAATAAAAGCAAGGTTTTGAAAAGAGTTATAGTCTAAGCATACTTATAAAAAATAAAGGGATGTCCAAGGTTTGTTTGTAATATGGATCATATCAATGTAATACCCGGTATGACACTCCTCAGAAGAGGGGATACACGTGGTATTAGTGCACCGGTCATCATATCCATATCTACCCTTTCCCACTCCATGAGGGTAATTAAAGTGATGATTGATCTTGATCTCTATTGCATGCTATTACCCATCCCTTCCTATCAGTCCCGGAGGAATTTAAAACTACTATTCCTATAAGGATGGGGGTTCTAGGCAGACCCTCATGTTTAAAGGCAAAATACTAAGGCGACATACAAAAACATATAAGACTACGATTGGGGGGGGGGACATATAAGCAAGTAGAAGGCTCAGTTATACCTCTACAAAGAATGCACATAGATAGCATGACTCATATACAGTTAAGGTCTGAATTTAAAAATCCTAAAGCAGGGTGTTTAAGTCAGAAACAGATACATTATATAACTCATAAAAGAAGTCTGAATCAGGCATGCATGCTGGTTGTAGCAGTTGATATTTAAACAAAGGCAGCTCCAGTTTTATTTAAGTAATTACCTAAGGCTTGCCTAGGCGTAAGCAAAATTCAGTAATTATTAAAACGGTTTGGGGATTATTTATATTACCTAAAACATGTTGTTTTAGGTGTTCAGCACATACAATTATGGTCAGTTGCTTATAAAAAACTGAGTAAAAATGTTTTTATTCCTTTAAAGCATTCGTAGTTAGCCTAAGCATGCTTAAGCGAATATAAATGAAATCCTAAAGACATGGTATCTAATGCAGAGATGCAAAATGATGTATATGCACAATCCTAAGCAGGATTTCTATATGCACAAATATTATAGCGCTTAGACATGCTAACTAGAATATGCAGAGATGATATGCTTGTTAGTATTGTTTAAGCCTAAAACAAGATCTTAAAGTGTGCATGGCAGTAACAACATGATCACAGATATACCAGTTATTAACACATTTAATGTAGGATTTCCTAAGTGATGTGATAGTAAAATGGACATGCTGAAAACAATAAGTGTAAGTCCTAGGGAACATGATCTCTAATGCATGAAATGAGTCATAAGTATGTTTCTATTACGCAAGTCGGAATGTAAACCTAATAACATATTTCTACCCTTTTGATAGCTAAAGCATGCATAGTCACTCCTTCCCATTCCACTATCTACCCCTAGAGTTGTTTACAAATCATTACAGACCAAATGATTGAATTACAATACCGGTGCAAAAATAAGAAGTTACAACCATAGGAAGCCTGATCATAACTTCCTCTCTGAGTTATGTAATAAACCACTTCAATGCCAATATTGTTCCAAAGCCTTGCTCATATCTGGGTGTGTCAGAGTTCCCTAAGGACCTCAAAGGTTCCCGGGCAGTACTCACACCTAGATTCTAAGTTCAGAGGGAACTCAAGGGTCCCAAGGCAAGGCTCACACAAAAGGGGCAGAACCTAGATTCAAAGAGTATAGTGGAAGTGGAGAACACGGGTTGAAAGGGATTTGTTTAAAAACTGGACTGATAGTCCATTTTGAAAGCAATCAGTAGTAGGGGTGATTAAAATCAGTTGTAGTAGTAAACAAAACTCAAAACTCCCAAGATGGGTTCACACACAGAATCAGTAGTCATACAGGGGTCAAGGGATTTGGGACACATAGACATTTGACTGTAAATACATAACCCCATCAAGGGTCTTAGGACTAGTTGGACATGCACAGTAATAGCCGATACTGGCATGATCACAGGCTAGTCAGAAAGAACATAAGCACATTGAAGGATAGGGACTTGGGATGGCAAGTACACAATAAGTGATTGACAAAGTATGCCTTGAAACACACAGAGGGGAGTGCATTAATCTAAAGGGAAATGGGAGATATTATAGCATGCTGGTAATGTAACTTGACTGCAGGTTTCACGACAGAATCACAAGCAGAAGTAGGCAAGAATGAGAGAAACTGAAATAATTAAAGAAGCATGTTTTTGTTGAAGCTTTAAAATTAACTAAGACATATCAGTTGAGAAAGCAAAGTGCAGAAAGGTAAAGCAAGTAGAATTCCACAGTCTAGCCTTGGCTTTCAGCTAGCTAGACAAAGCAGTAGCACAATCAATCGTAGAGAAAGAGAGTTTTGAGTGTATAAGTTTGTGCTCTGAACTAAATTGTTCGTGTCTTTAGAGGAGAGAGGGTAGGGTATTTATAGCTTTGAAAATGAGTAGAAAATAAGGTAATAAGTAAAGTTTTAACACAAACATGGAAATAATCACAATCAGAATCAATTAATACAAGTACTTTCCTTTAATCAAGGAATTACTATTCAAATGGATACTGACAGGAATAATTAAGGAAAGAAAACCAATTTGAGAAAGATTGATTTCTGACCATATAGGGGATATTAAAAGTATAGAGTAAATAAATTGAGTCTAAGTACAAAATATACTTAATTGGGGAAAGGATTCAGTAGGGGTACAATATCACAACAAATAAAGGAAAGGAATCAATCAATTCAAACAAACGGGTGGAATTAGGGGTTTATAAGAAAACATTCGCAATCAATCAAGAAGAAATCATGATTCTGCACTTTGCTTATAAATAGAGAAGAATGAACAAGAGTATCAGTCATGCAAGGCCAACCATATTGACAAATGAAGCAACACAAACGTACAGTAGTAGGCTAGGGCTCAGTAGTAAATGAACCTACTCGAAGCATAGTAGTCAACATAGTCAAGTAGTCACATAGAACCAAAAATTAAGGAAACAATCTAACACATAGCCACATGTAAAAGAGATCTTTTTAAAAACTCTCAGTAACAAGTGAGAAGAATTTTCAGGAAATTAGGGTTTTAACAGAGCTGAGTTAAAAAGGTAAGAACTTTAGAATCAGTCAAGTTAAACAAAGAAAAGGATCTAAACACAAAGAACTCAGTCGAAACCAGTATACATACAAGACAAACAAAGCTAGTTTCCAAAACTCGGATGAAACCAAAATACTTAGGGTTTTAAACACGATGAACCAGGTAGAAGAAGAACGTAAACAAACCGTTTAAACATAGTGAAATCCTAAAACAACACTGAAAATCGGAGAAGAGATCTTTTAAAAAGAGTTTAAGAAACCCTAATTTTTTAAGATGGAAAGTCGCTTTGAAAAAAATCGGAAAAGCTTTGAGGAAAACACTTAAGAGATTCATAACATACACAGATCTAAGATATATCTGAAAGAAGATTGAAAGATTTTAAAGGTTAGGGTTTCAGAGAACCTAGAAAAGTGAGAAAAACTTCGAAAAGTTACCGATCTAGCCGGAAAAGCCAAGGATCTGACTCGAACACCCATGGATGGCCGGAAAGAGGCCATGGATAGGAGTTGAGCAAGAACTGGACAAGATTTATTTGAGATCTATCCATGAAATCACACAAGCGGGCCACCAGGGGACGTAGGAGACGAGTACACGTCTCAAACAACCCTGGGAGTCCATGGATTAGGTGAGAATCAAAGGGGATTAGGGTGGATTTGGGTGGCGGCAGCTAGGATTAGCCTTAGGTATTTAGAGAGAGTTTGAGAGGAGAAGGGATTCAAGGGCGAGGGGTTGGTAGAAATGATTTAGGTTAAGGTGTTCGTTTGGGTTAAAAAAGGTAAGAGTGAATAGGGGCCGTTGATCTCAGAGATCAACGGCCAGGATGAGAGGGGGTCTGGGTCGGGTAGGACTTGATTGGGTTAGGGGAGGGTTTTAGTTGGAATTGGGTTGGGAAATTGGGGTTTAATTTGGTTATAATTGAAAGCCAAATGTGGCTACGAGTTAAATAGCCACTTTTCCCTTTTTAATTTATAAAAAATGGCAAATTGTTTTTTGAAAATAAATTGAAAGTACTAAAATAATTTATAACACATAAATAACAATTTAAAAATATAGGACCCAATTTTATGCGTACAAAATATAATTAAACCTTAAAATGGCCAATATTACAATTATGTGCAATTTAGCTTTAAAAATACTAAATAAAATTGTACTTTGGCCATATTTTGGCATAAAATATCAAAAACCAATAGATGAGCTATCAAAATAATAATTTTGAAAATAATTATTGAGATTTTATGGATAAAAAAAATAAATCAATTAAACCCTTAAAAATTATGGAAAATAATAAAACATTTGGACATGCTTATATATGCATATATATGCTATTTTGAAGTTATTTTGCATATTGAAAATATATAGGGAAAAATTGGGTATCAACAGCAGCATGGATCCATGGGCGGCCAACAAAAAATTATATGAGGTTGGTATGTCAAGCACTTAGAATTCAACGTAGAACCAAGTTGGTCCCATCTGCAAGCAAAGGTTGATTTCTCTGATCGTGTCCCTCTAGGACCCATCGAAAGCCTTCACATTCATGCTTTCGGTCCGTATTTCATTGAAACCTTTGTCCAACCTTTTCAGGGTATCCAGTGGACAAATATTTAGACTCGAACCTCCATCAACCAGGACCCTGGCAGTGAACTTGTCTTCAAATTGTACCGTAATATGCAGTGCTTGATTGTGGTTCAGACCTTCGGGTGGCAACTCATCTTCGTGGAAGATAATCTTATGGCTCTCCAGCACCTGACTGACCATGTTGGCCATTTCACCACCAGTGATATTATTGGGTATATAAGCTTCGCTTAGTAATTTCATCAAGGCGTTCTTGTGTGCCTCCGAATTCTGTAATAGTGACAGGATAGATATCTGAGCAGGGACTTTGTTCAGGTGATCAACAACATAATACTCTTTCGCCTGTACTTTCCTCCACGGGTCATCTGGCCCGGTCTCAATGACAGGTTGCCTAGTAGTGGCATCCTTACTTGAACCTCCAAGGTGTTCAGGTGTGTAGACTCTTCCAGTTCTAGTCATCCCTTGTGCGACGTCAGATTCCTCTATCTTAGTCTTCCCTTTTCGCCGAGACTTGGCGACATAATCCCAGTTTATCGCTTTTGAGTTGAATTGGGGTGTGGTTGACACCATCACAGTAAAAGGTGTGATCACTTCTACTTCAAATGGAACAGAAGTGGCTGCGGGCGGAGCTACTTCCACCTCGAATGAAACTGATGCAGTTACCTCAACGTCAATAGGTTCCTGAGTCTGAACCACAATAGGAGTAAGTGTAACTAAAACCTTAAAGTCATTGCCTTCTCGGATAAGCCTGATTGACCCCTCAGGGTCCCATTCCTCATTTGTTTCTATAACATGTACATTGTCACCTCTATGATTAGGGAGGGGATTGTTGCGGACATTAGGTGCGGCTTCCTTCGCTTGTATGACCTTGTTGTCAATGAGTGTCTGGATCTTGTCCTTCAATGTTCGGCACTCAGTAGTGGTATGCCCTTTCATACCGGAGTGGTATGCACAGGTTTTGTTTGGATTGACCCATTGAGATGGATTTTCTAGTGCCACAGTGGGAATAGGAGTGACATAACCTGCAGCCTTTAGCCTTTCATACAATTGGCTGATAGGCTCAGCAATGGCGATGTATTGTCTAGGTGGCTTGCGGTCGAAGTTGGGTCTTGGTCTTGGATAATTTTGGCAAGTTGGCGGTGATTGGAAGTGGGATGGTTGGGAATTATAGGTGTGATGGATAGTGGCTGGTTGGGAGTATCTGGGAGATGAAAGTTGATCTGGAGGTGGTGATACTTGGTATGTGGGTGGAGGTGTTTGATATGTGGGTGGAGGTGTTTGATAGGTGGGTGGAGGTGTTTGATATGTGAGTGGAGTTTTTGGGTCCTGGGCCACCATTACCATCCCAACATATCTCTTCTTCGATATGCCACCTGATTGCAGTGCCTTATTTGTGTCCTGCAGTGTCTCGAAATTTGTTGCCATCCCGCTCTTGATTGTTTCCTCGATCTTTTCCCCGAGCTTGATGATATCATAGAATTTGTGATTTTCTATAACCATCAGTCTCTCATAATATTGTGGATCTTGTGCCCTGACGAAGAACATATTCATCTGTTCTTCGTCCAGAGCGGGCCTGACCTTGGCGGCTTCCGACATCCAATGAGTAGCATATTCGCGAAAAGTCTCAGCAGGTTTCTTCTTGAGATTCTGAATGTAGAAGACATCCGGTGCATTCTCTGTGTTGAACCTAAATCGGTCCATGAAATCTGACGTCATGCTTACCCAATTGGACCATTTCTTGGGATTCTGGCTGATATACCAAGACAAAGCGTCCCCAGTAAGGCTCCTAATAAAGAGCTTCATTCGAATCTTTTCATTTTTTCCAACCCCGACAAGCTTGTCATAATAGGTCCTTAGGTGAACCCTAGGATCACCTGTACCATCGAACATTTCTAACTTGGGAGGTTTTTACCCTTCTGGCAATTTCACATCGGGTTGTATGCACAGATCTTCATAGTTCAAACCTTCTATTCCTCTATCGCCTTCAACACCTTGAACTCGGTTTGTTAACTTCTTGAGTTCTTCGGCCATGTTCTTAATGAAAAAGTCCTTTTCAGAGGGTTCCGTTGCACATGAGATGGGTTGGGTAGAATGTGGTATAGTTTCCACGTATACGGGGTTGCTCTGATGGGTGCCAGGGACTTGGGTATAGTGATGGTCATTGATGGAGTTTTGTGGATTGGGAATGAGTGGTGGTGTATTTTGGGGAGTGTGGTAAGCCGTGGTTGGTGGGTACGGGATTGGTTGATGATGATGTTGTGGTGGACTTGGTATTGGAAACGGATTGATGTTTTGGGGTGGAGTTGTGTATTGATTTGGTATGGTAGGATTTTGTGGTTGTTGGTCTTGTGTGTTCTGAGGAGGTATTGGGTTCTTTGTGTTCTGTTGGTGGATATCAGAGATATTGAGGGTGAGTGACAAATTTTCCAAATTGCAGGCCTGCTCAAATTCTCCTTACAGTTCTAGTATCTTTTGTTCCAGTCCCAAAACCAGGTCATTCGGGGCCAGAGAACTACAACCGTCGGAAGTCTCTGCGTTCTTACCGTTTTCCTTTTGTATTTCACTTAAGTCGTCCATCTTTGCTTTCCCTCTACTTTTTGTGTTGCTTGGGGGAGGAGGAGGTCGAGGGCCTCTAGATCTAGTATGATATGCTGATGAGGCCAGTATGGATGAACCAACCTAAGGGGATGGGAATAATAATAAAAATAAACAAAAACAAAAAAGGTAACAAGTTATTGAGGATTCTGAAATGTTTGCAGTTTTAAACATATATTGCGAAATATAAACTTGTATCCTAATGTGGGAGCCTCATTGTGCCCGAGGTAGGCTTAGCAACAAATAAATTTAGAGAACTTCAAATTCCAATAAATGCTTCATTTCATAATATAAAAGTAGGCGAATCCAAAAACGACACCAACATAATAATAAAACAAGTTGCTACTGGCACTTGGCCTTATTACATTTTAAGAAAAGCAAGTAAACCTAATCTATTTGGTCCCAGAAGGACCTTCCCCGGATTCGATCTTTCGGACTCCATCAAATAGATTTCCCAGCTCGCGCAGTCCCAACAGCAAGCAGGCTCGGGCCAGATGTCCTCCCTCAGCTCCCTCAACATTCTGGCAGTTTTCGATCCTCTTTATGACTTTGCCCTCCAGTTCCACTATTCCTCGCTCCAGATATTCCAGTTTCCGGTTAGAAGTGACTGTCATCTCTTTCTATTCCTCCATCAATCTCACGTTCCTCTCATGTATTTCCTGATGCTCATTCTCGGAGTCGTGGACCCTCTTGCACAGCTTGTTGTATTTGACTTGGGCTTCAGCTTCCTCG
Source organism: Nicotiana sylvestris (assembly GCF_000393655.2). NCBI lineage: Eukaryota > Viridiplantae > Streptophyta > Magnoliopsida > Solanales > Solanaceae > Nicotiana > Nicotiana sylvestris. Next base: position 47,299,142 of record NC_091060.1, on the reverse strand, counting down.
TCTATGATTTTTTTCCCTCGACCAGTCCCTTGTGTCACTGTTCCTTTCAGATTGTCCTCCAACCATGTTGGGTAGAGAGGCTCGCACCCCGCATGATATCCATCTGGCTCAACAGTGCTTTTCTCCACAATGATTTTGCAGTGCCACATGTGCTGAGCTTGGCACTTGTGAGGTACGTCGTCGTCTTGGAAATCCGCCCTGAAATGACTCATCTTGACGACCCTTGGTACAACCTGTTTTCTGCCTGCTTGCCTCATAACTCACATAGGGACATATGGATATATCCCTCGCAACCCGATCAACACCAAGTGCGGAGCGTCCCTGATAATGAACTCGTCTTTTGGGAAGAATTTAACCATCCACTGCACTTGTCCCTCAATCAGATTGTCGAAGAACTGTACCCATTCACTAGCACTCTCCAGCTAAGCAAATATGTCTGTAATGCATGTCATTTGCTTAGGGTGATGGAAGGCAATGTGGTCGTTCCAAGCCCTTCGCAAAAATTATTGACGGTATCGACCTTTTGGAGATGCTCCAACAACCATAACTGTAGTAATAAATTACAACCCTTGAAATGCTTGACCCCTCTTTGACAACGCTCCAAGGCCCTGTAGATGTCAGCTATGATCATGGGGACTATGGTATATGTCTATCCATTAATCCCTTACATCAGAGTTCTGGCGATCATGGCCAACCTAGTGTGGATTCTTCCCTTTTTCATTGGGAACACTATCAGCCCTAGAAAGCACATAATGAACACGAACACTCTGCGGGGGATATGTTTATACCCAATTTTTCCCTATATATTTTTCAATATGCAAAATACCTTCAAAATAGCATATATATATATATATATATATATATATATATATATATATATATATATATATATATATATGCATATATAAGCATGTCCAAATGTTTTATTATTTCTTCATAATTTTCAAAGGTTTTTAAATCAATTTATTCCCCCTTTTATCTATAAAAACCCCAATAATTATTTCCAAAATCATTATTTTGGTAATTCATTTGTTGGACTTTTATATTTATGCTAAAATATAGCTAAGGTAATTTTTACATATTTGTACAAATTTATTTAGTATTTTTTTAAGCTAAATTGCACGTAATTGCAATATTAGCCTCTTTTAAGATTTAACCGCGTTTATATTCATAAAATCAAGTCCTATTTTTTTTTAAATTGTTAATTATATGTTATATATCTTTTTAGTGCTTTTAATTTGTTTTCATAAATTAATTCCCTATTTTTTATAAAATGAATAGGGAAAATGGCTATTTAAAATCTAGCCAGTTTGGCTTTCAATTTCAGCCTAAATTGAGCCCCAAATCAGACCCAACTTCCCAACCCAATTGCAACTCAAACCCGACACCTAAACCAATTTAAATGACCCAACCCAGATTCCCCACCTAACCCGTTTAATCCTAGCCATTGATCATTTAGATCAATAGCCACTATCCGCCCTTCTATAATTAAACCCAAACGACCCCTTACCCTACCTCATTCTTCACCAAACGCCGCCTTTGAATTCCCTTTCCCTATCAATTCTCTCTAAAACCCTCATGAAACCTAGCCGCCGCCATCTAATCCTACCCTAATCCACCCTAAACCCTGCCTAATCCATGGCCTCCCATGGTCATTTGAGACATGTATCAGCCTTCTATGGCTCCTGGGTGTTGGTTTGTGGTTTCATGGCCAGGCCTCGAAGGGATCAGGTCCGATCCTTGCTCGACTTCAGTTCAGGGCCTTTCTCCGGCCATTCATGGCCTTTCAAGGCAGATCCTTGACATTCTTGGTTAGATCGGAAACATTCAAAGTCCTTCTCACCTTTTCTGGGTTTTCCGAAATCCTAATCTTTAAGATCTTTCAGTTTTCTTTCAGATCTACTTTAGATTTGTACTTGCTATGCGTTTCTTAAGTGTTTTCTCGAAGGTTCTTCAACTTTTGTTTCAAAATGACTCTTCATTTTCTCCGATAAGGGTTTCTCTTAACCTCTCTTTTAAAATCTCTTCTCTGATTCTTGATGTTGTTTTATGATTTTATTATTTTCAAACTACTTGTTATGCTTTCTTTCTACCATAGTTGGCATGTTAAAACCCTAGTTTCCTTTTTGTCTCATCCGAGTTTTGAAACAGCATGTTTAAATGGGTACTTGTTCGATTAAGTTCTTCGTTCTTTCTTGACTTATTTGATTATGAGTTTTACCATCTTTTAAACTTGATTATTGTGGAAAATCCTAGGTCTTTTGGTTTGAGACTGCTTGTTTTAATGTATACTTGACTCGATTAAAGGTTCCTTGTTTCAGACTCTCTTTTCTTTTATATGACTTATCTGATTCTGAGTTTCACTATCTTTTTAACTCGACTATTGGTGAAACCCTAATTTCTTAAAAGGTTTTCCACACTTGATACTATGAGACCTTTATTTGGTTTCTAATTCTCTTTACTTGTTTCTGCATTTTCTTCACTGTTGATTCTATGTGATTACTTGACTATTGTGCTTCGAATATCTTTCGTACTACTGAATCCTAGCTTATTTCTGCTACTATTATATGTTGTTTCTTTTGCCAACGTGCTTGGCCTCGTATGTCTGATGCTTCTGTTCACTCTATTTATATACTAAAGTGCAGAATCGTGTTTTTTCCTTGTACTTGAACTTGATTGTAAAAGCATATCCTTGTACTTGGACTTGATTGTTTACTTTATGCTTTTACTGCCCCATTTATGACAATAATCAATCTGCTCCCAAACTGATTTTCTTTCCTTAATTAGACCTACTGCTACATGTTAAACAGTGATTCCTTAATTAAAGGGAATCACTTGGGGTAATTGATTCTGACTTGTGATTGTTTCCATGTTTGTGTTAAGACTTTACTTATTACCTTATTCTTCACCTATTTTCAAAACTATAAATACCCACCCTCTTCTCTTTCAAAGACACGAACCATCTAAGTTCATAACACACACTTCACTCAAAACTCTCTCTTTTCTATACTATACTTGTGCTACTGCTTTGTCTAGCCGGCTGAAAGCCAAGGCTAGGCTATGGAAATTTCCTTACCTTTCCTTTCTGCACTTTGCTTCTTACTGGTATGTCCTAGTTAATTTTCAAGCATCAACAACAACATGTTTTCTGTAATTGTTCCAACTTCTCTCATGTTTGTCTACTTCTGCTTACGTTTCTGTAATCAAGTTACATTACTACAATGTTGAAATGCGTTCCCTTTCCCTTTTAAATTAATGCTCTCCTATGTGTATAAATCCCAAAACCACATCCCCTCTTTGTGTTTGTGTTCTCTGGCTGGTTTGTGGGCATGCCAACATAATCTATTGCTGTGCATGACCAAACCTGACCCTTTCCGGGGTCATATGCTTCATGCAATGTATTCCCAAAACCCCTGACCCCTTTGTGCAACTACCGATTCTATGTAGTTTAAGTTTTACTACTACTGTTTTCAAATTACCCTTACCCCTTACTATCCTCAACCTAGTTTTAAATAAATCTCTATTTTTGCACTTCCAATATACTCTTAGAACCTAGGTTCTTCCCCTCTTGTGTGAGCCTTGCCTTGGGACCCTTGAGCTCCCTTTGAAATTGGACACATAAGGGTTGGCCCTTCCACACTGCACTCATTCCTATCTGGTTATGCAACCTGGGTGTAAGCACTGCTCGGGATTCCTTGAGACCCTTAGGGAACTTTGACACACTCAGGTTTGAGAAAGGCTTTGAACAAATGGCATTTGAGGTGGTTTATTCCATAACTCGGAGAGGAAGTCAGAATCGGGCTTCCTATGGTTGTAGCTTCTTATTTTGCTTTTCTAGTGTAATTCATTCATTTTTGGTCTGTAATGATTTGTAACAAATATTGGGGTTGGCTAGTGAAAATGGATGGGGTAATTATGCATGTTTTAGCTATTAGGAGGGTAGATATCATGCCTATAGGATCTATTTTTAAATTCTGCATGCTTTAATTCTACAGTTAGATAACATGCCTATTGGATCTGTTTAAGAAATTCTGCATGTTTTACTTCACACTTAGATAACATGCCTATAGGATCTGTTTAATAAATTCTGCATGCCCAATTAGATACCGTGCCTGTAGGACCAAAATCAGCTTTTAATACGTAAATATCATGTCTATAGGAATTAAAATCAACAATAATAGAGAGCATGTCTATTGGATCCAAATGGCTATAATCAGACATCATGTCTATAAAACTAGAATCAGTTTGACATGTACTGTTCTGAATCAGTTTAAACAACCTACTCCTTTTGTTAATACGGTTTAGATATCATACCTATAAGATCCAAATTGCCTGTTTAAAATAAACTGCTTTACTGTATTCCTAATCAGTAATAGGCATCATGCTTTAGGACATCACCAATAAACATTTAGGCAAGCCTTAGGTAATTGCTTGATAAAACTGAATCCGTCTTTGTTTAATTGGTAACTGCTACAACCAGCAGGCAGGCCTGATTCAGACTTCTTATCTGAGTTATGTAATAAATTGGTCTGCTTCAACAACTAAAACTCCCCTGTCTTAGTACTTTAAATTCTGACCCTAAATGTGTTTAAGTCATGCAATTTATATGCTTTACTTGATGAGGTATATATGAGCCTCTTAGTTGTTTATATGTTTCCCCTAATAGGCAGTCCTATGTGTTTTGAATGTCGCCTTAGCCTTTTACCTTTAATAACTCAAGAGTCAGCCTAAAATCCTCCCTCTTATAGGAATAGTAGTCCTAAATTCCTTCGGGATTGATAGCAATGGGACAGGTAATAGCATGCAATAGAGGTCGAGACCAATCCGCGTTTTAACACCTTAACAGGGTGGGTAAGGTAGATATGGATATGATGACCGGTGCGCTAATATCACATGTATCTCTTCTTCTGAGGAGTGTCATACCGAGTATCGCATTGATGTGATCCATATTATAAATAAACCTCGGACCCCCCTCCCTCCTTTTATATTCTCAAGTATTTGTAGAACTATAACTCATTTTCAAAATTCGCCTTTTAATTGTTTTCAAACTCTTGTGTGTTCAAACTTAAATCCCCTACTACTTGAGCCCATACTTGTCTATCTTCTAATTGTACAAATTCACAAGAACTGTTTGGCCGGGAACCACACTAGTGGATCCTGGGGGGTGCCTAACACCTTCCCCTTAGGATAATTTCAAGCCCTTACCCTATCTCAGGTTATCAAGCAAACTTAGAAATGAACCCTATAGGTGTCCTAATGCACCTTAAATCATTAGGTGGCGACTCTTCAAATGCAAAACCCAGTTCCCAAAAGGAATGAGTTGTCCTATACCCAAAATGTCATAAACCCGATTTTCCGATGTGAAAAGGGAAAAAGGGGGCGCGATAGCATGGCGACTCTGCCGGGGATCTTAGGCTTTTACCACTTCAAATTGCTCTTGTGAATTTGTACCTCTTTATGTGCAATTACTTGTTTAATTCCTTTAAGCATTTAATATCCTTTTCAACTACAGAACTGACATGTCTTCTTGTTTCTTCCTTTCATTGCTACTTTAAATTATGAAACTGTTATATTTATCGCTTTCTTAACGTGAAAATATGTGCCAACATGTTTTAGTTATTGCATAATCATGCTCAACATCATACTCCACTCGTGCCAAACATATACCATAGTAATGCTTATAATGAGTGGTTGCATTATTCCTATATCATTACCCCCTAAATTTGGAAAGGCATATTTGTGGTAAAACCAGTCGATCAGCGGTGCAGTCGACGGTCCGTGCCTTTCCCCTTGAGTTTTCCGCTTAAGGGTACCAGTCTGAAACCTCATAGAAACCTTACTCTATTCAAATTGTGCATGCATCATGGTCAAACCTAGTCGGGTCAGTTATATTGTCCACATAATGATCCTTTAAGATAGCCTTGTCCAAAGTCCACTAGGTTTCCTTAAACCCAAATGGACATCACCACGTTCTGTGCATTTATTTGGAAAAACTAAATGCTTCATGCTAATTATTGGTATTAAATTATCGAGTCTGGTGGGGGTAAGGGCCTAACCTTATTTGTCTTGCAAAAATATGAGGCACGAAGTCCCTAGATTTGGGATGGTCACCAACATCCACCCAAGACTTCTAAGCTGGTGGAAAGATATTCACTCTAGTGATCAAACTCTTGTCCAAAAATATCTGGGAAATCTACCATCCCTTCTGGAGATCCAACCCAACAACAAGATCATAGAAGCTGTCACACTGTTTTGGGATTGTGAAAGGGTTGTATTCTGCTTTGGGGACATTGAAATGACACCCTTGCTGGAGGAGATAAGAGGATTGGCCAGTCTATTGTGGGAAACTCCGGGTCTACTAATGCTTGAGAACCGCAAAGGTAGGGGTTTCCTCAAAAATGATAGGTTTGAAGAAAAATCCAAAATTGACATGTTTGACATCCCTTTTGACTATTTGTATGAAAGGTACGGTCATAGCAAATCCTACCATACCTATCCTAACGAGTTTGCCATCACATCCTTGGGGAACATTCACCAAAGGGTTTTCGTCTTCATGTTTTGTTTCATGGGGCTGATCGTGTTTCCGATGAAGAAAGCAAGAATCCACACCAGGCTGGCTATGGTAACTAAGACCCTAATAGAAGGAATTGGTAGGCAGACATTCAGCATCATGCATATGATCATTGCAGACATATATCGAGCCTTCGAGAAGTGTTAACGAGAAGCAAAACACTTCAAAGGCTGCAATTTATTACTTCAACTTTGCCTCATGGAACATCTCCAAAGGGGCGAATACCAACAAGAGATTCAGCGAAGGGACTGGGAGGATCACATCGCTTTGCATCATCCAAAGCGAATGGATTACATCCCCAATATGTTCGCTCAGCCGGAGAATGCCAAAGGATGGGTTGAGCTATTTGATAATCTGATTGAGGAACGGGTCCAATGGATGTTCGAGTGGTTTCCGACCGAGGAGTTCATCGATCGATCCAGAGATGCACCTTTCCTGGTACTAATCGGTCTGAGAGGAACATACCCTTACGTCCCTCTCCGAGTTATGAGGCAAGATGGTAGGAAACAAGTTATACCCAGGGTCGACAAGATGAGCCATTTTTGGGCTGACTTCCAGAATGATGATAGTCCTTAAAAGTTCCAAACTTAGCATATATGGCACTGCAAGATCATAATGGGGAGAGAAACCATCGAGCCAGATAGGTATCATGCTGGTTGCGCTCCTTTCTACTCCAGTTGGTTGGAAGACAATCATGATGGTCTGGGCCAGCCAGGGTTTGCTCGAGGTCACAGGATTATAGATGAAAGGGTCGAGGCACATGTCAAATACAACCAACTACGCAAAAGGATCCGGGAGTACGAAAGCGAACACCACGAGATACAAGAGTCCAACCAGAAGTTGATTGAGGAATGGAAAGACATGACTGTCAGTGCCAACAAACGACTAGGATACTTGGAGCAAGGTATAGTGGAATTGGAGAGAAAGTTTCTCAAAAGGGTCGAAGATTGCCAAAATGCTGAAGGAAGTGAAGGAGGACATCTAGCCAGAGCCTACCTGTTGCTAGGACTTCGCGAGTTGGGAAAGTTCTTCGATGGAGCCAAGGATGACAAATCTGGGGAAGGTCCTTCTGGGACCAAATAGATAGGAGTTTTATCTTTCCGCTTTATAAATTTTAATAAGGCCAAGGGTCATTAATGACCTTTTGTTTCCTGATTATTTAGTCTAAATTTGGGATTCGTCTACTTTTTATCAATAAAATGAGGTATTTAGCATCCTAAGTTCTCCAAATCAATTTGTCACTAGGCCCACCTCAGGCATAAAGAGGTCCCCCAAATTAGGACACGTTTTACATTCGGCACTATGTGTGTTTAAATACTGCAACACTTTCATATTCCTCACTAACTTGATTACCTTTTGTTTTATTTTTTGTTTTTATTATTCCCTCCCCAAAGGTTAGTTTGTGCACTTTGGCAACATCATCCTATTCCACGAGATCCAGGGGCCCTCCACCCACTCCTCCTCTTAGTCCTGTCAAAAACAAGAACAAAGGCAAGATGGAAGATTTGAACAATGTTAGAAAGGAGAATCCAACTGAACGGGTAGAGGACACCAATGGCCATGGTACTCAGGTTCCTAAGGAAAATGTATCCCAACTTGAACAGAAATTGCTAAAAGTCCAAGAAGAGCTCGATCGGGTTCGGAATTTGGCAAGCCTGTCATTTTCCATCAGCACAACAGATATCAACTTTCCCAACACTCAGAACTCTACACCTCCGAACATCCTAAAATAACAGAATCATCCTGCTCCTCACCATCACACTGTTCCACCAAAGACCCAATGCAACACCTGCCATACCCCAACCAATATACCACTACTCATGCCAGAACCCCAAAACTCCACAAATGAACACTTTCACACCCACCATATCACCCCTATTGACATGGAAACCATGCCACAGTCCACCCAACCTATCTCAGGCATACCCGAGTCTGATGAAAAATACCTGTTCATCATAAACCTGGCTGAGGAACTTAAGAATTTGACTAGCCGGATTCAGGGCGTTGAAGGAAGTAAAGGAATCGAGGGGCTGAACTATGAAGATCTTTGCATACAGCCTGATGTTGAACTACCCGAGGGGTACAAAACTTCGAAGTTCGAAATGTTTGATGGTACATGGGATCCAACGGTCCATTTGAGGACGTACTGTGATAAGCTGGTTAGGGTAGGGAAAGATAAGAGAATCTGCATAAAGCTATTTATGAGGAGTTTGAAAGGAGATGCGTTGTCCTGGTACATCAGCGAAGATCCAAAGAAGTGGTCAAGCTGGGTAAGCATGTCATCCAACTTTATAGACAGGTTCAGATTTAACACAGAGAATGCGCCGGATGTATTCTATATTCAGAATCTAAAGAATAAGCCTACAGAAACGTTTTGCGAGTATGCTACTTGCTGGAGGTCTGAAGTTGCTAAGGTCAAACCTGCCTTAGAGGAGGAACAGATGAACAAACTTTTTGTTCGAGCTTAGGACCCGCAGTATTATGAACGACTAATGATGATCGAGAGCCACAAATTCTCCGACATTATCAAACTGGGTGAAAGGATTGAAGAGGGTATCAAAAGCGGTATGGTTATGAACTTCGAAGCCTTGCAAGCTACAAATAAGGCTTTACAGTTCGGTGGTATGTCCAAGAAAAGGGATGCAGGGGCCGTGATGGTTGCACAAAGGACCAAATCTCCCCTCAAATACCAAACTTACCCAACACCTCCACTCATATATCAACCAACCCCAAATTACCAAGCACCTTCACCCTCATACCAAGCTCCACCGCCCACTTATCAATCACCTTCACCTCCCATATATCAACCTAATTCGCCTAGATATTCCCAACCCGCTCATGTCTACCAAACCTATAATGCTCAGCCATCCCACTATCAGTCACCTCCTGCATGTCAAAACTTCCCTAGACCCCGACCTAATTTTAATCGTAGACCTCCAAAACAATATACAGCCATCGCCGAACCTATTGACCAATTGTACAAGAGACTCAAAGTTACTGGTTATGTCAACCATATCCCTGCTACAACCCCTGAGAACCCTTCTCAGTGGGTTAACCCAAACAAATCCTGTGCATACCACTTCGTCATGAAAGGGCACACCATCGATGAGTGTCGTTCCCTAAATGACAAGATCCAAACTTTAATTGATAACAAGATTATCGTGTCAAAGGAACTCGCTCCAAGTGTCCGCAACAACCCTCTGCCAGACCATAAGGGTGGAGGTATCCACATGATTGAAATAGAGGATGATTGGGATCCCGAGGGATCAATTAGGTTGATCACAGAAGGTGATGACCCAAAGAAGCCAATAGTTACTCTTAATCCAATCATAGTCCAGATTCAACCATCTAGAGACACTGAGGTAAATATGTCTGTGCCACTTGAATTTGAAGCGAAATCATCTGCAAAGACACCAACACCAATTGAGGTTGAATTCGTGTCTCCAGCAAATGCACCCACACCATTTGAAGTCGTAGTATTACCACCTAAGGCACATGCTCCGTTCGGAGTAAGGATAGCCATGCCAATACCAGTGGCGATGTTGACCATGACACCATTCCATACAAAGGTTGTGCCCCAGGACTATACAGCCTAGGCAAGTAGGAAAGGCAAGGTCAGGTTCGAAGAGACTGTTGCACCATAGGGTATGACAAGAACTGGAAGAGTATATACCTCGGAACATCTTGCTGAGTCAAGCAAGCAGGCCTCTAATCGGCCACCCATCATTAAGATAGGTCCAGATGATCTTTGGATAAAGATACAGGCCAAGGAATACTCGGTCTTCGACCAGTTGAATAAAACACCGGCGCAAATCTCCATTCTTACTTTGCTACAAAATTCTGAAGCACATAAGAACGCTCTGTTAAAGGTGTTGAGTGAAGCTTACGTGTCAATTTACATTACTGGCGGGGGAATGGCTAACATGGTAGGACAAGTTTTGGAGAGCCATAAGATCACCTTTCATGAGGACGAGTTGCCACCTGAAGGGTTGGGGCACAACAAGGCACTGCACATTACCGTGCAATATGAAGACTATTTCATCACCAGAATCCTGATCGATGGAGGTTCAAGTCTCAACATTTGTCCACTGGTAACACTCAAGAAGTTGGGTAAAGGATTGCACGAGATAAAGGATGGAGCAATCAATGTGAAAGCCTTCGATGGTTCTTAGAGGTCCACCATTGGTGAGATTAGTCTATACCTGCAGATGGTACCAACATGGTTCAATATCGATTTCCAGGTGATAGATGTGCCAGCATCTTACAACCTGCTGTTGGAATGGCTATGGATTCATATTGCTGGGGCCGTAGCATCAACACTGCATCAGGTAGTAAAATTCGAATGGAATTACCAAGAGGTGATCATTCATGGCGACGATAGCAACCCTATATATAGTCGCCAGACCATTTCGGCAATCGAGGGAAGAAGGAAGCTGGGTGGAGAGACTTACCAACACATTGAGCGTGTCAATACTATCGGTAAAGACAAGTGGAGGGATAACAAAATCGAGAGCATACTGAATTGGAGCGGGTATGAACCCGACAAAGGACTCGGCAAGAACCTCCAGGGAATCTCTAAGCCCATAATACTCAAGAAACATGGCACTACTTTCGGTCTAGGGTATGATTACACCTGGGAAAAATTCAACAACTATGGCGCAGTCCTTACGATCCACTTGAGTAGCCAATACCACGTTTGGAGCAAACTTTCCAACAGGCTGACATCGTTTATGGGTAGGACGAACAAGAAGCACTTGCAGCGGTGAAGAATTTGTTCCTAGAAGACAATGATATGAACTGTTGTGTTGTTTTCGAGGAGGAGGGGGAGGAAGGCCCTTCCATACAGGCTGTGAGCAAAGGGGCACGCCTCAATAACTGGACCATCAGGACAACCAGAGCTCGACAAGCATGGGCATTACTATTACTTATCTTGATGAACCAATGACTGTGACATGCAATGAGACAACGCAACAAATAGACATTGATTCAGAGGAAGATGACATACCAGATTAGATTGTCAAAGAAGTTGAGAACTTTGAGAACAGACCTAAGTCCAACCTGGACGAGACAAAAATTGTTAACTTGGGAGATGCGGAAAACGTCAAGGAAACACGAATCAGCTTTCACTTATCGCCATTAGAAAAGAAGGGATACACGGAATTTCTTATTGCCATTAGAAAAGAAGGGATACACGAATCAGCGTTCATAATTCGTATGATGACATGACTGGTCTGAGTATATCTATTGTGGCTCACAAGCTGCCAACTGATCCGACATGTCCGCTGGTAAAGCAAAAGCTCAGAAGGTTCAAGACTGATATGAGTCTGAAAATCAAGGAAGAAGTCACCAAGCAGGTCAAAGCAAAGGTTCTTAGGGTAGCAGAATACCCGACATGGTTAGCCAACATTGTGCCAGTGCCAATGAAGGATGGGAAGGTCAGAGTCTGCGTCGACTACCAGAATCTCAACTGGGCTAGTCCGAAAGACGACTTTCCTTTGCCGAACATACACATCCTAATTGACAATTGCACCAAGCATGAGCTACAGTTATTTGTAGATTGTTTTGCGGGTTATCATCAGATCTTGATGGATGAAGATGATACTGAAAAAATGGCTTTCATTACGTCGTGGGGAATGTACTATTACAAGATGATGTCATTCGGTCGGAAGAATGCAGGGTCCACCTACATGAGGGACATGACTACCATTTTCCATGATATAATACACAAGGAGATTGAGGTATATGTAGATGATGTCATCATCAAATCCAAGAAGGCTACTGATCACATGAAACATTTGAGGAAGTTCTTCAATAGATTGCAAAGGTACAACCTGAAACTGAATCCCGCGAAGTACGCATTTGGGGTTCTTGCTAGAAAATTGCTTGCGTTTATTGTGAGTCGCCTAGGAATAGAACTGGATCCATCAAAAGTCAAAGCTATTCAAGAATTTCCACCGCCAAAGAACAAGAAGGATGTGATGAGTTTCTTGGGAAGACTTAACTATATCAGCCGGTTCATAGCACAATCTATAGTTATCTGTGAGCCAATCTTTAAGATGTTGAAGATGGACGCCACTACCAAATGGACTGATGACTGCCAAAGGGCCTTCGACAGTATCAAGGAGTACCTGTCAACACCACCGGTCTTGGTCCCGCCTGAGCCAGGTAGGCCCTTATTACTCTACCTTGCAGTATTGGATGGAGATTTTGGTTGCATTCTGGTTCAGCATGATGAAACGGGGAGGAAGGAGCAGGCCATCTATTATCTCAGTAAGAATTTCACCCCGTACGAGGCCTGGTATTCTCTATTAGAGTGCACCTGTTGTGTTTTAACTTGGGTAGCTCAGAAACTGAGGCATTATTTCTGTGCTTATACTACATATCTCATATCAAGGATGGATCCTTTGAAGTACATCTTTCAGAAGCCCATGCCCACTGGCAAGCTAGCCAAGTGGCAAATCCTGTTGAGTGAGTTCGACATTGTTTACGTAACTCAGAAAGCGGTCAAGGGACAAGCACTGGCAGACCACCTTGCTGAGAATCCTGTGGATGGAGAATACGAACCCCTAAAAATATATTTTCCTGATGAAGAGGTATCATTCATGGGAGAATACATTGAAGAATCCTATGACGGTTGGAGAATGTTTTTCGATAGAGCAGCAAATTTCAAAGGAGTTGGCCTATGAGCAGTCCTAGTATCAGAAACTAGTTAGCATTATCTGGTGTCTACCAAACTCAAGTTCCCGTGCACCAACAATATGGCCGAGTACGAAGCCTACATCTTAGGGCCAAGATGGCCATTGACATGAACATTCAGGAATTGCTAGTGATTGGAGATTCAGACCTACTCATACATCAGGTGCATGAAGAATAGACAACCAAGAACTCCAAGATACTCTCGTATCTGCATCACGTACAAGAACTGAGGAAAAGGTTCACGAAGACGGAGTTCCAACATATTCCCAAAGTCCAGAATGAGTTCGTCGATGCATTGGTTACCCTGTCATCTATGATACAACATCCAGACAAAAATTTCATTGATCCAATTCCAGTAAAGATCCATGATCAGCCATCTTACTGTGCCCATGTTGAAGAAGAAGCAGACGGAAAGCCTTGGTTTCATGATATCAAGGAATATTCGGAAAAAGGAGAGTACCCATAGCTTGCAAATCCTACTCAAAAACGCACACTTCGGATATTGTCCAACAACTTCTTTCATAGAAGAGGAATCCTGTATAGGAGGACTCCTAATTTGGGACTATTAAGGTGTGTCGATGCAAAGGAAGTATCCAGGCTACTAGAGGAAATTCATGCTGGGACCTGCGGTCCAAATATGAACAGTTTTGTCTTAACAAAGAAGATACTCCGAGCCGGTTACTTTTGGATGACTATGGAGATGGACTGCATCCAGTATTTTTGGAAATGCCACCGTTGTCAGATACATGCAGACATGATAAAGGTACCTCCAAATGAGCTCAATGCAACACTCGCCATGGCCGTTCGCTGCCTGGGGAATGGATGTTATCGGACCAATCGAGCTTGCCGCTTCAAACGGGCACATGTTTATCCTAGTAGCAGTCGACTATTTCACCAAATGGGTCGAAGCAGCATCTTATAGAGAAGTAACTAAGAAAGTCGTGGCAGATTTTGTCCGCGACCGCATTGTTTGTCGATTCGAGATTCCAGAGTCGATCATTACTGATAATGGCTCCAACCTCAATAGTGACTTGATGAAAGTTATGTGTGAAACTTTCAAGATCAGACACAGGAATTCCACAACCTACATGCCTCAAATAAATGGAGTTGTAGAAGCCACCAACAAGAATATCAAGAAGATATTAAGGAAAATGATAGAAATGCATAAATAGTGGAACGAGAAGTTATCATTTGCTCTATTGGGGTATCGCACCACAGTCCGCACATCAATTAGGGCAACCCCATATATGCTGGTTTATGGTACAGAGGCTGTCATGCCTACTGAGATAGAAATTTCTTCCCTAAGGATCATACAAGAAGCTGAGCTCGACGACGCATAGTGGGTAAAAAGTCGTTATGAACAACTAGCCCTTATAGACGGAAAGAGAATGAATGCAGTTTGCCATGGTCAACTCTATCTGAACAGAACGTCTAGAGCCTTCAATAAAAAAGTCAAGCCAAGATAGTTCACACCGCGACAGTTGGTGTTAAAGAAAATTTTCCGCATCAAGATGAAGCCAAGGGGAAATTCTCTCCCAACTAGCAGGGTCCATACATGGTTCATCGGGTTCTGACAGGAGGAGCCCTCATACTTGCAGAGATGGATGGAGAAGTCTGGGCAAAGCCAATTAACTCAGATGCAGTCAAGCGTTACTATGTGTAATCTTTATGCTTTCTTTATATGATGTAAATTGAACTACACCTGACCTGATTCCCGTTTAAGAGGGGATACGTAGGCAGCCCTATGGGTTCGGTCACAATTCAATAAAAATTTCACCTCCCCCCGCAATTGGAAACTAGGGCAGAATTTTGAGGAGGACCCTCAAAATTCTAAAGTGATTTCACCCAATCATCGCACGAGCAACAGTCAGAAGCGTCAACCCATCAAACTAGGGCAAAATTTTGAGGAGGACCCTCAAAATTCTGTAGCAAGAGAGATTGCAACGTCCCAAAACACGTCACAGTCGTCAGTTCATCTAAAAGTTGTTTTTAATTTATGTCGTATTTTTACAAAATCATGCATATTACTGAAATTGCTTTGTTTAGCAATGCCACCCCAATGATACATAGAATATCATCAGATCAAAACCAAGTAGATCAAGCAAAGCCAACGGGGATACGAACTAACCTCTCCCTTTACAAAATTCACGATTTTTCTTTGGATGCAGGCACTTGAACTACGAAATCATCAAACATACTATACACCCATGGGACAAACATTATTCGGGAATACAACTCTCAGAATCGTTGCACTTACCAGCACTTGCTATCCACACACACCAGTGATATTCTGTATGTCACAATGTCCCCAGCAATCACAATGTTGCAATCTGCTATCACCTAAGAAAGCTCTACTACCATTTGCCATTTTATTTCTTGCATAAAGCTACCATTCTGCCTTCCGAGACTAAATGTTGTCTCCATCTGCATTTTGCATTGCATAATGCTACCATTTTGCCCTCCAAGGTTAAGATTTACCTCCATCCGCATTTGCATTGCATAAGGCTACCATTCTGCCTTCCAAGACTAAACGATGTCTCCATCTGCATTTTTTGCATTGTATAAGGCTACCATTCTGCCTTCCGAGGTTAAGCTCTACCTCCATCTACATTTCGCATTGCATAAGGCTACCATTCTTCCTTCCAAGGTTAAGCTCTACCTCCATCTGCATTTGCATTGCATAAGGCTACCATTCTGCCTTCCGAGACTAAATGTTGTCTCCATCTGCCTTTGCATTGCATAAATGCTACCATTCTGCCTTCAGAGACTAAAACATTGTCTCCATCTACATTTTATGCATTGCATAAGGCTATTGTTATGCCTTCCAACTTGCATAAGGCTACCATTCTGCCTTCCGAGGTTAAGCTCTACCTCCACCTGCATTTGCATTGCATAAGGCTACTATTCCGCCTTCCAATTTGCATAAGGCTACCATTCTGCCTTCTGAGGTTAAGCTCTACCTCCATCTGCATTCCTGCATAAGGCTATCATTCTGCCTTCCGAGACTAAAATGTTGTCTCCATTTGCATTGCATAAGGCTACTGTTATGCCTTCCGAGGTTAAGCTCTACCTCTATCTGCATTCACATCTTTACATAAGTCTATCTGCCTCCCACTTCTTTTTCAAAACGAATCACTATCTCAAGCATCAATTATTTTGTTTCTCTTATGGGCTAAGCTTTGCCCCTCAATTCGCAAGACTAAGCTCTGTCTTGTCCGCATCATGCTACTGCATCTCATGGGCTGAAAGATCGCCACATATTGCATCTGCATGGCTGAAAGATCGCCACATACTACATCGCATGGGCTGAAAGATCGCCACATACTACATTTGCATGGCTGAAAGATCGCCTCATATTGCATCTCATGGGATGAAAGATCACCAAATTATCCGAAGGCATCATCGTTCGGAGGCATCATCTACATTGCCCGAGAACACCATGTCATCGCTTGAGGACCCCTTTTAATCTTTTGCATATCATTATTCAAAGGCATCATAGTTCGGAGGCACTATCCTCATAGCCCGAGAGCATCATTTCATGTCCTACGAATCCTTTATTGTACGTGGGCCCAGTACGTCATGGTCTAAAGACGCCATTTTAACCGTCCGAAGACAACATTCATGGTCCGACGGGAATTTACATCATGTTTAAATTTACGCGCGATATACGCTTATATTGTTTCTAATTGCAGGTAAACCGGCGAGCAATGGCCGTCCCGGCAGGAGCGATCCCTCTCCAGTTCCCGCAGCCACATAAAACCTGACCATTCCCGTAACCTTTCACTCACCTGACCCTAGATATTGCGCCCGTTCTTGAAAGTCTCTGTCGGCCTACTCCGCCGACAGATCTTGAACTACATACGGCATGATTCCTGTAAAACCAAGGATATGTAGGCAGCTCAAAAGCCAGGGTGCGGCCTATCTTCTTCAAACCATTTCGCTTGGTCAAAATTGACCATTATATCTTTACCCGACAACTCTTTCATCCTTCCCGGGTAAACAGGGGCAACTATTGATACCCAATTTTTCCCTATATATTTTTCAATATGTAAAATACCTTCAAAATAGCATATATATGCATATATAAGCATGTCCAAATGTTTTATTATTTCTTCATAATTTTCAAAGGTTTTTAAATCAATTTATTTCCCCTTTTTATCCATAAAAATTCCAATAATTATTTTCAACGTCATTATTTTGGTAATTCATGTGTTGGAATTTTATATTTATGCTAAAATATAGCTATGGTAATTTTTTCATGTTTTTAAAAATTTATTTAGTATTTGTTAAGCTAAATTGCACTTAATTACAATATTAGCCTCTTTTAAGATTTAATCGCATTTATATTCATAAAATCAAGTATTTTTTTTAAATTGTTAATTATATGTTATAAATATTTTTAGTGCTTTTAATTTGTTTTCAAAAATTAATTTACTATTTTTTATAAAATGAATAGGGAAAATGGCTATTTAAAATCTAGCCAGATTAGCTTTCAATTTCAGCCTAAATTGAGCCCCAAATTAGACCCAACTTCCCAGCCCAATTGCAACTCAAACCCGACCCCTAACCCAATTTAAACGACCCAACCCGGATTCCCCACCTAACCCCTTTAATCCTAGTCGTTGATCATTTAGATCAACGGCCACTATCCGCCCTTCCATAATTAAACCCAAACGACCCCTTACCCTACCTCATTCTTAACCAAACGCCATCCTTGAATTCCTTTTCCCTCTCAATTCTCTCTAAAACCCTCATGAACCCTAGTCGCCGTCATCTAATCCCACAATAATCCACCCTAAACGTTGCCTAATCCATGGCCTCCCATGGTCATTCGAGACATGTATCAGCCTCATATGGCTCCTGGGTGTTTGTTTCTGTGGTTTCATGGCCAGGACTCGAAGGGATCAGGTCCAGTCCTTGCTCGACTTCAGTTCATGGCCATTCTCCGGCCATCCATGACCTTTATCCGGCCATTTATGGCCTTTCAAGGCAGATCCTTGACTTTCCTGGTTAGATCGGAAACTTTCAAAGTCCTTCTCATCTTTTTTGAGTTTTCTGAAACCTAATCTTTAAGATCTTTAAGCTTTCTTTCATATCTACTTTAGATCTGTATTTGCTATGAGTTTCTTAAGTGTTTTCTCGAAGGTTCTTCAACTTTTCTTTCAAAATGACTCTTCATTTTGTCCGATTAGGGTTTTTCTTAACCTTTCTTTTAAAAATCTCTTCTCTGATTCTTGATGTTGTTTTATGATTTTACTATGTTCAAACTACTTGTTATGCTTTCTTTCTACTTGAGTCAGCATGTTAAAACCCTAGTTCCCTTTTTGTCTCATCCGAGTTCTGAAACTGCATGTTTAAATGGGTACTTGTTTGATTAAGTTCTTCATTCTTGCTTGACTTATTTGATTCTGAGTTTTACCATCTTTTAAACTCGATTATTGTGGAAAATCCTAGGTCTTTTGGTTTGAGACTGCTTGTTTGAATGTATACTTGACTCGATTAAAGGTTCCTTATTTCAGACTCTCTTTTCTTTTATGTGACTTATCTTATTCTGAGTTTCACTATCTTTTTAACTCAACTATTGGTGAAACCCTAATTTCTTAAAAGGTTTTCCTCACTTGATATTGAGAGACATTTATTTGGTTTCTGATTCTCTTTACTTGTTGCTGCATTTTCGTCACTGTTGATTCTATGTGATTACTTGACTACTGTGCTTCGAATATGTTTCTTACTACTGAATCCTAGCTTATTTTTGCTACTATTGTATGTTGTTTCTTTTGCCAATGTGCTTGGCCTCGCATGTCTGATGCTTTTGTTCACTCTATTTATACTGAAGTACAGAATCGTATTTCTTCCTTGATTGATCTTGATTTGGTGACTGATTGCAAAAGCTTTTCTTTTGTGACCCCTAGTTTCACTCACCTGTTTAAAATTAATAGATTCCTTTCCCTTTACTATGATGTTTTACCTTGCTGAATCTTTTCCAAAATAAGCATATCTTTGTACTTAGACTTGATTGGTTACTTCATGCTTTTACTGCCCCTTTTATGACAATAATCAATCTGCCCTCAAACTAATTTTCTTTCCTTAATTAGACATGTTGCTACCCGTTAAACAGTGATTCTTTAATTAAAGGGAATCACTTGGGGTAATTGATTCTGACTTGTGATTTTTTCTATGTTTGTGTTAAGACTTTACTTATTACCTTATTCTTCACCTGTTTTCAAAACTATAAATACCCACCCTCTCCTCTTTCAAAGACACGAACCATCTGAGTTCATAACACACACTTCACTCAAAACTCTCTCTTTTCTCTACTACTACTTGTGTTACTGCTTTGTCTAGCCGGCTGAAAGCCAAGGCTAGGCTGTGGAAATTTGCTTACCTTTCCTTTCTGCACTTTGCTTCTTAGTGGTATATCCTAGTTAATTTTCAAGCATCAACAACAACATGTTTTCTATAATTGTTCCATTTTCTCTCATGTTTGTCTACTTCTGCTTATGTTTCTGTAATCAAGTTACATTACTAGCATGTTGAAATGTGTTCCCTTTCCCTTTTAAATTATGCTCTCCTATGTGTATGAATCCCAAAACCCACATACCCTCTTTGTGTTTGTGTTACTGACTGGTTTGTGGGCATGCCAACATCATCTATTGCTGTGCATGACCAAACCTGACACTTTCTGGGGTCATATGCTTCATGCAATATATTCCCAAAACCCTTGACCCCTTTGTGCAACTACTGATTTTGTGTAGTTTAAGTTTTACTACTACTATTTTCAAATTACCTTTACCCTTACTATCCTCAACCTAGTTTTAAATAAATCTCTATTTTTGCACTTCCACTATACTCTTAGAACCTAGGTTCTGCCCCTCTTGTGTTAGCCTTGCCTTGGGACCCTTGAGCTCCCTTTGAAATTGGACACATATGGTTTGGCCATTCCACACTACACTCATTCCTATCTGGTTGTGCAAACTTGGGTGTAAGCACTGCCCGGGGTCCCTTGAGATCCTTAGGGAACTTTGACACACTCAGGTCTGAGAAAGGCTTTGAACAAATGACATTTGAGGTTGTTTATTCCATAACTCAAAGAGGAAGTCAGAATCATGCTTCCTATGGTTGTAACTTCTTATTTTGTTTTTCTGGTGTAATTCATTCATTTTTGGGTTGTAATGATTTGTAACAAATATTGGGGTTGGCTAGTGAAAAGGGATGGGGTAATTATGCATGTTTTAGCTATTAGGAGTGTAGATACCATGCCTATATGATCTTTTTTAAATTCTGCATGCTTTAATTCTACACTTAGATAACATGCCTATAGGATCTGTTTAATAAATTCTGCATGTTTAACTTCCACACTTAGATAACATGCCTATAGGATCTGTTTAATAAATTCCGCATGCTCAATTAGATACCATGCCTATAGGACCAAAATCAGCTTTTAATATGTAGATACCATATCTATAGGAATTAAAATCAGCAATAATAGAGAGCATGTCTATAGGATCTAAATGGCTATAATCAGACATCATGTCTATAAATTAAAATCAGTTTGACTCGTATTGTTCTGAATCAGTTTAAACAACCTACTCTTTTTGTTAATACAGTTTAGATATCATGCCTATTGGATCCAAATAGCATGTTTAAAATTAATTGCTTTACTGTATTCCTAATCAGTAATAAACATCATGCTTATAGGACATCACCAATACATACTTAGGCAAGCCTTAGGTAATTGCTTGATAAAACTGAATCCGTCTTTGTTTAATTAGATACTGCTACAACCAGCAGGCAGGCCTGATTCGGACTTCTTATCTGAGTTATGTAATAAATTGGTCTGCTTCAACAACTAAAACTCCCCTGTCTTAGTACTTTAAATTCAGACCCTAAATGTGTTTAAGTCATGCTATTTATATGTTTTAATTGAGGAGGTATATATGAGCCTCTTATGTGTTTATATATTTCCCATAATAGGCAGTCCTATGTGTTTTGAATGTCGCCTTAGTCTTTTACCTTTAAAAACTCAAGAGTCAGCCTAAAATCCTCCCTCTTATAGGAATAGTAGTCCTAAATTCCTCCGGGACTGATAGGAATGGGACGGGTAATAGCATGAAATAGAGGTCGAGACCAATCCGCGCTTTATTACCTTAACGGGGTGGGAAGGGTAGATATGGATATGATAACCGGTGTGCTAATACCACGTGTATCCCCTCTTTTGAGGAGTGTCATACCGGGTGTTACATTGATGTGATCCATATTATAAATAAACCTAGGACCCCCCTCCTTTTATATTCTCAAGTATTTGTAGAACTATAACTCATTTTCAAAATTCACCTTTTAATTGTTTTCAAACTCTTGTGTGTTCAAACTTAAATCCTAGGAAGTCTACAAAGTCAAATTTTGGAGCGTGATAAAGTGGTATTAGAGCAGGTCGTGTCCTAGGAAGTCTACAAAGTTGTTCCTAGTAGAGTTTCAGTTATAGGTGTGTATGTGCGCCGCACTTATAACTGAGAGGCTATAGGGAATTTACGAAATATTATGCTTATTTTGTTTCCAGATCGTGCCATAGAGCTGAGTCGTAAGAAGTAAGTATGAAGCTTTCGCCAAATTTTGTATGTACCAGAGGTGCAGGTATCACAATAGAGTTTTAAGGTGTAATTTCTACCTATGTGAAAGGGAGGTTATGAAAGAAACAGAAGATATGATGCGAGATTTAAAAGTAAGTAAGGTAAAGGAGGAGAAGATACAAGATACTCAAGTGCAAAAGGTTGTAAATAGTCAAGTCTTCTGATATAGTTTGGGTTTTAGTTTAGTTTACAAAGAAGTCCCTAGTGAAATGTTTTGTAAATCTCTAAGACTTAACATTTGAGGATGAATGTTTTAAAGGGGGGAAGGAAGGATGTTACATCCCGTACTTTAATCTCAGGATGAGTCGTAGTAATACATATGAGCTTGAAGGGATTAAGACCATTCATGAGATTATAGAGGATTGGTGACTATGTTATTGTAAGACCCCGTAAGTTTAACAACCTTGATACCGTTATATACATTTGATATGGTATTTTAAGTGAAACATTTTTGTAAAAAAGTTTGAAAAATATAATTCTATATAGTTAATTAATAATTAGTAGATAATTAATTAGGATCTTGGATAAAGCCTAAAAGGCCTTAATGTGGCAGCCAAGAGAGCCAAAGATTTTGACACGTTAAGTCCATATATTTGTGGCACATATGTGGCTTAGTCATCTAGTATGTGGGACGCACACCCACCAAGATTTAAAACATCTCTAATTCACTTTAAGAGATATACAAGAAAGGAAGGCTTCAGCCAACTCAAACAATAATTTGCATCTTAGTATCATAAGTAACGTGATTTTTTTAAAACAAAATTCAAGCAAGACCTTTTAGCATCTTAGCAACGTGAGATGTTGTAATTTTAAGGGAGTACGGTGCAATCTTGCTCAAGAATATCATACAAATTTTTTCCTACTCCGATCTGTCGTTACATGTTTTGTCGCAATTGACATATGTTAGAGGGATTGTTAAGAAAATCGGCTCAGGTATATTAAGGCTAATCCTTCCTTATTTTGGCATGATTCAAGTAATGAAACGTAAACCGGTTGGGCAGTCATGCATGTTCATTTACCACCGAGCTACAGCCAGTCGGGCAGTCATGCATTTACCATCGAGCTACAGCTGGTTGGGCAGTTACGCATTTACCATCGAGCTACAGTCGATCGCACAACAATGGATTTACCACCGCGCTATGGCCGGTCGGGTAGTTACCACTGATCAGTTGGGCAGTCATGCATCATAAGATATGGATAATAGTCTTATATATATATATATATATATATATATATATATATATATATATATATATATATATATATATATATATATATATATATATATATATATATATAAGCATGCATATATAGTGGTACTTCAGATATTCATGTTAATTCTTATATCTTTTTAATTAATTTTGACTTATGGTTAGGTTTAAGTTCCGCCTTACATACTCGGTACATTATTCATACTGACGTCCTTTTCTTGGGGACGCTGCATTCATGCCTGCAGTTATAGATAATGAGTTTGACAAGCCCTCATAGTAGACGAGGTCAGCATTTAGCGAAGGATCAGTAAGACTCCACCTCATTTGGAGTGCAGCCGAGTCTATAAGTCATCGTGTCAGAGATTTGCTACAGACTTATGGGAATGCCGGTACGATATCCTATTTGATGTCAAATAATCTTAGAGGCTTTGTAGACACAGGTTCATTTTGTATAGTATGTCAGAGGCCTTGACGGTCCATATGTATTCATGTTTTAAGAATGATGGTTCATTGATACAATGTTTGCCCATTTATTGTTATATATTACGAGTTGTAGTCATGTTGGCCCATAATAGTTACAAAGAAAAAAAGAGTTACATAGTAGTTCGCTCGGGCTAGTACGCCACCAGGTGCCAGCCACGCCTCCTCAGGTTTGGAGCGTGACAAAGTGGTATCAGAGCGGGTTATGTCCTAGGAAGTCTACAAAGTCGTGCCTAGTAGAGTTTCACTTATGGATGTGTATGTGCGCCACACTTATAACTAAGAAGCTATAGGGAATTTAGGAAATATTACGCTTCTTTTGTTTCCACATCGTGTCATAGAGCTGAGTCGTAAGAAGTCAGTATGAAGCATTTGCCAAATTTTATATGCACTAGAGGTGCAGGTATCACAGTAGAGCTTTAAGGTGTAATTTCCACCTATGTGGAAGGGATGTTATGAAAGAAACAGAAGATACGATGCGAGATTAAAAAGTAAGTAAGGTAAAGGTGAAGAAGATACGAGATACTCAAGTGCAAAAGGTTGTAAATAGCCGAGACTTCAGATATAGTTTAGGTTTCAGTTTAGTTTATAGAGAAGACCTAAGTGAAATTTTTTGTAAATCTCTAAGAATTAACATTCGAGGACGAATGTTTTAAAGTGGGGTAAGGAAGGATGTAACATCCCGTACTTTAATATTAGGATGTGTCGTAGTAATCCATATGAGCTTGAAGGGATTAAGACCATTTATGAGATTATAGAGGATTGGTGACTATATTATTGTAAAACCCTATAAGTTTAACAACCTTGATACCGTTATATACATTTGATATGGTATTTTGAGTGGAACATTTTTGTAAAAAAGTTTAAAAAATATAATTTTATATAGTTAATTAATAATTAGTGGATGATTAATTAGGTTCTTGGATAAAGCCTAAAATGCCTTAATGTGGCAGCCAAGAGAGCCAAAGATTTTGACTCATTACGTCCATATATAGGTGGCACATATGTGACTTTGTCATCTAGTATGTGGGGCCTACACCTAGCAAGCTTTAAAACATCTCTAATTCACTTTAAGAGATATACGAGAAAGGAAGGCTTCAGCCTAACTCAAACAATAATTTGCATCTTAGTATCTTAAGTAATGTGATTTTTTTAAAACAAAATTCAAGCAAGACCTCTTAGCATCTTAGCAACGTGAGATATTGCAATTTTAAGGGAGTACGGTGCAATCTTGCTCAAGAATATGATACAGAGTTTTTCCTGCTCTGATCCGCCGTTACATGTTTTATTGCAATTGACGTATGTTAGAGGGATTGTCAAGAAAATTGGCTCAGGTATGTTAAGGCTAATCCTTCCTTGTTTTGGCATGATTCAAGTAATGAAACATAAATGTAATGTTGTTCTATAAGTGTTTCTACTCTTAGTAGTTAAGGATGTCTACGTTATTCATTCCTGTAAAATTATATCAAGCATGTCTAAATATGTCCCTAAGTCCATATTAAGGTTTATGATAGAGATGTTAATGTTTATAATATAGTGATACATGCATCTTCATGCATTTACCATCGTGCTACGGCCGTTCGGGCAGTTACCACTGGTTGTGCAGTTATGTATCATTATTTACCATCGTTTAGGAAGTCATACATATTCATTTACCACCAAGCTACGGCCGGTCAGATAGTCATACATTTACTACTGAGCTACGGCCTGTTGGGCAGTTATACATTTACCATCGAGCTGTGGTCGGTCGGGTAACCATGCATTTACCACCGTGTTACGGCCGGTCGGGAAGTTACCACTGATCAGTTGGGCATCCATACATCATAAGATATGGATAAAGATATATATATATATATATATATAATATGTATGCATATACGGTGACACTTCAGAGATTTAAGTTGATTCTTATATCTCTTTAATTAATATTGACTTATAGTTATGTTTCAACTTCACCTTATATATTCGGTACATTATTCGTACTGATGTCCTTTTGTTGGAGACGCTGAATTCATGCCTGCAGGTATAGATAATTAGTTTGACAAGCCCTCATAGTAGATGAGATCAGTATTCATCGAAGGATCGGTAAGACTCCACCAAATTCGGTAGGCCAGTACCCTATCCCATTTGATGTCGAATAATCTTAGAGACTTTGTAGGCAGAGGTTCATTTTGTACAGTATGTCAAAGGCCTTAACGGCCCATATGTAGTCGTGTTTTAAGAGCAATGATTCATTGATACAATATTTTCCCACTTATAGTTATATATTACGAGTTGTGGCCATGTTGGCCCATAATAGTTACAAAGAAAAAAAAAAGAGTTACAGAGTGGTTTGCTTAGGCCAGTACGACACCGGGTGCCAACCATGCCTCCCTAGGTTTGTAGCGTGACATTGCTCTTCGCGAACGCATCAGGTTTCATGCTATTGTGAAGAACACCTGACGCCTAATGATTAAAAACAGACAAGAAATAGTATTTTACTCATTCTTTCAAAATTTCAAAACTAGAGAACCCTAGAGGCGATTTTCCCAAGAGTTTTTCTTCCCCAATTTTTATTGTAAGTGATTCTAACCTACTTTTTTTTAATTACCCATTACATTTCATAAGACTTCCATCTAAAATCTAGGATTTTTTATGGTAGAAATTGGGGGTTTGGGTAGAATTAGGAATTTTCATAAAATTGAAATTTAGACCTCAAATTGAGGTCATATTTCGAAATAAATTATATAATCAGGCTCGGGAATGAATGGGTAATTGGGTTTTGGTCCAAATTTCGGGTTTCGACCAAGCGAGCCATGGGTCGATTTTTGGATTTTTGGGAGAAAGTTTGCAAATTCTAAATTTATGCATTGTAATTGATTCTTTTAGCAATATTTGATATTATTGAGCCAATTGTGGTTAGATACGAGTGATTTGGAGGCGGATTCTAGGGAAAAGACCCGATAGAGCTCTGAGTTGATTGCAGAGTGAGGTAAGTGTTGAGTTTGACCTTGATTTGAGGGAATTAGGAACTCTCGGACTATGTGCTATATGAATTTCATGTGTTGCGGCGTATATGCGAGGTGATGAGTCCTTATATGCCGCCAAATTACTTGTTTTCCTTGATTTTTCACATTTCCTTAATTATAACCTTCCCTGTCTTAAATGTTATATGCTCTACATTCCTTCCATGCTTATCTGCTACCTATTAATCATTGTTTACTCCTGTTAACAATGTTAGATCTTTTCATATTTTTATGATTTGCTGCTACTTGCCTTAATTGACTTACTTACGCCTTTTAATTGTTATTTACTGGACTTGTCTTACTGTATAGTATTACTTATGTGAATTCCCATGTTGTACAAGGTTTCCTTTCCTGTTCAGCTTTGTATTCATTAAACGTAGCAGTTCTTGTTATTTGAATTGTTGATTTGACCGTGGTCATTGAGCATTTGGTACTGATATAGTGGGATCGAGTTGCACGCCGCAACATGTGAAATAAGGGTGGATTGATATGGTGGAATACGAGTGAATTTGTACTGATACAGTGGGATCGGTTGCACACCGTAACATGTAAAATAAGGGTAGATTGATATAGTGGAATAAGGGTGAATTTGTGCTGATACAGTGGGATCAGGTTGCATGCCGCAACAGGTGAAATAAGAGTGGATTGATACATTGAAATAAGGGTGAATTATGATACTGATATTGTTATATGGTGGAATAGTGTTGCGCTCCACACACACACACACACACACACACTATATATATATATATATATATATATATATATATATATATATATATATATATATATATATGATGTTGTTACGGTAAAATAAGGGAGGATTCTGTGTTTGTACGGTGGGATCAGATTGCGCGCCGCAATAAGCTTTATGTTTCTATTTCCTGGAGCTGTGTTGGTTTTTGGTATTTACTTACGGAACTTTAAGGATTGATAATTCTGATTGACACTGGTTTTCTTTGAGGATTTAGCTATTTTCTATAGTTAATTGCCTTATTTCGTTCCCTATTTTTCTTTTCATGTCTTTATTATATACTGCATACAGGTTATAGTGTAGGTGACCCGCCTTAGCCTCGTCACTATTTCTTTGAGGTTAGGTTCGGCAGTTACAGAGTACATGGGGTCGGTTGTACTCATACTACACTCTGCACTTCTTGTGCAGATATTGGAGTTGGTCCCAGCGGCGGATATTAGCGTGCTTGGATTGATCAGCTTTGCGGAGACTCGAGGTACAACTGCTTAGCGTCCGCAGCTCCCAGAGTCCCATTTCTTATCATTTAGATGTGTACTGTCTTTCAGACAGCTTTATGTTTGATTCAGATCATTATTTGTACTATTCAAGTAGCTCGTGCACTTGTGACATCGGTTCCAGGGTTGTATATATTTTTGTTGTTGTAGCTTCCGCACTTTACTTTGGATTATTGCAGTTATTTTAGCTCTTTCTCATTATTTAATTTAAATTATTGAAAATGGATAAATTGTTCTAACGTTGTCTTGCCTAGCAAGTGAAATATTAGGCGCCATCACGATCTCGACGGTGAAAATTCCGGGTCGTGACATATTAGTTTCACTAAAATTAAGAATATAAGGTTAATAGGTCAGGTTAAGCGTGTAATCACTTTTTCGGACAACTATTGAATGCAACTTATATATTTTTCCTAAATAATATGCACTCTCCTAATATATATAAAAGAATGAAAGTTTATATCAAGTTGATCCCTATGGGTCATGGTTAAAATTAAATAAAGATACTATAAATAGTTTTCAAAAAAAAATCTGACTAAAAAGAAAAATATGTCATATTGTTATGAAATAAAAGCAATTTAGTAAAACATGAACAAGAAATAAAGACAATTTAGTAAAACATGAACAAGAAATAAAGACAATTTAGTAAAACATGAACAAGAAATAGAGATAGAGAGAAAGGAAGAGATTTTCTTCTTAAATTGTGTGTATTTTCCTATCTATTACAAGGCTTTTATATAGGCATGAAAAGTGAAGAAAATATGTCATGGAATATGTCATTGAACATAGAAAATATATCATTGAATATGTCATTAACCATTTGAGAGAAAGATCATGGAGGAAGAGTAGACATCCACCATATTTTGATTTTTATCATAACACTCCCCTTGGATGTCGATAAATAATGTGCCTCGTTAAAACCTTATTAGGAAAAAACCCTATGGGAAAAAATCCTAATGAAGGAAAAAGAGTACACATATTTAGAAATATGCCTTTTGGTTACTTCGTTAAAAAACCTTGCAAGGAAAACCCAATGGGACAAAACCTTGTAAGGGAAAAGAGTACAACGCGTATTAACTCCCCCTGATGAGATCATCAGTTCACATCGTTGAGCCTTCGTATCCCAATCTTGTACACTAGTTTCTTGAAGGTTGACGCCGGTAGATATTTGGTGAACAAATCAGCCATATTATCACTTGAACGGATCCGTTGCACATTAATATCACCATTCTTTTGAAGATCATGTGTGAACAATAATTTAGGTGAAATGTGCTTTGTCCTAACTCCTTTATGAATCCTCCCTTTAATTGGGCTATGCATGTTGTATTTTCTTCATACAAAACTTTGGGTAGTTTATCACACTTCAAACCACATTTGTCTCGAATAAGATGTATAGTAGACCTCAACCATACACATTCTCGACTTGCTTCATGAATAGCAATTATCTCAGCATGATTAAAAGAAGTAGCCACGATTGATTGCTTAGTCGATCGCCAAGATATGACAGTGCCACACATGTAAACACATAACATGTTTGAGATCAAGCCTTGTGTGTGTCAGATAAATACCCCACATCGACATAACCAATAAGATCGGTATTGCAATCATTGCCATAAAATAAGCCCACACCGGTAATCCCTCTTAGATAACGCAATATGTGCTTGATTTCATTCCAATTTCTCCTTGAGCGGAGCTATAT
Organism: Nicotiana sylvestris; assembly: GCF_000393655.2. NCBI lineage: Eukaryota > Viridiplantae > Streptophyta > Magnoliopsida > Solanales > Solanaceae > Nicotiana > Nicotiana sylvestris. The sequence continues at coordinate 47,269,608 of NC_091060.1, read as the reverse complement.
CTTGCTAAGACATTAACTGAAAAAGTTATGTCATGCCTTGTAGTGTTAGCAAGATATATTAGCGCACCAATTGCATTAAGATATGGTACTTTAGGACCAAGAAGCTCTTCATTATTTTCATGAGGTCAGAGTGGATCTTTATTTATATCGAGTAATCTCACAACCATCGGGGTACTTAATGGATGTGCTTTATCCTCATAGAAGCTCTTTAAAATCTTTTTAGTATATGCTGATTGAAGGACAAAAATTCCATCTTTCATATATTCAATTTGTAGACCAAGACAAAATTTTGTCTTTCCAAGATCTTTCATTTTAAATTCTTTCTTTAAACAGTCTTCTGCTTTAGGAAGCTCTCCGGGAGTTCTAATGATATTTGAATCATCAACATACATGGCGATTATAACAAATTCAAATTCATATCCTTTTATAGGACACAAGGACAAATTGAATTATTCTTATACTCTTCTTTCAACAAGTATTCTCTCGGGCGATTATACCACAGGGGCCCTGATTGTTTCAATCCGTATAAGGATTTTTGAAGCTTTATTTAATAAATTTCTTGGAAACCTTAATATGCTCCAAGACAATTTAAATCTTTCAATGATATCCACTATACGCATATCAAGTTTTTCATATATTGCCAGATTAAAACCTGAAGTGACTATATCCACTATAAGAGAACATGTCTCCATATAATCAATGTGAGGATATTTACTAATTTTCTTGTGCCACAAGTCGTCTTTATGTCTATCGACTTGAACCTTTCGCACAAGAACACATTTATACCTCAATTGACTTTATACTTTCAGGTGTTGGACTATCCGTCCAACTTCACATTTTTCAAGTGAAGTCAATTTCATTGCGTATTTTTTATTTGGCCAATCTTTTATCCGTCCAAATTTCATGACAGATTTGATCTCAAGATCCTCGTCAATATTAATCATATTGAGCGCTACATTATATTAACAATATCGTCGACAATCATTTTATGTCGGTTCCATTATTACCCAATAAAGACATAACTTATTGAGATCTCTTTATTTCATTATTTTCAGGTACCTGAGCCTCTCCCATGAGGTCTTATGAAGTGTTATGTCGTGGTGCTCTTCTAGGGCACTTGCCTCCTTATTATGACCATTTTGAATATTTGCCCCTCTCCTTCTTCAAGGAGTTTTATCTTTGGAACCGATTGGTCTGTTACACTTCATGCGTGCCATAGACTCTGTCCCTCATGGACTTTATTCTATTTGGAGCATTAGCAGCTGAAATATGACATTTAGCTTTGGGTCAGCAAATGCGTCTGGCAATAATTTGTAAATGAATTATCACTTGAACTTCAAGTTTATATTTTCTTGTACGAGGATCTATATGTATTCATAATAATTCATTTCACGTATCACTTTCTCAGCTGCCCATTTTCTCCCCCTAATGTTGGGATCACCAACACATTTCCCAACCATCTTTGGGAACTCATCTTTGTGCATTTTGGTGGCATAATTAAATCATATAGCACATCCATATTTCTATATAGAAATTATTTGGTTCCTGACCCTGAACCGATTGTGATAGGGAGAAATTTTTATAACTTGGCTAGATGCGTACAAGTGCTGCTGTATATTAAATAATAAATCTCATACCAAATTTCGTTTTTGGGAGTTTTGTTCTCATAACCAATGATTTAGCTATAATTGGAGGCATACAATTTCTGCTAAACCAACTTGGATTTAAACCAGTATTATTAAGATAAATCATCATAATTTATATTCTGGAATTGTGCTCTAATAATTTGAGCAAGCAATCTTGCAAAAACCAAACTGCAAGTTGATAACAAATGCACATGTGACCATAAAATAGATGCATCTATTAAAATCACATATATATATCACCTTTTATTCCTTCCAGAAATCAAAGGATTCAATCCCAACCTTTAACTGGTATATCATGAGAATAAGCAGCACAAGGGAATTCTTGAAGAATCTTCTATTCTTCAATATGTGTCAATGTAATTCTTAATTAATTTTTCGCATCATAATTGAACCGATATGGTCAACCGGTCATGCCAATTAATATTTATTTTAGTAAATCTCTAGTTTACTTGTGGCATATGATTCCAGCATCATGCTTATATTTGTGTAGTACAAATAGAAAGAAGATCGGGTAACCTTTCATATTTACCCGGTATGATTATAGAAATATGAAGATATTCAATCATCCTTTCATTTATAGTCTCAATATGCCAATCACTTTGACTTATATATTTGAAACTCAAAAAGTTTCTTTTGAGACTTTACAATATCAATGTCATGAATAAGTTTATTCATCCGGGTAGTAACAAATTAGTTTTTCCGGAGTTCTTAACAACTTTTGTACTACAAGATCTTTTATCATACCATTCCTATGCTAAATGTCTCCTTCACGGAGAAAATTATATCATAATAAATTGTCATGGTCAAAATCATCATAAGCAAAATCATTTCTTGCTTTAATTTTGCCTTTAATAACTTTTATAAGGCATGACAAAATAATATTTGGCATATCACATGTACGCGACCAATGACATATTCATGTAACCACACAATAATATTTATTCTCTTTATTTTACTCAAACCTCCCTTAGAGGTGAGTTGTGTGGTATTCATATAATCATGAATTGCATGTCTTTATTCATTGCTTTTATCACATATTGCCACATTCAACTTTAGGAATGGGTTTGCATTCTCAATGCTTATCATAAGTCACATTCTCTTCAAGGAATGGAATAATCAGCGACGTGCTTTATTATTTTCATACCAATTTGATGGTAAGCATTGCCTTCACATTTTGAAGGACTATTTTGAGAACCCTTATTGTTCTCCTTTTATAATCATAGTGATGATTATTATTATTTTGATATTTGGAACGCCCACGTTCATTGTTCAACCACTTGTCTTCATTGAAACTTATTATGCATTGTTATCACATTCACTTCAAGAATGAAGCAAATCAAGTGAGACAATTTTCCTGCCTTTTCATGAAAAATATATTATTTTTCTTTAGTCATCATTATATCATCAATATGGTACATTGGGACTCAAACCCAATGTCTTACCAATATAAAGGCATGGTAGGCCATAATAAATTGGGACACAAACCCAACTCTTATCATTATGGAGCATAAGGACTTGATCCCGATGTCTATTCCTCAATTAATGACATAATAGGCTAAACAATATTGAGATTTATTCGCAAGCTTTAATTTCAATCACATGCCAAAAAAGTTATACACAACTAATTTGCAACTTAGCAAATCAAATTTGCTTTCTTAAATAAGTGTACAAATCTCAAATCAGCGTAAAGCTTTATTAATTATTTGTAGCATCTATATGAAATACAATCGTTTGTAGTCAGAATATTTTTTCTAAATTCTATTAGAGTTTAAAAGGATCATAAAATCATTGTCATAATATTTATTGAGTCTCTCTCAAAAATATTGTTGTTTTCGGGGTATACCCTACCTATTGGATTTGATTTAACGCCATGACTTTCCTTCACTCAATTCAACCAAGCAATTAGTGAATAAATTTATCAAAAGTACACCATATAGGTAACAACACATATATAGTATTAATACATAAATTCAACATTTATATTACCTGAAAAGTGACATTATAGGTAACAACTTACCAATTGTAGCTTGTGCATCATTCATATAAAATATTTAAAAATGGTAAGTTAGTAGCAGACATCAAGTAGGTTATGGATACTCAAAAATACCTCTTCTAGTAGTCATACTAATCATTGTTTGCTTTCAAATGATACGACCATAAATTATGAAGTATATTTTCTCAATAGCTGGTTTGTTTCCCAAACTTCAAAGAAGTAATTAATCAACCTAGATAAAGATGTGAAGTATTTCTTGTTTTCTTCAAGATGATTTATGCTTTTACTCAGTATGACCAATTTTATTTTATTTTTTATTCCTTTTTTTGTACTATATGCAAGTGTAAAAATCCAAAAGAAAAAAAATATTCATCCAAGTAAAAGAAAATGTTAAAAGCGGCAGGACAGATTGAAGATAGTTAACACATAAATATGCATAAGACAATTTATATAAAATATCCTTGGTTACCATGACATGCATCATATCAACAATTAACTGCTACTATGATTTTAACATATAGAACTTCGAAAATTTTATTCCATTCATGTGATATAAAAGATGTAATATTAATATGTGCTTATGCAATACAGGTATAGTACAAAGTTGTATGCATATGAGATTTTAAAGGAATGACAAGTATAAGATAATCATACCTTCTTACATTTCATTACTTACCATATGTAGTTTCTCTTTACATTTAATCATGTGATGATATGTATGGCTTCTAATTGTAATCTTTCTGGATGTAGGAAATTTTTTATAGATATATATATATACAATTGGTTAGAGACTCGTGCTGATAACGTGTTATGAAATAAAAGCAATTTATTAAAACATGAACAAGAAATAAAGACAATTTAGTAAAACATGAACAAGAAATAGAGATAGAGAGAAAGGAAGAGATTTTCTTCTTAAATTGTGTGTATTTTCCTATCTATTACAAGGCTTTTATATAAGCATGAAAAATAAAGAAAATATGTCATGGAATATGTCATTGAACATAGAAAATATGTCATGGAATATGTCATTAACCATTTGAGAGAAAGATCATGGAGGAAGAGTAGACATCCACCATATTTTGATTTTTATCATAACACATATAAAATAAACATAGGGAGTAATAAAAATTTAAATTTAAATTTATACTGTTAACGTAATTTATTCTCGCGGATATATTTACCCTGTCTATGTGTACGCTTAATATAAATTAAGAAAAATATAAGTTTTAATTTTCACTTGTCCAAACAAACGCGTATCGGGCGAACGACTAAATGGAAAAAACACACGTAAAATAGTATTTAATCAAAAATGTGAACCACGTGGAGTTTGATGCTAACGGAGTAAGTATTAATTAATAATGGAGTTTTGACTAACGTCGCACCCTCCTCGCCAATGTTGGCGCATATATTTTAAAGCATTCATACTTCACAATTAATTCAGTACACCTATAAAGTATTCATATTATATATATTCACACACAAACGGGAAACATAGAATTAGCATCACTTGGTTGAAAATTCAAGTTTAGATATTCATATTGCTTTCCACGATGAAACGTTAATCATGCCTGTATCCTAATTATTTGGAGCAGGCTCGAGATTAATTAATTGCAATACATTTTACATGACAAATAAAATAAATCAATACTAACTTTGACTGTTCGATCGGTTCTAATTCAATAACGCCGTTGTGAATAGAAATTAAATGTAAGTCTAGTGATCAGTCATACAACTAAGTGAAAGATATATAGCGTAAATCTTCACCATTATTAGAGAGATGTAATTAAATTTCTAATCATGCCATAAACTTTCACCATTGTAGAATCAGTTGGTAATTAAAATCCACTTGATCATTACTCCATCCGGTCCATCAATTTGCTTTTTTATTTTGGTCCAAAATAAGTGTCTATTATATAATCAAGAAAAAATATAATTTGTTTGTCCAAAATTACCCTTATGTACGTATTCCTAAAAAGTCTTTTACTCCTCACATTAAATTATGCTGCAATATTTAATTAAGGGTAGTTTAGTTACACAAACTATTTTTTTCTAAAATTTAATATTTTCTTAATGGATATGTCCAAGATAAATTGGTCAATTATTGTAGACAGAACAGTATATATTGCTATGAGTTGTTACTTGCAAAATTAAGATTCAGTTTTTATGACCAATCAAGGGAGGGTGCGGGAAGCACAAGAAACTAAAAAGGAATAAATTATAAAGGAAACTTTTGGGAAAGATGATTAAGGAATATGGCAGGAAAACAAGTGACGTTCTAAGTAAATGACTGACTTGGGTCAAGTAGATTTTAGTCTACAAAATACTCTTCGTGACATATATGTAACTAATTACTCCTTCGTCTTAATTTATATGCCGGTGTTCAGCCTCTAAGAGTCAAACATATTTTTCTCCGACTTTTAAATATTTATAATCATTGTAACTTATAATACTTTTTACATAATTTTACTAAACAAGTAAATTTTATTTTAAAATTTTTAAAGCTTTTATATTTGAATCACAATCAAAATTAAGAATCTTGGCTCTCAAATTCGAGCTATAACACATAAAATAGGACATATGTAGTAAAAAAAAAAATGCAAGCAGTAGTAATACTTTATCTGTTCAATTTATGTGATACTTTTTTTTTGGACGGTCTCAAAAGAAAAATAACATCTCCTTATATTTAGTAAATATTAAACTTTAAACTTTTTTTTTACTATTAATAAGATGACTTAGCTTATAGCCATACATATGTATTATTTATTTTAGGTCATAAATTTAAAAGACTTTCTTTTATTATTAAACTCAATGCATAATAAAGCATTATCATCACATAAATTGAGACTTAAAGGAATGGTATTCAGTAATTTGATGAAGCCATGATGTTGTACTAATATTTACACAATTAACATAAATGCGATGTGTACTCTTAAATTAAAAAGATATATATATTTTTAATTTTCTCTTGCATACAAACGTATATCCGAACAACTAAACGGAAAAAGACACGTAAAACAATATTTAATCATGCATGTGAGGTACGTGGAATTTAATGTAATGCTAATATAGTAGTGAATAGTGGTAAAGGAGTTTTGACTCTTCATTAACACGTCGCGCCCTCGTCGCCATGTTTGCGCATCTTTTAGCCTTTAATACGATTATTTTTTTATTTTTTTACATATATAGATACAAATATATAATGTATAGGTATGGACTAAGATAAATTATATTGTATTTATATCTTGGCCCATGTGGAACTGCTCTATTTTAATCAATATTTTAAAAGGTGGGGTGTGAGGCGAGACATTTTACCTCTGACGAGGCAAGGCGTAAGCCCTAAGATATGATGCGTAAGTCCCACGGATCTTCAAATTTTATAAATTTTAAGGATTTTAAGGTAGTATAAACTAAAAAATAAATATAAATATTACATTAAACTCACAATAATTCAACTATGAATAATACGAAAAGTATGACATATATCATAATATGCAAATTAGCTGCAACGTCGTTACAACTCAAACATAAAAAATAATGTATTCGATATGAAATCTTATACGTATCTCTTAAGGAGTATTGAATCTTGAAAGAATTTTGATATTATAATTTGATTTTGTTTTTTAAAAAAATACTCCTTTTATTTAATATGTTTTTTATTTAAAAGATAATTTATATAAAAACATAATTTATAATTTAAATATGATTCTCTAGCATCATTTATTTCTTAAATTTTAACAACTTAATAAAGTGATACATAATTCATCATACAATAACATGATAACTAATTATTTTTTAATAGTTACTAACTAATACTAAGCTATTAAATTAATAAGTATTGTATCTTGTAAATGAAAATATTTAGAAAAATAATTATAAAACAATTATGGACTATTATATAGGAGTAATAAAGAATAAAAGTTAATAAATAAATACTTTTTAAATAAAAGATTTATTTAAAATTTACTATCATAGCAGTCCTAGTGGATAACGTGTAATAATTTTTATTTTAATTATGATATAAAATACTCTCAACTTAACGATTTATGATTAAAAAAAAGTAATTTCGAATAGTCAACGATTTATTAAAAAAATTTGAGGATTTACAAGGTTAGTTACGTACAATTGCATAAAACTCTATTAGACGAGCCCAGTACAGTGAGCGTTGGGTGTGTCCGAGGCGTAAGCCCCAACGGCCGAGGCGTAAGTCTCACGGAACGAAGCCCCGCACATAAGCCCAGGGGCGTTTTACGAGTGCTCCGCCCTGGAGCGAGCCCCAGACGAATCCCAATTTTTCCTTTTAAAACAGAGATTTTAATATGTTATATTATTATTTATGTTTATTAATTTCAAAGTAATTGAACATTACTCACAACTATAAGAGTAAAGTTATAAATCTATAATTAAATTTAATTTATGTCAATTGCTCTAAAAATACAAATGGTTGAAATGTTAAATTTTCGGAGAGGACTGTAAAATGTCATTTGCCCCGCACTTTACTACTCTATAAATATATTAAAAATACAAAAATCCGCCGTGTCAAAATAAATTTTGATTACCCAAATTTAAGTTAAAAAAATTTAAAATAAATAGAACATATATATATATATTTATGACTTAAATTATACTTCTCCTTTGTTGTCTTCACCTCTGTGTCTTCTTTCAAGCCGTATGTTTGTATGCGGACAAATGTAAAATATACTAGTATATGTTTTTGGTATTGAGATTCTACAATAGTGACTTATTGTGCTTATCTCAGACCAAGATTCATGGTTGTTTTTATAGAGGTTAACATAAATTATAAGCAACTTTTTTGCCTTATTCTTGATCTGTGTTTGTACATATAAACTGTACTGTATTTTTTTATTCACCTATGCGAAACTTCCTTTTTAGGTATATATATATATATGTATATATATATATATATATGTTTATATACAGATTAAAATAAATTATAGTACCCTGTTTTATCACCGTCACCTTTATGAAATTTAATTTCTACATTATGTTGCTATAAAGATCCGTATTTATGTACTGCGCGCTAGCATATATTTTAATTATTTTTTTGGGTAATTTATATTTTAATTATTTTACTACATTTTGTCTTCACTTGCATCCATGAAGATTCTGTTTTTAAATATACTGTTGCAATAATCTGTTTTTGTATTGAAAGTAAGAGAAATTATATATGTTGTAGTTTTGTCTTCACCTCTATGATTTTATATTTTAAATTTAAATAAATCTGCAGTATTAATATATACTGCTACAATTATCTGGCCTAAGATAGTATTCCATACGTATCAAATTATCTGTCGTGATTTCTAAAAATAGTTATCTCAAATTATTTGTCATTTTAGAAGTACAAGATAAAATTAATTATATTTTTTCTATTTTACTGCTAACAATAATTATTCTTGAAAATGGAGATAACACATAAATAGAGTAAAAATTCAATGAAAAAAGATCATATTTTAAGATATAAATAAGGGTAAAATAGTCTAAAACTCCTCCTAATTAATGTTTCTTAAGGAGCGTGTGAAAGAGAAACACGATAAATAATTTGAGACGGATGGAGTATGTAATTATTTTGTCTTCACCTTCGTGAAGCTTAAGTATACTGTTACAAGTGCGACGTGTTACCTAATACAAATTATATTATATTATATTTTTGTCATCACCTATATGGAATTTCTTTTCTAATAATACTACTACTATACAATGATATATGCTTACGTACAAATTAGATTAATTAAACTATACTTATGTCTTCATATACAGATTAACATTAATCATATTCTAACATTGTCTTCACCTCTGTAAAACTTACAGCTGCAAGTGTTACTTTGTTTCTCACCCGATATTAGATTTCGGTTTCGGGACTCGAACTCGAGGTCTTTGATTAATATTGCAGGAGTACTTATCGACCGACCATAATATTTGGCGGTGTTTAATTATATAAAGATTTAAATAAAATATACACTACATTTTTTTGTCTTTACTTTCTATGAAACTTCCTGACAAGTACAGAGAGTAGAGCAACACCCATAAATGGAAGAATCCACCCGTTATATTCTTTAGAAATTTTCCCGCGAAAAGCTTCTTTTTCCATCAATCTTCTTATTGTATCTTTTTCTTCTATGGATTTGCAACTATATATGAGGAGAGCAATTTGCAAGTTTTTATAGGACATTATGTGATGTCAATTTGTATTCTTTTAAGGAATAATTAATTTGGGATTTTAAAGTTAATCAAAATTTAAGTAAAGTCAACTTACTCCATTAGAGAGAGAGAGAAGATCCAAGTCATTGTTCAAAGTCTTTAAGACCAAATTATAAGCTAACATTTCTTCTCACGTTGTCTTTCTTCACTTTGTACCATAATTTTAAAGTCAACACTCTCCTTTTCTTTCTTCATTTCACCTTTTGAATTCAGAAGTGTATGTTTGTGTTTCTTGGTCATTATAAAGATTAAAGCTTTTTGAGGGTAGGATTAATTTTTCTCTTCCCATTGTTTGTGAAAGTTATAGTGGTTGGGTTTTAAAGTTATTTTTTTGGAAGCATTTATCTGGGGTTCTGTTCTTTGGATATATTATTCATTTTATTCTTTGGTGGGTGTGAGAAAGTTTTGATTTTCCAGGAGGAGTTCTGTTTCTGGGCAATTGAAAAAGGGTTCTTCTTGAAAAACTCCCTTGCCTTGCTGGAAAAACTAAATAATTTCTTCTTTTTTTTCCACCTTAATTTGGTACTTTATTCTAATTGGAATTTGGGTGATAGACAAAGACAAGGATAAAAATGAAGACAGGTAGAAGGAAAAGGATACAGTTTAGCAAGATTTACACATTTAAATGTGGGGAAGCATCTTTTTTAGGTGATGATCATTCACAGATTGGAGGGCCAGGATATTCAAGAGTGGTGTATTGCAATGAACCAAATAGTTTTGAGGCTGGAATTAGAGATTATGCAGGAAATTATGTAAGAACTACGAAGTATACAGCTGCAACATTCTTGCCAAAGTCCTTGTTTGAGCAGTTTAGGAGGGTGGCCAACTTTTATTTTCTTGTCATTGCCATATTGTCCTTCACACCATTGACTCCTTATTCTGCTGCCAGTGCTGTTGTTATTCCTCTTGTTATTGTCATTGGAGCCACCATGGTTAAAGAAGGCGTCGAAGATGGACGCCGAAAGCAACAGGTATTTAGAGTGTTCTGCTCTTCAGCTATTGCTCTTTCCATTTATTTTTTTAGTCCTGGTACTATCTTTCTGGCCTTTGTTTTTGCTACTGTTCTATTGTTTCGTTTCGTCTTCATGAGCGAGGGTCCTTCAGAAACAGCGGAGGGTGGGGGTAAGTTCTTCGTACACTACCATCACCAGACTCCACTTGTGTGATTATAGTGGATTGTTGTTGTTGAGTTCTGCTCTTTATAAATCTGTCCATTCTAGGGTATTTACAGTTAATTAGGTAATTGTTTAGCAGTTCAAATATTGCAAAAGTACGTTTTTGCAATATCACTGTTATGTCTTAGAATAATTATTAAGTCTAGTTTCAGGCTTTGGCATTTCATCTGGTGCTGCCAAATATGATATATATACATCTGGAGTCTCCATTTTTGTATATAGATACACGGGTAGTTTGTATGATTATCATTTGCCTTTCCATTTTCTCCCTTTCAGGATGTTGAGGTAAATAATAGGAAGGTTAAAGTACATCAAGAAAATAGAGTTTTTGATCATACAGAATGGAAAAATTTGAGAGTTGGCGATATTGTTAAGGTGGAGAAGGATGAGTTCTTTCCAGCAGACTTACTGTTGCTTTCATCTAGTTATGAAGATGCAGTTTGTTATGTTGAAACTATGAATCTTGACGGGGAGACTAATTTGAAGCTGAAACAAGCATTGGTGGGGACTTCATCATTGCACGAAGATTCCCACTTCGAAGATTTTAAGGCTTTTGTTAAGTGTGAAGATCCTAATGCTAATTTATATACTTTTGTTGGAACTATGGAATATGAAGAAAAACATTATCCTCTTTCTCCCCAGCAATTACTACTCAGAGGCTCTAAATTGCGGAACACAGATTACATATATGGGGCTGTTATCTTCACTGGTCATGACACAAAGGTAATGCAGAATGCGACAGATCCTCCTTCAAAAAGAAGCAGAGTTGAGAGGAAAATGGATAAAATCGTTTACTTCTTATTTGGAGTTTTGTTCACTATGTCCTTTGTCGGATCAGTTTGCTTTGGAATTCTGACTAAAGAGGACTTAAATGGTGGACGTAAAAGGTGGTATCTACGACCTGATGAATCTGACATATATTTTGATCCCAATGGAGCTACTGCTGCTGCCATTTACCATTTTCTGACAGCCGTGATGTTGTATAGCTACTTGATTCCGATATCTTTATATGTGTCCATAGAACTTGTTAAAGTTCTTCAGACTATCTTCATTAATCAGGACATTCATATGTATCATGAAGAAACTGATAAACCAGCACATGCACGCACCTCAAATTTAAATGAGGAACTTGGCCAGGTTGACACAATACTTTCAGACAAAACCGGCACATTGACTTGTAATTCAATGGAGTTTGTCAAGTGCTCAGTGGCTGGAACTGCTTATGGACGTGGTATTACAGAAGTCGAGAGGGCTTTGGCTAAAAGAAATGGTTCTCCATTGATGGTAAATGATCAGAAGTTGGTTGAGGATTCTGCTGTTAGTACAAGGAAGTCTACTATTAAAGGCTTCAATTTTGTTGACGAGCGAATAATGAATGGGAGTTGGGTGCATGAACCTCATTTAGATGTCATACAGAAATTCTTCCGTTTATTAGCAGTCTGTCATACGGTCATACCAGAAGTGGATGAAGGTACAAGGGAGATTTCATATGAAGCTGAATCTCCAGATGAGGCGGCATTTGTAATTGCAGCTAGAGAAATTGGCTTTGAATTATTTAAAAGGACACAAACAAGTGTTTCAGTGCATGAGTTGGATCTAGCATCTGGCAAGAAAGTTGAGAGGTTAGTTAACGTCAAATATGTCTTTGTGGTTTTGAGATCTACTAAAATGATATTTTACCTATATGAAAGCTTTGCATGATCACAGAGTGAAGCCGTTTTGAGATCTTAATGCAAATAAAACTGTCCTGATATTGAATTTTTGCTATAAGCAGCACAAGATTTTGGATATCAAGAGTAATCGTAGATTTCTTTCTTTGCAGGTCATATAGAATTTTGAATGTTTTGGAGTTTAATAGTACAAGAAAAAGGATGTCTGTAATAGTAAAGGATGAGGCGGGGAAGATATTGTTACTTTGCAAAGGTGCTGATAGGTAAGGTCAATTGCAACTTCATAAGCACCATAAATTCCTTGAATTCTTACATTAGTTGCTGATTTTGTTTACGTTTCCCTTCTAATCTTCTCTTTCTGGTTATGGTCTTTATGCAGTGTCATATTTGAAAGGCTCGCCAAAAGTGGAAGGGAATTTGAAGAGGAAACAAGGGAACATGTACATGAGTATGCTGATGCAGGCTTGAGGACCTTAATACTGGCCTATCGCGAAATTAGTAAAGAAGAATACCAAGTATTCAATGAGCAATTTTCAGATGCCAAGAATTCAGTCACTACAGACCGTGATGCGTTGATCGATGAAGCAACTGAAAAGATTGAAAAGGAGTTGATTCTTTTAGGCGCCACTGCTGTTGAGGACAAACTACAACAAGGGGTAAGTTTTATTAAGTCATAGTTCGCTTCCCAACTATCACCATTTGGACGTGTTACTGACTTTTTTCCTGTCATTCACTGGTAGGTTCCTGAATGCATCGACAAACTTGCTCAAGCAGGTATCAAGATATGGGTTTTGACTGGGGATAAGATGGAAACAGCCATTAATATTGGGTAAAGTATTTGGTTATGATTAGTTTTCAATTTCTTAATTGATTCAAGCATTGCTTGTCTAATCTTTTTTTATCCATAATATCTTCTGCAGCTATGCCTGTAGTTTGCTTAGACAAGGAATGAAGCAAATTATCGTAAACTTGGAAAGCCCTGATATTATAGCAATAGAGAAAGCAGGAGAAAAGGATGCTATTGCCAGTGTAAATACCTATTCTATTCTTCCGCTGCCACCATATATATATATCTTTATTAGAAAGATTGAGTAATTTTTCCAGGGTAAAAACAAATGGTTTTAGCCACATTCCTTACTAGAAGTTAACCGATTTAAACCTTACCTTGCCATCTCTAATAATACATGCTTTTTGCTACGCAAATTCTAATAGGCATCTAAGGAAAGTGTGCTGCGACAAATTATAGAAGGGAAGGCTCTACTTACGTCTTCAAGCACAGAGGCATTTGCTTTGATCATTGATGGAAAATCTATTACATATGCTCTAGAAGATGACACAAAAAGATTGTTTTTAGATCTTGCAATTAGATGTGCTGCTGTTATATGCTGTCGATCATCACCTAAACAGAAGGCATTGGTGAGTACAACTTGTCTTCACAACCAAAACAAATTGCTAGTATAAATTTTGAGGCATTTGGCCTTCTCTCTTGTATCTTTTCTGCAATTTAATGTCTCATTTTCCCTGACCTTAGTTTGATCTTCCCTAATCATACCTATCTTTGGAATATACAGGTAACAAGACTTGTTAAACTTGAGACTAAAAAGACAACTTTGGCCATCGGAGACGGAGCTAATGATGTAGGAATGCTTCAAGAAGCTGATATTGGAATTGGAATCAGTGGTGTTGAAGGAATGCAGGTGAGAGCTTATACATTTCTCTTTCCATTTTGCAGCGACACACATTTCTACTTCTTGCATCGGTCCTAATATTTTGTTTCTTAATCTTGTTTCTGGCGTTTTCAAACTTGTTAGGCTGTTATGTCAAGTGATATTGCAATTGCTCAGTTCCAATTTTTGGAGCGCTTGCTTTTAGTACATGGCCATTGGTGTTATAGAAGGATCTCTTCGATGGTAATCTATTTGCTACTTCTTTTCTTCCTTATATATATTGCTCGAAAACTAACTTGTTTCCTTCTGTGGAATTGTTTCAAGCGTAAAGAAACTATTTCTAGTCTTTATGGAGTGGTCCTGTAACTGGCTTTTCTTTTCTTTGCAGATATGCTACTTCTTCTACAAAAATGTTGCATTTGGTTTTACACTCTTCTTATACGAGTCGTATGCATCATTTTCTGGGCAACTTGCATATAATGATTGGTTTCTGGCATGTTACAACGTCTTCTTCACATCACTACCAGTGATTGCTTTGGGAGTTTTTGATCAAGATGTATCTGCTCGATATTGTCTTAAGGTAATTCCGACTTCACGCTGTGCTGATACTTTATTTAACTCTTGTATAGTCAGACCTGTCTATAACAGCACTTCACTATAAAAACCAAGTTTTTTCGGAACCAAATGTCATGTTTTGTTATAATATATGTTCTCTATAACAACAATTCGCTATAACATCCAATAACATCCGGAACGAATGATGCTGTTATAGAGAGGTTTGACCGTAGCATTAACTCTTGTAGCTATTGTACATGGCTGTAATATAGCTGTGTCAATGACGGCACGAAAAACAACTTTAGGTTGCTTTCATGTTGATCCTAATTATTTTCGGGTATTTTATGGCAGTTTCCTATACTCTATCAAGAAGGTATACAGAATGTCCTTTTCAGTTGGCGTCGTATAATTGGATGGATGTTAAATGGGATCTGCAGTGCAGTTATTATCTTCTTCATCTGCATAAGAGTACTAGATCCTCAAGCTTTCAATAAGGATGGTAAAACCAGTGACCATGCAATTGTGGGAGCAACAATGTACACATGTGTGGTTTGGGTCGTCAACTGTCAAATGGCACTTGCTGTTAGTTATTTCACCTTAATCCAACACATCCTCATCTGGGGTGGAATTGCTCTCTGGTATATTTTCCTTCTAATATATGGATCCATGCCTACAACATTTTCCACCAACGCGTACCAAGTCTTTGCGGAAGCTCTTGTTCCCTCCCCATTATACTGGTTAGTCACAGTGTTAGTGGTTATTTCAGCTTTAGTCCCCTACTTTGCATACAATGCAATTCAGTTTCGGTTCTTTCCAATGTACCATGGGATGATTCAATGGATAAGGTATGAGGGGAACTCAAATGACCCGGAATATTGCAATGATGTGAGGCAGAGGTCGATAAGACTAACAACTGTGGGCGTCACTGCTCGTTCCATAGCAAGTACTAATTCAAGTCTAAAAGACAAAAAGAGTAATCACAGATACCATCTGATTAGAGTACTCTCAGGAAGATAAGAGTCTAGACCTACAAAAGACAGTTTTGAACTGGAATTTGCTCCAGAAGTTTGTAAATTTCTCCCACAGGTTACATGTGTATATAATTCTTTTATATCTTGGTAGAATTATAAGATCATCTTTGTTGAATACTGGAAGACACGTGGCAGATGAAGTAAGTTTTTACAGGAAAGATCAGATTAGGATTCTCTTTTAAGAAATAATCTTGTGTACATTTTTATAGCAAGCAGTACAGAATGATCAAATTTTCTATTTGGAATCATGTATTTGTACACTTCAATAAAGAAATTTGCCTATATGCATTCTCTGGGAGTTGTACATTCATAGCAATCAAAGCTGCAAAAATTCCAGCAAGTTGTTTTGCTTCAATCAGCTTTTTGAAAAAGAAATGAAAAGGTAAAACTGCAGACTGCAGATGAAATGTCAAGTAAATTTCAACCAAATTGCAGAGAAATCCGAAATTTTTTATTTTTGTCTTAGCAACAACAAACAACAACATACCTAATAATATCTCACACCGTGCGGTCTGGGAGGATGGTGTGTACGCAGATCTTACTCCTACCTTTTTATTTGCAAATTGCATATACTTCCGACTCAAGACTGATTTTAATAAAAGCTAAGTGAAGTTATAGCCGACTTCTTCCAAAATTGCACACAGCACACCCAAGGAAAAACAAGTTTCCGAGGACAATGTTATGGATCTTAGCAACAACAAACAATAACATAGCAATACATTCATAGCAATCAAAGCTGCAAAAATTCCAGCAAGTTGTTTTGCTTCAATCAGCTTTTTGAAAAAGAAATGAAAAGGTAAAACTGCAGACTGCAGATGAAATGTCAAGTAAATTTCAACCAAATTGCAGAGAAATCCGAAATTTTTTATTTTTGTCTTAGCAACAACAAACAACAACATACCTAATAATATCTCACACCGTGCGGTCTGGGAGGATGGTGTGTACGCAGATCTTACTCCTACCTTTTTATTTGCAAATTGCATATACTTCCGACTCAAGACTGATTTTAATAAAAGCTAAGTGAAGTTATAGCCTGGCTTCTTCCAAAATTGCACAATGCACACCCAAGGAAAAACAAGTTTCCGAGGACAATGTTATGGATTTTTTTATTTTTTTTGTCATGGTTTTCGGGTGTCTCTTTGCGAGCCCGACTAGCTGTACCCACCGGGTCCCGCTGTTTCAAGGCGGGTGCACCACAATTAGTTCTACGGGGCCCTGGAGACGCGGCCGATTTGTAATGCCTCTAATGGCCCTGCTGGAGCTCGAACTGGCGACCTGAAGGACTTTGTCCTCAAACCTTTACCAGCCGAGCTACCCCTGGGGTTACAATGTTATGGATTGAATAATAATATAACTATACCTCCGTTCGAAGCAAAGTTGAAATACAATATTATGTTTGAAATCGAACAATGGTTCGAAATATTTCAAGTACCAAAAAAGGAACCTTTTTAACTTCATGTCGTTAACATCTAAAGTTTTAAGCTACTTTTTGCATCATCGAGAATCCAAAATATCTCGCCCGGTACAAAACTGACACAAAAAATCCTAATTCCATAGTCAATGAACCAAGAAATAAGTGTCTTGTACTTTCCATGCATATATAGTACTAACCATTCAATTCCCAATTAAAGAAGTCCCTTCCATAGATGACAACAATGCGAAGACATGACATACCAATATAATAGTTACTACAAGAGTTAAAAAGTCATTACATACTTCATCAATTGTCCTTCTCCTCCTTAATTCAAATACATAGAGGCTCGCGTAACCTCAATACAGGAAATATCGACAGTCCCTTAAACTTGTCAGTATATTTCACTTGGATATAAGAGGACATACAGACTCCTACAATCTAACCTTAAAAAACACATAAGCTAAAATTATAAAATCGTAAACATAAAAATACGTTACAGCAAAGGTCTATTAAATCGAGTCAATGTCATCCAAATCTGACAATAATCTATTAACAAAAGATTCATTTTTTTTAACGTTAATGATGCCATGTTGGATGAAAATGACACGAAAGACCACCTTATAAAACATACCGAAAATTAATTATACCGTTGTTAAGAGACAGTTAGGCCAAGAAAATCAGTAGCAGATTTTCCAAGAATATTAGCAAACTCATTGAAACTTATTACACCATCTCCATTCGTATCAGCTTCTTGCATGAGATTCGATAATTCTCGGTACGTTAAAGGATGGCCCATTTTGGCCATTTGTCCGGCGAGTTCAGCGGCGGTAATGTATCCGTTACCGTCGCGATCGAACGACCGAAAAAGCTCCATGAGCTGATCTTGATTCATTAAAATATCGTCATTCATATCAGGCATTATGGCATTTACGAGTTCGTCGAATTCGATGGATCCATTGCCATTGTGGTCTATTTTGGCGAGTAATGCGTGGAGTTGATCGCCGCCGGGTTTGAGACCAAGAGAGCGGAGGAGGGCGGCGAGTTCTAGTTGTGTTAGGCTGCCGTCGCCGTCGAGGTCGAAGCGCATGAATATGTCTTTTAGCTGTTTGAGTTGATCAGATTTTAGAGTAGTCATCATTATGAAAAGGAGGAGAAGAAAAAGAAAGAATGAAATGTGGAAGTTTTTGGTTATGGAGATTGTTTGGGTCAGAATTGGTGGAGGAAAGAGAAAAACAAGAATTAGTGAACGAAAGAGAAATGAAGGGCTGAGGGTTGGGGGGGGGGGGGGATGGGTTAGAGGAATTGTAGAAAATTTCAACTTTCATTAGAGGTTAGTTTTCTCTAATATTATTATCATAGCTAGACATCTAACGTATTGTTATGATAAATATCATATTATGGTGGATGTCTACTCTTCCTCCATTATCTTCATGTCAAATGCTTAATGACATATTCAATGACATATTTTCTATGTTCAATGACATATTCCATGACATATTTCTTCACTTTTCATGCCTATATAAAAGTCTTGTAACAGATAGGAAATACACACAATTGAAGAAGAAAATCTCTTCCTTTCTCTCTATCTCTATTTCTTGTTCATGTTTTACTAAACTGTCTTTATTTCTTATTCATGTTTTACTAAATTGTTTTTATTTCATAACACGTTATCAGCACGAGTCTCTAACCAATTGTATATATATCTATAAAAAATTTCCTACATCCGAAAAGATTGCAATTAGAAGCCATACATATCATCTCATGGTTAGATGTAAAAAGAAACTACATATGGTAAGTAATGAAACGTACGAAGGTATAATTATCTTATACTTGTTATTTCTTTAATATCTCATATGCACACAACTTCATACTACACCTGTATTGTATAAGCACATATTAATATTACATTTTTTATATCACATGAATGGAATGACATTTTTGAAGTTCTATAAGTAAAAATCATAGTACCAGTTAATTGTTAATATGATGCATGCATGGTAACCAAGGATATGTTATATAAGTTGTCTTATGTATATTTGTGTGTTAACTATTTTCAATATGTCTTGCCGCTTTTAACATTTTCTTTTACTTTGATGAATATTTTTCTATTTTGGGTTTTTACACTTGCATATAGTTAAAAAAAAAAAAAATGGGTCATACTGATTAGAAGCATAAATCATCTTGAAGAAAACAAGAAATATTTCACATCTTTATCTAGGTTGATTAATTACTTCTTTGAAATTTGAAAAACAAATCAGCTACTGAGAAAGTATACTTCATAATTTATGGTCGTATCATTTGAAAGCAAACAATGATTAGTATGACTACTAGAAAAGGTATTTTCGAGTATCCATGATCTACTTGATGCTTGCTACTGACTTACCATTTTCAAGTATTTTATATAAATGATGCATAAGCTACAACTGGTAAGTTGTTACCTATAATGTCACTTTTCAGGTAATATAAATGCTGAATTTATGTATTTGTACTATATATGTGTTGTTACATATATGTTGTACTTTTGATAAATTTATTCACTAATTGCTTGGTTGAATTGAATGAAGGAAAGTCATGGCGTTAAATCAAATTCAATAGGTAGGGTATACCCCGAAAACAACAATATTTTTGAAAGAGGCTCAATAAATATTATGACAATGATTTTATGATCCATTTAAATTCTAATAGAATTTAGAAGAAATATTCTGACTACAAACGATTGTATTTCATATAGATGCTACAAATAATTGATAAAGCTTTACGCTGATTTGAGATTTGTACACTTATTTAAGAAAACAAATTTGATTTATTAAGTTGCAAATTAGTTGTGTACAACTTTATTGGCATGTGATTGAAATTAAGGCTTGAGAATGAATCTCAATGTTGTTTAGCCTATTATGCCATTGATTGAGGGTAAGATATAGGGATCAAATCCTGATGCTCCATAATGATAAGAGTTGGGTTTGAGTCCCAATTTATTATGGCTTAACATGCCTTTATATTGGTAAGACATTGGGTTTGAATCCCAATGTACCATATTGATGATATAATAATGACTAAAGAAAAATACTATATTTTTCATGAAAAGGCATGAAGATTGTCCCACTTATAGCTCCATTCTTGAAGTGAATGTTGTAGCAATGCATAATAAGTCTAAATGAAGACAAGTGGTTGAACAATGAACGTGAACATTCCAAATAATAATAATCATCACAATGATTATAAAAGGAGAACAACAAGGGTTCTCAAAATAGTCCTTCAAAATGTGAAGGCAATGTTTACCATCAAATTGGTATGAAGCACATCACTGATTATAATCCATTCCTTGAAGAGAATGTGACTTGTGATAAGCATTGAGAATGCAGACCCATTCCTAAAGGTGAATGTGGTAATATGTTGTCACGACCCAAATTGGAGGGCCATGACTAGCACCCGACCACACTTGCGGAGCACCAACGTACATTTCATCTAACCTTCATTATTATCTTTTAGGGCTGACGAGATCAATATAAATGGTAGACCTGGATCATGGACAACCAGCAACAAAATATGACGGCATGAACATACATAGCAGGGGATGACCAGACAATCAAGAAACTACATATAAGGTATGAGCTACCACACTACTATGAAAGACTATACAACAAAAACTAGCCGACAAGGCATACCAAACTATACATGAGTCGACACCTGTCTATGAGCCTCTAAAGGAACATAAGTGCTGCAACTTAGCCGGAACAGGGCCCCGACATACCCATAATATCTATAACAAAAATGCATACCAAGACCAAGGCAAGTCCGGAGAAGGGATCTCGTCAATCACCGCTGAACTAGACAGCCTACTGTGGTGGGGGAGCTGCACCTGCCTGTCTATCAGGACCTACAGCACGACATGCAGCGTCCACAAATAAAAGGACGTCAGTACGAATAAAGTACTGAGTATGTAAGGCAGGGAACCATAAATACGATCAGTAATGTAAGCAAGGATAGAGAATATACAACCTGTAACATCTTAGTACCTCTGAGGGCTACTTACATGAAATGCATGATACATATGTATAAATACATAAACCCTTAAAACATTTGCCTCTGTGGGCATCATCATCATCATATCGTACCCGACCATAATAGGCTCGGTAAAAAAACGTACCCGGCCATCATAAGGCTCGGTAGAATCGTACCTGGCCACGTGGAGCTCGGTAAAACCCAACTGATCAGTGGTTGCACAATAGGTGCCGTACCCGGCCAACTATAGCGTGGCTCGGTAGAGTAAAATAGATACATATATATAATGCATGCTCGACTCATGGAATCACATTCTAAACCTTTCGGAGTGACGTAAGGTCGGTATCCTCTGTACACGTTATTAGGACTAACTCTTCACTATGAACCTTATAAGAATCAGGAAGTACCAACAACATTGATAACATAAGAATAAGAGAAGCAACATTAACATCAATCGTTCCATAAGAGGGAAAACAATGTAAGTACTGCTAGCTTCTAAGAGTAGAGTATCTTGGAAGCTCGTTCATTACATTATGTACAATCGGAGTCGTGCAAAAGAAGGAAAGGGATAGCCTCACATACCTTGTATATACTGCCCCAATCTCAAGCTATGCAATTGTCAAAACTCCTTAGTCTACAATAAGAGAAACGATACTATCGTTATCATTTAAGCGTCATAACTATTATGTATCGACCACAACCTATTTTACGATGAAACGGACAGCACCTCCCCTATATATATGACCTCACACCATTCAAAACAGTCACCAAACAGCCCAAACAACATCAATAATAAACATATTGAGCCTCCCAAAATAGTCCACACATAGCCTAATCACTCCATACATACGACGACCACCGTAGTCGTGTCAAACAACCTGGAAATGTTACGAATAACTATCAGCCCATAACCCTACATATATATGGTGTTTCTCCACACCCTTCCTCCTCCAAAACTCCACAAGAAACAGTAGTAAAATACGCAGCCCAACAGCAACGCAAAACAGTCCACAAAACAATAACATTACTACCAAGCCTTTCGATATATATTTCACAAGTTCTAGCTTCAATGGCTTAGCCGCAACTTGGATAATCTTAAATACATATAGAGTAAGAGGTTCCTTACCTTTATACAGAAATAACAACTCCAATTTGACCTTAAATTTCCATGAAATATCCCTCCAATGCTGCCACAACAACAAAAAAGCGAAACTAGCGATCAATTAGTGTTTTTCGGCACTAGAATCACTTTAGAAGGCTTGAAATCACCTAGGATTGATATTAAGAACATGAGGGAGTATTTACAGAACATAAACCCTTTAAAACAACCTCCCACACGAGCTGGAACGACACAAAAATGAGCAACAACAAGAAGAACAAGAGACTTACTAGCGCCACGGAATTCCCGACACTTGATTTGTGTTGTTTGCCCCTTTTTTGGGTCTTGAATCTTGAGAGAACCTTGAGAGG
Organism: Nicotiana sylvestris; assembly: GCF_000393655.2. Taxonomy (NCBI): domain Eukaryota; kingdom Viridiplantae; phylum Streptophyta; class Magnoliopsida; order Solanales; family Solanaceae; genus Nicotiana; species Nicotiana sylvestris. The sequence goes on along the minus strand of NC_091060.1, from coordinate 47,246,769 downwards.
ATGTTCCTAGGGTTCTAAGGTCTGAAAATAGTGAGAAGAAATGACTTAAAACGGGTTGGAGGCATCCTATATAGGTCCAAATATCTTAAACCGCCTTAGTGGGCCCCATAGAGAGGTGCTTGGCGCAGTCTCGCGAAAACACAAATATCTCTCTACTCCGAGATCGTATCGATGAACGGTTTAATGCTTTGGAAAATAGAATCATAGATCTTTAATTTTGTTGGTATATCACCCCGTAATTCCTTTTAAATTAGGAGAAAAGATTAGAAACATTTGACCTAATGTTTAAGTAAAATTATGAACCTAAGTTGCGACAACTTTTGTCGACTTTTGTTTCATAACTCGTTCGACTTCAAGACTAATGATACGGATATTATATGATTAAAATACCTTAATAAATGAACTCTTGAGTGTATTAAGAACCGCTAGATTACTTGAAAATACGAGTTACAACATCCTTGATTCATTTAACTTCTAATACTTGTTAATCACCCTTATACACTCTTGTATCACTTAAGACCAATAGGATTGACTTCTTATCATCTCAAAGATAATTCCTTCTTGGATTTATGTTAACTAATATATGGCATGAACTAACACATGTGGATATGGGTTGTAACACCCTCCCCCCTTAGGAACATTCGTCCTCGAATGTAAGGGTTTATGGGGAGTTTAAATCATCGTGGATTCCAATGGAAATTTCCGATCAATTTTCCCCTATAAAATGGTCACTAGCAAAACTTGCAAGTAATTAAGCCCAACATATGGCTTCACAAGGCTACACAAAGCATTATGCGTATTTACATTATCTACATATCACCATTTTGTATTAAGGAGGAGTATTCTCAAATTATTGCTTACCTCATAGAGCCGTTTCACCTTCCAATGTATCCTGTCTTCCACCAGCATCCTTGTTATCTTCATTCTGGAATAAGTAAGGGTATTTAGACTTCATCTCCTCTTCTGCTTCCCATGTCATTTCTTCCATATTTTTGTTCCTCCACAATACTTTGACGGAAGCTACATCTTTTGTTCTCAGCTTGCGGACTTGCCGATCTAATATCGCCACTGGCACTTCTTCATATGATAGGTCCTCTGTAACTTGTACATCTTTGATAGGGACGACTCGAGAAGGGTCTCCAATACATTTTCTCAACATAGATACATGGAATACCGGGTGGACAAATTCCAATTCGGATGGCAATTCTAACTCATAAGCAACCTGTCCAATTCGTCGAAGAATTTTATACGGCCCGATATACCTTGGACTCAGCTTACCTTTCTTCCCAAAACGCATAATACCCTTCATTGGTGAGATCCTCAGGAAAACCCAATCACCAACCTCAAACTCTAGATCACGACGTCGGACATCAGAATAAGATTTTTGCCTGCTTTGTGCCGTCCTCAATCGCTCCTGTATCACTTTCACCTTCTCAATAGCTTGGTGAATCAAATCTGGCCCATATAATTCTGTTTCACCGACTTCGAACCATCCAACTGGTGATCTACATCTCCTCCCGTATAGTGCCTCGTATGGGGCCATTTTAATACTGGAATGGTAGCTATTGTTATAGGCGAATTCTATGAGTGGAAGATGATCATCCCAATTCCCCTTAAAATCTAGAACACATGCTCGTAGCATATCTTCCAGTGTCTGAATGGTACGTTCAGCCTGTCCGTCAGTCTGCGGATGAAATGCAGTGCTGAGATTTACTTGTGTGCCTAAACCCTTCTGGAAAGACCTCCAAAAGTTAGCCGTAAATTGAGCTCCTCGGTCTGATATAATAGATACGGGCACACCATGAAGCCTAACAATCTCCTTGATATACAACTTCGCATAATCTTCAGCCGTGTAAGTTGTCTTCACTGGCAGAAAATGGGCACATTTTGTAAGTCGATCAATTATCACCCAGATGGAGTCAAACTTATGATAAGAGCAAGGTAATCCAATAATGAAGTCCATATTAATCACCTCCCACTTCCAGGTCGGAATCTCTATATTTTGAAGCAATCCACCGGGTTTCTGATGTTCTATCTTTACTTGTTGACAATTGGGACACTGGGCTACAAATTCTGCAATAGACTTCTTCATATTATCCCACCAATACTGCTCCTTGACATCATGATACATCTTTGTCGAGCCGGGATGGATGGAATATCGGGATTGATGAATCTCATTCATAATCTTCTCTCGCAACCCTGCCACATTAGGCACACACAATCGGCTCTGGTATCTCAGTGCCCCATCTTTTCCGATCCCAAAAGCCATACTTTTACACTGTTGAATGCTTTCTCTTAATCGTACTAAGATAGGATCTTCATATTGTCGTGCTTTTACCTCGGCTACCAAAGATGATTCTGATGTATTCTGTACAGTAACACCTCCGTCATCAGAGTCTAACAATCTGATTCTCATATTGGCTAGCTGATGAAGCTCTTTAATCAACCCCCATCTACCTGCCTCAATATGTACTAAGCTTCCCATTGATTTACGGCTGAGAGCGTCTGCCACAACATTGGCTTTACCGGGATGATACAATATCTCGACGTCGTAGTCTTTCAATAATTCAAGCCACCTACGCTGCCTCAAATTCAACTCTTTCTGCTTGAAGATGTATTGTAAACTCTTGTGATCTGTGTAGATGTCAACATGGACGTCGTATAAGTAGTGCCGCCATATCTTCAAAGCATATATTACTGCAGCCAATTCCAAATCATGGGTTGGATAATTCTTTTCATGCTTCTTCAATTGTCTTGATGCATAAGCAATCACATTCCCACGCTGCATCAATACGCACCCCAAACCTATACCTGAGGCATCACAATATACCACATAACCTTCTGTTCCTTCAGGAAGAGTGAGCACTGGTGCAGATGTCAATCGATTCTTCAACTCCTGAAAACTACGTTCACAAGTGTCAGACCACTGGAATTTGGTAGCTTTTTGTGTTAACTTAGTCAATGGTGATGATATAGAGGAAAATCCTTCTACAAACCGCCTATAATATCCTGCTAGCCCTAGGAAGCTGCGGACTTCTGATGGTGTTGTAGGTCTCGGCCAATTCTTTACTGCATCGATCTTCTGAGTGTCGACACTAATACCCTCATCAGATATCACATGGCCAAGGAATGCTACTGAGTTCAGCCAGAATTCACATTTGGAGAGCTTAGCATATAACTTACGATCCTGAAGCGTCTGTAATACTATCCGCAAGTGGCCCGCATGTTCCGCCTCCGAACGAGAATACACTAGAATGTCATCAATGAATACAATCACGAACACATCAAGATAGGGCCTGAATATAGTATTCATGAGATCCATAAAAGCTGCTGGGGCATTTGTTAGCCCGAACGACATCACCAAGAACTCAAAGTGCCCATATCTTGTCCGGAAGGCCGTCTGTGGAATATCTTTCTCCCTAACCCTTACCTGATGATACCCTGAACGTAAATCAATCTTGGAGAAATACTTGGCACCCTGGAGTTGGTCAAACAGGTCATCAATTCTTGGAAGTGGATACTTGTTCTTTATAGTAGACTTATTCAACTGTCGATAGTCGATACACATCCGTAACGACCCGTCTTTCTTCCGCACGAATAGGACTGGTGCACCCCAAGGTGAAGTGCTAGGCCTAATAAAGCCCTTATCCAGCAAGTCCTTCAACTGCACCTTCAACTCTCGCAACTCTGCCGGGGCCATTCTGTATGGAGGAATAGAGATCGGTTGAGTGTCAGGCAACACATCAATGCTAAACTCAATCTCCCTTTCAGGAGGAAGGCCTGGGAGTTCATCTGGGAAAACATCTGGGAATTCGTTGACCACAGGGATTGATTGTAAAGTAGGCGGTTTCGCCTCCGCATCCCTAACGCGAACGAGATGATAAATGTAACCTTTTGAGATCATTTTCCTTGCCTTAAGATAGGAAATAAACCTACCTTTCGGTGTAGCAATGTTCCCTTTCCATTCAATGACGGGTTCACCCGGAAATTGGAACCTAACCATCTTCGTACGACAGTCAACATTTGCATAGCATGAGGCCAACCAGTCCATTCCCATTATCACATCAAAATCAACCATTTCTAACTCAAATAAATTTGCCGAGGTTTGACGACTACAAATCATCACAGTGCAACCTCTATATACCCTTCTAGCAATCACAGAATCTCCTATCGGAGTAGATACCGCAAGGGGTTTACTTATCAATTCAGGTTCAATGCCAAACTTATTAGCCACAAAGGGTGTAACATATGATAATGTAGATCCCGGATCAATCAGCGCATATACATCATAAGAAAACACAGATATAATACCTGTAACAACATCTGGAGACGACTCGAGATCCTGTCGACCTACTAGAGCATAGGTTCGATTTTGAGCACCACTCGAACTCGGCACTGCACCTCTACCCCTACCACGACCTGTCGACTGCTGAAAACCCCGTGCTGGAGGTCGAACTGATGAGGAAGAACCAGACACAGATCCAGTCGGCTGAGCCATACCATCACCTCCTCTATTAGGACAATCCCGCATCATATGGCCAGGCTGCCCGCACGAATAGCATGCATCAGAACCTCGACGACACAGTCCAAAGTGGGCCTTGCCGCACTGATCACAATGTGGTGTTGGGGGTCTCATCTGACTAGTATCCCTGTGATGTTGCGAGCCAGATGCCCGCGAACTCTGACCTGGACCAGAATAGGATCGATCATATCGAGGCCTCTGAAACTGTGGAGGAGCACTAGCTACAGGTGGCGCCGAACTCCTCGAAAACTGTGGCCTGATGCGGCCTCTGAAGTCATCAGAATACCCTGCAAATCTCGCCCTCTTATGCTGGCCCCTATCCTGCTCCCTAACTGCCCTCTGCTGGCGCTTACGATCCTCTAGGGTCTGGGCATAAGCTTGAATACGGGAAATATCCATGCCCTCCACCAAGGAGGCTGTCGTACACTCATTTATCAGATGTGGTCCCAACCCATTCACGAACATATGCACCCTATCACTCATCTCGGCCACCATATGGGGAGCATACCTTGCCAAAGAATCAAACTGCATACTGTACTCTCGCACACTCATATTACCTTGTCTAAGGTTCAAGAACTTATCAGCTCTAGCTCGTCGTATCTCAACTGGCAAGTAGTGACGAAGAAAGGCCTCAGAAAATTCCTTCCACACAGCTGGAGGAGGGTTCGGACCCCTGGATCTCTCCCAACTATCATACCAGAGAACCGCTAAATCCCGTAGCCGATAAGAAGCCAACTCTACTGCCTCTGTATCACTAACATGCATAACCCGAAGTGTACGATGAACCTGGTCAATAAAAGTCTGTGGGTCCTCCTTGGGGTCTGATCCGGTAAACACTGGAGGGTCTAAATTAATAAAATCACGAACTCTTGTACTAACTGGTTTCTCAGCAGCACCTGTATTCTGCCTCTGAGCCTGAGCAGCTACCAAGCTAGTCAATAACTGCAAAGCACTCCGCATATCCTGGTCTGGAGTGCCAGACAGAGGAACTGTAGGCGCTGGGTGCCTTCTAATATCCTCTGGAGGAGATGGAGTAGATGAGGTATGAGAGGGCATCTCACTCTGAGCCTCACTTTGTCCTGCTCTGACTTGGGGCACCTGACTGGTACCCTCTCCCGCTGTTGTATCAAGCCGTCTACTAATTGTTTGCTTCCTAGTCGAAGGCATCACTGAAAAAACAAGGTGAATATTAGAGACGAACACTTACGACTCAACTCTACGCACGATCTAGATTCAGGAAGAAGGTAACAACCCTAGATGTCATGTAGCCTCCTGATTATAAATGTGGCGCGCTACACATCCATAATCAAGAATCTACTAGACACGGCTCATAGACAACCCCTAGGACAGACTTGCTCTGATACCAAGTTTGTCACGACCCAAACTGGAGGGCCATGACTAGCACCCGACCACACTTGCCGAGCACCAACGTACATTTCATCTAACCTTCATTATTATCTTTTAGGGCTGACGAGATCAATATAAATGGTAGATCTGGATCATGGACAACCAACAATAAAATATGACGGCATGAACATACATAGCAGGGGATGACCAGACAATCAAGAAACTACATATAAGGTATGAGCTACCACACTACTATGAAAGACTATACAACAAAAACTAGCCGACAAGGCATACCAAACTATACATGAGTCGACACCTGTCTATGAGCCTCTAAAGGAACATAAGTGCTGCAACATAGCCGGAACAGGGCCCCGACATACCCATAATGTCTATAACAAAAATGCATACCAAGACCAAGGCAAGTCCGGAGAAGGGATCTCGCCAATCACCGCTGAACTGGACAGCCTACTGTGGTGGGGGAGCTGCACCTGCCTGTCTATTAGGACCTGCAGCACGACATGCAGCGTCCACAAATAAAAGGACGTCAGTACGAATAAAGTACTGAGTATGTAAGGCAGGGAACCATAAATACGATCAGTAATGTAAGCAAGGATAGAGAATATACAACCTGTAACATCTTAGTACCTCTGAGGGCTACTTACATGAAATGCATGATACATATGTATAAATACATAAACCCTTAAAACATTCGCCTCTGTGGGCATCATCATCATCATATCGTACCCGACCATAATAGGCTCGGTAAAAAAACGTACCCGGCCATCATAAGGCTCGGTAGAATCATACCCGGCCACGTGGAGCTCGGTAAAACCCAATTGATCAGTGGTTGTACAATAGGTGTCGTACCCGGCCAACTATAGCATGGCTCGGTAGAGTAAAATAGATACATATATATAATGCATGCTCGACTCATGGAATTACATAATAAACCTTTCAGAGTGACGTAAGGTCGGTATCCTCTGTACACGTTATTATGACTCACTCTTCACTATGAACCTTATAAGAATCAGGAAGTACCAACAGCATTGATAACATAAGAATAAGAGAAGAAACATTAACATCAATCGTTCCATAAGAGGGAAAACATTGTAAGTACTGCTAGCTTCTAAGAGTAGAGTATTTTGGAAGCTCGTTCATTACATTATGTACAATAGGAGTCTTGAAAAAGAAGGAAAGGGATAGCCTCACATACCTTGTATATACTGCCCCAATCTCAAGCTATGCAATTGTCAAAACTTCTTAGTTTACAATAAGAGAAACGATACTATTGTTATCATTTAAGCGTCATAACTATTATGTATCGACCACAACCTATTTTACGATGAAACGGACAACACCTCCCCTATATATATGACCTCACACCATTCAAAATAGTCACCAAATAGCCCAAACAACATCAATAATAAACATATTGAGCCTCCCAAAATAGTCCACACACAACCTAATCACTCCATACATACGACGACCACCGTAGTCGTGTCAAACAACCTGGAAATGTTACGAATAACTATCAGCCCATAACCCTACATATATATGGTGTTTCTCCACACCATTCCTCCTCCAAAACTCCACAAAATAGTAGTAAAATACGCAGCCCAACAGCAACGCAAAACAGTCCACAAAACAATAACATTACTACCAAGCCTTTCGATATATATTTCACAAGTTCTAGCTTCAATGGCTTAGCCGCAACTTGAATAATCTTAAATACATATAGAGTAAGAGGTTACTTACCTTTATACAGAAAGAACAACTCCAATTTGACCTTAAATTTCCATGAAATATCCCTCCAATGCTGCCACAACAACAAAAAAGCGAAACTAGCGATCAATTAGTGTTTTTCGACACTAGAATCACTTTAGAAGGCTTGAAATCACCTAGGATTGATATTAAGAACATGAGGGAGTATTTACAGAACATAAACCCTTTAAAACAACCTCCCACACGAGCTGGAACAACACAAAAATGAGCAACAACAAGAAGAACAAGAGACTTACTAGCGCCACGGAATTCCCGACACTTGATTTGTGTTGTTTGCCCTTTTTTTGGGTCTTGAATCTTGAGAGAACCTTGAGAGGATGTTCCTAGGGTTCTAAGGTCTGAAAATAGTGAGATGAAATGACTTAAAACGGGTTGGAGGCATCCTATATAGGTCCAAATATCTTAAACCGCCTTAGTGGGCCCCATGGAGAGGTGCTTGGCGCAGTCTCGCGAAAACGCGAATATCTCTCTACTCCGAGATCATATCGATGAACGGTTTAATGCTTTGGAAACTAGACTCATAGATATTTAATTTGGTTGGTATATCACCCCGTAATTCCTTGTAAATTATGAGAAAAGATTAGAAACATTTGACCTAATGTTTAAGTAAAATTATGAACCTAAGTTGCGACAACTTTTGTCGACTTTTGTTTCATAACTCGTTTGACTTCAAGACTTATGATACGGATATTATATGATTAAAATACCTTAATAAATGAACTCTTGAGTGTATTAAGCACCGCTAGATTACTTGAAAATACGAGTTACAACATCCTTGATTCATTTAACTTCTAATACTTGTTAATCACCCTTATACACTCTTGTATCACTTAAGACCAATAGGATTGACTTCTTATCATCTCAAAGATAATTCCTTCTTGGATTTATGTTAACTAATATATGGCATGAACTAACACATGTGGATATGGGTTGTAACACCCTCCCCCCCTTAGGAACATTCGTCCTCGAATGTAAGGGTTTATGGGGAGTTTAAATCATCGTGGATTCCAATGGAAATTTTCGATCAATTTTCCCCTATAAAATGGTCACTAGCAAAACTTGCAAGTAATTAAGCCCAACATATGGCTTCACAAGGCTACACAAAGCATTATGCGTATTTACATTATCTACATATCACCATTTTGTATTAAGGAGGAGTATTCTCAAATTATTGCTTACCTCATAGAGCCGTTTCACCTTCCAATGTATCCTGTCTTCCACCAGCATCCTTGTTATCTTCATTCTGGAATAAGTAAGGGTATTTAGACTTCATCTCCTCTTCTGCTTCCCATGTCATTTCTTCCATATTTTTGTTCCTCCACAATACTTTGACGGAAGCTACATCTTTTGTTCTCAGCTTGCGGACTTGCCGATCTAATATCGCCACTGGCACTTCTTCATATGATAGGTCCTCTGTAACTTGTACATCTTTGATAGGGACGACTCGAGAAGGGTCTCCAATACATTTTCTCAACATAGATACATGGAATACCGGGTGGACAAATTCCAATTCGGATGGCAATTCTAACTCATAAGCAACCTGTCCAATTCGTCGAAGAATTTTATACGGCCCGATATACCTTGGACTCAGCTTACCTTTCTTCCCAAAACGCATAATACCCTTCATTGGTGAGATCCTCAGGAAAACCCAATCACCAACCTCAAACTCTAGATCACGACGTCGGACATCAGAATAAGATTTTTGCCTGCTTTGTGCCGTCCTCAATCGCTCCTGTATCACTTTCACCTTCTCAATAGCTTGGTGAATCAAATCTGGCCCATATAATTCTGTTTCACCGACTTCGAACCATCCAACTGGTGATCTACATCTCCTCCCGTATAGTGCCTCGTATGGGGCCATTTTAATACTGGAATGGTAGCTATTGTTATAGGCGAATTCTATGAGTGGAAGATGATCATCCCAATTCCCCTTAAAATCTAGAACACATGCTCGTAGCATATCTTCCAGTGTCTGAATGGTACGTTCAGCCTGTCCGTCAGTCTGCGGATGAAATGCAGTGCTGAGATTTACTTGTGTGCCTAAACCCTTCTGGAAAGACCTCCAAAAGTTAGCCGTAAATTGAGCTCCTCGGTCTGATATAATAGATACGGGCACACCATGAAGCCTAACAATCTCCTTGATATACAACTTCGCATAATCTTCAGCCGTGTAAGTTGTCTTCACTGGCAGAAAATGGGCACATTTTGTAAGTCGATCAATTATCACCCAGATGGAGTCAAACTTATGATAAGAGCGAGGTAATCCAATAATGAAGTCCATATTAATCACCTCCCACTTCCAGGTCGGAATCTCTATATTTTGAAGCAATCCACCGGGTTTCTGATGTTCTATCTTTACTTGTTGACAATTGGGACACTGGGCTACAAATTCTGCAATAGACTTCTTCATATTATCCCACCAATACTGCTCCTTGACATCATGATACATCTTTGTCGAGCCGGGATGGATGGAATATCGGGATTGATGAATCTCATTCATAATCTTCTCTCGCAACCCTGCCACATTAGGCACACACAATCGGCTCTGGTATCTCAGTGCCCCATCTTTTCCGATCCCAAAAGCCATACTTTTACACTGTTGAATGCTTTCTCTTAATCGTACTAAGATAGGATCTTCATATTGTCGTGCTTTTACCTCGGCTACCAAAGATGATTCTGATGTATTCTGTACAGTAACACCTCCGTCATCAGAGTCTAACAATCTGATTCTCATATTGGCTAGCTGATGAAGCTCTTTAATCAACCCCCATCTACCTGCCTCAATATGTACTAAGCTTCCCATTGATTTACGGCTGAGAGCGTCTGCCACAACATTGGCTTTACCGGGATGATACAATATCTCGACGTCGTAGTCTTTCAATAATTCAAGCCACCTACGCTGCCTCAAATTCAACTCTTTCTGCTTGAAGATGTATTGTAAACTCTTGTGATCTGTGTAGATGTCAACATGGACGCCGTATAAGTAGTGCCGCCATATCTTCAAAGCATATATTACTGCAGCCAATTCCAAATCATGGGTTGGATAATTCTTTTCATGCTTCTTCAATTGTCTTGATGCATAAGCAATCACATTCCCACGCTGCATCAATATGCACCCCAAACCTATACCTGAGGCATCACAATATACCACATAACCTTCTGTTCCTTCAGGAAGAGTGAGCACTGGTGCGGATGTCAATCGATTCTTCAGCTCCTGAAAACTACGTTCACAAGTGTCAGACCACTGGAATTTGGTAGCTTTCTGTGTTAACTTAGTCAATGGTGATGATATAGAGGAAAATCCTTCTACAAACCGCCTATAATATCCTGCTAGCCCTAGGAAGCTGCGGACTTCTGATGGTGTTGTAGGTCTCGGCCAATTCTTTACTGCATCGATCTTCTGAGTGTCGACACTAATACCCTCATCAGATATCACATGGCCAAGGAATGCTACTGAGTTCAGCCAGAATTCACATTTGGAGAGCTTAGCATATAACTTACGATCCTGAAGCGTCTGTAATACTATCCGCAAGTGGCCCGCATGTTCCGCCTCCGAACGAGAATACACTAGAATGTCATCAATGAATACAATCACGAACACATCAAGATAGGGCCTGAATATAGTATTCATGAGATCCATAAAAGCTGCTGGGGCATTTGTTAGCCCGAACGACATCACCAAGAACTCAAAGTGCCCATATCTTGTCCGGAAGGCCGTCTTTGGAATATCCTTCTCCCTAACCCTCACCTGATGATACCCTGAACGTAAATCAATCTTGGAGAAATACTTGGCACCCTGGAGTTGGTCAAACAGGTCATCAATTCTTGGAAGTGGATACTTGTTCTTTATAGTAGACTTATTCAACTGTCGATAGTCGATACACATCCGTAACGACCCGTCTTTCTTCCGCACGAATAGGACTGGTGCACCCCAAGGTGAAGTGCTAGGCCTAATAAAGCCCTTATCCAGCAAGTCCTTCAACTGCACCTTCAACTCTCGCAACTCTGCCGGGGCCATTCTGTATGGAGGAATAGAGATCGGTTGAGTGTCAGGCAACACATCAATGCTAAACTCAATCTCCCTTTCAGGAGGAAGGCCTGGGAGTTCATCTGGGAAAACATCTGGGAATTCGTTGACCACAGGGATTGATTGTAAAGTAGGCGGTTTCGCCTCCGCATCCCTAACGCGAACGAGATGATAAATGTAACCTTTTGAGATCATTTTCCTTGCCTTAAGATAGGAAATAAACCTACCTTTCGGTGTAGCAATGTTCCCTTTCCATTCAATGACGGGTTCACCCAGAAATTGGAACCTAACCATCTTCGTACGACAGTCAACATTTGCATAGCATGAGGCCAACCAGTCCATTCCCATTATCACATCAAAATCAACCATTTCTAACTCAAATAAATTTGCCGAGGTTTGACGACTACAAATCATCACAGTGCAACCTCTATATACCCTTCTAGCAATCACAGAATCTCCTTATCGGAGTAGATACCGCAAGGGGTTTACTTATCAATTCAGGTTCAATGCCAAACTTATTAGCCACAAAGGGTGTAACATATGATAATGTAGATCCCGGATCAATCAGCGCATATACATCATAAGAAAACACAGATATAATACCTGTAACAACATCTGGAGACGACTCGAGATCCTGTCGACCTACTAGAGCATAGGTTCGATTTTGAGCACCACTCGAACTCGGCACTGCACCTCTACCCCTACCACGACCTGTCGACTGCTGAAAACCCCGTGCTGGAGGTCGAACTGATGAGGAAGAACCAGACACAGATCCAGTCGGCTGAGCCATACCATCACCTCCTCTATTAGGACAATCCCGCATCATATGGCCAGGCTGCCCGCACGAATAGCATGCATCAGAACCTCGACGACACAGTCCAAAGTGGGCCTTGCCGCACTGATCACAATGTGGTGTTGGGGGTCTCATCTGACTAGTATCCCTGTGATGTTGCGAGCCAGATGCCCGCGAACTCTGACCTGGACCAGAATAGGATCGATCATATCGAGGCCTCTGAAACTGTGGAGGAGCACTAGCTACAGGTGGCGCCGAACTCCTCGAAAACTGTGGCCTGATGCTGCCTCTGAAGTCATCAGAATACCCTGCAAATCTCGCCCTCTTATGCTGGCCCCTATCCTGCTCCCTAACTGCCCTCTGCTGGCGCTTACGATCCTCTAGGGTCTGGGCATAAGCTTGAATACGGGAAATATCCATGCCCTCCACCAAGGAGGCTGTCGTACACTCATTTATCAGATGTGGTCCCAACCCATTCACGAACATATGCACCCTATCACTCATCTCGGCCACCATATGGGGAGCATACCTTGCCAAAGAATCAAACTGCATACTGTACTCTCGTACACTCATATTACCTTGTCTAAGGTTCAAGAACTTATCAGCTCTAGCTCGTCGTATCTCAACTGGCAAGTAGTGACGAAGAAAGGCCTCAGAAAATTCCTTCCACACAGCTGGAGGAGGGTTCGGACCCCTGGATCTCTCCCAACTATCATACCAGAGAACCGCTAAATCCCGTAGCCGATAAGAAGCCAACTCTACTGCCTCTGTATCACTAACATGCATAACCCGAAGTGTACGATGAACCTGGTCAATAAAAGTCTGTGGGTCCAGTAGATGAGGTATGAGAGGGCATCTCACTCTGAGCCTCACTTTGTCCTGCTCTGACTTGGGGCACCTGACTGGTACCCTCTCTCGCTGTTGTATCAAGCCGTCTGCTAATCGTTTGCTTCCTAGTCGAAGGCATCACTGAAAAAACAAGGTGAATATTAGAGACGAACACTTACGACTCAACTCTACGCACGATCTAGATTCAGGAAGAAGGTAACAACCCTAGATGTCATGTAGCCTCCTGATTATAAATGTGGCGCGCTACACATCCATAATCAAGAATCTACTAGACACGGCTCATAGACAACCCCTAGGACAGACTTGCTCTGATACCAAGTTTGTCACGACCCAAACTGGAGGGCCATGACTAGCACCCGACCACACTTGCCGAGCACCAACGTACATTTCATCTAACCTTCATTATTATCTTTTAGGGCTGACGAGATCAATATAAATGGTAGACCTGGATCATGGACAACCAGCAATAAAATATGACGGCATGAACATACATAGCAGGGGATGACCAGACAATCAAGAAACTACATATAAGGTATGAGCTACCACGCTACTATGAAAGACTATACAACAAAAACTAGCCGACAAGGCATACCAAACTATACATGAGTCGACACCTGTCTATGAGCCTCTAAAGGAACATAAGTGCTGCAACATAGCCGGAACAGGGCCCCGACATACCCATAATATCTATAACAAAAATGCATACCAAGACCAAGGCAAGTCCGGAGAAGGGATCTCGCCAATCACCGCTGAACTGGATAGCCTACTGTGGTGGGGGAGCTGCACCTGCCTGTCTATCAGCATCTTAGTACCTCTGAGGGCTACTTACATGAAATGCATGATACATATGTATAAATACATAAACCTTTAAAGCATTCGCCTCTGTGGGCATCATCATCATCATATCGTACCCGGCCATAATAGGCTCGGTAGAATCGTACCCGGCCACGTGGAGCTCGGTAAAACCCAACTGATCAGTGGTTGCACAATAGGTGCCGTACCCGGCCAACTATAGCGTGGCTCGGTAGAGTAAAATAGATACATATATATAATGCATGCTCGACTCATGGAATCACATTCTAAACCTTTCGGAGTGACGTAAGGTCGGTATCCTCTGTACGCGTTATTAGGACTAACTCTTCACTATGAACCTTATAAGATTTAGGAAGTACGAACAACATTGATAACATAAGAATAAGAGAAGCAACATTAACATCAATCGTTCCATAAGAGGGAAAACAATGTAAGTACTGCTAGCTTCTAAGAGTAGAGTATCTTGGAAGCTCGTTCATTACATTATGTACAATCAGAGTCGTGCAAAAGAAGGAAAGGGATAGCCTCACATACCTTGTATATACTGCCCCAATCTCAAGCTATGCAATTGTCAAAACTCCTTAGTCTACAATAAGAGAAACGATACTATCGTTATCATTTAAGCGTCATAACTATTATGTATCGACCACAACCTATTTTACGATGAAACGGACAGCACCTCCCCTATATATATGACCTCACACCATTCAAAACAGTCACCAAACAGCCCAAACAACATCAATAATAAACATATTGAGCCTCCCAAAATAGTCCACACATAGCCTAATCACTCCATACATACGACGACCACCGTAGTCGTGTCAAACAACCTGGAAATGTTACGAATAACTATCAGCCCATAACCCTACATATATATGGTGTTTCTCCACACCCTTCCTCCTCCAAAACTCCACAAGATAGTAGTAAAATACGCAGCCCAACAACAACGCAAAACAGTCCACAAAACAATAACATTACTACCAAGCCTTTCGATATATATCTTCACAAGTTCTAGCTTCAATGGCTTAGCCGCAACTTGAATAATCTTAAATACATATAGAGTAAGAGGTTCCTTACCTTTATACATAAATAACAACTCCAATTTGACCTTAAATTTCCATGAAATATCCCTCCAATGCTGCCACAACAACAAAAAAGCGAAACTAGCGATCAATTAGTGTTTTTCGGCACTAGAATCACTTTAGAAGGCTTGAAATCACCTAGGATTGATATTAAGAACATGAGGGAGTATTTACAGAACATAAACCCTTTAAAACAACCTCCCACACGAGCTGCAACGACACAAAAATGAGCAACAACAAGAAGAACAAGAGACTTACTAGCGCCACGGAATTCCCGACACTTGATTTGTGTTGTTTGCCCCTTTTTTGGGTCTTGAATCTTGAGAGAACCTTGAGAGGATGTTCCTAGGGTTCTAAGGTCTGAAAATAGTGAGAAGAAATGACTTAAAACGGGTTGGAGGCATCCTATATAGGTCCAAATATCTTAAACCGCCTTAGTGGGCCCCATAGAGAGGTGCTTGGCGCAGTCTCGCGAAAACGCGAATATATCTCTACTCCAAGATTGTATCGATGAACGGTTTAATGCTTTGGAAACTAGACTCATAGATCTTAAATTTGGTTGGTATATCACCCCGTAATTCCTTGTAAATTAGCAGAAAAGATTAGAAACATTTGACCTAATGTTTAAGTAAAATTATGAACCTAAGTTGCGACAACTTTTGTCGACTTTTGTTTCATAACTCGTTTGACTTCAAGACTTATGATACGGATATTATATGATTAAAATACCTTAATAAATGAACTCTTGAGTGTATTAAGCACCGCTAGATTACTTTAAAATACGAGTTATAATATCCTTGATTCATTTAACTTCTAATACTTGTTAATCACCCTTATACACTCTTGTATCACTTAAGACCAATAGGATTGACTTCTTATCATCTCAAAGATAATTCCTTCTTAGATTTATGTTAACTAATATATGGCATGAACTAACGCATGTGGATATGGGTTGTAACATATGTGATAAAAGTAATGAATAAAGACATGCAAGGCATGATTGGATGAATAGCACGCAACTCACTTTTGAGGGAGGTTTGAGTGGAATAAAGGGAATAAATATTATTGTGTGGTTACATGAATATGTCATTGGTCTCGTACATGTGATACACCAAACTATTTTGGCATGCCTTATAAAAATTATTAAAGGCAAAATTAAAGCAAGAAATGATTTTGCTTATGATAATTTTGACCATGACAATTTATTATGATATAATTTTCTCAGTGAAGGAGACATTTACCATATGAATAGTATGCTAAAAGATCTTGTAGTACAAAAGTTGTTAAGAGCTCCGAAAAAACTAATTTGTTACTATCCGGATGAATATAATTATTCATGATATTGATATTATAAAGTCTCAAAACTTTTTGAGTTTCAAATGTATAAGTCAAAGTGGTTGTCATATTGCGACATTAAATAATAGGAAGATTGAATATCTTCTATATAATCATACCGGGTAAATATGAAAGGTTACCCGATTTTGTTTCTATTTGTACTACACAAATATAAGCATGATGCTTGAATAATATGCCACAAGTAAACTACATGTTTATTAAACCAAATAATAGCTGGCATAACCGGTTACCATCTCGGTTCAATTATGATGCGAAAAAATTAATTGAGAATTACATTGGCATATATTGAAGAACAGAAGATTCTTCAAGAATTCTCTTGTGCTGCTTATTCTCATGATATACCAGTTAAGGTTGGGATTGTATCCCTTGATTTCTGAAACAAATAAAAGGTGACAAATATATGGGCTCATTCACCTGCCATGTGGACTGTTTACCATTTTAATAAATGCATATATTCTATAGTCACATGTGCATTTGTTATCAACTTGCAGTTTGACTTTTGCAAGATTGCTTGCTCAAATTATTAGAGCATAGTTCCAGAATATAAATTATGATGATTTATCTTGATAATACTGGTTTAAATCCAAGTTGGTTTAGCAGAAATTGTATGCCTCCAATTATAGCTAAATCATTGGTTATGAGAACAAAACTCCCAAAAATGAAATTTGGTATGAGATGTATTATTTAATATATAACAACACTTGTACGCATCTAGCCAAGTTATAAAAATTTTCTCCCTATAACAATCGGTTCAGGGTCAGGAACCAAATAATTTCTATATAGAAATATGGATATGCTATATGATTTAATTATGCCACCAAAATGCATAGAGATGAGTTCCCAAAGAAGCTTGGGAAATGTATTGGTGATCCCAACATTAGGGGGAGAAAATGGGCGGCTGAGAAAGTGATACGTGAAATGAATTATTATGAATACATATAGATCCTCGTACAAGAAAATATGAACTTGAAGTTCAAATGATAATTCATTTATAAATTATTGCCAGACGCATTTGCTGACCTAAAACTAAATGTCATATTTCAGCTGCTAATGCTCCAAATAGAATAAAGTCCATGAGGGGCAGAGTTTATGGCACGCATGAAGCGTAATAGACCAATCGGTTCCAAAGATAAAACTCCTTGAAGGATGAGAGGGGCAAATATTTAAAATGGTCATAATAAGGAGGTAAGTGCCCTAGAAGAGCACCACGACATAACACTTCATAAGACCTCATGGGAGAGGCTCAGGTACCTGAAAATAATGAGATAAAGAGATCTCAATAAGTTATGTCTTTATTAGGTAATAATGGAACCGACGTAAAGTGATCATCGACGATATTTTTAATATAATGTAGCGCTCAATATTATTAATATCGACGAGGATCTTGAGCTCAAATCTGTCATGAAATTTGGACAGATAAATGATTGGCCAAAATAAAAAAAAATACGCAATCAAGATTGATTTCACATGAAAAATGTGAAATTGGACGGATAGTCCAAACACCTGAAAGTATAAAGCCAGTGGAGGTATAAATGTATTCTTGTGCGAAGAAAGACAAGTCGATAGAAATAAAGACGACTTGTGTCACAAGAAGATTTGTAAATATCCTGGCATTTCAGGTTTTAATCTGGCAATATATGAAAAACTTGATATGTGTATAATGGAAATTATTGAAGGATTAAATTGTTCTGAAGCATATTATGGTTTCCAAGAAATTTATTAAATAAAGCTTCAATAATCCTTATACGGATTGAAACAATCAGGGCGCATGTGGTATAATCGCCCAAGAGAGTACTAATTGAAAGAAGGGTACAAGAATAATTCAATTTGTCCTTGTCTCTTTATAAAAGGATCTGGATTTGAATTTGTTATAATCGCCGTGTATGTTGATGATTCAAATATCATTAGAACTCTCGGGGAGCTTCCTGAAGCAGTAGACTGTTTAAAGAAAGAATTTGAAATGAAAGATCTTGTAAAGACAAAAATAAAATTTTGTCTTGGTCTACAAATTGAGTATATGAAAGATGAATTTTTTGTCCATCAATCAGCATACACTGAAAAGATTTTAAAGTGATTCTAAATGGATAAAGCACATCCATTAAGTACCCTGATGGTTGTGAGATCACTCGATATAAATAAAAATCTATTCAGATCTCATGAAAATACTGAAGAACTTCTTGGTCCTGAAGTACCACATCTTAGTGCAATTGATGTACAAATGTATCTTGCTAACACTACAAGGCGTGACATAACTTTTTCAGTTAATGTCTTAGTAAGATATAGCTATGCTCCTACAAGGAGACATTGGAATGAAATCAAATATATATTGCGTTATCTAAAAGAGACTACCGATGTGGCCTTATTTTATGGCAATGATTGCAATCCCGATCTTGTTGGTTTTGCCGATATAGAGTATTTATCTGACACACACAAGGCTTGATCTCAAACATGCTATGTGTTTATATGTGGAGGCACTGTCATATCATGGCGATCGACTAAGCAACCAATCGTGGCTACTTCTTCTAATCATGCTGAGATAATTGCTATTCATGAAGCAAGTCGAGAATGTATTTGGTTGAGGTTTATAATATATCTTATCTGAGACAAATGTGGTTTGAAGTGTGACAAACTACCCATAATTTTGTATGAACACAATGCAGCATGCATAGCCCAATTGAAGGGATGATTCATAAAAGGAGATAAGACAAAGCACATTTCACCAAAGTTATTTTTCACACATGATCTTCAAAAGAATGGTGATATCAATGTGCAACAGATTCGTTCAAGTGATAATATGGTTGATTTGTTCATCAAATCTCTACTGACGTCAACCTTCAAGAAATTGGTGTACAAGATTGGGATGCGAAGGCTAAAGGATGTGAACTGAGGCTCTCATTAGGGAGAGTTAATATGGTTGATTTCCTTCATTAGGATTTTTTTCCCATAGGGTTTTTTCCTAATAAGGTTTTAACGAGGCACATTATTTATGGACATCCAAAGGGGAGTGTTATGATAAATATCATATTATGGTGGATGTCTACTCTTCCTCCATGATCTTCATGTCAAATGCTTAATGACATATTCAATGACATATTTTCTATGTTCAATGACATATTCCATGACATATTTTCTTCACTTTTCATGCCTATATAAAAGCCTTGTAATAGATAGAAAATACACACAATTGAAGAAGAAAATCTCTTCATTTCTGTCTATTTCTATTTTTTGTTCATATTTTACTAAATTGTCTTTATTTCTTATTCATGTTTTACTAAATTGATTTTATTTCATAACACATATCCTTTTTTTGTACAGTTTTTCTTTTCATTTTAAAGATACTACTCTTTATTTACGTGTACTGATCCAAACACATGATAATTATACTACTTTTATTCCAATTCATGATGTGTTGTACTATTCTTTTTAGCTTGTATACAAAAATTATATTTTTTATATTGAGAAATAATTTAATTTTAAATTTGTCTTTATCTTTAATGAGACAATTATTTATACCACACAAATATCTATTACTTATTTTAGATCACTAGCTTTTAAAAAAATTTGTTCTTTCTTACACTTGCTTAACCTAAAATTTAATTATAGGTCAAACAATTGTGTATACGGGTAAAATCGGGGGTAATGTATACCCCAATTTTCGGGTGAAGAAAACGGAAGAAGGGCATGGACGCACGAGATGGAAATCTAGGCTTGGAGTCCTTCGTATCGAGACTCATGGAAGGTGAACGATGTCTTCATCATCGGGGATAATAAAGCGACGCTCCCCGGACCTAGAACGAGTTCTAAAACCTCAGAAAATATGGTAAACGGTTACACACAACGGATACAGGACCGTGATATTCGTACCTAACCGGATACCATGGCATAGATCTCGCTCGATGTCGATTATAGATTAGTAATTAACGAAAAAGGAAGATTTTTACTTTTTTTAGACTTGTACTAAGGATGAAACTCTCCTACTATATAAAGGGGAAGTTTTTCTTTTATAACATACATTGTAACATGTGAATCAAAGCACTACAAATTCATTTCTGCTTTTGATACTTCAAAAGTTCTTATTTAATTATCATGTTCTTCATTCACAACTAGGCTCGAACCAAAGGTCCAATCGAGGGCAAAATTACTGTTTAACCTAGGCTCGGGTTAGGCCATAACATAACAACTGATTTGATCGTTTATTTTGTCTTTAACTTGTTTATCTAATATTCTTGATTATTTGTGTTGAATCAATCCATGTTTCCTTAAAATTGCATACAAATTTAATTGTTATCCGATTTTAGGGTAAACAGTTTGGCACCCACCATAGGGGTAAAAATAATACTGGTGATTTGATACAAATCTCCATAAGACCCCTATTTTACGCTTGTTCTTTAAAGCCTTAATTTCAGGTCAGCTTAAAAATGTCAATTTCTCAGTCTTCCCACTAGAACATTGACGTGAGTCTGGCTATCATGATGAAAATAATAATTTGGTGTCTAGCAACGAGGTGCCTCCTACTGATCCCAATGGTGTCCTAGTTGCCGATCTGGTCACTGCTAATTCACAGGTGGCCATCGACGTTAATTTGCCAATTGATCCCAAAATAGCGTTCACGGGGGACCCCGACCAACGGCTCGAGAAGCGCTCGAAGGTGAAGGTGATGGGGTAAGCTTAAGGTTAATCTTGAAATGTTGTAGGCTCAACAGGTGGCGATAGTGCAGCTACACAATCAAAGCCATGCCCCCAGCAGATTGAGCCTGAATAATCTGGGGAAAGCACCCAAAGAAACGAACAAATCACCAAGAGATCGGGTGAAGCCGAGACCGAGGTCAATCCCGAGATAATGAAAATGCTTGAAGCATTAACAAAGCGGGTAGAGTCAGGAGAAAAGAAAATTGAGGCCAATGACAAGAAGGTGAAAACATACAATTCCAGGGTCCATCAAATCCTGGGAGCACCCCAAAATTTGAAAAGGGCCGAATTCCAAGAAATTTATCCAGAAACCCTTTCCTCCAAGTGCGACACCGAAGCCAATCTTAAAGAGGTTTCATATTCCCGATATCCCCAAATATAACAGAACCACGGATCCGAACGAGCATGTGATCTCCTATACATTCGCAATCAAAGGAACGACTTGGAAGATGATAAAATCGAGTCGGTATTACTGAAGAAGTTTGGGGAGATTTTGTCTAAAGGAGCAATGATATGGTATCATAACTTACCCCTAAATTCCATTGACTCATTTGCTATGCTTGCACATGCTTTCATGAAGGCCCATGACGGGGCCATCAAGATTGAGACTAGAAAGTCGGACCTTTTCAAGGTTAAATGAAGAGACAACGAGATGCTCAGGGAGTTCATGTCAAGGTTCCAAATGGAATGGATAGATGTGCCTCCGGTTGCAGATGATTGGGCCATTCAGGCATTCACTCAGGGGATTAACCCCTGAAGCTCCTTGTCTTCTCAGCAGCTAAAATAAAATTTGGTAGAGTGCCCGATGGTGACTTGGGCTGATTTCCACAACAGATACTAGTCGAAAGATCAGGGTTGAGGACGACCAACTCAAAGCTCCTTCTGGGTCTATTTATCCCATCAGGGTCGGTGACAGGTCTAAGAGAGCCATTGATCATGAGCCAAGGCCAGTCCAGGATTAGTACCAACCATACAGTACGGACGAAAGGGAAAATGGGTCCGAGCGTCACCCTACAAGGAACAAAAAAAGAGGTGATCGAGGTCCTAGTAGCCAAGGTCTGATGAGCAAAAATGGTTTTGACATGCTGCTCGGGGGGAGGGAAGCACTAGGATTATTAGAGTATAACTTCAACGTTCATGCTCCCAGCATCGTATTAGCTATTAGGCGCATTAAAGAGACCAAGTGAGTGCAACCATTACAGTCCGACCCTACCCAAAGAGATCCTAACTTATTATGTAAGTATCATGGTACTCATGGTCACAGGACCGAGGATTGGTGACAGCTAAGAGAAGAAGCTGCCTGGTTATTCAACAACGGACGCCTCCGAGAGTTTTTGAGTGATCGAGCCAAAAACCACTTCAGGAACAGGGATGCCAACAAACAGATCAAACAAGAGGAGCCTCAACACATCATCACATAATCATCGGAGGGGTTGATATCCCCCAAGGACCAATGATAAATCGCACTATAGTGTCTATCACAAGGGAAAAACGCACCTAAAATTATGTCCCAAAGGGAACTATTTTGTTCAGTGACAAGGATGCTGAGGGAATCGTGCATCCTCACAATGATGCGCTAGTGATAACTGTACTTATAAATAAATCTCTAGTTAAACGTATGTTGATTGATTCGGGTAGCTCGGCCAACATCATCAGATCAAGGGTCGTAGAGTAATTGGGGTTACAGGACCAAATAATGCCAGCAGTTTGGGTGTTGAACGAATTTAACATGGCATGCGAAACCACTAAAGGGGAGATATCTTGCCGATGAACACCGTCAGGACGATCCAAGAGACAAAGTTCTATGTGATCAAAGGGGACATAAGGTATAACGCTCTATTCGGAAGGTCGTGGATTCACAACATGAGGGTGGTACCCTCGACCTTTGCACCAGGCATTGAAATTCCCTACACTAGGAGTAGGGGTGTTCATGGTTCGGTTTGGATCGGTTTTTCCTTAAAAAGAAACTAAACCAAGTAAGTCGGTTTTTCAAATATTAGAACCAAACCAAACAAATTAAGCCGGTTTTTCCTTGATTCGGTTTATGTCGGTTTTTCGGTTTTTTCGGTTATTTGTCGTTTTTTTCTTAAATATAAGACATACACTACCAAACACATATTTCGGCGACCACATTTTCAACGTAACACTAACAAATCAATTACCCTTTGAGAAATCTATTATTTACCAAGATATATTGACGATAATTGAATCAAATAGTGATGAATAATTTAAGGACTCAATTAAAAATATATTATTTTTAACATGAAATAGATTCTTGCACTTAACAAAAGAAAACTACCAATCAAACTAGAATGTAAAGGTAAAGACTTGTACTAAAAGTGCAAACGATTAACATTTACTATAAAAGTTTTGAAATTTTGTATAAAAGTATACATATATATATATATAGGTGTAATAATAAATTTAAAATAGCTACTCCTATATTTGGTTTGGTTCGTTTTTGTTTATTAAAATCAAAACCAAACCAAATTTGATTAGTTTTTAAATTTCAAAACCAAAACTAAACCAAATCAAAAAGTATCGGTTTTTTTGGTCGGTTTGGTTTGGTTTTCGGTTTGGTTCGGGTTTTTGGATTTGATGAACACCCTTATTGGAGAGTAGTCGGCCGTAAAAGAGATGCTCGCAGTCGATGAGGTAATCCCCGTGCCCCCGATTTCGACATCAAGGAACGCTGAGCATATCAGAAAGGAAGAAATTAAATAGCAATCACTGATGTTGGTCTCGACCGAACCCGATGAACGAGGAATAGACGAGGAAGATGATTATAGAGTTCCGAGATCGTTCATAGCTCCTGATAACACCAACGCCATCAAGTCGACAGTCGAAGAACTAGAGCAGTTCATATTAATCGAACACCTACCAGATCGAAAGGTATACCTGGGCACGGGTTAACCCCTGAGCTCAAGAAAAAAATCATTAATTTTCTTAAAGCTAACATATATTGTTTCACTTGGTCCCATCTTGACATGACAGGGATCCCACCGGAGGTAACCACTCATAAGCTGAGTTTGGACCCGAAATTTCATCATGTTAAGCAGAAGATGAGGTATCCAAACTCCTTAAAATAGGGTCCATCCAGAAAGTTAAATACCCGGACATGTTAGCTGAGGTAGTGGTAGTGCCTAAAAAGGGATTAAGCTAAGAATGTGTGTAGAGTACATAGACTTAAACAAAGCGTGCCCTAAGGATTCGTTTTCTTTGTCTAACATCGATCGGATGATCAACACGGCAGCCGGGCATGAGGTACTTGACTTTCTCGATGCCTATTCCGGGTACAACCAAATTCGGATGGACCTAGACGATTAAGAAAAGACTTATTTCATCACTAAATTTTGCGCCTACTGTTATAATGTAATACTCTTTGGATTAAAGAACGTCAGTGCCACCTATCAACGCCTAGTAAATCGGATGTTCGAAGAACAAATAGGAAAATAAATGGAAGTTTATATTAACGATATGTTGGTCAAGGCCCTGCGAGTAGAGGACCATTTGAAACATTTGCAGGAGACCTTCAACATACTGAAGAAATACAATATGAAGATGAACCCGGAGAAGTGCGCATTAGGGGTCGGATCGAGAAATTTCCTCGAGTTCATGGTAACCAATCAAGGGATCGAGATCAACCCCGACAAAATCAAGTCCATAGAGGACATCCCCATGGTAGACAACGTCAAGGTCGTTCAAAGTCTGACCAGGCACATGGTCGCCCTGGGCCGGTTCATCTCGAGGTCCTCGGACAAAAGCCATCAATTCTTCTCACTGTTGAACAAGAAGAATAACTTTTCCTGGACCTTAGAATGCCAGAAAGCTTTGGAAGAACTCAAACGGTACCTATTAAGTCCACCCCTGATGCACACTACGAAGGCAGATGAACAATTGTACCTCTACTTGGCGGTTTTCGAGGTGGTGGTAAGAGGAGTCTTAGTCTAGGCGGTAAGTGGAGTCTTAATCAAGGTATCCTCACCTCGAAAATTTGGTGCTCGCTTTGCTAAGCACCTCCAGGAAGCTAAAGTCGTACTTTCAATACTGCCCCATATGTGTTGTGACCTCTAACCCACTAAGGAACATCATGCACAAGCCCGAGATCTCGGGTCGGTTGTCCAAATGGGCCATGGAAATTAGCGGGTATGATATTGAGTATCGACCTCGAACTACCATAAAATCTCAGATTTTGGCACTTCATGACCGACTTTATGCCGACCTTAATACCCGAAGTCGAAAGGGAATTACTGTTAACCTCGATGACCACTTCAGGAATTTGGACCATTTCACGGATGATGCCTCGAATGCGAAGGGTTCGGGATTGGTATCGTATTAAAACTACATACAGAAAATGTAATTAGGCAATCTATTAAAACTGTGAAATTGACTAACAATGAGGTAGAGTATGAGGGCACGATTAAAGGTTTAGAATTGGTTGCCGAGGTGATTGAAACTAAGTGTGACTCCTTCCTCGTGGTTAATCAAGTTAACGGGACAAAAAAGAATAATGGAAGAGAAGGTACTTGGACAAATTAAAGGTAACCCTACATCAATTCAGGCAATGGACCCTGCAGCTTGTACCCCGAGATCAGAACAGTGAGGTCGATGCACTGGCTAACTTGGGGTTGTCGGTCGATTCCGATGAATTCAATTTGGGAGCAGTAGTGCAGCTAATGAATTCGGTGATAGAAAAAAGCCACGCCGAAGTAAACTCAATGAGTTTAACTTGGGATTGGAGGAACAAATACATAGACTACTTGAAGACAGGAAAATTGCCTTCAGATACTAAAGAATCAAAAGCCCTGCGCACCAAGGATACCAGATTTAGCTTGGTCGAAGGGGCATTGTTCAGGAGGACCTTCGACGGCCCGCTAGACAAATGCTTGGGACCAGCAGAGACCAAATACGCCATGAGAGATGTTCACAAAGGCACTTGTGGGAACCATTCGGAGCCAGAATCTTTGGTTCGAAAACTAATTAGGGTCGGTTATTACTGGACCAAAATGGAGAATGATGCGAAGGACTTCATACAAAAATGTGACAGCCAAAGACACACCCCGATGATCCATCAACCGGGAGAAATACTTCACTCGCTTGTCCCCTTGCCATTTATGAAGTAGGGATGGACATCATCGGTCCCTTGTATTGGGCACCCGGTAAAGCTCAATTCGTACTATTCATGATCGATTATTTTTCCAAATGGGTTGAGGCTCAAGAATTCGAAAAGATCCGAAAGAAAGAAGTCATTGACTTCATCTAGGACCACATAATATGTTGATTTGAGATACCAGCTGATACCATTTGTGATAAAAGGAAACAATTCGTCGACAACAAGGTGAGTAAGTTTTTCAAAGATCACAAGATCAAGAAGATACTATCAACACCTTATCACCCCAGTGGAACGGGTAGGCAGAATCAACGAACAATACTATACTTCAAAATAGTTTACCGTATGACTTCGAAATCAAGCACAAAGGCCACCTTGTTTTCCTTGGTCTACGGAGCCGAATCCTTAATACTAGTTGAGGTGGGAGAACCGAGCCTCAGGTTCCAGTACGTGACTGAAGAGCCAAATGGCGAGGCCATGATCATAGGCCTAGAACTATTGGATGAAAGGCAGGAGGTCGTCCTAGTCCGGTTAGCTGCTAGAAGCAGCGAATAGAAAGGTATTACAACTGAAAAGCCAACATCCAACACTTTCACGTCGGGGACTTGGTGTTGAGGAAAGTAACACTGCACATTAGGAACCCGAACAAAGGAAAACTGGGCCCGAACTAGGAAGGGCCATATCGAATTGTCGGAGTAACGGGCAAAGGCTCATATAAACTCGAAGCGGGAAACGACGTACAACTACTGAACAACTAGAAAGTGACAGACTTAAAGTGGTACTACTACTAAGGTATGAACTTAATTACTTTTTAATCATGTTATATATTGGACTAACGTATGCAGGTAATCGGCCAAGGACGTGTGGCTATTAGGTCTAAAAGCACGTAGTGTACTCTTTTTCCCTTGAACCGATTTTGTCCCGAAGTGGGTTTTCAGCAGGATTTTTAATGAGGCAACAGTAAAACATGCTACCTTAGATTTGAAGACTGGATTTAAGCAGGAATTGATGGTTGTTTGCATCAGATCAACAGTATTCGAGCCCTCACGAGTTCGATCTCTAATACCGGGGGCCATTACCCCCGGGTTAAGATCTTTAGCAAGGAAAAAGAAAATTGTATGTGCTAAAAGCTAAGGCTTGGTGGTTAGGATTCATTGTAAGGGTTGAACGGTCATATGAACCGTGCCCACATAGTCCACTCTCGCCATGGCACAAGTTTTCATGCGCCTTCGATCTTGTACCTTCAATACTAAGCAATGAAAGAATTTTCTACTTCCCTTGCACTTTGTTACTGCATGTTTTGCTTTTTCAATCATGGATCCTAAACCCCACGGGCTACCCCTACTCGGGGACTATCAAACCCACGGGCTATCCCTACTCGGGGACTGTCGCTCGATGAAAATTTGAATGACCCGGACTACCTAATCCCGGGGGCACCAAACCATTAGGCGGTGCCCAAATATAAAAGGCTATGGCCACCCTAAAAACGGCTCGGATACGTCCAAATATAAACTATTTTCTTTCATTTCAATAAAATAAATATTTTTTATAATGTAGAAAAAGTATTTTCTTTCATTTCAACAAAATAAATAATTTCTTTTCATTAGGTAGAAAAAGTTTTTTCTTTTTCTTTTTCCACAAAATGAGTACTTTCTTTTCATGTTGTACAAAAAGTATTCTCTTTTATTTCAACAAAAAGATTGCTTTCTTTTTATGTTGAAGAAAAAATATTTTCTTTCATTTCAATAAAATGAGTACTTTCTTTTTATGTTGTAGAAAAGATATGCAAGTGGGGACTAAATGTGGACACACAGTATGTACTATGCCAACTACAGGAGGAAACAAAGGAATATCTAGTTGTGCAATGTGAAGTATCCAAGAGCTATATGGAACAAATTGATGCAATGGCTACATATATAGTGTCCAGGAATCTTAAACTAGTCTCAATATAGTCACTGGATTATCAAGTACTCAAGAGAAAAATCTCAACAAGCACAGATTTTTAAGCCGATATATGCAGAGACAGTGTACCACATCTGAATTGAGTTTTGAGCAAAGGAGCAGACAATGGTAGAATATTGCAAAGGAGATAGCATATATTTGTTGTGTTGGGGCGTCACCTGGAATCATGTCCTTCTTACATAGTTTTAAATTTTGAGTGAACTGATAGGATGGTAGGATTTTGGTTCTGACCAAAGGTTTTCCTTTTAGATAGATAGCTCTATGGGCTTAGCTATGGATTTGTAATTGCTTCATTGGTGATTAATAAAATCATGTTAGTTACTAAAAAAGAGTATTTTTGTTTTGTTTCAATAAGAAAAAAGTATTTTCTTTTCAATTATAAAGCTCAAATTTCAACTTTGTTCTTGTGTAAAAAGTAAAGCAGCACATTAGTTCCTTTGATTTTGTATAAATTTTTAAAAGAATTATTAAATTCTTGAAGAAAATAGAGTCCCGAAAATGTTAGGTATTTAGGGGGAGGGGGGAGGGGCAGGGGGCACATGAAACATGGGGATTTGGATAGAGGAGGTTGATCGAGTAAAGTAGCATATAAAATTATTTTCCTAAAAAATATTTTCGACTCACTAACCAAATACTCGAAAATATTTTCCTAAAAAAAAATTCACTCACCAACCAAACATGAGAATATAAGTGATAGAATCACTCATTTTCCAAGAAAATATTTTTCAATAAGCTTTAAAAGGCAATTACTATTCATGTGTTAGTTTAGGGTGAAATCATGGGCGACAAGGGCGGATTTAGGGGGCCGAAGGGGTTCATCCGAACCCCCTTCGCCGAAAAATTATACTATGTATATAAGGTAAAATCTTTTTTTTTGCCCCTATATATTATGTTTTGAATCTCCTTGACATAGTCCAAAAGCATAGCTTAGTGATTAACGGGGTTCAAAACCTTTTTGAGGTCATTGGTTCAATCCCCACTAGCTACAATCTCTTTTAATTTATTTTTAACTTTTTTTTTTCTTTTTTGAACCCCCTTTGCGAAAATCTTGCCTCCGCAACTGATGGGCGATTTGGGATACTAAAAAATAAATAGGTTTAGTTGGATTGTTCCCAAACTTAGTCCATCATTAAAGTAGCTCATACCGAACCAATAAAAATTTGGGCGAGTTAGACGGGTCAAATGGATTTGCACCACTTTTGCCACCCCTAGATTAGATCATGGTTGTTATTGAGTTTTTAACCAAAATTGTCCCTTCTCTTTAAAGGTTGGTCAACATTGTCCTTTATGTATTATGCTATGGATGTATCGTCATCCTTTGTCTGTTGCTAAATTGAGGCAGTTTTGGCCCAACTAATAGAGTGTCAAACAGAACTTTTATAATCTAATAGTATACCACGTGGGATGCACATGAGATGGTTAAAAAGAGGATCATGCCTGTTCATTTGTTCGATATTTTCTGGCAACGATATAATGATTTTTCATCTAACAAGAAACCGAAATAGAAAGAGTGAAAAGTGAGAATTAAAGCCACGGAAAATGCTTGGTTGGCAATGTAACGACCCAGTCGGTCGTTTTAAGAATTTATGACCCGATCCCTATTAACTGCTTTCCCCGTGTTTGGTTCTGCTATTTTGATTTTGCCAGGATGTTTGGTTTTGAGTTTCGGAGTGTTTTGGGACACTTAGTCCCCTAGCCAGTAAGATTTTTGTGCATCACATTCGCGATAGTAGTCTCGCGTTCACGAAGAAGAACGCGTCTGGGCAGAACTTAAATTTCAAAATCGAGGGTTTTGAGTTCATATCACAAAAATTGAATTGGGGAGCTCGGTGGGAGACGAATTTTGGGAAGATTTTCGGAGGGAGTTTGCGGGTAATGATTCTTAACTCCTTTTTGCTTATAACCCATTAATCTAAACATGAATTCATCATCTAATTTCGGATTTGGGGCGAGAAATTGGGAAAAATTTGGAGAAAGTTCTTAGACCTAAATTTCTAGTTTTGATTGGGAATTTGACATTGGATTTGGATACTTTTGGTATGGTTAGACTCGTGAGAGTATGAGGATTCTGAAAACCTAAATTTTACTCGATTCTGAGATGTAAGCCCGAGGGGCGTTTTGGTTATTTCACCTAATTTCGCGTATTAGCTTAGAATTTATTTGTAGAATAAGTTACTTGAAGTGTTATTTATATTATGCAATTAAATTGAATAGATTTGGGTCATTTGGAGTCGAGTACTCATGGCAAGAACGTGGTTTCGGGTTGATTTTGAGCTAGTTCGAGGTAAGTGGCTTGCCTAACCTTGTGTGGGGAACTCCTCTTAGGATTTAGTATTATTGATATTTGAAATGCCTTGTACGTGAAGTGACGAGTGCGTACTTGTGCTAATTGTTGAAAATCCTATTTTCACTAAGTAACTTTAATTGTGTCTTCCCTTCCTGTTTATTCTACTTGCAATCAAGCCTGTTGTTAGCTTAGAGAATCATGTCGAATTGCCTTAATTATTTTTATTTGTTCAAACTGCCATATTTGGACTATGTGAAGCATGCTAGGTTAGAAATACCTATTTTACCTTGGTGTGAAATTGAATTAAATTGAGTATTCTTCGTGTTGTTGTTGTGTGTTTACTTTGGGACTACGGGATGGTATCCCGGGAGATTCCTCTGCACATATATATCAATTTGGACTGTACTGTGAGATACCAAGAGATCCCCAGCATACATTGAGGATACTAAGAGATCCTTGGGATACCGAGCGATCCCCAACATACATATTGAGGATACTAAGAGATCCCCGGGATGCTGAGAGATCCCCAGCACACATATTGAGGATACTAAGAGATCCTCGGATACTGAGAGATCCCCGGATGTTATCTCTGTGTTGAGCTGTACTCCTTTACGTGATTATTTGTCTCTGTTATAGTTGATGTTGTTCTTTCTATTCTATGTTATTTCTTACTGTTGCACTTAATTTTTATTGGCTTATTCTATACTGTCATACCTTATATTTCATTTAATCTCAGTAGGACCCTCACTTTCCTCGTCACTACCCGACCGATTAGGATTGGCACTTACTGAGTACCATTGTGGTGTACTCATGCCCTTTCTACACATGTTTTTCATGTGCAGATTCAGGTACTTCCACTCAGTCTTATCACACTTGAGGTGAGGCGCTTTCGTAAAGACTTCGAGGTATATCGGCCCGTTCGCAGATCGAAGATTCCCTTTCTATTCTCAGTACTAGCATAGCCTTTCTTTATTTTCCTTGTTGATAGATATCTCTGGAGTTAGAGCTTTTTATGTAAACTCTTAGCTTGTGATTCATGGGGTTCCATATTTTGGGAGTGTTAGGTTGAGATTCTTGTACTGTTATATGCCAGGAGGAAACTTACACACTATTTCATTTAGTTAGCTCGGTTTTTAATTATTTTCTTTCCGAAATTATTTCTTTTCTGCATTTGTTAGGCTTACCTAGTCGTAGAGACTAGGTATCGCCACGATAGTTCATGGAGGGTGAACTGGGGTCGTGACAAGTTGGTATAAGAGCTCTAGGTTCATAGGAGTCATGAATCACAAGCCGGTTTATTAGAGTCTCGCGGATTGGTATGGAGACGTCTGTACTTATCTACAAGAGGCTATGTAACTGTTAGGAAAATTCCACTTCATTTGATTTCCTTGTCGTGCGAGATTTTGATATCACAATTCTAAACTTATGTCTTCTATTGTCTCACAGATGGTGAGGACACGTTCTACCAGAGATGATCAGGCACCCGCGCCCCTACTAGAGCCGTCAGAGGCCGGGGTCAGGGTAGAGGCCGAGGACGCGCACGTGGTGCAGCCAGAGCACCCGGGCGAGCTGCCACCGAGGTACCACCAGCAGTTCTAGCCGGAGTCTAGGCACCTGATACGCCTACTGCTACTACCACTCCAGCTCTTTAGGAGACTTTTGCACAGTTCATGAGCATGTACACCACTCTGGCTCAGGCAGGGTTGTTTCCCTTGCTGCCACCACATCTCAAGCCGGGGGAGGAGCATAGACTCCCGCCGCCCGCACTCCTAAGCAGCGAGTGCATATTGATCAGGTCCCAGAGATTATTCCTGTACCGCCTGCAGTCCTAGATCAGCCCGAGGACAGGGCAGCAGCTTCAGAGGATGAGTAGCGGAGGCTTGAGAGGTTCAAGAAGTATGATCCTCCTGTATTTAGTGGGTTAGCATCAGACAATGCCTTGGGATTTATGGAGGAGTGTCACCGTATCCTCCACACTATGGGTATATCAGGATCGAGTGGGGTTTCTTTCGCTGCCTTCCAACTTCAAGGAGCCGCCTATGAGTGGTGGCGTACCTAAAAGTTAGATAGTCGGGATGAGGCAGCTTCACTGACTTGGACTCAGTTTTCAGATATGTTCCTGAGAGAGTTTGTTCCTCAGAGCCTCAGGGATGCATGGCACGCACAGTTTGAGCATTTATGCCAGGGTACTATGACTATCTCGGAGTATGCTATTTGTTATACTAGCTTGTCTAGACATGCTCCAGCCTTGGTTTCTACTGCTCGTGAGAAGGTTCGCCGGTTCATTGAGGGGATTATTCCCAACATCAGTTCTAGCATGGCTCGTGAGTTGGAGATGGATATTTCTTATCAGTAGGTGGTGAGCATTGCTAGGAGGATAGAGAGTATGCATGCTAGGGATGGAGATGAGAGGGAGGCCAAGAGGTCTCGAGAGTCGAGCCATTATTCTGGTGCTCGTGCGCCAACTGCAGTTCGTCATGGTAAAGGTTATATAAGTCGCCTTGATCATTCAGCTCTTCCAGCAGCCAGTGGTATTCCAGCTCCTCCTACGCCTCATGAGTCTTATTATGCACTACCAGTATCTAGTCCGCCTCCTGCACGGGGTGCTTTCAGAGGATAGTTCAGCAGACCTGGCCCGAGCCAGTCACAGCCACCATGTCCTCCCAGAGCTTGTTTTGAGTATGGTGACACTATCCATGTGGTGAGGGATTTCCCTAGACTTGGGAGTAGTGCACCTCCACAGATTTCTCAGCCACAATATGCCCCGCAGAGTTCTCAGACTATGGTTACAACTCCAGCTGCTACCCCACATACTCAGCCAGCTAGAGGTGGAGGTTGGGGGGGTAGAGGTCTCCCTAAAGGGGGAGGCCAGGCTAGATATTATGCCCTTCTTGCCTGTACCGAGGTTGTTCCCTCCGATTCTATCATCAAAGGTATTGTCTTGGTTTGTCATAGAGATGCATTGATTTTATTCGATCTAGGATCCACCTATTCTTATGTGTCTTCTTATTTTGCTCTGCATTTGGGTATATCTCGGGATTCTTTGAGTTCTTCTGTTTATGTTTCTACTCCTGTGGGAGATTCCCTTATTGTGGACCGTGTTTATTGGTCATGTGTGGTTGCTCTTAGTAGTTTTGAGACCAGAGCCAATTTGTTATTACTCAGCATGGTAGATTTTAATGTTATCTTGGGCATGGATTGGTTGTCTCCCCATTATGATATTCTTGATTGTCACGCCAAAATCGTGACGTTGGCTATGCCAGGTATACCGCGAGTAAAGTGGAGGGGTACCTTAGATCATACTTCTAGTAGAGTTATTTTATTCCTTAAGGCTTAGCGTATGGTTGAGAAAAGGTGTGATGCGTATCTAGCTTATGTGAGGGATGTTAGTATTGATACCCCTACAGTTGATTCAGTCTTAGTAGTACGGGATTTTCGTGATGTGTTTCCAGCTGACCTTCCGAGCATGCCGCCCGCTAGAGATATTGATTTTGGCATTGATTTGTTGCCGGGCACTCAGCCCATTTCTATTCCTCTATATCGTATGTACCCTCCTGAGTTGAAGGAGTTGAAGGATCAGTTACAGGAATTACTTAATAAGGGTTTTATTCGGCCTAGTGTATCGCCTTGGGGTGCTCCTATCTTGTTTGTGAAGAAGAAGGATGGTTCTATGCGTATGTGCATTGATTATCGCCAGTTGAACAAAGTTATAGTGAAGAACTGTTATCCTTTGCCCCGTATTGATGATTTATTTGACCAGCTTCAGGTCGCACGAGTGTTTTCTAAGATTGACTTGTGCTCAGGTTACCATCAGTTGAAGATTCATTAGCCAGATATCCCGAAGACTCCTTTCAGCACTCGGTATGGTCAATACGAGTTCCTTGTTATGTCATTTGGGTTGACCAATGCCCCAACAGCCTTTATACATTTGAAGCACAGTGTGTTCTGGCCATATCTTGACTCGTTCGTCATTGTTTTTATTGATAATATTCTGGTGTATTCCCGGAGTCGGGAAGATCATGAGCAACACCTAAGGACTGTGCTTTAGACTTTGAGGGAAAAGAAGTTATATGCAAAGTTCTCGAAATGTGAGTTTTGGTTGGATTCCGTGGCATTCTTAGGCCATGTGGTATCGAGTGAGGGTATTTAAGTGGATTCGAAGAAAGTGGAAGCAGTGTAGAGTTGGCCCAGACCATCCTCAGCTATAGAGATCCGTAGTTTTCTTGGCTTGGTGGGTTACTACCGTCATTTTATTGAAGGGTTTTCATCGATTGCAGCCCCTATGACCATGCTAACCTAGAAGGGTGCTCCATTCCAGTGGATGGAAGAGTGTGAGGCGAGCTTTCATAAGCTCAAGATAGCTTTAACTACATCCCTAGTTTTGATATTGCCTACAGGTTCGGAGTCTAATACTGTCTATTGTGATGCCTCGAGGACTGGCCTTGGAGCGGTATTGATGCAGGACAGTAGGGTGATTGCCTACGTGTCCAGACAGTTGAAGATACATGAGAAGAATTATCATGTCCATGATCTTGAGTTAGTTGCTATTGTTCATGCCTTGAAGATCTGGTGTCCTTATTTGTACGGTGTTCCTTGTGAAATTTATACTGATCATCGAAGCTTGCAGCACCTGTTCAAGCAAAATGATCTTAATTTGCACCAAATGAGGTGGTTAGAGTTGCTGAAGGACTATGATATCACTATTTTGTATCACCTGGGCAAGGCCAATGTGGTGGCCGATGCCTTGAGTCGCCAGGCAGAGAGTTTGGGGAGTTTGGCTTATTTACCAGCAGCGGAGAGGCCCATGGCGATGAATGTTCAAGCCTTAGCCAGCCAGTTTGTGAGATTGGATCTTTCGGAGCCTAGTCGGGTTCTAGCCTGCGCGGTTTCTCGATCTTCCTTATTTGATCGTATTAGGGAGTGTCAGTTGGATGACCCCCATTTGCTTGTCCTCAAGGACAAGGTTCAGCACGGTGATACCAGAGATGTGACTATTGGAGATGATGGAGTATTGAGGATGTAGGGTCGGATTTGTGTACCCAATGTGGATGGGCTTCTAGAGTTGATTCTAGAGGAGGCTCATAGTTTACGGTATTCCATTCATCCGGGTGCCGTGAAGATGTACCAGGATTTGAGGTGGCACTATTGGTGGAGGCGGATGAAGAAGGATATAGTTGGGTTTGTAGCTCGATGCCTCAATTGTCAGCAGGTGAAGTATGAGCACCAGAGACTGGGTGGGTTACTTCAACAGATAGAGATTTCGGAGTGGAAGTGGGAGAGGATCATCATGGACTTTGTAGTTGGGCTCCCACGGACTTTGAGGAAGTTCGATGCCATTTGGGTGATTGTGGATGGGCTGACCAAGTCCGGGCATTTCATTCCTGTGTATACTACCTATTCTTCGGAGTGTCTGGCAGAGATTTATATTTTGGAGATTGTTCATCTGCATGGTATTCCAGTTTCCATCATTTCAGATAGAGGTACTCAGTTCACATCACGGTTCTAGAGAGCTGTACAATATGAGTTGAGTACTCGGGTGGAGTTGAGTACAACATTTCACTCTCAGACGAACGGACAGTCCGAGCACACTATTCAGATTCTTGAGGATATGCTCTGTGCATGTGTGATTGAGTTTGGAGGGTCTTGGGATCAGTTCTTGCCATTGGCAGAGTTTGTCTACAACAATAGCTATCAATCCAGCATTCAGATGGCACCGTATGAGGCTTTATATGGTAGGCGGTGTAGATTCTCGATGGGTTGATTTGAGCCGAGTGAGGCTAGATTATTGGGCATAGACTTGGTTCAGAATGTTTTGGAGAAGGTTAAGGTGATTCAGGATAGACTCCGTAGATCCCAGTCCAGACAGAAGAGTTACGCGGACCGGAAGGTTCATGATGTTTCCTATATGGTTGGAGAGCGGGTTTTGCTTCGGGTTTTTCCTATGAAGGGCGTTATGAGATTTGGGAAGAAAGAGAAGTTGAATCCGAGGTTTATTGGTCCTTTTGAGATATTGCAGTGCGTTGGGGAGGTTGTTTATGAGCTTGCTTTACCTCCCAGCTTGGCAGGAGTTCATCTGGTATTTCATGTTTCGATGCTCCGGAGGTATCACTGTGATCCATCGCACGTGTTGTATTTCAGTGCAGTTGGACAAGGATCTATCTTATGTTGAAGAGCTAGTGGCAATATTAGACAGGTAGGTTCGAAGGCTGAGAACAAAAAATACTGCATCAGCAAAGGTTCAGTGTCGGGGTCAGCCGGTTGAGGAGGCGACCTGGAAGACCGAGCAGGATATGCGCAGCCATTACCCTATCTTTTCACTACTTCAGGTATGTCTCTATGCTCGTTCAAGTACGAACGAATATTTAAGTGTAGGAGGATGTAATGACCCGGCCGGTCGTTTTAAGAATTTACGCCCTGATCCCCTATTAACTACTTTCCCCGGGCTTGGTTCTGCTATTTTGATTCGCTGGGATGTTTGGTGTTGCGTTTCGGAGTGTTTTGGGATACTTAGTCCCTAAATGAGAGCTTAAGCTTTAAAATTTGGATCATAGTCGGAGTAGTGTGAAGACGGCCTCGAAATGGAATTTCGTCGGTTCCGTTAGCTCCATTGGGTGATTTCAAGCTTAGGGGCATGTTCGGATTGTATTTTAGAGGTCCGTAGCTTATTCAGGCTTGAATTGCCGAAAGTTAAATTTTTGAAGTTTCTGGTTTGACTGTGAGATTTTGATATCGGGGTCAGAATGGAATTCCGAAAGTTGAAGTAGTTCCGTAGTATTGAATGTGACGTGCTTGCAAAATTTCAGGTCATTCGGACGAGGTTTGATAGACTTTTTGATCGAAAGCGTAACTTGAGAGTTTTTGGAGTTCTTAGGTTTGAATCCGATGTTAAATTGGTGTTTTGATGTTGTTTTGAGCATTCTAAAGATTGGAACAAGTTTGAATGATGTCTTAGGATTGGTTGGCATGTTTGATTGAGGTCCCGGGGGCCTCGGGTGTGTTTCGGATGCTCAATGGGTCATTTTTAGACATAGGTGTGCAGATTTGCTGGTTTTTCTGTTGCAGACTTTTGGCCTTCGCATTTGCGAAGGGGAGATCGCGTTCGCGAAAGCTGGCCATGGGAAGTATCGCGAATGTGAGGAGCGGAGCCGCGAAGAGGAAAGGCGGAGCAATTGGGGACCCCATGAAATTTCTTTACGCGCTCGCGAGTATTGAGTCGCGTTCGTGAAGGTCCTGGAGCTGAAGCTACGCTTTCGCGAGTGGACCCTCGCGTTAGCGAAAGAGAAAGTTGGCCAGTAGGATTTTTGTGCATCACGTTCGCGATAGTAGTCTTGTGTTCGCGAAGAAGAACGCGTCTGGGCAGAACTTAAATTTCAAAATCGAGGGTTTTGAGTTCATATCACAAAAATTGAATTGGGGAGCTCGGTGGGAGACGCATTTTGGGAAGATTTTCGGAGGGAGTTTGCGGGTAATGATTCTTAACTCCTTTTTGCTTATAACCCATTTATCTAATTATGAATTCATCATCTAATTTCGGCTTTGGGGTGAGAAATTTGGGGAAAATTGGAGAAAGTTTTTAGATCTAAATTTCGAGTTTTGATTGGGAATTTTACATTGGATTTAGATAATTTTGGTATGGTTAGACTCGTGAGAGTATGAGGATTCTGAAAACGTAAATTTTACCCGATTCTGAGACATGGGCGCGAGGAGCATTTTGGTCATTTTACCTAATTTCGCGTATTAGCTTGATTTATTTGTAGAATTAGTTACTTGATGTGTTATTTACATTATGCAATTGAATTGAATAGATTTGGGACATTTGGAGTGGAGTACTCGTGGCAAGAACATGATTTCGGGTTGATTTTGAGCCGGTTCGAGGTAAGTGGTTTGCCTAACCTTGTGTGGGGGAACTCCCCTTAGGATTTGGTTTTGTTGATATTTGAAATGCCTTGTACGTGAGGTGACGAGTGCGTACTCGTGCTAATTGTTGAAAATCCTATTTTAACTAAGTAACTTTAATTGTGTCTTCCCTTCCTGTTTATTCTACTTGCAATCAAGCCTGTTGTTAGCTTAGAGAATCATGTCTAATTGCCTTAATTGTTTTTATTTGTTCAAACTGCCTTATTTGGACTATGTGAAGCATGCTAGGTTAGAAATACATGTTTTACCTTGGTGTGAAATTGAATTTAATTGAGTATTCTTCCTGTTGTTGATGCGTGTTTACTTTGAGACTACGGGGCGGTATCTCGGGAGATTTCCCTGCACATATATATTGATTTGGACTGTAGTGGGGGATACCAAGAGATCCCCAGCACACATTGAGGATACTAAGAGATCCTTGGGATACCGAGCGATCCCCAGCATACATATTGAGGATACTAAGAGATCCTCGGGATACTAAGAGATCCCCAGCACACATATTGAGGATACTAAGAGATCATCGGGATACTGAGAGATCCCCGGATGTTATCTCTCTGTTGAGCTGTACTCTTTTCCGTGATTATTTTGTCTCTGTTATAGTTGCTATTGTTCTTTTTATTCTATGTTATTTCTTACTATTGCACTTAATTTTTACTGCCTTATTCTATACTGTCATACCTTATATTTTATTTAATCTCAGTAAGGCCCTGACTTTCCTCGTCACTACCCGACCGAAGTTAGGCTTGACACTTACTGAGTACCGCTATGGTGTACTCATGCCCTTTCTGCACATGTTTTTAATGTGCAGATTCAGGTACTTCCACTCAGTCTTATCACACTTGAGGCGACGCGCTTTCGTAGAGACTTCGAGGTATATTTGCCGCATCCGCAGACCGTAGAGTCCCTTTCTATTCTCAATACTAGCATAGCCCTTCTGTATTTTCCTTGTTGATAGTTATTTCTGGAGTTAGAG
Organism: Nicotiana sylvestris; assembly: GCF_000393655.2. Taxonomy (NCBI): domain Eukaryota; kingdom Viridiplantae; phylum Streptophyta; class Magnoliopsida; order Solanales; family Solanaceae; genus Nicotiana; species Nicotiana sylvestris. The sequence goes on along the minus strand of NC_091060.1, from coordinate 47,207,260 downwards.
CTTTTTATGTAAACTCTTAGCTTGTGATTCATGGGGTTCCGGATTTTGGAAGTATTAGGTTGAGATTCTTGTACTGTTATATGTCAGGCGGCAACTTACACACTGTTTCATTTTGTTAGCTCGGTTTTTAATTATTTTCTTTCCGAAATTGTTTCTTTTCCGTATTTGTTAGGCTTACCTAGTCGTAGAGACTAGGTGCCGTCACGATAGTTTACGGAGGGTGAACTGGGTCGTTACAGGCAAGCATGGTGGCTCTCTCTCAGGTCTCTGTGGAGTTAACTCACATATTGTTCTATATATACAGAGGCAAAAATAACGGCTGAAAAGACGAAATATTAAGAAAAATTGAAACTTGATTTTGTTTTCATACTACGGAGAAATCGTGTAGACTACAGTAGTTTTATTTCTTCATCTCACTCTCCTGACTCCCATATTCAACCAAACCTATGGACAAATAATGTACACCCATTTCTTTTATCATGCCCCTCACCAGATATAGCTTAGAACAGTTCTAAATGAACTCTTTATCCACTTTACACACGAACTGTATATCCTTTTTGGTTGCTAATACATCTCAAGCTTATTAATGGTAGTATAAATTTTTAGTTGGCACACATAAGGTTTATATTTGAATATTTGGATATTGGAGCAAGGATGGCGTCATTGATGGAATCTTCATTGGCGATGCATGCATGATTTGGCTAAGTGGACGCATAATCTCATATCCATTTGATTCATTTTTTTCATTCTCAGCCCTGTTATATCTGGGTTTACAGGGGTGAATTGGGAGAACCATCGAACTCGGAAGATGAACACGATGGGCCCTTTCTTAACTGTCTAGTGTGCATTTTAACCAGGTAAACTGTTAGATTTTAGAAGATCCGTTAGGCACTTTGTTAGTTAGACCAAAACTGCCCCACGTTAGTAAAGTTAAAGGACGATAAGTGCATAGCATAATACATAAAGGACAAAGTTAGATCAACTTCCAAAGATAAGGGACAATTTGGTTAAATACTCTTGGACGCAATACAGTAGAATCCCAAATACTTCGGAATTTGCTAGGACTGAGATAGTGATAGTTCAGGTGTCTTGGATCTTCCGGATGAAAGGTTCCGGAACTAGGAGCGTACATAGGTCGGGTTGGTTCGGATTTTTCAAGTACCAAACCAAATCAATTATATCGGATTATTAAATTTAAAGACCAAACCAAACCAATAAAAGTCGAATTTTTTAATCTGAGATTTTCCGAGTTTTCGGGTTTTTTCGGGTCTTTTTCATATCCAAATATTTCTTTAATCCTAGGAAGACAGAACTATATAAGGTGTTTTTCAATAAAATAACATGCATAAACATGAGATGAGCTATGGTATTATACTAAAATATAAAACAATAAGATAATAAAATCGCATAAAATAAATATTATTAATATGCCACAACGAAAACAAACACAATTTAAAATTATGAAGTTGCTAAAATAAGTACGACTAATAAATACTATTATTTACATGACTAAATACTAAAAGAAAAATAAGATGCATTTTATCTAAACCATGAAAAAACTAAAAAATAGATATCCAACACTATCATTCATAGTACAATTGAATTGAATGTCTTTTACTAGTATTGATTTGATTTTGGTTTAAGATTTATTTGAGTTACTAACATTTATGGACTATAAAATTTATTGGAGCATCCAAAAATTATAAGTCCAAACTTGAAATAATACGTTAAAAGATAAAACTATGAATAAATATTTTTATGTATTAAATATATTTAAAACTTCTATACTTATAATGTCGAGTTGGTTTGGTTTCGAGTTGACTTTTTTTTAGTTAAAACTAAATCAAACCAATTATAGTCGGATTTTTTTTTCTAACACCAAACCAAACTATAATTAATTTTTTTTTTCGGTTTGACTCGAGTTTTTGAATTGATGCGGTTTGTTAATTTCATTTGTACTAAATTGTGTATTTTAATGTGTCAATACAAATGGAAACAATGATGATCTTTCATTAATTAAAAATGTCAAATAACTAATAAAAAAATAATGAAAGCTTTGGAAGTGAAAAAGAACAAATTAACACAACAAGAAGCTTATTTTAGTTTCACAACCGTTTGAGTAGATGCCCCATATATCTAAGGTATCCATCAATATCCCTATCTATATAATGTTGCATCTCTCACACACTCTAAACGTCACCGCGAAATAAAAACCAAGTCTATTAGTACCATTAGGAATAAAAACAAAATAGTTTTCAACATATTAAAATAATGCAAAGTTCATTTTACCATATTAATAGATGGCCATGTGTTTACAATAACTCCACTGTCTTGAGTTCTGTCCTTTGGTCCAATATTTGTCCTCTTATTATCTACAAAATGAGAAAATGAAATGGAGTTGCACGAGTTTACGATATAGCAATATAAGATGATTCTCACTGTCGTTGTAGCTCATTTTTTAAGGAATAATCTTGCATGTTTTGTTGTGGCCAGCATTTGTGGCATATACTGCAATCCAAGATCTTCGCTTCTTTTTTGTTTTTTGTTCTATTTACTCTACTTTCAACATTATTCTAAATTATTTGTACTGTGAAAAGAAAAAAAAAAAATCTTTTTGTTGACCTTAGATCTTTTCGTGTAATCTGTTCCAATAATTTATTGTTGGTTTGTTTTCTTGGTTCTATTTTGTTTCGTGGAGATAGCTTATATGGGGGTTGGTGGTGCTAAAAGTGTAAGAAGTTTGGCGTTTTACTTTAAGAGGGAGAAATTAAAAAATAGCCAGATTTACAATTGGTCGTTCAAAAATAGCTCAGTTTTAAAAGTAATCGAAATTTAACTACTTTTCATGTAAAGATAAATATGAGCGAAAATACTATTTAAAACCCGAAAAATACGCCAGTATATTATGTTGGAGTACTAGCATAAGTAACTTGAACTCCAACATATTATACTGGAGTTCCAGGATAAGTATGCTGGAACTCCAGCATAATATGATGGAGTTCCACCATAAGTACACTAGAACTCCAACATAATATACTGGAGTTTGGAGCATCGATGCTCCAGTCTCTAGTATATTATACTGGGGCCAACAAAGTATACCGGTCCAGCATAATATGCTAGAGTTCATACACAGGTGCACCGAACTCCAGTATATTTTGTTGGATCGATCTCTGTTGTAGCAAAATAATGGCTATTTTTCATTGACTTAGTAAACGCTGGCTATTTTTGAATGACCAACCCTAAAACTAGCTATACCATGCTATTTTTACACTTTAAGAATGTGTTGAAAAACTTTTTGGAAATTGTTTTTCAACCAAACACCATGAGAGAAAGCAATTCAATTTTTGCAAAACCGAAAAACTTCCACTCGTCCCTTCGGGCACATCCGATAAAATTAGAATGATACAGAGAAGATTAGTACAACCCTGTACAAAGATGACACGCACAAATCGGGAAATTGTCCAATTTTTTTTTTAACTTCTATTACTACTATTCCAGCCATTTTGAAGAAAAAGGAAAATCGTATAAACTTTGAAAGAAATACTATTAGTGACCACAAAAAATTTAACAGCTACTTACAAACGAAAAATTAACAGACTTCATGTATGCCAGTCCAACGGACTAGTACTAGTATGAAAAGAAAGGTATCTCTAAGCTAAGGTACCTTTGATATGTAAACAGATACATAATGTAAGCACGTGATTTTTGCCCAATATGAGAATTACTCCCAAAAAATTCAAAAATAAAATGATTTTTCTTTGGTGTGCAATTTTGTGATATTTTTAATAATTATTTGTATTTGCTTGTGCATGTTTATTTGCTAAATTAATAAAAAAATACAAAAATATGTCGCATTTTGCATGTAGGATTTAATTCTACAATTGTTAGTAATTAAATTTGTTTTACAAAAATTAAAAATTACAAAAATAGGCATCGTTTGCATTTTTAGCATTTAATGTCCAAATATACAATTTTATGCTTAATTATTACTTAATTGTGCGTTAATTGTTATTGGGAGTTAATTTGCGCTTTTATAACTTAATTTAATTCTTAATAATAGTTTAAGTATTTTTATAAATTAGTTTTAGAAGAAATAAAAGAAGAAAAGAGAGCGAAAATATAAAGAAAGTTGGAATTGGGCCTCTTCTTCGATTTCAAGCCACAGGCCCAAAAAATGGCTCAATCTTCCCTACGACCCAGTCCATTTCGAACTGGGTCGACCCAGTCCATAACGCAAAAGACCCAAAGCCATTTTGTCTTACATTTTACAAAAAAAACAAAACAAAACAAAATGAAGAAAACCTTAAAAATTGCAAAATCATCCGCCACCCTCCTATCTTCTTCTTCTTCCTCAAGTTCCAAGTTGCCCTCCCATGTCCGCCCGTCGACCACCCTTCGTCCAACAGTTGACGCAGCAACGAAGCTGCTCTCCGACCACCCATGACTACATCATCTTCATCTCCTTCTTCTTCGTCCGAATTCCCTAGCCCTATCCGCCATTGACGAGGCTCGTCGAGCTCAAGCTTGAGCTCGACGTCCATGGCTGACCATGCTGCTTCTTTTCCTCCTTCCGAGCACGTCGAGCTGCTGCTGTGGTTTCTTAGATCTTTTCCGTCCAAACACCACCTCCGAACGACCCCAGCCACGCCGGAACAACACAAAACGAACCAAGATGCCATGGTTGTCTGCTCACGCATCTGCTACTGCTGCTAAGCAGCTGCTATTGCTTCCCGTCGTCCTCCTCGATGGACTGCTGCTTCCATGGTTGTCGTTGATGCTGCTATCACTACTTGGACGTCGCTGCTAGTTTGTCGCCGCTGCTGGGTCGTCGCCGCTGCTGCTTTGTCGCGGCAGTGGCTTCAGCTGCCCCCGACGCTGCCGCCTCACCTTCGTCCTCTTCACTTCGGCCTCACATACACGGATGAGTTTTGGTCGATGTCGTTCGTCGTTGGTTAGTCATTCGTCGTTTCAATCCGGTTAGTAGTTTTTGAATTTTATTTTATCCGTATTTTGTTTTGATATTTTTCGAATCTAAAATCGGCGAATGTTTGTTTTATTCATGTCTATGGTTAGATATTTGATTTTTGGTTTTGTTCATGTTCATGTTGTTTGTTAAATTAATTTTCAGATTTCAAAATAGAAGTTTAATTAGTTGTTTTCATATTCATTTCATGTTTGTATTGTTGTTTAAGTGAATATTTGTTAGTTTGATGTTTGTTAGATTCAAATTGAAATTTAATTAACTATTTCTTCAATTTGTTTCATGTGTTTATGTATTGTTAGAAATTGTTAATATTGTTAAGTTCAAGTTTAAGTTCATAATTGTTTCTTCGTCGATCTTGTTATTTGTTTAAAGAATTTAGTTGTGTTAGAGAAATATGTTGGTTTAATCGTTTAAATCCATCATGTTTGTTGTTTAAAATAGATTTAATTCATGTTCATACTTTGTTTGATTGTTCTTGAATCCGAAATTTGTATAGCTTGATTTCTTGTTTACCATTTGTGATTATTTCTTGAATTTGTCTCATAAAGTTTAATATAGGAATTGTTGGTTGTAATGTTGTTAGAATTGATTTTAAGTTCAATATGATTGAAGTTAGAAATCTAAATATACTTGTTTGTTGTAGTTGTTGAATCCGAAAATAGGATTGTTTGTTGCTAAAATATTGTTCAATCAAATTTTAGTTGTTCTTTGTTGTTCAATTTGTGTTCATGTGATTTGTTGTTGAAATGTTGTTAAAATCGTGTTCATGTGATATTGTTGTTATGATGTTCATCCGTGTTCATATTGTTGTTTGAACATTGTTAGAAATTGATCATATTGTCTATATTTTGGTTAAGTTTGATTAATTGATGTGTTATAGCTGATGGGTAGTTTGGTAAATTTGTAGTACGTTCAGGGGTAGTTTGGTAATTTCAGTAAGGTCGGAGGGGGTAGTTTAGGAATTGTACATTTTGTAATTGTTTATTTGAAGCATGGGGGACAAAATGAAATGGGGTGGTTTGTGATATGATTATTTAATATAAAGGGGGGACAAGATTTAATTTAAAGGGGGAATCTTGCATTATTTTATGTTAGGCATGGGGGACAAAATGAAATGGGGTGGTGTGATATGTTTATTTAATGTAATGGGGATGAGTGGGAAGATAATGGGTTGGGTAGAGAAAAAGTATTGATTTTAATTAATTGAAAGGTTTATGGGATGAGTTATATATGTGAAGTCTTGAACACAAGACAAGGGACAATACAGAGAGAAAAAATAGAGAGAGATAGAGAAAAATACACAGATACGAGAGAGAGAAACAAATCTGAAAATAAGAGAGAGAAAAGGGCTGAACATTTAAGAGATAGAAAATTCCGAAAAATATTTAAGCTTTCAAATAAATAAAAAACCTAAGAAAAAACATTCTGCTTTCTTTTGTTGTTTGAAATTAGAATTAATTGTTGTTTCATCAAAGCTGGAAGCTTTTGTTTTTTTTGGGATTACTACTCCACCGGTCTGTTACTGGGTTGTTACTGTTGCTGGGCTATTGTTGCTGTGTTGTACTGATTTTACTGCTGCTGCTGATTCTCATATTCATTTTCTTTTGCTTCCAATATCAGGTACACAACTGAAAAGCTGGTTATTGTAATCCGAAATATGAAGCGTGAATACATATGAAGAATGAAAATTTGAAGTTTTAATTTCGTTTTTTTTCTTTGTTCCTTTTGTTGATTGTATTTAAGCTATTTCATGAATTACTAAATAATGACTGGAATAAGAAAATAATATCATAAGTTAGTCTGTAATAAAAACCAAAGAAAAAATAGAAAAAAAAATCGTTGTTCTGTCTAAATATATATATATATATATATATATATATATATAAAGGAAAATAGTTTGTCTTCCCCTGAAAATGACAATGAAAAAGAGTCTTACTTTTAAAATAGTTTTTTTTATTCGTTTCTGAAAAATTCAAAACAATAAAATAAAAAGAGTCGCGTTGAAAGTGGTTTTATTATTTGTTGCAAATATATATATATATATATATATATATATATATATATATATATATATATATATATATATCCAAAAAGTTTTTCTTTATTTCAAAAAATGTATATATATCTTTATTTGTTGCAAAATATTTGTCCTGCCCAAAAAGTCAGGAAAAGTTTTTTTTAGACTCCCAATTTTCAAAACAAAAAAAATCCAAAAATATTTTCCATTATTGACTTCTTTAGAAAGTCTTTTTAATTATTAAAAAAATATATATATATTATAAAATAAAACAAATTCGAAAATATTCTCCTTCTTCTTTAAAAAATTGAAGAGAAAATTCAAAATTCAAAAAAATATTTTTTTTAGAAAGCATTTCTTTTATTAAAGGTAAAATTCAAAAAAAAAATATTTTCTTTCTTCTTAGAATAAGAAAAAACAAAAAAATATCTTCCTTTTACTTTTGAAATTCTCAAAGTTCAAATCAAAAGAAAAGGAATTCTTAGAAGTATTTCTTTCAAAAAGAAAATCAATCAAAAATCCAAAAAAAAAATATATACTTCCTTTCTTTTTTTAAAGCAGTTCTTTTACAAATTCAAATATAATAATAATTTAAAATTAGTTTACTTACTTTATTCATGACCTGCCCGAACTACGCGGGTTTGATTCTCACCGGATGTTAGATACGTAGGCAACCCTCATCGGGTCCAACCCCCCTTTTGCTAAAATAAGCCAAAAACCAATAAATAAATAAAAAACGTGTCAAAATTTTAATTTTGTCATAAATAAGTCGGGTGGTGTCCAACCTCCCCTTTTGCTAAAATTAGCCAAAAAATAATATGTCAAATTTTAAGAGTCATAAAGAAGTCGGGTGACGCTGTTTTATCCAGACATAGCTGAATGTTCCCGAAAGGGACGCCGGAAGGCTGACTTTGCATAAACAGCCACCTTTGGGTCATTTTTTAAAAAAATTTGGTCCAGTTAACCCACACAGCCTTAAAAATCTTCGTCCCCGAGGCGCTGAAGGGCCGTGTTTGCAACACCAGGTTTTATTATAATTTGAAAAAAAAAACAAAGAGTCAACGGTCAGGTGAATACCGTTTGGATATTTGGTCAAAAATAAGTCAAGCCAGCTTCGGCCGCATCTTAAACCGTTCTTGCCGAAATAGCCTTAGAGTATCTTTCAGTTGTCGAAAGGCTATTTTCGTAAAAGAACGGACAAGTTTGTAAAGTGTCAAAATAATCCTCCCCGGCCTCAAAATTCATGTGAGATTTGGAAGGGGCCACATTTGCAAAAATAGCCGTTTGGTTGCATTTGTCAAACGGGGAAAGGAAGCTGGCCTTTTTTGTTTTGAGAGTATAAATCTTTTATTAGAATATGTGGGTTGTTTGATTTTCGAGTTTGTAGGTCATTTTCAAACCTTTGAAACCCAGATTGTTTTAAATTAAAAAAAAATGTTTAGTATTGTTTATATTTTATTGGTCCGAACTACGCAAGGTCTGATTCATGCGGGGTCATGATACGTAGGCAATCTCCATAAGATTCGACCACAACAAAAATAAAAAAAATGAAAAAAAAATGAAAAAGAAAAAATGAAAAAAAAAATGAAAAAAAAATCGAAAAAAAAAGAAAGAAAGAAAATGAAAAAAAAAATGTTATTAATAATGGGGACCGACGGAGTCCATTCTAACCTGCTTTGCTTTTGAATCGCAAAGAAAGAAGGTGGTTTGTTTGTGGTAAGCCGAAACTACAAGACCCAGAAGCACACTTTGCGGGGATCAGGCTTGATAACAGAAACACTCGAATCCTATTGGGACTTGTTGACTAAGGTTGATGATATTGAAGTTGGCAATGGTCTCGACAATATTAATGCAAAGCTCAGTGGCTAAGATGCCAATTTTGATAAAGTGGGAGGACGCTCCGTTCCTTGGTTAGCAAGAGAGAAGCTTTTGGTGGCTTATTTTGTTGTCATTTCTGTTGTCCGGATTATCCTTAGGGTTGTAGTTCGAATATTGTCTTGTGTCAAACCTTCTTATCTTTCCAGTTTGTCATATCAATTTGTTTAAGTTTTGTCAAGGCTGTGTTAGGATTTTATTCTGGTTGTTTTGTTTGTTTTATTATTCAAACCATTTCGCCGGTAGTCTAATACAAAAGCCGGTCTTTTATTATTTCCAGTCATCTTTTTGTTTTAGTCCTTTTGTCATTTTTGTTCAATGCCGATTATAGGGACATGACATGCGCACACAGTTTGGGCCTAGTCTTTAAAGTTAATCATAAAACCCCGGAAAGGAAATCAGGACATTTAAAGGAAATAAGAACGGTTTGAGATTATTTGAAGCCCGAGTCATGTGGAACTGGGGCAAGTAAAACATAAAGAAAACCGTTAAATGCAAAATTCGCCAAATTGGCATGAGGGTCGTTCATGAGAGTGAGAGTGTCGCCCAGTAGTGCTTTAGAAATGACAAATGAAAAAGCAAGTGTTTAACACAATTGTCAAGTCCAGCACCATCGGAAGAGACTATAAATCTATGATCAATTGTGTTGTTTGCACTTGGCATGTTTTGAAGACTGGAATGACGAACATTTTGTTCTGCTACCTAAACACTTTATCCTTCGTTAGCCCTTTTGAGCCTTATTTATTTTCTTTCATACCCCTCGTTCGGAATCAATAGCAACGATTAGGAAATACGAGCCTGGAAGGTAAAGAAAAAAAATTCAAAAAAAAAATTCAAAAAAAAAAACGAAAAAAGAAAAAGAAAAGAAAAATGAAAAAAAACAAAAGAAAGTCAGAAGAAAACAGAGGAATTGGGAACTACGTTTGACCTGATTCCTCAAAGCGGATACGTAGGCGCTTCACGGCTCGGTCATAGGGTGCATAGTGCGCATAATGTGCGTAGTATGCATAGTGTAACCAAAAAATTTTAAAAAATATATATAATAAATAAATAATCCCCAAGCAAGAAACTGGGGCAAGGGTTGCGCTTGTTATAAACAAATATGATTTCGAAGGTTGTAATTTTGAACCCCAAATTGATTTGTTTTTGAGCCTTTAATACCCTTTATTTCTAAGCCTATCCAAAAAACCCACATTACGGTCCAAAGAAAGACCTTCTGATCAGTCTGCAAAAGATGCCAAGTCAGACAAATGAGAGTCTTACCGGCGAACATAACATTCTGTTCCACAGCAGAAAGGACTCTAATCTCCAGCAGAGAGAGTCATACCGGCAACACTCCAAATCCCCAGCTGGAAAGTGATACAAATGAGAGAGTCTTATCGGTGAAAATCTTTACGGACACCATAAGGCGACGCAAGCTGAGAGAAAAACCAAAATGAGAGAGGCTTGATAGTGAAAACCCTTCGGGCACTACAAGTCGAATAAGATTGGGAATCAGATGGGGAATCGCCAAGTCAAGGGAAGATCTCGAAAGACGATTGATGACGAAGGATAGGCCACATGTGCATGTCATGACCATTAGAGTCGGTATTTGCGTTTGATAGGTTTTTATTTATAGTTTCTTTTGTTAAAGAGTCATCTTTTTCCGTTGTCTTTTATTCTGTTCCCTTTTATCTTTTCCTTTCATAGAAATTTCCCCAGTAGAGTCTGTTTGGTCAGAACCAGTGGGAAATGACTTCAAAATAGGCCATTAGCTTTCCAAGATAAGATCTGACTAATACATACAAATGGTATAGTCAGCAAGGAACAAGCGCGAGGCCAGTGTCAAAAAAAGATATCCCCAGCAAAAGGGAATTGACAAAAAGATCAACGAGTGTCAAGAGGGATATCCTTGCCAAAATCAGAGGTTATTAAAACCTCAAGGCCAAGGCCCATGGACAAAAAAGGAGAGCAATAAGCATGATTTGGGAAATTCATGCGAGACTAAAAGGTTGGGAAAATGCAAGTCTCCGAGCCATACCACGAAAGAAGAGGGATATCCCCAGCAGAAAAGTATTATCCCCAGCAAATAATATCATCCCCAACAAGTTGTGGGACGCAGAGCAAAGAAGGAGAAAGAGAAAACCATCCCAGTGGAGTATCACAGCCAACTACCACGCTTTAAGCTAACAAATATTTGATTTGAAACAGGTAAAGGAAATGGCATTAATGACGGAAAGGCATGCCATATAAAAAAAAAAAAAAAAGATTATCAAACTGGGGCACAAAATTTTCTTTTCAATTAGAAAATTTTCTGGAAATCAGGTACCCATCTGGGGAAGAATAAAGATAACACCAAGGAAGTGGTCTTTGAACCAGTGTTGCCCCAACATAATAAGTTTCAATGGAGGAAGTTATCCCCAGCAGCAGAACAAAGGGATGACATTTGTGCTCAGAAAAGCAAAGAGCCATTATCATCCCCAGCGGCTTCCAGAAGAATAAAGCATCGATTTGAAGGGATAAAATTCCCCAGCAGCGTTATCCTCAACAACGTTATCCAAAAAGATAACCCTTTTATCCCCAGCAGTGTTGAAAAAAAAATATATATATATAAAAAAATGGAGAAGAGGAAGAAAGGAGACTCCCCCAGTGATATTATCCCCAGCAGTCAGGCGTCCACCTGGAGAACAAGGATGAGTAATGGAAGTATTAGCAATCAGGCGTCCACTTGGAGAACAAGGAAGAGCAATGAAAGAAACAGCAATCAGGCGTCCACCTGGAGAACAATGATGAAGAAAAGAAATAGCAATCAGGCGTCCACCTGGAGAACAAGGATGAAGAATTGAATTAGCAGTCAGGCGTCCACGTGGAGAACAAGGAAGAACAGTTGAAATATCAGAAGTCAGGCGTCCACCTGGAGAACAAGGAAAATCATCAAAACTGGGGCAGAAGATTTTCTGCCATTGTCGAAATTTTCTCGGAAGAACGAGGAAATCAATTCAAGTTTTAAGAGATAGCAAGACAACAAGATTTGGAGAAAAACAGTCGGAGGTAAGACAATTCCAAGATTTTGAAAATGGGTTCATCCGCCCTCGAATAGGATATTTTGGGTTCATCCGCCCTCGAATAGGATATTTTGGGTTCATCCGCCCTCGAATAGGATACTGTTGGGTTCATCCGCCCTCGAATAGGATATAATGGGTTCATCCATCCTCGAATAGGATATAATGGGATCATCCGCCCTCGAATAGGATATTTTGGGTTCATCCGCCCTCGAATAGGATATTGTTGGGTTCATCCGCCCTCGAATAGGATATAATGGGTTCATCCGCCCTCGAATAGGATATAATGGGATCATCCGCCCTCGAATAGGATATTTTGGGTTCATCCGCCCTCGAATAGGATATTTTGGGTTCATCCGCCCTCGAATAGGATATAATGGGTTCATCCGCCCTCGAATAGGATATTTTGGGTTCATCCGCCCTCGAATAGGATATTTTGGGTTCATCCGCCCTCGAATAGGATATTTTGGGTTCATCCGCCCTCGAATAGGATATTTCGGGTTCATCCGCCCTCGAATAGGATTTTATTTTTTAAAGTTGTTGAAATCAGGAGCCCCCTCTGAAGAACAGAATGGCGATGTATTGGTTGAAGAGAGGAATGACATTCATTTTTAAAGTTGTTGTTGAAGTTGGGAGCCCGCCCATAGAACAGAGGCATACATTTCAGTCTTTAATTTTCAAGCATTGAACTTGGGAGCCCGCCCAGATAACAGAGGCATACATTTCAAGTCTTTAATTTTCAAGTATTAAAATTGGGAGCCCGCCCAGATAACAGAGGCATACATTTCAAAATCAAGTCAGTAGCCCGCCTGAAGAGAGGAATGACGATTATTTTCAAAGTTGTTGAAGTCAGGAGCCCGCCTGAAGAGAGGAAAGGCGTTTTTAAAAAGTAGTTGAAATCTTGCCAACCTAAAGAAAGGAATGGCGATGTATTGGTTGAAGTCAGAAGCCCGCCTGAAGAGAGGAATGACGATTATTTTCAAAGTTGTTGTTGAAGTCAGGAGCCCGCCTGAAGAGAGGAAAGGCGTTTTTAAAAAGTTGTTGAAATCTTGCCAACCTAAAGAAAGGAATGGCGATGTATTGGTTGAAGTCAGGAGCCCGCCTGAAGAGAGGAATGGCAATTATTTTCAAAGTTGTTGTTGAAGTCAGGAGCCCGCCTGAAGAGAGGAAAGGCGTTTTTAAAAGTTTTTGAAATCTTGCCAACCTAAAGAAAGGAATGGCGATGTATTGGTTGAAGTCAGGAGCCCGCCTGAAGAGAGGAATGGCGATTTATTTTCAAAGTTGTTGTTGAAGTCAGGAGCCCGCCTGAAGAGAGGAAAGGCGTTTATTTTAAAAGTTGTTTATTTGAAGTCAGGAGCCCGCCTGAAGAGAGGAATGACGCTTATTTTTCAAAGTTGTTGTTGAAGTCAGGAGCCCGCCTGAAGAGAGGAAAGGCGTTTATTTTAAAAGTTGTGTATTTGAAGTCAGGAGTCCGCCTGAAGAGAGGAATGGCGCTTATTTTTAAAAGTTGTTGTTGATGTTGGGAGCCCGCCCAGATAACAGAGGCATACATTTCAGTCTTTACATTTCAAGCATTGAACTTGGGAGCCCGCCCAGATAACAGAGGCATACATTTTAAGTCTTTAATTTTCAAGTATTGAAGTTGGGAGCCCACCCAGATAACAGAGGCATACATTTCAAGATCAAGTCAGAGGACAATAATACAGAGGGTTACAATAGGAAGCCCCAGCAGGAAACAATAAAATTCCCCGGCACCGGGAAATAGAAGGTTGCAACAAGAGGTCACAGTACAAACTCAAGTACATGTGTCAAAAGAAGAAAAGCACCGGAAGAAATGCAAGCAGACAAGGAAGCAAGGCAACAAAAACAAATTGTACTCTAGCCTAGCTTCTTGTTTTCTTTTAAGCATGGTGTAACAAGGAGATCGGTAAGCAGTGGTAATAGCATGCAACAACAGTAACAATGCAGTCCCACGGTAGTCCCAGCTACCAAAATTTCCCGAACTACATTGACCTGATTCCTGTTTAGCCCAATATATGTAGGAAACCTTTGAAGCAAAGGTTCGGTCAAATCTTTTTCAAAAAATGCTTCAACGGAGTACTCGGATGGGCAAAAATCGCTCGCTTTATCTTTGCACGAAAACCCTTCGTGTCTTCGGGCAAAGAGGGGCAGCTGTAAGCACGTGATTTTTGCCCAATATGAGAATTACTCCCAAAAAATCCAAAAATAAAATGATTTTTCTTTGGTGTGCAATTTTGTGATATTTTGTGATATTTTTAATAATTATTTGTATTTGCTTGTGCATGTTTATTTGCTAAATTAATAAAAAAATACAAAAATATGTCGCATTTTGCATGTAGGATTTAATTCTACAATTGTTAGTAATTAAATTTGTTTTACAAAAATTAAAAATTACAAAAATAGGCATCGTTTGCATTTTTAGCATTTAATGTCCAAATATACAATTTTATGCTTAATTATTACTTAATTGTGCGTTAATTGTTATTGGGAGTTAATTTGCGCTTTTATAACTTAATTTAATTCTTAATAATAGTTTAAGTATTTTTATAAATTAGTTTTAGAAGAAATAAAAGAAGAAAAGAGAGCGAAAATATAAAGAAAGTCGGAATTGGGCCTCTTCTTCGATTTCAAGCCACAGGCCCAAAAAATGTCCCAATCTTCCCTACGACCCAGTCCATTTCGAACTGGGTCGACCCAGTCTATAACTCAAAAGACCCAAACCCATTTTGTCTTACATTTTACAAAAAAAACAAAACAAAACAAAATGAAGAAAACCCTAAAAATTGCAAAATCATCCGCCACCCTCCTATCTTCTTCTTCTTCCTCAAGTTCCAAGTTGCCCTCCCATGTCCACCCGTCGACCACCCTTCGTCCAACAGTTGACGCAGCAACGAAGCTGCTCTCCGACCACCCATGACTAAATCGTCTTCATCTCCTTCTTCTTCGTCCGAATTCCCTAGCCCTATCCGCCATTGACGAGGCTCGTCGAGCTCAAGCTTGAGCTCGACGTCCATGGCTGACCATGCTGCTTCTTTTCCTCCTTCCGAGCACGTCGAGCTGCTGCTGTGGTTTCTTAGATATTTTCCGTCCAAACACCACCTCCGAACGACCCCAGCCACGCCGGAACAACACAAAACGAACCAAGATGCCATGGCTGTCCGCTCACGCATCTGCTACTGTTGCTAAGCAGCTGCTATTGCTTCCCGTCGTCCTCCTCGATGGACTGCTGCTTCCATGGTTGTCGTTGATGCTGCTATCACTGCTTGGACGCCGCTGCTAGTTCGTCGCCGCTGCTGGGTCGTCGCCGCTGCTGCTTTGTCGCGGCAGTGGCTTCAGCTGCCCCCGACGCTGCCGCCTCACCTTCGTCCTCTTCACTTCGGCCTCGCATACACGGATGAGTTTTGGTCGATGTCGTTCGTCGTTGGTTAGTCATTCGTCGTTTCAATCCGGTTAGTAGTTTTTGAAATTTTATTTTGTCCGTATTTTGTTTTGATATTTTTCGAATCTAAAATCGGCGAATGTTTGTTTTATTCATGTCTATGGTTAGATATTTGATTTTTGGTTTTGTTCATGTTCATGTTGTTTGTTAAATTAATTTTCAGATTTCAAAATAGAAGTTTAATTAGTTGTTTTCATATTCATTTCATGTTTGTATTATTGTTTAAGTGAATATTTGTTAGTTTGATGTTTGTTAGATTCAAATTGAAATTTAATTAACTATTTCTTCAATTTGTTTCATGTGTTTATGTATTGTTAGAAATTGTTAATATTGTTAAGTTCAAGTTTAAGTTCATAATTGTTTCTTCGTCGATCTTGTTATTTGTTTAAAGAATTTAGTTGTGTTAGAGAAATATGTTGGTTTAATCGTTTAAATCCATCATGTTTGTTGTTTAAAATAGATTTAATTCATGTTCATACTTTGTTTGATTGTTCTTGAATCCGAAATTTGTATAGCTTGATTTCTTGTTTACCATTTGTGATTATTTCTTGAATTTGTCTCATAAAGTTTAATATAGGAATTGTTGGTTGTAATGTTGTTAGAATTGATTTTAAGTTCAATATGATTGAAGTTAGAAATCTAAATATACTTGTTTGTTGTAGTTGTTGAATCCGAAAATAGGATTGTTTGTTGCTAAAATATTGTTCAATCAAATTTTAGTTGTTCTTTGTTGTTCAATTTGTGTTCATGTGATTTGTTGTTGAAATGTTGTTAAAATCGTGTTCATGTGATATTGTTGTTATGATGTTCATCCGTGTTCATATTGTTGTTTGAACATTGTTAGAAATTGATCATATTGTCTATATTTTGGTTAAGTTTGATTAATTGATGTGTTATAGCTGATGGGTAGTTTGGTAAATTTGTAGTACGTTCAGGGGTAGTTTGGTAATTTCAGTAAGGTCGGAGGGGGTAGTTTAGGAATTGTACATTTTGTAATTGTTTATTTGAAGCATGGGGGACAAAATAAAATGGGGTGGTTTGTGATATGATTATTTAATATAAAGGGGGGACAAGATTTAATTTAAAGGGGGAATCTTGCATTATTTTATGTTAGGCATGAGGGACAAAATGAAATGGGGTGGTGTGATATGTTTATTTAATGTAATGGGGATGAGTGAGAAGATAATGGGTTGGGTCGAGAAAAAATATTGATTTTAATTAATTGAAAGGTTTATGGGATGGGTTATAAGAAGAAGTCTTGAACACAAGACAAGGGACAATACAGAGAGAAAAAATAGAGAGAGATAGAGAAAAATACACAGATACGAGATAGAGAAACAAATCTGAAAATAAGAGAGAGAAAAGGGCTGAACATTTAAGAGATAGAAAATTCCGAAAAATATTTAAGCTTTCAAATTAAAAAAAAAACTAAGAAAAAACATTCTGCTTTCTTTTGTTGTTTGAAATTAGAATTAATTGTTGTTTCATCAAAGCTGGAAGCTTTTGTTTTTTTTGGGATTACTACTCCACCGGTCTGTTACTGGGTTGTTACTGTTGCTGGGCTATTGTTGCTGTGTTGTACTGATTTTACTGCTGCTGCTGATTCTCATATTCATTTTCTTTTGCTTCCAATATCAGGTACACAACTGAAAAGCTGGTTATTGTAATCCGAAATATGAAGCGTGAATACATATGAAGAATGAAAATTTGAAGTTTTAATTTCGTTTTTTTTTCTTTGTTCCTTTTGTTGATTGTATTTAAGCTATTTCATGAATTACTAAATAATGACTGGAATAAGAAAATAATATCATAAGTTAGTCTGTAATAAATCGGTTCGGCAAAATAGGTTAATTCACTAGTTATGAAGGCTTCAAGATTATAGGTTGATCATGAACAAGTAGCTAAATTTAGCTAAGACACGAATTTAAATTAAACATCGTAAATTAGGCATTAAGGCATGACTTGAGCTTAAGCAAGATTAGAAGAACGTTTAAGTCTAATAAACTTTCTAATAAGCTTTAGTAATTATGGTTAAATTTAGTTTCAAATGATTGTGAATAATTAATCTCAATAATATTTTTTTAAAAAAATAACAATGCTGAGTTTTAATCTAGCTATATTTGTTTATTTTGAATATTAGTTGTTGAATTTTTATTTAATTTATAATTTTCGAAATTAAGAATAAAATTCCTTTTTTCATCAATATTTGTATGAATCAAGCAATTAGCGTGTCATGTTTTCTTAAATAATAATAATAATAAAAACGTAATTAATTAGGATTTTCTTTATTCATTTTAGAGATTAATTTTAAATAGCAAAATGTAGTCGCTTTAAGATTTATCCATTTAGGAAAATAAATGAGATGAGCCTCGCTTAATAAAATGTATAGATTGTGGGGCCCTCAATAAATGTACATTTAATTGCTTAGAATTAAGGAGGAGTCATTTAGCAAATTTCACGGCCCTACCCCAAAGTAATAAATCGCTAATTGCTTTAGGCGCGATATAATAATAATACATTCTTAAACACGGGTATGCATTGTCACACCTCCTTTTTCCGCACCCGATGGGGCGCAAGGGAGTTTTTTCCAATTAAAGGACAATCGAAAGGGGATTTATTTATTTATTTCAGAGTCGCCACTTGGGAGATTTAGGGTGTCCCAAGTCACCAATTTTAATCCCGAATCGAGGAAAAGAATGACTCCATATTACAGTCTGCGTACCAGAAATCTAGATAAGGAATTCTGTTAACTCGGGAGAAGGTGTTAGGCATTCCCGAGTTCCGTGGTTCTAGCACGGTCGCTCAACTGTTATATTCGGCTTGATTATCTGATTTTATACAAATGTGAACTTATGTGCCAATTTTATCTTTTAACCGCTTTTATCATTCAATGTTATTTTTATAGGACTTGCAACGTCGTGAAAACATATCTCGAACCACGTTACATTAATGCACCCGTGGTTATTGACATATTTCGACTCAGTTGAGATTTGGATTTGGGCCACATAAATGTGCACCCGAATTTAGGGATATATCATTATTAAAGTCGCGCCTAAAGCAACTAGCGCATTGTTATTTTGGGGTAGGGCCGTGAAATTTGCTAAACGGCCCGTCCCGGAATCTAAGTATTTAATACATATATTTGGTGAGGGCCCCGCAATTTGTCCCTTTTATTTGGCGAGGCTCGCCTCATTTTTATTATTATTATTTTTTTTTTTAAGAATTTACAACGTTATGGAAATGCATCTCAGACCACGTCACAATCAATGTACCCGTGATTAGAACCACATTTCGACTCCGTTGAGACTTGGATTTGGGTCACATAAATGTGCACCCGAGTTAAGAAGGTAACATTATTAAATACGCGCTTAAAGCAACTAACGTATTGTTATTTTGGAAAGACCGTGAAATTCGCTAAGCGGCCTGTCCCGAATTCTAAGAATTTTAATAGGGTTCCTATTATTCCTAACTTTGCTAACGTATTGTTATTGTTATTAAACCCAACTTCCATTACTAACAAATGAGAAATAAGGTTTAAACGCTAGTAGTCATGATTTTTTTTCATTCAGACGTTCACATACCCATTACAACGAGAGTACATAATATATGCGAGCACATATGTTCGCAACAAATCACCGGATGTCAAATTGCTCCCTTAATAAACACAAATATATGCATAGAAGTAGACATTCTGGTAAAAAAAAACTTAAGTTCACAATATGTTCTCACATTTACTTTAAGCATATGCAGTAACTAATCATAAGATGAACATTTTAACAAAAAAAAAACGAAAATTGCATTGTTGACATTCATCTTAAACCATAATATGCGAATCGAATGAAATGAAACAAAGGACGAAGAACACTAACCTTCGAACCTCGACAAACCAAGAACGACAAATAGCTCCCCCGACGAAACTCAAACCGGATCTCACTGAACAACGACGGAACCTCGGACAAACACCTCGACGTACCGGACCTCGACGAACCAAAGCCGACCTCGATGGAAATAGAAAACTTGGACCCGCAAGTGCTAACAATCTGACATGTTCGCTGCTACTGACCTTTCTCGACCCAGCAGCTTGGTGCGAAAAGATGAAGCAGGAGGGGTCGAGGGACAGTGACGGGGTAGAAGAACACAGCAACAGCTGCCTACGTTCCGACGAGGGGGGGGGTGACGACGAGGTTTGCTGGATTTTTGGCTCGGCAGGTGGTTTTGGGGTAGGGTTTGGTTAGGTTCAGGCGTTGGGGGGGAACAACTGGTTGCGACGTGATGTTTGGACGCTGTGGGTGGTGTTTTTGGAGTACATTGACAACGGGGGGAGCTGGTGGTCGACGGACGTGGGGTGGTGGCGTTTTGGAGTTTGGACGTGAGAGGGTGGCGACGAAAGGTTGCAGGGCTTCAAACGTTGGGGGGTGCGACTGGAGGTGGAGAAGTCTGTTTGGTGGTGGTGTTAGGGTGGTGTTTGGGGCAGTGGTCGACGGAGGGAGCTCGCAACGGCAACAATGGCGGTTTTTTGATGGTGGTTGGACGTGGAGGTGACGGGTTGCTTCAATGGAGGGAGCGTTAGGGTTTTGTTCTTCTCCTTTTGGAGAAGATGAACAGTGGTCGACGATGGTTTTTCTGGTTTTCGTCGATGGAGAGGAAGCTGTTGGTCGAGGGTCGTTTTTCTTTTTCTTTCCGTAGGTTTTCTTTCTTTCTTCTTTATGAAGAAGAAAGATGAACAGTTGTTTTCTTCAAAAAATTTTCCAAGTCCTCCCATGCTTTTGCCTTTGTCCGTGTTTTGTAATGTTTTGCCAAGAAAAATGAGCCCCACGCGTGGTGGGGTTCAAGGTTTATGTCCCCCACGCGTGGTGGGGTTCCCCATGTGTCCTGGACACGGTTTATTATGGGTTAGGTCCAAAATTAGGCCTAAAACCGGGTAGTTTGAACCCGAATATTATTCTTTTGCCCGGACCCGAGAAATAGGAACACGTTGCTTAACTAGTCCTATGTAAGCAAAATAACTACCAAAAATAAGACTAGTATTCAAACAAAACTATATCTTTTTAAATATTTTTTCAAGATTTAAAATAGCTACAAAATATTAATAAAACTATTTTTGTAATTTTCGCTTTTTTAAATATTAAGATAAAATATGAAGCAATATTTTTTGTATTTTTCAAAGTTAAAATGACTATAGAATATTAATAAAACTATTTTTTTTGTAATTTTTGTTTTTTAATAAAGACAAAAATATAAAGTAATATTTTTTGTATTTTTCCAAAATTAAAACGACTACAAAACATTAATCGAATTATATTTTTTGTAATTTTTGAATTTATATAAAGTACCAAAATAAAGTACAATTTTTGTATTTTTCAAGTTTATGAGAAATACATAAACTAAAATTTATATATATATTTTGTGATTTTTTTTCTTTTTTGCAACGAAATAAAGTAAAATAGTTAAAATGGCTATATTAGACCCAATTTCATATTTATGCTAAAGAAAATGTGAAAATCCTCGGGGAGGGTCAAAAATCACGTGCTTACAGTTGCCCCTCTTTGACTGGAAACACGAAGAGTTTTCCGACAAAGAACGACTAGACGTGTTTTTGACCCGACCATTATTTGGAGGGGACTACACTACGGAAAGGGAGGGAATGTGACCGAGCCCTGGTATCTGAGCTGCCTACATATCCTTGGTTATACAGGAATCAGGCCACGTGTAGTTCGGGAATGAGAGAGATGGTAAAGTGTACCGAGGTGAGGAGCCGATCGAGGTGCCGTTCCGTTGAGGTTCCGGTCCGCGGTCCTGTCGTTACAACAAAAAATGAAGACTGAAAAAGACTAACTAAGCCTATCAGCTACTAGTTACAGGGATTCCTATTTGTAAGTCTTCTGAAACTTGGTCTTGAGTCTTGAATGGTGCTTCATACAGACTTCAGATTTGAACCTTGATACTGCTAGTTGTAGGTGCTAGTTCTTGAGCGGACCGCATTTGTACTCCACTTCCGTACCTTGGGTTCTTTTCCCCTCTTTTCTCCTCTTGTTTTCTTGTGGTTTTTTTTTTGACCAGCCTTTTGTGAATACTGGGGATTTTTATTGCTTCCTGCTGGGGATTCCTGTTGTATTCCTCTGCTTTATTGATTCTAAGTATGCTCCTTTCTCATATGAGCGGGCTTTTGACTTCAACACTTCAATTGTATTCCCTTATTCTCCAGGTGGGTGCCTGATTTCTATTTCTTTTATCCTTGTTCTCCATGTGGATGCCTGATTTCTTCCTTCCTTTGTCCTTATTCTCCCGGTGGACGCCTGATTTCTATTTTTCTTTGTCCTTGTTCTCCAGGTGGACGCATGATTTCTTCTTCTCTTTTGTCCTTATTCTCCAGGTGGACGCCTGATTACTTCTTTTCTTCGTCCTTGTTCTCCAGGTGGACGCCTGATTTCTATTTTTCTTTATCCTTATTCTCCAGGTGGACGCCTGATTTCTATTTTTCTTTGTCCTTGTTCTCCAGGTGGACGCCTGATTTATTCTTTTCTTTTGTCATACAACAAACTCCGTTCTACAGGCGGGTCTCCTATTGGTAAGATTAAACTTAGGAAGTGCGTCTCCTATGGTGAAACTAAACTGAGGAAGTGCGCCTCCTATTGGTAATGACATGCCTGCATTTATACTTGTGGGCGACCTAGAATATGGAATGAACAGACAAAATGTATTCCCGCATTATACTGGTGGGCGACCTAGAACTTAAATGTATTCCCGTATTTTACTGGTGGGCGACCTAGAACTTAAAAGTATTCCCGCATTTTACTGGTGGGCGACCTAGAACTTAAATGTATTCCCGCATTTTACTTGTGGGCGACCTAGAACTTAAAAGTATTCCCGCATTATACTGGTGGGCGACCTAGAACTTAAATGTATTCCCGCATTATACTGGTGGGCGACCTAGAACTTAAATGTATTCCCGCATTATACTGGTGGGCGACCTAGAACTTAAATGTATTCCCGCATTTTACTGGTGGGCGACCTAGAACTTAAAAGTATTCCCGCATTATACTGGTGGGCGACCTAGAACTTAAATGTATTCCCGCCTTATACTGGTGGGCGACCTAGAACTTAAAAGTATTCCTGCATTATACTGGTGGGCGACCTAGAACTTAAATGTATTCCCGCATTATACTGGTGGGCGACCTAGAACTTAAAAGTATTCCCGCATTATACTGGTGGGCGACCTAGAACTTAAATGTATTCCCGCATTATACTGGTGGGCGACCTAGAACTTAAAAGTATTCCCGCATTATACTGGTGGGCGACCTAGAACTTAAATGTATTCCCGCATTTTACTGGTGGGCGACCTAGAACTTAAATGTATTCCCGCATTATACTGGTGGGCGACCTAGAACTTAAATGTATTCCCGCATTATACTGGTGGGCGACCTAGAACTTAAAAGTATTCCCGCATTTTACTGGTGGGCGACCTAGAACTTAAATGTATTCCCGCATTATACTGGTGGGCGACCTAGAACTTAAAAGTATTCCCGCATTATACTGGTGGGCGACCTAGAACTTAAATGTATTCCCGCATTATACTGGTGGGCGACCTAGAACTTAAATGTATTCCCGCATTATACTGGTGGGCGACCTAGAACTTAAAAGTATTCCCGCATTATACTGGTGGGCGACCTAGAACTTAAAAGTATTCCCGCATTATACTGGTGGGCGACCTAAAACTTAAATGTATTCCCGCATTATACTGGTGGGCGACCTAGAACTTAAAAGTATTCCCGCATTATACTGGTGGGCGACCTAGAACTTAAATGTATTCCCGCATTATACTGGTGGGCGACCTAGAACTTAAAAGTATTCCCGCATTATACTGGTGGGCGACCTAGAACTTAAATGTATTTGAAATTGTTTCCCCGTTCTTCCGAGAAAATTTCGACAATCGGTAGAAAGTTTTCTGCCCCGGTTTTTGGTGACTTCCCTGGCGTTGCATCTTGCCGCCATCATCAATCCTTTGTTTTCCTGCAGCAGACAAAAGGATTTAATTAGTTTTCATCGTGGTGGTAGAGGGTGCCCTTCGGGCGGATGATTTTTCCTTTCTTCTCTTTTTCTTGCTCTATGTCCCCATAATTGATTAGTGGGCAGAGTTTCCTGCTGGGGGTCTCTAGCCTGCTGGGGATTGGCTTTCAATTAATCCCCTTTTCTGCTTTCTCTTTAAGCACATGCTGTGGGAGTCTGCTTTTAACTCCCGACACCACTCCCTTTAGGAGCTTACTTCCTCCAAAATTGCCGGGCACGATCACTGCATTGCCTGGGATCGGCTTTTAAGACTGTTTGTACTATCCTGCATTGGGTGAATTCCCCTCCGGTTTCTGGTAGTAAGCTTTGAAAAATCCTTTCAAGACAATTTTTAGGAAAAGAAATAAAAGATAGAAAAAGGAGAAAGTCTTTCTGAACCAATATTTGATGGGAGAAGAAACTCAAAAGAACTTATCTGGAGGACCTGACTGGTCCCCGTGATCATGACGTGCATCACAGATTCCCGACCCAGTCTATTTGTACCAATGGGTTTTCCCGATGGTCTGATTTGCTGGGGATGATAAAGGAGTGTCCATTTCGTTTCGAATGTGGTAGCTTTTGTGGATCTGTCTTGTCGCCTCATAGTGCCCTTCGAGGGGTTTTCACTAATGAGACTCTCTCTTTTCTCTCATCTCCCGGTGCCTTATGGTGCCTGTGAAGGTTTTCACCAATAAGACTCTCTCATTTCATATCCTTCATCTTACAACGCCTCTCGGTGCCTGTGAAGGTTTTCACCGATAAGACTCTCTCATTTTATTTCTTTCGAGGAATCGGGGCGTTGTAGATACGATCCTCTCTTCTGGGGATTCCTTTGACCATCAATTCATTCCCAGTCTTATGATCCTCTTCTTTGCTGGGGATCAGTGTATTATTCTCGACCTCATTTGCCTGACTCGACATCTCTTGAACATTGATCGGGAGGTCTTTTGGACGTTGATGTTGGTTTTGGTGTGGAGTTAAAGAAAGGCTATAAAAATGAAAATAATTTGATGGGTGATGTGCTACAACTTTTGGAATCAAACCTTTGTTGGAACTTAAAACATAACCTCTGCCCCAGTTTTCTTGCTTGGGGAATTTATTTTTTACACTTATGTTGCGCTATGTGCGTTACGCACACTGTGCCTATTATGCACACTATGTACATTATGCATCCTATATTCGCTATGATGCATACTATGACCGAGCCGTGAGGCGCCTACGTATCCTCTTTGAGGAATCAGGTCAAACGTAGTTCCCACGGTTTTGTATTTCTTGTGATTTTATCTTCTTCTTTTTTTTCCTTTTTTTTCATTTTCTTTTTCTTTTCTTTTTCTTTCTTTTTTTCTTTTTTTTTTCATGTCTTTTCCATTAGTGATTCCAAAAGAGGGGTATGAAAGAATTACTTAAGGCTCAAAGGGGGAAGCAAGGGTTAAAAGTGTTTGGATAGAAGAAAGAATTGCCTCCGTCATCTCATTATCCAATAAATGCCAAATACAAACAAATAAACCAACAATTGCCATAATTAAAGAAATTATGCATAATATCTCTTGACTGCATCTGAATTGATAGCCATGTCGACACATCTCCCCTCGACATCTGTCAAACACAAAGCACCGTTGGACAATACTCTGGTCACGATATAAGGCCCTTGCCAATTTGGGGCGAATTTGCCTTTTGCCTCGACCTGATGTGGGAGGATCTTCTTCAATACCTGCTGCCCTACTTCAAACTTCCTGGGGCGCACCTTCTTATTATATGTTCTTGCCATTCTCTTCTGGTACAGCTGACCATGGCACACTGCTGCCAATCTTTTCTCATCTATCAGGCTCAACTGTTCCAATCGAGCTTTGACCCATTCATCATCATTAATCCCGGCTTCAGCGAACAATTCGGAGGGACGAAATTTCGACCTCCGCTGGTATTACGGCCTCAGTTCCATACACCAACAAATAAGGAGTTGTGCCTATGGAAGTTCGGACGGTAGTGCGGTAACCCAACAAAGCAAAGGGTAATCTCTCGTGCCATTGTCTGGACCCTTCCACCATTTTTCGCAGTATCTTCTTGATATTCTTATTGGCTGCTTCGACTGCTCCATTCGCCTTGGGACGATATGGGGTGGAATTGCGGTGTGTAATCTTGAATTGTTGGCATACCTCTCTCATCAAGCTGCTATTAAGATTCGCACCGTTATCCGTGATGATCACTTTTGGGATCCCAAATCTGCAGATGATATGGGAGTGAACAAAGTCCACCACTGCCTTCTTGGTTACTGATTTGAAGGTTTTAGCCTCAACCCATTTGGTGAAGTAATCAATGGTCACTAGAATGAACCTATGACCGTTGGATGCTGCCGGCTCGATGGGCCCAATGACATCCATGCCCCATGCCACAAACGGCCAGGGTGCTGACATCGTATGTAACTCTGTTGGCGGAGAATGAATCAAATCTCCATGTATCTGGCACTGATGGCATTTCCTCACAAAAGTGATACAGTCGTGTTCCATGGTGAGCCAATAACACCCTGTTCGAAGGATCTTTCTTGCCAATACATATCCGCTCATGTGTGGCCCACAAACTCCAGCATGTACCTCTGCCATAACCGTCGTTGCTTGACTGGCATCTATGCATCTCAACAATCCCAAATCCGGGGTTCCTTTTGTACAATACTCCTCCACTGAGGAAGAAACCATTCGACAAACGCCGAAGGGCTCTTTTTTGGTCTCTAGAGGCATGTTCTGGATATATCCCCATTCTGAGGTATTCCTTGATATCATGAAACCAGGGTTCGCCATCTGCTTCTTCTTCTATGGCATTGCAGTAGGCGTGCTGATCACGGACCTGGATGTGTAGAGGATCAACATACATTTTGTCAGGGTGGTGCAGCATTGATGCTAAGGTGGCCAAGGCATCCGCAACCTCATTGTGAACTCTCGGGATGTGTTTGAACTTCACCGATCGAAATTGCTTGCTCAGATCATGCAAGCATTGTCGGTATGGTATGAGCTTTAGATCTCGTGTTTCCCATTCACCCTGAATTTGATGTACCAAGAGGTCCGAGTCTCCCAAGACCAAGACGTCTTGGACATCCATGTCAGCAGCCAAGCGCAGACCCAGAATGCAAGCCTCATACTCGGCCATATTGTTGGTGCAATAGAAGCGTAGTTGAGCCGTAACAGGATAATGCCGTCCTGTTTCAGAAATGAGTACTGCTCCTATTCCAACCCCTTTTGCGTTTGCAGCTCCATCGAAGAAAAGCTTCCAACCCGGTTCCTCAGGTAATTCCAACTCATTCGTATGCATCACCTCTTCGTCAGGAAAATACGTTCTTAAGGGCTCGTATTTTTCATCAACGGGATTCTCTGCCAAATGGTCTGCCAGTGCCTGGGCTTTCATGGCCGTCCTCGTTACGTAGACGATATCAAACTCTGTGAGCAGAATTTGCCATTTTGCCAACCTTCCCGTGGGCATAGGTTTCTGAAAGATATACTTCAATGGGTCCAAGCGGGATATGAGATAAGTAGTATACGAAGACAGGTAGTGTTTCAACTTCTGAGCTACCCAAGTTAGGGCGCAACATGTTTTCTCGAGTTGAGTGTACTTGACCTCATGTACTGTGAATTTCTTGCTAAGATAGTAGATGGCTTTCTCCTTCCTTCCTGTGTCATCATGTTGCCCCAACACACAACCAAATGAATTTTCCAAGACCGTCAGGTAAAGAATTAGGGGCTTCCCGGGCTTAGGCGGGACCAATACGGGTGGATTAGACAGATACCCTTTGATTTGGTCGAAAGCCTCCTGACACTCTGCCGTCCAACCTACTGCAGCATCCTTTCTCAGCAGCCGAAATATGGGCTCACAAGTTGCTGTGAGTTGAGCGATGAACCTGCTGATGTAATTGAGTCTACCCAGCAAACTCATTACCTCTGTTTTGTTCCTTGGCGGTGGCAAATCTCGGATGGATTCAATTTTGGATGGGTCTAACTCAATCCCCCGTCGACTGACGATGAATCCTAGCAACTTTCCTGATGGAACCCCGAATGCGCATTTGGCCGGGTTAAGCTTGATATCATACCTCCGGAGTCTTTGGAAAAATCTCCTTAGGTCTGCTACATGGTCCTCCTGACGCCAAGATTTGATGATCACATCATCGACGTACACCTCGATTTCCTTGTGTATCATGTCATGAAACACAGCAGTCATTGCTCGCATGTACGTTGCCCCGGCGTTCTTTAACCCGAACGGCATTACCCGATAGCAGTAGGTTCCCCATGGCGTAATAAACGCTGTCTTCTCAGCATCCTCTTCGTCCATTAGGATCTGATGATAACCCGCATAGCAATCCACAAAGGATCCGATCTCGCGCCCAGCGCAATTATCGATCAGGATATGAATGTTGGGTAACGGAAAATTGTCCTTGGGACTTGCTTTGTTGAGGTTGCGGTAGTCGACGCACACCCTGATTTTTCCATCCTTCTTTGGGACTGGTACCACATTGGCCAACCACTCGGGATATCGAGTGACCCGAATGACCTTCGCTTGCAA
This sequence comes from Nicotiana sylvestris, assembly GCF_000393655.2. Lineage (NCBI taxonomy): Eukaryota > Viridiplantae > Streptophyta > Magnoliopsida > Solanales > Solanaceae > Nicotiana > Nicotiana sylvestris. The sequence continues at coordinate 47,179,295 of NC_091060.1, read as the reverse complement.
CTGCTTAATCACTTCTTCTTTGATCTTTACACTCATTTCTGTTTTAAATTTCCTTAGTTTTTGCTTGACCGGAGGGTATGCCGGGTCAGTGGGCAATTTGTGAACCACTAAATTGGTGCTTAATCCAGGCATATCGTCATATGACCATGCAAAAACATCTTTGAATTCCATGAGGGTTTTGATCAATTCTTCTCTGACATTCGGCTCAATGTGGATGCTAATTTTGGTCTCTTGGACGTTATCAGCGTCTCCTAGATTCACAGCCTCGGTGTCATTTAGGTTAGGCTTGGGTTTCTCTTCAAATTGGCACAGTTCTCGGTTTATCTCTTCGAAGGCTTCCCCTTCGTCACATTCAGATTCATCGTCACAAACGACCTCTTGCATCATTGAGTCGGTTTCAGATTGATTTATTAGACTAGGTCGAAGATCCGCTGTGCATGCCATGTCATTAGAACCAGTAAAAAGAGAACTGTTCAGAAAGAAAAAGAACAAAACAAAATTAAAATGGGACAAAAGAAAAGAACTTTATTAAACTTGCGGGATAAAAGGGTTCACACTTTTACAAAACGAAAGTAAAATTTGGATTACACCCTTGAATAATCCGGACAAAACAAAACACACAAAACATAAATCAAAGCCTACTACCAAGACTCCCCTCGGACAGGAAGAGGAGTAACCGTCCAATTGTTGGTCTTGGCCTCAGGCCCCACAAACTGTATCTCTGCTCTGCTGGACCCTTCTCCAGCCTCCACCACACTGACATCCGCGAATAGCCTCTCAAAACTCTGATTCAGGTCTTCATTTATACCGATCAAAGGTCCTAGAATCTTTGGGACCGGTGACACCTTGGCACTTGCTTTGACAAAAGACCTTGAGAGACGTGGCACTGGTTTAGGCAGAAACCAAACCCTCTTCTTCATTTTTCGCGCTTGCTTCCTATCTGTTGCGGTTGGTTTGAACCCCAATCCAAAAGTTTCCAGATTTTTAGGAAGGGAGACAGGTTGGACAATCCCTTGAAGCTCGACTCCCAGGCCTTTTCCTGGCACAAATCCATTACCCAGCATTTCTGAGACCATCATGACTGTTGCGGCAGCTACCCTAGGGTGCGGGATGATTTCTCCTTCAGAAATTTTGTTGGCCGACCCTGTATCGAAAATCTGGTAGACCCAAGGACCTTTGTCATCAGCGGTCTCTATGAAAGGTACAATGGTTCCGCCCATGGTGCACGTTGTATCCTCGCCGTGTAACACGACCTCTTGTCTTTCCCACTCGAACTTCACCATCTGATGTAGGGTGGAAGGCACCGCTTTGGCTGCATGAATCCAGGGTCGTCCCAACAGCAGGTTATAAGATACTGTGGCGTCCAACACCTGGAATTCCATGGTAAACAGGACCGGACCAATGGTCAGTTCAAGTACAACATCCCCTACAGTGGTTGTTCCGTTTCCGTCAAACCCTCGGACACAGATGCTATTCTTGCGGATTCTTCTGCGGTCGATCTTTAACTGGTCCAGAGTGGATAATGGACAAATATTGGCGCTTGAGCCGTTATCCACCAATACTCGAGTTACCACCGAGTCTTCACATTTGACGGTTAGGTATAGAGCTTTATTGTGCTCCATACCTTCCACCGGCAGGTCATCATCTGAGAATGTTACCCTGTTTACCTCGAAAATCTTGCTGGCAATGGTTTCCAGGTGGTTTACAGAAATCTCACTGGGTACATGAGCTTCGTTCAATATCTTCAGCAGGGCCCGACGATGCTCCTCAGAATGGATCAGTAACGACAACAGTGAGATCTGGGCCGGTGTTTTTCTCAGCTGTTCGACCACAGAATAGTCCTGTACTTTCATCTTCCTCAGGAACTCTTCAGCCTCTTCTTCGGACACAGGTTTCTTGGTTGCAACTGGGTTGGTTCTTCTTAGCTCCACCGGAGCAAAACATCGACCTGATCGAGTCAGCCCTTGCGCTTCACAACTGACTTCTTCCACCTGTTTTCCTTTGTACATCACCACCGCCTTTTCATATTTCCAAGGCACAGCCCTGCTGTCAATCATCGGCAGCTGGACCACAGGCTTTATGGTCACCCGTTCTCTACATACCCCTTTCAACACGACCGCCGGTGTGGGCGGGATCCCTGGTATTACCAACTTGCTTGGCTCGGGTTTGCTTGTTATGGCGGACGGGCTCTTTCCCAATATCACTACCGGCTTGACGCCTTCTCCCTGCGACTGTACACTCGTTCCTCCACTGGTTGAGACTTCTTTCGGGGCGGCTTGGATCATCATCACTGTTTGTGAGGGTTTTCTCAATTCTCCTCCCTCACACACCAACTCAATCATGTGAGTTTCGTGGTGCGCTGGCAGTGGGTTTTGGTTGATGTTAGGAGCTTCTGGTGTCTGGACCTCGATCTTATTGGTGTCGATAAGATCCTGTATGGCATGCCTTAACTTCCAACACTTCTCGGTGTCATGCCCGAGCATCCCTGAGCAGTATTCACAACTTATTGATCGATCCAAATTCTGAGGTGGGGGATTTGGTTCTCGAGTCTGGACAGGACTAACCAAACCCAATTGCCTCAGCTTGTGGAACAAAGCGGTGTAGGTTTCTCCCAACTCCGTGAAAGTTCTCTGCTTCCGCAACCTGTCATTCCTAGCATCTGGATTTCCTCGGAAGCCTGCCCCTGAAGGGTTTCTATACGCCCTCGGTGGAGGATAGGTGTTTTGTGGTGGGTAGTTATTATGGGGAGCTGGGTATGTGTTGTGGGGAGCCGGCGCACGCCCTTGCGGGCGAACCGGAGGTTGGGCGTATGTTTGGGCTTGATGGACGGTGAAATGCTGTTCTTGGGGTGGATAGTAGTGATGTGGTGGGTTGTATGGGTAGTTTGTCCTGTGAGGTCTGGGTTGGTTGTAGTGTGGCTTGCCAGATCCGGACCAACTGCCTGCCTCGATCGAGGCAACTTCTTCTTTCTTTCTTCTCAGCTAACCTCCCGTGCCGCTCTGAATAGCCTGGGTCGTTGCCTTGAGTGCCGAGTAGCTCAGGATTTTGTCGGACCTCAGACCCTCTTCTATCATGACCCTTATCTTGACCACCTCGTTGAAGGATTTTCCAACCGTTGTCACCAAGTGACCAAGGTAGGTTGGATCCAATGTCTGCAAGAAATAGTCCACCATCTCTCCCTCTCTCATGGGAGGATCGACTCTAGCTGCTTGTTCTCTCCAGCGGAACCCGAACTCGCGAAAACTTTCCCCGGGTTTCTTCCCAGTTCTCAATAATGTGAGACGGTCGGGGACTATCTCAAGATTGTACTGGAAATGACCCGCAAAAGCCTGCGCCAGATCATCCCACGTGTACCACCTGCTGGAATCCTGCCTGGTATACCATTCTAGTGCAGATCCGCTCAGACTTTGGCCGAAATAAGCTATCAGCAGCTCATCCTTGCCGCCTGCCCCCCTCATTTTGCTACAGAATCCCCGCAAATGTGCCATGGGATCACCGTGCCCTTCATATAAATCAAACTTAGGCATCTTGAACCCAGCCGGGAGTTGGACGTCTGGGAAAGGGCACAGATCTTTGTATGCTACGCTGACTTGATTGCCCAGCCCGTGCAAGTTCCTGAAGGACTGCTCCAGGCTTTTGAACTTTCTCAATACTTCATCCTGTTCAGGGGCCTTAGCCGGCTTCTCAATCTCTGCCGGCACTTCCAAATGTGGATTGTAAGCTTGTGGTTCGGGGGCATGAAACGTAGGCTCGGGGGGGTAGTATTGTGTATCGTGAGCCTGAAACAATGGCTCACTGGTCGTTCTTTGCAAAGGGGCTGATGTTGGTCCCACAAAAATGGGAATATTGGGTGTTGGGAGAGGTTGATGGGGTGGTGGAGCTTGGGAATCATGAGGGCTTCTTTCTTGATGATAAAGGGGATTTGGGCGGCTTGTGGAAGGGCCAGAGTGAGGGTATTCCGGCATGTGCCCCAGTGTTTCAGGGCTCTTTTGTGTTTTGGCTATGGCTAGCTGCATTGCATTCATCTCTAGTCCCATCCTTTCAATCTTTTCCATCGCTTCTTTTAGCAACTGGCTCATCGGCCTCTCTTCCTCATTACTATTCTCTGAAGTAGTCATGCTTGTTGCTATCGGTCCTTTGGATCTGGTTTGATAGGAGTGTGTTGCCAGAGTTCTTTAACAACTAACTTGTCTGGATCAGACAACAACAAACTTTGTTAGCGTTAGAGTTTAACAGATTTGATCATAACACATAGAGGATGCAATGCTCCTAGGCAGTTAACCGTTTCTACATGCTTTGCTTTAAACAACATGCGTCATCCCGGTTTGCTCATTTATCCCCTTTTCTTGTTTTTTTTTGTTTTTTTTATTTTTTTTTTATTTTTCCCCTTTTTTTTATTTTTATATTTTCTTTTCCTTCTTCATTAAAAGCAGTCGAATCTTATGGGGATTGCCTACGTATCACGTCCCCGCGCGAATCAGACCAGGCGTAGTTCTGCCTTAAAGTAAAGAAACACAAAATTCTTGTGAAATCGTTAAATTCATTCTCAAAATTTTGCTATTACAAATTACTTCAAGCAAGGAATAGCAATAGTACAGACTCCACAGTTCTTAACCCGTTTTGACTAAAAGAAAAGAAAACAACATATGGAAAAGCAACAAAGCCAAATAAACAAGACTCAACCAAAGATTAATTTTCCAACTTAGGGGCCCGCGAGGCATCATTCGGCCTTTCCGCGGCCCTTGGTGTGAGGTCCCTCTGCAGGCTTTTCAACTCATTCATGATTCGGTGGACGCAACCCATGATGGAAACAAGGAGGGTCTTCCGAGGCATTTGCTCGCATGCCAGGCATCTCATGTAGATGTAATGCCCAATCTCGTCGATCCTTCCTCGAATGTTGTCCCTTTCTGCGAACAACTGCCTTATCTGTCGGTTCTTCAATCCTAGTGTTTGCGCATTGTTGGCAAGCTGATCCTGGAACATCTCCATTTGTCTTTCCATTCTGGTCATTGCATCGTAACATCGCCTTCTGTCGGCTTGGGCATCTCGTGTTTGCTTGAAGATCCTCTCTTGAAGAGAGGCATTCGTTTCCCTTAATGTCCCGATGCTCAGTTCATAATCCCTTATGACTTGTTGCAGGCGCTGCCTCCGGGCCATTGTACCCTTTGCCCACTTGGTCCGCAATCTTGCTGTGCTAGCCTTGGCTCTTTCCAAATCTTCCTGGCATTCCGCAACCTGATCCTTTAACCCCGCTATCAATCTTTTATCCGCCCGGCTTCTCAGCTGGTTATCAGCCTCCTTTTTCATCCTCCGGATCTGAGCTTTGAGGATCTCGCCTTCTCTGATTAATCTGTTCTTTTCTCCCTTGTGGGCAGCAGACTGTAATTGGCATTCAAACCTCATATCCTGAACTTGTTGCTTCAGTTTGCCTGTTTCGGCAAGATATTCCCGCTCTTTGGCCAACCAGCCCCACTGCTCTTGTGAAGATTTGGCAAATTCTTGCAGGTGAGGTCTTTTGGTCGGTCTTCCAGATGATGTCTCCCCTTTGTACCAGGCCTGATACCCGGGCGAAACTTCCCCTTTTGCCCGATTCATTACACAAGTATTTGCTTCTAAGTATTGACATTGGCTCCAAATTTGGCGAACCCTTGCTTCAGGAAACTGGCCGTCGGGACTGATCTCAATCACCTGGGTGCTTAGATCCTCGTCTTTCGGCACTATCTGACACCTCCCAAGTTGCCTTAAAACCCGATGCGGCGCGTATGGTTGAATGCTCTTAAGTCCCATTAAGAGAAAATGGGGCCTGGCTGCTGGCATGTATATGACTTCGTCGATCGGTAACCATCCTAGCGCCCACTGTATTTGACTGGCGTTGAGGGTATGGAAATATGAGGTCCATGCTGTGACTCCTTCCGGTAGGTAGGTCTCATTAACTCTGGTATAGAACTCCTCTATGCAGGTCTTTTCAGCGGATCCATGGCTCAGAAACTGGGCTCGGTGACATAGGTGTTCGGTCATCCACATTTGCAACAACAAATTGCAACCCTCGAAAAAGCTTCCTCCGGCTTTGCAAGACGTGAGAGCCCGGAACATATCAGATACTTATCATGGGCGCCAACGTACTATCTCTCTGTGTGAGCAACGTACTGACGACCCCTGCTATCTTTATGTCAATATTCCCGTCTTTTCTTGGGAATACTAGTAGTCCTAAGAAAGTTATCATGAAAGCAATCCGTCTATGTTCTTCCCACTTTTGACGATTACTTTTGCTGCACAACTGGTTTTCTGGCTTGTCGAATCCTCCTATGTGACCATATCTTTGATATATGAAACTCATGCTGCAAAAACCTTTTGCCAAGTCAGGGTTATGAATTGTTCTGACTATCTTTAAGGAGTCCAGAAACCGGTGTATTGCTACAGCTCTTGGAGCAATCAGATATTTGTGCCTCAAAGGAGTCTCAGCGCTGCCGATATACCCTGCTATTTCTTCTAAAGTTGGGGTAAGTTCAAAATCCGAGAAATGGAAGACATTGTGCGCAGGATCCCAGTGGGGGACTAGTGCCCTTATGATATCTCCTCGTGGCCTGATATCCAACAAACTCGTGAGGCCTTTCAGATGCTTCTTGATTTCGTCATGCCCTTCTTTGCCTAAATCATTCCACCAGAGCCGCAATTGGAGGGGGATTTTATTCATGATTGAAAAGGGTTCATTTGGAGTCGTGCTCATTCTGCACATTTATTAATAAGATTTTAACAAACGAAACTTATTCTGATAAAAAACAAAAATATATACGATTTTTCTCAAAAGGATTTCTGAACACGACCTCTCAGCACTTCATGAACGAAGATTTTTAAGGTTGTGTGAGGGAAAAAAACGAGGTGGCCGTCTGTACCAAGGCACCCTTCCGGAGTTCCTTTCGGGAACATTTGGCCATTTTTGACATAAGCGGCATCACCCGGACTTGTTTATGACTCTTTTATCATTTTTCAAAAATAGAAAATTCAACATTGCAAACACGGCCTTTCAATGCCTCGGGGACGAATATTTTTAAGGCTATGTGGGTCGACTGGACCAAAAAAAATGACCAAAGGGTGGCTGTTTATGCAAAGTCAGCCTTCCGGCGTCCCATTCGGGAACATTCGGCTATTTATGACAAAACAACATCACCAAAATTAAAATTTGACATATACTTTTTGTTATTTATTTATTTTTGGCTTTTTTAGCAAAAGGTGGGGTTGGTCCCGATGAGGGTTGCCTACGTATCTCACATCCGGTGAGAATCAAACCCGCGTAGTTCGGGCAATCAAGGATAAGTAGATGAACTAACTTCTTTTTTTTTTAATTATTATTATCTTTGTGAAAGAACTACTTTAAAAGAAGAAAGGAAGTATTGATTTTCTTTTTAAAAGAAAGACTTCTAAGATATATCTTGAATTTTCATTTGTTTTTTTTTCTTATTCTAAAAAGAAAATATTTTTGGAATTCTACTTTTAATAAAAGAAATGCTTCTAAAAAAATTATTTTTGAATTTTGAATTTTCTTTTCAATATTTAAAGAAGAGGGAAAATATTTTCGGATTCTTTTTATTATATATATATACGTTGTTTTTTTAATAATTAAAAAAACTTTCTAAAGAAGTCAATAACGGAAACTATTTTTGGATTTTTGTTTCGAAAACTGGGAGTCTAAAAGAACTTTTCTAGACTTTGCAAGACAAACATTTTCGCAACAAATAAAGATATATATACATTTTAGGAAATAATGAAAAACCTTTGGATTTATATATATATATATATATATATTTGCAACTAATAACAAATTAATTTTTTTTTTAAAAACAAACTATTTTATTATTTTTTATTTTTATTTTGGCATTTTCATAAACAAATAAATAAATAAAAACCCATTTCAAAACAAGACTCTCTTTTTTTTTCATTTTTATGGCAAGACAAACTATTTTTTCTAATTTGTTTTTTTTTTTTGAAAAACAAGACAAAGCCACTACTCTTTTTTTCTATTTTTCCCTTGCTTTTAATAAAACAAACTAATAAGACACTTTTTCATTTTCTCAAAATTTCGGTAGAGTTTTGACAGTATTTGTGTATTAGGTTTTTTCAAAAATAAACAATCAATTCCCTAACCGCTATTTCTTTTTTTTTTCAATTTCACAATATTCATAATATTCAAACACCGGTCAGCGAGACAAAATAAATGCACGGAAAACAAATATGATGCCTCAGGATGGTCTATTATTTTCAGGTTGCTTGTCCTAGACGGACCCAACCCCTGTGTTGAGTCCCCTAAGTCAAATGCACATGATGCAAACAAACGTTCCTACTAGGGATCCGGCATGAAGTCACGTTATTCTATGTTCAAAACCTGGGTCGGTGTTCTAGACAGTGTACCCGAGCGGACAACTCGAGCTGAGGAAGGAGCTCCTTTCCGGGAACCAAAAGGCCAGCCGGCTTAGAAACTTTCCGAGCCTCTTTTATTCAGGGTATGACACTAACAGAATAGGGAGTCTCAACCAGTAAGCACATCCCCGGAGGTAAGAAGAGAAAGGTTTCGGCACAATTTATATACAGTTCAAATAATATTAAAGCGGTAAAAGCATCACTTAGCACATTGAGCCCAAACATATAATAAAATCAGATAATAAATAAAGCCAAATAATAACAATTATTCTAAGCTCGAATTCTTAACCCTGAACCAGTGGTTCTGGGTAAGGATATCCCCAGCGGAGTCGCCAGAGCTATCACACCTCCTTTTTCCGCACCCGATGGGGCGCAAGGGAGTTTTTTTCCAATTAAAGGACAATCGAAAGGGGATTTATTTATTTATTTCAGAGTCGCCACTTGGGAGATTTAGGGTGTCCCAAGTCACCAATTTTAATCCCGAATCGAGGAAAAGAATGACTCCATATTACAGTCTGCGTACCAGAAATCTAGATAAGGAATTCTGTTAACTCGGGAGAAGGTGTTAGGCATTCCCGAGTTCCGTGGTTCTAGCACGGTCGCTCAACTGTTATATTCGGCTTGATTATCTGATTTTATACAAATGTGAACTTATGTGCCAATTTTATCTTTTAACCGCTTTTATCATTCAATGTTATTTTTATAGGACTTGCAACGTCGTGAAAACATATCTCGAACCACGTTACATCAATGCACCCGTGGTTATTGACATATTTCGACTCAGTTGAGATTTGGATTTGGGCCACATAAATGTGCACCCGAATTTAGGGAGATATCATTATTAAAGTCGCGCCTAAAGCAACTAGCGCATTATTATTTTGGGGTAGGGCCGTGAAATTTGCTAAACGGCCCGTCCCGGAATCTAAGTATTTAATACATATATTTAGTGAGGGCCCCGCAATTTTGTCCCTTTTATTTGGCGAGGCTCGCCTCATTTTTATTATTATTATTATTTTTTTTAAGAATTTACAACGTTATGGAAATGCGTCTCAGACCACGTCACAATCAATGTACCCGTGATTAGAACCACATTTCGACTCCGTTGAGACTTGGATTTGGGTCACATAAATGTGCACCCGAGTTAAGAAGGTAACATTATTAAATACGCGCTTAAAGCAACTAACGTATTGTTATTTTGGAAAGACCGTGAAATTCGCTAAGCGGCCTGTCCCGAATTCTAAGAATTTTAATAGGGTTCCTATTATTCCTAACTTTGCTAACGTATTGTTATTGTTATTAAACCCAACTTCCATTACTAACAAATGAGAAATAAGGTTTAAACGCTAGTAGTCATGATTTTTTTTCATTCAGACGTTCACATACCCATTACAACGAGAGTACATAATATATGCGAGCACATATGTTCGCAACAAATCACCGGATGTCAAATTGCTCCCTTAATAAACACAAATATATGCATAGAAGTAGACATTCTCGTAAAAAAAACTTAAGTTCACAATATGTTCTCACATTTACTTTAAGCATATGCAGTAACTAATCATAAGATGAACATTTTAACAAAAAAACAACGAAAATTGCATTGTTGACATTCATCTTAAACCATAATATGCGAATCGAACGAAATGAAACAAAGGACGAAGAACACTAACCTTCGAACCTCGACAAACCTAGAACGACAAATAGCGCCCCCGACGAAACTCAAACCGGATCTCATTGAACAACGACGGAACCTCGGACAAACACCTCGACGTACCGGACCTCGACGAACCAAAGCCGACCTCGATGGAAATAGAAAACTCGGACCCGCAAGTGCTAACAATCTGCCATGTTCGCTGCTACTGACCTTTCTCGACCCAGCAGCTTGGTGCGAAAAACACAGCAACAGCTGCCTACGTTCCGACGAGGGGGGGTGACGACGAGGTTTGCTGGATTTTTGGCTCGGCAGGTGGTTTTGGGGTAGGGTTTGGTTAGGTTCAGGCGTTGGGGGGGAACTGGTTGCGACGTGATGTTTGGACGCTGTGGGTGGTGTTTTTGGAGTACATTGACAATGGGGGGGGAGCTGGTGGTCGACGGACGTGGGGTGGTGGCGTTTTGGAGTTTGGACGTGAGAGGGTGGCGACGAAAGGTTGCAGGGCTTCAAACGTTGGGGGGGTGCGACTGGAGGTGGAGAAGTCTATTTGGTGGTGGTGTTAGGGTGGTATTTGGGGCAGTGGTCGACGGAGGGAGCTCGCAACGGCAACAATGGCGGTTTGTTGATGGTGGTTGGACGTGGAAGTGACGGGTTGCTTCAATGGAGGGTGCGTTAGGGTTTTGTTCTTCTCCTTTTGGAGAAGATGAACAGTGGTCGACGATGGTTTTTCTGGTTTTCGTCGATGGAGAGGAAGCTGTTGGTCGAGGGTCGTTTTTCTTTTTCTTTCCGTAGGTTTTCTTTCTTTCTTCTTTATGAAGAAGAAAGATGAACAGTTGTTTTCTTCAAAAAAATTTCCAAGTCCTCCCATGCTTTTGCCTTTGTCCGTATTTTGTAATGTTTTGCCAAGAAAAATGAGCCTCACGCGTGGTGGGGTTCAAGGTTTATGTCCCCCACGCGTGGTGGGGTTCCCCATGTGTCCTGGACACGGTTTATTATGGGTTAGGTCCGAAATTAGGCCTAAAACCGGGTAGTTTGAACCCGAATATTATTCTTTTGCCCGGACCCGAGAAATAGGAACACGTTGCTTAACTAGTCCTATGTAAGCAAAATAACTACCAAAAATAAGACTAGTATTCAAACAAAACTATATCTTTTTAAATATTTTTTCAAGATTTAAAATAGCTACAAAATATTAATAAAACTATTTTTGTAATTTTCGTTTTTTTTAAATATTAAGATAAAATATGAAGCAATATTTTTTGTATTTTTCAAAGTTAAAATGACTATAGAATATTAATAAAACTATTTTTTTTTGTAATTTTCGTTTTTTAATAAAGACAAAAATATAAAGTAATATTTTTTGTATTTTTCCAAAATTAAAACGACTACAAAACATTAATCGAATTATATTTTTTGTAATTTTCGAATTTATATAAAGTACCAAAATAAAGTACAATTTTTGTATTTTTCAAGTTTATGAGAAATACATAAACTAAAATTTATATATATATTTTGTGATTTTTTTTTCTTTTTGCAACGAAATAAAGTAAAATAGTTAAAATGGCTATATTAGACCCAATTTCATATTTATGCTCGATATAATAATAATACATTCTTAAACACGGGTATGCATTTATGCGACCCAAATCCAAATCCCAAAACATTGAATAAAAATACGTTCCGGATCGTGGATGCATTTTATGTGACCCAATCCAAAGACATGTTTTTAAACGATGTTCACATTCTTTAAAAAATATAATAATGAAAGCGGTAAAAAGATAAAACTTGCACATGAGTCCATATTTGTATAAAATCAGATAATCAAGCCAAATATAACAGTTGAGCGACCGTGCTAGAACCACGGAACTCGGGAATGCCTAACACCTTCTCCCGGGTTAACAGAATTCCTTATCCGGATTTCTGGTGCGCAGACTGTAATACAGAGTCATTCTTTTCCTCGATTCGGGATTAAAATAGGTGACTTGGGACACCCTAAATCTCCCAAGTGGCGACTCTGAAATAAAGAAATAAATCCCGTTTCGACTGTCCTTTAATTGGAAAAACTCCCTTGCACCCTCGCGGGGGCGGAAAAAGGAGGTGCGACAGCTCTGGCGACTCTGCTGGGGACAAAAGTGTTATCTTCTTGGGATAACGTTGTTGAGGATAATGCTGCTGGGGAATTTTATCCCTTCAAATCGATGCTTCATTCTTCTGGAAGCTGCTGGGGATGATAATGGTTTTTGCTTTTCTGAGCACAAATGTCATTCCTTTGTTCTGTATGCTGGGGAACAACTTCCTTCATTGGAAACTTATTATGTCGGGGGCAACACTGGTTCAATGACCACTTCCCTTGAGACTGGTGTTATATTTATTCTTCCTCGAGTGGGTACCTGACTTCCAGAAAATTTTCCAAATGAAAGGAAAATTTCCTGCCCCAGTTTTACAGTCTCCCTTATGGCATGCATTTCTGTCATCAATGCCATTCCCTTTACCTGTTTCAAATCAAACAAAATTTGTTAGTTTAAAACGTGGTGGTTGGTTGTGATACTCCCACTGGGATGGTTTTCCCTTTTCCCTTCCTTGCTCTGCGTTCCACAACTTGTTGGGGATGATATTATTTGCTGGGGATAATCCTTTTCTGCTGGGGATATCCCTCTTCTTTCGTGGCATGGCTCGGAAACTTGCATTTTCCCGACCTTTTAGTCTCGCATGAATTTCCCAAATGACTATACCATTTGTATGTATTAGTCAGATCTTATCTTGGAAAGCTGATGGCCTATTTTGAAGTCATTTCCCACTGGTTCTGACCAAACAGACTCTACTGGGGAATTTTCTATGAAAGGAGAAAGATAAAAAGGAACAGAATAAAAGACAAAAGAAAAAAGATGACTCTTTAACGAAAGAAACTATAAATAAAAAAACTATCACACGCAGACACCGACTCTAATGGTCATGACATGCATATGTGGCCTATCCTCTGCTGTCAATCATCTTTCAAGATCTTCAATTGGCAATTCCCCATCTGATTCTTAATCTTATTCGACTTGTAGTGCCCGAAGGGTTTTCACTATCAAGCCTCTCTCATTTTGGGTTTTTCTCTCAGCTTTCATCGCCTTATGGTGTCCGTGAAGATTTTCACCGATAAGACTCTCTCATTTATATCACTTTCCAGCTGGGGATTTGGAGTGTTGCCGGTATGACTCTCTCTGCTGGAGATTAGAGTCCTTTCTGCTGTGGAACAGAATGTTATGTTCGCCGGTAAGACTCTCATTTGTCTGACTTGGCATCTTTTGCAGACTGGTCAGAAGGTCTTTCTTTGGACCGTAATGTGGGTTTTTTGGATAGGCTTAGAAAGAAAGGGTATTAAAGGCTCAAAAACAAATCAAATTTGGGGTTCAAAATTACAACCTTCGAAATCATATTTGTTTACCACGAGCGCAACCCTTGCCCCAGTTTCTTGCTTGGGGATTATTTATTTAAATTTTTTTTATTTATTACACCATGCATACCATGCACATTATGCACACTATGCACCCTATGACCGAGCCGTGAAGCGCCTACGTATCCTCTTTGAGGAATCAGGTCAAACGTAGTTCCCAATTCCTCTTTTTTCATTTGACTTTCTTTTGTTTTTTTTTTCATTTTTCTTTTTCTTTTTCGTTTTTTTTTTTGATTTTTTCTTTACCTTCCAGGCTCGTATTTCCTAGTCGTTGCTATTGATTCCGAACGAGGGGTATGAAAGAAAATAAATAAGGCTCAAAAGGGGTAACGAAGGATAAAGTGTTTAGGTAGCAGAATAAAATGCCTTCGTCATTCCAGTCTTCAAAACATGCCAAGTGCAAACAACACAATTGAACATAGATTTATAGTCTCTTCCGATGGTGCTGGACTTGACAATTATGTTAAACACTTGCTTTTTCATTTGTCATTTCTAAAGCACTGCTGGGCGACACTCTCACTCTCATGCACGACCCTCATGCCAATTTGGCGAATCTTGCATTTAACGGTTTTCTTTATGTTTTACTTGCCCCAGTTCCACATGACTCGGGCTTCAAATAATCTCAAACCGTTCTTATTTCCTTTAAATGCTTTGATCACCTTCCCAGGGTTTTATGATTAACTTTATAGACTAGGCCCAAACTGTGTGCGCATGTCATGTCCCTAGAATCGGCATTGAACGAAAATGACAAAAGGACTAAATAAAAAGATGACTGGAAATAATAAAAGACCGGCTTTTGTATTAGACTTCCGGCGAAATGGTTAGAAAAACAAACAAAACAACCAGAATAAAATCTTAACACAACATCAACGAGACTTAAACAAACTGATACGACAAAAATGGAAAGATAAGAAGGTTTGACACAAGACAATATTCGGATTACAACCCTAAGAATAATCCGGATAACAGAAATGACAACAAAATAAACCACCAACAGCTTCTCTCTTGCTAACCAAGGAACGGAGCGTCCTCCCATTTTATCAAAATTGGCATCTTAGCCACTAAGCTTTGCATTAGTATTGCCAAGACCATTATCAGCTTCCATATCATCAACCTCCGTCAACAAGTTCTCGATAGGGTTCGAGTGCTCCATGTTACTGTTATCGATCACAATCCGCCCTTCTTGGATCATTTTCTCTACTTCCCTTTTCAAATTACGACAACTCTCAATGTTGTGCCCTATGACATTGGAGTGGTACGCGCATTGCGCTGCCGGATCAAAGTTTCTTGCATGTGGATCTGGAGTATATGCGGGGAGCGGCTCAATCAAGCCAGCATGCTTTAGCCTTTCAAACAGACTTGCATAAGATACTCCGATAGGGGTGAGAGCCTTTCCTCGTTTCAGCAACCTTTCGTTCCTAAATGCTTGATTGGGCCGGAAACCTGATCCAGGGGGCTTCCGGTAGGCTTGTGAGGGTGGATAGGCCTTCTGTGGAGCTGGGTATTTGGAAAGTGAAGCCCATCTTTGGGAACCTCGTGGAGAGAAGTAGCATTGGGGAGGGGAGTAGCGTGGACGAGTGATGGAGCTACTCGGGTAGCTAGGAAAGCTGTCATAAGTGGGTTGGGATGGAGAGTATGGGGGATGGGTAATGCCAGAGTTTGAAAAGCTTGGCGGTGGTGGGGGTGGTGCTTTCCCAGTTATCCATGCCTGATACATGTCTGCCACATGTTGTCTAAGCATTTTCACTTCTTCTACCAACCCGTTGTTCTGTTCGACCAATTGTTGTCGGTCATCAGTACCGACCCATCCTGTTTTGATGTTCTGTGTCATTTGCTTTGCAGGGAGGAGTTACCACAACCAACCACTTTTCTATATATGAACACAACAAAAGGAAGCCAGCACATTAGTGTCAGGGCATTTGACAGATAATCATATATTAGAGATGCAATGCACCTAAGCAGTTAAACTGTTCTATCAGAAATGCGATGCACTTGCGCTTTCCTTTATTTTTCTTTCTTCCCTTTTTTTTTCTTTGGTGGTCGAATCTTATAGAGATTGCCTACGTATCATGACCCCGCATGAATCAGACCTTGCGTAGTTCGGACCAATGAAAGATAAGCAATACTAATCATTTTTTCAATTTTCATATTAAAATAAATTGGGTTTCAAAGGTTTGAAAACGACCTACAAACTCGAATATCAAACAACCCACATATTTTAATCAAAAGATTTACAAACTCCAAAAACAAATGGCCAGCTTCCTTTCTCTGTTTGACAAATGCAACCGAACGGTTATTTTTGCAAATGTGGCCCCTTCCAAATTTTGAGGCCGGAGAGGATTATTTTACGACACTTTACAAACTTGTTCATTCTTTTACGAAAATAGCCTTTCGACAATTGAAAGATACTCCAGGGCTATTTCGGCAAGAACGGTTTAAGACGCGGTCAAAGCTGGCTCGGCTTATTTTGACCAAAAATCCAAACGGTATTCACCTGACCGTTGACTCTTTGTTTTTTTTTTCAAATTACAATAAAAACCAGGTGTTGCAACACGGCCCTTCAGCGCCTCGGGGACGAAAATTTTTTAAGGCTGTGTGGGTCAACTGAACCAAATTTTAAAAAATGACCCAAAGGTGGCTGTTTATGCAAAGTCAGCCTTCCAGCGTCCCTTTCGGGAACATTCGGCTATGTCTTGATAAAACAGCGTCACCCGACTTCTTTATGACAAAACTAAAATTTGACATATTTTTTTTTTGGCTATTTTGTTTTAGCAAAAAGTGGAGGCTGGACACTGCCCGACTTATTTATGAAAAAAATTAAAATTTTGACATGTTTTTTATTTATTTATTGGTTTTTGGCTATTTTAGCAAAAATGGGGGTTGGACCCGATGAGGGTTGCCTACGTATCTCACATCCGGTGAGAATCAAACCCGCGTAGTTCGGGCAGGTCATGAATAAAGTAAGTAAACTAACTTGACTTGAACTTGAGAGATCATTATTGGGAAGACATAGAGATTATTATTGGGAGAATATTTTTGAGAGTAATACATTCTGGAAAATTTCAAGAGTGTTAGAGAGTAAAAGAGAAAGACAACTTGAACTTTCACTCGAATAATTTCTGTTTGCTTTTCTCGAGTGTTATTCAAAAATCCGAAACTACTGCCTCTTGTATCTGTTCTCTCTTCTGCTTTGACTGTGATTGCACTTTGGTATTGCTGGGTTTTCAATCTGTTACTGGGTTATTCTACTGGTTGTTGCTGTTTTTGCGGTGTTGCTGAATCTGCTATTGCTGTTGTATTATTGCTGTTGACTCCTTCATTTCTTCTTGTATTGCCATTTCCAGGTACACATTTGTACAATCTCGGCTTGAAGCAAAAAATAAAATATTAATCAGGCTTTGTTCCTGTTGAATTCCTCCTGTTTAGATTTGTGGTTGAATATAATTTTTCTTTCTTTGTATAAAGATGTAGTTGAATGATTAATGAGTAATGAGGTTGCATATGTATAATTTCTTCATCTAATAATGTTAGTTTAAATTAATCGGAGAATAATTAATCTGTTTTTGTTCTAGTATTATTGAATAATAGAATATAGAATGAAAGTAGTTTTCCTTTGTACAAACTCGATCGCAATTTTCCATTCACATTAGCCGTAACTTAATAACTAATAAGTTACGTTTTCAGCATGTAATTAATTGAGAAATTTTCTTTTATTTTTAGAGACAAACTTAATAGAAAAATGTAGTCTTTATAGGTTTATCCTCTAAAATAAAAATGAGACGAGCCTCGCTAAATAAATCACACATCGCCGGGGCCCTCAAAAAATACATAACCATTGACTAGACTTTGGATTTGGCCGTTTAATGAACCTTCATGGCCTTTTCCTAAAATAATAATACGTTAGTCTCTTTAGGACGCGCCTTAATAAACCTTACCTTCTTAAACTCGGGTGTGCATTTCATGCGACCCAAATTCAAATCCTAAAACATTGAATAAAAATATGTTCCGGATCGCGGGTGCATTTCATGTGACGCAATCCAAAGACATGTTTTAAACGATGTTCACTTTCCTTTAAAAAATATGATAAAAGCGGTAAAAAGTTAAAAGTTGCACATAAGTACATATTTGTATAAAATCAGATAATCAGCCGAATATAACAGTTGAGCGACCATGCTAGAACCACGGAACTCGGGAATGCCTAACACCTTCTCCCGGGTTAACAGAATTCCTTATCCGGATTTTTGGTACGCAGACTGTAATATGGAGTCATTCTTTTCCTCGATTCAGGATTAAAATTGGTGACTTGGGACACCCTAAATCTCCCAAGTGGCGACTCTGAAATAAACAAATAAATCCCGTTTCGATTGTCCTTTAATTGGAAAAACTCCCTTGTACCCTCGCGGGTACGTAAAATGGAGGTGTGACAGCTCTGGCGACTCTGCTGGGGATTTGGTCCAGAACCACTGGTTCAGGGTTTAAGAATTCAAGCTTAAAATAACTGTTATAGTTGGCTTTATTTTTTATCTGATTTTTACATGATATATGCCTAATGTGCTAAATGATGCTTTTACCGCTTTAATATTATCTGAATTGTGTATATAAAACTGCTACGAAACCCTTCTTCTTTCTGAGTCTTCTGAATTTATGGTGTACACGTGCGCGTGGCCCACCTTTCTGTTAGAAGTCATACCAAATAAGACGAAGTTGGGACAAGTAACTTAGGCCGGGCAGACTTTCGTGCTCCCGGTACGTTGCCCCCACTTCGGCTCAAACTGTCCGTTTGGGTAAGCCAGGGCTAGATCAATATGCCTCAGGTTTTTTCACTTAGAATAACTCAGCTTCATGCCGGATCCCTAGTAGGAGCGATTGTTTGCATCACGTGCATTTGACTTTGGAGACTCAACACAGGGGTTGGGTCTGTCTAGGACAGGTGTACCAAAAAAAAAATGACCATCCTGATGCATCTTACTTGCTGCTACTTGCGCATTTATTTGATCCGAATTTGTGTGTTGACTAACTTTTGAATATCAGGAATAATATTTTAAAATTGAAAAAAAGAAATAGCGGTTAGGGAATTGACTGTTTATTTTTGAAAAAAAAAACCAATGCCCAAATACTGTCAAAACTCTGCCGAAATTTTGAGAAAATGAAAAAAAATGTCTTATTAGTTTGTTTTATTAAAACCAAAGAAAAAATACGACCCAGTCCATTTCGAACTGGGTCGACCCAGTCCATAACCCAAAAGACCCAAACCAGACTTCATATATATAACTCATCCCATAAACCTTTCAATTAATTAAAAATCAATACTTTTTCTCTACCCAACCCATTATCTTTCCACTCATCCCCATTACATTAAATAAACATATCACACCACCCCATTATATTTTGTCCCCCATGCTTCATTTAAAATAATGCAAGATTCCCCTTTAAATTAAATCTTGTCCCCCCTTTATATTAAATAATCATATCACAACCCACCCCATTTCATTTTGTCCCCCATGCTTCAAATAAACAATTACAAAATGTACAATTCCTAAACTACCCCTTCCGACCTTACTGAAATTACCAAACTACCCCTGAACGTATTACAAATTTACCAAACTACCCATCAGCTATAACACATCAATTAATCAAACTTAACCAAAATATAGACAATATGATCAATTTCTAACAATGTTCAAACAACAATATGAACATGGATGAACATCATAACAACAATATCACATGAACACGATTTTAACAACATTTTAACAACAAATCACACGAACACAAATTGAACAACAAAGAACAACTAAAATTTGATTGAACAAATTTTTAGCAACAAACAATCCTATTTTCGGATTCAACAACTACAACAAACAAGTATATTTAGATTTCTAACTTCAATCATATTGAACTTAAAATCAACTACTCTAACAACATTACAACAACAATTCCTATATTAAACTTTATGAGACAAATTCAAGAAATAATCATAAATGATAAACAAGAAATCAAACTATACAAATTTCGGATTCAAGAACAATCAAACAAAGTATGAACATGAATTAAATCTATTTTAAACAACAAACATGATGGATTTAAACGATTAAACCAACATATTTCTCTAAACACAACTAAATTCTTTTAGACAAATAACAAGATCGACGAATAAACAATTATGAACTTAAGCTTAAACTTAACAATATTAACAACTTCTAACAATACATAAACACATGAAACAAATTGAAGAAATAGTTAATTAAATTTCAATTTGAATCTAACAAACATCAAACTAACAAATACTTACTTAAACAATAATACAAACATGAAATAAACATGAAAACAACTAATTAAACTTCTATTTTGAAATCTGAAAATTAATTTAACAAACAACATGAACACACTAGAAAATTATTTCAAAGATGAACAACGAACAAAACAAGGATTAAATCATTTAACGATTTTGGATCCGGAAAATATCAAACAAAATATGGACAAAAATAAAACTCAAAAACAACTAACCGGAGATGAATCAACGACGAACTTTGATTGTAAACAAATCTATCCGAGCCTCGACCAAAGCTCGAACGAAGGACGACGAAGACAAAGAAGAAGTAGAAGCAGCCTGCAGCTACTGCCGCGACGAGCAGCAGCACTACGACGAGAAGCAGAAGCAAGCCGGAGCAGCGAGCAGCAGCACGTCGCGGACAGCAATGGACGACGACATGGTCGACGTCGAAGCTCGTCCATGGTTGGACGTAGTAGAAGGCAGAAGAAGATGGAACGCAGCAGCTCGGGGACTTGAAGTTGAACAACGAAGCAACAGCAGCTGGAGGCGACGAAGAAAACTGAAACCATAGCAGCTGCGTGAGCAGCAGTTCGTCGAGGAAAAATATGAAGCAAGCCGCGATGGGTTTTCTCCTCCGTTGGTCGAGGGTTTTCCGGCGGAGAAGAAGACGAAGCAGCGGCGGAGGAGCTGGTCGTGAGGTGAAGGCTGGTGGTCGACGTTGGGCAGCCATGGTTAGAGCTTAGTGAAGCTTGGAGAAGAAGAAGATGATATGAGGGGGGTGGCGGATTGTTTAGAAATTTTTTAGGGTTTTTGTCTTCTTTTTGTTTTGTTTTGTTTTGTAAAATGTAAGACAAAGGGGTTTGGGTCTTTTGGGTTATGGACTGGGTCGACCCAGTTCGAAATGGACTGGGTCATAGGGAAGATTGGGCCATTTTTTGGGCCTGTGGCTTGAAATCGAAGAAGAGGCCCAATTCCGACTTTCTTTATATTTTTGCTCTCTTTTCTTCTTTTATTTTTCTAAAACTAAATTATAAAAATACTTAAACTATTATTAAGAACTAAATTAAGTTATAAAAGCGCAAATTAACTCCCAATAACAATTAACGCACAATTAAGTATTAATTAAGCATAAAATTGTATATTTGGACATTAAATGCTAAAAATGCAAACGATGCCTATTTTTGTAATTTTTAATTTTTGTAAAACAAATTTAATTACTAACAATTGTAGAATTAAATCCTACATGCAAAATGCGACATATTTTTGTATTTTTTATTAATTTAGCAAATAAACACGCACAGACAAATACAAATAATTATTCAAAATATCACAAAATTGCACACCAAAGAAAAATCATTTTATTTTTGGATTTTTTGGGAGTAATTCTCATATAGGGCAAAAATCACGTGCTTACAGCTGCCCCTCTTTGCCCGAAGACACGAAGGGTTTTCGTGCAAAGATAAAGCGAGCGATTTTTGCCCATCCGAGTACTCCGTTGAAGCATTTTTTGAAAAAGATTTGACCGAACCTTTGCTTCAAAGGTTTCCTACATATCCTGGGCTAAACAGGAATCAGGTCAATGTAGTTCGGGAAATTTTGGTAGCTGGGACTACCGTGGGACTGCATTGTTACTGTTGTTGCATGCTATTACCACTGCTTACCGATCTCCTTGTTACACCATGCTTAAAAGAAAACAAGAAGCTAGGCTAGAGTACAATTTGTTTTTGTTGCCTTGCTTCCTTGTCTGCTTGCATTTCTTCCGGTGCTTTTCTTCTTTTGACACATGTACTTGAGTTTGTACTGTGACCTCTTGTTGCAACCTTCTATTTCCCGGTGCCGGGGAATTTTATTGTTTCCTGCTGGGGCTTCCTATTGTAACCCTCTGTTTTATTGTCCTCTGACTTGATCTTGAAATGTATGCCTCTGTTATTTGGGCGGGCTCCCCACTTCAATACTTGAAAATTAAAGACTTAAAATGTATGCCTCTGTTATCTGGGCGGGCTCCCAAGTTCAATGCTTGAAATGTAAAGACTGAAATGTATGCCTCTGTTATCTGGGCGGGCTCCCAACTTCAATGCTTGAAATATAAAGACTGAAATGTATGCCTCTGTTGTCTGGGCGGGCTCCCAACTTCGACGCTTGAAATATAAATACTGAAATGTATGCCTCTGTTCTATGGGCGGGCTCCCAACTTCAACAACTGAAATGTAAAGACTGATATGTATGCCTCTGTTATCTGGGCGGGCTCCCCACATCAACAACAACTTTTAAAAATAAACGTCATTCATCTCTTCAGGCGGGCTCTTGACTTCAACAACAACTTTGAAAATAATAGCCATTCCTTTCTTCAGGCGGGCTCCTGACTTCAACCAATACATCGCCATTCCTTTCTTTAGGTTTGCAAGATTTCAAAAACTTTTAAAAACGCCTTTCCTCTCTTCAGGCGGGCTCCTGACTTCAACAACAACTTTAAAAATAATCGCCATTCCTCTCTTCAGGCGGGCTCCTGACTTCAACCAATACATCGCCATTCCTTTCTTTAGGTTGGCAAGATTTCAACAACTTTTTAAAAACGCCTTTCCTCTCTTCAGGCGGGCTCCTGACTTCAACAACAACTTTGAAAATAATCGCCATTCCTCTCTTCAGGCGGGCTCCTGACTTCAACCCATACATCGCCATTCCTTTCTTTAGGTTGGCAAGATTTCAACAACTTTTAAAAACGCCTTTCCTCTCTTCAGGCGGGCTCCTGACTTCAACAACAACTTTGAAAATAATCGCCATTCCTCTCTTCAGGCGGGCTCCTGACTTCAACAACAACTTTGAAAATAATCGCCATTCCTCTCTTCAGGCGGGCTCCTGACTTCAACCAATACATCGCCATTCCTTTCTTTAGGTTGGCAAGATTTCAACAACTTTTAAAAATGCCTTTCCTCTCTTCAGGCGGGCTCCTGACAACAACTTTGAAAATAATCGCCATTCCTCTCTTCAGGCGGGCTCCTGACTTCAACCAATATATTTTTCAATTGAAACTTCTTCTTTGATTCATCGGACTAAGATTTGATATCTTATCTTGGGAGAAAAATTTCATCGGACCAAGATTGTGACTCTAGGAGATAAATCGTCAGACTAGGTCCATTTTGTTGTGATCTTAGGAGAAAGATTCATCCGACTAAGATTTTATTATATTATCTTGGGAGAAAAATTTCATCAGACCAAGATTTTGACTCTAGGAGATAAATCGTCAGACTAGGTCCATTTGTTGTGATCTTAGGAGAAAGATTCATCCGACTAAGATTTTATCTTGGGAGAAAAATTTCATCAGACCAAGATTTTGACTCTAGGAGATAAATCGTCAGACTAGGTCCATTTGTTGTGATCTTAGGAGAAAGATTCATCCGACTAAGATTTTATCTTGGGAGAAAAATTTCATCAGACCAAGATTTTGACTCTAGGAGATAAATCGTCAGACTAGGTCCATTTTGTTGTGATCTTAGGAGAAAGATTCATCCGACTAAGATTTTATCTTGGGAGAACAATTTCATCAGACCAAGATTTTGACTCTAGGAGATAAATCGTCAGACTAGGTCCATTTTGTTGTGATCTTAGGAGAAAGATTCATCCGACTAAGATTTTATCTTGGGAGAACAATTTCATCAGACCAAGATTTAGATTTGGGTTACATAAATGCACACCCGTATTTAAGAAAATAACATTATTAAATACGCGCCTAGAGCGACTAGCGTATCATTATTTTGGGTAGGGCCAGGAAATTTGCTAAAACGGCTCCTCCCTAATTCTAAGCGATTAAATGTACATTTATTGAGGGCCCCGCAATCTATACATTTTATTAAGCGAGGCTCATCTCATTTATTTTCCTAAATGGATAAATCTTAAAGCGACTACATTTTGCTATTTAAAATTAGTCTCTAAAATGAATAAAGAAAATCCTAATTAATTACGTTTTTTTTATTATTATTATTTAAGAAAACATGACACGCTAATTGCTTGATTCATACAAATATTGATGAAAAAGGGATTTTATTCTTAATTTCGAAAATTATAAATTAAATAAAAATTCAACAACTAATATTCAAAATAAACAAATATAGCTAGATTAAAACTTAGCATTGTTATTTTTTTAAAAAAATATTATTGAGATTAATTATTCACAATCATTTGAAACTAAATTTAACCATAATTACTAAAGCTTATTAGAAAGTTTATTAGACTTAAACGTTCTTCTAATCTTGCTTAAGCTCAAGTCATGCCTTAATGCCTAATTTACGATGTTTAATTTAAATTCGTGTCTTAGCTAAATTTAGCTACTTGTTCATGATCAACCTATAATCTTGAAGCCTTCATAACTAGTGAATTAACCTATTTTGCCGAACTGATTTATTACAGACTAACTTATGATATTATTTTCTTATTCCAGTTATTATTTAGTAATTCATGAAATAGCTTAAATACAATCAACAAAAGGAACAAAGAAATAAAAACGAAATTAAAACTTCAAATTTTCATTCTTCACATGTATTCATGCTTCATATTTAGGATTACAATAACCAGCTTTTCAGTTGTGTACCTGATATTGGAAGCAAAAGAAAATGAATATGAGAATCAGCAGCAACAGTAAAATCAGTACAACACAGCAACAATAGCCCAGCAACAGTAACAACCCAGTAACAGGCCGGTGGAGTAGTAATCCCAAAAAAACAAAAGCTTCCAGCTTTGATGAAACAACAATTAATTCTGATTTCAAACAACAAAAGAAAGCAGAATATTTTTTTTTAGTTTTTTTTATTTGAAAGCTTAAATATTTTTCGGAATTTTCTCTCTCTTAAATGTTCAACGCTTTTCTCTCTCTTATTTTAAGATTTGTTTCTCTCTCCCGTTTTTTTCTCTTCTATCTGTGTATATTTTTTTTCTCTATCTCTCATGTCTGTTCTTGTCTTGTGTTCAAGACTTCATATATATAACTCATCCCATAAACCTTTCAATTAATCTTAGGAGAAAGATTCATCCGACTAAGATTTTATTATATTATCTTGGGAGAAAAATTTCATCAGACCAAGATTTTGACTCTAGGAGATAAATCGTCAGACTAGGTCCATTTTGTTGTGATCTTAGGAGAAAGATTCATCCGACTAAGATTTTATTATATTATCTTGGGAGAAAAATTTCATCAGACCAAGATTTTGACTCTAGGAGATAAATCGTCAGACTAGGTCCATTTTGTTGTGATCTTAGGAGAAAGATTCATCCGACTAAGATTTTATTATATTATCTTGGGAGAAAAATTTCATCAGACCAAGATTTTGACTCTAGGAGATAAATCGTCAGACTAGGTCCATTTTGTTGTGATCTTAGGAGAAAGATTCATCCGACTAAGATTTTATTATATTATCTTGGGAGAAAAATTTCATCAGACCAAGATTTTGACTCTAGGAGATAAATCGTCAGACTAGGTCCATTTTGTTGTGATCTTAGGAGAAAGATTCATCCGACTAAGATTTTATTATATTATCTTGGGAGAAAAATTTCATCAGACCAAGATTTTGACTCTAGGAGATAAATCGTCAGACTAGGTCCATTTTGTTGTGATCTTAGGAGAAAGATTCATCCGACTAAGATTTTATCTTGGGAGAACAATTTCATCAGACCAAGATTTTGACTCTAGGAGATAAATCATCAGACTAGGTCCATTTTGTTGTGATCTTAGGAGAAAGATTCATCCGACTAAGATTTTATCTTGGGAGAACAATTTCATCAGACCAAGATTTTGACTCTAGGAGATAAATCGTCAGACTAGGTCCATTTTGTTGTGATCTTAGGAGAAAGATTCATCCGACTAAGATTTTATCTTGGGAGAAAAATTTCATCAGACCAAGATTTTGACTCTAGGAGATAAATCGTCAGACTAGGTCCATTTTGTTGTGATCTTAGGAGAAAGATTCATCCGACTAAGATTTTATCTTGGGAGAAAAATTTCATCAGACCAAGATTTTGACTCTAGGAGATAAATCGTCAGACTAGGTCCATTTTGTTGTGATCTTAGGAGAAAGATTCATCCGACTAAGATTTTATTATATTATCTTGGGAGAAAAATTTCATCAGACCAAGATTTTGACTCTAGGAGATAAATCGTCAGACTAGGTCCATTTTGTTGTGATCTTAGGAGAAAGATTCATCCGACTAAGATTTTATTATATTATCTTGGGAGAAAAATTTCATCAGACCAAGATTTTGACTCTAGGAGATAAATCGTCAGACTAGGTCCATTTTGTTGTGATCTTAGGAGAAAGATTCATCCGACTAAGATTTTATTATATTATCTTGGGAGAAAAATTTCATCAGACCAAGATTTTGACTCTAGGAGATAAATCGTCAGACTAGGTCCATTTTGTTGTGATCTTAGGAGAAAGATTCATCCGACTAAGATTTTATTATATTATCTTGGGAGAAAAATTTCATCAGACCAAGATTTTGACTCTAGGAGATAAATCGTCAGACTAGGTCCATTTTGTTGTGATCTTAGGAGAAAGATTCATCCGACTAAGATTTTATTATATTATCTTGGGAGAAAAATTTCATCAGACCAAGATTTTGACTCTAGGAGATAAATCGTCAGACTAGGTCCATTTTGTTGTGATCTTAGGAGAAAGATTCATCCGACTAAGATTTTATTATATTATCTTGGGAGAAAAATTTCATCAGACCAAGATTTTGACTCTAGGAGATAAATCGTCAGACTAGGTCCATTTTGTTGTGATCTTAGGAGAAAGATTCATCCGACTAAGATTTTATTCTTCTGGAAGCTGCTGGGGATGATAATGGCTTTTGTTTTTCTGAGCACAAGTGTCATCCCTTTGTTATGTCTGTTGGGGAACAACTTCTCCATTGAAACTTATTATGTTGGGGCAACACTGGTTCAAAGACCATTTCCCTTGAGACTGGTGTTATCTTTATTCTTCCTCGAATGGGTACCTGACTTCCAGAAAATTTTCCAAATGAAAGGAAAATTTTCTGCCCCAGTTTGACAGTCTCCCTTATGGCATGCATTTCTGTAATCAATGCCATTTCCTTTATCTGTTTTAAATTAAACAAAATTTTTTAGTTTAAAACGCGGTGGTTGGTTGTGATACTCCTACTGGGATGGCTTTTCCCTTTCTCCTTCCTTGCTCTGCGTTCCACAACTTGTTGGGGATGATATTATTTGCTGGGGATAATCCTTTTCTGCTGGGGATATCCCTCTTCTTTCGTGGCATGGCTCGGAAACTTGCATTTTCCCGACCTTTTAGTCTCGCATGAATTTCCCAAATCATGCTTATTGTTTTTCTTGTTTTGTCCACGGGCTCTGGTCTTGAGGTTTAATAACCTTTGATTTCGGCAAGGATATCCCTCTTGACACTCGTCAATCCTTTTGCTGGGGATATCTTTCTTGACACTGGCCTCGCGCTTGTTCCTTCCTGACTATATCACTTGGATGTACTAGTCAGATCTTATCTTGGAAAGCTGATGGTCTACTTTGAAGTCATTTCCCACTGGTCTTGACCAAACAGACTCTACTGGGGAAATTTCTATGAAAGGAAAAGATAAAAGGGAACAGAATAAAAGACAAAGGAAAAAATGACTCTTTAACAAAAGAAACTATAAATAAAAATCTATCAAACGCAGATACCGACTCTATTGGTCATGACATGCACATGTGGCCTATCTTCTGCCGTCAATCGTCTTTCAAGACCTTCCCTTGACGATTCCCTATCTGATTCCCAATCTTATTCGACTTGTAGTGCCCGAAGGGTTTTCACTATCAAGCCTCTCTCATTTTGGTTTTCTCTCAGCTTTCATCGCCTTATGGTGCCTGTGAAGGTTTTCACCGATAAGACTCTCTCATTTGTATCACTTCCCAGCTGGGGATTTGGAGTGTTGCCGGTATGACTCTCTCTGTTGGAGATTAGAGTCCTTTCTGCTGTGGAACAGAATGTTATGTTCGCCGGTAAGACTCTTCATTTGTCTGACTTGGCATCTTTTGAAGACTGATCAGAAGGTCTTTCTTTGGACCGTAATGTGGGTTTTTGGACAGGCTAGAAAGAAAGGGTATTAAAGGCTCAAAAACAAAATAAATTTGGGGTTAAAAATTACAACATTCGGAACCAATTCTTTGCTTCCCACAAGCGCAACCCTTGCCCCAGTTTCTTGCTTGGGGATTATTTATTTATTATTTATATTTTTTGTTTTTTAATTTTTTTGTTACACTATGCACATTATGCACACTATGCATCCTATGACCAAGCCGTGAATCGCCTACGTATCCTCTTTGAGGAATCAGGTCAAACGTAGTTCCCAATTCCTCTGTTTTCATTTGACTTTCTTTTTTTTTTTATTGTTATCATTTTTCTTTTCTTTTCCTTTTTTTCGTTTTTTTTTTTTGATTTTTTTTTCCTTTACCTTCCAGGCTCGTATTTCCTAGTCGTTGCTATTGATTCCGAATGAGGGGTATGAAAGAAAATAAATAAGGCTCAAAGGGGGGTAACGAAGGATAAAGTGTTTAGATAGCAGAACAAAACGCCTTCGTCATTCCAGTCTTCAAAACATGCCAAATGCAAACAACACAATTGATCATAGATTTATAGTCTCTTCCGATGGTGCTGGACTTGACAATTATGTTAAACACTTGCTTTTTCAT
Organism: Nicotiana sylvestris; assembly: GCF_000393655.2. NCBI lineage: Eukaryota > Viridiplantae > Streptophyta > Magnoliopsida > Solanales > Solanaceae > Nicotiana > Nicotiana sylvestris. The sequence goes on along the minus strand of NC_091060.1, from coordinate 47,150,827 downwards.
TTGTCATTTCTAAAGCACCGTTGGGCGACACTCTCATTCTCATGAACGACCCTCATGCCAATTTGGCGAATCTTGCATTTAACGGTTTTCTTTAAGTTTTACTTGCCCCAGTTCCACATGACTCGGGCTTCAAATAATCTCAAACTGTTCTTATTTCCCTTAAATGCTTTGATCACCTCTCCAGGGTTTTATGATTAACTTTAAAGACCAGGCCCAAACTGTGTGCACATGTCATGTCACTAGAATCGGCGTTGAATAAAAATGATAAAAGTACTAAACAAAAAGATGACTGGAAACAATAAAAGACCGGCTTTTGTATTAGACTACCGGTGAAATGGTTTGAATAATAAAACAAACAAAACAACCAAAATAAAATCCTAACACAGCCTTGACAAAACTTAAACAAATTGATATGACAAACTGGAAAGATAAGAAGGTTTGACACAAGACAATATTCAGATTACAACCCTAAGAATAATCCGGACAACAGAAATGACAACAAAATAAGACACCACCAGCTTCTCTTTTGCTAACCAAGGAACGGAGCGTCCTCCCACTTTATCAAAATTGGCATCTTTAGCCACTGAGCTTTGCATCAGTATTGTCTAGACCATTTCCAACTTCGATATCATCAACCTTAGTCAACAAGTCCCAATAGGATTCGAGTGCTTCTGCTATCAGGCCTGATCCCCGCAAAGTGTGCTTCTGGGTCTTGTATTTCCGGCTTACCACAAACCAACCACCTTCTTTCTTTGCGATTCAAAACAGGTTAGAATGGACTCAGTCGGTCCTCATTATTAACAACATCTCTTTTTTTTCATTTTTCTTTTTTTTTTCCTTCATTTTCTCTTTTCTTGTTTTTCGATTTTTTTTCTCATTTTTTGTTGTGGTCGAATCTTATGGAGATTGCCTACGTATCATGACCCCGCATGAATCAGACCTTGCGTAGTTCGGACCAATAAACAATAAACATTTTTTATCAATTTTCATATTAAAACAAACTGGGTTTCAATGGTTTGAAGATTACCTACAAACTTGAAAATCAAGCAACCCACATATTTTAATCAAAAGATTTATACTCTCAAAACAAAAAAGGCCAGCTTCCTTTCCCCGTTTGACAAATGCAACCAAACGGCTATTTTTGCAAATGTGGCCCCTTCCAAATCTCACATGAATTTTGAGGCCGGGGAGGATTATTTTGACACTTTACAAACTTGTCCGTTCTTTTACGAAAATAACCTTTTGACAATTGAAAGATACTCTAAGGCTATTTCGGCAAGAACGGTTTTAAGACGCGGCCGAAGCTGGCTCGGCTTTATTTTGACCAAAAATTCAAATGGTATTCACCTAACCGCTGACTCTTTGTTGTTTTTTTTTTCAAATTACAATAAAAACCAGGTGTCGCAACACGGCCCTTCAGCGCCTCGGGGACGAAGATTTTTAAGGTTGTGTGGGTCAACTGAACCAAATTTTAAAAAATGACCCAAAGGTGGCTGTTTATGCTAAGTCAGCCTTCCGGCGTCCCTTTCGGGAACATTCGGCTATGTCTTGATAAAACAGCGTCATCCGACTTCTTTCAAAATTAAAATTTGACATATTTTTTTTTTATTTATTTTTTTTAACAAAAGGGGAGGCTAGACACCGCCCGACTTATTTATGACAAAATTAAAATTTTGACACGTTTTTTATTTATTTTTTTGGTTTTTGGCTATTTTAGCAAAAAGGGGGTTGGACCCGATGAGGGTTGCCTACGTATCTCACATCCGGTGAGAATCAAACCCGCGTAGTTCGGGCAGGTCATGATTAAAGTAAATAAACTAATTTTAAATTATTATTTTTTTTGAATTTGTAAAAGAACTGCTTTAAAAGAAGAAAGGAAGTATTTATATATAAAGAAATGAAGTATATATATATATTTTTTTTTTGGATTTTTGATTGATTTTCTTTTTGAAAGAAAGACTTCTAAGAATTCCTTTTCTTTTGATTTGAACTTTGAGAATTTCAAAAGTAAAAGGAAGATATTTTTTTTTGTTTGAATTTTTATTTGTTTTCTCTTATTCTAAAGAAGAAAGAAAATATTTTTTTGGAATTTTACCTATAATAAAAGAAATGTTTTCTAAATTTTTTTTTTTTAATTTTGAATTTTCTTTTCAATTTTTTTAAAAAAGAAGGAAAATATTTTCGGATTTGTTTTATTTTATTATATATATTTTTTTTAATAATTAAAAAGACTTTCTAAAGAAGTCAATAATGGAAAATATTTTTGGATTTTTTGTTTTTGAAAATTGGGCGTCTAAAAAAAACTTTTCTAGACTTTTTGGCAGGACAAATATTTTTGCAATAAATAAAGATATATATACATTTTTTGGAAATAAAGAAAAACTTTTTGGATTTATATATATATATTTGCAACAAATAATAAAACCACTTTCAACGCCCGACTCTTTTTATTTTATTATTTTGAATTTTTCAGAAACAAATAAATAAAACTATTTTAAAAGTAAGACTCTTTTTCATTGTCATTTTCAGGGGAAGACAAACTATTTTTCTTTTTATATTTTTTATTTATTTTTATTTTTTTTAAAATAAGACAGAACAACGATTTTTTTTTCCTTTGCTTTTTTAGTAAAACAAACTCATAAAACATTTTTTTTTTATTTTCTCGAAATTTCGGCAGAGTTTTGACAATATTTTGGCATTATTTTTTTTTTCAAAAATAAACAATCAATTCCCTAACCGCTATTTCTTTTTTTTTAATTTCAAAATATTATTCCTGATATTCAAAAGTCAGTCAACACACAAATCCGGATCAAATAAATGCGCAAGTAGCAGCAAGTATGATGCATCAGGATGATCATTTTCATTTTTTGGTACACCTGTCCTAGACAGACCCAACCCTTGTGTTGAGCTTCCAAAGTCAAATGCACGTGATGCAAACAAACGCTCCTACTAGGGATCCGGCATGAAGCTGAGTTATTCTAAGTGAAAAAACCTGAGGCATATTGTTCTAGCCCTGGCTCACTCAAGTGGACAGCTTGAGCCGAAGTCGGGGCAACGTACCGGGAGCACGAAAGTCTGCCCGGCCTAGTTACTTGTCCCAACTTCGTCTTATTTGGTATGACTTCTAATAGAAAGGTTGGCCACGCGCATGTGTACACCATAAATTTAGAAGATTCAGAAAGAAGAAGGGTTTCGTAGCAGTTTTATATACACAATTCAGATAATATTAAAGCGGTAAAAGCATCATTTAGCACATTAAGCATATATCATGTAAAAATCAGATAATAAATAAAGCCAACTATAACAGTTATTTTAAGCTCGAATTCTTGAACCCTGAACCAGTGGTTCTAGGTCAACTCCCCAGCAGAGTCGCCAGAGCTGTCGCACCTCCTTTTTCCGCCCCCGCGAGGGCGTAGAGGAGTTTTTTCCAATTAAAGGACAGTCGAAATGGGATTTGTTTATTTATTTCAGAGTCGCCACTTGGGAGATTTAGGGTGTCCCAAGTCACCAGTTTAATCCCGAATCGAGGAAAAGAATGACTCTGTATTACAGTCCGCGAACCAGAAATCCGGATAAGGAATTCTGTTAACCCGGGAGAAGGTGTTAGGCATTCCCGAGTTCCGTGGTTCTAGCACGGTCGCTCAACTGTCATATAAATATTGATGAAAAAGGAATTTTATTCTTAATTTCGAAAATTATAAATTAAATAAAAATTCAACAACTAATATTCAAAATAAACAAATATAGCTAGATTAAAACTCAGCATTGTTATTTTTTTAAAAAAATATTATTGAGATTAATTATTCACAATCATTTGAAACTAAATTTAACCATAATTACTAAAGCTTATTAGAAAGTTTATTAGACTTAAACGTTCTTCTAATCTTGCTTAAGCTCAAGTCATGCCTTAATGCCTAATTTACGATGTTTAATTTAAATTCGTGTCTTAGCTAAATTTAGCTACTTGTTCATGATCAACCTATAATCTTGAAGCCTTCATAACTAGTGAATTAACCTATTTTGCCGAACCGATTTATTACAGACTAACTTATGATATTATTTTCTTATTCCAGTCATTATTTAGTAATTCATGAAATAGCTTAAATACAATCAACAAAAGGAACAAAGAAAAAAAAACGAAATTAAAACTTCAAATTTTCATTCTTCATATGTATTCACGCTTCATATTTCGGATTACAATAACCAGCTTTTCAGTTGTGTACCTGATATTGGAAGCAAAAGAAAATGAATATGAGAATCAGCAGCAGCAGTAAAATCAGTACAACACAGCAACAATAGCCCAGCAACAGTAACAACCCAGTAACAGACCGGTGGAGTAGTAATCCCAAAAAAAACAAAAGCTTCCAGCTTTGATGAAACAACAATTAATTCTAATTTCAAACAACAAAAGAAAGCAGAATGTTTTTTCTTAGGTTTTTTTTATTTGAAAGCTTAAATATTTTTCGGAATTTTCTATCTCTTAAATGTTCAGCCCTTTTCTCTCTCTTATTTTCAGATTTGTTTCTCTCTCTCGTATCTGTGTATTTTTCTCTATCTCTCTCTATTTTTTCTCTCTGTATTGTCCTTTGTCTTGTGTTCAAGACTTCACATATATAACTCATCCCATAAACCTTTCAATTAATTAAAATCAATACTTTTTCTCTACCCAACCCATTATCTTCCCACTCATCCCCATTACATTAAATAAACATATCACACCACCCCATTTCATTTTGTCCCCCATGCCTAACATAAAATAATGCAAGATTCCCCCTTTAAATTAAATCTTGTCCCCCCTTTATATTAAATAACCATATCACAACCCACCCCATTTCATTTTGTCCCCCATGCTTCAAATAAACAATTACAAAATGTACAATTCCTAAACTACCCCCTCCGACCTTACTGAAATTACCAAACTACCCCTGAACGTACTACAAATTTACCAAACTACCCATCAGCTATAACACATCAATTAATCAAACTTAACCAAAATATAGACAATATGATCAATTTCTAACAATGTTCAAACAACAATATGAACACGGATGAACATCATAACAACAATATCACATGAACACGATTTTAACAACATTTCAACAACAAATCACATGAACACAAATTGAACAACAAAGAACAACTAAAATTTGATTGAACAATATTTTAGCAACAAACAATCCTATTTTCGGATTCAACAACTACAACAAACAAGTATATTTAGATTTCTAACTTCAATCATATTGAACTTAAAATCAATTCTAACAACATTACAACCAACAATTCCTATATTAAACTTTATGAGACAAATTCAAGAAATAATCACAAATGGTAAACAAGAAATCAAGCTATACAAATTTCGGATTCAAGAACAATCAAACAAAGTATGAACATGAATTAAATCTATTTTAAACAACAAACATGATGGATTTAAACGATTAAACCAACATATTTCTCTAACACAACTAAATTCTTTAAACAAATAACAAGATCGACGAAGAAACAATTATGAACTTAAACTTGAACTTAATAATATTAACAATTTCTAACAATACATAAACACATGAAACAAATTGAAGAAATAGTTAATTAAACTTCAATTTGTATCTAACAAACATTAAACTAACAAATATTCACTTAAACAACAATACAAACATGAAATGAATATGAAAACAACTAATTAAACTTCTATTTTGAAATCTGAAAATTAATTTAACAAACAACATGAACATGAACAAAACCAAAAATCAAATATCTAACCATAGACATGAATAAAACAAACATTCGCCGATTTTAGATTCGAAAAATATCAAAACAAAATACGGACAAAATAAAATTCAAAAACTACTAACCGGATTGAAACGACGAATGACTAACCAACGACGAACGACATCGACCAAAACTCATCCGTGTATGCGAGGCCGAAGTGAAGAGGACGAAGGTGAGGCGGCAGCGTCGGGGGCAGCTGAAGCCACTGCCGCGACAAAGCAGCAGCGGCGACTACCCAGCAGCGGCGACGAACTAGCAGCGGCGTCCAAGCAGTGATAGCAGCATCAACGACAACCATGGAAGCAACAGTCCATCGAGGAGGACGACGGGAAGCAATAGCAGCTGCTTAGCAGCAGTAGCAGATGCGTGAGCGGACAGCCATGGCATCTTGGTTCGTTTTGTGTTGTTCCGGCGTGGCTGGGGTCGTTCGGAGGTGGTGTTTGGACGGAAAAGATCTAAGAAACCACAGCAGCAGCTCGACGTGCTCGGAAGGAGGAAAAGAAGCAGCATGGTCAGCCATGGACGTCGAGCTCAAGCTTGAGCTCGACGAGCCTCGTCAATGGCGGATAGGGCTAGGGAATTCGGACGAAGAAGAAGGAGATGAAGACGATGTAGTCATGGGTGGTCGGAGAGCAGCTTCGTTGCTGCGTCAACTGTTGGACGAAGGGTGGTCGACGGGCGGACATGGGAGGGCAACTTGGAACTTGAGGAAGAAGAAGAAGATAGGAGGGTGGCGGATGATTTTGCAATTTTTAGGGTTTTCTTCATTTTGTTTTTTTTTGTTTTTTTTTTTTGTAAAATGTAAGACAAAAGGGGTTTGGGTCTTTTGGGTTATGGACTGGGTCGACCCAGTTCGAAATGGACTGGGTCGTAGGGAAGATTGGGCCATTTTTTGGGCCTGTGGCTTGAAATCGAAGAAGAGGCCCAATTCCGACTTTCTTTATATTTTCGCTCTCTTTTCTTCTTTTATTTCTTCTAAAACTAATTTATAAAAATACTTAAACTATTATTAAGAATTAAATTAAGTTATAAAAGCGCAAATTAACTCCCAATAACAATTAACGCACAATTAAGTAATAATTAAGCATAAAATTGTATATTTGGACATTAAATGCTAAAAATGCAAACGATGCCTATTTTTGTAATTTTTAATTTTTGTAAAACAAATTTAATTACTAACAATTGTAGAATTAAATCCTACATGCAAAATGCGACATATTTTTGTATTTTTTTATTAATTTAGCAAATAAACATGCACAAGCAAATACAAATAATTATTAAAAATATCACAAAATATCACAAAATTGCACACCAAAGAAAAATCATTTTATTTTTGGATTTTTTGGGAGTAATTCTCATATTGGGCAAAAATCACGTGCTTACACATACATTAGCTTCAATGAGCCATTTTGTTCTGTAGACCCTCTATACTTTCTCCAAGATATTAGTTCTAAGCTTCTGCGAGTGACTTTTTTGTCTTACAACACGACATTGTAACTGATCTAAAGCTTATGCCATAGACCTCGACATTAGGCAGCGTTTTGTCTGCATTTTCATTGTATCTACTTACAGAAGAAAACATTAACTGCTAAGCTAAGGTACCTCTGATGTATCAGCAGATGCAAACGCGGCTTCCAAATAAGACCTTTTATTGTATAGATCCTCTAACTATGTTCACCCGACTCTCTACTATTTTGATTACTTTGACTGAAAAAATTTGTACTAAAATCTTGATTACCAAATGCCACCTTCCTAAACCAACTTATTTCTGCAGATTGTAGTGCAGAGCCATGTATTGCACTTTCACCAACTTTCATCCCGTTTGACAGATCATGCATAGCCATACCATCAAAAGCTCTCATGATCTGCGAAGCATAAGTATGATCGGAATATAAATGCCAATCACGAGATGTCTTAAGGGCGTTTCTGGCATATGTTTTCATTCAATAAAATAGAACAAAACTTACCTGTCCCATTGCTGGTCTCTTTGAAGCTGAGTGGCGCACACAAGATGCAGCAGCCTCAATCATTCGAAAAATCTCACTGCCAACGTAGTTCTTCTCAAGACGCGGATCTGCCAACTGATCAAATTCCTCTTTTTCAAGTGCCTGACTAAGCAAAGGTCGAGCCTGGAAGAGAAGAAGATCAAGTCACCGTATTATATGACTTTTTTGCGAGTGATACAATTACAAAATCATTTTATGCCAAATTCAAGTTTAGCAAAGGTAATTAGTACCGGTTTTCAGTTCTAATCAAAAGAATGAAAATCTTCTCAGACACATCATAAGAATATTGCCATACCTCCTAAGCAAAGATAAATATATTTGTTATGGCACTAAAAGCTTTTTTAATTGGCTATTGGCAGAGACTGATGAGAAAAGAAACTAAAGATATAAAGAAAAAAAAGCATAGTAAATGGAAGTCACACGCTCAGCATTATCGTAAAAGATACTAGTTTCCCTTTGCTATTGTTATTGGTTTTTCAGTTTTCTAACATTAGAGGATCAATGAAATCAAAGCAGATTACTTGACGAGCTGTTTTATTGTTGCAAAACAACAAAAGCAACTATAGACTAAATGTTTTGGGTGCAGAAAAAGATTGATACATGTGATGACCCAAAAGGTTATCTTATGATTAAAAACTAAATTCTGTGTTCCAAGACCTTCAAAACCTCATTTTATCCCTCCTCGATTTGTGTGCGCAGTCCAGGCGTGTTTCCAGAAAGCTTTTATGTTGAAAGTTGATGAAAATAATATTTTTTGCTAAAAAGTTAATTTTAGTTGACTTCGGTTAACATTTTTGGTAAACGGACCCGGACTTGTGTTTTGACAGTCCCGGTGGGTCCGTATCGAAATATGGGACCTGGGTGTATGCCCGGAATCGAATTCCGAGGTCCCTAACTCGACAAATGCATTTTTGATCAAAATTGAAACACTTGAAAATCTAATGGTTTTAAGAATTGGGTTAATGTTTGATCTTTTTGGTACCGGGTCCGTATTTTGGTTCCGGAGCCCGGTACAGGTTCATTATGATTTTTAAGACTTGTCTGTGAAATTTGGTAAGAAACGGAGTTGGTTTGACGTGATTCGGACGTCCGGTTGTGAAAATAGAGATTTTAAAAATTTTCTTGAAAATTTCATTCAATTTGGTGCTAAATTCGTAGTTCTAGGTGTTATTTCGGCGATTTGATCGCACGAGCAAGTGTATGGTGTATTTAGACTTGTGTGCATGTTTGGTTTAGAGCCCCGAGGGCTAGGGTGAGTTTCGGATAGGCTACGGGATGTTTTGAACTTAGAAAAATCTGGTTTTTTTGGCTTCAGCTGTCATCTGGTGTTTTCTTCTTCGCGTTCGCGAAGGGACTCTCGCGAACGCGAAGAGCAAGCTTGTCTGAGGAAGATTTTCTTCTATGCGACCGCGGAGACCGGGTCGCGAACGCGGAGCATTGGGGGCATTACCCTTCACGAACGCGACTAGGCTCTCGCGAACGCGTAGCATAAGGGACCTGGGGAGGGGATAGTTGTTCTTCTACGCGAACGCGAGCACTAGCTCGCGAACGCGGAGGCCAGGGGGAGTTGCCTTCGCGAACGCGGAGGCCAGGGGGAGTTGCCTTCGCGAACGCGTAGTAGGACTCCCGAACGCGTAGGCCTTTGGCCGCTGCCTCCCACGATCGCGGCAAGCCCTTCGCGAACGCGAAGAAGGCCTGCCCAGTGATTTTAAAACAAACCTGAAACGAAAATTTCTTCAAAATTTCATATCTCTTTCATTAGAACTCGACATAGGGCGATTTTTGAAAGGGGAATTCAACACGAAATCATAGGTTTGTACTCCTTAACTCATTTCCTTCAATTTCCATCATCACCCATTAGATTCCTAGTCCTAAATTCTTTCAGGGTAGAATTAGGGATTTTTGGAAGAATTGGGGTTTTTGCAAATTGGGGATTTAGACCTCGATTTGGGGTCGGATTACGGAACTAATTACATATTACGGCTCGGGGGTGAATGGGTGAACGAGTTTTGGTCCGAACCTCGAGTTTTGACCAAGCGGGCCCGGGGTCGATTTTTGACTTTTTAGGGGAAGTGTTGGGAAACCTAAATTCATATATTGAAATTGATTTCTTTAGCAATATTTGATGTTATTGAGTTAATTGTGGCTAGATACGAGTGATTCGGAGGTGGATACTAGAGGAAAAGCGGTAATTGAGCATTGAGTTACCCACAGAGCGAGGTAAGTGTTGTGTCTAAACTTGGCTTGAGGGATTAGGTATTGTTGCCTATTTGCTACGTGTTTGGTTGTTGAGTACAACGTATAGGTGATGTGACGAGTACCTATGCATTGTTGTCGAGTCATAGCATGTGAGTGAGTCTTATTCTTGTAATCGTTGTATTCTTTATTCATATTGTTCATGCTTAGACTAGTTATTCTTTATGTTGAGCAATTCTTATCATGTTTTATGGAATTTGATATTGATTGAGTATTGACTCAAAGTTGAGGTTGACATTGTGGAACAAAATGTTGAAGTGAGACTTGTATTTGATAATCCTATCTCCCCGTTGTTATTCTTCTTGTTTTGGTGAGGCAGAGGGTAAAGCACGAAGGGTGATGCCGTGCCATTTTATATTCATTATCATGTGAGGAAGAGTGTAAAGCACGAAGGATGATACCGTGCCATTTCATATTCATTATCATGTGAGGAAGAGTGTAAAGCACGAAGAGTGATGTCGTGCCATTCTATATTCATTATCATCGTTTCTTTCATTCATTGTGGTGAGAATGAGAGTAAAAGCATGAAGGGTGATGTCGTGCACTTGTTTTTGCTATGTTTAATATTTCCATTGGTGCAAAGCATGTTGTTTGCTATGTTTCTTTACTATTACCATTTTCATGGTCTTGTACTCCCCTCAGCATGTTTCCCCCTCCCGTTATTATCTGTTTAGCTTCTATTAGTTGTTATTGCTCGTATACTGTTTAACTGCACAGATTTATGGTGTTGTCTTGTCCTAGCCTCGTCACTACTTCGTCGAGGTTAGGCTCGACACTTACCAGTACATGGGATCGGTTGTATTGATACTGCACTCTGCATTTTCTGTGCAGATTTCGGTACCGGTCCGAGCTGATCCTGAGTCTAGCTGCTGGCTTCATCTAATCGGAGATCCAAGGTAGGCCTGTTAGCGTCCGCAGGCCCTGGCGCCCCCTTCCATACATTCACTTTACTGTTTCTTTTGTATCGCAAACAGTTGTATTTCCTTCCGACATTTGTTGTAGTAAAATCTTAGAAGTTCGTGGATTGTGACTCCAGCTTTACATATTAAGACTCTTATGGATTTCCGCACTCTTTTCAACTTGTTATGGTTTAATTATTGTTAATCACTGAAAGGTTTAAGAATTGGTTTAATGATCTCTAACGTTGGCTTGCCTAGCAAGTGAAATGTTAGGCGCCATCACGGTCCCGACGGTAGAAATTCCGGGTCGTGACAATACACCCTCCATCTCAATTATATGAGATACACCCTCCATCTCAGTTTATACGAGTCTCTCTTCATTTTGGGTTTCTTTAGTTTGGGGCATTCAAAAATGTTTGACATTATTTTATTAATACGTATATTCTATACTCCCTCCATCCCGTTTTATGTGACGGTGTTTGACCGGGCGTGGAGTTTAACACAAAAAGACTTTTGAAACTTATAGTCTAAAATAAGTCATAGACATTTGTATTGACTATAAATCTGCTCGTTAATGATAAAGTGAGAAGTTTAAAGTTAAATTTTTTCTGAACATGGAAATATGTCATTCTGTTTAGGACAGACTAAAAAAAAAAGTTGCCACATAAAATAAGGTAGAGAGAGTACTGCTTCTACAACTCTCGAGAATTCAAATTAACTCAACTATTAAAATTTGAAACTTAATTTGATGAGATGTTCTATATCAAATTAACTTTTCACTTGTTACTTCAATATATTCTTCCACTACCACCAATATAATATACAAGTTAAATGAACAATTTAAACTCTATGTCTAGTCAAATATTGTCATATAAGAATGACAGTATTAGTGAACTGAGTCACATAAAATGACAGTATTGGAGAAAAGTAGTATTAGTGAACTGAGTCATGGCAAACTGAAATTAAATGCATCACAAACCATAAGAATGAAAACCATACCCTCTATGAGACACATAACAGAAGAAAATCTGCCTTTTCAGATATCAGTGCCGACAGCCCTCATTGTGGACGAAATACTTGACAACAAAATGACTTAACTAACAAAGAGAATCATGTGGGTTTAGATACCGTATTTTGGTTAGATTCAAGCTCGCTGCTAAATTGCTCCAAGATAATTAATCTTGGCACAAGAGACTTCTCCTTCAAAATATATGATTGCCAAATCTTAACGAAACAAAAAGGAAAATGAAAAAGAAAGTAGCAGTGAAATTCCTTTTGAGGAGAAGTTAACTTTCTGGGACTGTTCACATTAAAGCTCGAGGTTTTATTCTTTCCAGAAGTCCATGACATGAGACATAAATGATCGTTTAAGCTGGTTTAACATTTGGCGAAAGTTTGGGTGAACCTCACCAAGAACAGCTCTCAACTCTTGAATTTAATTTTCTAATGAATTACGTTGAGGGCTACTATATAGTTGCTTCAGCAAATGAAATGTAATCATTTGGAAATTTTCTATTATCAAGACGGTAAATGCGCTTTTGGTGCCCCATATCATATTATTTTTCAAGATGCTACTAAAAGACATGCTTTTTGATTAGTCATCATGCTTATCACAATAAAGCACGGCATATAATTGATTAGAACAATAGCTAATGGATGACTAAATAACAGTTTCCTAAAACCCACATCAAACTACGAAATAAATCTATAAAGTCAGATAAAACTATAGATGACATCCATTAATGTGGATTCTGAATTCTTTTCAACTAAGATGTATAAAACTTGAACTCTTATGCTTGGGTAAAAGGCCTATCATACAAGACTCTGGAATGCATAAACTATTTGAAGGCTATACCTAATGAAATGGATAATCAATAGTGGATTTCAGTGTTCTAGCTTTTAGGTAACAAGCTTGATATGTGAGATAAACTTTGGTGTGCACAAGAATAATCATGCATTTAGATCCAAGGATACAAATGAATCCTTACAAAAACCATGCAAGCACCTAACATGTCTCAGTTAGCATCCAAACAAACTAAACATTGTGTATGTTCCACATAAGCTGGTACAAAGTTCCAGTGCCAATATCCTACACAACAGCCAATCTCTCACCTCTTTTGACTCTGGATACCAAAAGTCCCCTTGGTCTATTTTGACTCCATTATATCTCATTTTGCCCTTATCAATCACTTAACAAGTCGATTATATGAAATCCAAGTTCCCCTGGTAGCCCCAATACTGTCCTTCTCGGATAAGGGGAAGGGGATTGAGGTAATCTAAACAGGTGTTCCAGGTCCAAGAGAAATATGGTAAACACTAGGAAGCCAACTATTGCACAAGATTATTCTCCTCAAAAAACACAGTTCACAGTGGAGTCATTATGTTTAAACTCTAAGGTGTGTCTGCTTCCAAATTGCCATATGAGCTTTCTATCCTATAAACATCAAGAAAGACAAGGTCACTATCTGTCATGAAAATACAGAGCTCTTACAACAAAATAGCAGCCATAATTCAGAATCCATCCAAAGATGAAAAGCTTTTGACTCCACAAAAAAAGCTCAAGGATACTTTAGTATCAAAATTAAGAAGTCATTCGGGTAGTTCGAATGATCAACTAATAGGGCATTACAGGAATACTCTTTTCATGACAAATAAAAGGATTCTGTGCTCTCTAGTGGCTAATATTTCCATGTTTCTCATCAATTGATAATCTTTATCTAGGCTTACAGCATCACAATCTCATTCTTCTCAGCAAGGCCTCGCTGTGTGGTAGAAAAGGGTAACATAAAGAAAAGGAACTTCACTAGAAGACCTACAAGAGGCCCACTGTACAGTAGCAAATGGTGGTTTCTTCAAACATCAGCTACCAAGTTCTTGTGCAGTGTGGGGAAATGACAATGAGGAACAACCAAATCCTGACTCAAATGAAATGTAGAGGTTATCCGAGCTAAATGGGACTAAAATAGTACGACATACTGTCTGCATGCAGATATGCAAGTTTCTAGCCTTAAGGTTGGATAAATGACCAGTGTAATTATTTCTAACAAATGGTAATAAAAGAGGCCTCATGGAAGTAAGGACAGGTTGGCTAGAAACATACCGACTCAACTAGATTCTCCTGCCCTGAAGGCTGAGATGTATCCACTGGCTTCCTTCCAGTAATCAGCTCCAGAAGCACAACCCCAAAGGAATATACATCAGATTTTTCAGTCAGCTTGCCAGTCGATGCATATTCAGGAGCCATGTATCTGAGTTCAATCTAAGGAATTAGAATAAATATGGGCAATTGAAAAAGATGGAGTTTAATATAGTAATTCCTATGCTTCCAACTTAATGCAAATGTTGGCACTGAAACATACCCAAATGTTCCAACGACACGTGTTGTGATATGACTTTCTGCATCCTGAGCTAATTTAGCCAGTCCAAAATCAGAAACCTAGAGAAAATAAATTAGTTGTAAAGGGTCAGCTCGCAAGACAAAGAATGTAAATATAGGATTTTGAGGACTTGGACATACCCGTGCCTCAAAGTTATTATCCAAAAGAATGTTCGATGACTTAATGTCTCTGTGAATAATACGAGGACAGCCTGTCACCCACACCAAAGAATGAGTTAAAAACCAAAAAACAGAGTATCATACTTGAACTATAATTAAAGACGAATTAGAGCACCGCACTTGCATTATGACTTCGTTAAAGTTTCATGGCCTGCAGTGGCTCAAGTAACTAGAATGAAGGAAATGAGCATTCATGATCACAAAAATAAAGTAACTTCATCCAATCTAGTTTCTTCAACTCTTCAATTTAACAGTATAACATAAGAACTCGACCAGTGAAGTTTTACTCAGATGCTTGTCATGGGACTATTGGCAAATCCAGAAGCATATTACGCATTACTACCGCAAAGCCTGATGAGGTCACTTTAGCGTGAAAGATATACTCAGCATTTCAAGGAGACTATGTGTGCTCGTGGATTAAAATATTCCTACAAAGGAATGTTATTTCATGGTGCAAAATGTTTATATAATCGAGATAATATACGAGATGAATAAAACCTTGAGGACACAATTGCAAATTGCATAAGTTATAGCATTACATTACAATAAGGAAAATTCCAACAAAAAGATCTTGCTACTTCCATTGAGCTTAAACTATTTATTTGTTCCGTTTTCTCTTTTTACTTCAAGTCCTCTTATAGGGATAATAGGAGAATATTGGCTTTGGAGTAGCTTAGGTTGCTTCCATTAACCTATCACAGTTGTTCAACTAGTGGAGTAGGGATCAATAAAATGAACCGTAAGTGATGATGAATAGGAACACACAATCTCATATTGCAATCAGATTCCCCCATATGGTAATGTTTTCAACCTTTGCCTTTCTCTCTTTAACTTTCGGGGGAAGGAAACATGAGACATATTTTGTTCAACCAAAAACGACATGAAGTTGAGATAAACACGGATAACTCAAAAGGATTAAGGAGCAGATCACTAATTATAATCTTCGTGCAGATATGCTATTCCAAAATCATGCCAAACATTTACATAATGACCTCAGAACCAAATTTTAAACTGCATTAGCAATATCATTACTGTGTGTAACCGTCTCATCTAAAAGCTTAAGCTGTTAGAGAGAGCACACTTTTAGTTACTTAATTATGTCTTCAACATGCCCCTTCACGTGCGGGCTTGATTCTTTTATGATGAGCTAATCACGTGGAACTTTTTTGATAATTGGCGGTGAGACTCGAACCCAGGACCTATGTCTACTCTGATACCATGTTGAAGTGTGTGACCGTCTCATCTAAAAGTTTAAGCTGTTAGCGAGAGCACACTTTTAGTTACTTAATTATGTCTTCAACAATTACATCACAAAAAGGAAATGCTAACTGCAAGGCCTTCTACTTCTATTGAGCTGAAAATAACATTCTTCCTTTTCTCTCTCTTTCTATTTTCCTTTTACTAATGTCCGCTTTTAGGGAGAATAGGAGGAAGGTGATTGTGGAGATTAAATTTCTCTCCATGATCCTGCGACAGCTTTAGCGCTCATTAAAAAATAATAAGCATGACGAATAGGTGTAGAAAATATCAACTGCAATCAGCTTCCCTGTTGTGGTAAATTTTTTAACCTTACTTTTTATTTTTTTAATGTAGGGGGAGGTCTGCTCACAATGGAGAAATGAAGTGAATAAAACATGGATAACTCGTAAGGATTAAGGGAAGAGAACACTATTACAATCTTCATGCAGATAAGCTATTCCACGAGCTGCGCCAACAGCAATTTTAACACGTGTTGTCCAATTCATGACAGGCCTCCCTTGTGCTGTAAATTGCAAGTATCAACAGCTAGCTTTAGTGACCACACATAACAAATGAAATAATTAAATCTACAAATGTTAAGTTTACCATGAAGATGGAAGTAAAGGGTATTATTGGGAACATAGTCATAAACAAGGAGGCGATTCTTCTCTGAAATGCAATAACCTACAAGTGAAACCAAATGACGATGGTGTATCCGACTAATGATTTCAACTTCAGCTCTGAATTCTCGTTCCCCCTGGCTCCCACCAATATTTAGCTGCTTTACTGCTACATATCTTCCATCTGCTAGATATCCTTTGTATACAGAACCAAATCCACCCTTCCCTAATAGATTCTGTGCTGAAAAATCGTTCGTGGCCTCAACTAGTTCTTGATAAGTAAACCATGTCTTTGAACTGCTGAATCCACAAGGGTCCCCTGGAGAACCGAGGAAATTGGAGCCAGTTCCATTTATCTCAGGTGTTGATTCCTCGACCTTCAATAAAGCAGACTCTGTACACAACTTTCACATCTTCTAAGAATTCACTTGAAAGGTCTCAACTACCAATAGTACATTGATCTTTCTTGCAACACTGAATAACAAATTGAAAGGAATTATTTGATAGTTTCTGAAAATTTACCTGATTTTGGAGTGGAGCACACAGAGATTGTCTTGACATTACCAATATTATAGCCAGAATTCTTCTTTCGCTTCCGTATACACCATCCAGCTGCTGCGATAAGACCAACCAATAGAAGAACAAGTACGATGCCGATGGAAACTGTCCCTGCAGTACCATTGCCACTACCACCTGCAGACTTTGAGCTTTCTGCTGGATGGTTTCCAGAACTATGGTTACTAGCACCACCTGAAGGAACTGGTGATGAAGGAGGAGTAAGAGAAGGTTGTGAACCGTTAAAGGATGGAGGTGGTGATAGTAGTATCACAAATGTTGGCGGTGATGAGTCTGAAGGGGAATCAGAAGATGGTGAGGTACTGGGAGGTAATGTAGCTGGTGAAGGTGGTGAATCTTTAGGAGGGCCTGAGGCTGGGGAAGGAGGCGGATTTTCTGATGGCTTAGATGTTGGGGATGGAGGTGAATTTGAAGGTGAGTTGGATGAAGATGGTGAAGGCGGTGAAGGTGGTGAAGGTGACGAACCTTTTGGAGGTTCAGGAGATTGTGGTGGAGATGAATTTGAGGGTGATTTTGGAGCTGGAGGAGGTTCTGGATTCTGTACGGGTGGCGGAGGTGACAATGTAGGGGGAGGTGATGCCGGTGATGGAGGTGAACTTGCAGGAGGAGAAGGAGTTGGTACAGGTGGAGGTGAGACAGGTGGTGGATCAGGTTCTGGAGGTGGTGGTGAACTAGGTGGTGGACTAGACGGTGGAGGTGGTGGCGAACTAGGAGGCGGACTAGAAGATGGAGGTGGCGGCGAACTAGCTGGCGGAGTAGAAGATGGGGGTGGTGATGACCTAGCCGGTGGGCCAGAAGGTGTAGGTGGAGGACTAAAGGTTGGAGGTGAGACATCGGTTGGAGGAGTAGATGCTTCAGGAGGTGGTGGAGAAGCCATTAGTGGTCAATGCTGGTGATAAGGCTAGAAGAGGCTATGTTACATTTGTTGGAGGACAGTGACTTCCGGCATGAAGATGTTGCATTTGTTGGAGGGGATTTTGCGGGTAAGGATGGAGGAGAGGTCACAAACAATGCAGTGAACTGAAGGCAGTTAGTGGAATTCCAAAATCTATAACTTGGAGGTGGAGAAATGGTTTAAACATCTCACCACCAACAAAGCGAGCTACATGTACTACAGTTCTTATACAATTTCAAAGTTTTCAAACATCAATGAAAGAACATCCATTCCACCGAGAATTCCAAGTAAAGTGCAGGCTTCCTGAACTTATTTCATAAAACTAAGATCCCTAATAAGCAATAAACTGCTTCCTCTTATTCCAAGATTTATCCACAACATCCAAATTCGTCAACCAATTCACTCATACCATACAGACAGCAATTTTACTCCAAACCCAAGTTAAACACCTAGGATTTCAACACAACAAAAGTTTTAAGCTTTCGCGTGAAATCAAATCTTGCCCACTACCCAGGATTCAGTTTCAGGTCTAAAGCAGAATCCAGCTGACAAATTTCTCCTTTAGCTAATTCACAAGAACAATCCCTCACACACTGCACAGACCCTTATATCAGAGTAAAAGATCAATCTTGTAAAGAAGGCAGTAAGCAAACAATATCCACAACCAGACACCCAAATCAAGAAAAGACGGAGAAAATCCAAGATTTTGTCCTTGCAATGTAGAATTTTACCCTTTTAAAGAAAGTAAAATGTAGAATAACCCTTTCTAAGGAAACCCCACTACAAAATAGGACCATATAAGTCAATCAATTGTGAGAATATCCACAAAGCATTACCTATTTATTTCCATGCAACAGGCATGATCAAAAGCTGGTGAATTGCAATTTTGCAGCTAATGCTCAACGTAATGAATCAAAAACGAGGCATCATTTTGTAAACCTGGGAAGCTCATATCAATGAACAAAGGAAAATTGGGTCCCCTCAAATCTAATATATAGGGCACAACAGTGAGAACGACCCCCTAATAAGAACATAAAACATTACAATTCAGTTATGTGCGTGTATTGTAAATGACGTACATGAGGAATATTTGTTTTTTTTACAATAATAATGTTTTAGTCATATAATGATCACAGGTTTAATGAAGAGTGAATTAGGTGTTTCGTTACAACGTCACAATCAATGGATTGGGCGATGGTCGCGCAACGTTGCTGCGAATGCAAATAATCACAAGGCCCCATTTCTTCTATTCTTTTTTCCATCTCTTCCCCATTATTTTTTAAAATTTACCAGTTGAGTACGTTCTAATGTATAAGGAGTTTTTGATGGAAATAATATACTACAAATGTTTTACTTGAAAACTAACTTCATCCCTTTAATTTAAAATTTATAATTTTGATATAATACATAGATACCTTTTAATTTGTTCTGATTTTCGACTACACACTTAAACTGTGATTTGTGAAAATTAGATCATTCTAGATCTCACGTTACACTCCCAAAAGAATAAAAAATTACACTTCTAACAAATTATGTCCTTATAGTTTACATATTTTGTAGAAGGAAATGACTATCTCATATTTTAATTTTTGGTTTGTAATGACCTAGCCAGTCGTTTTGAGCATTTGTATTTCGTTCGGCTATTTGAAGTCTTGAGTAACTTCAGATGATGTATTATGACTTGTGAGAATCGTCGGTTTTGGTTTCAGGTTCCTCGGGATGGATTTGGAAGAATGAATCTCATGTTAGAAGCTTTAAGTTGGAAGAGTCGACTAAGTTTGACTTTCATGTATTTGATCTCGGATCAGAATTTTGATAGTTCCTTTAGGTCTGGATAGTGATTTTGGACTTGAGCGTCTGCCCGGATTTGCATTTGGATGTTTCTAGAAGGTTACAGCATAATTTGGCGAAAGTCAACAATTTGGAGTTTTGGAATATTCATAAGTTTGATCAGGAGTAGACTTTGATGATATTGGGTTCAGATTGTTGTTTCGAGGATTGGAATAGATTCGTTACATTGTTTGAAACTTGTACAAAATTTGAGGTCATTCCGAATTGATTTGATATGGTTCGACACGAGTTTTAGAAGTTGAAAGATCATTAAGTTCGTTTTGAGGTGCAATTCGTGATTTTGATGTGGTTATGTGTGATTTGAGGCCTCAAGTCGGTTCGTGTCGTGTTTTGAGATTTGTTGGTATGTTCGAACAGGGTCCTGAGGGCTCGGGTGAGTTTCGAACGGGGTTCAGACCATTTTGGGCCATGTTAGTACTGCTGGTTTTTGCTGGTTCTGGTCTTCTTCGCGTTCGCAAAGATTGAGTCGCGATCGCATAGTGCAATGAGGGTTTGTTTGATGTTTGTCTTCGCCTTCGCGCTTCAGAGATTGCATTCGCACTGGTTGAGGTTTTAAGTCTTCGCGTTCGCGACCATGACTATGCGTTCGTGTAGTATTGGGTGGAGCTGGTCAGTCTTGATGGGTTCTTCATCGCGTTCACAATTGTTTTCCTGCGATCGCGGAGATCTTGCAATGTGCTTTATCACGTTTGTGAGGGTATTGCCGTGAACGCGTAGAGTAAAGTGTGGCAGTGTGAGTTTATGCTTTGTGAACGCGAGGCTTATTCCGCGTTTGCTAAGGGTGCCCTTGGGCGGTGTATATGAATACTCTATTTCGGACCCTTGAGTTATTTTATCACACTAGTCTTAGAGTACGCGCGATGCACGTGTACATGGTGTTGAATAAACACTTCTTAAAACGGACATAAATATTATTTAAAAAATATGTCTTGCGAGTAAGATATTAGGATTCACAATGTCAGTTTACATTTTTCATCGTCAGTATGTTTGTACTTTAACTAAATATTTTCAAAGGTTTAATTCTAGTCTTTTATTAATTGTAGGTATATATTAACTCATTAATAATATTCTACTTGATATTGTTGGAATTGAAAATATGAAGGGTGCGGCATCTTTATTAATGAAGGATTGGGGAGATTGGCAGAATAAACGTGGAAAAGATTTTGTGATTTAGTTGCTAATTTTGGGTCGTTGGTGATTTTTCGTTCTTTTTAATATATATATATGGTAAAAGTTTCTTTAATTTTAAAGTCCTAAATATTATAACTTCATACTTATTTCAAAAAAGGAATAATTTAATAAGAATGATTTTAGTTTTTTTCAAAGTCCTAAATATTAAGAAATAATTAAATGACTATTTTACCTAGTGTGAACTCTATTTTAAAAAAGTAAAAACACGAATGATATTTCGCTAAACATAGGGTGCCCACTTTGCATGTGTTCCCCTTGTCAATAAGTAAATAACTTCTTTAAAAATTACATAAATAATATTAAACAATGTTTTGATTTAAAATAAAAAATAAAATAAAATGTATAACTTTCTATATATATTGATCTTATATTCAACGCAATGAAAGTCCTTATAGTTTTATAAGAATATCTTACGATAATTATTGTTATTTTATGCATTGGTAATGATCAAATAATTAAAATTAATTATTTTTATCATGACGAGGTTTGCCTGAAAAAAATTGATATGTGAAAATAAAAATGTTAAAAATAATTTTTATATATATATATTAAGAAGCTTTCATTTATTAAAATATTTTCAAAAAGAAAAAAAAATTAACGACAACTCATTTAGAATCATTTTTTCTTCTTTTATTTTATCATCATTGTTTTAAGTTTGCATACGTTAATAAAAAATAATAATTGATTGTATGTTGTTTTATAATTAGTGAATAGATTCTACACATTGAGAATAAATGATGTTTGGAAGTCGAAATAATTATTGAGTGTAGTTTCAACTATTATACAAAAGTTCAATAGATAAAATTTAGTTGATTTCAAAATTATAGATATTAAAAAATTAACATGAAAGATATTATAGATGTGTTACACACTTCAAATAAGTAAATAATTTATTTAATATTTAAAATATTAGAATTTTGTATATAGTTATAATAAAGAGTTGTTTAATAACTAAAATTTTAGTTGATTTAAAAGTTTTAAATATTAAATTATAACTTTATCCAGTGGCTAAGTTAAGAGTATTTTACTTTGTTTTTCAACTGCACTGAATTGTATATTATTTATTTTTCATTATTTTTTTGTATAGTTGTCGAGTATTATTTCAAAACTTCGATTTTAAGTTTTTCATAGTACTCATGATTTTTAGATGGTTAGAATGGGCTAAAGTTATAGATAGAAAAGAAAACTACAATTAATTACATAAGTATATTTTCAAGTAAATAATAATATAAATTGATGTATATAGAGTAGTTTAAATATTTTATTGGAAGAAAAGTGTACTACATTGAATGGAGCTCTGCACGTTCCTAAAATATTCTATGCACGTAAAACAAGAAGAAGAAAATTATAAACTAATTGTTTGATTTTTATACGGTAAACTTAATTGATTTTGATGTCCTAAATATTATGATTTTCTATGTAAGGAAAACTTTAATAAGTAAAGTTTTAATTGACTTTAAAATGGTAAATATTATGGGAATAATTAAATGACTAGTTTGTCTAGTGTGAACTTTATTTTAAAGGGGTAAAAAAGACGAACGACATTTCGCTAAGGGCCTTCGTGCTTTTAATATAGTATAGATTTTGAATTGAGGAGCTAGAATTTGGGCGATTTTCACCGCATAGATTGGGGTAAGTATTTTCTGTTAGCCCCAAGGGTTTCACCTATTAATTTTGAAGATACCAAACTAACATAACTCTCAGTAAAAGAATATTTACTTGTGGTAAATTTATTTTCCTACAGAGTTGCTAAATGAAGAATGATCAAATACGATATATAGAAGATTTGCAGAAGAATGAAGGAGATATGGATGATTTTATAAAGAAAGAAAGTCCATAGCTAATGTAAATATTATAGAAGCATACTAGTGTAAAAGATTGTGAAAGAAAAGCGGCTTGGGAAAATCATATTCAAAGGACAAGAAGGAAATATTTTATTGGAAGGAGATAATATAAAATATTTTTGTAACGATCCGACCGGTCATTTTGAGTGTTGTAGCCTCGTTCCCCCATTTACTGCTTATTCTATGCTCAATAGTTGTTATGTGACTTGCCAGGAAGGTTACTTTGGTTCCGGAGATGTTTCGAAATGAGTTGGGACACTTAGTTCCAAGGTTGGAAGCTTAAGTTAAAAGGGTTGACCGGATGTTGGCTTATATGTAAATGGCTCCGGAACGGAGTTTTGATAGTTCTGATAGCTTCGTAGGGTGATTTTGGACTTAGGAGTGTGTCCGAATATTTATTTGGAGATCCATAGGTGATTTTGGCTTAAAACGGCAAAAGTTGAAAAATTAGAAGTTTGGAAAGTTGAGGAGTTTGACAGAGAATTGACTTTGTGGTTACCGGGCTTGGACTTTCGTTCTGGTAATTGGAATAGGTCCGTTTTGTCAATTATAACTTGTGTGCAAAAGTTGAGGTCAATCAGAGTTGATTTGATAAGTTTCGGTATCGATTGTAGAAGTTGGAATTTCTTAGTTTTTGTTAGGCTTAAATTGGGGTGCGATTCTTGTTTTTGATGTCATTTGAGACCTCGACTAAGTTTGCATCGTGTATTTGGAACTATTGGTATGTTTGGTTGAGGTCCTTGGAACCTCGAGTAGATTTCGGATGGTTAACGGATCAAAAGTTGGACTTAAAGCATTGCTGGATTTTTGCCTTTTGGTGTGATCGCACCTACATGGGGATTAGCCGCAGGTGCAACGCCGTAGGTGCGGATGATGTGGCGCAGAAGCGGAGCTGGGCTGTCCTAGGGTATGACATAGGTGCGAGGGATCTTCTATATCTGCGAGCCCACATATGCGAGTAAGGCTCCGCAGATACGGAGAATGGAGGAGTGAACTGTCTCGTAGAAGTGGATGGATGGTCGCAAAAGCGCTTCCACAGGTGCGGAACTTGAAGCGCAGGTGCGAACCTTATGGACATAAGTGACTTCCGCAGAAGCAGGATTTTTATCGCAAAAGCAATTTCGCAAGTGCGGAGTTTTGGCCCGCAGGTGCGAAAGCACTGGATAGAATATAGGTCGAAGGGTTCCGAGGTTTTTATCATTTTTGAACTTTGCAAGCTCGGATTAAGGCACGTTTTGAGAGGGGATTTGGGTGATTTCTTGAGGTAAGTCACTTTTGATCATTTTTATGCAATAATATTAATTATCCACTGAATTTTCCATCTAGTTTATGTGTTTTTAAGGTGGAATTTTAGGAGTTTTGGGCTAGGGATTGGAGAGTAAAATTTGGGGATTTGAGTGACGATTTAGTGTAGAAATTTGGTGAATTTGGTATGGTTGGACTCCTAGTAAAATGGGTATTCAGATTTTATAACTTTTGTTGGGTTCCGAGGCATGGACTCAAGGGTTGACTTTTTAGTTAACATTTAACTTTTGATTAAGAACTTAGCATTTTCATATGGAATTGATTCCTATAACTCGTGTTGATTGTATCGAATTGTTTGTGGCTAGATTCGAGGAGTTCGGAGGCCGATTTGCAAGGCAAAGGCTTATTGGAGTAGAAATTTACATGGTTTGAGGTATGTAATACTTATAAATTTGGTTCTGAGGGTACGAATCCCTAAATTACGCGTTATGTGATTGGTGTTGAGTTGACGCACATACTGAATGATAGGTGTGTGGGCGTGCACCGTAAGAATTGTGATCAGGTTGATCTGTGGTACTGCGTAGTCATCAGGCCTTGTAGCCATTCTTGTGATCTCTATATGTTAGAGTAATTGAGCTACTGATTCATGTTAGAAATTATGTTACGGCATATGTTTATCCTGTTGAGACCCACTGTGGTCATTTCTGCTGTTGAATTATTTGCTTAGATGACAATTTTGTACCCAGTCATATCAATTATTTGCATATTATATCTTAGTCTCTATTACTATTATTGTTGTGTCATATATCATTGTTTGGACTAATTGGCATGAGATTTGTGAGCCCGAGAGACTTGAGAGATTGATGACTGAGTTGGGGCCTGAGAGCCGTACTGTGAGTGAGATTTGTGGATCGAGTTGCACACCATAACAAGCCTTATGGCTACATGTGGATCGTGTTGCACACCGCAACAAGCCTTATGAATGTGGATCCGTTTGCATGCCGCAACAAGCCTTATGGCTACATGTGGATCGGGTTGCACGCTGCAATAAGCCTTATGGCTATATGTGGATCGGGTTACACATCGTAACAAGTCTTATGGCTATATGTGGATCATGTTGCATGCCGCGACAGGTCTTATGGCCATATGTGGATCGGACTGCACGCCAGCAGGTACCGTATAGTGCTGAGTGACTGAGTATGACGAGCGAGAATTGAGACAGTCAGATTGAGTGCTCTAAGAGTGTGAGTACCTTGAGATTTCATTGTGTTGCATCACATACGGTATTCATATTGACATGTAGATATAAAGATGTCATAATCCTCATATTAGTCACACTTGACATATTTTATTCGTGTTAGACTTAACTGTTAAACCTGGAAGCATGTCTACATTTTCTGTATTGTTAAACTCTGTACTTTTATTGTATTGTTTGAGCTCATCACTGCTTTCAACCCAAAGGTTAGACTTGTTACTTATTGAGTTGATTGTACTACGCTACACCCTGCACTTTGTGTGTAAATCCAGGTATTTCCGGGCATAGTGGTTGCTGATCTTGGAGTTTTACCCGTTCAGAGATCATCGAGGTAGCTACTTTAGCGTCTGTAGACCTTGACTTTTCTCCTCTAGCTCTTAATTTTTACTTGTATTGTTCTACCTTATTAGACAGTGTTTTAGGCTATGTTATTGTATAGATACTCATGTACTCATTGACACTCGGATTTTGAAAAAGTTTCTATTCGAGTTGCAGTTGTCCATGTCGGCTATTTATGAGAATTATTATTGTTAAACTTGCTTCATTTTATTTTTAATACAAAATGCCTAGTTTTATTTTGAATGTCGGCTTGCCTAGTTCTGTGATAAGTGCCATCACGACATGTTAGAGTTTTGGGTAGTGACAATTTTAAGGAGAAAACCTACTACGTTGGACAAGGATTCAATTATGGAGAAGTTCTAGAAACTCATCAGTACTTACTCAACAGAGGAAAGAAATAATATATCAAGCTTATTGGATACTTTGTAAGATACAAATAAGTGGTCCACGTAAGAAGAATTAGGCAAGGAAATATTTATTATGGAATGTGATGGAAGTAAGAATATTCTTACTACTACCTATATTTTGGAAATATTTGAAATTAAGGAAATGCTATCATTCATAGAGATCAAAGCAGTAAAAATGTCCAAGTTCAAGAAGACGCATGTGACTAGATTCAAAGTGATACAAATCAATATCCAATGGAAGGAAGAAGATCTTCAAATTCTCTTGGGTTGCTTAAATAAGAGCGCGCACTTGTACATTTGGAAGAAGAGTTCAAATGGAAGAATAATTACTGTGGAAAAAATATTCCTCGTGGAAGGAAAGAGATATACTTGCGACGAGTTTGGTATGACAATGATAGATTTGCTACAATACTAGAGAAAGGAAGCTATTGAATGAACTACTACAAGCTTTATCTTGAAAGGAGTAAATCTTGAGATCTGATATAGGGACGTGCCGGCAGGGAAGCACTATGCTTATTCAAGGAAGGAGAATTCAATTTATACTGATGCATGGTTGATGTCACGATCCAAGTTCACCTTTCATGAATTGTCGTGACGGCACCTAGTCTCTACGACTATGTAAGCCTAGCAATTTACGGAAAAAGAAACGAAAGATAAAAACTAGCCAAAAAAAAACCGCGGAAACCATAAATAAAACATTTAAGATGTCGCTCGGCATATACAAGTATAAACTCTCAAACTGAATCAACCCCAAAACCCAGAATCTCATGAAATTACAAGTTGTTGAATAACTACAAGTGTTCTAACTCCAGAATGTCTAAGCAAAAGTAAATACAGGAGAACTAAAACTAGAGGGGAGAATAGAGAGGGACTCCTCGGTCTGCGGACACAGCATATATACCTCGAAGTCTCTGAAGATTGTCTCGCCTCACTAATGGTATGGCTGATCCAAAGAATCTGGATCTGCACACGAAAAACATGCACATGAAGGGCATGAGTACACCACAACGGTACTTAGTAAGTTCCAAGCCTAACCTTGATCGGGTAGTAACGAGGAAGGTCAGGGCCCTACTAATTGTAGATGAAAAACAAGGTAAAACAATATAGAATACGACAATATAATTAAAGTACTAACAATCTATAACGAACAAAAACATAGAAAGAATCTAACTCAGTACACAGAAATAGCAACAGGGGATCTCCCGGGATACCGTCCCGTAGTCCCAAACGTAAATGTCCAGAGGATCTCCCGGGATATCGTCCCATAGTCCAAATCATAAAGGTGCAAGGGAATCTCCCGGAATACCAATCCATAGTCCCAAAGTAAATATCCAGTACGGGGAATCTACCGGGTGATGTCCCGTAGGCCCAATCATAAATGTATAGGGGGATCTACTGGAATACCCATCTATAGTCCCAAAGTAAACAAGAAGGGGAATCTCCCGGGATATCGTCCTGTAGTCCCAAAGTAAACACACAACAATATTAGAAGCATATACAGTTCTATTCAAGAATTAAACAGGAAATTTCTACTCTAACATGTTGCACAAAGTACAAGTAGGCAATTAAGGCAGGTAAGGCAATTAAGTCACGTAAGCATGCTTTTTCCTAATCTAAACAAGAGGCTTCAAGTACAAGTATTTGCTAAACTACAAGAACACATGGTATTAGCTTAAGTAAAATGAGATTTTCAACAATTAGCACGTGTACTCACTCGTCACCTCACATACACGACACTCATATAACAACAATACCAAATCCTAAGAGGAGTTCTCTCTCACAAGGTTAGGCAAGTCACTTACCTCAGACCAGCTCAGTCAACTCGAAATCACGTTCTTGCCACGAGTACCCGACTCCAAATGGCCTAAATCTATTCAAATCAATTGCATAATGTAAATATAACTTCAAGTAACTAATTTCACTAATTAATTCGAAGCTAACACGCAAAATTAAGAAAATTGCCCAAGAAGTCCCCCGGTCCCATGTCTCGAAATCAGATAAAATTTGCAAAACTAGAATCCTTACACTCTCACGAGTTCATACATACCAAATATATTAAAATCGGACCACAAACGACCCCTCAAATCCCTAAATCGAAGTCTCCAATTTCAAACCTTAAACCTCCAATTCTAACCCTTATTTTCCATAAATTTCTTGCCAAATCAGTAGAATACTACCATAAAAATGAGTTTTGGTTCCAAAAATTTTACCTCCTTGAAGCTCCCTTGAATCCTCTCTCAAAAACCTCCCAAAAAGCTCAATTCTCGAATAAAAATGGTGAAGGAATAGGTTAAATCGCGACAGAAATCTTATATAGGTTCTACCCAGGGTTTCCGCACATGCGGCCATTTCCTCTCTTCTGCGGTCTAACCAACCGCATATGCGGTTTTCACTGGGACCGCACCTACGCCCATATATCTGCTATTGCGGTCTCGCAGGTGTGATAAAGCACCCGCACCTGCGACTTCTGACTTTCCCTCATCTGGCCGGTGCACCACACGCTTTTGCGGATTCCGCACCCGCACCCCCACCACACGCTTTTGCGGCTCCGCACCTACGGTCCCCAATCCGCAGGTGTGGTTATGATAGAAGTTCAGCAGCTGAAGCTGCTCCAAACAACTCCCAATTCTTTCGACAACCATCCAAAATCTTCCCGACGCCCCCGGGACCTCAACCAAAAATACGAACGAGTCACATAACACTATTCAAACTGGTACCAATCTTCAGAACACTCAAACAACCTCGAATCATCAAAACACCCTCGGATTCAAACCTAAGGATTTCAAAACTTCCAATTTGCTCTTTCGATCAAAAAGTCTATCAAACCCCATCCGAATGACCTGAAATTTTGCACACACGTCCCAAATGATACAACGGACCTACTCCAACTTCCGAAATTTAATTCTGACCCCGATAACAAAATCTCACTATCGAACTGGAAACTTCAAAAATTCGACTTTCGGCATTTCAAGCCTAATTAAGCTACAGACCTCCAAAACACAATTTGGACACGCCCTTAAGCCCGAAATCACCCAATGGAGCTAACGGAACCAATAGAATTCTATGCCGAGGTCGTCTTCATACTGCTACGACTACGATCCAAATTCTAAAGCTTAAGCTCTCATTTAGGGACTAAGTGTCCCAAGACACTCCGAAACTCCAAACGAATCCTCCCGATAATTCACAATAGCAGAAATAAATACGGAAAAAATAGTTAATAGGCGATCAGGGCGTTAATTCTTAAAATAACCGACCGGGTCGTTACAGTTGAAGACTTCGAATAGCACTTCAAATGGAAAGCCTTCATTATGTGAATATACAATGATATTATCTACTCCATAAGGAAAGAAATCAAAGGAGGTTAAGGCATGGAATAATCATTCAATGGGAAAATATATTTGATTCTTTTAGCAAGACACGTCGTCAATCAAAAGGTACAAGATATAAAGAATCAATTCCAATAATTCAATGATTGGTGGAAGGACTTCAAATCAGTCAATTTATAAGAATTGAAAGGAAGATTTAGAAGGTCCAAAATGGATTGCATAATTCAAACATGTTCTGTCAAGGAAACAACAAAGAAGCCACGCTGGAAATCTTACTCAATCAAAGGAGCAAAATCTTTTGATTGAAGTTATCAAAATTAAGGAGTCCGCGAAGACACTTCCAACGGCCAGAAGCTATCGAAGACTATAAGAAGAAGAGACTGAAAAAGAAGAAGTTAGGCAACCTTCTATCCAATTGTCTATCCAATTACAAGTTCTTTATTTTACTCTTAACAAGCATTGTAATTCACTTTTAGTAGATTTACTTACATAAAAGAGTAAAGAGAGATGAAAAAATATTGGAGAGGCAGTGTGTCTTGAGCGGTTGTGTCATTGTTCATTTTCTTGGTGAGTGAGTGAAAACCAAAGGATCGTTGTTGGTGAGCGAGTAAAAATTAGCCTTTTGCATTGTTGGTGAGCAAGTTAAAACCAACTCTTGTTCATTGTTGGTGAGCGAGTGAAAACCAAACTTGTAAACGTTGGTGGTGATCATTGAAAATCACACACGCTGTACTCAACCCAAATTGCAAAGAGCTAAAGAGATAACTTCCTTGCAACCCAAGGGGACATGATTAGGATACCACATTGGTTCTGAACCAGTATAAAATTCCTGGTGTCACTTACTTTATTGCTCACATATTTTATTATATACCGTTATTGTTTATTGTACTTGGTTAAATAAATGTACTAACAGTTTTGTGCAGGCTGTCTCCGTATTAGTCGACTAGGTCTGAAGAGTAGTTGTCTAGAAATTTAAAAAAGCTAAAATTTACCCCTCCCCCCTATACTTTTATTTTTTACTCGATTTTGATTATATTCATGAATCTATCTTTGATTTGGCATTTAAATTATGAATTTTAAAGAAAAATTGGGGGTTTTATCTAAACTTTCCTAAAGTGAATTTTTGAGTTTTGAACATCGATTCAGAGTCGGATTATGGTTGGACTCGTAATTGAATGGGTTGTTGAATTTTTGTGAGTTTTGTCAGGTTCCGAGG
This sequence comes from Nicotiana sylvestris, assembly GCF_000393655.2. Taxonomy (NCBI): domain Eukaryota; kingdom Viridiplantae; phylum Streptophyta; class Magnoliopsida; order Solanales; family Solanaceae; genus Nicotiana; species Nicotiana sylvestris. The sequence goes on along the minus strand of NC_091060.1, from coordinate 47,120,340 downwards.
TGCAAGCCTGGGTTTGACTTTTTAGTTAACTTTGAGTATTTAATTAAAGATAGCCGTTTGGAGGTCGATTTGAGCGGGATGTCGCTTCTAGTATATCGAGTTGGCTTGTTTGAGGTATGTGTCTTGCCTAACTTTGTCGGGATAATTTTTTCTAGTAATTGAAATTATTTGCTACATGCGGGGGTGATGAATATATAATATGACGAGCGTATATACATGTGCCATGATTAATCATGCTTGGGGGTAGATTATATGATTATTTGTGACTTGTTGGATTATGTGGCAATCTTGTTCCATATTTTACTTTACTTCTAGATTAATATGAATATGAAGTTAAATGCTAGAAACCATGATTTAGCTTATTATAACTTGATTAAAATTTGATGGACTTTTTGTAAAATTATTAATGTGCTAAATTCGGTCGTCACTATACTTAATCATAAATACATCGCTACAATCGTTGTTATTGAGATATTGGATTTTATAGTTGAGTTGAATATAATTTTGAGGTTTGTTGAGGTATTTGTACATTAAAGTTCTTGAGGTTTATTGAATTGTTATTGGTTTGAAAGATGTAATTTATGTTCATTTGGAATATTTGCTTAAACACTCTCCTTAATGTTATTCATACTTCATACCTTGTTGTTATTGATACACATGTGCTTGGTGAGGAAGAGTGTAAAGCACGAAGGGTGATGCCGTGCCATTTCACATGCATTACCATGAGAGGAAGTGCATAAAAGTATGAAGGGTAATGCTGTGCCATGTGAGTTAAGCACTAAGGGTATTTGTCGTACCATGTAAGAATAAGAGTAAAAGCGAGAAGGATAATGTCGTGCCATTATTTTATATTATCATATGTTCATGGCATGAAGGGTATTCCCGTGCAAGCGCGGACGAAAGACATGCATTCTATTGTGATGTTTTTTCCTTGTGTATACATTCATGCCTTTACCTTGAGTTGTTACTGTTGCACTACGTTTTTTATGTTACTTGTCGTTGTTGTTCTATATTTGTCTTCTACCTCAATTATTGTTGTATTATCCATGACTTTTATCTATTTAAATTGTAAATATCATTCTTTCCTTCTTGTTTGCCATATCTTCATCTATGTCGCTTCTCATTTGTTGCACTTTCGTATAAGCCTTATACAATGTTAGTTATTCATGCCTTCTATTTGTTTAGCTTATAAAGATCATGCTTTCCCTCTTATTTGTTATATCTACATCTAAGCCTTCTATCATGTTAGTTATTCATGCCTTCTATTTGTTTTGCTTATAAAGATCATGTGCTTTCCCTCTTGTTTGTTATATATACATCTAAGACTTCTACCATGTTAGTGAACTTTATGTTCTTCTATTTTAATTATTGTCATTACTTCTACTCCTTCTACCAAGTCTGTTATTGCTGTCTTTATGTATTGCCTTATTCGTTATTGTTAATTGTGTAATTCCCACTTTGTCGTTACTGTTATTGACATTTCTTTCATATGGTTGGTACTGTTATACATATATTTAGGAGAAAAATATCCGAAGGTTGTTGTCATGCCATTTGATTTGATATCTTGAGTTCATCTCTTACACTATGAAAGCTGGATTTACTAGCGCGGTTCGATAGTAATCGCCTTAAGGAAATGATTGGTTCTGATATTGGGGAATATTGACCACGATTTCTTATAGTAATCATGTACTATTTCACACATTTTTTTCTTGTACTCTTTTCTATTATGTTCTAGTGTTGTGTCTATTGCTAGTCTACTACACAAGTTACATCAGTTGTAACGATCCAATCGGCTGTTTTGATCATTTTATATTTTTTTCGATAGTTTGAAGGCACGAGTATCTCTGTATGATATATTATGACTTGTGTGAATCATCGGTTTTGGTTTCTAGGTTATTAGGAATTAATTTGGAAGAATGAATTTCATGATTGAAGCTTTAGAGTTAGAAGAGTTGACCAAAATTGACTTTTAGTATTTGACATCGGATTGGAGTTTCGATGATTTCGTTGGGTCCAGATGATGATTTTGGACACGGGCGTATGCCCGGATTTATGTTTGGATATTTCTAGAAGGATTTGACACTAATTGGCAAAAGTTGGAAATTTGAAGGTTTGAAAAGTTCATAAGTTTGACCGGGAGTTGACTTTGAGGATATCGGATTCAGATGGTAGTTCCAAGAATTAGAATATCTTCGCTATATCATTTGGGACTTGTGTACAAAATTTGGGTCCATTCAGGGTTGGTTTGATATGATTTGGCATGAGTTTTGAAAATTAAAAGTTCAATATTTATTTAAGTTCATATTGAGGTGTGATTCGTCATTTAAATGTTGTTATGTGTGATTTGAGGCCTCGAGTAGGTCCGCATTATGTTATGGGAATTGTTTGTATATTTAGACAGGGTCCCAAGTGGCCCGGGTGAGTTTCGGACGAGGTTCAGGTCATTTTCATTTCATGTTGAATTGCTGAAGAAGAGCTGGTTCTGGTGTTGCGCACCTGCGATTGGTATTGTGCATGTGCGGTGGCCGCTGAAGCGAAGGAATAGGCGCATATATTAAGAAGGCTAGGTTGTTGAACCATCACCAGAAGCGGAGCAGGAAGCGCACCTGCGTGCGTGCAGAAGCGTGATCGTTAGCGTAGAAGCGGAGTCCTGGTCTGGGAGCAGAGTCCGCATGTGTGGCAGTTGGGCACAGAAGCGCAACCGCAAAAGCAGAGAGATGATCGCAGAAGCGGCGGATGCTGAGTTTGGGCCTGCTTAGAAGCGAAGCCTGGGTCGCACATGCGATTCCGTAGAAGCGGAAGCTTGTTCGCAAATGCGAAATTGCTGGGCAGAAGCTATACATAAAATCGAGGTCTTGGTTCTTTTATCATATTTTGAGATTTGGGACTTGGATTGAGGCAATTTTTGAAGCAATTTTTATCACGTGGATTGGGTTTCTAGCCTTTCGGAGGTCGGTACACGCAGAATGGCATTTTTGGAGCATCGTTGGCTTACCCGGTATTGGATTTGACTTGTTTGAGGTAAGTAACACTTCTAAACTTGGTGCTGAGGGTATGAAAACCCAAATTACGTTTTATGTGATTGATGTTGAAGTAACGGGCATGCTAGGTGATGAGTGTATGGGCGTGCACAATAGAAATTGTGATTTAATCAATTTCATGAAACTATGTAACTATCTTATTTGAACAATTTATTGTAGTCTATGTGATAGAACACTTGAGCTGCGATATATGTTAGAAATTATGTTTAGGCTATATGGTGGTACTGTTGGGACCCACAGTGGTCGTTCTTTGTTGTTGAGTTATTTGCTTAATTGCAGTTATGTGCTCAATCGCATTCATCATTACATATTATATCTCAATCTGTGTTATCATTTATTGATACATCACATCATCATTTTGGGCTGATTTTATGACATTGTGAGCCTGAGAGACTGGATAGATTGATGAATGAGTGAGGCCGAGGTCCTAATTGTGAGGATATTGATACTATAGCACATGAGTTGTCCGTGCAAAACGTGAATTGTCCGTGCATATCTAGATATTGATACTATGGCATGTGAGTTGTTCGTGCAGATCCATATATTGATACTATAGCACGTGAGTTGTCTATGTGGATCTAGATATTGATACTATAGCACGCGAGTTGTCCATGCAACACGTGAGTTGTCCGTGCGTATCAGGCTTTATTGATTCATGCCAGGATTTGGCTTATTATAGCACTTGGGTTGGATCGGCCCCTCTGGAGTCTGCACATCCACAGTGGGCATAATTGCTAGCAGTTATTATGTTTGGGCTGGATCTGCCCTGTACGGTACTGAGTGACTGACTATGTCGAGTGATTAAGAGTGATGAGTGGAAAGTGTGAGACAGTGAGATTGAGTACTCTGAGAGTGTGAGTACATGAGTTCATTGCTGAGATGCATTGCATTTGACATACATGTTTGAGATACATGCATAGAGATGCATTTCCTTCTGCTATCCGGTTTTGGTGACATTCATGATTTACATGCATTGAAAGGTTTTTAGGAAAAACACAGTTTTCAAACTTACTCATATGTTTTGGTGTTTTCGGTAAGAGATTTGGGGATTTACTGCTATATTTGAAAAGCATGTCTATTTTCTGTAACTGTGAACGAGTTGAGTATCTTATCTCTGAGTTATTTTCTTGTACCATTCTTATTATATTATTATGAATTGTGATTGGTTATTGGAGTTGGACTCGAACCCTTGTCCCAGCTCGTCACTACTTTTAGCCTAATGTTAGGTTTATTACTTAATGAGTACATGGAGTTGGGTTGTACTCACACTACATTCTACACCTTGCGTGCAGATGTTGGATGCTAATGTTGTTGCGTACTACTGGAGCTGGATCGGAAGATGTTGTAACGACCCGATTGGTCATTTTGAGCAATAGCGCCCGGTTTGGTAGTTTGAGGTCTGAGCAACTTCATAATATGTGTATTTACTTGTGTGCATGGTTGAAATTAGTTAACGGATGATTGAGAGTCAAATTGGAAGGAGGAAACTAGTTTTGGAAGTTTAAATAGTGAGAATTTGACTAGAATTGGACTTTTGGGTAAACGGCCCTGAAATGGGTTATGGGTGATCTCAATAGCTTCGTATGGTGATTTTGGACTCAGGCGCATGCCTAAATTCTGATTTGGAGGTCCGTAGGGTAATTTGAGGCGTTTCAGCGAAAGTTGAAAAAGTTGAAGTTTGGAAAATGGAAAAGTTTGACCCATAGTTGACTTTTGCGATATCGGGGTCAGAATGCGATTCCGAGAGTTGGAACAGCTCCGTTATGTCATTTTGGACTTGTCCGCAAAATTTGGTGTCATTCTGGGTTGATTTGATAGGTTTCAGCACAAGTTTTGGAAGTTGGAAGGTATGAAAGTTCCTAAGTTCGATTCTTGGTGTGATTCGTTGTTTCAGCATTGTTTGATGTGATTTGAGACCTCGAGCGAGTCCGTGTTAGGTTATATGACTTGTTTATGTGTTTAGGCGGGGTCCCAGGGGCCTCGGGTGTGTTTCTGGTGGGCTACGAGTCATTTTCCTCCTATTTTTAACTGTTGAATCTGTCATCTGGTTTCCTTCATCGCGTTCGCGTCCTTGCCTTCGCGTTCGCGTAGTGTTACTTTAGAAGGTGAGTTATTTCTTCTTTGCATTCGCGTTCAAGCTCTTGCGTTCGTGAAGGTCTACCTTCCCCTTCTTCGCGTCTGCAACCCCTCCATCGCGTTCGCGTAGTAGAAATTAGGAGTTGGAGGTCAGTGGCTATTTCTTCTTCACGTTCACGACATTATTCCCGCGTTCTCGTAGCTTCTGTTTCTTACTCTTTGCGATCGCGTCACTTCACTCGCGTTCACGTGGGGACTTTTTGGCAGCCTCATTCTTCTCTTCTTCGCGAACGCGAGCCCTTCTCCGCGTTCGCGATGCTTTAATATCTGGGAAGAATATAAGTTTTCCAAATCGAGGGTTAGGCCATTTTTAACATTTTTGGAGTTTTAGAGCTCAGTTTTGGGTGATTCCTTGTGGGTTTTTCAAGAAAAATGATTGGGTAAGTGTTCTTCACTTGGAATTGATTATATTCCATGAATTTGTCTTCATTTTTATCATTTAATTTGTGATTTTGGTTGAGGAAAATGTTGGTTTTTGAAAAAAAATTCCTAAAATGAAAAACTATGATTTGAGGGGCCAAATGGCATCGGAATTTAATAAATTTTGTATGGTTGAACTCATATTGGAATGGGTATTCGGTTTTTGTAAAATTTGTCGGATTCCGAAGCGCAGGCACGGGGTCGACTTTTGGGACCGATTTTTGGATTTTGTTAAAGATTGAGACTTTATGACCCAAAATAGTTTCTTATGTGTTTTATTTGTGCTTTGAAGTTAATTTGATTAGATTTGAGCCGTCCGGAGGTCTTTTCACCCGAGAAGTCCATTTTAAAGTATCAGTTTGTCGTCTTTGAAGTAAGTATCTTGCCTAACCTTGTGTGGGGGACCCCCCCTTAGGATTTGAGTCTTCTATGCTAATTGTAGCCCGGACATGCGAGGTGACGAGTGTGTGCTCGGACTTATTTGTGGGAAATTTGCTCTAGTACTTTTAGGTCCTTATGTTCATTATGTGGAAAGTATCAGGTTATGATTGGGTTTAATAATTGCTTAAATTGCCTTTATATGCTTCATATGATGTTGTTAGCTTTCCTCAAATTCTTACGTGTTACATTGACCCTAAATTGCCTTAATTGAAGTGATCGCCTTCCTTATTGTTTTGATACTTCTTGATTGTGAGTTCCTCTATGACTTCGTGCAAATATGTTACATGTCCAATTGTTGTGGTTACCGGTGTAGTTATCATGTGCTTATTATGTCTTATTGTTTTGTTGAGGTTATCGTGCTTTTTAGTTTTTCCGTGACCCTTATGATGTACTTGTTGATTCCCTTGCCGAGATGTTGTTGCTTATGATATTATTTCCCTTGCCGGGATGTTGTTGTTATACTATTGTTCCCTTGCCGGGATGTTGTTGCTTATGATATTGTTTCTATTGTTGATTCTCTTGCCGGGATGTTATTGTTTCTATTATTGATTCCCTTGTCGGGATGTTATTGTTTCTATTGTTGATTCCCTTGTCGGGATATTGTTGTTTCTACTGTTTGGGTGAGGAAAGAGTGATAAAGCACGAAGGGTGATGCCGTGCACATTTACATTTATACTATTCATATGGTGAGGAAGAGTGATAAAACACAAAGGGTGATGCCGTGCACATTTACATTTATATTGATGCATATGATGAGGAAGAGAGATAAAGCACGAAGGGTGATGGCCTGCACATTTATATGATTCATATGGTGAGGAAGAGTGATAAAGCACGAAGGGTGATGCCGTACACATTTCTATTATTGATTGCATGGTATTGATTGAGAGTTAAAGCACGAAGGGTGATGCCGTGCACTTTCTGTTTGCTGTGTTTATTTGTTGTTATCAATTCAAGTGTTTTAACTATTTAAATTCCTTTACTGTTGTGATTCTTTGTATTGGAACCCACAGTGTTTTCAATACCTCGCCGAATTTATATATGTACATTTCAATACTTCATACTTCAATAATTGTTACATCTTTACTTCAATTAGTTTCTTAATTATATTCCCTTAAACCGTCTGAGGTTGTATTTTACTTAACAAAAGAGTTTCTACTAAGTTTTAAGTTATTAATTACCATGTTAAAGGTAATAATTCATTCGATGCTGTATTTTAATTGAAATGGGTGCTTTCTTTACTCAAATGATTTCTAAAAATAACTTCATCTTTTCTCGCTGATTTTCCTAATTAGTTTAGAAATTGCAATTTACTTTATATTATGTAAATGAGACTTTTTGAACATCTTGAGTGCATTTGTACGGACATTATGTATTGTATAGCATGTGGATTTTGTTGTTAAAAGTGAGATGAAAAATATGTGGGCACAAGGTGCCGTGTGTGCTGAAGGTTCGGAAGTTGAGATTATGATATGAGAAATCGAGGACTGAGATGGTCGGGATTGTGTATTAGACATGATGTGATTGATTGAGTTGGCATTGCCTTCTTTATTTGAATACATTCTTACTTGTCTTTGTCCCTTTTATGTCAGTGTTGATTTACCTGGTTATCGTTCGTTACTACCCGTATTCTCCCTTTATTGTCCCTACTATTTGTGTTTTAATTTCTCTTCGCTGTTGATATTACCTCGTTATCTTTATCTCGATATTTTATAATTATATCCTGTTCATTTCATTTGACCAGTAGGTGTCTCGACCGTTCCTCGTCACTACCCCACCGAGGTTAGTCTTGATACTTACTGGGAACCACCATGGTGTGCTCATACTACACTTTTATACATTTTTGTGTATAGATCCAGGTATTGATCGATAGTAGCTATGCGGGTCATCGCGGTGGAGACTCACGGTAACCTGCTACTGCGTTCGCATGCCTCAGAGTCACCTTCGGTTGTATTTATGTTCCATTGATTCCTTTTCATTCTGGAACAGTATTGTATTTATTTTGTATAACTACTCTTAGAAAGGCTTATGACATGTACCACCGATTTTGGGAATGGTGATTTATTCAGAGTTATTTAATTTGAAGTTAGTAAATGTCAATGTTAATTCATTTAATGTTAGGCTTACCCTGTTTAGAGACTAGGCGCCATCACGACTCCTTCGGAGGGATTTTGGGTCGTGACAGATGTACACGAGTTCCAGTTATGCCAATCATTAGTCGTTGGTAGCATTAGATTCGACAACTGTTCATTTACATTTTAAACAAATGTTGTAACTATTTCAATTTGGTTTTGTAAAAAAAATCTAAATCTTAGACGCTCATGATTTGTACTACCAATCCTTGGGGAACTCTTTGTATAAAAGTGTAACGACCTGACTGGTCGTTTTGAGATTTTACACTTCGCTCGCCGATTCTCGGGTATGTCTAGCCCCGTGTGATGTATTATGACTTATGTAAATCATCGGTTTTGGTTTTCAAGGTAACCATAATGAATTTTGAAGAACAGTTTTCAAATTAAAGCTTAAAATTTGAAAGGTTTGACCAAGATTTGATTTGTTAGTAGATGACCTCGGATTGGAATTTTTATGATTTGGTTAGCTCCGTTAGGTGATTTAGGACTTAGGAGCGTGGTCGGAATGTGTTTTGAAGGTCCGAAATAGAGTTGGGCTTGAATTAGCAAAATTGGAATTTTGGCGTTTTCCGGTTGATAGGAATTCCGGAATTTGGAGTAGGTCCGTTGTGTCATTTGTGACGTATGTGCAAACTTTTAGGTCATTCGGACGAGGTTTGGTAGACTTTTTGATCGAAATCGAAATTTGGAAGTTCTTGGAATTGTTAGGCTGGAATCCGATGTGATTTTGGTGTTTTGATGTTGTTTTGAGCGTTCCGAAGGTTGGAACAAGTTTGAATGAGGTTATGGGATATGTTGGTGTCACACCTCCTTTTTCACCTATACCACGAGGGCGTAAAGGAGTTTTTCCACTTAAAGGACAATCAGAATGGGATTTAATTATTAATTAATTAGAGTCGCCACTTGGGAGATTAATGGTGTCCCAAGTCACCGGTTTAATCCCGAACCGAGGAAAATACTGACTCTGTATTATAGTCCGCGAACTAGAAATCCGGATAAGGAATTCTGTTAACCCGGGAGAAGGTGTTAGGCATTTTCGGGCTCCGTGGTTCTAGCACGGTTGCTCAACTGTTATATTTGATTTTATCTGATTTTAATACATACTAGCTTATGTGCCTTTTATTCGTAAACCGCTTTTGCCATTATTTTAAACGAATTGCAACGTTGTGAAAATGCATCCCGAACCACGTCGCAATCAATGCACCCGTAGTTGTCAACACACTCTGACTCCGTTAAGATTTGGATTTGAGTCGCATCAATGCGCACCCAAGTTTAAGAAAGTAATTTTATTAAAAAAACGTGCTTAAAGAGTCTAACGTATTATTATTTTGTGGAAGGCCGTGAGATTCGCTAAATGACCCTTCCCGATTTTCTAAATATTCTTTAAACCATTGTTGAGGGCCCCACATTTTGTATTTGGTTTGGCGAGGCTCGTCTCATTTTTAGAAGGCCGACCTAAAGCAAACTAAAATTTTCTATTTATTATTTGTTTCTAAAAGGCCAATTAATTCACAAATATAAATTCGAGCCTCGACTTCAAGTCCGAGTTCACACAAAAGGGAAGACCCTTTTAGCTTGAACCCGCTACCTAATTCAAAACCCGATTTTATATTTGCCAATTAATTCCCATGTACCTATGTAATTTTAATGACTTTTGATAACTTTCAACAATTTAAACAAAGGGAAAAACAATATTTAAGGCAAATATTATTAAAATGCTCTCCAGAATTTAGCAACACATACACGCACACTAGACCATATTTCCAATAGCTGCAAATTGGGCCTGAGGGTGGACCAAAGCAAACGGATTAAATCAGGCCACATTGGAAGGGACGGATGATCGAATCCCCTAGGCTGGCCTACCAAAGAATGGTTTAACAATTTGCTCTCCAAATTATCCCTAATTATTTATTCAAATGAACAAGATAACAACTGTTCTAATTATTTATTCAAATGAACAAGACAACAACCGTTTGATTTCTAATGGAGGATTAGACCGTGTTATTTTAAACAATACTAAAGATGAGAGGTAAATTACTAACTTACCTAATGATTAACAGGAACAAGTTTGTGGACTTAATCCGTGTTTCACTCATGTCTGAGCCCAAAACAATTACAACATGCTATCAATAAACTTTAATCAACTAAACCTTTTACGAAGTGCCTATATACTATATGAACAATAACAGATTAAAAATTTCTACAGTTTCACAAGCTCCAACAGTCCAAAGTTCATACAATTATGTCATTACAATTTGATTTTCTAAGCAGTTCATACCAACGGAAATAATCCCAATTCAAACTCAAGCAAATTAAACCAAACAACTAATTATATTAAACTGCAACTATATTTAAACTACTAAGCAGCAGAAAAGCCTTGATCCAAACTTCATTTCATTTTCAACAACCAAGAGTGTACAAATGTGTACCTGAATTTAAGATAAAACAGAAGGAGGAGGTCTGTGAGCACGTGATTTTTGTCTTACGCGACAATCGCTCCAAAAAGAAATGAAAATATTAACAAATGGTCCTGCTGTACAATTTTCGGATTTTACGTGGCATTTTGTTAATTATTTATGATTTTTGTCCATTTTTTATTTTTATTAAAAACGAAATACAGAAAAAAATATATGTGTCATGCGTAGTTGGAACCGTAATCCGGTTATTAAAAAGAAAAATCATAAATAGGCATCTTTGTCCGTGATTTTTGTTTTGTTTGATTTTACCTGCTTTAAATATTTTAATATACGTGTGCAAATAATTGTATTAAGTGTTTATTTAACTTTAATTTGATTTACTTAGGTTTTGTTTTTCAAAATAAAAAATAATAATAATAAAAAAAATAAGAGATAAGTGCAGAATTGGTTTGAAAATCAGTTTGGGCTGATTTTCGTTTTAATTCAAAGCCCAAACAACCCAGCCCAAAAAAAAAAACCTATGCTTGCCCCGGTCCGGACCAACCTACTTCAAGGACGTCCAAACGACGTCGTAGGGATTGAGTCTGATCTGAGCCGTTGATCTCTGAATGATCAACGGCCAAGATCTCACACCCCGTACCCACTAACAGACCCAACCCGTCTCACCCGGACCGACCCCAACCCTTTACCCCTAAAACGACGACGTTTCTTTTAAGCCTGCAGATCCAAGCCATCCATCTCGCCTCATCCAACGGTTGAAATCAATCCACCCATCCCATATAAAAGGTCCCTATCATACCCTGCCCCCCCTATCCAAGACCCCAGCCTTCGTCCTCATCCCCTTCCCCTCCAAACCCTAGCCGCCCCTGTAATCTTCACCATGAAAGCCGGCGGCATGAACGCCGGTGGCTTCCACCTGAACACCATAGAACCCCCTCACCACCCTGAACATGAATCCACCAACCGTTCAGCTCAAATCCCCTCCCACCGTCTCGAATCTTCATTTGAAGGTTCGAGTCGGAACCTGACTCACACCCATCGACCTCAACTTCACACCAGATAATCCCCAGACCCCCCTCGTGACCAAACCATGCTTGGTTTGGTCTGAATCTAACCAAGGAAACACAAATCCCAGATCTGATTTTTTTTGAACCCTAGGTTTCCTCATGCCTGTTCCATATCCGTTTGAGCCGAAGAGATTAAAGTCTAATGGACCTTAATCGAAGTGTTTCTCATCTAAGAAACACTTCGATTAAAGTCCGTTCAGCCTTAAGAAAGGCCTGTTCGAATCCAAACTGAGGCTCTTTGATTTGTCGGGATTTAAGGTGAGTTTTGCTTTCTTTCTTTATTTTTTTAGTCCATGTGTTGTTTTAAAGGCTGTTCATGTTTTGTGAAATTTGTTTTGAATTTTACCAACTGTGTCCTGTCCACCTTGCCTGAACCTCTGTGTTTTGATTGAGTCCTTCTTCTACTTGTTCTGATAATATGTATGTATGTATGTGTTGTGCAATTAGCTGAATTTCAAATTTGAACTGATTAACTGATTCCTCGAGTACAATTCTGCTTAGTCAGTACAATTCAAATCATGTGTTCGATACTGTTAAATGTCTGATTTTGGCTACGATTGTACATGTTATGATTAATATAGTCGAGTCGACATGTGTCGTCAATTAGTTTTAGCTGCCTGAACAATAACAAATCGATTTGCTTCTGTTAAGCATTGGCTGAATCAATTAGGAACTGAGTTTAGTGCTTATAATTGTTAATTTGAATCAGAAATGTAAAATCAATGTTTTGTTTAGTTACAGTTCTAAAATTGGAGGGCATGTGTACTTGTGCACAACATGTGCATTTGTCCACCACAAGTGCATTTGTGCACAGCCTGTGTCCTGCATAAGGGCTTTTGAATTAAATAGTTTGACAGCATATGCTGTCAGACTACATTCTGCTGCCCATACTCTACTTTAGTTTCAGAAATAATAAACATTACTCAAAGTAAGTCTGTCAGGGAATATCATGGGGTTTGTTTATACTTAATTAGTTAAGTGGAATCTGAAAGTAGGAGAGCACATGGGAGGGGTTTTGTGATGGTCTAAACAGGCTGTTAAAGGTTTGATTTTAGGCTTATAAAAGGAGACTTCCATCAGTTTTAGAGGAGGTAGGAGATAAGAGTGAGGGACCTGAAGATATACACACATAGAAATAGAGACACACACATATTAACACACACAGACAGAAATAGATAGAGAGAGGCATAACACAGAAAAGAGGGACTGCATCTTCATTTTTGTCTTGATTCTCACTGGTCTGGATTTCCTTGTTCCATATTGATTTCTTCTGAGTCCTGTTTGAGATTACTAGTTGTGTGTAGCATCAGTTCATTTCTGGATCTATTCTGCCCAAATTCTGATTCACTCTGCTGGGAATTTGCTACATTCTGCCATTTTTCATTGGTTCTAAACTGCACCTTGCACTGGGAATTTGTCCTGCTGTTTGTTCATCTGTTACTGCTGTTTCGCTTGCACTGTTGCTCAACTGACTCTCTTGCTTTCTTCATTGTAAGCATCTCCTCAGGTACACACTTCGAATCTGTCTGATGTAACTGATGTCGCAATGAAAGTTGGATCGAAAGATCCGAAGAATTTTTAATCATCTGTTGCCTTACTTATAGCTTTGCGAATATTGTTAAAGATGTATAAATCCTTTAACTTGTAGCCTGAGAGAGAATACATTAGTAAGCTTGTACTTAATTAATGTTTATGTTGATTTGAAACTGTGGTGTTTGATTCGTTTAGTAGCATACAGGATGTAAATGTAACACATGGAATGTGAAACTATTTAGTGCGATTGCTAAAGTTAAATTCACTCTTTCAGCATGTTTTGAATAAGTAGGGGCAAATGGCTATTAAACCTAGCCAAGTATAATACAGTTTTTGAATCGTCCAGTTTTCGATTTCTTTAGGCAGTTTATAGGATTAGTTTTGAATATCATCGGTAGTATTCTTTAATAAGGAATTCTATTAACCCTGTTTAAGCAAGTTAATCTAAATTCGACCTAAAGATGTTTGTTCGGATTAAGTGTTGTATATATAGAATGAAAGCAGTTTTTCTTTGTACAAACTCGGTCGCAATTTTCCATTCGCATTAGCCGTAAACTAATAATTAATAAGTTACGTTTTTAGCATGTAATTAATTAAGAGATTTTCTTTTATTTTAGAGACGAACTTAATAGGAAAATATAGTCACTGTAGGTTTATCCTTTTAAATAAAAATGAGACGAGCCTCGACAAACAAAAATGCACAAGCTGCGGGGCCCTCTAAATGTATATATTAAAATACTTAGAATTCGGGACAGGCCGTTTAGCGAATTTTACGGCCTTCCCAAAATAACAATACGCTAGTTGCTTTAGGCGCACCTTTAATAATTTAACCTTCTTAAACACGGGTGCACATTGATGTGACCCAAATCCGAATCTCAACGGAGTCAAAATGTGTCGACGACCACGGGTGCATTGATTGTGACGTGGTTCGAGATGCATTTTCACGACGTTGCAATTCTATAAAAATAAATGATAATAATAAAAGCGGTTTAAACTTAATAAAAGCACGTAAGTCATAACATATATTTAAATCAGATATTTAGCCATTATAACAATTTAAGCGACCGTGCTAGAACCACGAGATTCGAGGGTGCCTAACACCTTCCCTCGGGTCAACAGAATTCCTTACTTAGAATTTCTGGTTCGCAGACTTCATTTGGAAAAGTCGAAAATTTCCCTCGATTTGGGATTCAAGATAAACCGGTGACTTGGGACACCAAAAGCCAAACCTTTCCCAAGTGGCGACTCTGAATTAAATAAATAATCCCATTTCGAATATTGTCACTTAAATTGGAAAAACTCCCCTCGCGCATTCTACCCTTCGGGGCGGGCGCGCAAAAAGGAGGTGTGACAGCTCTGGCGACTCTGCTGGGGACGTATTAACCCAGAACCACTGGTTCAGGGTTCAAGAATTCGAGCTTAGAATAATTGTTATATTTGGCTTTATTATCTGATCTTTATTACATGTTTTTGCATAACGTGCTAAATGTTGTCTTTTACCGCTTTGATATTATCTGAACTGTATATAAACTGTGCCGAAACCCTTCTCTTCTTACCTCCGGGGAGAAGCTCGCTGGTCGAGACTCCCTATTCTGTTAGTGTCAATACCTGAAATAAGAAAGAGGTCGGACAAGTTACAAAGCCGGACGATCTCGCGGGTCCCCGGTACGTAGCCCCCTCCTCGACTCGAGTTGTCCGCTCGGGTACACAGTCTAGAACAAATAAACAGGTTACGAACCTAGAATAACTTAACTTCATTCCGGATCCCTAGTAGGAACGCTTATTTGCATCATGTTGCATTTGACTTAGGGGACTCAACACAGGGGTTGGGTCCGTCTAGGTCTAGCAACCTGAAATGAAAGACCATCCTGCTGCACTCCTATCTGTTTTGCGCATTTATTTGCTTCAGTTCCACATGCTGACCGGTTTCTAAAAAAGAAAAATAGCAGCGTAGGGAGATAATTACTTATTTTGGAAAAATAAAACCAATGTCCAAGTAGTGTCAAAACCTCGCCGGAATTTTTCTAAAAAAAAAAAAAAGAGAATAAAAAAAAATTTGTCTTCTAGTTTGAGTTATTAAAAAAAAATAATATAAAAATTTTCTTTTTTTATCACTTTCAAAATAAAAAAAAAGGTATTTATTTAAAAGGAAAAAAAAACCGGAAAATTCATAATTCAAAAAAAAAATGTTGT
This sequence comes from Nicotiana sylvestris, assembly GCF_000393655.2. NCBI lineage: Eukaryota > Viridiplantae > Streptophyta > Magnoliopsida > Solanales > Solanaceae > Nicotiana > Nicotiana sylvestris. The sequence continues at coordinate 47,104,963 of NC_091060.1, read as the reverse complement.
TTCTTTCGTAGTACCCCTTTATAAATTCAGACTAATAGTCCAAATATTTCCTAAAAAAAAATATATTTTCTTTAGTCTTTATCTCTTTTGAAAAGAAAAAAATATAATAAAAAATATATATTCTTGTTTTCTAGGTTGATTTGATTTTCTCTATTCACGATATCCCGAACTACGCCGGTTTAATTCTCACCGGATGTGAGATACGTAGGCAACCCTCGTCGGGTTCAACCTCATTTTTGCTAAAATAGCCAAAATCAATAAATAAATAAAAAAAAAGAAAAGAAAAAGATGTGTCAAATTTTAAAAGAGTCATAAATAAGTCAGGTGATGCTGTTTTGTCATAAATAGCCGAATGTTCCCGAAAAGGGACGCCGGAAGGCTGACTTTGCATAAACAGCCACCTTTGGGTCTTGTTTAGCATTTTTGTCCAGTTGGCCCACACAGTCTTAAAACCTTCGTCCCGGAAGTGTTTAAAGGCCGTGTTCAAAACTTGATCCTCTTTGTAAAATATTTTTGAGTCAAGTCATTTTTGTTAAAATCACCTTAATAAATGTGCAGGATGAGCACGATGCAAAATGAACATTTTTCAATAATGACCAAAATCTCTGTCAAGTTACGGCTATGGTGGAATGATCTAGGTGTTGAAGGACAAAATGAGGTCAAGAAATATCTGAAAGGTCTCGTGGGTTTGTTGGAAATCCAGCCTCGGGGAGATATCATAAGAGCTTTGGTTACCTACTGGGACCCGGCGCACAATGTTTTCCATTTCTCTGATTTTGAACTCACCCCGACTTTGGAAGAAATGGCCGGGTACATCGGGAATGCTGAACTTCCGTTGAGGCAAAAATACTTGGTCGCCCCAAGAGTTGTCACGGTACATCGGTTCCTAGATTCATTGAAGATACCCAGAACGGTCCACAACCCGGATCTGGCAGCCGGATTTTGTACTCCATGCTTCATATATGATAGGTACGGTCATGAGGGGGGATTCAATAATCCAATCAACAAACTGTGCAGCAAAGGTGTTCGTCAGAAGTGGGACAAACACAGACGGGTAGCTTTCATGATGATGTTCCTGGGCCTTCTGGTATTTCCAAGGAAAGACGGAAACATTGATTTGAAGATATCCGGGGTCGTCAGCACTTTACTCATGCAAAATGACAGTACTCTCGCACCTATGGTGGTATCTGACATCTTTCGAGCTCTTACAGCTTGTAAAGTTGGGGGAAATTTCTTCGAAGGTTGTAACTTGCTCCTACAAATATGGATGACCGAGCATCTCTGCCATCGTTCCGAGATTTTGAGCCATGGTTCCCCGGAAAAGACTTGCATAGAAGAATTTTACACGAGAACCAAAGAGATCAGTTTGCCCAAAGGAGTCCTGGCATGGACCTCGTTCTTTCAAGCTCTTACTGCCAGCCAAATACAATGGACGCTAGGATGGTTGCCTGTTGATGAGATCCTATATATGTCGGCAGCTAAAACTCATTTCTTACTGATGGGGCTTAAGAGCATTCAACCTTACGCACCCTGCCGAGTTTTGAGACAGTTCGGAAGATGCCAGACAGTACCTCATGAGGAAGATCTTAGCACTCAAGCAGTTGAGATAAGTCCTAACGGACAATTCCCAGAAGCAAAGATTCGCCAAATCTGGAGTGAGTGTCAATATTTGAAATCAGATACTTGCGTGCGGGATCGAGCCAAAGGAGAGACGGCGCCAGGTTACCTCGCATGGTATAGAAGGGAACTTGAGCATGAAAGGCCGGCTAAGAGACCCCACATCCGGAATTTCACCGAATCATCGCAAAAGCAGTGGGATTGGTTAGCAAAGGAAAGAGGCTATTGCGCCGAAATCAGCAGGTTGAAGCAACAAGTGGAAAGCTTGAAATATGAGCACAACGTGCAAGTCGCTGCCAATATGGGAGAGCGGAACAGGTTAATTCAGGAAAACGAAATGCTCAGAGCCCAGATCAAACAGATAAGGGTGGATGCGGATAAACAGCCAAGGCGTCGATCAGACGAGCAGCTGATAAAAAGGCTAAAAAGTGAAATCAGGGAATGGCAAGATGGTTTGGTGAAATCTGAAAACGTCATAGCAGAGCTCAGGGCACAGTGGGATACAAGAGCAGATAAGCATCACCGATACCTGAATCAATTGGAAGGCAACCACGAGAAAACTATTGCTAAAATGAAGAGAGAGATGGCTACACTTGAGATCAAAGCAGCTAATCAGGCCAAGGATCTCCAAATTGAGAGCAGATACTGGTACGACTTGTTGGCCCGAATGAAGTTAAAAGTACGGCAACTGAAGAATCAGCATATTCAGGATGCTCAAGTATTCAAGATATGTAGCGATCAGATAAAACGCCTACTCATAGAGAAGAAGCAAACCAGAGATAGGATCAAGGCCATTGCCCATGCCATCACCAGACGATGTCTACGATGTGAGAACATGACCAGCGTTACCGTCCTCTCAGCAGTGATGAGTTATGTCAAGCAGACCATGCATGAGCTGGAGCAACTTGAGAGGGATCTCACACCTAGGACCGCAGTGAGGCCGAACGATGCCCCGCGGACACCAATTTTCAAAGCCATAATGTACTCATAAGTCAAGTCTGTATCTTAGCATCCTCTGCCCGTTTTTCCCATCAGGGTGATTTTTAGTCTATTTTGAGTCTTGGTTTATTTTCAAAGTTTGCTCTTTCTTTTGCAAAATGTAGTTTGTAATAGACCGTTTTAACAATAAAAAGGTTGCTTCTTTTACGCTCATTTGTGTTTCGAACTACGTAATGATCTGATTCACGTAGGCATCGTGATACGTAGGCAATCCTCATCGGATCCGGTCGCATTTCTTTTACTGCAAAATAAAAAAAAAATAATAAAAGAAAAACGAAAAACAAAAAAAAGGAAGGGGAAAAATAGTAAGAGGAAAAATGCCGGAATGACGCATGCTCTCGTAGCAAACATGTAGTAATCCACTCAACTGTATAGGTGCATCATGCCCAACGTAAGATTGACTATCTGTTATTTGCTGCAAATTAACCGTGCGTTTGTCGTTGAGTACTCCAGGGTTTTTGGAAAAGACGGTTGGTTTGGTGAAAGTCTGGCCTCGCACTCATACTTCACGAGGTCAAGGAGAAGTGTTCAACTACCTGTTGTTAGGACCAGAAGCAGTACTCACACTTACTTCACCAGGTCAAAAGGAAGTGTGGAAATGTCTTCAGAAATTCCGTTGCAAACAATCCCTGTTTCCGAGGAGAGCTCGATCTCAGCCGTCCTCACACCTGAATCCGCAACTGCGGAGGAAAATAGAATCCTACGGCTCCGCATGTTGGAAATGCTGGACGACTGGAATAATGGGAAAGAGCCGCCAAGTGTCGTCCCCGGATTCCCTGAATTATTCTCCAGGTCAAGTGGGACTTCTAATGTCCCCATAAATTATCCTGCTACCCCATTCGGGTACCCAGCCACCTCAGCCTTCTCTGCTGGATCGCCTTCTGAGCCTCATCCCCGAATGTCATCCACTGATGCAAGCATGAACATCTTTACTGCATCGCCTTGCCCGATTACGGCACAGCCTACCACGTACAAGCCAAGCTTTGACTCATCCTCTTTTACATTCCAAGCACCATCGTTCTCAATGGAACCAACTAGGTTCGCTACCAGCACTAATCCTCTACCGCCTCAGTGCGAGCTTGCACCCGGGCAGGATCAGAACCCCAGAATTGCAGAACAAAATGAGATTGCCAAGAGAATGAGAAGCCTTGAACAAAGTTTGAAAAATATGCAAGGATTGAGCGGACAGAAGAGCGTCTCTTACGCCGACCTATGCATGTTCCCTCACGTGCACCTGCCAGCAGGTTTCAAGACCCCAAAGTTCGAGAAATACGATGGGCACGGTGACCCCATTGCACATCTTAAAAAATACTGCAACCAATTGCGAGGAGCCGGCGGAAAAGAAGAACTGCTAATGGCATATTTTGGGGAAAGTCTAGTAGGGATAGCCTCGGAATGGTATATGGACCAGGAAATGTCCCGATGGCATATATGGGATGATCTCGCCAGAGATTTTGTGAAACAATTCCAGTATAACATCGACATTGCGCCAGACCGAAATTCTCTGTCGAATTTGAAGAAGAAACCTTCAGAAAGCTTCAGAGAATATGCTATTAAGTGGCGTGAACAGGCGTCAAGGGTGAAGCCTCCCATGGATGAAGTGGAAATGGTCACTACCTTTCTCCAAGCTCAAGAGTCTGACTATTTCCAAAACATGATGTCAGCCATGGGAAAGCCGTTTGCAGAAGCAATTAAGATTGGAGAGATGGTGGAGAATGGTCTGAAAACAGGTAGGATTCTGAGTCAAGCAGCCATAAGGGCGACCTCCCAAGCCATCCAAAGCGGGTCCGGAGGAATGGCAAGAGGGAATAAGAAGGAAGAAACGACCATGGCAGCCTCAGAAGCAAGGGAGTATCGTCATCCCAGGCCCCGTTTTCCGGAAAGGACCCCACAACACTACTACCCCCACTCAAATCTGGTATATGCTCATCAACCCTATATGGTCATGAATGCCCAGCCTTATGCCCATCCGCCGCAACAAGCCAACCGAGGCCCAACTCCACCTCCCAGAAATCAGCCTCCTTACCGCAACCAATATAACCCACAACCTCCCCAGAATAACTTCCGCCCTCAGGAGCCACTTCGAAGGCGGACTTTCACGCCCATCGGTGAACCATACTCTACTTTGTTCCCGAAGCTAGTCCAGTTGGGTTTCTTGCAACCGATCCCTCAAACAAGGCAAAACCCGATGTCACATTCTTACAAAGCTGGAGTCAGATGCGCCTATCATTCAGGGGCCGAGGGACATGATACAAATGACTGTTGGTCGTTGAAAAGAGTGGTCGAGAATTTGATAGAGCAATGGAAAATAGTGCTAAGGGACGAGGAGATCCCGAATGTAACTAACAATCCGTTACCTGCTCACAATAATGGGCCGTTGATCGGAATGATTTGCGAAGACAAGGAATTCGACCCTGCTTTGAAAGCTATAATCGCCATTGTAGACACGGGGAAAAGGACTGAAACAGACCAGAAACCAGAAAAGGGGGAGGAGGCCAAGGCTATAAAGAGCGAGCCTGAAAAGAAGGTGGAGAAGAAAGTGGTACCGGTAAAGGATGGAGTTCTTTACATACCACGAGGTCGAGCTGAGAAGACGCAGAACTTCGGGATCAAAAAGACAAAACCTATGTACGTGCCAAAAGGGGCCTATGTGGTCCGGGGGACGATTCAACCACCTCGGCTGAATGAGCCAGTGGTTATCGGACGCGTGCCACAAAAGCCAATGACCAACCCGTCCACAGTGCCGTGGAATTATCAAAAGACTTTGGTAATGTACAAAGGTAAAGAGGTCATGGGAGAACTTCCAGAAAATACTTTCATTGGAAGGTATTCAAATACCCAAGAACTGAACAACGCCACACAAAGGCGCTTCCCGCCAAAGAAGCCCGTAAGTGTTGAAGAAGCGGAAGTGTTCTTCCAACAAATGAAAATGCCGGATTACGAAGTGATAGATCAACTGCGCAAGTACCCCGAGCAAGTGTCCATGCTGTCATTGTTAATGAGGTCGACCGAGCATCAAAAGATCTTACTGAAGACCCTGAATGAAGCATATGTGCCAGTTGAAACCTCGGTAGAACAATTAGAGCGGATGACAGAAAGATTCTTCGCCGTCAACCAAATCTCTTTCAGCAAGAACGATCTACCCCCGGAAGGAGCGGCACACAACAAGGCTTTGCATCTAACAGTTAAATGCGAAGACTATTATGTCAAGCGGGTAATGTTGGATGGGGGCTCAGGCGTTGACATTTGCCCGCTCTCCACGCTACAAAGAATGGAAATTGGGACCGGAAGAATCCGACCCAACAATGTCTGCGTAAGGGCTTTCGACGGCATCAAGAGAGATACCATGGGAGAAATAGACCTGTTGTTGGTCATAGGACCAGTCGAATTTCAAGTAACCTTCCAGGTGCTCGACATGGATACATCCTACAATTTTCTCCTTGGCAGACCTTGGATCCATGCGGCAGGAGCTGTGCCTTCCACTCTTCACCAGATGGTGAAGTTCGAGTACGAAGACCGAGAGATCGTGGTCCACGGAGAAGATGAGCATGCTATTTATCGGGACCCATCTATCCCATATCTTGAACCAAGAGAAGGGAGCGAACATACGGTCTATCAAGCTTTCGAGATTGTACTGGCAGAGCAGCACGAAGAGGGAATACCCTGCCCCCAGCCTTTATTGTCTAACGCCTCGGTTATGGTGGCCAAAGAGATGATCCGGCACGGATTTAGGCCAGGGAAAGGGCTCGGACGAACCCTTCAGGGAATAACATAACCCATTACCTTGCCAGTCACAAAGAAACCTTTTGGACTAGGTTTCAAACCTACTCCAGCAGACGAAGAGTGGGCAAAGAAAAGGAAAAATGAGGGTTGGAAGTTACCTCGACCATTGCCGGATTTATATGCAACTTTCATCAGGCCAAGGTACGCCGAAGAAGAAGATGATGAGGTCTTCATAGCTGAGGAAATCGAGGAGATATGTGGGGCGATGAGAGAGATGCTCTACGAGGTCCACATGGTTCAACCAGGTGAAGGCACAAGCACTGCTGAGATGATGCACGTGGGGCCGAACGCCAAACTTCAAAACTGGGAGGCCACGCCATTCCCGACTAGACGGAAGTCCGGGTAGACCTGTCCTGCCACCTTTCCTGTGTCACAAGTTGTCTCCAGGACATAACTTGAACGTTTTCTTCCTTTCAATTGTTGTTTTGAATTCCTAAGTTGTAAACATTGTTGTCTTCCAACTTTCCAAAGAAAATAAAAAAAAATCATCATTGCTTTCCCATTCTTTCTTTTGTTCTGATTTTTGTTATTTTTCCTTTTATCTTTCTTTTCAGTTATAATAATGCGGCTTTAAATATGACATGCTTGCGGACTTCACGCCCAGATCACAACGAGCTATTTAACTGCGAATTAATGAACCCAGAACCAGAATATGATGAAGAAGAAGCTTTTAGGGAAATAAACCGAGAGTTGGAATATTTTGAGAATAAACCTAAGCCAAATCTGAATGACACCGAACCGGTTAATTTAGGAACTCCTGAAGAAATCCGGGAGACCAAAATAAGCATTCACACGGACAAGAAAACGCGAGAGGCGATAATTCAACTTCTTTTTGAATTTAAAGACGTGTTTGCTTGGTCATATGATGACATGCCGGGTCTAGGTGTTGATCTAGTGGTTCATAAATTGCCGATTCATCCTGATTGTCCTCCAGTTCAACAAAAGCAACGAAAGTTCAAAACTGAGGTCAGTGACAAGATTAAAGAGGAGATCACCAAACAATTGAAAACGGGAGTGATTCGGGTAGTCCAGTATACAACTTGGTTGGCAAATGTGGTTCCAGTACCGAAAAAGGACGGGAAAACTCGGGTATGTGTAGATTACCGAGATTTGAATAGAGCAAGTCCCAAAGATAATTTCCCACTGCCCAACATCCACATCCTCGTTGATAATTGCGCCAAACACGAGATACAGTCTTTCGTAGATTGTTACGCTGGGTATCATCAGGTATTGATGGATGAAGAGGATGCCGAGAAAACTGCCTTCACCACGCCTTGGGGCACCTACTGTTATCGGGTCATGCCATTTGGTTTGAAGAATGCTGGGGCTACTTACATGAGGGCCATGACTGCCATTTTTCATGACATGATGCATCAGGAAATAGAGGTGTACGTGGACGACGTGATAGTCAAGTCCAGGACGCAGGATAATCACATCCAAGACTTGAGGAAATTCTTCGAGAGACTAAGGAAGTATGATTTGAAGCTAAACCCAGCCAAGTGTGCTTTCGGAGTTCCGTCGGGCAAACTTTTGGGCTTCATCGTAAGCAGGAGAGGTATCGAGCTAGATCCAACTAAGATAAAATCCATCAGAGATCTGCCTCCCCCGAGAACAAAGAAAGACGTGATGAGTCTGTTGGGCAGGTTGAACTACATCAGTCGGTTTATTGCCCAGCTGACAAGCACGTGTGAGCCCATATTCAAGCTGTTAAGGAAAGATGCGGCGATTAAATGGACAACTGAGTGTCAAGAAGCCTTTGATAAAGTCAAAAAATACCTTTCGAATCCCCCAGTCTTGGTCCCTCCAGAACCAGGGAGGCCACTTTTCTTGTATCTGACAGTCTTGGAGAACTCTTTCGTTTGCGTCCTCGGGCAACATGACATAACCGGAAAGAAAGAGCAAGCAATCTACTACTTGAGCAAGAAATTCACCGGCTACGAGGCCAAATACACTCTGCTGGAAAGGACATGTTGCGCTCTCACGTGGGTTGCTCAAAAGCTGAGACATTATCTCCAAGCCCACACTACGTTCCTCATAAGCAGGTTGGATCCTTTGAAGTATATATTTCAGAAACCGATGCCTACTGGAAGACTGGCCAAGTGGCAAATCTTGCTTACGGAATTCGACATAGTCTATGTCACTCGCACGACAATGAAAGCCCAGGCGCTAGCAGATCATTTGGCCGAAAATCCGGTCGATGAGGAATACCAGCCATTGAGTACCTACTTTCCAGATGAAGAAGTGAACACCGTAGAAGTGGTCTCGGAGGACGCTCATGTTTGGAAGATGTTCTTTGATGGAGCCGTGAATGCCAAAGGTGTAGGGATTGGGGCAATTTTGATCTCGCCTTCTGGTCAGCATTATCTCGCCATAGCTAGACTTCGTTTCTTTTGCACAAATAATACAGCTGAGTATGAAGCCTGCATCATGGGCATGCATATGGCAATCGATCAGGATGTCGAAGATTTACTGATTATGGGAGATTCTGACCTGATTATCCGGCAAGCCCAAGGCGAATGGGAGACTCGGGATGTCAAACTTATCCCTTACCGACAGCATGTGGAGGACCTCGACAAGCGCTTTACATCAATAGAGTTCAGGTATATCCCGAGGTGTCACAATGAACTGGCAGATGCACTTGCTACTCTAGCTTCAATGCTACCCTACCCGGGCAACGCCCATGTCGATCCTTTGGAAATCCAAATCAAGGAAAGACACGGCTACTGCAATGTAATCGAGGCGGGATCAAATACGCAGCCTTGGTACCATGACATCAAGAGGTTCTTGAAAACGCAAGAATACCCCGAGCATGCTACTGGAGATCAAAAGAGGACCGTTAGGCGACATGCAAGTGGTTTCTTTCTGAGCGGTGAATTGTTGTACAAGAGAACCCCGGACCTCAACCTATTAAGATGTGTCGACGCCGAGGAGGCGAGGAAGATCATGCACGAAGTACACGCAGGTGTGTGCGGACCTCACATGAACGGGTATATTTTAGCGAAGAAAATCCTTCGAGCAGGTTATTACTGGATAACCATGGAAAATGATTGCTTTAACTTCGTTCGGAAGTGTCATCAGTGTCAGGTGCACGGTGATTTGATTCATGCACCTCCCACGAAGCTGCATCCCATGTCTGCACCTTGGCCATTTGTCGCCTGGGGCATGGATGTCATTGGACCAATCGAGCCGAAGGCTTCAAATGGACACAGATTTATACTGGTTGCCATAGACTACTTCACAAAATGGGTAGAGGCTGTCACTCTCAAGTCGGTCACTAAAAAAATTGTAGTGGATTTTGTGCACTCAAATCTTATCTGTCGTTTCGGTATTCCTGCGACTATCATTACAGATAATGCAGCAAACTTGAACAGTCACTTGATGGGAGATGTATGCGAGCAATTCAAAATAACGCATAGGAATTCTACTCCTTATCGGCCAAAGGCCAATGGTGCTGTAGAAGCGGCGAACAAAAATATCAAGAAGATTTTGAGAAAAACAATCCAAGGTTCCCGACAGTGGCACGAGCAGTTACCATTTGCGTTTTTGGGATATCGTACTACGGTGCGCACGTCAGTAGGAGCGACTCCTTATCTTTTGGTTTATGGGACCGAGGCTATAATACCGGCAGAGGTAGAAATTCCTTCGCTTCGAACCATTATCGAAGCAGAAATCGAAGACAGCGAGTGGGTCAAGACTCGGTTAGAGCAATTGACTTTGATTGATGAAAAACGAATGGCCGCGGTTTGTCACGGACAGTTGTACCAACGAAGGATGGCCCGTGCTTACAACAAGAAAGTCCGACCCAGGAATTTCGAAGTAGGTCAGCTGGTACTGAGGCGTATTCTGCCGCATCACGAGGAAGCAAAAGGGAAGTTTGCTCCAAATTGGAAAGGCCCATACATCATAAGGAAGATATTGCCGAGAGGAGCATTGTATTTAGGTGATATCGATGGAAATGACCCCGAAACAGCAGTAAATGCGGATGCAGTCAAGAGATACTACGTATGAATTATACTCCAGTAGTCTTGACACATTTGAAATGAAGGAGGTTTTATTCCCCACTACTCCCCAAACACTACCCAATTCTCTCTACAAGCCTTTGAGCCATTTACAAAAAAAAAAACAAAAAAAAAACAAAAAAAATAAAACAAAACAAAAACATTGATTGAGGCCTGAACTACGTTTGACTTGATTCCGAAAGGATACGTAGGCAGCCTCTCCCTGAGGTTCAGTCACACCAACAATAAAATCCCATTTACCCTGAAATTGAAACCGGGGCACGTCGAGCAGTTTAGAAGTTAGTATCATCTACCTCTCTTTACCAAGCACAAGCCATCAAATCAATTACCAAAGATAGTGGGAAACCAATAAGCGTCACGAATGGAGACCGGCACACTCTGAATTGAGAGAGATAAAATGAGAGAGTCTCGTCGGTGAAAACCTTCGGGCACCGCGAGGCGACGGGAGTAGAGAGACCAAAATGAGAGAGCTTGTTTAGCAAAAACTCACAAAGAGTGCTATCAAGCGATGACAGGAAGAGAAATGAGAGAGGTCAGCCAGCGAAAACCCGCAAAGGGCGCTGTTGGCCGAAAGAGTGACTTCACCCAAGGAGGTTTCGGCAAAGTTCCACTAGGTTTGGAATCACAGATCCGTTCTGGTTGAGGGAAACGCAAGCTCATGGAAAGTCAGGCGTCCAGTCCAAAGAGCATGTCATGTCATTTAAAGCCAGCATTATCTTCCTCAGATAAGTCTTTCTCGTCCCGAAGGGGGCACTCCTTTTCTGAAATTCGTTTTATCTTTTCTTTGTTTTTCTTCGAATCTCTTTTATGTTTAAGCCCAAGTTCTAGATATACCGGAAAGGACAGGTGGCAGGTTTGGTTGCACGGAATTCCGTTTCATGAAGGAAAACACCTCGTTTCGTTGGTACGTTTGTCCAAGCCTGATGAATCATGATGTTTGATGGCGTTCAAAGTAAAGAGGAAAAAGAGAAATTTCCCCCAGCAAGTCCGCCTTCGGACGAATCCCCACAGAGTCTCCCTTTGTACAATCCCCCACAAAGTCTCCCCAATATATATATAAAAAAAAAATCCCCGTTGGAATTTCCCTAGCACATCCCCAGCGAGTCCCTTTGTAAAAATTCCCCAACAAGCTTACCCCAACAAATCCTAGAAAGCCCGCTTCGAAACAAATCCCCAGCATGCCCCATTGTACAAAAATCCACACAAAGAATCCACTTTGTAAATATTCCCCCATAGGGTTTCCTTTGTACAAATCCCCACAGAATACCTCCAATAAAATCCCCGTTGAGAACCTCCAAGCAAAACGGGACACAAAAAAAAAGAGCCTTACGAGGCAAATCATCACAGAATCTGGAAATACAAGCCTAAGCGGTCTAAAGGGTTTCGACATATGAATCAAATCAATGGCGGGACTTCGCAACAGAAATGAAGACGCAACAAAGCAACCGGGAACGATCAAGGTCACCAAACCGACCGTCATTTCCGAACTAACAATTGTTCTTTGTCTAAAAAGTTGAAACAGGTGTAATCCAAGACAACCGTGCAAGAAGCAGGTGTCGCCCAAAGAAGAAGGTACATGGGTACAAGAAATATTTTGGCAATAAGGAATTCACTCGAAAGGTAAGTTTCCACGAAACTCCCTTTTATCTTCTACTAAAACAAGAAAATTCAAAAAAAGAGGTCGCTTAGTATTCTCGAACTTTGTCCCCAGCCAGTCAGCATTAGGATTTTAAACCCTAAACTGAATTTTTCCTTTAGTCAGCATTAGGGTTTTAAACCCTAAACTGAACTTTTCCTTCTAGCCATCATTAGGATTTTAAACCCTAAACTGAGCTTTTCTATGCAGTCAGCATTAGGGTTTTAAACCTTAAACTGAATTTTTCCTTTAGTCAGCATTAGGGTTTTAAACCCTAAACTGAACTTTTTCCATTCAGCCAGCATTAGGGTTTCAAACCCTAAACTGAGTTTTTCCATGCAATCAGCATTAGGGATTTAAACCTTAAACTGAATTTTTCCTTTAGTCAGCATTAGGGTTTTAAACCCTAAACTGAACTTTTTCCATTCAGCCAGCATTAGGGTTTTAAACCCTAAACTGAACTTTTTCCTTTCAGCCAGCATTAGGGTTTTAAACCCTATACTGAGCTTTTCCATGCAATCAGCATTAGGGTTTTAAACCCTAAACTGAATTTTCCTGTTATCAGCATTAGGGTTTTAAACCCTAAACTGAAATTTTTCCATTCAGCTAGCATTAGGGTTTTAAACCCTAAACTGAGCTTTTCCATGCAGTCAGCATTAGGGTTTTAAACCCTAAACTGAATTTTCCTTTTAGTCAGCATTAGGGTTTTAAACCCTAAACTGAACTTTTTCCTTTCAGCCAGCATTAGGGTTTTAAACCCTATACTGAGCTTTTCCATGCAATCAGAATTAAGGTTTTAAACCCTAAACTGAATTTTTCCTTTAGTCAGCATTAGGGTTTTAAACCCTAAACTGAACTTTTTCCTTTAGTCAGCATTAGGGTTTTAAACCCTAAACTGAACTTTTTCCATTCAGCCAGCATTAGGGTTTTAAACCCTAAACTGAGCTTTTCCATGCAGTCAGCATTAGGGTTTTAAACCCTAAACTGAATTTTCCTTTTAGTCAGCATTAGGGTTTTAAACCCTAAACTGAACTTTTTCCATTCAGCCAGCATTAGGGTTTTAAACCCTAAACTGAGCTTTTCCATGCAATCAGCATTAGGGTTTTAAACCCTAAACTGAATTTTCCTTTTAGTCAGCATTAGGGTTTTAAACCCTAAACTGAACTTTTTCCTTTCAGCCAGCATTAGGGTTTTAAACCCTAAACTGAGCTTTTCCATGCAATCAGCATTAGGGTTTTAAACCCTAAACTGAATTTTCCTGTAATCAGCATTAGAGTTTTAAACTCTAAACTGAATTTTTCCATTCAGCCAACATTAGGGTTTTAAACCCTAAACTGAGCTTTTCCATGCAGTCAACATTAGGGTTTTAAACCCTAAACTGAATTTTCCTTTTAGTCAGCATTAGGGTTTTAAACCCTAAACTGAGCTTTTCCATGCAGTCAGCATTAGGGTTTTAAACCCTAAACTGAATTTTCCTTTTAGTCAGCATTAGGGTTTTAAACCCTAAACTGAACTTTTTCCTGTAATCAGCATTAGGGTTTTAAACCCTAAACTGAATTTTTCCTTTAGCCAACATTAGGATTTTAAACCTTAAACTGAGCTTTTTCCATGCAGTCAGCATTAGGGTTTTAAACCCTAAACTGAATTTTTCCCTTAGTCAGCATTAGGGTTTTAAACCCTAAACTGAACTTTTCCTTTCAGTCAGCATTAGGGTTTTAAACCCTAAACTGAACTTTTTCCTTCAGCCAGCATTAGGGTTTTAAACCCTAAACTGAACTTTTCCTCTTAATCAACATTAGGGTTTTAAACCCCAAACTGAACTTTCCCCCAGTTGGTCAGTATTAGAGTTTCAACTCTAAAACCGAACTTCTCCCCAGCTAGTCGGTATTAGGGCCCCAACCCTGAACTGAGCATACATACCCTCTTTCATCAATTTTATGAACTTCCTAGCGAATAATTCACGAAATTTTCCTAGTGAAACTGGGGCAGAAAATTTCGTTTGTTTGTTTGTTTTTCTCCCGCAGGTGTAACCTCGAGCCACACGGATTGAAATGACCCACGAGATGAGTCTCAGCTCAGAATCAAAGAAGAAAAAGACAAAAAAGAAGATGTCCCGAGATATCGGAGTAAATGGAAGGCAGATTGACTCCAACATTTGATTAAGGTCCAGAACTCTGCCAGTCATGTCTCACTAAGTATCCTAGAGGTTAAACAAGCACCTACAACTCGCAAGCATCAAGATTCGGATCGAAGTCTCCAAGCAAAATCAGCTAAGACCCATGATCAAGTCGCAAAAGAATCATAGATAGGGATCTTGTAACTAGCAGTTGACATGCATATAAGTATTTAGTTCAGTTTCAATTTTTCTTTGGTTGTAATAAGGCGGTCAGTAAAGCAGGTGACAACAGCAACAGCAGTAACAACAAGCATTGCAATCCCATGGTAGTCCCAGCTACTGAAGCTTCCCGAACTACATTGACCTGATTCCTGTTTAGCCCAGGATATGTAGGAAATCTTTGAAGCAAAGATTCGGTCAAAACTTTCAAAAAACATGCTTCACACGGAGTAGTCCATAGGCAAAAATCGCTCATATCCGCTCACTTTATCGTTGCACGAAAACCCTTCGTGTTTCCAAACAAAGAGGGGCAGCTGTGAGCACGTGATTTTTGTCTTACGCGACAATCGCTCCAAAAATAAATGAAAATATTAACAAATGGTCCTGCTGTACAATTTTCGGATTTTACGTGGCATTTTGTTAATTATTTATGATTTTTGTCCATTTTTTATTTTTATTAAAAATGAAATACAAAAACAAATATATGTGTCATGAGTAATTGGAACCGTAATCCGGTTATTAAAAAGAAAAATCATAAATAGGCATCTTTGTCCGTGATTTTTGTTTTGTTTGATTTTACCTGCTTTAAATATTTTAATATACGTGTGCAAATAATTGTATTAAGTGTTTATTTAACTTTAATTTGATTTACTTAGGTTTTGTTTTTCAAAATAAAAAATAATAATAATAAAAAAAAATAAGAGATAAGTGCAGAATTGGTTTGAAAATCAGTTTGGGCTGATTTTCGTTTTAATTCAAAGCCCAAACAACCCAGCCCAAAAAAAAAACCTATGCTTGCCCCGGTCCGGACCAGCCTACTTCAAGGACGTCCAAACGACATCGTAGGGATTGAGTCTGATCTGAGCCGTTGATCTCTGAATGATCAACGGCCAAGATCTCACACCCCGTACCCACTAACAGACCCGACCCGTCTCACCCGGACCGACCCCAACCCTTTACCCCTGAAACGACGACGTTTCTTTTAAGCCTGCAGATCCAAGCCATCCATCTCGCCTCATCCAACGGTTGAAATCAATCCACCCATCCCATATAAAATGTCCCTATCATACCCTGCCCCCTATCCAAGACCCCAGCCTTCGTCCTCATCCCCTTCCCCTCCAAACCCTAGCCGCCCCTGTATTCTTCACCATGAAAGCCGGCGGCATGAACGCCGGTGGCTTCCACCTGAACACCATAGAACCCCCTCACCACCCTGAACATGAATCCACCAACCGTTCAGCTCAAATCCCCTCCCACCGTCTCGAATCTTCATTTGAAGGTTCGAGTCGGAACCTGACTCACACCCATCGACCTCAACTTCACACCAGATAATCCCCAGACCCCCCTCGTGACCAAACCATGCTTGGTTTGGTCCGAATCTAACCAAGGAAACACGAATCCCAGATCTGATTTTTTTTAACCCTAGGTTTCCTCGTGCCTGTTCCATATCTGTTTGAGCCGAAGAGATTAAAGTCTAATGGACCTTAATCGAAGTGTTTCTCATCTGAGAAACACTTCGATTAAAGTCCGTTCAGCCTTAAGAAAGGCCTGTTCGAATCCAAACTGAGGCTCTTTGATTTGTCGGGATTTAAGGTGAGTTTTGCTTTCTTTCTTTATTTTTTTTAGTCCATGTGTTGTTTAAAAGGCTGTTCATGTTTTGTGAAATTTGTTTTGAATTTTACCAACTGTGTCCTGTCCACCTTGCCTGAACCTCTGTGTTTTGATTGAGTCCTTCTTCTACTTGTTCTGATAATATGTGTAAGCACGTGATTTTTGACCCTCCCCGGGAATTTTTACATTCTTAGCTTAAATATTTAATTTAGGTCTAGTATAGCTATTTTAACTATTTTTACTTTATTTCGTTGCAAAAAGAAAATTTCAAAAAATATATATATAAATCTATTAATGTTTTGAAGTCATTTTAATACAAAAAATATTATTTCATATTTTTGTCTTTATTAAAAAACGAAAATTACAAAAAAATAGTTTTATTAATATTTTATAGTTATTTTAACTTTGAAAAATACAAAAAATATTACTTCATATTTTATCTTAATATTTACGAAAATTACAAAAAATGGTTTTATTAATATTTTATAGTCGTTTTAACTTTGAAAAAAATACAAAAATAGTACTTCATATTTTATCTTAATATTTACGAAAATTACAAAAATAGTTTTATTAATATTTTGTAGCTATTTTAAAACCTTAAAAATATTTAAAAAAAAATATAGTTTTGTTAAATACTAGTCTTATTTTCGGTAGTTATTTTGCTTACATAGGACTAGTTAAGCAACGTGTTCCTATTTCTCGGGTCCGGGCAAAAGAATAATATTCGGGTTCAAACTACCCGGTTTTAGGCCTAATTTTCGGACCTAGCCCATAATAACCGTGTCCAGGACACGTGGGGAACCCCACCACGCGTGGGGAACATATGCCTTGAACCCCACCACGCGTGGGCTCATTTTTCTGGGCAAACCATGTCAAATACACGGACTAACACATTTGACAAAGGAGGAATTTTGGACTTTTGGTCAGAAAAAAAAAAGGAAAAAAAAAACGAAAAAGAAAAGGTGTACTGTTGATCATCTTCCTCAAAAGGAAGAAGAGAAAAACCCTACTGTCGACCGGCCTCACGACCACCGGACCCCCCCTTTCACCGTGAAACCACTCCTCCAACGCCACCCTCATTCCAGGTCAAGCAGCGGCAGCTGCTGCTGCGTTACCCAACCACCCTCTCCGTCTCAAAACTACCACCGGACACCACCACCCCGTCCCGGCCAAGCTGACCCTCCTCCGCCTCGCCTGCATCGACCAAACACCACCACCAAATGACCACTCCGTCCCGACCAGCTCCCCCATCACCGTCGACCGAACACCATCAACAAACCACTGTTCCTCCGTCTTCTTTGAAAAAAAACAAAAAAAAAACCTACTGGAAAAGCCCTCGTCGACCACCGGCGTGCACTACCAAGCACCAGACGAGCCCGTCTCCTCCCAAACTCCGTCGCAACCCAACTCCCTCCAGCTTCTCCGTCGACCCACTGTTGTCCAAACCCTCCGTCTCACCACCTCCATCAACGCCATAACCACTGACCACGACAAACAGCTCAACCCCTCATGTCCAAACGATCACCTGGAAACATCAACAGCAGCCATGACCCATCCTCCGTCCCTTCGCGTTCGAGTTTATGGTGCGAGCTATTCCGTTTGAGCTTTGAGGACTATTTCTATGGTTTCCCGTTTGAAGTCCGTTCGAGTGCCGAGTTGAGGTTCCAGTTCGTTGGTCTCGTTGCGTCATTTCGCCGACTATGGCTCCATTTCGGTTTGATGAATGAGTTGTAAATCCCCAGCAGTGTTTATCATTAGAGGTTCGTTTTCTAATCTTTTTTTGGGTTGCTATCGGTTACTATCGTGTCCGAGCTTGAATACATGTTATGTTGAAGATTTTGTTTAAATCCGTCGAGTTTTAGTCTTGTGCTTATGTTATTGCTATCTCGAATGGGCATGCTAGACGAAAGTTGTACAAAAGTTTTCATGTTCGCGACTAGCTTGCCGAATGGGTAGTCGGATTGATTTAATAAGTTCTGTTATAATTTTATTAGTCATTATTCAGTTGTTCATCATATGGTTTTAGTTCTAAATGTAGGTTCATGTTTAATTGTAATTCGCCAAAGCTTGAGATACTCTTCATTAGCCGTGTATCCTACTAGCTTCCATTGTTCGATTAATAAATTAGGATTTCCCTTTTTTAGAAACGAACTTAATAGAAAATATAGTCGTTGTAGGTTTACCCTTTAAAATAAAAATGAGACGAGCCTCGCCAAAGAAAAGGGACAAATTGCGGGGCCCTCACAAAATATATGTATTAAATACTTAGATTCCGGGATGGGTCGTTTAGCAAATTCACGGCCCTACCCAATATAATAATGCGCTAGTTGCTTTAGGCGCGCCTTTAATAATGTTATCTCCCTAAACTCGGGTGCGCATTTATGTGACCCAAATCCAAATCTCAACGAAATCGAAATGTGTCTTTAATCACGGGTATATTGACGGTGACGTGGTATGAGATGCATTTCCATGCCGTTGTAAATTCCTTTTTTTTTATCATGAATGAGACGAGCCTCGCCCAAAAATAAATGCAAATTGCGGGGCCCTCAATAATTAGTCATAATAAATACTTAGAATTTGGGCTGGACCGTTTAGTGAATTTCACTGTCTTCCCTAAAGATAATAACGCGTTAGCCTCTTTAGACGCGATTTAATTAAATTACTTTCTTAAACTCGGGTGCGCATTTCATACGACCCAAATCCAAATCCTAAAACATCAAATAAAATATGTTTCGGATTGTGGGTGCATTTCATGTGACACAGTCCAAAGATATGTTTTAAGCGATGTTCACATTCCTAAAAAATAATGATAATAAAGCGGTAAAAGATAAAATTTGCACATGGTTCATAATTGTATTAAAAATCAGATAATCAAGCCAAATATAACAGTTGAGCGACCGTGCTAGAACCACGGAACTCGGGAATGCCTAACACCTTCTCCCGGGTTAACAGAATTCCTTATCTAGATTTCTGGTACGCAGACTGTAATATAGAGTCATTCTTTTCCTCGATTCGGGATTAAAATTGGTGACTTGGGACACCCTAAATCTCCCAAGTGGCGACTCTGAAATAATTAAACCAATCCCGTTTCGATTGTCCTTTAATTGGAAAAAAACTCCCCTCGCGCCCCTCGGGCGCGGAAAAAGGAGGTGTGACTGCTCTGGCGACTCTGCTGGGGATTTTAGAACCCAGAACCACTGGTTCAGGGTTAAGAATTCGAGCTTAAAATGATTGTTATTATTTGGCTTTATCTATTATCTGATTTTTACATGTTTGAGCCTAATGTGTTAAATGCTGCTTTTACCGCTTTGATATTATTTGAACTGTATATAAACTGTGCCGAAACCCTTCTCTTCTTACCTCCGGGGATGTGCTTACTGGTTGAGACTCCCTATTCTGTTAGTGTCATACCCTAAATAAAAGAGGCTCGGAAAGTTTCTAAGCCGGCTGGCCTTTTGGTTCCCGGAAAGGAGCTCCTTCCTCAGCTCGAGTTGTCCGCTCGGGTACACTGTCTAGAACACCGACCCAGGTTTTTGAACCTAGTATAACAAAGCCACATGCCGGATCCCTAGTAGGAACGTTTATTTGCATCATGTGCATTTGACTTAGGGGACTCAACATAGGGGTTGGGTCCGTCTAGGACAAGCAACCTGAAAATAATAGACAATCTTTCGGCATCCTATGTGCTACATGTTGTATTTAGTCAAGGGCGTATGGGTCATTTGGTCATTTCCAGCATGATGTTATTTTAATCAAAGCATGGGGAACATTTGTGGAATCCAAGAAGCCTTGGAATTCCCTATGTCCCCCACGCTTGCTTTTGGGAAAGCACATGGGGAACATTTGTGGAATCCAAGAAGTCTTGGAATTCCCATATGTCCCCCACGCTTCATATGTTGGGAAAAGCGCATGGGGAGCATTTGCGGAATCCAAGAAGTCTTGGAAATCATTATGTCTCCCATGCCACATTTTTGAAAGAAATAACAAATATAAAAAAATAAAATTACAAATAAAACAAAGCATGAAAATTCAAAAAGGTTTTGTATGTTTTCATTATTTTTCACAGATTAAAAAAAAAAAAATCGTGAAAAAGAGGAGAAAAAATGACAGTGTAGAGATATAACTACTTATTTTTAGAGAAAAATCAATGTCCGAGTAGTATCGAAACTCTGCTGAAATTTTGAGAAAATGAAAAATGTCTTGTTAGTTTGTTATATTAAAAGCAAAGGAAAAATAAAAATCATCATTGTTCTGTCTGTTTTTTTAAAAAAAAAATTAAAGAAAATAGTTTGTTTTGCCATTAAATGAAAATGAAAAAGAGTTTGTTTCTTTTTTAAAAAAAAAAATGTTTTATTTTATTTTATTTTGTTTGTCTATGAAAATGCCAGAAATAAAAATAAAAAGAGTCCGGCATTGAATGTGATTTTATTATTTGTTCCAAAAATAAGTATATATATAATCCAAAAAAAATTCAAAAGAAAGTTCAAAATTCAAAAAGATAAAATAGAAAAACAAATCCGAAAATATTTTGATTCTTTTTTCGAAATTGAAAAGAAAATTCAAAATTCAAAAAAAAAAACATTTTTTAAAGCATTTCTTTTATTAAAGGTAAAATTTCGAAAAATATTTTCTTCTTCTTCTCTAGAATAAAGAAAAAAGAGCAAATGAAAATTCAAAAAAATATACCTTAGAAGTGTTTCTTTTAAAAAGAAAATCAATCAAAAAAAAAAAATGCTTCCTTCCTTCTTTTAAAGTAGTTTATTCGACCGAACTACGCGGGTTTGATTCTCACCGGATGTGAGATACGTAGGCAACCCTCATCGGGTCCAACCCCACCTTCTCAAAAAAGAAGGAATGTGTTATGTTTTTCGTTAATTTGTTTGTTTGTTATGAATGAAAAATAAGAGTCTATTTGATTGTTGTGAAAGAAGAATAATAATAATAAAAAAAAAAAATAGAAATGGAAAAGGGTCTTCTCAAAAATAGTTTATTTGCCCGAACTACGCGGGTTTGATTCTCACCGGATGTGAGATACGTAGGCAACCCTCATCGGGTCCAACCCCACCGTTTTGCTAAAAAGCCAAAAACAAACAAATAATAATCATAAAAAAAATATATATGTCAAATTTCAATTTTTGTCATAAAGAAGTCGGGTGACGCTGTTTTATCAAGACATAGCCGAATGTTCCCGAAAGGGACGCCGGAAGGCTGACTTTGCATAAACAGCCACCTGTGGGTCATTTTTTAAGATTTGGTTCGATTGACCCACACAGCCTTAAATATCTTCGTCCACGAGACGTTGACAGGCCGTGTTTGCAGTATTGAGTTTCCTATTTTCGAAAAAACAATAAAAGAGTCGTAAATAAGTCAGGTGATGTTGTTTTGCCATAAATAGCTGAATGTTCCCGAAAGGGACGCCGGAAGGCTGACTTTGCATAAATAGCCACATTCGGGTCATGTTTAAGATTTTTGGTCTAGTTGACCCACACAGCCTTATAAATCTTCGTCCCCGAGGCGCTGAAGGGCCGTGTTTGCAATACCAGGGTTTTATTATAATTTGAAAAGAAAAACAAAAAAAAGAAAAAAAAACAACCAGTCAACGGTCAGGTGAATACCGTTCAAATTTTGTCGTAATAAGCCGAGCCAGCTTCGGCCGCGTCTTAAACCGTTCTTGCCGAAATAGCCTTAGAGTATCTTCAGTTGTCGAAAGGTTATTTTCGTAAAAGAATGGACAAATTTGTATAGTGTCATAAAATAATCCTCCCCGGCCTCAAAATTTATATGAAATTTGGAAGGGGCCACATTTGCAAAAAATAACCGTCCGGTTGCATTTGGCAAACGGGGAAAGGAACTATCCGTCCGTTTGAGTTTGTAATTGTTGATTAGAGTATGCGAATTATTTTGATTTTCGGGTCCGTTTGTTGTCTCTTGTCAAAAGTCTGTTTTTGCAATCAAGTCTGTTTTAATTTGAAAGTTGGAAATTCCAATAAAAATGTGTGTTTATTATTGTTTATCTTTTATTGGTCCGAACTACGCAAGGTCTGATTCACGCAGGGACGTGATACGTAGGCAATCTCCATAAGATTCGACCACCACTAAAATAAAAAAAAATAAATAAATAAAAGAGAGTGTGGAAGATTTTCAGGGGGCACAATTGCCTAACTGCTTGGGTACATTTTTGATATATGATTGTCTGTCCAATGCCCTAACACTAACGTGATGACTTCCCTTTGATGTGTCCATATATAGAGAGTGGTTGGTTGTGGTAACTCCTCCCTGCAAAGCAAAATCAAAGGACAATGGCTCAGAACCGCAGAACCGAGTGGGTCGGTACTGATGACCGACAACAATTGGTCGAACGGAACAGCGGGTTGGTAGAAGAAGTGAGATTGCTGAGACAGCATGTGGCAGACATGTATCAGGCATGGATAACGAGAAAAGCACCACCCCCTCCACCGCCAAGTCTCTTGAACTCGGTCAATTCCCAAGCACCCAACACCATAATGGAAGATCCCGCATACTCTCCATCCCAACCCACTTATGGCAGCCTTCCCAGCTACCCGAGTAGCTCCATCACTCCTCAATGCTTCTCCGCTCCCCAACACCACTTCTTTCCCCGCCATACTTCACTTTCTAGGCACCCGGCTACACAAAATGCCTACCCACCTACACAAGCCTACCAAAAGCCACCTGGGTCAGGTTTCCGGCCCTGTCAACATGCAAGAATGAAGAGGTTGCTGAAACGAGGAAATGCTCTCACCCCCATCGGGGTATCTTATGCCAGTCTGTTTGAAAGGCTAAGGCATGCTGGTTCGATTGAGCCACTCCCCGCATGTACTATAAATCCGCTTGCAAGGAGCTTTGATCCGGCAGCACGATGCGCCTACCACTCCAATGTCGTAGGGCACAACATTGAGAGCTGTCATAGCTGGAGAAAGGAAGTAGAGAAAATGATCCGAGAAGGGCGGGTTGCGATTAATAACAGTGACATGGAGCACTCGAACCTCCTCGAGAATTTGCCGACGGAGGTTGATGAGGTTGAAGCTGGTAATGGTCTCGGCAGTATTGATGCAAAGCTCAGTGGCTAAAATGCCAATTTTGATAAAGTGGGAGGACGTTTTGTTCCTTGGTCAGCAAGAGAGAAGCTTGTGGTGGCTCATTTTGTTGTCATTTCTGTTGTTCGGATTATTAGGGTTATGAGTCGGATGTTGTCTTGTCCAGTTTGTTTTTAGGATTTTGTTCTGGATTGTTTTGTTTGTTTTGTTATTTAAACCATTTCACCGGTAGTCTAATACAAAGTCCGGTCTTTTATTATTTCCAGTCATCTTTTTGTTTAGTCCTTTTATCATTTCGTTCAATGCCGATTCTAGGGACATGACATGCGCACACACTTTGGGCCTAGTCTTTAAAGTTAATCATAAAACCCTGGAAAGGCGATCAGACCATTTAAAGAAAATAAGGACGGTTTGAGATTATTCAGAGCTCGAGTCATGTGGAACTGGGGCAAGTTAAGCACAAAGAAAACCGTTAAAAGCAAGATTCGCCAAATTGGCATGAGGGTCGGTCATGATAATGAGAGTGTCGCCCAACGGTGCTTTAGAAATGACAAAGGAAAAATAAAACGTTTAACATAATTGTCAAGTCCAGCACCATCGGAAAAGACTACAAGTTTAAATCGTGTTGTTTTCACTTGGCATATTTTGAAGACTGGAATGACGAAGGCATTTTGTTCTGCTACCCAAACACTTTATCCTTCGTTACCCCTTTTGAGTCTTATTTATTTTCTTTCATACCCCTCGTTCGGAATTAGTAGCAATGAATAGAATACGCAAGCATGGCAGGTAAGAGAAAAGAAAGAAAAGAAAACAACAAAACGGAAAAAGAAGAATAAAAGAAAAAAAGAGAGAAAAAAAACGACAAAAAGAAAGGAGAAATGAGAAAAGAAAAAGAGAAAAGAAAACTGATAACAAAGAAAAAAAAGAAAGTCAAATGAAACAGAGGAGTTGGGAACTACGTTTGACCTGATTCCTCAAAGAGGATACGTAGGCGCTTTACGGCTCGGTCATAGTTTTGAAAAATGAAAAAGTTCATCAATTAAAATATCCCCAAGCAAGAAACTGGGGCAAAAAGTTGCGTTTGATGTAAATAAATCTAATTCCGAAGGTTGTAATTAATAACCCAAAATTAATGTATTTTTTAGCCTTTTATACCCTTTCTTTCTAGCCTATCCAAAACCCACATTACGGTCCAAGAAAGACCTTCTGATCAGTCTTCAAAAGATGCCAAGTCAGACAAATGTTGTCTTACCGGCGAACATGACATTCTGTTCCACAGCAAAAAGGACTCTAATCTCCAAAAGAAAGAGTCATGCCGGCAACACTCCAAATCCTCAGCTGGAGAGAGATATAAAACGAGAGAGTCTTATTGGTGAAAACCTTCACAGGCACCATAAGGCGGTGAAAGCTGAGAGAAAACCAAAATGAGAGAGACTTGATAGTGAAAACCCTTCGGGCACTACAAGTCGAATAAGATTGAGAATCAGAGGGGGAATCGCCAATGGAAGATCTTAAAAGATGATTGACGGCAGAGGATAGGCCACATACGCATGTCATGGCCATTAGAGTCGGTATCTGCGTTTGATAGGTTTTTATTTATAGTTTCTTTTGTAAAAGAGTCATCGTTTCCTTTGTCTTTTATTTTGTTTCTGTTATCTTTCTCCTTTCATAAAAAATTTCCCCAATAGAGTCTGTCCGGTCAGAACAAGTATGAAATGACTTCAAAATATGCCATCAGCTTTCCAAGATGAGATCTGACTAGTATATCCGAATGGTATAGTCAGCAAGGAACAAGCGCGAGGTCAGTGTCAAAAAAGATATCCCCAGCAAAGGGAATTGACAAAAGGATTGACGAGCATCAAGAGGGATATCCTTGCCAAAACCAAGGTTATAAACCTCAAAGACAAGGCCCGTGAACAGAGCAAGGAGAGCAGTGAGCATGATTTGACGAAATCCATACTAGACTAAAAGGTCGGGAAAATGCCAGTTTCCGAGCTATGCCACAAAAGAAGATGGATATCCCCAGCAGGAAGGGATTATCCCCAGCACATAATATCATCCCCAACAAGTTGTGGAACACAGAGCAAGGAGGGAGAAAGGGAACACCATCCCAGCAGGAGTATCACAACCAACCACCATGTTTTAAACTAACAATTTTGTTTGATTTGAAACAGGTAAGGGAAATGGCATTGAGGCAGAAACGCATGCCACAAGGGATATTATCAAACTGGGGCAGAAAATTTTCCTTCCATTTAGAAAATTTTCTGGAAGTCAGGTACCCCCAGCTGATAACATTTTACCCCCAACAGGTAAGTAAATCAAGGGAGGTAGTCTTTGAAGGAAGAAGCTATGCAAAAACAAAACAAAAAAAAGGAATTAAAAAAAAAGAATAATAATAAAAAATGGGGAAGGTAGAAAAGAAAAATTCATCCCAATCCCCAGCAAGTATTCGAGGTAATACATTTTCAAGTCTTAAAGATAGTTTGGGTTCATCCACCCTCAAATAGGATATGTTGGGTTCATCCGCCCTCAAATAGGATCTGTTGGGTTCATCCGCCCTCAAATAGGATCTGTTGGGTTCATCCGCCCTCAAATAGGATATGTTGGGTTCATCCGCCCTCAAATAGGATCTGTTGGGTTCATCCACCCTCAAATAGGATCTGTTGGGTTCATCCGCCCTCAAATAGGATATGTTGGGTTCATCCGCCCTCAAATAGGATCTGTTGGGTTCATCCGCCCTCAAATAGGATCTGTTGGGTTCATCCGCCCTCAAATAGGATATGTTGGGTTCATCCTCCCTCAAATAGGATATGTTGGGTTCATCCGCCCTCAAATAGGATATGTTGGGTTCATCCGCCCTCAAATAGGATATGTTGGGTTCATCCGCCCTCAAATAGGATCTGTCGGGTTCATCCGCCCTCAAATAGGATCTGTTGGGTTCATCCGCCCTCAAATAGGATATGTCGGGTTCATCCGCCCTCAAATAGGATCTGTCGGGTTCATCCGCCCTCAAATAGGATCTGTCGGGTTCATCCGCCCTCAAATAGGATCTGTCGGGTTCATCCGCCCTCAAATAGGATATGTTGGGTTCATCCGCCCTCAAATAGGATATGTTGGGTTCATCCGCCCTCAAATAGGATCTGTCGGGTTCATCCGCCCTCAAATAGGATATGTCGGGTTCATCCGCCCTCAAATAGGATCTGTCGGGTTCATCCGCCCTCAAATAGGATCTGTCGGGTTCATCCGCCCTCAAATAGGATATGTTGGGTTCATCCGCCCTCAAATAGGATCTGTTGGGTTCATCCGCCCTCAAATAGGATCTGTTGGGTTCATCCGCCCTCAAATAGGATCTGTCGGGTTCATCCGCCCTCAAATAGGATATGTTGGGTTCATCCGCCCTCAAATAGGATCTGTTGGGTTCATCCGCCCTCAAATAGGATCTGTTGGGTTCATCCGCCCTCAAATAGGATCTGGCGGGTTCATCCGCCCTCAAATAGGATCTGTCGGGTTCATCCGCCCTCAAATAGGATATGTCGGGTTCATCCGCCCTCAAATAGGATATGTAGGGTTCATCCGCCCTCAAATAGGATATGTCGGGTTCATCCGCCCTCAAATAGGATATGTCGGGTTCATCCGCCCTCAAATAGGATATGTTGGGTTCATCCGCCCTCAAATAGGATATGTTGGGTTCATCCGCCCTCAAATAGGATATGTTGGGTTCATCCGCCCTCAAATAGGATCTGTTGGGTTCATCCGCCCTCAAATAGGATATGTTGGGTTCATCCGCCCTCAAATAGGATCTGTCGGGTTCATCCGCCCTCAAATAGGATATGTTGGGTTCATCCGCCCTCAAATAGGATATGTCGGGTTCATCCGCCCTCAAATAGGATATGTTGGGTTCATCCGCCCTCAAATAGGATATGTTGGGTTCATCCGCCCTCAAATAGGATATGTTGGTTTCAGTCTATTAAGTGTTGAAGTTGGGAGCCCGCCCAGATAGTAGAGGCATACATTCAGTCTTTTTATTTTTTCAAGTGTCATGTTCCAGGCGCCCACCTGTATAACGAGAGGCATACATTTCAGTCTTTTATTTTAAGTGTTGAAATTGGGAGCCCGCCCAGATAACAGAGGCATACATTCAGTCTTTTATTTCAAGTGTTGAAATTGGGAGCCCGCCCAGATAATAGAGGCATACATTCCACGTCTTTACCCATAGGAGATGCATTTCCTCCTAAGTTTTAGTTTTACCCATAGGAGATGCATTTCCTCCTAGGTTTGTTTCAGTTTCACCCATAGGAGATGCATTTCCTCCTAAGTTCAGTTTTACCATAGGAGACGCACTTCCTAAGTTCAGTTCTACCAATAGGAGACGCACTTCCTAAAGTTTATATGTTTCACCATAGGAGACGCACTTCCTAAGTTTCAGTTTCACCAATAGGAGATGCACTTCCTAAGATATGTTTCACCATAGGAGACGCACTTCCTAAAGTTCAGTTTCACCAATAGGAGATGCACTTCCTAAGATATGTTTCACCATAGGAGACGCACTTCCTAAAGTTCAGTTTCACCATAGGAGACGCACTTCCTAAAGCAAGTTTCACCAATAGGAGACGCACTTCCTAAGTCAGTTTCACCATAGGAGACGCACTTCCTAAAGTTCAGTTTCACCATAGGAGACGCACTTCCTAAAGCAAGTTTCACCAATAGGAGACGCACTTCCTAAGCGAGTTTCACCATAGGAGACGCACTTCCTAAGTTCATTTCACCCATAGGAGACGCACTTCCTAAGTTCAGTTCTACCAATAGGAGACGCACTTCCTAAGTTTATTGTACCCATAGGAGACGCACTTCCTAAGTTTATTGTACCCACAGGAAACGCACTTCCTCAAAGTTGAGTTTTACCCATAGTCTGATGAATCTTTCTCCTAAGATAACCAAAAAACAAAAAAAAAATGACCTAGTCTGATGAACCTTCTCCTAGGATCAAAATCTTAGTCTGACGAATTTTTCTCCTAAGATAGAGACCTAGTCTGACGAACCTTCTCCTAGGATCAAAATCTTAGTCTGACGAATTTTTCTCCTAAGATAGAGACCTAGTCTGACGAACCTTCTCCTAGGATCAAAATCTTAGTCTGATGAATCTTTCTCCTAAGATAACCAAAAATGACCTAGTCTGATGAACCTTCTCCTAGGATCAAAATCTTAGTCTGATGAATCTTTCTCCTAAGATACCAAAAAGAAAAGACCTAGTCTGATGAACCTTCTCCTAGGATCAAAATCTTAGTCTGACGAATTTTTCTCCTAAGATAGAGACCTAGTCTGACGAACCTTCTCCTAGGATCAAAATCTTAGTCTGATGAATCTTTCTCCTAAGATACCAAAAAGAAAAGACCTAGTCTGATGAACCTTCTCCTAGGATCAAAATCTTAGTCTGACGAATTTTTCTCCTAAGATAGAGACCTAGTCTGACGAACCTTCTCCTAGGATCAAAATCTTAGTCTGATGAATCTTTCTCCTAAGATACCAAAAAGAAAAGACCTAGTCTGATGAACCTTCTCCTAGGATCAAAATCTTAGTCTGACGAATTTTTCTCCTAAGATAGAGACCTAGTCTGACGAACCTTCTCCTAGGATCAAAATCTTAGTCCGATGAATCTTTCTCCTAAGATGCTAAAAAAAACATTTTGAAAAAAAGTCATCTTCCTAAAGACAGGCGCCCACCTGTATAACAAGGGAATACATCCTAATCTAGTGTTTAGTTCACTCTCAGCACTGCATCAGTAGTATCAGTGGGCTACGATTTTGCTAACGACTCACAAACCTTCCCAGTACAAACTGGGTTAGGAAATTTTGTTTGTTTTGTTTGTTTTGATTGTCAGGGACCCGCCTGTAGAACGGAGGTTGTTGCGTGTCGAAGATAGAAGAAGTCAGGAGTCCGCCTGTAGAACGGGGAAACATTTTTCAAGATCAAGCAGTGACCCACTGGAAAGCAGAAGGTTACAACAAAAATCCCCAGCACTCAATCCAAGATAGAAGCAACAAGAAGCTCGCCCCAAGAATGCAAGTCAACAGTCTGGGATGATCAACAGAAGCTGGTCACAAAAACAAAAAAAAAAAAAAAAAAAAAAAAAAAAAAAAAAAAAAAAGAAAAAAAAAAGAAGAAAGAGAAGAGCCCAAAATACGGAAGTGGAGAACGAATGTGGTCTGCTCAAGAACTAGCACCTACAACTAGCAAGTATCAAGGTTCAGATCCAAAGTCTGTATGAAGCACCATTCAAGACTCAAGACCAAGTTTCAGAAGACTTAAGAGATAGGAATCCTTGTAACTAGTAGCTGATAGGCTTAGTTAGTCTTTTTCAGTTTTCATTTTTGTTGTAATGACAGGACCGCGGACCGGAACCTCAACGGAACGGCACCTCGATCGGCTCTCCACCTCGGTACAACTTCACTATCTCTCTCATATCCCGAACTACACGTGGCCTGATTCCTGTATAACCAAGGATATGTAGGCAGCTCAGATACCAGGGCTCGGTCACATTCCCTCCCTTTCCTTAAGTGTAGTCCGTCCAAGTAATGGTCGGGTCAAAAACACGTCTAGTCGTTCTTTGTCGGAAAACTCTTCGTGTTTCCAGTCAAAGAGGGGCAGCTGTAAGCACGTGATTTTTGACCCTCCCCGGGAATTTTTACATTCTTAGCTTAAATATTTAATTTAGGACTAATATAGCTATTTTGACTATTTTTACTTTATTTTGTTGCAAAAAGAAAATTTCAAAAAATATATATATAAATCTATTAATGTTTTGAAGTCATTTTAATACAAAAAATATTATTTCATATTTTTGTCTTTATTAAAAAACGAAAATTACAAAAAAAATAGTTTTATTAATATTTTATAGTTATTTTAACTTTGAAAAATACAAAAAATATTACTTCATATTTTATCTTAATATTTACGAAAATTACAAAAAATGGTTTTATTAATATTTTATAGTCGTTTTAACTTTGAAAAAATACAAAAATAGTACTTCATATTTTATCTTAATATTTACGAAAATTACAAAAATAGTTTTATTAATATTTTGTAGCTATTTTAAAACCTTAAAAATATTTAAAAAAAAAATAGTTTTGTTAAATACTAGTCTTATTTTCGGTAGTTATTTTGCTTACATAGGACTAGTTAAGCAACGTGTTCCTATTTCTCGGGTCCGGGCAAAAGAATAATATTCGGGTTCAAACTACCCGATTTTAGGCCTAATTTTCGGACCTAGCCCATAATAACCGTGTCCAGGACACGTGGGGAACCCCACCACGCGTGGGGAACATATTCCTTGAACCCCACCACGCGTGGGCTCATTTTTCTGGGCAAACCATGTCAAATACACGGACTAACACATTTGACAAAGGAGGAATTTTGGACTTTTGGTCAGAAAAAAAAAAGGAAAAAAAAAACGAAAAAGAAAAGGTGTACTGTTGATCATCTTCCTCAAAAGGAAGAAGAGAAAAACCCTACTGTCGACCGGCCTCACGACCACCGGACCCCCC
Source organism: Nicotiana sylvestris (assembly GCF_000393655.2). Taxonomy (NCBI): domain Eukaryota; kingdom Viridiplantae; phylum Streptophyta; class Magnoliopsida; order Solanales; family Solanaceae; genus Nicotiana; species Nicotiana sylvestris. Next base: position 47,074,367 of record NC_091060.1, on the reverse strand, counting down.
CTTTCACCGTGAAACCACTCCTCCAACGCCACCCTCATTCCAGGTCAAGCAGCTGCCGCTGCGTTACCCAACCACCCTCTCCGTCTCAAAACTACCACCGGACACCACCACCCCGTCCCGGCCAAGCTGACCCTCCTCCGCCTCGCCTGCGTCGGCCAAACACCACCACCAAACGACCACTCCGTCCCGACCAGCTCCCCCATCACCGTCGACCGAACACCATCAACAAACCACTGTTCCTCCGTCTTCTTTGAAAAAAAACAAAAAAAAAACCTACTGGAAAAGCCCTCGTCGACCACCGGCGTGCACTACCAAGCACCAGACGAGCCCGTCTCCTCCCAAACTCCGTCGCAACCCAACTCCCTCCAGCTTCTCCTCAGGAGGCTGTAGAACCTTTAGGAAAAACTTCACATTCTTGAATTCTTGTCGTGCGTCCTTGATTCATCTTGAAATGTAACTCTTGAAATTCCTTCCATGCGTTCGTATGAGCACATGAGCGCTTAGTATCAGATATGCATCGATGGCTTGTGATTCGATGATCGAGGGGCGAGATGTGAACTTTGTGTGTTGATGTTGGACCAGTCTGGAGGACTTGAGGCCGGGTTTTGCCTATAGCTTTAGCACTGAGGCGTTGATTGTGTGAGCACGTGCTTTTGGATTTGTATGTCCGATAGTGTCCCGATTAAGAACTATCCGGTGCTTGATTCCCATCCTGATTTGATGTATAGCCGAGTTGTAGGCGTGTTGAAGGATTTTTTCAGGTTTCCTAGTTGGGAAGTGAAGTAGATTTCACGTTGTGATATAAGTTCAGACTCAGGAAGATTAAGTGACTACGTAATGTTTATGATAGTGGAAGGGTATAAAGAGATGTTAGTTTGAGGCAAAATAGGTAAGTTATCTCCTGCGGAGTGTTCTGAAGTTTGTGTGATCCTTATGTTGTTTGTTGGAAGATCTCTTTTACCAGTGAAATATATGTATTGCAATTTGAATTTGGGTTGCCTAAGAGAGTGGGCTTGATTGTTATGAGGGTGAATGTGAGATTTGCAGAAGATTTGAAGAACTAGATGGTCTATGTTGCACGAGCTTATGAAGGATTGAGTTTAATCTCACTATGGTATTATGGCAGTATTAGGGTATATGCATTATGAGTTATTGTGTGTTTTGATCTATGGCTTTGCGCCAAGTGGGGGAGTCTGCTATTGATTAGTTGATTGCACAGTTATGTGCTATGTTGGTCCCAGTTGGAGGCGTGCTAGTGAATAGTTATGGCTTACAGAGGTTTAGAACGATGATGGCTCGAGTAAAGGAAATTTCAATAAAGGATATGTTATGCTTTATGGGTATATAAGAATCACAGAATGACTTGAGTTGTTATGAGTAAAGGGTGTACGATGCATAGAATAAGAAGTTGCTTGGTTGTATTAAGGTGAGATTACAATCTGCAGTGTTGGAGTGCTAATGGAGCACATGTCGTCGGTCTGTTTGATCAGTCTAATTGCGGTTTGAGTAGAGTGGATGACTCTTGAGAATGGTTATAATGGGTTCAAGATGTTACATGTAATAATTGGAGATTTTCAAATTGTATATTTCGCTAGAAACTGAGGTTTCCATTGGAGGGTTTCAAGACTCGTGGTATTTATATCATTATGGATTCTACACATCGATATCAGGAAGGTGAAGGTAATGGCTTTAGATTCGCAGGAAGTCTCTTCTGGGAAAGTATTTTGAATGTGGTACTTTTGGGAATATTTAAGGGAGTATTCAGCGGCTTATGAGCCTTAGACGGTGTGGTTTTATGCTTGGGTCTCATGTGGTGATTTGGGTGGAGGAATTGTGGTGTTATAGCAAGATGAAGTATCAAGTTGAAGGTAAATCAGAAGGAAACTCGGATAAATGGAATGGCTTGGTAGTAGGCCGGATCGGCATGGTAAGGATATGATTAGTTCTTTAGATGCTTATGAGGTAATGAGTTTATACAAGTGTTTCACGGGAATGCTCTTGGGGTTTAGTGACCTGCGTAGCTTGGTTGAGTTAGAAGGATTTAGTCCTGACAGGTTTGGTTTTGTGAAAAGGGGACTCGAAGAGTTCTTGATGATTTCTAACACGGTTAGAGATGTATATTTTCTACTGGTATGAGGAGCATGAGATGTGTAGTGATTTTCTCCTAGATGGGATCAAATGGAAAAGTTCTTGGCTGGTTGAGTGCGTAGTTGCTTGTAGCTCGGAGTGGATTATGAAGTTCTCATATTTATTCTAGGATGGTATAGTATATGCGATATGTTGTGGATGATTGAGATTTGCATGTGTAAGGTCATAGTTCAGTTTTGGAAGGAAGGTCACAAATTCTTAGATAGCACGGACAACTTCAGATGCTTGGGGAAATGATATTACTAAGAGGTGTAGCTTGATGAGGGTATACGCTTCAGAAAAAGGGCAATGTGATTGAGTTGATGATACTTCATTAGTATGCAGCACTCTCTTGTTGGATCGACTGCTGATATTCGAGTTTGCTTGGTGGCACATAAGAATTTTAGGAGTACCTCTCGCGGAATGATTGAGTATTAGAGGTGTGTTGTATATTCGGACAGTGGAGTTATGATATGATATGGTGATTCGCGTGCTGTATAGATTTGGAGACTAGGAGTTCTCATAAATAGGGTAGGTCGTGGTTGTAGACCGCATATATCGATCTTGTATGGTAACTATTGGAGGTTTGGAGACCCGAGTGGATCTTTTGTGGCTTGGTATGCTATATTTTGATGTGATATTGGGTATAGACTGGTTGCTTCTAGTCATGTTATTCTGGACTATTTCGCCAAGATGGAGACATTAGCTATGCCGGGGATGCCACGGATGGAGTGGCGAGGTTCGACGGGTTATGTTCTCAGTAGGGTGATTTCATTGTTGAAGACCCAGCTGATGGTTGGGAAGAGTTGTCTTTCTTATTTGGCCTTCATGGTAGATGTCAGTGCAGAGACTCCTACCATTGATTCAGTTCCGGTGATGAGGGGTTTTCTGGATGTGTTTCCTGCTGCTGGCCATGTCGCCGGACGTGGTTGTTTATTTTGTTCACGATTTGGTGACAGGCACCGTAGCGTATGGAACTGGTGGAGTTAAAAAAGTTGAATGAATGGCTTCAGGGACTCCTTGATAAGGGGTTCATTTGTAGACCTATATGGATGTGTGTTCTGCATCGAAACGGCTTTGTTGACTCTGAACTATTATTGTTGTGAGAGATATCATTCGATTGTTGTTGAGCTTATCCGTGTTCTGGAGTGATCTTATGAGTTACTATTCTATATTACGAGGAGTTGTGAATTTTTGGTTCTATGCACATATGGTGCGATTCAATTTGAGCATTATAGCGGAATTTGAGCGAGACAGGTAATTGAGCATTGCATGATTTGTTGCGCATTGGGTATGTTCTTTTAGACTGATATGGCATTGCGTCATTTGCTTCTCTATGGTTATGGTGATTCACTTTTGGGTGCTAGGCACCAAATTGCACGTGGTTGTTGATTTTGAGCATAGTGACTTGAGGCGATTCATATGGATCAATATTTGAATAGGATCGCGCATTGCAACAAGGTTATGTGGAGGTATGATCTTTCAGGTTAGATTCGTGTGTTCTGGTTCTACAGTGTGTGGTGTGTCCTTAGCAATATGTTGTGGGGGTACTGGTGAGCTTGCAGAACAGCTCTCTCATTTGAGTTATTTTCATGATTTGGGTATGTTCGGACTGTTGCTTATTGGTGCACGGGTCGCACGAGTTGTGGATTTAGATTGTATTGATATGTCGTGTCACCAGAGTAGTTGTGTTGGATCAGATGAGATCGTTGGGATCTAGAATGAATACAAACGGATTCGGTTTCAATGCGTTGGAAGGATAATATAGATGTTCGGCTTAGAAATTTGCTATGGCCCTGCCAAAGGAGAGGGAGCTTCATGAATGGTCGATCTGAGGAATGATTATGACTTTCTGCGTGTTTCATTCGTCATTGGCAGTACACAGAAGTGTTGGAATGAGGCTCTATTTGATAAGAGGTTTATTATCGATATTCGATTGTTTTGAGAAACTGCTGCGATTAGAGGTTATCGCTACGAGTGTTTGAGTTATGTGGCATATCATGTAATTGCATCTGAGGTTGCAGGTACGGTTCATCATAGCTAGTTCGAACTTATTCAGTGTATAGATGGGAGATTCTAATTAATGATTTCAGAAGTGTAAACTTGGTTCTAAGGTTTATGGGCTAGGTTGGATTGTGAAATTTCAGTTATTTATCGGACCTATATGAGATAGGGTGACGTGGGATCACCCCCAAGTATGTGCAGGGTAAGGTTACATAGCGATTTGATGGTTTTCGGAACAACTCCGGGCACGTTCGAGGACGAACATATGTTTAAGTGGGGGAGGATGTAACGACCCGACTGGTCGTTTTGAGCTTTTGCATTTCACTCGCCAGTTCTCGGGCATGTCTAGCCCCGTGTGATGTATTATGACTAATGTAAATCGTCGGTTTTGGTTTTCAGGGTAAGCAGAATGAATTTTGAAGAACTTTTCAGTTTGAAGCTTAAAATTTGAAAGGTTTGACCAATATTTGACTTGTTAGTATATGATTTGGGACTTAGGAGCGTGGTCGGAATGTGTTTTGAAGGTCCGGAATAGAGTTAGGCTTGAATTGGCGAAATTGAAATTTTGGCGTTTTCTGGTTGATAGGTGAGATTTTGATATATGGGTCGGAATAGAATTCTGGAAGTTGGAGTAGGTCCGTTGTGTCATTTGTGATGTGTATGCAAAATTTCAGGTCATTCGGACAAGGTTTGGTAGACTTTTTGATCGAAAGCGGAATTTGGAAGTTCTTGGAATTCTTAGGCTTGAATCCGATGTGATTTTGGTGTTTTGATGTTGTTTTGCGCGTTCCGAAGGTTGGAACAAGTTTGAATGAAGTTATGGGATATGTTGGCATGTTTGGTTGAGGTCCCGAGGGCCTCGGGTGAGTTTCAAGGTGGTTAAACAGATCAAATTCTTGTTTTGAAAGTTCCAGATTTCTTTAGATCAGTGTTGTAGAGTTTTGCTCTTCGCATTCACGAGAGGGCTCACGCGTTCGCGAAGAGATGTTGAGTGAGGCAGGGCAATTGACCTTCGCGTTCGCGATGTTGGTCCCGCATTCACAAAGGTTGAGTCTGATTGAGCATCACGTTCGCGACTGAGGTAACACGTTTGCGTAGGCTAAGCTGAGTAAGGCATCGCATTCGCGAAGGTGTGTTCGCATTTGTGTAAGAGGTAATTTAAGCTGTGAATTATTTGTGCATCGCGAACGCGAGTCTTTGACCGCGTTCGCGAAGAAGGAATTTTTGGCCTGAACAGAATGTTTAAATAGTCATTGTCCGCGATATTGGGTCTAACTTTCACCATTTTTAGCGATTTTGGAGTTTTATGAGAAGAATTGAAGAGGGAATCAAAGGGAAAGCCTTGGAGGTAAGATTTTTGAACTCAATACTCGATCCTATGTTGATTCTTACTTGTTTAAACATGAAATATATGGAAATTAAAGCCTAAAAATTGGGGAATTAGGGCTTGAATTTGGAGAGAGTAAATTGGAAATTTGAGGGGCCATTTGAGGTCCAATTTTGATGTTCTTGGTATGTATAGACTCGTGAGAGGATGAAGATTATATTGATGCAATTTTTATTAGATTACGAGACGTGGGCCTGGGGCCGGGTTTGGCCAATTTCAGAATTTTTGAGTTAATTCGATTATTTTTGCTTGGGCTTTGTTCCTTTAGCATGTATTAATGATGTGGAACTGATTTTGGTTAGATTCAGAGCAATTGGAGACTGATTCGAGAGGCAAAGGCACCGCGGTCTAGAATTTGGACCGGATAGAGGTAAGTAATGATTGTAAATGCTATCCCGGGGGTATGAAAGTAATGATTGTAAATGCTATCCCGGGGGTATGAAACCTCGGATTTCACATCGTTGTGCTACTTTGAGGTGACGCACATGCTAGATGATGAGCGTGGAGTTGTGCAGCGTTGGGGATTGTGACTTGGTCCGTCCCGTGCGATAGTTAAGTCGCGTATTTGATTGAAAACTATTTGATATCATTGTACTTTGAAAAGTATTGCTAAGTTTTGGGCGAAATGCCATATTTGGGCCTCGTGCCAACTGTTTTGGACCCTTATGGGACTTTTACTACTTTTCCTCACTTTTTTGACTTAATAATTGTACTCAGTCATGCTGTATTTTGGAAATTTCCTAACTTAGCCTTATTTACTCAATTTTACACTATAAATGATAGTTGAGTTAAACGCCCTGTTTTACTGATTGTCCGAGTGACTTGTGAGGTTGATGGCTGAGATAGACCGAGGGTCTGATTGTGAGGTTAAAGACTGAGAGAGGCCGAGGGCCCGGTTGTGAGGATTATATATTTATGGATCGCGTTGCATGCTGCAGCAATATATATCTATCTATATATATATATATATGCCACAACGATATATGGATCGGGCTTCACACCGTAGCGATATAGCGCTTGGGCTGTAAGAGCCCCTCCGGAGTTTGTACACCCCCAGTGAGCGCAGTCGACTACATACATGGATCGGGCTGCACGCCGCAGCGATATATGGATCGGCTGCACGCCGCATCAGTTATTATATGGTACCTATTGAGTGTGAGTGCTGAGTGTGAGCGCTGACTGATACGAGTTGAGTCATGTGACTGAGAGGCTTGCCCGAGGGGCTATATATATATATATTTATATTTATACGAGTGATGTTTCGTCCGAGGGGCTTGTTTATGAACTTATTGGTTTCACTCCTCCTTAAAGTGAGTTTCTATTGAATATGTTGATTTAATTACTGCTTTCACTCATCTTTAGACCAAGCCTCTATTGAAAATGTTAAACAAGTGTTTTTAAACAACTTACCTTTAAATTGAAGTTTTACAAGGTGTTCGAAATTTAGTCACTGATTTGGCTTTGTTACTTCCACTGAGATTTTTAAGTTACGAGATGGTTATGAATTTTTGTTTTGGCTGAGGGGCCGATTATGATTTTTATCACTTATATATATATATATATATATTTCATTAAACCTCTATTGAAAAGGTTGGATAGATATTTTCTAATGGATGTTTACTGAAGTTGGAAATTTAACGAAATGATTTGATTTGTATCCTGTTTTGGAAACATGTGGTACCCACTATGGTGCTATGATGTAGTTTACGTGATTTCTTACTACTCAGTCTTCATTTACTTTTAGTACTTACTAAGTTGGTGTACTCACATTACTCCCTACACCTTGTGTGCAGATTTAGGTATTTCTGAGCTCGGTGGCAGGATCATCGGAGTTAGCAAGGTATCTGCCTGGCGATCGCAGCCCTACTTTTCTCCCTCCTTATTTTTTCTTAATGTACTCTTGTGATTTTCTCGGCCGTGTTGGTCTTTACGTTGTTAGATAGTTGTAGTAGATGCTTATGACTAGTGACATGCCGATGTCGGGCTTGTGTATTTATTCTGCACTATTCATTTAAACTTACATCACGAGATTATTGATTAATAAATGGTATAAAAATAACTTTTAATAAATAATGGTAGATTCAGGAGTTGTGTCGGCTGGCCTAGTTTCGCGATAGGCTCTATCACTACCGGGTCAGTTTTTGGGTCATGACAACAAGTTCAGTCTTATCATCATTATTTCTCTCAGTAAATTTTATTTGAACTGAAATACTATTAAATTGGCTTACCTAGCTGGTTGGGTTAGGTGCCATCACGACTAGTTGGATTTTGGATCGTGACATCAGTGTGTTTTTTTAAATAAAAAGCCTCGTCACTACTTCGCTAAAGTTAGACAAGATATTTACGCGGTAAATGGAGTCGATTGTACTCATACTACACTTCTGCACCTTGCATGTAGATTTTGGAGCTGGAGTTGTTGTGTATGGCGGGAGCTGGCATCGAAGATGTACCTGCATTCCGGTTATAGTTGTCACTTGTCCTTGGTAGCTTTAGATTTTTCAAATATATTTTTGTATAGTTTGAACAAATGATGTATTTATTTCATACCAGCCTTTGTAAATTCTAAGTCTTAGAAGCGACAAGTGAGGCTTGCTCAGTTGGTAAAAGCACCTCCACCCACGACTGTTAGGTCTCGGGTTTGAGTCACGCTGGAGGAGAAGTGTGAAAACACTATAGATCCTCTTAAATTAAGAGGAAACAAAAGTTTTAGAAGCTCACGATTTGTACTATCAGTCCTAGGGTCATTATATAAAAGTTCAGATAATTCTTCAATGTTTTCTTATAAATCTCATTTGGATTGTGTTGACTGTTAGTTGGCTTACTTAGCAGGTTAGGTTAGGTGCCATCACGACTAGCGAATTTTGGGTCGTGACATGGTTAAAACCTTCAGCCCCACACCTTTTCCTTGTAATCCCATCCAAATATAGAATCTAGAACATGCTTGCTCAAGTCTACCTCCCCCCCTCCCCCACACCTACACCTTAGCCATATTAGACATGGACCTTTCCAAGGTGGCAAGGTCCTACTTCATGAGTCCGGAACCAAAATATAGTTCTTTTGGACTTAAAGAACGAAAATATGTGAAAAACACCTAGTTACCAAAAAATATATATATATATATAGCGTTTTTAGGAACCATGCTATACTTTAACGGTCGTTTGGCCAGTTAAGTATAGCACGTTCTAAAAAAATCCTATATATATAGTGTTCTTTACTAAAACGCTATACATATTAAGTGGGCCCACAAATAATTATTTGTGCTTCACTGACATAACAATAATTCAACTGGATATAGCATTTTTTTAAAGACTCTATACCTCAAATAATTGAACCCCCAGGCTGGTTTTTTCCTTATTTAAAGAGGTGAAGGATTTTGTTAAAATCCATTCATAAAGAATCTTCAAGTGTTCTGGAAGTTGTTTTGAATTTTGTCATAATGTCTGAAAAGCAAAAAATTAGGGTTTCATTATATTGGGGAGGGGGAGGGGGAAAGGTGAGATTGTGGTGGCGAATAACTCAGTAAGCTATAGTTTATCTCCACAGTCTCATGTTAAGTTGTCAGTTACAATGGGGTACGATAAATTGGTATCGTTGACATGTATAAAAAATGAGTGTGAGCAAACGTTCGGTGAATCTTAAAATAACCGGAAGATATTCGTATTCTGTGACTCCGCAAAGGGTTGCTTGTTATGCTGAGTTAAACATCGAAGATGATGAAACTCTGAGAGATTTTTTGGGGACTCCGTATGAATACAGGGAATTTATTATGATAAAATTGTTGGAAATATACGTCAAGGAAGAAGATGTTCGCAATAATGAGGTTGCGCAAAGTAGGGAAATCCCTCAATCATCGGATGGTTATTTTGGAGTAGTTTTTATCTGAATAGGTTTCGGATGAAAGAGTTTGGTCGGATCTAAATTATCTCCACGGACTAATGAGGAGAGAGGAAATAATTTCTCCCCTAGTATATATAATCCACAAGCCGAGTGGTAAACTTCAATTTTCCTTCGTGTTATGATGTATATTTTTGTGTATTGTATTTGTATTAACACTCATATATTCCACATGGGGAACCGACCAGATATGAATTTTACAAGTTATAAACCAACGGCTAGTTGGAATATGCCTAGTTTTGGTGTGTTGGATCATGGTGGTCCATCCGGGAGTCAGCATCAACAAGATAATGTGCATCATGGGATATCAACACATTATGATTTGTAAGTGAATATATAAAGTTGTATGTATTGTTTGGACCAATTTTAGTAACTCATTATTTATTTGGTTGTGCAGTGAAAATGAGCAACTTGATGGTCCTGTCCTCACTCAATTTCTCGAAGTCGATGTATCTACTCAGGATCTAGCAGATACGCAGAGCTAGGAAGAGAATAGTGATTATGAAAACAATGTTGATGAGTGTAGAGATGACACACCCTTCCCTGACGATGGTGATGATGAGGAGGAAGAGAATGCAGTTGATAAGGGAGCATGATCTACCTCCTATTAGACCAAGAGTGTATGAGTCCCACGTGTCATTTCATTCAAGGCATATTCCTTACCTTGATCATTTGCCAAGTACGCCAGATGTGGATGCCCTCACAAGGGATATTGACGAACTTTGGACAACAATGTGGGATGAATTTAGATCAACGGTGCTGTCAAAGGGCATGCTTTTTCATAATAAGGCGCACCTAAGCAGGGCGGTGAAAATGTACAGCGTAAATGAGTGCTGTGAGATGACGGTATGGGAGTCATCTCCGGATGTATACAAGGTTGTTTGCCGTAGATGGTTTACGGGTTGTAATTGGATACTACGTGCGATAAAGAAGAAAACAAATATATGGAAAGTGGGTAAACACATTAGCACCCACAATTGTGAAATGGACACATTCAGTGGGAATCACTTCAACTTTGATGACTTGATTTCTCTTCTCTTGATTCCACACATTGAAGCGTCCATAAGGTACAAGATCAAAGAGTGTATTACATCCGTCCACCAGGAATATGGATGTACCATTACCAAAAGAAAGGCATATCTCGGGCGCAAACATGCGTTTGAAATTGTTTATGGTGATTGGGATAAGTCATTTGCATCTTTACCCAGGTACATGGCCGCATTGCAACACTTTAAACCTGGGACTGTTGTGAATGGAAGCTTGAGCGGAGTGCGAGAATACCAGAATATACAGTCAGATGTGTGTTATGGGCATTTAAACCAGCAATTGATGGTTTTGTGCATTGCCGGCCGGTAGTATCCATAGACGGTACTTATGTCTCTGGAAAGTATGATATTAAGTTGTTGATTGTCATTGCAATGGATGCTAAAGGACAAATATTTCCCCTAGTTTTTGCCATCTGTGCCAATGAAAGCCAAGAGACGTGGACGCTATTTTTGAACCACTTGAAGGAGCATGTTGTCAAACAACGTTAAGGTATTTGTCTAATATTAGATCGGCATAGCGGTATTTTAAGTTCTATAGAGCATTTGTCTAAATGGCAGAAACCGTATGCATACCACCATTACTGTGTGAGGCACCTGAAGGCCAATTTCCAGAAGAAATATCCCAACAAGGAGTTGCATGATTTAGTGTGGATGGCTGCAACAGATCACCAGGAGTGCAAATTTAGGAGGTGCAGGGAATCATTAAGGAAGGAAGACGAAAGAGCCTATCATTGGTTGATGCGACACGATGCCACGCCCTTTTTTCTCATGAAATCAGGTTTTGACACATGAAAACATTGTTAAAAGAAGGCATTAAAAGTGAGAGTGACCACCTAACGGGTTTGAAATGCGTTAGGGAACCTATTTGCAAATAACTCAGGTTTAACAATTTCGCATCACCAAAGATCGGGTAAGGGCTCGAAATTACCTCGAAGAGAAGGTGTTAGGCACTCTTCGAGGTCCACAACTATGGGTCCCAGACGAATTCGAATTACATGAATTAGTCTATATGATCAAATAAACGAAGAGAGAGCACAAATTTAAGAAGTTTATTATAAACAGATTTTTGAACAGAGGGTACAACTATTTTTTGATTCTGGTAGGAAAAGAAAGAAAATAGGGGAAGGGGGAGGGGTCCTAAGTTTTTTAGCCTAAAGACTCATCCCGTGCAACATAAATAATACTTCGTAACTCCCTCGAGATAGGGTGTTACTCGTATTATTCAGCGGGTACAGAATATCATCTCCTACTATCCGATTACTATCTTTAAGTTATTACCTCAAGCGCACTAATTGATTCTAAACCGTGCCTTATGCGTGCACTACCCGTCTCATGCCTATGGTCCAGGAGGCATTTGGACCTCTATTTTTTGTGGTTCTAGACTTAACTTTGGTTGCTCAAACTGAGAAAACTACGCGACATACAAAACAAGTTGGACTTCACATAAACACAGTTAAGGGCTAAAGTTAGCCTCTACACTTAGACAACAAATGCGCGCAAACAAATTAGGCATTTGACAGTTTCAGAATTGAGGCGAGCTAAAGTCATTAAACCCTATAGACATGGTTTCTATGTGACCATGGAATTCAAACATGAAGGCAGTTTCATATGTAAGGTGCTATTTTAGAGGCATGCTTTCCGAATAACTATATATTTAGGGAATCTGGTATTGCGTACTGATTACTAAAATTACAAATTATAAGTACTTAAACGTATAGACACGATATCCAGGTGCAGTAGTTGGCAGTGTTTAATAGTGATAGCCATGGAAGACATTCAGAATTCTCAGTTTGATCCCATAGGCATGCTTCTAACAGTGGCAACGAAACATTGTTGAAAGTTAATATTAGTACTTTAAAAGCTAGTGATAATGTCCTATAGGCAGGATTTCTAACGATTAATAAGTGAAACTGGTTTTAATTCCTATAGGCATGTCTCTTAAGTGAGTAATTATAACAATAGCACATTAACTAATTAAGACTATATAAGCATGATTTCTAAAAAAAACATATTGGTAAAACATAAACTAATATGATCCTATGATCATGGTACCTAGTGTCACACCTCCTTTTTACACACCGAGGGTATACAAGGGTATAAGGGAGTTTTCCAATTTAAGTGACATTATTCGTTATGAGATTATTCATCAATTCAGAGTCGCCACTTGGGATAGTTTATTTGGTGTCCCAAGTCACCCGTTTATTTAAAATCCCAAATCGAGGAAATTTCGACTTTTCTTTTGAAGTCTGCGAACCAGAAATTCTGAATAAGGAATTCTGTTAACCCGAGGGAAGGTGTTAGGCACCCCCGGATTCCGTGGTTCTAGCACGGTCGCTTAGCAATTCATACTTGGCTTAATTGTTTAACTACTCATTTTTAAGACCTATTGTGCAATTATCTTTTTACTGCTTTTAAATCAAATCACTTGATTATTCATAATTAAAGAATTGAGTTACGCGTACGTATACTCTTTTCCTTTGGAGCGTCAAAAATTATGTCACGTGAACGTGTCCACGATTAATAACGCTTTGTTTATTTTATTAAGAAAAGTTTGGTTGAAGTTGCGCGAACGCATCCCTCGAGTCATTTTTTTTAAGAATTAAATTTGCAATTATGTTACGCGAACGTATACATAATCATAATACTATTCTAAATCGAGCCTAAAGTAAACTACGGGTATTTGATTAAGGCGTAATTTTGAAGTGCACCTAAAGGTGTGATTATATCACTAAACTAGTCTACATCATGTATCTAGGTGTAAAGGTACAATACTACATGAGAAACTTATTTGAAATAGTTATGGCAACTTTATTTATTAAATGACAAACAGGCCCAGATTTTGAAGTTTGGGGGGGGGGGAGGCTGACAAAGGTTGAGTCCAAGTGAACTCCAACCCAAGAAATATATTGTCTATTATTCAAACAACTAAATTAATTCTAAAAGAACTTGGGCCTGACTTAATTCAGATGAATCTGGCCCCAATAAATTTTTAAGCAATTAATCAATTTTATTGCATTCAAAAAGATTTAGGCTTACTAAGTAATTCTGGCCCAAAATCTATTTGTGGATAAATAAATAAACTTAATAATGAGTCCAAATGAACTCTAGTCCAACACATATTTGAAGAAAATTTGAAATTAATAATCCTAATGACAAAATGCAGAATTTTAACTATATGTTTTGTTTATCTTCTGAACCAGAAAAGTAAAAAGGGGTTTTGAATGAATAAAATCTGTTAAATTTTAGACAATCTTCCTACTAATTTGCCTAAGTCTTTATTTTCGAAATGCTGATTTTGAAGCTTATTTGTATTTCAAAAATCTTGAAGCGTAAATACTATTGATCAACTCATTTTGTTTTAGTAAAAACAATCAGAACACAAATTCATCAACCCAATTGACTTTGGGCCTGAAAATGTATTATGGTCATCACTTAGTTATTTTGTTAAAAAACAATCTGATTTTATGACTTTAAGCTAATAATAATCCAGCATTATTTAACTATTAAAAATAGTGTGGTAGATTGCTAATCTATTAAGCTGGTTTAACACATAAGGAAATGTAGTAAAATTATTACATTTTTTGCTAACTAAATAACCAAACTGCCTATTGCTATTCTAACATAATTTCTGAAAAAAGACTTATGTGATACTACTACATATGAACACACAAATTTTATAAATGTATGCATCTTTAAGAAGATTCTGTAATTTTCAGAACAATTTTAAACTTATACATTTGCCTAAAACATTGTAAATAAATTTACAACATAACAAACAAACAAGCTTCAAACAGAAAGAAAATATATCTCTGAAAAGTTGAGTGAGAAACAGCAGCAAACCCAAACAGAAAACCAAAACCAGCATCCAATAACCCAGAAATCCAGAAGATAGTGAGAAAAACCAGTAGGAGTTCTTTGCTAATAGTGAACGAAAGAGACTCCAAAGTAGTGCAAAATAAATGTATTTTTTTAGGTCTAAAATGTATATCCAGCTCTCTCTGTATAATAGAAAGAAGGAGTGTATTTATAGAATGAGGAGGTGAAAAGGGATTAGAATTGAGATACAAAGAATCTGTCAGAATTCCCTATTAATTAGGAAAAATGGCATCTTCTTTACAGAAATGGACAGTTGTCCAATTTCTAGTACCTTCCTTATCTCAGAAAAATATACAAGTGTCCCATTTCTGGATATTTTTTGGATCTTATCCTTTTCCTTACTCAGCATTGGGATAGTTGTCCCTGTTCTAGAAAGTTCTAGCACTTTCTGAATGATTTTTAAAATTTAGGTTTCCAAAATTGACCCTCAAGGGTCTTGGAATTACCTCAAAACTGGATTGGTTTTGGGCCTGAGTCAAATGACTCTTGGCCTAAAGAGCTTGAGCTCCTAAACTTTAACAAAGCTATGGGCCTGTCCATTTAGCCAGGACCAATTTTAACATGAAAATAAATAAATAATAACAAACCATGAGCCTGTCAATTTAGCCAGGCCCAAAAAATTAACAAATATAACAAAAATAAAACATTAATGAAGAGAATGAAACACTGTTTTTTTTAAAAGTATTTTTACCCTTTTTTTTATTTGTGATTAATCCATCTAATTAATAAATGAAATAACAACTAAATAATAATATAAAACTAACATAACATGATTATACTAACTTTACATATATTTTAACTAAATTCGGTTTTAACTAATTAATTACTTATTGCGGAAATAACTAAACATGATAATTAAACAAATAAATACAAAATGCGTTAAAAATAAATAACAGAAATAAATAAATTAAAAAAAAACAGAATGCATAAATAAATAAATAAAAAGCAGAATAAAATGCGCAAAAAAAATAGAAAATAAATACGGAAATTAACGGAAATAAATAACAAATGCGTAAATAAAATTACAAAATTAAAAAGGCTAATTGTGAAAAAACCCTCAAGCCAAGACTCCCGGCTTGGATCTAAAATCCTTGATGGAAGGTCTTGACCGGAGGATTTTTTAACGGCTAGAAAAATGAAGAAGGGGTAGATCTAGGGTTTTGGCCTTTTTAGATCCAAGATCTACAGATTTTGGTTGGATTTTTGGGGATTTAGTTGGTAGGATGAGGTTTAGGAGGATGAAAGGGGTGTATGGTGTGAATTTGAGGGGTTTTGGAGTTCCACCGCCGCCTTGGGTGATTTCCGGCGGCGGAGTAGTGGTGGTGGGAGGGTTACGGCCCTTTTTTATTTTAGAAGGGTTGGTTTTTTATGGATTTAGGTTGTGGGGTGAGGTAGAGGAGGAGATGAGGAGAGTTGGGGAGCTCTAGTTTTGGGGAGTTGAGAGAGAAGTGGAAGAGTGGGGAGTTTGGAAATGGGGGGGGGGGTGTAGATTTTAGGACGCTTTTATATTAAAAAAGGGGTGAGTTCCGGACCGTTGGATCTTGTTGGAGATCAATGGCCTAGATTAGAAGGGAAAAAGATGAATTGGGATCATATTTTTAAGTTTTGGGCTTGGGGTGTCATGGGTTAAATTAGGATTGGGCTAGTTTAGGAAGAAATGGCCCAATTCGACCAAAACCCCGCCTTCTTTTTAATTTTTTAAAGACTAATTAATTAAAATAAATCCTAAACTAAATCCTAAATTATCTTTATTTGTAAAATTTAACTAATTATCTATTTATTATTATAAAAATTACTTGACCCTAAATTAAAAGAGAGAAAATCAATAATCTAAAAATTAAAAAGATAAACAATGTAAAATGAGCCATTTTTTTGATTTACAACTTTAATAAAACAAATAATTATCTAATTAATCCAAAAGCTATAAAAACAAAAATCTAAATGCAAGGCATGGTATTTTTGATATTCATGATTTTTTAATAAAAATTAAACGTGTACAAAAATGCGAACAAATAATAAAAATCCTAAAAAATGGCAAATAATTGGAAAAATATATTTCTTGGATTTTATAGGAGTATTTCATACAAGGCAAAAATCACGTGCTCACAACTGCCCCTCTTTGCTCGGAGACACGAAGGGTTTTCGGGCAAAGATAAAAGGAGCAATTATGATGGATTTTTGCCTGTTTGACACTCCATGAGAAGCATTTTTGAAAAAAGTGTGACTGAACCTTGCTTCAAAGGTTGCCTACATATCCTTGGCTATAAAGGAATCAGGTCAGTGTAGTTCTGGAAGTTTCGGTAGCTGGGACTACCAGGAAGCTGTGATTTCACTGTTGCTGCTACTGCTACTGCTTGCTGAACTCCTTATTACACCAAAAATGGAAAGTAAAACGCTAAGCCAACTACGCCAAGTTACAAGATTCCTATCTTTAAATCTCTTAAAGCTTGATCTTGAGTCTTAATTGGTTCTCGCTGTGGACTCCGATCTGAATCTTGATGCTCATCAGCTGTAGGTACTGGTTCTTTTTTCAGCTTTGGATCAAGGCGGGACATGCGAGGTTATGACTTCAATCAAATTTTGAGCAGTCCACTCAGCACTATGAGTTCACTTCTTTTGTTCTTTTTCTTCTTTTCTTTATTTTAGATTGAGATTCATTTTTTGTCATCTCGAATCCTGTGCCTCGAGGTCAAACCTGCTCAAACACCAAAACAAACAAACGAACGAAATTTTTCTGCCCCAATTTTCGCTAGGAAAATTTCGCGAGTTATTTGCAACAAAAATCTAAACTTTTTTTCATTGAAAGCAATAAAAATTAGGATTGTGTATCCTTGGGAGTAGGGAGTAAAGCCCTAAATTGGGAAGATTGCCAGGTTATGCTGGAAAGATGACCGAGTTATGCCGGAAAAGAAAAAGGGTCCTCGGGTTATGCCGGGGAAGTCATCGAGTTATGCCGGAAGAAAAGAAAAAGGTCCTCAGGTTATGCCGGGGAGGTCCACGGGTTATCCGGGATAAAAGAAAAAAGGTCCTTGGGTTATGTCAGGGAGGTCCACGGGTTATGCCGGGATAAAAGAAAAGGGTCCTTGGGTTATGCCAGGGAGGTCCACGGGTTATGCCGTGATAAAAGAAAACGGTCCTTGGGTTATGCTAGGGAGGACCATGGGTTATGCCGGGATAAAAGAAAAAAGGTCTTGAGTTATGCCAGGGAGGTCCACGGGTTATGCCGGGATAAAAGAAAAAGGTCCTTGGGTTATGCCAGGGAGGTCCACGGGT
Organism: Nicotiana sylvestris; assembly: GCF_000393655.2. Taxonomy (NCBI): domain Eukaryota; kingdom Viridiplantae; phylum Streptophyta; class Magnoliopsida; order Solanales; family Solanaceae; genus Nicotiana; species Nicotiana sylvestris. Next base: position 47,056,760 of record NC_091060.1, on the reverse strand, counting down.
TATGCCGGGATAAAAGGAAAAAGTTCCTTGGGTTATGCCAGGGAGGTCCACTGGTTATGCCGGGATAAAAGAAAAAAGTTCTTGGGTTATGCTAGGGAGGTCCACGGGTTATGTTGGGATAAAAGAAAAACGGTCTTTGGGTTATGCTAGGGAGGTCCACGGGTTATGCCGGGATAAAAGAAAAAGGTCCTTGGGTTAAGCCAGGGAGGTCCACGGGTTATGCCGGGATAAAAGAAAAAGGTCCTTGGGTTATGCCAGAGAGGTCCACGGGTTATGCCGGGATAAAGGGGAAAAGGTCCTTGGGTTATGCCAGGGAGGTCCACGGGTTATGCCGGGATAAAGGGAAAAAGGTCCTTGGGTTATGCCAGGGAGGTCCACGGGTTATGCCGGGATAAAAGAAAAACGGTCTTTGGGTTATGCCAGGGAGGTCCACGGGTTATGCCGGGATAAAAGAAAAAGGTCCTTGGGTTATGCCAGGGAGGTCCACGGGTTATGCCGGGATAAAAGAAAAAAGGTCCTTGGGTTATGCCAGGGAGGTCCACGGGTTATGCCGGGATAAAAGAAAAAGGTCCTTGGGTTATGCCAGGGAGGTCCACGGGTTATGCCGGGATAAAAGAAAAAGGTCCTTGGGTTATGCCAGGGAGGTCCATGGGTTATGCTGGGATAAAAGAAAAAGGTCCTTGGGTTATGCCAGGGAGGTCCACGGGTTATGCCGGGATAAAAGAAAAAAGGTCCTTGGGTTATGCCAGGGAGGTCCACGGGTTATGCCGGGATAAAAGAAAAAACGTCCTAGGGTTATGCCAGGGAGGTCCACGGGTTATGCCGGGATAAAAGAAAAAGGTCCTTGGGTTATGCCAGGGAGGTCCACGGGTTATGCCGGGATAAAAGAAAAAAGGTCCTTGGGTTATGCCAGGGAGGTCCACGGGTTATGCCGGGATAAAAGAAAGAACGTCCTTGGGTTATGCCAGGGAGGTCCACGGGTTATGCCGGGATAAAAGAAAAAGGTCCTTGGGTTATGCCAGGGAGGTCCACGGGTTATGCCGGGATAAAAGAAAAGGTCCTTGGGTTATGCCAGAGAGGTCCACGGGTTATGCCGAGATAAAAGAAAAAAGGTCCTTGGGCTATGCCAGGAAGGTCCACGGGTTATGCCGGGATAAAAGAAAGAATGTCCTTGGGTTATGCCAGGGAAGTCCACGGGTTATGCCAGGATAAAAGAAAAAGGTCCTTGGGTTATGCCAGAGAGGTCCACGGGTTATGCCGGGATAAAAGAAAAGGTCCTTGTAATGCCAGGGAGGTCCACGGGTTATGCAGGGATAAAAGAAAAAAGGTCCTTGGGTTATGCTAGGGAGGTCCACGGGTTATGCCGGGATAAAATAAAAAGGTCCTTGGGTTATGTCAGGGAGGTCCACGGGTTATGTCGGGATAAAAGAAAAAAGGTCCTTGGGTTATGCCAGGGAGGTCCACGGGTTATGCCGGGATAAAAGAAAAGGTTCTTGGGTTATGCCAGGGAGGTCCACGGGTTATGCCGGGATAAAAAAAAAAGTCCTTGGGTTATGCCAGGGAGGTCCACGGGTTATGCCGGGATAAAAGAAAAATGTCCTTGGGTTATGCCAGGGAGGTCTACGGGTTATGCCGGGATAAAAGAAAAGGTCCTTGGGTTATGCTAGAGAGGTCCACAGGTTATGCCGAGATAAAAGAAAAAAGGTCCTTGGGTTATGCCAGGGAGGTCCACGGGTTATGCCGGGATAAAAGAACGAACGTCCTTGGGTTATGCAAGGGGGGTCCACGGGTTATGCCGGGATAAAAGAAAAAGGTCCTTGGGTTATGCCAGGGAGGTCCACGGGTTATGCCGGGATAAAAGAAAAGGTCCTTGGGTTATGCCAGAGAGGTCCACGGTTATGCCAGGATAAAAGAAAAAAGGTCCTTGGGTTATGCCAGGGAGGTCCACGGGTCATGCCGGGATAAAAGAAAAAGGTCCTTGGGTTATGCCAGGGAGGTCCACGGGATATGCCGGGATAAAAGAAAAGGTCCTTGGATTATGCCAGGGAGGTCCACGGGTTATGCAGGGATAAAAGAAAAACGGTCCTTGGGTTATGCCAGGGAGGTCCACGGGTTATGCCGGGATAAAATAAAAAGGTCCTTGGGTTATGTCAGGGAGGTCCACGGGTTATGCCGGGATAAAAGAAAAAAGGTCCTTGGGTTATGCCAGGGAGGTCCACGGGTTATGCCGGGATAAAAGAAAAGGTTTTTGGGTTATGCCAGGGAGGTCCACGGGTTATGCCGGGATAAAAGAAAAATAGTCCTTGGGTTATGCCAGGGAGGTCCACGGGTTATGCCGGGATAAAAGAAAAAAGGTCCTTGGGTTATGCCAGGGACTTCCACGGGTTATGCCGGGATAAAAGAAAAAAGGTCCTTGGGTTATGCCAGGGAGGTCCACGGGTTATGCCGGGATAAAAGAAAGAACGTCCTTGGGTTATGCCAGGGAGGTCCACGGGTTATGCCGGGATAAAAGAAAAAGGTCCTTGGGTTATGCCAGGGAGGTCCACGGGTTATGCCGGGATAAAAGAAAAGGTCAATGGGTTATGCCAGAGAGGTCCACAGGTTATGCCGAGATAAAAGAAAAAAGGTCCTTGGGTTATGCCAGGGAGGACCATGGGTTATGCCGGGATAAAAGAAAAAGGTCCTTGGGTTATGCCAGGGAGGTCCACGGGATATGCCGGGATAAAAGAAAAGGTCCTTGGATTATGCCAGGGAGGTCCACGGGTTATGCAGGGATAAAAGAAAAACGGTCCTTGGGTTATGCCAGGGAGGTCCACGGGTTATGCCGGGATAAAATAAAAAGGTCCTTGGGTTATGTCAGGGAGGTCCACGGGTTATGCCGGGATAAAAGAAAAAAGGTCCTTGGGTTATGCCAGGGAGGTCCACGGGTTATGCCGGGATAAAAGAAAAGGTTTTTGGGTTATGCCAGGGAGGTCCACGGGTTATGCCGGGATAAAAGAAAAATAGTCCTTGGGTTATGCCAGGGAGGTCCACGGGTTATGCCGGGATAAAAGAAAAAAGGTCCTTGGGTTATGCCAGGGACTTCCACGGGTTATGCCGGGATAAAAGAAAAAAGGTCCTTGGGTTATGCCAGGGAGGTCCACGGGTTATGCCGGGATAAAAGAAAGAACGTCCTTGGGTTATGCCAGGGAGGTCCACGGGTTATGCCGGGATAAAAGAAAAAGGTCCTTGGGTTATGCCAGGGAGGTCCACGGGTTATGCCGGGATAAAAGAAAAGGTCCTTGGGTTATGCCAGAGAGGTCCACGGGTTATGCCGAGATAAAAGAAAAAAGGTCCTTGGGCTATGCCAGGAAGGTCCACGGGTTATGCCGGGATAAAAGAAAGAATGTCCTTGGGTTATGCCAGGGAAGTCCACGGGTTATGCCAGGATAAAAGAAAAAGGTCCTTGGGTTATGCCAGAGAGGTCCACGGGTTATGCCGGGATAAAAGAAAAGGTCCTTGTAATGCCAGGGAGGTCCACGGGTTATGCAGGGATAAAAGAAAAAAGGTCCTTGGGTTATGCTAGGGAGGTCCACGGGTTATGCCGGGATAAAATAAAAAGGTCCTTGGGTTATGTCAGGGAGGTCCACGGGTTATGTCGGGATAAAAGAAAAAAGGTCCTTGGGTTATGCCAGGGAGGTCCACGGGTTATGCCGGGATAAAAGAAAAGGTTCTTGGGTTATGCCAGGGAGGTCCACGGGTTATGCCGGGATAAAAAAAAAAGTCCTTGGGTTATGCCAGGGAGGTCCACGGGTTATGCCGGGATAAAAGAAAAATGTCCTTGGGTTATGCCAGGGAGGTCTACGGGTTATGCCGGGATAAAAGAAAAGGTCCTTGGGTTATGCTAGAGAGGTCCACAGGTTATGCCGAGATAAAAGAAAAAAGGTCCTTGGGTTATGCCAGGGAGGTCCACGGGTTATGCCGGGATAAAAGAACGAACGTCCTTGGGTTATGCAAGGGGGGTCCACGGGTTATGCCGGGATAAAAGAAAAAGGTCCTTGGGTTATGCCAGGGAGGTCCACGGGTTATGCCGGGATAAAAGAAAAGGTCCTTGGGTTATGCCAGAGAGGTCCACGGTTATGCCAGGATAAAAGAAAAAAGGTCCTTGGGTTATGCCAGGGAGGTCCACGGGTCATGCCGGGATAAAAGAAAAAGGTCCTTGGGTTATGCCAGGGAGGTCCACGGGATATGCCGGGATAAAAGAAAAGGTCCTTGGATTATGCCAGGGAGGTCCACGGGTTATGCAGGGATAAAAGAAAAACGGTCCTTGGGTTATGCCAGGGAGGTCCACGGGTTATGCCGGGATAAAATAAAAAGGTCCTTGGGTTATGTCAGGGAGGTCCACGGGTTATGCCGGGATAAAAGAAAAAAGGTCCTTGGGTTATGCCAGGGAGGTCCACGGGTTATGCCGGGATAAAAGAAAAGGTTTTTGGGTTATGCCAGGGAGGTCCACGGGTTATGCCGGGATAAAAGAAAAATAGTCCTTGGGTTATGCCAGGGAGGTCCACGGGTTATGCCGGGATAAAAGAAAAAAGGTCCTTGGGTTATGCCAGGGACTTCCACGGGTTATGCCGGGATAAAAGAAAAAAGGTCCTTGGGTTATGCCAGGGAGGTCCACGGGTTATGCCGGGATAAAAGAAAGAACGTCCTTGGGTTATGCCAGGGAGGTCCACGGGTTATGCCGGGATAAAAGAAAAAGGTCCTTGGGTTATGCCAGGGAGGTCCACGGGTTATGCCGGGATAAAAGAAAAGGTCAATGGGTTATGCCAGAGAGGTCCACAGGTTATGCCGAGATAAAAGAAAAAAGGTCCTTGGGTTATGCCAGGGAGGACCATGGGTTATGCCGGGATAAAAGAAAAAGGTCCTTGGGTTATGCCAGGGAGGTCCACGGGTTATGCCGGGATAAAAGAAAAGGTCCTTGGATTATGCCAGGGAGGTCCACGGGTTATGCAGGGATAAAAGAAAAACGGTCCTTGGGTTATGCCAGGGAGGTCCACGGGTTATGCCGGGATAAAATAAAAAGGTCCTTGGGTTATGTCAGGGAGGTCCACGGGTTATACCGGGATAAAAGAAAAAAGGTCCTTGGGTTATGCCAAGGAGGTCCACGGGTTATGCCGGGATAAAAGAAAAGGTTTTTGGGTTATGCCAGGGAGGTCCACGGGTTATGCCGGGATAAAAGAAAAAAAGTCCTTGGGTTATGCCAGGGAGGTCCACGGGTTATGCCGGGATAAAAGAAAAAAGGTCCTTAGGTTATGCCAGGGAGGTCCAGGGGTTATGCAGGGATAAAAGAAAAAGGTCCTTGGGTTATGCCAGGGACTTCCACGGGTTATGCCGGGATAAAAGAAAAAAGGTCCTTGGGTTATGCTAGGGAGGTCCACGGGTTATGCCGGGATAAAAGAAAGAACGTCCTTGGGTTATGCCAGGGAGGTCCACGGGTTATGCCGGGATAAAAGAAAAAGGTCCTTGGGTTATGCCAGGGAGGTCCACGGGTTATGCCGGGATAAAAGAAAAGGTCAATGGGTTATGCCAGAGAGGTCCACAGGTTATGCCGAGATAAAAGAAAAAAAGTCCTTGGGTTATGCCAGGGAGGTCGACGGGTTATGCCGGGATAAAAGAAAAAAGGTCCTTGGGTTATGCCAGGGAGAACCAGGGGTTATGCAGGGATAAAAGAAAAAGGTCCTTGGGTTATGCCAGGGACTTCCACGGGTTATGCCGGGATAAAAGAAAAAAGGTCCTTGGGTTATGCCAGGGAGGTCCACGGGTTATGCCGGGATAAAAGAAAGAACGTCCTTGGGTTATGCCAGGGAGGTCCACGGGTTATGCCGGGATAAAAGAAAAAGGTCCTTGGGTTATGCCAGGGAGGTCCACGGGTTATGCCGGGATAAAAGAAAAGGTCAATGGGTTATGCCAGAGAGGTCCACAGGTTATGCCGAGATAAAAGAAAAAAGGTCCTTGGGTTATGCCAGGGATAAAAGAAAAAGGTCCTTGGGTTATGCCAGGGAGGTCCACGGGTTATGCCGGGATAAAAGAAAAGGTCCTTGGATTATGCCAGGGAGGTCCACGGGTTATGCAGGGATAAAAGAAAAACGGTCCTTGGGTTATGCCAGGGAGGTCCACGGGTTATGCCGGGATAAAATAAAAAGGTCCTTGGGTTATGTCAGGGAGGTCCACGGGTTATGCCGGGATAAAAGAAAAAAGGTCCTTGGGTTATGCCAGGGAGGTCCACGGGTTATGCCGGGATAAAAGAAAAGGTTTTTGGGTTATGCCAGGGAGGTCCACGGGTTATGCCGGGATAAAAGAAAAAAAGTCCTTGGGTTATGCCAGGGAGGTCCACGGGTTATGCCGGGATAAAAGAAAAAAAGTCCTTGGGTTATGCCAGGGAGGTCCACGGGTTATGCCGGGATAAAAGAAAGAACGTCCTTGGGTTATGCCAGGGAGGTCCACGGGTTATGCCGTGATAAAAGAAAAAAGGTTCTTGGGTTATGCCAGGGAGGTCCTCTGGTTATGCCGGGATAAAAGAAAAAGGTCCCTGGGTAATGCCAGGGAGGTCCACGGGTTATGCCGGGATAAAAGAAAAGGTCCTTGGGTTATGCCAGGGAGGTCCACGGGTTATGCCGGGATAAAAGAAAAAGGTCCTTAGGTTATGCCAGGGAGGTCCACGGGTTATGCTGGGATAAAAGAAAAAAGGTACTTGGGTTATGCCAGGGAGGTCCACGGGTTATGCCGGGATAAAAGAAAAAGGTCCTTGGGTTATGTCAGGGAGGTCCACGGGTTATGCCGAGATAAAAAAAAAGGTCCTTGGGTTATGCCAGGGAGATCTACGGGTTATGCCGGGATAAAAGAAAAAATGTCCTTGGGTTATGCCAGGGAGGTCCACGGGTTATGCCGGGATAAAAGAAAAGGTCCTTGGTTTATGCCAGGGAGGTCCACGGGTTATGCCGAGATAAAAGAAAAAAGGTCATTGGGTAATGCTAGGGAGGTCCACGGGTTATGCCGGGATAAAAGAAAAAGGTCCTTGGGTTATGCCAGGGAGGTCCACGGATTATGCCGGGATAAAAGAAAAGGTCCTTGGATTATGCTAGGGAGGTCCACTGGTTATGCAGGGATAAAAGAAAAAAGGTCCTTGGGTTATGCCAGGGAGGTCCACGGGTTATGCCGGGATAAAATAAAAAGGTCCTTGGGTTATGTCAGGGAGGTCCACGGGTTATGCCGGGATAAAAAAGGTCCTTGGGTTATGCCAGGGAGGTCCACGGGTTATGCCGGGATAAAAGAAAAAAGGTCCTTGGGTTATGCCAGGGAGGTCCACGGGTTATGCCGGGATAAAAGAAAAGGTCCTTGGGTTATGCCAGGGAGGTCCACGGGTTATGCCAGGATAAAAGAAAAAAGGTCCTTGGGTTATGCCGGGATAAAAGAAAATGGTCCTTGGGTTATGCCAGGGAGGTCCACGGGTTATGCAGGGATAAAAGAAAAACGGTCCTTGGGTTATGCCAGGGAGGTCCACGGGTTATGCCGGGATAAAAGAAAAAAGGTCCTTGGGTTATGCCAGGGAGGTCCACGAGTTATGCCGGGATAAAAGAAAGAACGTCCTTGGGTTATGCCAGGGAGGTCCACGGGTTATGCCGGGATAAAAGAAAAAGGTCCTTGGGTTATGCCAGGGAGGTCCACGGGTTATGCCGGGATAAAAGAAAAGGTCCTTGGGTTATGCCAGAGAGGTCCACAGGTTATGCCGAGATAAAAGAAAAAAGGTCCTTGGGTTATGCCAGGGAGGTCCATGGGTTATGCCGAGATAAAAGAAAAAGGTCCTTGGGTTATGCCAGGGAGGTCCACGGGTTATGCCGGGATAAAAGAAAAGGTCCTTGGATTATGCCAAGGAGGTCCACGGGTTATGCAGGGATAAAAGAAAAACGGTCCTTGGGTTATGCCAGGGAGGTCCACGGGTTATGCCGGGATAAAATAAAAAGGTCCTTGGGTTATGTCAGGGAGGTCCACGGGTTATGCCGGGATAAAAGAAAAAAGGTCCTTGGGTTATGCCAGGGAGGTCCACGGGTTATGCCGGGATAAAAGAAAAAAGGTCCTTGGGTTATGCCAGGGAGGTCCACGGGTTATGCCGGGATAAAAGAAAAAGGTCCTTGGGTTATGCCAGGGAGGTCCACGGGTTATGCCGGGATAAAAGAAAAGGTCCTTGGGTTATGCCAGGGAGGTCCACGGGTTATGCAGGGATAAAAGAAAAACGGTCCTTGGGTTATGCCAGGGAGGTCCACGGGTTATGCCGGGATAAAATAAAAAGGTCCTTGGGTTATGTCAGAGAGGTCCACGGGTTATGCCGGGATAAAAAAAAGGTCCTTGGGTTATGCCAGGGAGGTCCACGGGTTATGCCGGGATTAAAGAAAAAAGGTCCTTGGGTTATGCCAGGGAGGTCCACGGGTTATGCCGGGATAAAAGAAAAGGTCCTTGGGTTATGCCAGGGAGGTCCACGGGTTATGCCAGGATAAAAGAAAAAAGGTCCTTGGGTTATGCCAGGGAGGTCCACGGGTTATGCCGGGATAAAATAAAATGGTCCTTGGGTTATGCCAGGGAGGTCCACGGGTTATGCAGGGATAAAAGAAAAACGGTCCTTGGGTTATGCCAGGGAGGTCCACGGGTTATGCCGGGATAAAAGAAAAAAGGTCCTTGGGTTATGCCAGGGAGGTCCACGGGTTATGCCGGGATAAAAGAAAGAACGTCCTTGGGTTATGCCAGGGAGGTCCACGGGTTATGCCGGGATAAAAGAAAAAGGTCCTTGGGTTATGCCAGGGAGGTCCACGGGTTATGCCGGGATAAAAGAAAAGGTCCTTGGGTTATGCCAGAGAGGTCCACAGGTTATGCCGAGATAAAAGAAAAAAGGTCCTTGGGTTATGCCAGGGAGGTCCATGTGTTATGCCGGGATAAAAGAAAAAGGTCCTTGGGTTATGCCAGGGAGGTCCACGGGTTATGCCGGGATAAAAGAAAAGGTCCTTGGATTATGCCAAGGAGGTCCACGGGTTATGCAGGGATAAAAGAAAAACGGTCCTTGGGTTATGCCAGGGAGGTCCACGGGTTATGCCGGGATAAAATAAAAAGGTCCTTGGGTTATGTCAGGGAGGTCCACGGGTTATGCCGGGATAAAAGAAAAAAGGTCCTTGGGTTATGCCAGGGAGGTCCACGGGTTATGCCGGGATAAAAGAAAAAAGGTCCTTGGGTTATGCCAGGGAGGTCCACGGGTTATGCCGGGATAAAAGAAAAAAGTCCTTGGGTTATGCCAGGGAGGTCCACGGGTTATGCCGGGATAAAAGAAAAAAGGTCCTTGGGTTATGCCAGGGAGGTCCAGGGGTTATGCAGGGATAAAAGAAAAAGGTCCTTCGGTTATGTCAGGGAGGTCCACGGGTTATGCCGTGATAAAAGAAAAAAGGTTCTTGGGTTATGCCAGGGAGGTCCTCTAGTTATGCCGGGATAAAAGAAAAAGGTCCCTGGGTAATGCCAGGGAGGTCCACGGGTTATGCCGGGATAAAAGAAAAGGTCTTTGGGTTATGCCAGGGAGGTCCACGGGTTATGCCGGGATAAAAGAAAAAGGTCCTTAGGTTATGCCAGAGAGGTCCACGGGTTATGCCGGGATAAAAGAAAAAGGTCCTTGGGTTATGCCAGGGAGGTCCACGGGTTATGCCGAGATAAAAAAAAGGTCCTTGGGTTATGCCAGGGAGGTCCACGGGTTATGCCGGGATAAAACAAAAAAGGTCCTTGGGTTATGCCAGGGAGGTCCACGGGTTATGCCGGGATAAAAGAAAAGGTCCTTGGGTTATGCCAGGGAGGTCCACGGGTTATGCCGGGATAAAAGAAAGAACGTCCTTGGGTTATGCCAAGGAGGTCCACGGGTTATGCCGGGATAAAAGAAAAAGGTCCTTGGGTTATGCCAGGGAGGTCCACGGGTTATGCCGGGATAAAAAAAAAGGTCCTTGGGTTATGCCAGGGAGGTCCACGGGTTATGCCGGGATAAAAGAAAAAAGGTCCTTGGGTTATGCCAGGGAGGTCCACGGGTTATGCCGGGATAAAAGAAAAGGTCCTTGGGTTATGCCAGGGAGGTCCACGGGTTATGCCAGGATAAAAGAAAAAAGGTCCTTGGGTTATGCCAGGGAGGTCCACGGGTTATGCCGGGATAAAATAAAATGGTCCTTGGGTTATGCCAGGGAGGTCCACGGGTTATGCAGGGATAAAAGAAAAACGGTCCTTGGGTTATGCCAGGGAGGTCCACGGGTTATGCCGGGATAAAAGAAAAAAGGTCCTTGGGTTATGCCAGGGAGGTCCACGGGTTATGCCGGGATAAAAGAAAGAACGTCCTTGGGTTATGCCAGGGAGGTCCACGGGTTATGCCGGGATAAAAGAAAAAGGTCCTTGGGTTATGCCAGGGAGGTCCACGGGTTATGCCGGGATAAAAGAAAAGGTCCTTGGGTTATGCCAGAGAGGTCCACAGGTTATGCCGAGATAAAAGAAAAAAGGTCCTTGGGTTATGCCAGGGAGGTCCATGGGTTATGCCGAGATAAAAGAAAAAGGTCCTTGGGTTATGCCAGGGAGGTCCACGGGTTATGCCGGGATAAAAGAAAAGGTCCTTGGATTATGCCAAGGAGGTCCACGGGTTATGCAGGGATAAAAGAAAAACGGTCCTTGGGTTATGCCAGGGAGGTCCACGGGTTATGCCGGGATAAAATAAAAAGGTCCTTGGGTTATGTCAGGGAGGTCCACGGGTTATGCCGGGATAAAAGAAAAAAGGTCCTTGGGTTATGCCAGGGAGGTCCACGGGTTATGCCGGGATAAAAGAAAAGGTTTTTGGGTTATGCCAGGGAGGTCCACGGGTTATGCCGGGATAAAAGAAAAAAAGTCCTTGGGTTATGCCAGGGAGGTCCACGGGTTATGCCGGGATAAAAGAAAAAAGGTCCTTGGGTTATGCCAGGGAGGTCCAGGGGTTATGCAGGGATAAAAGAAAAAGGTCCTTCGGTTATGTCAGGGAGGTCCACGGGTTATGCCGTGATAAAAGAAAAAAGGTTCTTGGGTTATGCCAGGGAGGTCCTCTGGTTATGCCGGGATAAAAGAAAAAGGTCCCTGGGTAATACCAGGGAGGTCCACGGGTTATGCCGGGATAAAAGAAAAGGTCTTTGGGTTATGCCAGGGAGGTCCACGGGTTATGCCGGGATAAAAGAAAAAGGTCCTTAGGTTATGCCAGGGAGGTCCACGGGTTATGCCGGGATAAAAGAAAAAGGTCCTTGGGTTATGCCAGGGAGGTCCACGGGTTATGCCGAGATAAAAAAAAAGGTCCTTGGGTTATGCCAGGGAGGTCCACGGGTTATGCCGGGATAAAACAAAAAAGGTCCTTGGGTTATGCCAGGGAGGTCCACGGGTTATGCCGGGATAAAAGAAAAGGTCCTTGGGTTATGCCAGGGAGGTCCACGGGTTATGCCGGGATAAAAGAAAGAACGTCCTTGGGTTATGCCAAGGAGGTCCACGGGTTATGCCGGGATAAAAGAAAAAGGTCCTTGGGTTATGCTAGGGAGGTCCACGGGTTATGCCGGGATAAAAGAAAAAAGGTCCTTGGGTTATGCCAGGGAGGTCCACGGGTTATGCCGGGATAAAAGAAAAGGTCCTTGGGTTATGCCAGGGAGGTCCACGGGTTATGCCAGGATAAAAGAAAAAAGGTCCTTGGGTTATGCCAGGGAGGTCCACGGGTTATGCCGGGATAAAATAAAATGGTCCTTGGGTTATGCCAGGGAGGTCCACGGGTTATGCAGGGATAAAAGAAAAAAGGTCCTTGGGTTATGCCAGGGAGGTCCACGGGTTATGCCGGGATAAAAGAAAGAACGTCCTTGGGTTATTGCAGGGAGGTCCACGGGTTATGCCGGGATAAAAGAAAAAGGTCCTTGGGTTATGCCAGGGAGGTCCACGGGTTATGCCGGGATAAAAGAAAAGGTCCTTGGGTTATGCCAGAGAGGTCCACAGGTTATGCCGAGATAAAAGAAAAAAGGTCCTTGGGTTATGCCAGGGAGGTCCATGGGTTATGCCGAGATAAAAGAAAAAGGTCCTTGGGTTATGCCAGGGAGGTCCACGGGTTATGCCGGGATAAAAGAAAAGGTCCTTGGATTATGCCAAGGAGGTCCACGGGTTATGCAGGGATAAAAGAAAAACGGTCCTTGGGTTATGCCAGGGAGGTCCACGGGTTATGCCGGGATAAAATAAAAAGGTCCTTGGGTTATGTCAGGGAGGTCCACGGGTTATGCCGGGATAAAAGAAAAAAGGTCCTTGGGTTATGCCAGGGAGGTCCACGGGTTATGCCGGGATAAAAGAAAAAAGGTCCTTGGGTTATGCCAGGGAGGTCCACGGGTTATGCCGGGATAAAAGAAAAAAGTCCTTGGGTTATGCCAGGGAGGTCCACGGGTTATGCCGGGATAAAAGAAAAAAGGTCCTTGGGTTATGCCAGGGAGGTCCAGGGGTTATGCAGGGATAAAAGAAAAAGGTCCTTCGGTTATGTCAGGGAGGTCCACGGGTTATGCCGTGATAAAAGAAAAAAGGTTCTTGGGTTATGCCAGGGAGGTCCTCTGGTTATGCCGGGATAAAAGAAAAAGGTCCCTGGGTAATGCCAGGGAGGTCCACGGGTTATGCCGGGATAAAAGAAAAGGTCTTTGGGTTATGCCAGGGAGGTCCACGGGTTATGCCGGGATAAAAGAAAAAGGTCCTTAGGTTATGCCAGGGAGGTCCACGGGTTATGCCGGGATAAAAGAAAAAGGTCCTTGGGTTATGCCAGGGAGGTCCACGGGTTATGCCGAGATAAAAAAAAGGTCCTTGGGTTATGCCAGGGAGGTCCACGGGTTATGCCGGGATAAAACAAAAAAGGTCCTTGGGTTATGCCAGGGAGGTCCACGGGTTATGCCGGGATAAAAGAAAAGGTCCTTGGGTTATGCCAGGGAGGTCCACGGGTTATGCCGGGATAAAAGAAAGAACGTCCTTGGGTTATGCCAAGGAGGTCCACGGGTTATGCCGGGATAAAAGAAAAAGGTCCTTGGGTTATGCCAGGGAGGTCCACGGGTTATGCCGGGATAAAAGAAAAGGTCCTTGGGTTATGCCAGAGAGGTCCACAGGTTATGCCGAGATAAAAGAAAAAAGGTCCTTGGGTTATGCCAGGGAGGTCCATGGGTTATGCCGAGATAAAAGAAAAAGGTCCTTGGGTTATGCCAGGGAGGTCCACGGGTTATGCCGGGATAAAAGAAAAGGTCCTTGGATTATGCCAAGGAGGTCCACGGGTTATGCAGGGATAAAAGAAAAACGGTCCTTGGGTTATGCCAGGGAGGTCCACGGGTTATGCCGGGATAAAATAAAAAGGTCCTTGGGTTATGTCAGGGAGGTCCACGGGTTATGCCGGGATAAAATAAAAAAGGTCCTTGGGTTATGCCAAGGAGGTCCACGGGTTATGCCGGGATAAAAGAAAAGGTTTTTGGGTTATGCCAGGGAGGTCCACGGGTTATGCCGGGATAAAAGAAAAAAAGTCCTTGGGTTATGCCAGGGAGGTCCACGGGTTATGCCGGGATAAAAGAAAAAGGTCCTTGGGTTATGCCAGGGAGGTCCAGGGGTTATGCAGGGATAAAAGAAAAAGGTCCTTGGGTTATGTCAGGGAGGTCCACGGGTTATGCCGTGATAAAAGAAAAAAGGTTCTTGGGTTATGCCAGGGAGGTCCTCTGGTTATGCCGGGATAAAAGAAAAAGGTCCCTGGGTAATGCCAGGGAGGTCCACGGGTTATGCCGGGATAAAAGAAAAGGTCTTTGGGTTATGCCAGGGAGGTCCACGGGTTATGCCGGGATAAAAGAAAAAGGTCCTTAGGTTATGCAAGGGAGGTCCACGGGTTATGCTGGGATAAAAGAAAAAAGGTACTTGGGTTATGCCAGGGAGGTCCACGGGTTATGCCGGGATAAAAGAAAAAGGTCCTTGGGTTATGTCAGGGAGGTCCACGGGTTATGCCGAGATAAAAAAAAGGTCCTTGGGTTATGCCAGGGAGGTCCACGGGTTATGCCGGGATAAAACAAAAAAGGTCCTTGGGTTATGCCAGGGAGGTCCACGGGTTATGCCGGGATAAAAGAAAAGGTCCTTGGGTTATGCCAGGGAGGTCCACGGGTTATGCCGGGATAAAAGAAAAAAGGTCATTGGGTAATGCCAGGGAGGTCCACGGGTTATGCCGGGATAAAAGAAAAAGGTCCTTGGGTTATGCCAGGGAGGTCCACGGGTTATGCCGGGATAAAAGAAAAGGTCCTTGGATTATGCCAGGGAGGTCCATGGGTTATGCAGGGATAAAAGAAAAACGGTCCTTGGGTTATGCCAGGGAGGTCCACGGGTTATGCCGGGATAAAATAAAAAGGTCCTTGGGTTATGTCAGGGAGGTCCACGGGTTATGCCGGGATAAAAAAAAGATCCTTGGGTTATGCCAGGGAGGTCCACGGGTTATGCCGGGATAAAAGAAAAAAGGTCCTTGGGTTATGCCAGGGAGGTCCACGGGTTATGCCGGGATAAAAGAAAAGGTCCTTGGGTTATGCCAGGGAGGTCCACGGGTTATGCCAGGATAAAAGAAAAAAGGTCCTTGGGTTATGCCAGGGAGGTCCACGGGTTATGCCGGGATAAAAGAAAATGGTCCTTGGGTTATGCCAGGGAGGTCCACGGGTTATGCAGGGATAAAAGAAAAACGGTCCTTGGGTTATGCCAGGGAGGTCCACGGGTTATGCCGGGATAAAATAAAAAGGTCCTTGGGTTATGTCAGGGAGGTCCACGGGTTATGCCGGGATAAAAGAAAAAAGGTCCTTGGGTTATGCCAGGGAGGTCCACGGGTTATGCCGGGATAAAAGAAAAGGTTTTTGGGTTATGCCAGGGAGGTCCACGGGTTATGCCGGGATAAAAGAAAAAAAGTCCTTGGGTTATGCCAGGGAGGTCCACGGGTTATGCCGGGATAAAAGAAAAAAAGTCCTTGGGTTATGTCAGGGACTTCCACGGGTTATGCCGGGATAAAAGAAAAAAGGTCCTTGGGTTATAGCAGGGAGGTCCACGGGTTATGCCGGGATAAAAGAAAGAACGTCCTTGGGTTATGCCAGGGAGGTCCACAGGTTATGCCGGGATAAAAGAAAAAGGTCCTTGGGTTATGCCAGGGAGGTCCACGGGTTATGCCGGGATAAAAGAAAAGGTCCTTGGGTTATGCCAGAGAGGTCCACAGGTTATGCCGAGATAAAAGAAAAAAGGTCCTTGGGTTATGCCAGGGAGGTCCATGGGTTATGCCGAGATAAAAGAAAAAGGTCCTTGGGTTATGCCAGGGAGGTCCACGGGTTATGCCGGGATAAAAGAAAAGGTCCTTGGATTATGCCAGGGAGGTCCACGGGTTATGCAGGGATAAAAGAAAAACGGTCCTTGGGCTATGCCAGGGAGGTCCTCGGGTTATGCCGGGATAAAATAAAAAGGTCCTTGGGTTATGTTAGGGAGGTCCACGGGTTATGCCGGGATAAAAGAAAAAAGGTCCTTGGGTTATGCCAGGGAGGTCCACGGGTTATGCCGGGATAAAAGAAAAGGTTTTTGGGTTATACCAGGGAGGTCCACGGGTTATGCCGGGATAAAAGAAAAAAAGTCCTTAAGTTATGCCAGGGAGGTCCACGGGTTATGCCGGGATAAAAGAAAAAAGGTCCTTGGGTTATGCCAGGGAGGTCCACGGGTTATGCAGGGATAAAAGAAAAAGGTCCTTGGGTTATGTCAGGGAGGTCCACGGGTTATGCCGTGATAAAAG
This sequence comes from Nicotiana sylvestris, assembly GCF_000393655.2. NCBI lineage: Eukaryota > Viridiplantae > Streptophyta > Magnoliopsida > Solanales > Solanaceae > Nicotiana > Nicotiana sylvestris. The sequence continues at coordinate 47,040,913 of NC_091060.1, read as the reverse complement.
AAAAAAGGTTCTTGGGTTATGCCAGGGAGGTCCTCTGGTTATGCCGGGATAAAAGAAAAAGGTCCCTGGGTAATGCCAGGGAGGTCCACGGGTTATGCCGGGATAAAAGAAAAGGTCCTTGGGTTATGCCAGGGAGGTCCACGGGTTATGCCGGGACAAAAGAAAAAGGTCCTTGGGTTATGCCAGGGAGGTCCACGAGTTACGCTGGGATAAAAGAAAAAAGGTACTTGGGTTATGCTAGGGAGGTCCACGGGTTATGCCGGGATAAAAGAAAAAGGTCCTTGGGTTATGTCAGGGACGTCCACGGGTTATGCCGAGATAAAAAAAAGGTCCTTGGGTTATGCCAGGGAGGTCCACGGGTTATGCCGGGATAAAAGAAAAAAGGTCCTTGGGTTATGCCAGGGAGGTCCACGGGTTATGCCGGGATAAAAGAAAAGGTCCTTGGGTTATGCCAGGGAGGTCCACGGGTTATGCCGGGATAAAAGAAAAAAGGTCATTGGGTAATGCCAGGGAGGTCCACGGGTTATGCCGGGATAAAAGAAAAAGGTCCTTGGGTTATGCTAGGGAGGTCCACGGGTTATGCCGGGATAAAAGAAAAAAGGTCCTTAGGTTATGCCAGGAAGGTCCATAGGTTATGCCGGGATAAAAGAAAAAGGTCCTTGGGTTATGCTAGAGAGGTCCACGGGTTATATCGGGATAAAAGAAAAAAGGTCCTTGGGTTATGCCAGGGAGGTCCACGGGTTATGCCGGGATAAAAGAAAAGGTCCTTGGGTTATTCCAGGGAGGTCCACGGGTTATGCCGGGATAAAAGAAAAGGTTCTTGGGTTATGCGAGGGAGGTCCACGGGTTATGCCGAGATAAAAGAAAAAAGGTCCTTGGGTTATGCCAGGGAGGTCCACGGGTTATGCCGGGATAAAAGAAAAAATGTCCTTGGGTTATGCCAGGTAGGTCCACGGGTTATGCCGGGATAAAAGAAAAAGGTTCTTGGGTTATGCTAGGGAGGTCCACGGGTTATGCCGGGATAAAATAATAAGGTCCTGGGGTTATGTCAGGGAGGTCCACGGGTTATGCCGTGATAAAAGAAAAAAGTTTCTTGGGTTATGCTAGGGAGGTCCTCTGGTTATGCCGGGATAAAAGAAAAAGGTCCATGGGTTATGCCAGGGAGGTCCACGGGTTATGCTGGGATAAAAGAAAAGGTCCTTGGGTTATGCCAGGGAGGTCCACGGGTTATGTCGGGATAAAAGAAAAAGGTCCTTGGGTTATGCCAGGGAGGTCCACGGGTTATGCTGGGATAAAAGAAAAAAGGTACTTGGGTTATGTCAGGGAGGTCCACGGGTTATGCCGGGATAAAAGAAAAAGGTCCTTGGGTTATGTCAGGGAGGTCCACGGGTTATGCCGAGATAAAAAATAAGGTCCTTGGGTTATGCCAGGGAGGTCCACGGGTTATGCCGGGATAAAACAAAAAAGGTCCTTGGGTTATGCCAGGGAGGTCCACGGGTTATGCCGGGATAAAAGAAAAGGTCCTTGGGTTATGCCACGGAGGTCCACGGGTTATGCCGGGATAAAAGAAAAAAGGTCATTGGGTAATGCCAGGGAGGTCCACGGGTTATGCCGGGATAAAAGAAAAAGGTCCTTGGGTTATGCTAGGGAGGTCCACGGGTTATGCCGGGATAAAAGAAAAAAGGTCCTTAGGTTATGCCAGGTAGGTCCATAGGTTATGCCGGGATAAAAGAAAAAGGTCCTTGGGTTATGCTAGAGAGGTCCACGGGTTATACCGGGATAAAAGAAAAAAGGTCCTTGGGTTATGCCAGGGAGGTCCACGGGTTATGCCGGGATAAAAGAAAAGGTCCTTGGGTTATTCTAGGGAGGTCCACGGGTTATGCCGGGATAAAAGAAAAGGTTCTTGGGTTATGCGAGGGAGGTCCACGGGTTATGCCGAGATAAAAGAAAAAGGTCCTTGGGTTATGCCAGGGAGGTCCACGGATTATGCCGGGATAAAAGAAAAAATGTCCTTGGGTTATGCCAGGTAGGTCCACGGGTTATGCCGGGATAAAAGAAAAAGGTTCTTGGGTTATGCTAGGGAGGTCCACGGGTTATGCCGGGATAAAAGAAAAGGTCCTTGGGTTATGCCAGGGAGGTCCACGGGTTATGCCGAGATAAAAGAAAAAAGGTCATTGGGTTATGCCAGGGAGGTCCACGGGTTATGCCGAGATAAAAGAAAAAAGGTACTTGGGTTATGCCAGGGAGGTCCACGGGTTATGCCGAGATAAAAGAAAAGGTCCTTGGGTTATGCCAGGGAGGTCCACGGGTTATGCCGGGATAAAAGAAAAGGTTCTTGGGTTATGCGAGGGAGGTCCACGGGTTATGCCGGGATAAAAGAAAAAAGGTCCTTGGGTTATGCCAGGGAGGTCCACGGGTTATGCCGGGATAAAAAAAAGGTCCTTGGGTTATGCCAGGGAGGTCCACGGGTTATGCCGGGATAAAAGAAAAAAGGTCATTGGGTAATGCCAGGGAGGTCCACGGGTTATGCCGGGATAAAAGAAAAAGGTCCTTGGGTTATGCTAGGGAGGTCCACGGGTTATGCCGGGATAAAACAAAAAAGGTCCTTAGGTTATGCCAGGGAGGTCCACGGGTTATGCCGGGATAAAAGAAAAAAGGTCCTTGGGTTATGCCAGGGAGGTCCACGGGTTATGCCGGGATAAAAGAAAAAATGTCCTTGGGTTATGCCAGGTAGGTCCACGGGTTATGCCGGGATAAAAGAAAAAATGTCCTTGGGTTATGCCAGGTAGGTCCACGGGTTATGCCGGGATAAAAGAAAAAGGTTCTTGGGTTATGCTAGGGAGGTCCACGGGTTATGCCGGGATAAAAGAAAAAGGTCCTGGGGTTATGTCAGGGAGGTCCACGGGTTATGCCGTGATAAAAGAAAAAAGGTTCTTGGGTTATGCCAGGGAGGTCCTCTGGTTATGCCGGGATAAAAGAAAAAGGTCCATGGGTTATGCCAGGGAGGTCCACGGGTTATGCCGGGATAAAAGAAAAGGTCTTTGGGTTATGCCAGGGAGGTCCACGGGTTATGCCGGGATAAAAGAAAAAGGTCCTTAGGTTATGCCAGGGAGGTCCACGGGTTATGCCGGGATAAAAGAAAAAGGTCCTTGGGTTATGCCAGGGAGGTCCACGGGTTATGCCGAGATAAAAAAAAGGTCCTTGGGTTATGCCAGGGAGGTCCACGGGTTATGCCGGGATAAAACAAAAAAGGTCCTTGGGTTATGCCAGGGAGGTCCACGGGTTATGCCGGGATAAAAGAAAAGGTCCTTGGGTTATGCCAGGGAGGTCCACGGGTTATGCCGGGATAAAAGAAAGAACGTCCTTGGGTTATGCCAAGGAGGTCCACGGGTTATGCCGGGATAAAAGAAAAAGGTCCTTGGGTTATGCCAGGGAGGTCCACGGGTTATGCCGGGATAAAAGAAAAGGTCCTTGGGTTATGCCAGAGAGGTCCACAGGTTATGCCGAGATAAAAGAAAAAAGGTCCTTGGGTTATGCCAGGGAGGTCCATGGGTTATGCCGAGATAAAAGAAAAAGGTCCTTGGGTTATGCCAGGGAGGTCCACGGGTTATGCCGGGATAAAAGAAAAGGTCCTTGGATTATGCCAAGGAGGTCCACGGGTTATGCAGGGATAAAAGAAAAACGGTCCTTGGGTTATGCCAGGGAGGTCCACGGGTTATGCCGGGATAAAATAAAAAGGTCCTTGGGTTATGTCAGGGAGGTCCACGGGTTATGCCGGGATAAAATAAAAAAGGTCCTTGGGTTATGCCAAGGAGGTCCACGGGTTATGCCGGGATAAAAGAAAAGGTTTTTGGGTTATGCCAGGGAGGTCCACGGGTTATGCCGGGATAAAAGAAAAAAAGTCCTTGGGTTATGCCAGGGAGGTCCACGGGTTATGCCGGGATAAAAGAAAAAGGTCCTTGGGTTATGCCAGGGAGGTCCAGGGGTTATGCAGGGATAAAAGAAAAAGGTCCTTGGGTTATGTCAGGGAGGTCCACGGGTTATGCCGTGATAAAAGAAAAAAGGTTCTTGGGTTATGCCAGGGAGGTCCTCTGGTTATGCCGGGATAAAAGAAAAAGGTCCCTGGGTAATGCCAGGGAGGTCCACGGGTTATGCCGGGATAAAAGAAAAGGTCTTTGGGTTATGCCAGGGAGGTCCACGGGTTATGCCGGGATAAAAGAAAAAGGTCCTTAGGTTATGCCAGGGAGGTCCACGGGTTATGCTGGGATAAAAGAAAAAAGGTACTTGGGTTATGCCAGGGAGGTCCACGGGTTATGCCGGGATAAAAGAAAAAGGTCCTTGGGTTATGTCAGGGAGGTCCACGGGTTATGCCGAGATAAAAAAAAGGTCCTTGGGTTATGCCAGGGAGGTCCACGGGTTATGCCGGGATAAAACAAAAAAGGTCCTTGGGTTATGCCAGGGAGGTCCACGGGTTATGCCGGGATAAAAGAAAAGGTCCTTGGGTTATGCCAGGGAGGTCCACGGGTTATGCCGGGATAAAAGAAAAAAGGTCATTGGGTAATGCCAGGGAGGTCCACGGGTTATGCCGGGATAAAAGAAAAAGGTCCTTGGGTTATGCCAGGGAGGTCCACGGGTTATGCCGGGATAAAAGAAAAGGTCCTTGGATTATGCCAGGGAGGTCCATGGGTTATGCAGGGATAAAAGAAAAACGGTCCTTGGGTTATGCCAGGGAGGTCCACGGGTTATGCCGGGATAAAATAAAAAGGTCCTTGGGTTATGTCAGGGAGGTCCACGGGTTATGCCGGGATAAAAAAAAGATCCTTGGGTTATGCCAGGGAGGTCCACGGGTTATGCCGGGATAAAAGAAAAAAGGTCCTTGGGTTATGCCAGGGAGGTCCACGGGTTATGCCGGGATAAAAGAAAAGGTCCTTGGGTTATGCCAGGGAGGTCCACGGGTTATGCCAGGATAAAAGAAAAAAGGTCCTTGGGTTATGCCAGGGAGGTCCACGGGTTATGCCGGGATAAAAGAAAATGGTCCTTGGGTTATGCCAGGGAGGTCCACGGGTTATGCAGGGATAAAAGAAAAACGGTCCTTGGGTTATGCCAGGGAGGTCCACGGGTTATGCCGGGATAAAATAAAAAGGTCCTTGGGTTATGTCAGGGAGGTCCACGGGTTATGCCGGGATAAAAGAAAAAAGGTCCTTGGGTTATGCCAGGGAGGTCCACGGGTTATGCCGGGATAAAAGAAAAAAGGTCCTTGGGTTATGCCAGGGAGGTCCACGGGTTATGCCGGGATAAAAGAAAAAAAGTCCTTGGGTTATGCCAGGGAGGTCCACGGGTTATGCCGGGATAAAAGAAAAAAAGTCCTTGGGTTATGTCAGGGACTTCCACGGGTTATGCCGGGATAAAAGAAAAAAGGTCCTTGGGTTATAGCAGGGAGGTCCACGGGTTATGCCGGGATAAAAGAAAGAACGTCCTTGGGTTATGCCAGGGAGGTCCACAGGTTATGCCGGGATAAAAGAAAAAGGTCCTTGGGTTATGCCAGGGAGGTCCACGGGTTATGCCGGGATAAAAGAAAAGGTCCTTGGGTTATGCCAGAGAGGTCCACAGGTTATGCCGAGATAAAAGAAAAAAGGTCCTTGGGTTATGCCAGGGAGGTCCATGGGTTATGCCGAGATAAAAGAAAAAGGTCCTTGGGTTATGCCAGGGAGGTCCACGGGTTATGCCGGGATAAAAGAAAAGGTCCTTGGATTATGCCAGGGAGGTCCACGGGTTATGCAGGGATAAAAGAAAAACGGTCCTTGGGCTATGCCAGGGAGGTCCACGGGTTATGCCGGGATAAAATAAAAAGGTCCTTGGGTTATGTTAGGGAGGTCCACGGGTTATGCCGGGATAAAAGAAAAAAGGTCCTTGGGTTATGCCAGGGAGGTCCACGGGTTATGCCGGGATAAAAGAAAAGGTTTTTGGGTTATACCAGGGAGGTCCACGGGTTATGCCGGGATAAAAGAAAAAAAGTCCTTAAGTTATGCCAGGGAGGTCCACGGGTTATGCCGGGATAAAAGAAAAAAGGTCCTTGGGTTATGCCAGGGAGGTCCACGGGTTATGCAGGGATAAAAGAAAAAGGTCCTTGGGTTATGTCAGGGAGGTCCACGGGTTATGCCGTGATAAAAGAAAAAAGGTTCTTGGGTTATGCCAGGGAGGTCCTCTGGTTATGCCGGGATAAAAGAAAAAGGTCCCTGGGTAATGCCAGGGAGGTCCACGGGTTATGCCGGGATAAAAGAAAAGGTCCTTGGGTTATGCCAGGGAGGTCCACGGGTTATGCCGGGACAAAAGAAAAAGGTCCTTGGGTTATGCCAGGGAGGTCCACGAGTTACGCTGGGATAAAAGAAAAAAGGTACTTGGGTTATGCTAGGGAGGTCCACGGGTTATGCCGGGATAAAAGAAAAAGGTCCTTGGGTTATGTCAGGGACGTCCACGGGTTATGCCGAGATAAAAAAAAGGTCCTTGGGTTATGCCAGGGAGGTCCACGGGTTATGCCGGGATAAAAGAAAAAAGGTCCTTGGGTTATGCCAGGGAGGTCCACGGGTTATGCCGGGATAAAAGAAAAGGTCCTTGGGTTATGCCAGGGAGGTCCACGGGTTATGCCGGGATAAAAGAAAAAGGTCATTGGGTAATGCCAGGGAGGTCCACGGGTTATGCCGGGATAAAAGAAAAAGGTCCTTGGGTTATGCTAGGGAGGTCCACGGGTTATGCCGGGATAAAAGAAAAAAGGTCCTTAGGTTATGCCAGGAAGGTCCATAGGTTATGCCGGGATAAAAGAAAAAGGTCCTTGGGTTATGCTAGAGAGGTCCACGGGTTATATCGGGATAAAAGAAAAAGGTCCTTGGGTTATGCCAGGGAGGTCCACGGGTTATGCCGGGATAAAAGAAAAGGTCCTTGGGTTATTCCAGGGAGGTCCACGGGTTATGCCGGGATAAAAGAAAAGGTTCTTGGGTTATGCGAGGGAGGTCCACGGGTTATGCCGAGATAAAAGAAAAAAGGTCCTTGGGTTATGCCAGGGAGGTCCACGGGTTATGCCGGGATAAAAGAAAAAATGTCCTTGGGTTATGCCAGGTAGGTCCACGGGTTATGCCGGGATAAAAGAAAAAGGTTCTTGGGTTATGCTAGGGAGGTCCACGGGTTATGCCGGGATAAAATAATAAGGTCCTGGGGTTATGTCAGGGAGGTCCACGGGTTATGCCGTGATAAAAGAAAAAAGTTTCTTGGGTTATGCTAGGGAGGTCCTCTGGTTATGCCGGGATAAAAGAAAAAGGTCCATGGGTTATGCCAGGGAGGTCCACGGGTTATGCTGGGATAAAAGAAAAGGTCCTTGGGTTATGCCAGGGAGGTCCACGGGTTATGTCGGGATAAAAGAAAAAGGTCCTTGGGTTATGCCAGGGAGGTCCACGGGTTATGCTGGGATAAAAGAAAAAAGGTACTTGGGTTATGTCAGGGAGGTCCACGGGTTATGCCGGGATAAAAGAAAAAGGTCCTTGGGTTATGTCAGGGAGGTCCACGGGTTATGCCGAGATAAAAAATAAGGTCCTTGGGTTATGCCAGGGAGGTCCACGGGTTATGCCGGGATAAAACAAAAAAGGTCCTTGGGTTATGCCAGGGAGGTCCACGGGTTATGCCGGGATAAAAGAAAAGGTCCTTGGGTTATGCCACGGAGGTCCACGGGTTATGCCGGGATAAAAGAAAAAAGGTCATTGGGTAATGCCAGGGAGGTCCACGGGTTATGCCGGGATAAAAGAAAAAGGTCCTTGGGTTATGCTAGGGAGGTCCACGGGTTATGCCGGGATAAAAGAAAAAAGGTCCTTAGGTTATGCCAGGTAGGTCCATAGGTTATGCCGGGATAAAAGAAAAAGGTCCTTGGGTTATGCTAGAGAGGTCCACGGGTTATACCGGGATAAAAGAAAAAAGGTCCTTGGGTTATGCCAGGGAGGTCCACGGGTTATGCCGGGATAAAAGAAAAGGTCCTTGGGTTATTCTAGGGAGGTCCACGGGTTATGCCGGGATAAAAGAAAAGGTTCTTGGGTTATGCGAGGGAGGTCCACGGGTTATGCCGAGATAAAAGAAAAAAGGTCCTTGGGTTATGCCAGGGAGGTCCACGGATTATGCCGGGATAAAAGAAAAAATGTCCTTGGGTTATGCCAGGTAGGTCCACGGGTTATGCCGGGATAAAAGAAAAAGGTTCTTGGGTTATGCTAGGGAGGTCCACGGGTTATGCCGGGATAAAAGAAAAGGTCCTTGGGTTATGCCAGGGAGGTCCACGGGTTATGCCGAGATAAAAGAAAAAAGGTCATTGGGTTATGCCAGGGAGGTCCACGGGTTATGCCGAGATAAAAGAAAAAAGGTACTTGGGTTATGCCAGGGAGGTCCACGGGTTATGCCGAGATAAAAGAAAAGGTCCTTGGGTTATGCCAGGGAGGTCCACGGGTTATGCCGGGATAAAAGAAAAGGTTCTTGGGTTATGCGAGGGAGGTCCACGGGTTATGCCGGGATAAAAGAAAAAAGGTCCTTGGGTTATGCCAGGGAGGTCCACGGGTTATGCCGGGATAAAAAAAAGGTCCTTGGGTTATGCCAGGGAGGTCCACGGGTTATGCCGGGATAAAAGAAAAAAGGTCATTGGGTAATGCCAGGGAGGTCCACGGGTTATGCCGGGATAAAAGAAAAAGGTCCTTGGGTTATGCTAGGGAGGTCCACGGGTTATGCCGGGATAAAACAAAAAAGGTCCTTAGGTTATGCCAGGGAGGTCCACGGGTTATGCCGGGATAAAAGAAAAAAGGTCCTTGGGTTATGCCAGGGAGGTCCACGGGTTATGCCGGGATAAAAGAAAAAATGTCCTTGGGTTATGCCAGGTAGGTCCACGGGTTATGCCGGGATAAAAGAAAAAATGTCCTTGGGTTATGCCAGGTAGGTCCACGGGTTATGCCGGGATAAAAGAAAAAGGTTCTTGGGTTATGCTAGGGAGGTCCACGGGTTATGCCGGGATAAAAGAAAAAGGTCCTGGGGTTATGTCAGGGAGGTCCACGGGTTATGCCGTGATAAAAGAAAAAAGGTTCTTGGGTTATGCCAGGGAGGTCCTCTGGTTATGCCGGGATAAAAGAAAAAGGTCCATGGGTTATGCCAGGGAGGTCCACGGGTTATGCCGGGATAAAAGAAAAGGTCCTTGGGTTATGCCAGGGAGGTCCACGGGTTATGCCGGGATAAAAGAAAATGGTCCTTGGGTTATGCCAGGGAGGTCCACGGGTTATGCTGGGATAAAAGAAAAAAAGTACTTGGGTTATGCCAGGGAGGTCCACGGGTTATGCCGGGATAAAAGAAAAAGGTCCTTGGGTTATGTCAGGGAGGTCCATGGGTTATGCCGGGATAAAAAATAAGGTCCTTGGGTTATGCCAGGGAGGTCCACGGGTTATGCCGGGATAAAAGAAAAAAGGTCCTTGGGTTATGCCAGGGAGGTCCACGGGTTATGCCGGGATAAAAGAAAAGGTCCTTGGGTTATGCCAGGGAGGTCCACGGGTTATGCCGGGATAAAAGAAAAAAGGTCATTGGGTAATGCCAGGGAGGTCCACGGGTTATGCCGGGATAAAAGAAAAAGGTCCTTGGGTTATGCTAGGGAGGTCCACGGGTTATGCCGGGATAAAAGAAAAAAGGTCCTTGGGTTATGCCAGGGAGGTCCATAGGTTATGCCGGGATAAAAGAAAAAGGTCCTTGGGTTATGCTAGAGAGGTCCACGGGTTATACCGGGATAAAAGAAAAAAGGTCCTTGGGTTATGCCAGGGAGGTCCACGGATTATGCCGGGATAAAAGAAAAGGTCCTTGGGTTATTCTAGGGAGGTCCACGGGTTATGCCGGGATAAAAGAAAAGGTTCTTGGGTTATGCTAGGGAGGTCCACGGGTTATGCCGAGATAAAAGAAAAAAGGTTCTTGGGTTATGCCAGTGAGGTCCACGGATTATGCCGGGATAAAAGAAAAAATGTCCTTGGGTTATGCCAGGTAGGTCCACGGGTTATACCGGGATAAAAGAAAAAGGTTCTTGGGTTATGCTAGGGAGGTCCACGGGTTATGCCGGGATAAAAGAAAAGGTCCTTGGGTTATGCCAGGGAGGTCCACGGGTTATGCCGAGATAAAAGAAAAAAGGTCATTGGGTTATGCCAGGGAGATCCACGGGTTATGCCGAGATAAAAGAAAAAAGGTACTTGGGTTATGCCAGGGAGGTCCACGGGTTATGCCGAGATAAAAGAAAAGGTCCTTGGGTTATGCCAGGGAGGTCCACGGGTTATGCCGGGATAAAAGAAAAAAGGTCCTTGGGTTATGCCAGAGAGGTCCACGGGTTATGCCGGGATAAAAGAAAAAAGGTCCTTGGGTTATGCCAGGCAGGTCCACGGATTATGCCGGGATAAAAGAAAAGATCCTTGGGTTATGCCAGAAAGGTCCACGGGTTATGCCGGGATAAAAGAAAAAGGTCATTGGGTTATGCCAGGGAGGTCCACGGGTTATGCAAGGATAAAAGAAAAAAGATCCTTGGGTTATGCCAGGGACGTCCACGGGTTATGCCGGGATAAAATAAAAAGGTCCTTGGGTTATGTCAGGGAGGTCCACGGGTTATGCCGGGATAAAAGAAAGGTCCTTGGGTTATGACAGGGAGGTCCACAGGTTATGCCGAGATAAAAGAAAAAAGGTCCTTGGGTTAATCCAGGGAGGTCCACGGGTTATGCCGGGATAAAAGAAAAAGGTCCTTGGGTTATGCCGGGGAGGTCCACGGGTTATGCAGGGATACAAGAAAAAGGTCCTTGGGTTATGTCAGGGAGGTCCACGGGTTATGCAGGGATAAAAGAAAAAAGGTCCTTGGGTTATGCTAGGGAGGTCCTCGGGTTATGCCAGGATAAAAGAAAAAGGTCCTTGGGTTATGCCAGGGAGGTCCACGGGTTATGCCGGGATAAAAGAAAAAAGGTTTTTGGGTTATGCCAGGGAGGTCCACGGGTTATGCCGGGATAAAAGAAAAAAGGTCCTTGGGTTATGCCAGGGACGTCCACGGGTTATGCCGGGATAAAAGAAAAAAGGTTCTTGGGTTATGCCAGGGAGGTCCACGGGTTATGCTGGGATAAAAGAAAAAGGTCCTTGGGTTATGCTAGAGAGGTCCACGGGTTATGCCGGGATAAAAGAAAAGATCCTTGGGTTATGCCAGAGAGGTCCACGGGTTATGCCGAGATAAAAGAAAAAAGGTCCTTGGGTTATGCCAGGGAGGTCCACGGGAAAATGGTACTTGGGTTATGCCAGGGAGGTCCACGGGTTATGCCGAGATAAAAGAAAAAAAATACTTGGGTTATGCCAGGGAGGTCCACGGGTTATGCCGGGATAAAAGAAAAAATGTCCTTGGGTTATGCCAGGGACGTCCACGGGTTATGCCTGGATAAAAGAAAAAAGGTCCTTGGGTTATGTCAGGGAGGTCCCCGGGTTATGCCGGGATAAAAGAAAAAAGGTCCTTGGGTTATGCCAGGGAGGTCCACGGGTTATGCCGGGATAAAAGAAAAAGGTCCTTGGGTTAATCCAGGGAGGTCCACGGGTTATGCAGGGATAAAAGAAAAAGGTCCTTGGGTTATGTTTGGAAGGTCCACGGGTTATGCCGGGATAAAAGAAAAAAGGTCCTTGGGTTATGCTAGGGAGATCCTCGGGTTATCCCGGGATAAAAGAAAAAGGTCCTTGAGTTATGCCAGGGAGGTCCACGGGCTATGCCGGGATAAAAGAAAAGGTCCGTGGGTTATGCTAGGGAGGTCCACGGGTTATGCCGGGATAAAAGAAAGGTCCTTGGGTTACGCCAGGGAGGTCCACGGGTTATGCCGGGATAAAAGAAAAAAGGTCCTTGGGTTATGCCAGGGAGGTCCACGGGTTATGCCGGGATAAAAGAAAAAAGTCCTTGGGTTATGCCAGGGAGGTCCACGGGTTATGCCGGGATAAAAGAAAGGTCCTTGGGTTACGCCAGGGAGATCCACGGGTTATGCCGGGATAAAAGAAAAAAGGTCCTTGGGTTATGCCAGGGAGGTCCACGGGTTATGCCGGGATAAAATAAAAAGGTCCTTGGGTTATGTCAGGGAGGTCCACGGGTTATGCCGGGATAAAAGAAAGGTCCTTGGGTTATGACAGGGAGGTCCACGGGTTATGCCGGGATAAAACAAAAAAGATCCTTGGGTTATGCCAGGGAGGTCCACGGGTTATGCCGGGATAAAAGAAAAAGGTCCTTGGGTTAAACCAGGGAGGTCCACGGGTTATGCAGGGATAAAAGAAAAAGGTCCTTGGGTTATGTCTGGAAGGTCCACGGGTTATGCCGGGATAAAAGAAAAAAGGTCCTTGGGTTATGCTAGGGAGGTCCTCGGGTTATCCCGGGATAAAAGAAAAAGGTCCTTGGGTTATGCCAGGGAGGTCCACGGGCTATGCCGGGATAAAATAAAAGGTACTTGGGTTATGCCAGGGAGGTCCACGGGTTATGCCGGGATAAAAGAAAAAAGGTCCTTGGGTTATGCCAGGGACGTCCACGGGTTATGCCGGGATAAAAGAAAAAAGGTCCTTGGGTTATGCCAGGGAGGTCCACGGGTTATGCCGGGATAAAAGAAAAAAGTCCTTGGGTTATGCCAGGGAGGTCCACGGGTTATGCCGGGATAAAAGAAAGGTCCTTGGGTTACGCCAGGGAGGTCCACGGGTTATGCCGGGATAAAAGAAAAAGGTCCTTGGGTTATGCCAGGGAGGTCCACGGGTTATGCCGGGAGAAAAGAAAAGATCCTTGGGTTATGCCAGGGAGGTCCACGGGTTATGCCGGGATAAAAGAAAACTTCTTGGGTTATGCCAGGGAGGTCAACGGGTTATGTCGGGATAAAAGAAAAAAGGTCCTTGGGTTATGCCAGGGAGGTCCACGGATTATGACGGGATAAAAGAAAAGATCCTTGGGTTATGCCAGAAAGGTCCACGGGTTATGCCGGGATAAAAGAAAAAGGTCCTTGGGTTATGCCAGGGAGGTCCACGGGTTATGCAGGGATAAAATAAAAAAGGTCCTTGGGTTATGGCAGGGATGTCCACGGGTTATGCCGGGATAAAATAAAAAGGTCCTTGGGTTATGTCAGGGAGGTCCACGGGTTATGCCGGGATAAAAGAAAGGTCCTTGGGTTATGACAGGGAGGTCCACGGGTTATGCCGGGATAAAAGAAAAGGTTCTTGGGTTATGCCAGGGAGGTCCACGGGTTATGCCGGGATAAAAGAAAAAAGGTCCTTGGGTTATGCCAGGGAGGTCCACGGGTTATGCCGGGATAAAAGAAAAAATGTCCTTGGGTTATGCCAGGGACGTCCATGGGTTATGCCGGGATAAAAGAAAAAAGGTCCTTGGGTTATGCCAGGGAGGTCCACGGGTTATGCCGGGATAAAAGAAAAAAGGTCCTTGGGTTATGCCAGGGACGTCCACGGGTTATGCCGGGATAAAAGATAAAAGGTCCTTGGGTTATGCTAGAGAGGTCCACGGGTTATGCCGGGATAAAAGAAAGAACGTCCTTGGGTTATGCCAGGGAGGTCCACGGGTTATTCCGGGATAAAAGAAAAAGGTCCTTGGGTTATGCCAGGGAGGTCCACGGGTTATGCCGGGATAAAAGAAAAGGTCCTTGGGTTATGCCAGAGAGGTCCACGGGTTATGCCGAGATAAAAGAAAAAAGGTCCTTGGGTTATGCTAGGGAGGTCCACGGGTTATGCCGAGATAAAAGAAAAAAGGTACTTGGGTTATGCCAGGGAGGTCCACGGGTTATGCCGGGATAAAAGAAAAGGTCCTTGGGTTATGCCAGGGAGGTCCACGGGTTATGCCGGGATAAAAAAAGGTCCTTGGATTATGCCAGGGAGGTACACGGGTTATGCCGGGATAAAAGAAAAAAGGTCCTTGGGTTATGCCAGGGAGGTCCACGGGTTATGCCGGGATAAAAGAAAAGATCCTTGGGTTATGCCAGGGATGTGCACGAGTTATGCTGGGATAAAAGGAAAAGGTCCTTGGGTTATGCTAGGGAGGTCCACGGGTTATGCAGGTATAAAAGAATAAAGGTCCTTGGGTTATGCAGGGAGGTCCACGGGTTATGCCGGGATAAAATAAAAAGGTCCTTGGGTTATGTTAGGGAGGTCCACGGGTTATGCCGGGATAAAAGAAAAGGTCCTTGGGTTATGCCAGGGAGGTCCACGGGTTATGCCGGGATAAAAAAAAGGTCCTTGGGTTATGCCAGGGAGGTCCACGGGTTATGCCGGGATAAAAGAAAAAAGGTCCTTGGGTTATGCCAGGGAGGTCCACGGGTTATGCCGGGATAAAAGTAAAAGGTCCTTGGGTTATGCCAGGGAGGTCCACGGGTTAATAAGGGATAAAAGAATAAAGGTCCTTGGGTTATGCAGGGAGGTCCACGGGTTATGCCGGGATAAAATAAAAAGGTCCTTGGGTTATGACAGGGAGGTCCACGGGTTATGCCGGGATAAAATAAAGGTCCTTGGGTTATGACAGGGAGGTCCACGGGTTATGCCGGGATAAAAGAAAAAAGATCCTTGGGTTATGCCAGGGAGGTCCACGGGTTATGCCGGGATAAAAGAAAAAGGTCCTTGGGTTAAACCAGGGAGGTCCACGGGTTATGCAGGGATAAAAGAAAAAGGTCCTTGGGTTATGTCTGGAAGGTCCACGGGTTATGCCGGGATAAAAGAAAAAAGGTCCTTGGGTTATGCTAGGGAGGTCCTCGGGTTATCCCGGGATAAAAGAAAAAAGGTCCTTGGGTTATGCCAGGGAGGTCCACGGGCTATGCCGGGATAAAATAAAAGGTCCTTGGATTATGCCAGGGAGGTCCACGGGTTATGCCGGGATAAAAGAAAGGTCATTGGGTTACGCCAGGGAGGTCCACGGGTTATGCCGGGATAAAAGAAAAAAGGTCCTTGGGTTATGCCAGGGAGGTCCACGGGTTATGCCGGGATAAAAGAAAAAAGTCCTTGGGTTATGCCAGGGAGGTCCACGGGTTATGCCGGGATCAAAGAAAGGTCCTTGGGTTACGCCAGGGAGGTCCACGGATTATGCCGGGATAAAAGAAAAAAGGTCCTTGGGTTATGCCAGGGAGCTCCACGGGTTATGCCGGGAGAAAAGAAAAGATCCTTGGGTTATGCCAGGGAGGTCCACGGGTTATGCCGGGATAAAAGAAAACTTCTTGGGTTATGCCAGGGAGGTCCACGGGTTATGTCGGGATAAAAGAAAAAAGGTCCTTGGGTTATGCCAGGGAGGTCCACGGATTATGACGGGATAAAAGAAA
This sequence comes from Nicotiana sylvestris, assembly GCF_000393655.2. Classification (NCBI taxonomy): domain Eukaryota; kingdom Viridiplantae; phylum Streptophyta; class Magnoliopsida; order Solanales; family Solanaceae; genus Nicotiana; species Nicotiana sylvestris. Next base: position 47,025,569 of record NC_091060.1, on the reverse strand, counting down.
AGATCCTTGGGTTATGCCAGAAAGGTCCACGGGTTATGCCGGGATAAAAGAAAAAGGTCCTTGGGTTATGCCAGGGAGGTCCACGGGTTATGCAGGGATAAAATAAAAAAGGTCCTTGGGTTATGGCAGGGATGTCCACGGGTTATGCCGGGATAAAATAAAAAGGTCCTTGGGTTATGTCAGGGAGGTCCACGGGTTATGCCGGGATAAAAGAAAGGTCCTTGGGTTATGACAGGGAGGTCCACGGGTTATGCCGGGATAAAAGAAAAGGTTCTTGGGTTATGCCAGGGAGGTCCACGGGTTATGCCGGGATAAAAGAATAAAGGTCCTTGGGTTATGCCAGGGAGGTCCACGGGTTATGCCGGGATAAAAGAAAAAATGTCCTTGGGTTATGCCAGGGACGTCCATGGGTTATGCCGGGATAAAAGAAAAAAGGTCCTTGGGTTATGCCAGGGAGGTCCACGGGTTATGCCGGGATAAAAGAAAAAAGGTCCTTGGGTTATGCCAGGGACGTCCACGGGTTATGCCGGGATAAAAGAAAAAAGGTCCTTGGGTTATGCTAGAGAGGTCCACGGGTTATGCCGGGATAAAAGAAAGAACGTCCTTGGGTTATGCCAGGGAGGTCCACGGGTTATTCCGGGATAAAAGAAAAAGGTCCTTGGGTTATGCCAGGGAGGTCCACGGGTTATGCCGGGATAAACGAAAAGGTCCTTGGGTTATGCCAGAGAGGTCCACGGGTTATGCCGAGATAAAAGAAAAAAGGTTCTTGGGTTATGCCAGGGAGGTCCATGGGTTATGCCGAGATAAAAGAAAAAAGGTCCTTGGGTTATGCCAGGGAGGTCCACGGGTTATGCCGGGATAAAAAAAAAGGTCCTTGGGTCATGCCAGGGAGGTCCACGGGTTATGCCGGGATAAAAGAAAAAAGTTCCTTGGGTTGTGCCAGGGAGGTCCACGGGTTATACTGGGATAAAAGAAAAGATCCTTGGGTTATGCCAGGGAGGTCCACGGGTTATGCCGGGATAAAAGAAAAAGGTCTTTGGGTTATGCCAGGGAGGTCCACGGGTTATGCCGGGATAAAAGAAAAAAGGTTCTTGGGTTATGCCACGGAGGTCCACGGGTTATGCCGGGATAAAAGAAAAAAGGTCCTTGGGTTATGCCAGGAACGTCCACGGGTTATGCCGGGATAAAAGAAAAAAGGTCCTTCGGTTATGCCAGGGAGGTCCACGGGTTATGCCGGGATAAAATAAAAAGGTCTTTGGGTTATGCCAGAGAGGTCCACGGGTTATGCCGGGATAAAAGAAAAGGTCCTTGGGTTATGCCAGAGAGGTCCACGGGTTATGCCGAGATAAAAGAAAAAAGGACCTTGGGTTATGCCAGGGAGGTCCACGGGTTATGCCGAGATAAAAGAAAAGGTCCTTGGGTTATGCCAGGGAGGTCCACGGGTTATGCCAGGATAAAAAAAAGGTCCTTGGGTTATGCCAGGGAGGTCCACGGGTTATGCCGGGATAAAAGAAAAAAGGTCCTTGGGTTATGCAAGGGAGGTCCACGGATTATGCCGGGATAAAAGAAAAGATCCTTGGGTTATGCCAGAAAGGTCCACGGGTTATGCCAGGATAAAAGAAAAAGGTCCTTGGGTTATGCGAGGGAGGTCCACGGGTTATGCAGGGATAAAAGAAAAAAGGTCCTTGGGTTATGGCAGGGAGGTCCACGGGTTATGCCGGAATAAAATAAAAAGGTCCTTGGGTTATGTCAAGGAGGTCCACGGGTTATGCCGGGATAAAAGAAAGGTCCTTGGGTTATGACAGGGAGGTCCACGGGTTATGACGGGATAAAAGAAAAGGTTCTTGGGTTATGCCAGGGAGGTCCACGGGTTATGCCGGGATAAAAGAAAAAAGGTCCTTGGGTTATGCCAGGGAGGTCCACGAGTTATGCCGGGATAAAAGAAAAAATGTCCTTGGGTTTTGCCAGGGACGTCCACGGGTTATGCCGGGATAAAAGAAAAAGGTCCTTGGGTTATGCCAGGGAGGTCCACGGGTTATGCCGGGATAAAAGTAAAAAGGTCCTTGGGTTATGCCAGGGATGTCCACGGGTTATGGCGAGATAAAAGAAAAACGGACCTTGGGTTATGCCAGGGAGGTCCACGGGTTATGCCGAGATAAAAGAAAAAAGGTACTTGGTTTATGTCAGGGAGGTCCACGGGTTATGCCGAGATAAAAGAAAAGGTCCTTGGTTTATGCCAGGGAGGTCCACGGGTTATGCCAGGATAAAAAAAAAGGTCCTTGGTTTATGCCAGGGAGGTCCACGGGTTATGCCGGGATAAAAGAAAAAAGGTCCTTGGGTTATGCAAGGGAGGTCCACGGATTATGCCGGGATAAAAGAAAAGATCCTTGGGTTATGCCAGAAAGGTCCACGGGTTATGCCGGGATAAAAGAAAAAGGTCCTTGGGTTATGCGAGGGAGGTCCACGGGTTATGCAGGGATAAAAGAAAAAAGGTCCTTGGGTTATGCAGGGAGGTCCACGGGTTTTGCCGGAATAAAATAAAAAGGTCCTTGGGTTATGTCAAGGAGGTCCACGGGTTATGCCGGGATAAAAGAAAGGTCCTTGGGTTATGACAGGGAGGTCCACGGGTTATGACGGGATAAAAGAAAAGGTTCTTGGGTTATGCCAGGGAGGTCCACGGGTTATGCCGGGATAAAAGAAAAAAGGTCCTTGGGTTATGCCAGGGAGGTCCACGAGTTATGCCGGGATAAAAGAAAAAATGTCCTTGGGTTATGCCAGGGACGTCCACGGGTTATGCCGGGATAAAAGAAAAAAGGTCCTTGGGTTATGCCAGGGAGGTCCACGGGCTATGCCGGGATAAAATAAAAGGTCCTTGGGTTATGCCAGGGAGGTCCACGGGTTATGCCGGGATAAAAGAAAGGTCATTGGGTTACGCCAGGGAGGTCCACGGGTTATGCCGGGATAAAAGAAAAAAGGTCCTTGGGTTATGCCAGGGAGGTCCACGGGTTATGCCGGGATAAAAGAAAAAAGTCCTTGGGTTATGCCAGGGAGGTCCACGGGTTATGCCGGGATCAAAGAAAGGTCCTTGGGTTACGCCAGGGAGGTCCACGGATTATGCCGGGATAAAAGAAAAAAGGTCCTTGGGTTATGCCAGGGAGGTCCACGGGTTATGCCGGGAGAAAAGAAAAGATCCTTGGGTTATGCCAGGGAGGTCCACGGGTTATGCCGGGATAAAAGAAAACTTCTTGGGTTATGCCAGGGAGGTCCACGGGTTATGTCGGGATAAAAGAAAAAAGGTCCTTGGGTTATGCCAGAAAGGTCCACGGGTTATGCCGGGATAAAAGAAAAAGGTCCTTGGGTTATGCGAGGGAGGTCCACGGGTTATGCAGGGATAAAAGAAAAAAGGTCCTTGGGTTATGGCAGGGAGGTCCACGGGTTATGCCGGAATAAAATAAAAAGGTCCTTGGGTTATGTCAAGGAGGTCCACGGGTTATGCCGGGATAAAAGAAAGGTCCTTGGGTTATGACAGGGAGGTCCACGGGTTATGACGGGATAAAAGAAAAGGTTCTTGGGTTATGCCAGGGAGGTCCACGGGTTATGCCGGGATAAAAGAAAAAAGGTCCTTGGGTTATGCCAGGGAGGTCCACGAGTTATGCCGGGATAAAAGAAAAAATGTCCTTGGGTTTTGCCAGGGACGTCCACGGGTTATGCCGGGATAAAAGAAAAAAGGTCCTTGGGTTATGCCAGGGAGGTCCACGGGTTATGCCGGGATAAAAGTAAAAAGGTCCTTGGGTTATGCCAGGGATGTCCACGGGTTATGGCGAGATAAAAGAAAAACGGACCTTGGGTTATGCCAGGGAGGTCCACGGGTTATGCCGAGATAAAAGAAAAAAGGTACTTGGTTTATGTCAGGGAGGTCCACGGGTTATGCCGAGATAAAAGAAAAGGTCCTTGGTTTATGCCAGGGAGGTCCACGGGTTATGCCAGGATAAAAAAAAAGGTCCTTGGTTTATGCCAGGGAGGTCCACGGGTTATGCCGGGATAAAAGAAAAAAGGTCCTTGGGTTATGCAAGGGAGGTCCACGGATTATGCCGGGATAAAAGAAAAGATCCTTGGGTTATGCCAGAAAGGTCCACGGGTTATGCCGGGATAAAAGAAAAAGGTCCTTGGGTTATGCGAGGGAGGTCCACGGGTTATGCAGGGATAAAAGAAAAAAGGTCCTTGGGTTACTGCAGGGAGGTCCACGGGTTTTGCCGGAATAAAATAAAAAGGTCCTTGGGTTATGTCAAGGAGGTCCACGGGTTATGCCAGGATAAAAGAAAGGTCCTTGGGTTATGACAGGGAGGTCCAAGGGTTATGACGGGATAAAAGAAAAGGTTCTTGGGTTATGCCAGGGAGGTCCACGGGTTATGCCGGGATAAAAGAAAAAAGGTCCTTGGGTTATGCCAGGGAGGTCCACGAGTTATGCCGGGATAAAAGAAAAAATGTCCTTGGGTTATGCCAGGGACGTCCACGGGTTATGCCGGAATAAAAGAAAAAAGGTCCTTGGGTTATGCCAGGGAGGTCCACGGGCTATGCCGGGATAAAATAAAAGGTCCTTGGGTTATGCCAGGGAGGTCCACGGGTTATGCCGGGATAAAAGAAAGGTCATTGGGTTACGCCAGGGAGGTCCACGGGTTATGCCGGGATAAAAGAAAAAAGGTCCTTGGGTTATGCCAGGGAGGTCCACGGGTTATGCCGGGATAAAAGAAAAAAGTCCTTGGGTTATGCCAGGGAGGTCCACGGGTTATGCCGGGATCAAAGAAAGGTCCTTGGGTTACGCCAGGGAGGTCCACGGATTATGCCGGGATAAAAGAAAAAAGGTCCTTGGGTTATGCCAGGGAGGTCCACGGGTTATGCCGGGAGAAAAGAAAAGATCCTTGGGTTATGCCAGGGAGGTCCACGGGTTATGCCGGGATAAAAGAAAACTTCTTGGGTTATGCCAGGGAGGTCCACGGGTTATGTCGGGATAAAAGAAAAAAGGTCCTTGGGTTATGCCAGGGAGGTCCACGGATTATGACGGGATAAAAGAAAAGATCCTTGGGTTATGCCAGAAAGGTCCACGGGTTATGCCGGGATAAAAGAAAAAGGTCCTTGGGTTATGCCAGGGAGGTCCACGGGTTATGCAGGGATAAAATAAAAAAGGTCCTTGGGTTATGGCAGGGATGTCCACGGGTTATGCCGGGATAAAATAAAAAGGTCCTTGGGTTATGTCAGGGAGGTCCACGGGTTATGCCGGGATAAAAGAAAGGTCGTTGGGTTATGACAGGGAGGTCCACGGGTTATGCCGGGATAAAAGAAAAGGTTCTTGGGTTATGCCAGGGAGGTCCACGGGTTATGCCGGGATAAAAGAAAAAAGGTCCTTGGGTTATGCCAGGGAGGTCCACGGGTTATGCCGGGATAAAAGAAAAAATGTCCTTGGGTTATGCCAGGGACGTCCATGGGTTATGCCGGGATAAAAGAAAAAAGGTCCTTGGGTTATGCCAGGGAGGTCCACGGGTTATGCCGGGATAAAAGAAAAAAGGTCCTTGGGTTATGCCAGGGACGTCCACGGGTTATGCCGGGATAAAAGAAAAAAGTCCTTGGGTTATGCTAGAGAGGTCCACGGGTTATGCCGGGATAAAAGAAAGAACGTCCTTGGGTTATGCCAGGGAGGTCCACGGGTTATTCCGGGATAAAAGAAAAAGGTCCTTGGGTTATGCCAGGGAGGTCCACGGGTTATGCCGGGATAAAAGAAAAGGTCCTTGGGTTATGCCAGAGAGGTCCACGGGTTATGCCGAGATAAAAGAAAAAAGGTTCTTGGGTTATGCCAGGGAGGTCCACGGGTTATGCCGAGATAAAAGAAAAAAGGTCCTTGGGTTATGCCAGGGAGGTCCACGGGTTATGCCGGGATAAAAGAAAAAAGTTCCTTGGGTTGTGCCAGGGAGGTCCACGGGTTATACTGGGATAAACGAAAAGATCCTTGGGTTATGCCAGGGAGGTCCACGGGTTATGCCGGGATAAAAGAAAAAGGTCTTTGGGTTATGCCAGGGAGGTCCACGGGTTATGCCGGGATAAAAGAAAAAAGGTTCTTGGGTTATGCCATGGAGGTCCACGGGTTATGCCGGGATAAAAGAAAAAAGGTCCTTGGGTTATGCCAGGAACGTCCACGGGTTATGCCGGGATAAAAGAAAAAAGGTCCTTCGGTTATGCCAGGGAGGTCCACGGGTTATGCCGGGATAAAAGAAAAAGGTCTTTGGGTTATGCCAGAGAGGTCCACGGGTTATGCCGGGATAAAAGAAAAGGTCCTTGGGTTATGCCAGAGAGGTCCATGGGTTATGCCGAGATAAAAGAAAAAAGGACCTTGGGTTATGCCAGGGAGGTCCACGGGTTATGCCGAGATAAAAGAAAAAAGGTACTTGGTTTATGTCAGGGAGGTTCACGGGTTATGCCGAGATAAAAGAAAAGGTCCTTGGGTTATGCCAGGGAGGTCCACGGGTTATGCCAGGATAAAAAAAAGGTCCTTGGTTTATGCCAGGGAGGTCCACGGGTTATGCCGGGATAAAAGAAAAAAGGTCCTTGGGTTATGCAAGGGAGGTCCACGGATTATGCCGGGATAAAAGAAAAGATCCTTGGGTTATGCCAGAAAGGTCCACGGGTTATGCCGGGATAAAAGAAAAAGGTCCTTGGGTTATGCGAGGGAGGTCCACGGGTTATGTAGGGATAAAAGAAAAAAGGTCCTTGGGTTATGGCAGGGAGGTCCACGGGTTATGCCGGAATAAAATAAAAAGGTCCTTGGGTTATGTCAAGGAGGTCCACGGGTTATGCCGGGATAAAAGAAAGGTCCTTGGGTTATGACAGGGAGGTCCACGGGTTATGACGGGATAAAAGAAAAGGTTCTTGGGTTATGCCAGGGAGGTCCACGGGTTATGCCGGGATAAAAGAAAAAAGGTCCTTGGGTTATGCCAGGGAGGTCCACGAGTTATGCCGGGATAAAAGAAAAAATGTCCTTGGGTTTTGCCAGGGACGTCCACGGGTTATGCCGGGATAAAAGAAAAAAGGTCCTTGGGTTATGCCAGGGAGGTCCACGGGTTATGCCGGGATAAAAGTAAAAAGGTCCTTGGGTTATGCCAGGGATGTCCACGGGTTATGGCGAGATAAAAGAAAAACGGACCTTGGGTTATGCCAGGGAGGTCCACGGGTTATGCCGAGATAAAAGAAAAAAGGTACTTGGTTTATGTCAGGGAGGTCCACGGGTTATGCCGAGATAAAATAAAAGGTCCTTGGTTTATGCCAGGGAGGTCCACGGGTTATGCCAGGATAAAAAAAAGGTCCTTGGTTTATGCCAGGGAGGTCCACGGGTTATGCCGGGATAAAAGAAAAAAGGTCCTTGGGTTATGCAAGGGAGGTCCACGGATTATGCCGGGATAAAAGAAAAGATCCTTGGGTTATGCCAGAAAGGTCCACGGGTTATGCCGGGATAAAAGAAAAAGGTCCTTGGGTTATGCGAGGGAGGTCCACGGGTTATGCAGGGATAAAAGAAAAAAGGTCCTTGGGTTATGGCAGGGAGGTCCACGGGTTTTGCCGGAATAAAATAAAAAGGTCCTTGGGTTATGTCAAGGAGGTCCACGGGTTATGCCGGGATAAAAGAAAGGTCCTTGGGTTATGACAGGGAGGTCCACGGGTTATGACGGGATAAAAGAAAAGGATCTTGGGTTATGCCAGGGAGGTCCACGGGTTATGCCAGGATAAAAGAAAAAAGGTCCTTGGGTTATGCCAGGGAGGTCCACGGGTTATGCCGGGATAAAAGAAAAAAGGTCCTTGGGTTATGCCAGGGAGGTCCACGGGTTATGCCGGGATAAAAGTAAAAAGGTCCTTGGGTAATGCCAGGGACGTCCACGGGTTATGACGGGATAAAATAAAAAAGGTCCTTGGGTTAGGCTAGGGAGGTCCACGGGTTATGCCGGGATAAAAGAAAGAACGTCCTTGGGTTATGCCAGGGAGGTTCACGGGTTATGCCGGGATAAAAGAAAAAGGTCCTTGGGTTATGCCAGAGAGGTCCACGGGTTATGCCGAGATAAAAGAAAAAAGGTTCTTGGGTTATGCCAGGGAGGTCCACGGGTTATGCCGAGATAAAAGAAAAAAGGTACTTGGGTTATGCAGGGAGGTCCACGGGTTATGCCGGGATAAAAGAAAAGGTCCTTGGGTTATGCCAGGGAGGTCCACGGGTTATGCCGGGATAAAAAAAATAGGTCCTTGGGTTATGCCAGGGAGGTACACGGGTTATGCCGGGATAAAAGAAAAAAGGTCCTTGGGTTATGCCAGGGAGGTCCACGGGTTATGCCGGGATAAAAGAAAAGATCCTTGGGTTATGCCAGGGAGGTCCACGGGTTATGCCGGGATAAAAGAAAAAGGTCCTTGGGTTATGCCAGGGAGGTCCACGGGTTATGCAGGGATAAAAGAATAAAAGTCCTTGGGTTATGCAGGGAGGTCCACGGGTTATGCCGGGATAAAATAAAAAGGTCCTTTGGTTATGTCAGGGAGGTCCACGGGTTATGCCGGAATAAAAGAAAAAAGGTCCTTGGGTTATGTCAGGGAGGTCCACGAGTTATGCCGGGATAAAAGAAAAGGTCCTTGGGTTATACCAGGGAGGTCCACGGGTTATGCCGGGATAAAAGAAAAAGGTCCTTGGGTTATGCCAGGGAGGTCCACGGGTTATGCAGGGATAAAAGAATAAAAGTCCTTGGGTTATGCAGGGAGGTCCACGGGTTATGCCGGGATAAAATAAAAAGGTCCTTGGGTTATGTCAGGGAGGTCCACGGGTTATGCCGGAATAAAATAAAAAGGTCCTTGGGTTATGTTAGGGAGGTCCACGGGTTATGCCGGGATAAAAGAAAGGTCCTTGGGTTATGACAGGGAGGTCCACGGGTTATGACGGGATAAAAGAAAAGGTTCTTGGGTTATGCCAGGGAGGTCCACGGGTTATGCCGGGATAAAAGAAAAAAGGTCCTTGGGTTATGCCAGGGAGGTCCACGGGTTATGCCGGGATAAAAGAAAAAAGGTCCTTGGGTTATGCCAGGGACGTCCATGGGTTATGCCGGGATAAAAGAAAAAAGGTCCTTGGGTTATGCCAGGGAGGTCCACGGGTTATGCCGGGATAAAAGAAAAAAGGTCCTTGGGTTATGCCAGGGACGTCCACGGGTTATGCCGGGATAAAAGAAAAAGGTCCTTGGGTTATGCTAGAGAGGTCCACGGGTTATGCCGGGATAAAAGAAAGAACGTCCTTGGGTTATGCCAGGGAGGTCCACGGGTTATTCCGGTATAAAAGAAAAAGGTCCTTGGGTTATGCCAGTGAGGTCCACGGGTTATGCCGGGATAAAAGAAAAGGTCCTTGGGTTATGCCAGAGAGGTCCACGGGTTATGCCGAGATAAAAGAAAAAAGGTTCTTGGGTTATGCCAGGGAGGTCCACGGGTTATGCCGAGATAAAAGAAAATATTTACTTGGGTTATGCCAGGGAGATCCACGGGTTATGCCGGGATAAAAGAAAAGGTCCTTGGGTTATGCCAGGGAGGTCCACGGGTTATGCCGGGATAAAAAAAAGGTCCTTGGGTTATGCCAGGGAGGTCAACGGGTTATGCCGGGATAAAAGAAAAAGGTCCTTGGGTTATGCCAGGGAGGTCCACGGGTTATGCCGGGATAAAAGAAAAGATCCTTGGGTTATGCCAGGGAGGTGCACGAGTTATGCTGGGATAAAAGAAAAAAGGTCCTTGGGTTTTGCCAGGGAGGTCCACGGGTTATGCCGGGATAAAAGTAAAAAGGTCCTTGGGTTATGCCAGGGATGTCCACGGGTTATGGCGAGATAAAAGAAAAACGGACCTTGGGTTATGCCAGGGAGGTCCACGGGTTATGCCGAGATAAAAGAAAAAAGGTACTTGGTTTATGTCAGGGAGGTCCACGGGTTATGCCGAGATAAAAGAAAAGGTCCTTGGTTTATGCCAGGGAGGTCCACGGGTTATGCCAGGATAAAAAAAAGGTCCTTGGTTTATGCCAGGGAGGTCCACGGGTTATGCCGGGATAAAAGAAAAAAGGTCCTTGGGTTATGCAAGGGAGGTCCACGGATTATGCCGGGATAAAAGAAAAGATCCTTGGGTTATGCCAGAAAGGTCCACGGGTTATGCCGGGATAAAAGAAAAAGGTCCTTGGGTTATGCGAGGGAGGTCCACGGGTTATGCAGGGATAAAAGAAAAAAGGTCCTTGGGTTATGCAGGGAGGTCCACGGGTTTTGCCGGAATAAAATAAAAAGGTCCTTGGGTTATGTCAAGGAGGTCCACGGGTTATGCCGGGATAAAAGAAAGGTCCTTGGGTTATGACAGGGAGGTCCACGGGTTATGACGGGATAAAAGAAAAGGTTCTTGGGTTATGCCAGGGAGGTCCACGGGTTATGCCGGGATAAAAGAAAAAAGGTCCTTGGGTTATGCCAGGGAGGTCCACGAGTTATGCCGGGATAAAAGAAAAAATGTCCTTGGGTTATGCCAGGGACGTCCACGGGTTATGCCGGGATAAAAGAAAAAAGGTTCTTGGGTTATGCCAGGGAGGTCCACGGGCTATGCCGGGATAAAATAAAAGGTCCTTGGGTTATGCCAGGGAGGTCCACGGGTTATGCCGGGATAAAAGAAAGGTCATTGGGTTACGCCAGGGAGGTCCACGGGTTATGCCGGGATAAAAGAAAAAAGGTCCTTGGGTTATGCCAGGGAGGTCCACGGGTTATGCCGGGAGAAAAGAAAAAAGTCCTTGGGTTATGCCAGGGAGGTCCACGGGTTATGCCGGGATCAAAGAAAGGTCCTTGGGTTACGCCAGGGAGGTCCACGGATTATGCCGGGATAAAAGAAAAAAGGTCCTTGGGTTATGCCAGGGAGGTCCACGGGTTATGCCGGGAGAAAAGAAAAGATCCTTGGGTTATGCCAGGGAGGTCCACGGGTTATGCCGGGATAAAAGAAAACTTCTTGGGTTATGCCAGGGAGGTCCACGGGTTATGTCGGGATAAAAGAAAAAAGGTCCTTGGGTTATGCCAGAAAGGTCCACGGGTTATGCCGGGATAAAAGAAAAAGGTCCTTGGGTTATGCGAGGGAGGTCCACGGGTTATGCAGGGATAAAAGAAAAAAGGTCCTTGGGTTATGGCAGGGAGGTCCACGGGTTATGCCGGAATAAAATAAAAAGGTCCTTGGGTTATGTCAAGGAGGTCCACGGGTTATGCCGGGATAAAAGAAAGGTCCTTGGGTTATGACAGGGAGGTCCACGGGTTATGACGGGATAAAAGAAAAGGTTCTTGGGTTATGCCAGGGAGGTCCACGGGTTATGCCGGGATAAAAGAAAAAAGGTCCTTGGGTTATGCCAGGGAGGTCCACGAGTTATGCCGGGATAAAAGAAAAAATGTCCTTGGGTTTTGCCAGGGACGTCCACGGGTTATGCCGGGATAAAAGAAAAAAGGTCCTTGGGTTATGCCAGGGAGGTCCACGGGTTATGCCGGGATAAAAGTAAAAAGGTCCTTGGGTTATGCCAGGGATGTCCACGGGTTATGGCGAGATAAAAGAAAAACGGACCTTGGGTTATGCCAGGGAGGTCCACGGGTTATGCCGAGATAAAAGAAAAAAGGTACTTGGTTTATGTCAGGGAGGTCCACGGGTTATGCCGAGATAAAAGAAAAGGTCCTTGGTTTATGCCAGGGAGGTCCACGGGTTATGCCAGGATAAAAAAAAGGTCCTTGGTTTATGCCAGGGAGGTCCACGGGTTATGCCGGGATAAAAGAAAAAAGGTCCTTGGGTTATGCAAGGGAGGTCCACGGATTATGCCGGGATAAAAGAAAAGATCCTTGGGTTATGCCAGAAAGGTCCACGGGTTATGCCGGGATAAAAGAAAAAGGTCCTTGGGTTATGCGAGGGAGGTCCACGGGTTATGCAGGGATAAAAGAAAAAAGGTCCTTGGGTTACTGCAGGGAGGTCCACGGGTTTTGCCGGAATAAAATAAAAAGGTCCTTGGGTTATGTCAAGGAGGTCCACGGGTTATGCCAGGATAAAAGAAAGGTCCTTGGGTTATGACAGGGAGGTCCACGGGTTATGACGGGATAAAAGAAAAGGTTCTTGGGTTATGCCAGGGAGGTCCACGGGTTATGCCGGGATAAAAGAAAAAAGGTCCTTGGGTTATGCCAGGGAGGTCCACGAGTTATGCCGGGATAAAAGAAAAAATGTCCTTGGGTTATGCCAGGGACGTCCACGGGTTATGCCGGGATAAAAGAAAAAAGGTCCTTGGGTTATGCCAGGGAGGTCCACGGGCTATGCCGGGATAAAATAAAAGGTCCTTGGGTTATGCCAGGGAGGTCCACGGGTTATGCCGGGATAAAAGAAAGGTCATTGGGTTACGCCAGGGAGGTCCACGGGTTATGCCGGGATAAAAGAAAAAAGGTCCTTGGGTTATGCCAGGGAGGTCCACGGGTTATGCCGGGAGAAAAGAAAAAGTCCTTGGGTTATGCCAGGGAGGTCCACGGGTTATGCCGGGATCAAAGAAAGGTCCTTGGGTTACGCCAGGGAGGTCCACGGATTATGCCGGGATAAAAGAAAAAAGGTCCTTGGGTTATGCCAGGGAGGTCCACGGGTTATGCCGGGAGAAAAGAAAAGATCCTTGGGTTATGCCAGGGAGGTCCACGGGTTATGCCGGGATAAAAGAAAACTTCTTGGGTTATGCCAGGGAGGTCCACGGGTTATGTCGGGATAAAAGAAAAAAGGTCCTTGGGTTATGCCAGGGAGGTCCACGGATTATGACGGGATAAAAGAAAAGATCCTTGGGTTATGCCAGAAAGGTCCACGGGTTATGCCGGGATAAAAGAAAAAGGTCCTTGGGTTATGCCAAGGGAGGTCCACGGGTTATGCAGGGATAAAATAAAAAAGGTCCTTGGGTTATGGCAGGGATGTCCACGGGTTATGCCGGGATAAAATAAAAAGGTCCTTGGGTTATGTCAGGGAGGTCCACGGGTTATGCCGGGATAAAAGAAAGGTCCTTGGGTTATGACAGGGAGGTCCACGGGTTATGCCGGGATAAAAGAAAAGGTTCTTGGGTTATGCCAGGGAGGTCCACGGGTTATGCCGGGATAAAAGAAAAAAGGTCCTTGGGTTATGCCAGGGAGGTCCACGGGTTATGCCGGGATAAAAGAAAAAATGTCCTTGGGTTATGCCAGGGACGTCCATGGGTTATGCCGGGATAAAAGAAAAAAGGTCCTTGGGTTATGCCAGGGAGGTCCACGGGTTATGCCGGGATAAAAGAAAAAAGGTCCATGGGTTATGCCAGGGACGTCCACGGGTTATGCCGGGATAAAAGAAAAAAAGTCCTTGGGTTATGCTAGAGAGGTCCACGGGTTATGCCGGGATAAAAGAAAGAACGTCCTTGGGTTATGCCAGGGAGGTCCACGGGTTATTCCGGGATAAAAGAAAAAGGTCCTTGGGTTATGCCAGGGAGGTCCACGGGTTATGCCGGGATAAAAGAAAAGGTCCTTGGGTTATGCCAGAGAGGTCCACGGGTTATGCCGAGATAAAAGAAAAAAGGTTCTTGGGTTATGCCAGGGAGGTCCACGGGTTATGCCGAGATAAAAGAAAAAAGGTCCTTGGGTTATGCCAGGGAGGTCCACGGGTTATGCCGGGATAAAAGAAAAAGGTCCTTGGGTTGTGCCAGGGAGGTCCACGGGTTATACTGGGATAAAAGAAAAGATCCTTGGGTTATGCCAGGGAGGTCCACGGGTTATGCCGGGATAAAAGAAAAAGGTCTTTGGGTTATGCCAGGGAGGTCCACGGGTTATGCCGGGATAAAAGAAAAAAGGTTCTTGGGTTATGCCATGGAGGTCCACGGGTTATGCCGGGATAAAAGAAAAAAGGTCCTTGGGTTATGCCAGGAACGTCCACGGGTTATGCCGGGATAAAAGAAAAAAGGTCCTTCGGTTATGCCAGGGAGGTCCACGGGTTATGCCGGGATAAAAGAAAAAGGTCTTTGGGTTATGCCAGAGAGGTCCACGGGTTATGCCGGGATAAAAGAAAAGGTCCTTGGGTTATGCCAGAGAGGTCCATGGGTTATGCCGAGATAAAAGAAAAAAGGACCTTGGGTTATGCCAGGGAGGTCCACGGGTTATGCCGAGATAAAAGAAAAAAGGTACTTGGTTTATGTCAGGGAGGTTCACGGGTTATGCCGAGATAAAAGAAAAGGTCCTTGGGTTATGCCAGGGAGGTCCACGGGTTATGCCAGTATAAAAAAAAAGGTCCTTGGTTTATGCCAGGGAGGTCCACGGGTTATGCCGGGATAAAAGAAAAAAGTTCCTTGGGTTATGCAAGGGAGGTCCACGGATTATGCCGGGATAAAAGAAAAGATCCTTGGGTTATGCCAGAAAGGTCCACGGGTTATGCCGGGATAAAAGAAAAAGGTCCTTGGGTTATGCGAGGGAGGTCCACGGGTTATGTAGGGATAAAAGAAAAAAGGTCCTTGGGTTATGGCAGGGAGGTCCACGGGTTATGCCGGAATAAAATAAAAAGGTCCTTGGGTTATGTCAAGGAGGTCCACGGGTTATGCCGGGATAAAAGAAAGGTCCTTGGGTTATGACAGGGAGGTCCACGGGTTATGACGGGATAAAAGAAAAGGTTCTTGGGTTATGCCAGGGAGGTCCACGGGTTATGCCGGGATAAAAGAAAAAAGGTCCTTGGGTTATGCCAGGGAGGTCCACGAGTTATGCCGGGATAAAAGAAAAAATGTCCTTGGGTTTTGCCAGGGACGTCCACGGGTTATGCCGGGATAAAAGAAAAAAGGTCCTTGGGTTATGCCAGGGAGGTCCACGGGTTATGCCGGGATAAAAGTAAAAAGGTCCTTGGGTTATGCCAGGGATGTCCACGGGTTATGGCGAGATAAAAGAAAAACGGACCTTGGGTTATGCCAGGGAGGTCCACGGGTTATGCCGAGATAAAAGAAAAAAGGTACTTGGTTTATGTCAGGGAGGTCCACGGGTTATGCCGAGATAAAATAAAAGGTCCTTGGTTTATGCCAGGGAGGTCCACGGGTTATGCCAGGATAAAAAAAAGGTCCTTAGTTTATGCCAGGGAGGTCCACGGGTTATGCCGGGATAAAAGAAAAAAGGTCCTTGGGTTATGCAAGGGAGGTCCACGGATTATGCCGGGATAAAAGAAAAGATCCTTGGGTTATGCCAGAAAGGTCCACGGGTTATGCCGGGATAAAAGAAAAAGGTCCTTGGGTTATGCGAGGGAGGTCCACGGGTTATGCAGGGATAAAAGAAAAAAGGTCCTTGGGTTATGGCAGGGAGGTCCACGGGTTTTGCCGGAATAAAATAAAAAGGTCCTTGGGTTATGTCAAGGAGGTCCACGGGTTATGCCGGGATAAAAGAAAGGTCCTTGGGTTATGACAGGGAGGTCCACGGGTTATGACGGGATAAAAGAAAAGGATCTTGGGTTATGCCAGGGAGGTCCACGGGTTATGCCAGGATAAAAGAAAAAAGGTCCTTGGGTTATGCCAGGGAGGTCCACGGGTTATGCCGGGATAAAAGAAAAAAGGTCCTTGGGTTATGCCAGGGAGGTCCACGGGTTATGCCGGGATAAAAGTAAAAAGGTCCTTGGGTAATGCCAGGGACGTCCACGGGTTATGACGGGATAAAATAAAAAAGGTCCTTGGGTTAGGCTAGGGAGGTCCACGGGTTATGCCGGGATAAAAGAAAGAACGTCCTTGGGTTATGCCAGGGAGGTCCACGGGTTATGCCGGGATAAAAGAAAAAGGTCCTTGGGTTATGCCAGAGAGGTCCACGGGTTATGCCGAGATAAAAGAAAAAAGGTTCTTGGGTTATGCCAGGGAGGTCCACGGGTTATGCCGAGATAAAAGAAAAAAGGTACTTGGGTTATGCAGGGAGGTCCACGGGTTATGCCGGGATAAAAGAAAAGGTCCTTGGGTTATGCCAGGGAGGTCCACGGGTTATGCCGGGATAAAAAAAATAGGTCCTTGGGTTATGCCAGGGAGGTACACGGGTTATGCCGGGATAAAAGAAAAAAGGTCCTTGGGTTATGCCAGGGAGGTCCACGGGTTATGCCGGGATAAAAGAAAAGATCCTTGGGTTATGCCAGGGAGGTCCACGGGTTATGCCGGGATAAAAGAAAAAGGTCCTTGGGTTATGCCAGGGAGGTCCACGGGTTATGCAGGGATAAAAGAATAAAAGTCCTTGGGTTATGCAGGGAGGTCCACGGGTTATGCCGGGATAAAATAAAAAGGTCCTTTGGTTATGTCAGGGAGGTCCACGGGTTATGCCGGGATAAAAGAAAAAAGGTCCTTGGGTTATGTCAGGGAGGTCCACGAGTTATGCCGGGATAAAAGAAAAGGTCCTTGGGTTATACCAGGGAGGTCCACGGGTTATGCCGGGATAAAAGAAAAAGGTCCTTGGGTTATGCCAGGGAGGTCCACGGGTTATGCAGGGATAAAAGAATAAAAGTCCTTGGGTTATGCAGGGAGGTCCACGGGTTATGCCGGGATAAAATAAAAAGGTCCTTGGGTTATGTCAGGGAGGTCCACGGGTTATGCCGGAATAAAATAAAAAGGTCCTTGGGTTATGTTAGGGAGGTCCACGGGTTATGCCGGGATAAAAGAAAGGTCCTTGGGTTATGACAGGGAGGTCCACGGGTTATGACGGGATAAAAGAAAAGGTTCTTGGGTTATGCCAGGGAGGTCCACGGGTTATGCCGGGATAAAAGAAAAAAGGTCCTTGGGTTATGCCAGGGAGGTCCACGGGTTATGCCGGGATAAAAGAAAAAAGGTCCTTGGGTTATGCCAGGGAGGTCCACGGGTTATGCCGGGATAAAATAAAAAAGGTCCTTGGGTTATGCCAGGGAGGTCCACGGGTTATGCCGGGATAAAAGAAAAAAGGTCCTTGGGTTATGCCAGGGACGTCCACGGGTTATGCCGGGATAAAAGAAAAAAGGTCCTTGGGTTATGCTAGAGAGGTCCACGGGTTATGCCGGGATAAAAGAAAGAACGTCCTTGGGTTATGCCAGGGAGGTCCACGGGTTATTCCGGTATAAAAGAAAAAGGTCCTTGGGTTATGCCAGTGAGGTCCACGGGTTATGCCGGGATAAAAGAAAAGGTCCTTGGGTTATGCCAGAGAGGTCCACGGGTTATGCCGAGATAAAAGAAAAAAGGTTCTTGGGTTATGCCAGGGAGGTCCACGGGTTATGCCGAGATAAAAGAAAATATTTACTTGGGTTATGCCAGGGAGATCCACGGGTTATGCCGGGATAAAAGAAAAGGTCCTTGGGTTATGCCAGGGAGGTCCACGGGTTATGCCGGGATAAAAAAAAGGTCCTTGGGTTATGCCAGGGAGGTCAACGGGTTATGCCGGGATAAAAGAAAAAAGGTCCTTGGGTTATGCCAGGGAGGTCCACGGGTTATGCCGGGATAAAAGAAAAGATCCTTGGGTTATGCCAGGGAGGTGCACGAGTTATGCTGGGATAAAAGAAAAAGGTCCTTGGGTTATGCTAGGGAGGTCCACGGGTTATGCAGGGATAAAAGAATAAAGGTCCTTGGGTTATGCAGGGAGGTCCACGGGTTATGCCGGGATAAAATAAAAAGGTCCTTGGGTTATGTTAGGGAGGTCCACGGGTTATGCCGGGATAAAAGAAAAGGTCCTTGGGTTATGCCAGGGAGGTCCACGGGTTATGCCGGGATAAAAAAAAGGTCCTTGGGTTATGCCAGGGAGGTCCACGGGTTATGCCGGGATAAAAGAAAAAAGGTCCTTGGGTTATGCCAGGGAGGTCCACGGGTTATGCCAGGATAAAAGTAAAAGGTCCTTGGGTTATGCCAGGGAGGTCCACGGGTTAATCAGGGATAAAAGAATAAAGGTCCTTGGGTTATACAGGGAGGTCCACGGGTTATGCCGGGATAAAATAAAAAGGTCCTTGGGTTATGTCAGGGAGGTCCACGGGTTATGCCGGGATAAAAGAAAGGTCCTTGGGTTACGCCAGGGAGGTCCACGGGTTATGCCGGGATAAAAGAAAAAGGTCTTTGGGTTATGCCAGGGAGGTCCACGGGTTATGCCGGGATAAAAGAAAAAAGGTTCTTGGGTTATGCCCCGGAGGTCCACGGGTTATGCCGGGATAAAAGAAAAAAGGTCCTTGGGTTATGCCAGGAACGTCCACGGGTTATGCCGGGATAAAAGAAAAAGGTCCTTCGGTTATGCCAGGGAGGTCCACGGGTTATGCTGGGATAAAAGAAAAAGGTCCTTGGGTTATACCAGAGAGGTCCACGGGTTATGCCGGGATAAAAGAAAAGGTCCTTGGATTATGCCAGAGAGGTCCACGGGTTATGCCGAGATAAAAGAAAAAAGGACCTTGGGTTATGCCAGGGAGGTCCACGGGTTATGCCGAGATAAAAGAAAAAAGGTACTTGGTTTATGTCAGGGAGGTCCACGGGTTATGCCGAGATAAAAGAAAAGGTCCTTGGGTTATGCCAGGGAGGTCCACGGGTTATGCCAGGATAAAAAAAAGGTCCTTGGTTTATGCCAGGGAGGTCCACGGGTTATGCCGGGATAAAAGAAAAAAGGTCCTTGGGTTATGCAAGGGAGGTCCACGGATTATGCCGGGATAAAAGAAAAGATCCTTGGGTTATGCCAGAAAGGTCCACGGGTTATGCCGGGATAAAAGAAAAAGGTCCTTGGGTTATGCGAGGGAGGTCCACGGGTTATGCAGGGATAAAAGAAAAAAGGTCCTTGGGTTATGGCAGGGAGGTCCACGGGTTATGCCGGAATAAAATAAAAAGGTCCTTGGGTTATGTCAAGGAGGTCCACGGGTTATGCCGGGATAAAAGAAAGGTCCTTGGGTTATGACAGGGAGGTCCACGGGTTATGACGGGATAAAAGAAAAGGTTCTTGGGTTATGCCAGGGAGGTCCACGGGTTATGCCGGGATAAAAGAAAAAAGGTCCTTGGGTTATGCCAGGGAGGTCCACGAGTTATGCCGGGATAAAAGAAAAAATGTCCTTGGGTTATGCTAGGGCATCCACGGGTTATGCCGGGATAAAAGAAAAAAGGTCCTTGGGTCATGCCAGGGAGGTCCACGGGTTATGCCGGGATAAAAGTAAAAAGGTCCTTGGGTAATGCCAGGGACGTCCACGGGTTATGCCGGGATAAAATAAAAAAGGTCCTTGGGTTATGCTAGGGAGGTCCACGGGTTATGCCGGGATAAAAGAAAGAACGTCCTTGGGTTATGCCAGGGAGGTCCACGGGTTATGCCGGGATAAAAGGAAAAGGTCCTTGGGTTATGCCAGAGAGGTCCACGGGTTATGCCGAGATAAAAGAAAAAAGGTTCTTGGGTTATGCCAGGGAGGTCCACGGGTTATGCCGAGATAAAATAAAAAAGGTACTTGGGTTATGCCAGGGAGATCCACGGGTTATGCCGGGATAAAAGAAAAGGTCCTTGGGTTATGCCAGGGAGGTCCACGGGTTATGCCGGGATAAAAAAAATAGGTCATTGGGTTATGCCAGGGAGGTACACGGGTTATGCCGGGATAAAAGAAAAAAGGTCCTTGGGTTATGCCAGGGAGGTCCATGAGTTATGCCGGGATAAAAGAAAAAATGTCCTTGGGTTATGCTAGGGCATCCACGGGTTATGCCGGGATAAAAGAAAAAAGGTCCTTGGGTCATGCCAGGGAGGTCCACGGGTTATGCCGGGATAAAAGTAAAAAGGTCCTTGGGTAATGCCAGGGACGTCCACGGGTTATGCCGGAATAAAATAAAAAAGGTCCTTGGGTTATGCTAGGGAGGTCCACGGGTTATGCCGGGATAAAAGAAAGAACGTCCTTGGGTTATGCCAGGGAGGTCCACGGGTTATGCCGGGATAAAAGGAAAAGGTCCTTGGGTTATGCCAGAGAGGTCCACGGGTTATGCCGAGATAAAAGAAAAAAGGTTCTTGGGTTATGCCAGGGAGGTCCACGGGTTATGCCGAGATAAAAGAAAAAAGGTACTTGGGTTATGCCAGGGAGATCCACGGGTTATGCCGGGATAAAAGAAAAGGTCCTTGGGTTATGCCAGGGAGGTCCACGGGTTATGCCGGGATAAAAAAAATAGGTCCTTGGGTTATGCCAGGGAGGTACACGGGTTATGCCGGGATAAAAGAAAAAAGGTCCTTGGGTTATGCCAGGGAGGTCCACGGGTTATGCCGGGATAAAAGAAAAGATCCTTGGGTTATGCCAGGGAGGTCCACGGGTTATGTCGGGATAAAAGAAAACGGTCCTTGGGTTATGCCAGGGAGGTCCACGGATTATGCAGGGATAAAAGAATAAAAGTCCTTGGGTTATGCAGGGAGGTCCACGGGTTATGCCGGGATAAAATAAAAAGGTCCTTTGGTTATGTTAGGGAGGTCCACGGGTTATGCCGGGATAAAAGAAAAAAGGTCCTTGGGTTATGCCAGGGAGGTCCACGAGTTATGCCGGGATAAAAGAAAAGATCCTTGGGTTATGCCAGGGAGGTCCACGGGTTATGCCGGGATAAAAGAAAAATGTCCTTGGGTTATGCCAGGGAGGTCCACGGGTTATGCAGGGATAAAAGAATAGAAGTCCTTGGGTTATGCAGGGAGGTCCACGGGTTATGCCGGGATAAAATAAAAAGGTCCTTGGGTTATGTCAAGGAGGTTCACGGGTTATGCCGGGATAAAAGAAAAGGTCTTTGGGTTATGCTAGAGAGGTCCACGGGTTATGCCGGGATAAAACAAATGGTCATTGGGTTATGCCAGGGAGGTCCACGGGTTATGCCGAGATAAAAGAAAAAAGGTCCTTGGGTTATGCCAGGGAGGTCCACGGGTTATGCCGGGATAAAAGAAAAGGTCCTTGGGTTATGCCAGGGAGGTCCACGGGTTATGCCGGGATAAAAAAAATAGGTCATTGGGTTATGCCAGGGAGGTACACGGGTTATGCCGGGATAAAAGAAAAAAGGTCCTTGGGTTATGCCAGGGAGGTCCACGAGTTATGCCGGGATAAAAGAAAAAATGTCCTTGGGTTATGCTAGGGCATCCACGGGTTATGCCGGGATAAAAGAAAAAAGGTCCTTGGGTCATGCCAGGGAGGTCCACGGGTTATGCCGGGATAAAAGTAAAAAGGTCCTTGGGTAATGCCAGGGACGTCCACGGGTTATGCCGGAATAAAATAAAAAAGGTCCTTGGGTTATGCTAGGGAGGTCCACGGGTTATGCCGGGATAAAAGAAAAAAGGTTCTTGGGTTATGCCACGGAGGTCCACGGGTTATGCCGGGATAAAAGAAAAAAGGTCCTTGGGTTATGCCAGGAACGTCCACGGGTTATGCCGGGATAAAAGAAAAAAGGTCCTTCGGTTATGCCAGGGAGGTCCACGGGTTATGCCGGGATAAAAGAAAAAGGTCCTTGGGTTATGCCAGAGAGGTCCACAGGTTATGCCGGGATAAAAGAAAAGGTCCTTGGATTATGCCAGAGAGGTCCACGGGTTATGCCGAGATAAAAGAAAAAAGGACCTTGGGTTATGCCAGGGAGGTCCACGGGTTATGCCGAGATAAAAGAAAAAAGGTACTTGTTTTATGTCAGGGAGGTCCACGGGTTATGCCGAGATAAAAGAAAAGGTCCTTGGGTTATGCCAGGGAGGTCCACGGGTTATGCCAGGATAAAAAAAAGGTCCTTGGTTTATGCCAGGGAGGTCCACGGGTTATGCCGGGATAAAAGAAAAAAGGTCCTTGGGTTATGCAAGGGAGGTCCACGGATTATGCCGGGATAAAAGAAAAGATCCTTGGGTTATGCCAGAAAGGTCCACGGGTTATGCCGGGATAAAAGAAAAAGGTCCTTGGGTTATGCGAGGGAGGTCCACGGGTTATGCAGGGATAAAAGAAAAAAGGTCCTTGGGTTATGGCAGGGAGGTCCACGGGTTATGCCGGAATAAAATAAAAAGGTCCTTGGGTTATGTCAAGGAGGTCCACGGGTTATGCCGGGATAAAAGAAAGGTCCTTGGGTTATGACAGGGAGGTCCACGGGTTATGACGGGATAAAAGAAAAGGTTCTTGGGTTATGCCAGGGAGGTCCACGGGTTATGCCGGGATAAAAGAAAAAAGGTCCTTGGGTTATGCCAGGGAGGTCCACGAGTTATGCCGGGATAAAAGAAAAAATGTCCTTGGGTTATGCTAGGGCATCCACGGGTTATGCCGGGATAAAAGAAAAAAGGTCCTTGGGTCATGCCAGGGAGGTCCACGGGTTATGCCGGGATAAAAGTAAAAAGGTCCTTGGGTAATGCCAGGGACGTCCACGGGTTATGCCGGGATAAAATAAAAAAGGTCCTTGGGTTATGCTTGGGAGGTCGACGGGTTATGCCGGGATAAAAGAAAGAACGTCCTTGGGTTATGCCAGGGAGGTCCACGGGTTATGCCGGGATAAAAGGAAAAGGTCCTTGGGTTATGCCAGAGAGGTCCACGGGTTATGCCGAGATAAAAGAAAAGGTCCTTGGGTTATGCCAGGGAGGTCCACGGGTTATGCCAGGATAAAAAAAAGGTCCTTGGTTTATGCCAGGGAGGTCCACGGGTTATGCCGGGATAAAAGAAAAAAGGTCCTTGGGTTATGCAAGGGAGGTCCACGGATTATGCCGGGATAAAAGAAAAGATCCTTGGGTTATGCCAGAAAGGTCCACGGGTTATGCCGGGATAAAAGAAAAAGGTCCTTGGGTTATGCGAGGGAGGTCCACGGGTTATGCAGGGATAAAAGAAAAAAGGTCCTTGGGTTATGGCAGGGAGGTCCACGGGTTATGCCGGAATAAAATAAAAAGGTCCTTGGGTTATGTCAAGGAGGTCCACGGGTTATGCCGGGATAAAAGAAAGGTCCTTGGGTTATGACAGGGAGGTCCACGGGTTATGACGGGATAAAAGAAAAGGTTCTTGGGTTATGCCAGGGAGGTCCACGGGTTATGCCGGGATAAAAGAAAAAAGGTCCTTGGGTTATGCCAGGGAGGTCCACGAGTTATGCCGGGATAAAAGAAAAAATGTCCTTGGGTTATGCTAGGGCATCCACGGGTTATGCCGGGATAAAAGAAAAAAGGTCCTTGGGTCATGCCAGGGAGGTCCACGGGTTATGCCGGGATAAAAGTAAAAAGGTCCTTGGGTAATGCCAGGGACGTCCACGGGTTATGCCGGGATAAAATAAAAAAGGTCCTTGGGTTATGCTTGGGAGGTCGACGGGTTATGCCGGGATAAAAGAAAGAACGTCCTTGGGTTATGCCAGGGAGGTCCACGGGTTATGCCGGGATAAAAGGAAAAGGTCCTTGGGTTATGCCAGGGAGGTCCACGGGTTATGCCGGGATAAAAAAAATAGGTCATTGGGTTATGCCAGGGAGGTCCACGGGTTATGCCGGGATAAAAGAAAAAAGGTCCTTGGGTTATGCCAGGGAGGTCCACGAGTTATGCCGGGATAAAAGAAAAAATGTCCTTGGGTTATGCTAGGGCATCCACGGGTTATGCCGGGATAAAAGAAAAAAGGTCCTTGGGTCATGCCAGGGAGGTCCACGGGTTATGCCGGGATAAAAGTAAAAAGGTCCTTGGGTAATGCCAGGGACGTCCACGGGTTATGCCGGGATAAAATAAAAAAGGTCCTTGGGTTATGCTAGGGAGGTCCACGGGTTATGCCGGGATAAAAGAAAGAATGTCCTTGGGTTATGCCAGGGAGGTCCACGGGTTATGCCGGGATAAAAGGAAAAGGTCCTTGGGTTATGCCAGAGAGGTCCACGGGTTATGCCGAGATAAAAGAAAAAAGGTTCTTGGGTTATGCCAGGGAGGTCCACGGGTTATGCCGAGATAAAATAAAAAAGGTACTTGGGTTATGCCAGGGAGATCCACGGGTTATGCCGGGATAAAAGAAAAGGTCCTTGGGTTATGCCAGGGAGGTCCACGGGTTATGCCGGGATAAAAAAAATAGGTCATTGGGTTATGCCAGGGAGGTACACGGGTTATGCCGGGATAAAAGAAAAAAGGTCCTTGGGTTATGCCAGGGAGGTCCACGAGTTATGCCGGGATAAAAGAAAAAATGTCCTTGGGTTATGCTAGGGCATCCACGGGTTATGCCGGGATAAAAGAAAAAAGGTCCTTGGGTCATGCCAGGGAGGTCCACGGGTTATGCCGGGATAAAAGTAAAAAGGTCCTTGGGTAATGCCAGGGACGTCCACGGGTTATGCCGGAATAAAATAAAAAAGGTCCTTGGGTTATGCTAGGGAGGTCCACGGGTTATGCCGGGATAAAAGAAAGAACGTCCTTGGGTTATGCCAGGGAGGTCCACGGGTTTGGGTTATGCCAGGGAGGTCCACGGGTTATGCCGGGATAAAAGGAAAAGGTCCTTGGGTTATGCCAGAGAGGTCCACGGGTTATGCCGAGATAAAAGAAAAAAGGTTCTTGGGTTATGCCAGGGAGGTCCACGGGTTATGCCGAGATAAAAGAAAAAAGGTACTTGGGTTATGCCAGGGAGATCCACGGGTTATGCCGGGATAAAAGAAAAGGTCCTTGGGTTATGCCAGGGAGGTCCACGGGTTATGCCGGGATAAAAAAAATAGGTCCTTGGGTTATGCCAGGGAGGTACACGGGTTATGCCGGGATAAAAGAAAAAAGGTCCTTGGGTTATGCCATGGAGGTCCACGGGTTATGCCGGGATAAAAGAAAAGATCCTTGGGTTATGCCAGGGAGGTCCACGGGTTATGTCGGGATAAAAGAAAACGGTCCTTGGGTTATGCCAGGGAGGTCCACGGGTTATGCAGGGATAAAAGAATAAAAGTCCTTGGGTTATGCAGGGAGGTCCACGGGTTATGCCGGGATAAAATAAAAAGGTCCTTTGGTTATGTTAGGGAGGTCCACGGGTTATGCCGGGATAAAAGAAAAAAGGTCCTTGGGTTATGCCAGGGAGGTCCACGAGTTATGCCGGGATAAAAGAAAAGATCCTTGGGTTATGCCAGGGAGGTCCACGGGTTATGCCGGGATAAAAGAAAAAGGTCCTTGGGTTATGCCAGGGAGGTCCACGGGTTATGCAGGGATAAAAGAATAGAAGTCCTTGGGTTATGCAGGGAGGTCCACGGGTTATGCCGGGATAAAATAAAAAGGTCCTTGGGTTATGTCAAGGAGGTTCACGGGTTATGCCGGGATAAAAGAAAAGGTCTTTGGGTTATGCTAGAGAGGTCCACGGGTTATGCCGGGATAAAAAAAATGGTCATTGGGTTATGCCAGGGAGGTCCACGGGTTATGCCGAGATAAAAGAAAAAAGGTCCTTGGGTTATGCCAGGGAGGTCCACGGGTTATGCCGGGATAAAAGAAAAGGTCCTTGGGTTATGCCAGGGAGGTCCACGGGTTATGCCGGGATAAAAGAAAAGGTCCTTGGGTTATGCCAGGGAGGTCCACGGGTTATGCCGGGATAAAAGAAAAGGTCCTTGGGTTATGCCAGGGAGGTCCACGGGTTATGCCGGGATAAAAGAAAAAGGTCCTTGGGTTATGCCAGGGAGGTCCACGGGTTATGCCGGGATAAAAGAAAAAGGTCCTTGGGTTATGCCAGGAAGGTCCACGAATTATGCCTGGATAAAAGAAAAGGTCTTTGGGTTATGCAGGGAGGTCCACGGGTTATGCTAGGATAAAAGAAAAAAGGTCCTTGGGTTATGATAGGGAGGTCCACGGGTTATGCCGGGATAAAAGGAAAAAGGTCTTTGGGTTATGCCAGGGAGGTCCACGGGTTATGCCGGGATAAAAGGAAAAAGGTCCTTGGGTTATGCCAGGGAGATCCACGAGTTATGCCGGGATAAAAGAAAAAGTCCTTGGGTTATGCCAGGGAGGTCAACGGGTTATGCCGGGATAAAAGGAAAAAGGTCCTTGGGTTATGCCAGGGAGGTCCACGGGTTATGCCGGGATAAAAGAAAAGGTCCTTGGGTTTTGCCAGGGAGGTCCACGGCTTATGCCGGGATAAAAGAAAAAGGTCCTTGGGTTATGCCAGGGAGGTCCACGAGTTATGCCGGGATAAAAGAAAAAAGGTTCTTGGGTTACGCCAGGGAGGTCCACGGATTATACCGGGATAAAAGAAAAGATCCTTGAGTTATGCCAGGGAGGTCCACGGGTTATGCCGAGATAAAAGAAAAAAGGTCCATGGGTTATGCCAGGGAGGTCCACGGGTTATGACGGGATAAAAGAAAAAGGTCCTTAGGTTATGCAGGGAGGTCCACGGGTTATGCCGGGATACAAGAAAAGGTCCTTGGGTTATGACAGGGAGGTCCACGGGTTATGCCGGGATAAAAGAAAAGGTCCTTGGGTTATGCTAGAGAGGTCCACGGGTTATGCCGGGATAAAATAAAAAAGGTCCTTGGGTTATGCCAGGGAGGTCCACGGGTTATGCCGGGATAAAAGAAAAAGGTCCTTGGGTTATGCCAGGGAGGTCCACGGGTTATGCCGGGATAAAAGAAAAAGGTCCTTGGGTTATGCCAGGGAGGTCCACGGGTTATGCCGGGATAAAAGAAAAAGGTCCTTGGGTTATGCCAGGGAGGTCCACGGGTTATGCCGGGATAAAAGTAAAGGGTCCTTGGGTTATGCCAGGGAGGTCCACGGGTTAATCAGGGATAAAAGAAAAAAGGTCCTTGGGTTATGCCAGGGAGGTCCACGGGTTATGCCGGGATAAAATAAAAAGGTCCTTGGGTTATGTCAGGGAGGTCCACGGGTTATGCCGGGATAAAAGAAAGGTCCTTGGGTTAGGCCAGGGAGGTCCACGGGTTATGCCGGGATAAAAGAAAAAAGGTCCTTGGGTTATGCCAGGGAGGTCCACGGGTTATGCCGGGATAAAAAAAAGGTCCTTGGGTTATGCCAGGGAGGTCCACGGGTTATGCCGGGATAAAAGAAAAAGGTCTTTGGGTTATGCCAGGGAGGTCCACGGGTTATGCCGGGATAAAGGGAAAAAGGTCCTTGGGTTATGCCAGGGAGGTCCACGGGTTATGCCGGGATAAAAGAAAAACGGTCTTTGGGTTATGCCAGAGAGGTCCACGGGTTATGCCGAGATAAAAGAAAAAAGGACCTTGGGTTATGCCAGGGAGGTCCACGGGTTATGCCGAGATAAAAGAAAAAAGGTACTTGGTTTATGTCAGGGAGGTCCACGGGTTATGCCGAGATAAAAGAAAAGGTCCTTGGGTTATGCCAGGGAGGTCCACGGGTTATGCCAGGATAAAAAAAAGGTCCTTGGTTTATGCCAGGGAGGTCCACGGGTTATGCCGGGATAAAAGAAAAAAGGTCCTTGGGTTATGCAAGGGAGGTCCACGGATTATGCCGGGATAAAAGAAAAGATCCTTGGGTTATGCCAGAAAGGTCCACGGGTTATGCCGGGATAAAAGAAAAAGGTCCTTGGGTTATGCGAGGGAGGTCCACGTGTTATGCAGGGATAAAAGAAAAACGGTCCTTGTGTTATGGCAGGGAGGTCCACGGGTTATGCCGGAATAAAATAAAAAGGTCCTTGGGTTATGTCAGGGAGGTCCACGGGTTATGCCGGGATAAAAGAAAGGTCCTTGGGTTATGAAAAGGAGGTCCACGGGTTATGACGGGATAAAAGAAAAGGTTCTTGGGTTATGCCAGGGAGGTCCACGGGTTATGCCGGGATAAAAGAAAAAAGGTCCTTGGGTTATGCCAGGGAGGTCCACAAGTTATGCCGTGATAAAAGAAAAAATGCCCTTGGGTTATGCCAGGGACGTCCACGGGTTATGCCGGGATAAAAGAAAAAAGGTCCTTGGGTTATACCAGGGATGTCCACGGGTTATGCCGGGATAAAAGAAAAAAGGTCCTTGGGTTATGCTAGGGAGGTCCACGGGTTATGCCGGGATAAAAGAAAGAACGTCCTTGGGTTATGCCAGGGAGGTCCACAGGTTATGCCGGGATAAAAGAAAAAGGTCCTTGGGTTATGCCAGAGAGGTCCACGGGTTATGCCGAGATAAAAGAAAAAAGGTTCTTGGGTTATGCCAGGGAGGTCCACAGGTTATGCCGAGATAAAAGAAAAAAGGTACTTGGGTTATGCCAGGGAGGTCCACGGGTTATGCCGGGATAAAAGAAAAGGTCCTTGGGTTATGCCAGGGAGGTCCACGGGTTATGCCGGGATAAAAAAAATAGGTCCTTGGGTTATGCCAGGGAGGTACACGGGTTATGCCGGGATAAAAGAAAAAAGGTCCTTGGGTTATGCCAGGGAGGTCCACGGGTTATGCCGGGATAAAAGAAAAGATCCTTGGGTTATGCCAGGGAGGTCCACGGGTTATGCCGGGATAAAAGAAAAAGGTCCTTGGGTTATGCCAGGGAGGTCCACGGGTTATGCCGGGATAAAATAAAAAGGTCCTTTGGTTATGTCAGGGAGGTCCACGGGTTATGCCGGGATAAAAGAAAAAAGGTCCTTGGGTTATGCCGGGAAAAAAGAAAAGATCCTTGGGTTATGCCAGGGAGGTCCATGGGTTATGCCGGGATAAAAGAAAAAGGTCCTTGGGTTATGCCAGGGAGGTCCACGGGTTATGCAGGGATAAAAGAATAAAAGTCCTTGGGTTATGCAAGGATGTCCACGGGTTATGCCGGGATAAAATAAAAAGGTCCTTGGGTTATGTCAAGGAGGTTCACGGGTTATGCCGGGATAAAAGAAAAGGTCTTTGGGTTATGCCCGAGAGGTCCACGGGTTATGCCGGGATAAAAAAAATGGTCATTGGGTTATGCCAGGGAGGTCCACGGGTTATGCCGAGATAAAAGAAAAAAGGTCCTTGGGTTATGCCAGGGAGGTCCACGGGTTATGCCGGGATAAAAGAAAAGGTCCTTGGGTTATGCCAGGGAGGTCCACGGGTTATGCCGGGATAAAAGAAAAGGTCCTTGGGTTATGCCAGGGAGGTCCACGGGTTATGCCGGGATAAAAGAAAAGGTCCTTGGGTTATGCCAGGGAGGTCCACGGGTTATGCCGGGATAAAAGAAAAGGTCCTTGGGTTATGCCAGGGAGGTCCACGGGTTATGCCGGGATAAAAGAAAAAGGTCCTTGGGTTATGCCAGGAAGGTCCACGAATTATGCCTGGATAAAAGAAAAGGTCTTTGGGTTATGCAGGGAGGTCCACGGGTTATGCCAGGATAAAAGAAAAAAGGTCCTTGGGTTATGATAGGGAGGTCCACGGGTTATGCCGGGATAAAAGGAAAAAAGTCTTTGGGTTATGCCAGGGAGGTCCACGGGTTATGCCGGGATAAAAGGAAAAAGGTCCTTGGGTTATGCCAGGGAGATCCACGAGTTATGCCGGGATAAAAGAAAAAGTCCTTGGGTTATGCCAGGGAGGTCCACGGGTTATGCCGGGATAAAAGAAAAAAGGTCCTTGGGTTATGCCAGGGAGGTCCACGAGTTATGCCGGGATAAAAGAAAAAAGGTTCTTGGGTTATGCCAGGGAGGTCCACGGATTATACCGGGATAAAAGAAAAGATCCTTGAGTTATGCCAGGGAGGTCCACGGGTTATGCCGAGATAAAAGAAAAAAGGTCCTTGGGTTATGCCAGGGAGGTCCACGGGTTATGACGGGATAAAAGAAAAAGGTCCTTTGGTTATGCAGGGAGGTCCACGGGTTATTCCGGGATACAAGAAAAGGTCCTTAGGTTATGACAGGGAGGTCCACGGGTTATGCCGGGATAAAAGAAAAGGTCCTTGGGTTATGCTAGAGAGGTCCACGGGTTATGCCGGGATAAAAGAAAAAAGGTCCTTGGGTGATGCCAAGGAGGTCCACGGGTTATGCCGAGATAAAAGAAAAAAGGTCCTTGGTTTATGCCAGGGAGGTCCACGGGTTATGCCGGGATAAAAGAAAAAGGTCCTTGGGTTATGCCAGGGAGGTCCACGGGTTATGCCGGGATAAAAGAAAAAGGTCCTTGGGTTATGCCAGGGAGGTCCACGGGTTATGCCGGGATAAAAGAAAAGGTCCTTGGGTTATGCCAGGGAGGTCCACGGGTTATGCCGGGATAAAAGAAAAGGTCCTTGGGTTATGCCAGGGAGGTCCACGGGTTATGCCGGGATAAAAGAAAAGGTCCTTGGGTTATGCTAGGGAGGTCCACGGGTTATGCCGAGATAAAAGAAAAAAGGTCCTTGGGTTATGCCAGGGAGGTCCACGGGTTATGCCGGGATAAAAGGAAAAAGGTCCTTTGGTTATGCTAGGGAGGTCCACGGGTTATGCCGGGATAAAAGAAAGGTCCTTGGGTTATGCAGGGAGGTCCACGGGTTATGCCGGGATACAAGAAAAGGTCCTTGGGTTATGACAGGGAGGTCCACGGGTTATGCCGGGATAAAAGAAAAGGTCCTTGGGTTATGCTAGAGAGGTCCACGAGTTATGCCGGGATAAAAGAAAAAAGGTCCTTGGGTGATGCCAGGGAGGTCCACGGGTTATGCTGGGATAAAAGAAAAAAGGTCCTTGGGTTATGCCAGGGATGTCCACGGGTTATGCCGGGATAAAAGAAAAAGGTCCTTGGGTTATGCCAGGGAGGTCCACGGGTTATGCCGGGATAAAAGAAAAAGGTCCTTGGGTTATGCCAGGAGGTCCACGGGTTATGCCGGGATAAAAGAAAAGGTCCTTGGGTTATGCCAGGGAGGTCCACGGGTTATGACGGGATAAAAGAAAAGGTCCTTGGGTTATGCTAGGGAGGTCCACGGGTTATGCCGAGATAAAAGAAAAAAGGTCCTTAGGTTATGTCAGGGAGGTCCACGAGTTATGTCGGGATAAAAGAAAAAAGGTCCTTGGGTTATGTCAGGGAGGTCCACGAGTTATGTCGGGATAAAAGGAAAAAGGTCCTTTGGTTATGCCAGGGAGGTCCACGAATTATGCCGGGATAAAAGAAAAAGGTCCTTTGGTTATGCCAGGGAGGTCCACGGGTTATGCCGGGATAAAAGAAAAGGTCCTTGGGTTATGCCAGGGAGGTCCACGGGTTATGCCGGGATAAAAGAAAAGGTCCTGGAGTTATACCAGGGAGGTCCACGGGTTATGCCGAGATCAAAGAAAAAAGGTCCTTGGGTTATGCCAGGGAGGTCCACGAGTTATGTCGGGATAAAAGAAAAAAGGTCCTTGGTTTATGACAGGGAGGTCCACGGGTTATGCCGGGATAAAAGAAAAGGTCCTTGGGTTATGCCAGGGATGTCCACGGGTTATGCCGGGATAAAAGAAAAGGTCCTTGGGTTACGCTAGAGAGGTCCACGGGTTACGCCGAGATAAAAGAAAAGGTCCTTGGGTTATGCCAGGGAGGTCCACGGGTTATGCCGGGATAAAAGAAAAGGTCCTTGGGTTATGCTAGGGAGGTCCACGGGTTATGCCGAGATAAAAGAAAAAAGGTCCTTGGGTTATGCCAGGGAGGTCCACGGGTTATGCTGGGATAAAATAAAAAGGTCCTTGGGTTATGTCAAGGAGGTCCACGGGTTATGCCGGGATAAAAGAAAGGTCCTTGGGTTATGACAGGGAGGTCCACGGGTTATGACGGGATAAAAGAAAAGGTTCTTGGGTTATGACAGGGAGGTCCACGGGTTATGCCGTGATAAAAGAAAAAAGGTCCTTGAGTTATGCCAGGGAGGTCCACGAGTTATGCCGGGATAAAAGAAAAAATGTCCTTGGGTTATGCCAGGGACGTCCACGGGTTATGCCGGGATAAAAGAAAAAAGGTCCTTGGGTTATGCCAGGGAGGTCCACGGGTTATGCCGGGATAAAAGTAAAAAGGTCCTTGGGTAATGCCAGGGACGTCCACGGGTTATGCCGGGATAAAAGAAAAAAGGTCCTTGGGTTATGCCAGGGAGGTCCACGGGTTATGCCGGGATAAAAGAAAGAACGTCCTTGGGTTATGCCAGGGAGGTCCACGGGTTATGCCGGGATAAAAGAAAAAGGTCCTTGGGTTATGCCAGGGAGGTCCACGGGTTATGCCGAGATAAAAGAAAAAGGTACTTGGGTTATGCCAGGGAGGTCCACGGGTTATGCCGAGATAAAAGAAAAAAGGTTCTTGGGTTATGCCAGGGAGGTCCACGGGTTATGCCGAGATAAAAGAAAAAAGGTACTTGGGTTATGCCAGGGAGGTCCACGGGTTATGCCGGGATAAAAGAAACGGTCCTTGGGTTATGCCAGGGAGGTCCACGGGTTATGCCGGGATAAAAGAAAAAGGTCCTTGGGTTATGCCAGGGAGGTCCACGGGTTATGCCGGGATAAAAGAAAAGATCCTTGGGTTATGCCAGGGAGGTCCATGGGTTATGCCGGGATAAAAGAAAAGGTCTTTGGGTTATGCCAGAGAGGTCCACGGGTTATTCCGGGATAAAAAAAATGGTCATTGGGTTATGCCAGGGAGGTCCACGGGTTATGCCGGGATAAAAGAAAAAGGTCCTTGGGTTATGCCAGGGAGGTCCACGGGTTATGCCGGGATAAAAGAAAAGGTCCTTGGGTTATGCCAGGGAGGTCCACGGGTTATGCCGAGATAAAAGAAAAAAGGTCCTTGGGTTATGCCAGGGAGGTCCACGGGTTATGACGGGATAAAAGAAAAAGGTCCTTAGGTTATGCAGGGAGGTCCACGGGTTATGCCGGGATACAAGAAAAGGTCCTTGGGTTATGACAGGGAGGTCCACGGGTTATGCCGGGATAAAAGAAAAGGTCCTTGGGTTATGCTAGAGAGGTCCACGGGTTATGCCGGGATAAAATAAAAAGGTCCTTGGGTTATGTCAGGGAGGTCCACGGGTTATGCCGGGATAAAAGAAAAAAGGTCCTTGGGTTATGCCAGGGAGGTCCACGGGTTATGCCGGGATAAAAGAAAAAAGGTCCTTGGGTTATGCCAGGGAGGTCCACGGGTTATGCCGGGATAAAAGAAAAAGGTCCTTGGGTTATGCCAGGGAGGTCCACGGGTTATGCCGGGATAAAAGAAAAGGTCCTTGGGTTATGCCAGGGAGGTCCACGGGTTATGCCGGGATAAAAGAAAAGGTCCTTGGGTTATGCTAGGGAGGTCCACGGGTTATGCCGGGATAAAAGAAAAGGTCTTTGGGTTATGCTAGGGAGGTCCACGGGTTATGCCGGGATAAAAGAAAAAAGGTCCTTGGGTTATGCCAGGGAGGTCCACGAGTTATGTCGGGATAAAAGGAAAAAGGTCCTTTGGTTATGCTAGGGAGGTCCACGGATTATGCCGGGATAAAAGAAAAAGGTCCTTTGGTTATGCCAGGGAGGTCCACGGGTTATGCCGGGATAAAAGAAAAGGTCCTTGGGTTATGCCAGGGAGGTCCACGGGTTATGCCGGGATAAAAGAAAAGGTCTTGGAGTTATACTAGGGAGGTCCACGGGTTATGCCGAGATGAAAGAAAAAAGTTCCTTGGGTTATGCCAGGGAGGTCCACGAGTTATGTCGGGATAAAAGAAAAAAGGTCCTTGGTTTATGACAGGGAGGTCCACGGGTTATGCCGGGATAAAAGAAAAGGTCCTTGGGTTATGCCAGGGATGTCCACGGGTTATGCCGGGATAAAAGAAAAGGTCCTTGGGTTACGCTAGAGAGGTCCACGGGTTACGCCGAGATAAAAGAAAAGGTCCTTGGGTTATGCCAGGGAGGTCCACGGGTTATGCCGGGATAAAAGAAAAGGTCCTTCGGTTATGCCAGGGAGGTCCACGGGTTATGCCGGGATAAAAGAAAAGGACCTTGGGTTATGCCAGGGCGGTCCACGGGTTATGCCGGGATAAAAGAAAAGGTCATTGGGTTATGCCATGGAGGTCCACGGGTTATGCCGGGATAAAAGAAAAGGTCCTTGAGTTATGCTAGAGAGGTCCACGGTTTATGCCGAGATAAAAGAAAAAAGGTCCTTGGGTTATGTTAGGGAGGTCCACAGGTTATGCCGGGATAAAAGAAAAAAGGTCCTTGGGTTATGCCAGGGAGGTCCACGGTTATGACGGGATAAAAGAAAGAACGTCCTTGGGTTATGCCAGGGAGGTCCACGGGTTATGCCGGGATAAAAGAAAAAGGTCCTTGGGTTATGCCAGGGAGGTCCACGGGTTATGCCGAGATAAAAGAAAAAAGGTACTTGGGTTATGTCAGGGAGGTCCACGGGTTATGCCGAGATAAAAGAAAAAAGGTCCTTGGGTTATGCCAGGGAGGTCCACGGGTTATGCCGAGATAAAAGAAAAAAGGTCCTTGGGTTATGCCAGGGAGGTCCACGGGTTATGCCGGGATAAAAGAAAAAAGGTCCTTGGGTTATGCCAGGGAGGTCCACGGGTTATGCCGGGATAAAAGAAAAAGGTCCTTGGGTTATGCCAGGGAGGTCCACGGGTTATGCCGGGATAAAAGAAAAGGTCCTTGGGTTATGCCAGGGAGGTCCACGGGTTATGCCGGGATAAAAGAAAAGGTCCTTGGGTTATGCTAGGGAGGTCCACGGGTTATGCCGGGATAAAAGAAAAGGTCTTTGGGTTATGCTAGGGAGGTCCACGGGTTATGCCGGGATAAAAGAAAAAAGGTCCTTGGGTTATGCCAGGGAGGTCCACGAGTTATGTCGGGATAAAAGGAAAAAGGTCCTTTGGTTATGCTAGGGAGGTCCACGGATTATGCCGGGATAAAAGAAAAAGGTCCTTTGGTTATGCCAGGGAGGTCCACGGGTTATGCCGGGATAAAAGAAAAGGTCCTTGGGTTATGCCAGGGAGGTCCACGGGTTATGCCGGGATAAAAGAAAAGGTCTTGGAGTTATACTAGGGAGGTCCACGGGTTATGCCGAGATGAAAGAAAAAAGTTCCTTGGGTTATGCCAGGGAGGTCCACGAGTTATGTCGGGATAAAAGAAAAAAGGTCCTTGGTTTATGACAGGGAGGTCCACGGGTTATGCCGGGATAAAAGAAAAGGTCCTTGGGTTATGCCAGGGATGTCCACGGGTTATGCCGGGATAAAAGAAAAGGTCCTTGGGTTACGCTAGAGAGGTCCACGGGTTACGCCGAGATAAAAGAAAAGGTCCTTGGGTTATGCCAGGGAGGTCCACGGGTTATGCCGGGATAAAAGAAAAGGTCCTTCGGTTATGCCAGGGAGGTCCACGGGTTATGCCGGGATAAAAGAAAAGGACCTTGGGTTATGCCAGGGCGGTCCACGGGTTATGCCGGGATAAAAGAAAAGGTCATTGGGTTATGCCACGGAGGTCCACGGGTTATGCCGGGATAAAAGAAAAGGTCCTTGAGTTATGCTAGAGAGGTCCACGGTTTATGCCGAGATAAAAGAAAAAAGGTCCTTGGGTTATGTTAGGGAGGTCCACAGGTTATGCCGGGATAAAAGAAAAAAGGTCCTTGGGTTATGCCAGGGAGGTCCACGGTTATGACGGGATAAAATAAAAAGGTCCTTGGGTTATGTCAAGGAGGTTCACGGGTTATGCCGGGATAAAAGAAAAGGTCTTTGGGTTATGCCAGAGAGGTCCACGGGTTATGCCGGGATAAAAAAAATGGTCATTGGGTTATGCCAGGGAGGTCCACAGGTTATGCCGAGATAAAAGAAAAAAGGTCCTTGGGTTATGCCAGGGAGGTCCACGGGTTATGCCGGGATAAAAAAAAAGGTCCTTTGGTTATGCCAGGGAGGTCCACGGGTTATGCCGGGATAAAAGAAAATGTTCTTGGGTTATGCGAGGGAGGTCCACGGGTTATGCCAAGATAAAAGAAAAAAGGTCCTTGGGTTATGCCAGGGAGGTCCACGGCTTATGCTTGGATAAAAGAAAAAAGGTCATTGGGTTATATCAGGGAGGTCCACGGGTTATGCCGGAATAAAAGAAAAAGGTCCTTGGGTGATGCCAGGAAGGTCCACGAATTATGCCTGGATAAAAGAAAAGGTCTTTGGGTTATGCAGGGAGGTCCACGGGTTATGCCAGGATAAAAGAAAAAAGGTCCTTGGGTTATGATAGGGAGGTCCACGGGTTATGCCGGGATAAAAGGAAAAAGGTCTTTGGGTTATGCCAGGGAGGTCCACGGGTTATGCCGGGATAAAAGGAAAAAGGTCCTTGGGTTATGCCAGGGAGATCCACGAGTTATGCCGGGATAAAAGAAAAAGTCCTTGGGTTATGCCAGGGAGGTCCACGGGTTATGCCGGGATAAAAGGAAAAAGGTCCTTGGGTTATGCCAGGAAGGTCCACGGGTTATGCCGGGATAAAAGAAAAGGTCCTTGGGTTATGCCAGGGAGGTCCACGGGTTATGCCGGGATAAAAGAAAAGGTCCTTGAGTTATGCCAGGGAGGTCCACGGGTTTTGCCGAGATAAAAGAAAAAAGGTCCTTGGGTTATGCCAAGGAGGTCCACGGGTTATGACGGGATAAAAGAAAAACGTCCTTAGGTTATGCAGGGAGGTCCACGGGTTATGACGGGATAAAAGAAAAGGTTCTTGGGTTATGCCAGGGAGGTCCACGGGTTATGCCGGGATAAAAGAAAAAAGGTCCTTGGGTTATGCCAGGGAGGTCCACGGGTTATGCCGGGATAAAAGAAAAAAGGTCCTTGGGTTATGCCAGGGAGGTCCACGGGTTATGCCGGGATAAAAGAAAAAGGTCCTTGGGTTATGCCAGGGAGGTCCACGGGTTATGCCGGGATAAAAGAAAAGGTCCTTGGGTTATGCCAGGGAGGTCCACGGGTTATGCCGGGATAAAAGAAAAGGTCCTTGGGTTATGCCAGGGAGGTCCACGGGTTATGCCGGGATAAAAGAAAAGGTCCTTGGGTTATGCTAGGGAGGTCCACGGGTTATGCCGGGATAAAAGAAAAGGTCCTTGGGTTATGCTAGGGAGGTCCACGGGTTATGCCGAGATAAAAGAAAAAAGGTCCTTGGGTTATGCCAGGGAGGTCCACGGGTTATGCCGGGATAAAAGGAAAAAGGTCCTTTGGTTATGCTAGGGAGGTCCACAGATTATGCCGGGATAACAGAAAAAGGTCCTTTGGTTATGCCAGGGAGGTCCACGGGTTATGCCGGGATAAAAGAAAAGGTCCTTGGGTTATGCCAGGGAAGTCCACGGGTTATGCCAGGATAAAAAAAAGGTCCTTGGGTTATGCCAGGGAGGTCCACGGGTTATGCCGAGATCAAAGAAAAAAGGTCCTTGGGTTATGCCAGGGAGGTCCACGAGTTATGTCGGGATAAAAGAAAAAAGGTCCGTGGTTTATGCCAGGGAGGTCCACTGGTTATGCCGGGATAAAAGAAAAGGTCCTTGGGTTATGCCAGGGATGTCCACGGGTTATGCCGAGATAAAAGAAAAAAGGTTCTTGGGTTTAGCCAGCGAGGTCCACCGGTTATGCCAGGATAAAAGAAAAGGTCCTTGGGTTATGCCAGGGAGGTCCACGGGTTATGCCGGGATAAAAGGAAAAAGGTCCTTGAGTTATGCCAGGGAGGTCCACGGGTTATGCCGGGATAAAAGAAAAGGTCCTTGGGTTACGCTAGAGAGGTCCACGGGTTATGCCGAAATAAAAGAAAAAAGGTCCTTGGGTTATGCCAGGGAGGTCCACGGGTTATGCCAAGATAAAAGGAAAAAGGACCTTGGGTTATGCCAGAGAGATCCACGAGTTATGCCGGGATAAAAGAAAAAGTCCTTGGGTTATGCCAGGGAGGTCCACGGGTTATGCCGGGATAAAAGAAAAGGTCCTTGGGTTATGCCAGGGAGGTCCACGGGTTATGCCGCGAAAAAAGAAAAGGTCCTTGAGTTATGCCAGGGAGGTCCACGGGTTATGCCGGGATAAAAGAAAAGGTCCTTGGGTTATGCCAGGGAGGTCCACGGGTTATGCCGGGATAAAACAAAAAAGGTTCTTGGGTTTAGCCAGGGAGGTCCACGGGTTATGCCGGGATAAAAGAAAAGGTCCTTGGGTTATGCCAGGGAGGTCCACGGGTTATGCTGGGATAAAAGAAAAGGTCCTTGAGTTATGCTAGGGAGGTCCACGGGTTATGCCGAGATAAAAGAAAAAAGGTCCTTGGGTTATGCCAGGGAGGTCCATGGGTTATGCCGGGATAAAAGAAAAAGGTCCTTAGGTAATGACAGGGAGGTCCACGGGTTATGCCGGGATAAAAGAAAAGGTCCTTGGGTTATGCCAGGGAGGTCCACGGGTTATGCCGGGATAAAAGGAAAAAGGTCCTTGGGTTATTCCAGAGAGATCCACGAGTTATGCCGGGATAAAAGAAAAAGTCCTTTGGTTATGCCAGGGAGGTCCACGGGTTATGCCGGGATAAAAGAAAAAAGGTTCTTGGGTTTAGCCAGGGAGGTCCACGGGTTATACCAGGATAAAAGAAAAAGGTCCTTGGGTTATGCCAGGGAGGTCCACGGGTTATGCCGGGATAAAAGAAAAGGTCCTTGAGTTATGCCAGGGAGGTCCACGTGTTATGCCGAGATAAAAGAAAAAAGGTCCTTGGGTTATGCCAGGGAGGTCCACGGGTTATGCCGGGATAAAAGAAAAAGGTTCTTGGGTTTAGCCAGGGAGGTCCACGGGTTATACCAGGATAAAAGAAAAAGTTTCTTGGGTTATGCCAGGGAAGTCCACGGGTTATGCCTGGATAAAAGAAAAGGTCCTTGGGTTATGCCAGGGAGGTCCACGGGTTATGCCGGGATAAAAGAAAAGGTCTTTGGGTTATGCCAGGGAGGTCCACGGGTTATGCCGGGATAAAAGGAAAAAGGTCCTTGGGTTATGCCAGAGAGGTCCACGGGTTATGCCGGGATAAAAGAAAAGGTCCTTGGGTTATGCTAGGGAGGTCCACGGGTTATGCCGGGATAAAAGAAAAAGGTACTTGGGTTATGCCAGGGAGGTCCACGGGTTATGCCGGGATAAAAGGAAAAAGGTCCTTGGGTTATGCCAAAGAGATCCACGAGTTAAGCCGGGATAAAAGAAAAAGTCTTTGGGTTATGCCAGGGAGGTCCACGGGTTATGCCGGGATAAAAGAAAAGGTCCTTGAGTTATGCCAGGGAGGTCCACGTGTTATGCCGAGATAAAAGAAAAAAGGTCCTTGGGTTATGCCAGGGAGGTCCACGGGTTATGCCGGGATAAAAGAAAAAAGGTTCTTGGGTTTAGCCAGGGAGGTCCACGGGTTATACCAGGATAAAAGAAAAAGTTTCTTGGGTCATGCCAGTGAAGTCCACGGGTTATGCCTGGATAAAAGAAAAGGTCCTTGGGTTATGCCAGGGAGGTCCACGGGTTATGCCGCGATAAAAGAAAAGGTCCTTGGGTTATGCCAGGGAGGTCCACGGGTTATGCCGGGATAAAAGGAAAAAGGTCCTTGGGTTATGCCAGAGAGGTCCACGGGTTATGCCGGGATAAAAGAAAAGGTCCTTGGGTTATGCTAGGGAGGTCCACGGGTTATGCCGTGATAAAAGAAAAAGGTCCTTGGGTTATGCCAGGGAGGTCCACGGGTTATGCCGGGATAAAAGGAAAAAGGTCCTTGGGTTATGCCAAAGAGATCCACGAGTTAAGCCGGGATAAAAGAAAAAGTCTTTGGGTTATGCCAGGGAGGTCCACGGGTTATGCCGGGATAAAAGAAAAGGTCCTTGGGTTATGCCAGGGAGGTCCACGGGTTATGCCGGGATAAAAGGAAAAAGGTCCTTGGGTTATGTCAGGGAGGTCCATGGGTTATGCCGGGATAAAAGAAAAAGGTCCTTGGGTTATGCCAGGGAGGTCCACGGGTTATGCCGGGATAAAACAAAAAAAGGTTCTTGGGTTTAGCCAGGGAGGTCCACGGATTATGTCGGGATAAAAGAAAAGGTCCTTGGGTTATGCCAGGGAGGTCCACGGGTTATGTTGGGATAAAAGAAAAGGTCCTTGAGTTATGCTAGGGAGGTCCACGGGTTATGCCGAGATAAAAGAAAAAAGGTCCTTGGGTTATACCAGGGATGTCCACGGGTTATGCCGGGATAAATGAAAAAGGTCCTTAGGTAATGCCAGGGAGGTCCACGGGTTATGCTGGGATAAAAGAAAAGGTCCTTGGGTTATGCCAGGGAGGTCCACGGGTTATGCTGGGATAAAAGAAAAAAGGTCCTTGGGTTATGCCAGAGAGATCCACGAGTTATGCCGGGATAAAAGAAAAAGTCCTTGGGTTATGCTAGAGAGGTCCACGGGTTATGCCGGGATAAAAGAAAAAAGGTTCTTGGGTTTAGTCAGGGAGGTCCACGGGTTATACCAAGATAAAAGAAAAAGGTCCTTGGGTTATGCCAGGGAGGTCCACGGGTTATGCCGGGATAAAAGAAAAGGTCCTTGAGTTATGCTAGGAAGGTCCACGGGTTATGCCGAGATAAAAGAAAAAAGGTCATTGGGTTATGCCAGGGAGTTCCACGGGTTATATCGGGATAAAAGAAAAAAGGTTCTTGGGTTTAGCCCGGGAGGTCCACGGGTTATACCAGGATAAAAGAAAAAGTTCCTTGGGTTATGCCAGGAAGGTCCACGGGTTATGCCGGGATAAAAGAAAAGGTCCTTGGGTTATGCCAGGAAGGTCCATGGGTTATGCCGGGATAAAAGAAAAGGTCCTTGGGTTATGCCAGGGAGGTCCACGGGTTATGCCGGGATAAAAGGAAAAAGGTCCTTGGGTTATGCCAGGGAGGTCCACGGGTTATGCTGGGATAAAAGAAAAGGTCCTTGGGTTATGCCAGGGAGGTCCACGGGTTATGACGGGATAAAAGAAAAAGGTCCTTGGGTTATGCCAGGGAGGTCCACGGGTTATGCCGGGATAAAAGGAAAAAGGTCCTTGGGTTATGCCAAAGAGATCCACGAGTTATGCCGGGATAAAAGAAAAAGTCTTTGGGTTATGCCAGGGAGGTCCACGGGTTATGCCGGGATAAAAGATAAGGTCCTTGGGTTATGCCAGGGAGGTCCACGGGTTAAGCCGGGATAAAAGGAAAAAGGTCCTTGGGTTATGTCCGGGAGGTCCACGGGTTATGCCGGGATAAAAGAAAAGGTCCTTGGGTTATGCCAGGGAGGTCCACGGGTTATGCCGGGATAAAAGAAAAGGTCTTTGGGTTATGCCAGGGAGGTCCACGGGTTATGCCGGGATAAAAGAAAAGGTTCTTGGGTTATGCTAGGGAGGTCCACGGGTTATGCTTGGATAAAAGAAAAGGTCCTTGGGTTATGATAGAGAGGTCTACGGGTTATGCCGGGATAAAAGAAAAATGGTCCTTGGGTTATGCCAGGGAGGTCCACGGGTTATGCCGGGATAAAAGAAAAGGGTCCTTGGGTTATGCCAGGGAGGTCCACGGGTTATGCCAGGATAAAAGAAAAAAGGTCCTTGGGTTATGCCAGGGAGGTCCACGGGTTATGCCGGGATAAAAGAAAAGGTCCTTGGGTTATGCCAGGGAGGTCACCGGGTTATGTCTGGATAAATGAAATGGTCCTTGGGTTATGCTAGAGTGGTCCTCGGGTTATGCCGAAATAAAAAAAAGGTCCTTGGGTTATGCCAGGGAGGTCCACGGGTTATGCCGGGATAAAAGGAAAAAGGTCCTTGGGTTATTCCAGAGAGATCCACGAGTTATGCCGGGATAAAAGAAAAAGTCCTTGGGTTATGCCAGGGAGGTCCACGGGTTATGCCGGGATAAAACTAAAGGTCCTTGGGTTATGCCAGGGAGGTCTACGGGTTATGCCGGGATAAAAGAAAAGGTCATTGGGTTACGCTTGAGAGGTCCACGGGTTATGCCGAAATAAAAAAAAAAGGTCCATGGGTTATGTCAGGGATGTCCACAGGTTATGCCGGGATAAAAGAAAAAGATCCTTGGGTTATGCCAGGGAGGTCCACGGGTTATGCCGGGATAAAAGAAAAAAGGTCCATGGGTTATGTCAGGGAGGTCCACAGGTTATGCCGGGATAAAAGAAAAAGATCCTTGGGTTATGCCAGGGAGGTCCACGGGTTATGCCGGGATAAAAGGAAAAAGGTCCTTGGGTTATGCCAAAGAGATCCACGAGTTAAGCCGGGATAAAAGAAAAAGTCTTTGGGTTATGCCAGGGAGGTCCACGGGTTATGCCGGGATAAAAGAAAAGGTCCTTGGGTTATGCCAGGGAGGTCCACGGGTTATGCCGGGATAAAAGGAAAAAGGTCCTTGGGTTATGTCAGGGAGGTCCATGGGTTATGCCGGGATAAAAGAAAAAGGTCCTTGGGTTATGCCAGGGAGGTCCACGGGTTATGCCGGGATAAAACAAAAAAGGTTCTTGGGTTTAGCCAGGGAGGTCCACGGATTATGTCGGGATAAAAGAAAAGGTCCTTGGGTTATGCCAGGGAGGTCCACGGGTTATGTTGGGATAAAAGAAAAGGTCCTTGAGTTATGCTAGGGAGGTCCACGGGTTATGCCGAGATAAAAGAAAAAAGGTCCTTGGGTTATACCAGGGATGTCCACGGGTTATGCCGGGATAAATGAAAAAGGTCCTTAGGTAATGCCAGGGAGGTCCACGGGTTATGCTGGGATAAAAGAAAAGGTCCTTGGGTTATGCCAGGGAGGTCCACGGGTTATGCTGGGATAAAAGAAAAAAGGTCCTTGGGTTATGCCAGAGAGATCCACGAGTTATGCCGGGATAAAAGAAAAAGTCCTTGGGTTATGCTAGAGAGGTCCACGGGTTATGCCGGGATAAAAGAAAAAAGGTTCTTGGGTTTAGTCAGGGAGGTCCACGGGTTATACCAAGATAAAAGAAAAAGGTCCTTGGGTTATGCCAGGGAGGTCCACGGGTTATGCCGGGATAAAAGAAAAGGTCCTTGAGTTATGCTAGGAAGGTCCACGGGTTATGCCGAGATAAAAGAAAAAAGGTCATTGGGTTATGCCAGGGAGTTCCACGGGTTATATCGGGATAAAAGAAAAAAGGTTCTTGGGTTTAGCCCGGGAGGTCCACGGGTTATACCAGGATAAAAGAAAAAGTTCCTTGGGTTATGCCAGGAAGGTCCACGGGTTATGCCGGGATAAAAGAAAAGGTCCTTGGGTTATGCCAGGAAGGTCCATGGGTTATGCCGGGATAAAAGAAAAGGTCCTTGGGTTATGCCAGGGAGGTCCACGGGTTATGCCGGGATAAAAGGAAAAAGGTCCTTGGGTTATGCCAGGGAGGTCCACGGGTTATGCTGGGATAAAAGAAAAGGTCCTTGGGTTATGCCAGGGAGGTCCACGGGTTATGACGGGATAAAAGAAAAAGGTCCTTGGGTTATGCCAGGGAGGTCCACGGGTTATGCCGGGATAAAAGGAAAAAGGTCCTTGGGTTATGCCAAAGAGATCCACGAGTTATGCCGGGATAAAAGAAAAAGTCTTTGGGTTATGCCAGGGAGGTCCACGGGTTATGCCGGGATAAAAGATAAGGTCCTTGGGTTATGCCAGGGAGGTCCACGGGTTAAGCCGGGATAAAAGGAAAAAGGTCCTTGGGTTATGTCCGGGAGGTCCACGGGTTATGCCGGGATAAAAGAAAAGGTCCTTGGGTTATGCCAGGGAGGTCCACGGGTTATGCCGGGATAAAAGAAAAGGTCTTTGGGTTATGCCAGGGAGGTCCACGGGTTATGCCGGGATAAAAGAAAAGGTTCTTG
Organism: Nicotiana sylvestris; assembly: GCF_000393655.2. NCBI lineage: Eukaryota > Viridiplantae > Streptophyta > Magnoliopsida > Solanales > Solanaceae > Nicotiana > Nicotiana sylvestris. The sequence continues at coordinate 46,982,041 of NC_091060.1, read as the reverse complement.
GGTTATGCTAGGGAGGTCCACGGGTTATGCTTGGATAAAAGAAAAGGTCCTTGGGTTATGATAGAGAGGTCTACGGGTTATGCCGGGATAAAAGAAAAATGGTCCTTGGGTTATGCCAGGGAGGTCCACGGGTTATGCCGGGATAAAAGAAAAGGGTCCTTGGGTTATGCCAGGGAGGTCCACGGGTTATGCCAGGATAAAAGAAAAAAGGTCCTTGGGTTATGCCAGGGAGGTCCACGGGTTATGCCGGGATAAAAGAAAAGGTCCTTGGGTTATGCCAGGGAGGTCACCGGGTTATGTCGGGATAAATGAAATGGTCCTTGGGTTATGCTAGAGTGGTCCTCGGGTTATGCCGAAATAAAAAAAAAGGTCCTTGGGTTATGCCAGGGAGGTCCACGGGTTATGCCGGGATAAAAGGAAAAAGGTCCTTGGGTTATTCCAGAGAGATCCACGAGTTATGCCGGGATAAAAGAAAAAGTCCTTGGGTTATGCCAGGGAGGTCCACGGGTTATGCCGGGATAAAACTAAAGGTCCTTGGGTTATGCCAGGGAGGTCTACGGGTTATGCCGGGATAAAAGAAAAGGTCATTGGGTTACGCTTGAGAGGTCCACGGGTTATGCCGAAATAAAAAAAAAAGGTCCTTGGGTTATACCAGAGAGGTCCACGGGTTATGCCGTGATAAAAGGAAAATGGTCCTTGGGTTATGCCAGAGAGATCCACGAGTTATGCCGGGATAAAAGAAAAAAGGTTCTTGGGTTTAGCCAGGGAGGTCCACGGGTTATGCCAGGATAGAAGAAAAGGTCCTTGGGTTATGCCAGGGAGGTCCACGGGTTATGCCGGGATAAAAGAAAAAGGTCCTTGGGTTATGCCAGGGAGGTCCACGGGTTATGCCGGGATAAAAGAAAAGGTCCTTGGGTTATGCCAGGGAGGTCCACGGGTTATGCCGGGATAAAAGAAAAGGTCCTTGGGTTATGCCAGGGAGGTCCACGGGTTATGCCGGGATAAAAGAAAAGGTCCTTGGGTTATGCCAGGGAGGTCCACGGGTTATGCCGGGATAAAAGAAAAGGTCCTTGGGTTATGCCAGGGAGGTCCACGGGTTATGCCGGGATAAAAGAAAAGGTCCTTGGGTTATGCCAGGGAGGTCCACGGGTTATGCCGGGATAAAAGAAAAGGTCCTTGGGTTATGCCAGGGAGGTCCACGGGTTATGCCGGGATAAAAGAAAAGGTCCTTGGGTTATGCCAGGGAGGTCCACGGGTTATGCCGGGATAAAAGAAAAGGTCCTTGGGTTATGCCAGGGAGGTCCACGGGTTATGCCGGGATAAAAGAAAAGGTCCTTGGGTTATGCCAGGGAGGTCCACGGGTTATGCCGGGATAAAAGAAAAGGTCCTTGGGTTATGCCAGGGAGGTCCACGGGTTATGCCGGGATAAAAGAAAAGGTCCTTGGGTTATGCCAGGGAGGTCCACGGGTTATGCCGGGATAAAAGAAAAGGTCCTTGGGTTATGCCAGGGAGGTCCACGGGTTATGCCGGGATAAAAGAAAAGGTCCTTGGGTTATGCCAGGGAGGTCCACGGGTTATGCCGGGATAAAAGAAAAGGTCCTTGGGTTATGCCAGGGAGGTCCACGGGTTATGCCGGGATAAAAGAAAAGGTCCTTGGGTTATGCCAGGGAGGTCCACGGGTTATGCCGGGATAAAAGAAAAAGGTCCTTGGGTTATGCCAGGGAGGTCCACGGGTTATGCCGGAATAAAAGAAAAAGGTCCTTGGGTTATGCTAGGGAGGTCCACGGGTTATGCCGGGATAAAAGAAAAACGGTCCTTGGGTTAAGTTAGGGAGGTCCACGGGTTATGCCGGGATAAATGAAAAAAGGTCATTGGGTTATGCTAGGGAGGTCCTCGGGTTATGCCGGGATAAAAGAAAAAGGTCCTTGGGTTATGCCAGGGAGGTCCATGGGTTATGCCGGAATAAAAGAAAAAGGTCCTTGGGTTATGCCAGGGAGGTCCACGGGTTATGCCGGGATAAAAGGAAAAAGGTCCTTGGGTTATGCCAGGGAGGTCCACGGGTTATGCTGGGATAAAAGAAAAGGTCCTTGGGTTATGCCAGGGAGGTCCACGGGTTATGACGGGATAAAAGAAAAAGGTCCTTGGGTTATGCCAGGGAGGTCCACGGGTTATGCCGGGATAAAAGGAAAAAGGTCCTTGGGTTATGCCAAAGAGATCCACGAGTTATGCCGGGATAAAAGAAAAAGTCTTTGGGTTATGCCAGGGAGGTCCACGGGTTATGCCGGGATAAAAGATAAGGTCCTTGGGTTATGCCAGGGAGGTCCACGGGTTAAGCCGGGATAAAAGGAAAAAGGTCCTTGGGTTATGTCCGGGAGGTCCACGGGTTATGCCGGGATAAAAGAAAAGGTCCTTGGGTTATACCAGGGAGGTCCACGGGTTATGCCGGGATAAAAGAAAAGGTCTTTGGGTTATGCCAGGGAGGTCCACGGGTTATGCCGGGATAAAAGAAAAGGTTCTTGGGTTATGCTAGGGAGGTCCACGGGTTATGCTGGGATAAAAGAAAAGGTCCTTGGGTTATGATAGAGAGGTCTACGGGTTATGCCGGGATAAAAGAAAAATGGTCCTTGGGTTATGCCAGGGAGGTCCACGGGTTATGCCGGGATAAAAGAAAAGGGTCCTTGGGTTATGCCAGGGAGGTCCACGGGTTATGCCAGGATAAAAGAAAAAAGGTCCTTGGGTTATGCCAGGGAGGTCCACGGGTTATGCCGGGATAAAAGAAAAGGTCCTTGGGTTATGCCAGGGAGGTCACCGGGTTATGTCGGGATAAATGAAATGGTCCTTGGGTTATGCTAGAGTGGTCCTCGGGTTATGCCGAAATAAAAAAAAAAGGTCCTTGGGTTATGCCAGGGAGGTCCACGGGTTATGCCGGGATAAAAGGAAAAAGGTCCTTGGGTTATTCCAGAGAGATCCACGAGTTATGCCGGGATAAAAGAAAAAGTCCTTGGGTTATGCCAGGGAGGTCCACGGGTTATGCCGGGATAAAACTAAAGGTCCTTGGGTTATTCCAGGGAGGTCTACGGGTTATGCCGGGATAAAAGAAAAGGTCATTGGGTTATACCAGAGAGGTCCACGGGTTATGCCGTGATAAAAGGAAAATGGTCCTTGGGTTATGCCAGAGAGATCCACGAGTTATGCCGGGATAAAAGAAAAAAGGTTCTTGGGTTTAGCCAGGGAGGTCCACGGGTTATGCCAGGATAGAAGAAAAGGTCCTTGGGTTATGCCAGGGAGGTCCACGGGTTATGCCGGGATAAAAGGAAAAAGGTCCTTGGGTTATGCCAAGGAGGTCCACGGGTTATGCCGGGATAAAAGAAAAGGTCCTTGGGTTATGCCAGGGAGGTCCACGGGTTATGCCGGGATAAAAGAAAAAAGGTCCTTGGGTTATGCCAGGGAGGTCCACGAGTTATGCCGGGATAAAAGAAAAAGGTCCTTGGGTTATGCCGGGATAAAAGAAAAGGTCCTTGGGTTATGCTAGGGAGGTCCACGGGTTATGCCGGGATAAAAGAAAAGGTCCTTGGGTTATGCTAGAGAGGTCCACGGGTTATGCCGAGATAAAAGAAAAGGTCCTAGGGTTATGCCAGGGAGGTCCACGGGTTATGCCGGGATAAAAGAAAAGGTCCTTGGGTTATGCCAGGGAGGTCCACGGGTTATGCCGGGATAAAAGAAAAGGTCCTTGGGTTATGCCAGGGAGGTCCACGGGTTATGCCGGGATAAAAGAAAAGGTCCTTGGGTTATGCCAGGGAGGTCCACGGGTTATGCCGGGATAAAAGAAAAGGTCCTTGGGTTATGCCAGGGAGGTCCACGGGTTATGCCGGGATAAAAGAAAAGGTCCTTGGGTTATGCCAGGGAGGTCCACGGGTTATGCCGGGATAAAAGAAAAGGTCCTTGGGTTATGCCAGGGAGGTCCACGGGTTATGCCGGGATAAAAGAAAAGGTCCTTGGGTTATGCCAGGGAGGTCCACGGGTTATGCCGGGATAAAAGAAAAGGTCCTTGGGTTATGCCAGGGAGGTCCACGGGTTATGCCGGGATAAAAGAAAAGGTCCTTGGGTTATGCCAGGGAGGTCCACGGGTTATGCCGGGATAAAAGAAAAGGTCCTTGGGTTATGCCAGGGAGGTCCACGGGTTATGCCGGGATAAAAGAAAAAGGTCCTTGGGTTATGCCAGGGAGGTCCATGGGTTATGCCGGAATAAAAGAAAAAGGTCCTTGGGTTATGCTAGGGAGGTCCACGGGTTATGCCGGGATAAAAGAAAAACGGTCCTTGGGTTATGCCAGGGAGGTCCACGGGTTATGCCGGAATAAAAGAAAAAGGTCCTTGGGTTATGCCAGGGAGGTCCACGGGTTATGCCGGGATAATAGAAAAGGTCCTTGGGTTATGCTAGGGAGGTCCACGGGTTATGCCGGGATAAAAGAAAAGGTCCTTGGGTTATGCTAGAGAGGTCCACGGGTTATGCCGAGATAAAAGAAAAGGTCCTTGGGTTATGCTAGGGAGGTCCACGGGTTATGCCGGGATAAAAGAAAAGGTCCTTGAATATGCCAGGGAGGTCCACGGGTTATGCCGGGATAAAAGAAAAGGTCCTTGAGTTATGCCAGGGAGGTCCACGGGTTATACCGAGATAAAAGAAAAGGTCATTAGGTTATGCCAGGGAGGTCCACGGGTTATGCCGGGATAAAAGAAAAGGTCCTTGGGTTATGCTAGAGAGGTCCACGGGTTATGCCGGGATAAAAGAAAAAAGGTCCTTGGGTTATGCCAGGGAGGTCCACGGGTTATGCCGGGATAAAAGAAAAAAGGTCCTTGGGTTATGCCAGGGAGGTCCACGGGTTATGCCGGGATAAAAGAAAAAGGTCCTTGGGTTATGCCAGGGAGGTCCACGGGTTATGCCGGGATAAAAGAAAAGGTCCTTGGGTTATGCCAGGGAGGTCCACGGGTTATGCCGGGATAAAAGAAAAGGTCCTTGGGTTATGCCAGGGAGGTCCACGGGTTATGCCGGGATAAAAGAAAAGGTCCTTGGGTTATGCCAGGGAGGTCCACGGGTTATGCCGGGATAAAAGAAAAGGTCCTTGGGTTATGCCAGGGAGGTCCACGGGTTATGCCGGGATAAAAGAAAAGGTCCTTGGGTTATGCCAGGGAGGTCCACGGGTTATGCCGGGATAAAAGAAAAGGTCCTTGGGTTATGCCAGGGAGGTCCACGGGTTATGCCGGGATAAAAGAAAAGGTCCTTGGGTTATGCCAGGGAGGTCCACGGGTTATGCCGGGATAAAAGAAAAGGTCCTTGGGTTATGCCAGGGAGGTCCACGGGTTATGCCGGGATAAAAGAAAAGGTCCTTGGGTTATGCCAGGGAGGTCCACGGGTTATGCCGGGATAAAAGAAAAGGTCCTTGGGTTATGCCAGGGAGGTCCACGGGTTATGCCGGGATAAAAGAAAAGGTCCTTGGGTTATGCCAGGGAGGTCCACGGGTTATGCCGGGATAAAAGAAAAGGTCCTTGGGTTATGCCAGGGAGGTCCACGGGTTATGCCGGGATAAAAGAAAAGGTCCTTGGGTTATGCCAGGGAGGTCCACGGGTTATGCCGGGATAAAAGAAAAGGTCCTTGGGTTATGCCAGGGAGGTCCACGGGTTATGCCGGGATAAAAGAAAAGGTCCTTGGGTTATGCCAGGGAGGTCCACGGGTTATGCCGGGATAAAAGAAAAGGTCCTTGGGTTATGCCAGGGAGGTCCACGGGTTATGCCGGGATAAAAGAAAAGGTCCTTGGGTTATGCCAGGGAGGTCCACGGGTTATGCCGGGATAAAAGAAAAGGTCCTTGGGTTATGCCAGGGAGGTCCACGGGTTATGCCGGGATAAAAGAAAAGGTCCTTGGGTTATGCCAGGGAGGTCCACGGGTTATGCCGGGATAAAAGAAAAGGTCCTTGGGTTATGCCAGGGAGGTCCACGGGTTATGCCGGGATAAAAGAAAAGGTCCTTGGGTTATGCCAGGGAGGTCCACGGGTTATGCCGGGATAAAAGAAAAGGTCCTTGGGTTATGCCAGGGAGGTCCACGGGTTATGCCGGGATAAAAGAAAAGGTCCTTGGGTTATGCCAGGGAGGTCCACGGGTTATGCCGGGATAAAAGAAAAGGTCCTTGGGTTATGCCAGGGAGGTCCACGGGTTATGCCGGGATAAAAGAAAAGGTCCTTGGGTTATGCCAGGGAGGTCCACGGGTTATGCCGGGATAAAAGAAAAGGTCCTTGGGTTATGCCAGGGAGGTCCACGGGTTATGCCGGGATAAAAGAAAAGGTCCTTGGGTTATGCCAGGGAGGTCCACGGGTTATGCCGGGATAAAAGAAAAGGTCCTTGGGTTATGCCAGGGAGGTCCACGGGTTATGCCGGGATAAAAGAAAAGGTCCTTGGGTTATGCCAGGGAGGTCCACGGGTTATGCCGGGATAAAAGAAAAGGTCCTTGGGTTATGCCAGGGAGGTCCACGGGTTATGCCGGGATAAAAGAAAAGGTCCTTGGGTTATGCCAGGGAGGTCCACGGGTTATGCCGGGATAAAAGAAAAGGTCCTTGGGTTATGCCAGGGAGGTCCACGGGTTATGCCGGGATAAAAGAAAAAAGGTCCTTGGGTTATGCCAGGGAGGTCCACGAGTTATGCCGGGATAAAAGAAAAGGTCTTTGGGTTATGCAGGGAGGTCCACGGGTTATGCCAGTATAAAAGAAAAAAGGTCCTTGGGTTATGATAGGGAGGTACACGGGTTATGCCGGGATAAAACGAAAAAGGTCCTAGGGTTATGCCAGGGAGGTCCACGGGTTATGCCGGGATAAAAGAAAAAGGTCATTGGGTTATGCCAGGGAGATCCACGAGTTATGCCGGGATAAAAGAAAAAGTCATTGGGTTATGACAGGGAGGTCCACGGGTTATGCCGGGATAAAAGGAAAAAGGACCTTGGGTTATGCCAGGGAGGTCCACGGGTTATGCCGGGATAAAAGAAAAGGTCCTTGGGTTATGCCAGGGAGGTCCCCGGGTTATGCCGGGATAAAAGAAAAGGTCCTTGAGTTATGCCAGGGAGGTCCACGGGTTATGCCGAGATAAAATAAAAAAGGTCCTTGGGTTATGCCAAGGAGGTCCACGGGTTATGCCGGAATAAAAAAAAAGGTCCTTGGGTTATGCAGGGAGGTCCACGGGTTATGCCGAGATAAAAGAAAAGGTCCTTGGGTTATGCCAGGGAGGTCCACGGGTTATGCCGGGATAAAAGAAAAGGTCCTTGGGTTATGCCAGGGAGGTCCACGGGTTATGCCGGGATAAAAGAAAAGGTCCTTGGGTTATGCTAGGGAGGTCCACGGGTTATGCCGGGATAAAAGAAAAAGTCCTTGGGTTATGCTAGAGAGGTCACGGGTTATGCCGAGATAAAAGAAAAAAGGTCCTTGGGTTATGCAAGGGAGGTCCACGGGTTATGCCGGGATAAAAGAAAAAAGGTCCATGGGTTATGTCAGGGAGGTCCACGGGTTATGCCGGGATAAAAGAAAAAGATCCTTGGGTTATGCCAGGGAGGTCCACGGGTTATGCCGGGATAAAAGAAAAATGGTCCTTGGGTTATGCCAGGGAGGTCCACGGGTTATGCCGGGATAAAAGAAAAGGGTCCTTGGGTTATGCCAGGGAGGTCCACGGGTTATGCCAGGATAAAAGAAAAAAGGTCCTTGGGTTATGCCAGGGAGGTCCACGGGTTATGCCAGGATAAAAGAAAAAAGGTCCTTGGGTTATCCCAGGGAGGTCCACGGGTTATGCCGGGATAAAAGAAAAGGTCCTTGGGTTATGCCAGGGAGGTCCACGGGTTATGCCGAGATAAAAGAAAAAAGGTCCTTGGGTTATGCCAGGGAGGTCCACGGGTTATGCCGGGATAAAAGAAAAAAGGTCCTTGGGTTATATCAGGGAGGTCCACGGGTTATGCCGGAATAAAAGAAAAAAGTCCTTGGGTTATGCCAGGGAGGACCACGAGTTATGCCGGGATAAAAGAAAAGGTCTTTGGGTTATGCAGGGAGGTCCACGGGTTATTCCAGGATAAAAGAAAAAAGGTCCTTGGGTTATTATAGGGAGGTCCACGGGTTATGCCGGGATAAAAGGAAAAAGGTCCTTGGGTTATGCCAGGGAGGTCCACGGGTTATGCCGGGATAAAAGAAAAAGGTCCTTGGGTTATGCCAGGGAGATCCACGAGTTATGCCGGGATAAAAGAAAAAGTCCTTGGGTTATGACAGGGAGGTCCACGGGTTATGTCGGGATAAAAGGAAAAAGGACCTTGGGTTATGCTAGGGAGGTCCACGGGTTATGCCGGGATAAAAGAAAAGGTCCTTGGGTTATGCCAGGGAGGTCCCCGGGTTATGCCGGGATAAAAGAAAAGGTCCTTGAGTTATACCAGGGAGGTCCACGGGTTATGCCGAGATAAAAGAAAAAAGGTCCTTGGGTTATGCCAAGGAGGTCCACGGGTTATGCCGGGATAAAAGAAAAAGGTCCTTGGGTTATGCAGGGAGGTCCACGGGTTATGCCGAGATAAAAGAAAAAGGTCCTTGGGTTATGCCAGGGAGGTCCACGGGTTATGCCGGGATAAAAGAAAAGGTCCTTGGGTTATGCTAGGGAGGTCCACGGGTTATGCCGAGATAAAAGAAAAGGTCCTTGGGTTATGCTAGGGAGGTCCACGGGTTATGCCGGGATAAAAGAAAAGGTCCTTGGGTTATGCTAGAGAGGTCACGGGTTATGCCGAGATAAAAGAAAAAAGGTCCTTGGGTTATGCCAGGGAGGTCCACGGGTTATGCCGGGATAAAAGAAAAAAGGTCCATGGGTTATGTCAGGGAGGTCCACGGGTTATGCCGGGATAAAAGAAAAAGATCCTTGGGTTATGCCAGGGAGGGCCACGGGTTATGCCGGGATAAAAGAAAAATGGTCCTTGGGTTATGCCAGGGAGGTCCACGGGTTATGCCAGGATAAAAGAAAAAAGGTCCTTGGGTTATGCCAGGGAGGTCCACGGGTTATGCTGGGATAAAATAAAAAAGGTCCTTGGGTTATGCTAGGGAGGTCCACGGGTTATGCCGGGATAAAAGAAAAGGTCCTTGGGTTATGCAGGGAGGTCCACGGGTTATGCCGGGATAAAAGAAAAGGTCCTTGGGTTTTGCCAGGGAGGTCCACGGGTTATGCCGGGATAAAAGAAAAGATCCTTGGGTTATGCTAGAGAGGTCTACAGTTTATGCCGAGATAAAAGAAAAAAGGTCCTTGGGTTAAGTTAGGGAGGTCCACGGGTTATGCCGGGATAAAAGAAAAAAGGTCATTGGGTTATGCAGGGAGGTCCACGGGTTATGACGAGATAAAAGAAAAAAGGTCCTTGGCTTATGCCAGGGAGATCCACGAGTTATGCCGTGATATAAGAAAAAGTCCTTGGGTTATGCCAGGGAGGTCCACGGGTTATGCCGGGATAAAAGAAAAGGTCCTTGGGTTAGCCAGGGAGGTCCACGGGTTATGTCGGGATAAAAGAAAAGGTCTTTGAGTTATGCCAGGGAGGTCCACGAGTTATGCCGAGATAAAAGAAAAAAGGTCCTTGGGTTATGCCAGGGAGGTCCACGGGTTATGCCAGGATAAAAGAAAAAAGATTCTTGGGTTTAGCTAGGGAGGTCCACGGGTTATGCCAGGATAAAAAAAAAGTTCCTTGGGTTATGCCAGGGAGGTCCACGGGTTATGTCGGGATAAAAGAAAAGGTCCTTGGGTTATGCCAGGGAGGTCCACGGGTTATGCCGGGATAAAAGGAAAAAGGTCCTTGGGTTATGCAAGGGAGGTCCACGGGTTATGCCGGGATAAAACAAAAAGGTACTTGGGTTATGCCAGGGAGATCCACGAGTTATGCCGGGATAAAACAAAAAGTCCTTGGGTTATGCCAGGGAGGTCCACGGGTTATGCCGGGATAAAAGGAAAGGTCCTTGGGTTATGCCAGGGAGGTCCACGGGTTATGTCGGGATAAAAGAAAAAGGTCCTTGGGTTATGCCAGGGAGGTCCACGGGTTATGCCGGGATAAAAGAAAAGGTCCTTGGGTTATGCCAGGGAGGTCCACGGGTTATGCCGGGATAAAAGAAAAGGTCCTTGGGTTATGCCAGGGAGGTCCACGGGTTATGCCGGAATAAACGAAAAGGTCCTTGGGTTATGCTAGAGAGATCCACGGGTTATGCCGAGATAAAAGAAAAAAGGTCCTTGGGTTATGCCAGGGAGGTCCACGGCTTATGCCGGGATAAAAGAAAAATGGTCCTTGGGTTATGCCAGGGAGGTCCACGGGTTATGCCGGGATAAAAGAAAAAAGGTCCTTGGGTTATGCCAGGGAGGTCCACGGGTTATGCCGGGATAAAAGAAAAAAGGTCCTTGGGTTATGCCAGGGAGGTCCACGGGTTATGCCGGGATAAAAGAAAAAGGTCCTTGGGTTATGCCAGGGAGGTCCACGGGTTATGCCGGGATAAAAGAAAAGGTCCTTGGGTTATGCCAGGGAGGTCCACGGGTTATGCCGGGATAAAAGAAAAAGGTCCTTGGGTTATGCCAGAGAGATCCACGAGTTATGCCGGGATAAAAGAAAAAGTCATTGGGTTATGCCAGGGAGGTCCACGGGTTATGCCGGGAAAAAAGAAAAGGTCCTTGGGTTATGCCAGGGAGGTCCACGGGTTATGCCGGGATAAAAGAAAAGGTCCTTGGGTTATGCTAGAGAGGTCCACGGGTTATGCCGAGATAAAAGAAAAAAGGTCCTTGGGTGATGCCAGGGAGGTCCACGGGTCATTCCTGGATAAAAGAAAAAAGGTCCTTGGGTGATGCCAGGGAGGTCCACGGGTTATTCTGGGATAAAAGAAAAAAGGTCCTTGGGTTATGCCAGGGAAATCCACGAGTTATGCCGAGATAAAAAAAAAGTCCTTGGGTTATGCCAGGGAGGTCCACGGGTTATGCCGGGATAAAAGAAAAGGTCCTTGGGTTATGCCAGGGAGGTCCACGGGTTATGCCGGAATAAACGAAAAAGGTCCTTGGGTTATGCCAGGGAGGTCCACGGGTTATGCCGGGATAAAAGAAAAGGTCCTTGGGTTATGCCAGGGAGGTCCACGGGTTATGCCGGGATAAAAGAAAAGGTCCTTGGGTTATGCCAGGGAGGTCCACGGGTTATGCCGGAATAAACGAAAAGGTCCTTGGGTTATGCTAGAGAGATCCACGGGTTATGCCGGGATAAAAGAAAAAAGGTCCTTGGGTTATGTCAGGGAGGTCCACGGGTTATGCCGGGATAAAAGAAAAAGGTCCACGGGTTTTGCCAGGGAGGTCCACGGGTTATGTCGGGATAAAAGAAAAAGGTCATTGGGTTATGCCAGGGAGGTCCACGGGTTATGCCGGGATAAAAGAAAAAAGGTCCATGGGTTATGTCAGGGATGTCCACAGGTTATGCCGGGATAAAAGAAAAAGATCCTTGGGTTATGCCAGGGAGGTCCACGGGTTATGCCGGGATAAAAGAAAAAAGGTCCATGGGTTATGTCAGGGAGGTCCACAGGTTATGCCGGGATAAAAGAAAAAGATCCTTGGGTTATGCAAGGGAGGTCCACGGGTTATGCCGGGATAAAAGAAAAATGGTCCTTGGGTTATGCCAGGGAGGTCCACGGGTTATGCCGGGATAAAAGAAAAAAGGTCCACGGGTTTTGCCAGGGAGGTCCACGGGTTATGCCGGGATAAAAGAAAAAGGTCCTTGGGTTATGCCAGGGAGGTCCACGGGTTATGCCGGGATAAAAGAAAAACGGTCCTTGGGTTATGCCAGGGAGGTCCACGGGTTATGCCGGGATAAAAGAAAAAGGTCCTTGGGTTATGCCAGGAGGTCCACAGGTTATGCCGGGATAAAAAAAAGGTCCTTGGGTTATGCCAGGGAGGTCCAAGGGTTATGCCGGGATAAAAGGAAAAAGGTCTTTGGGTTATGCCAGGGAGATCCACGAGTTATGCCGGGATAAAAGAAAAAGTCCTTGGGTTATGCCAGGGAGGTCCACGGGTTATGCTGGGATAAAAGAAAAGGTCCTTGAGTTATGCTAGGGAGGTCCACGGGTTATGCCAGGATAAAAGAAAAAAGGTCCTTGGGTTATGCCGGAGAGGTCCACGGGTTATGCCGAGATAAAAGAAAAAAGGTCCTTGGGTTATGACAGGGAGGTCCACGGGTTATGCCGAGATAAAAGAAAAACGGTTATTGGGTTTAGCCAGGGAGGTCCACGTGTTATGCCAGGATGAAAGAAAAAGGTCCTTGGGTTATGCCAGGGAGGTCCACGGGTTATGCCGGGATAAAAGAAAAGGTCCTTGGGTTATGCCAGGGAGGTCCACGGGTTATGCCGAGATAAAAGAAAAAAGGTCCTTGGGTTATGCCAGGGAGGTCCACGGGTTATGCTGGGATAAAAGAAAAAAGGTCCTTGGGTTATATCAGGGAGGTCCACGGGTTATGCCGGAATAAAAGAAAAAAGTCCATGGGTTATGCCAGGGAGGTGCACGAGTTATGCCGGGATAAAAGAACAGGTCTTTGGGTTATGCAGGGAGGTCCACGGGTTATGCCAGGATAAAAGAAAAAAGGTCCTTGGGTTATGATAGGGAGGTCCACGGGTTATGCCGGGATAAAACGAAAAAGGTCCTAGGGTTATGCCAGGGAGGTCCACGGGTTATGCCGGGATAAAAGAAAAAGGTCCTTGGGTTATGCCAGGGAGATCCACGAGTTATGCCGGGATAAAAGAAATAGTCCTTGGGTTATGACAGGGAGGTCCACGGGTTATGTCGGGATAAAAGGAAAAAGGACCTTGGGTTATGCCAGGGAGGTCCACGGGTTATGCCGGGAAAAAGAAAAGGTCCTTGGGTTATGCCAGGGAGGTCCACGGGTTATGCCGGGATAAAAGAAAAGGTCCTTGGGTTATGCTAGAGAGGTCCACGGGTTATGCCGAGATAAAAGAAAAAAGGTCCTTGGGTGATGCCAGGGAGGTCCACGGGTCATTCCTGGATAAAAGAAAAAAGGTCCTTGGGTGATGCCAGGGAGGTCCACGGGTTATTCTGGGATAAAAGAAAAAAGGTCCTTGGGTTATGCCAGGGAAATCCACGAGTTATGCCGAGATAAAAAAAAAGTCCTTGGGTTATGCCAGGGAGGTCCACGGGTTATGCCGGGATAAAAGAAAAGGTCCTTGGGTTATGCCAGGGAGGTCCACGGGTTATGCCGGGATAAAAGAAAAAGGTCCTTGGGTTATGCCAGGGAGGTCCACGGGTTATGCCGGGATAAAAGAAAAGGTCCTTGGGTTATGCCAGGGAGGTCCACGGGTTATGCCGGGATAAAAGAAAAGGTCCTTGGGTTATGCCAGGGAGGTCCACGGGTTATGCCGGAATAAACGAAAAGGTCCTTGGGTTATGCTAGAGAGATCCACGGGTTATGCCGGGATAAAAGAAAAAAGGTCCTTGGGTTATGTCAGGGAGGTCCACGGGTTATGCTGGGATAAAAGAAAAAAGGTCCACGGGTTTTGCCAGGGAGGTCCACGGGTTATGTCGGGATAAAAGAAAAAGGTCATTGGGTTATGCCAGGGAGGTCCACGGGTTATGCCGGGATAAAAGAAAAAAGGTCCATGGGTTATGTCAGGGATGTCCACAGGTTATGCCGGGATAAAAGAAAAAGATCCTTGGGTTATGCCAGGGAGGTCCACGGGTTATGCCGGGATAAAAGAAAAAAGGTCCATGGGTTATGTCAGGGAGGTCCACAGGTTATGCCGGGATAAAAGAAAAAGATCCTTGGGTTATGCAAAGGAGGTCCACGGGTTATGCCGGGATAAAAGAAAAATGGTCCTTGGGTTATGCCAGGGAGGTCCACGGGTTATGCCGGGATTAAAGAAAAGGGTCCTTAGGTTATGCCAGGGAGGTCCACGGGTTATGCCAGGATAAAAGAAAAAGGTCCTTGGGTTATGCCAGGGAGGTCCACGGGTTATGCCGGGATAAAAGAAAAAAGGTCCACGGTTTTTGCCAGGGAGGTCCACGGGTTATGCTGGGATAAAAGAAAAAGGTCATTGGGTTATGCCAGGGAGGTCCACGGGTTATGCCGGGATAAAAGAAAAAGGTCCTTGGGTTATGCCAGGGAGGTCCACAGGTTATGCCGGGATAAAAAAAAGGTCCTTGGGTTATGCCAGGGAGGTCCAAGGGTTATGCCGGGATAAAAGGAAAAAGGTCTTTGGGTTATGCCAGGGAGATCCACGAGTTATGCCGGGATAAAAGAAAAAGTCCTTGGGTTATGCCAGGGAGGTCCACGGGTTATGCCGGGATAAAAGAAAAGGTCCTTGGGTTATGCCAGGGAGGTCCACGGGTTATGCTGGGATAAAAGAAAAGGTCTTTGAGTTATGCTAGGGAGGTCCACGGGTTATGCCAGGATAAAAGAAAAAAGGTCCTTGGGTTATGCCGGAGAGGTCCACGGGTTATGCCGAGATAAAAGAAAAAAGGTCCTTGGGTTATGACAGGGAGGTCCACGGGTTATGCCGAGATAAAAGAAAAACGGTTATTGGGTTTAGCCAGGGAGGTCCACGTGTTATGCCAGGATGAAAGAAAAAGGTCCTTGGGTTATGCCAGGGAGGTCCACGGGTTATGCCGGGATAAAAGAAAAGGTCCTTGGGTTATGCCAGGGAGGTCCACGGGTTATGCCGAGATAAAAGAAAAAAGGTCCTTGGGTTATGCCAGGGAGGTCCACGGGTTATGCTGGGATAAAAGAAAAAAGGTCCTTGGGTTATATCAGGGAGGTCCACGGGTTATGCCGGAATAAAAGAAAAAAGTCCATGGGTTATGCCAGGGAGGTCCACGAGTTATGCCGGGATAAAAGAACAGGTCTTTGGGTTATGCAGGGAGGTCCACGGGTTATGCCAGGATAAAAGAAAAAAGGTCCTTGGGTTATGATAGGGAGGTCCACGGGTTATGCCGGGATAAAACGAAAAAGGTCCTAGGGTTATGCCAAGGAGGTCCACGGGTTATGCCGGGATAAAAGAAAAAGGTCCTTGGGTTATGCAGGGAGGTCCACGGGTTATGCCGAGATAAAAGAAAAGGTCCTTGGGTTATGCCAGGGAGGTCCACGGGTTATGCCGGGATAAAAGAAAAGGTCCTTGGGTTATGCCAGGGAGGTCCACGGGTTATGCCGGGATAAAAGAAAAGGTCCTTGGGTTATGCTAGGGAGGTCCACGAGTTATGCCGGGATAAAAGAAAAGGTCCTTGGGTTATGCTAGAGAGGTCACGGGTTATGCCGAGATAAAAGAAAAAAGGTCCTTGGGTTATGCAAGGGAGGTCCACGGGTTATGCCGGGATAAAAGAAAAAAGGTCCATGGGTTATGTCAGGGAGGTACACGGGTTATGCCGGGATAAAAGAAAAGGGTCCTTGGGTTATGCCAGGGAGGTCCACGGGTTATGCCAGGATAAAAGAAAAAAGGTCCTTGGGTTATGCCAGGGAGGTCCACGGGTTATGCCAGGATAAAAGAAAAAGGTCCTTGGGTTATGCCAGGGAGGTCCACGGGTTATGCCGGGATAAAAGAAAAGGTCCTTGGGTTATGCCAGGGAGGTCCACGGGTTATGCCGGGATAAAAGAAAAATGGTCCTTGGGTTATGCCAGGGAGGTCCACGGGTTATGTCGGAATAAACGAAAAGGTCCTTGGGTTATGCTAGAGAGATCCACGGGTTATGCCGGGATAAAAGAAAAAAGGTCCTTGGGTTATGTCAGGGAGGTCCACGGGTTATGCCGGGATAAAAGAAAAAGGTCCACGGGTTTTGCCAGGGAGGTCCACGGGTTATGTCGGGATAAAAGAAAAAGGTCATTGGGTTATGCCAGGGAGGTCCACGGGTTATGCCGGGATAAAAGAAAAAAGGTCCATGGGTTATGTCAGGGAGGTCCACAGGTTATGCCGGGAGGTCCACGGGTTATGCCGGGATAAAAGAAAAATGGTCCTTGGGTTATGCCAGGGAGGTCCACGGGTTATGTCGGAATAAACGAAAAGGTCCTTGGGTTATGCTAGAGAGATCCACGGGTTATGCCGGGATAAAAGAAAAAAGATCCTTGGGTTATGCCAGGGAGTTCCACGGGTTATGCCGGGATAAAAGAAAAATGGTCCTTGGGTTATGCCAGGGAGGTCCACGGGTTATGCCGGGATAAAAGAAAAGGGTCCTCGGGTTATGCCAGGGAGGTCCACGGGTTACGCCGGGATAAAAGAAAAAAGGTCCTTGGGTTATGCCAGGGAGGTCCACGGGTTATGCCGGGATAAAAGAAAAGGTCCTTGGGTTATGCCAGGGAGGTCCACGGGTTATGCCGGGATAAAAGAAAAAGGTCCTTGGGTTATGCCAGGGAGGTCCACGGGTTATGCCGGGATAAAAGAAAAAGGTCCTTAGGTTATGCCGGGATAAAAGAAAAATGGTCCTTGGGTTATTCCAAGGAGGTCCACGGGTTATGCCGGGATAAAAGAAAAAGGTCCTTGGGTTATGCAGGGAGGTCCACGGGTTATGCCGAGATAAAAGAAAAGGTCCTTGGGTTATGCCAGGGAGGTCCACGGGTTATGCCGGGATAAAAGAAAAGGTCCTTGGGTTATGCCAGGGAGGTCCACGGGTTATGCCGGGATAAAAGAAAAGGTCCTTGGGTTATGCCAGGGAGGTCCACGGGTTATGCCGGGATAAAAGAAAAGGTCCTTGGGTTATGCCAGGGAGGTCCACGGGTTATGCCGGAATAAACGAAAAGGTCCTTGGGTTATGCTAGAGAGATCCACGGGTTATGCCGGGATAAAAGAAAAAAGGTCCTTGGGTTATGTCAGGGAGGTCCACGGGTTATGCCGGGATAAAAGAAAAAGGTCCACGGGTTTTGCCAGGGAGGTCCACGGGTTATGTCGGGATAAAAGAAAAAGGTCATTGGGTTATGCCAGGGAGGTCCACGGGTTATGCCGGGATAAAAGAAAAAAGGTCCATGGGTTATGTCAGGGAGGTCCACAGGTTATGCCGGGATAAAAGAAAAAGATCCTTGGGTTATGCCAGGGAGGTCCACGGGTTATGCCGGGATAAAAGAAAAATGGTCCTTGGGTTATGCCAGGGAGGTCCACGGGTTATGCCGGGATAAAAGAAAAGGGTCCTCGGGTTATGCCAGGGAGGTCCACGGGTTATGCCAGGATAAAAGAAAAAAGGTCCTTGGGTTATGCCAGGGAGGTCCACGGGTTATGCCGGGATAAAAGAAAAAAGGTTCATGGGTTATGTCAGGGAGGTCCACAGGTTATGCCGGGATAAAAGAAAAAGATCCTTGGGTTATGCCAGGGAGGTCCACGGGTTATGCCGGGATAAAAGAAAAATGGTCCTTGGGTTATGCCAGGGAGGTCCACGGGTTATGCCGGGATTAAAGAAAAGGGTCCTTGGGTTATGCCAGGGAGGTCCACGGGTTATACCAGGATAAAAGAAAAAGGTCCTTGGGTTATGCCAGGGAGGTCCACGGGTTATGTCGGGATAAAAGAAAAAAGGTCCTTGGGTTATGCCAGGGAGGTCCACGGGTTATGCCGGGATAAAAGAAAAGGTCCTTGGGTTATGCCAGGGAGGTCCACGGGTTATGCCGGGATAAAAGAAAAAGGTCCTTGGGTTATGCCAGAGAGATCCACGAGTTATGCCGGGATAAAAGAAAAAGTCATTGGGTTATGCCAGGGAGGTCCACGGGTTATGCCGGGAAAAAAGAAAAGGTCCTTGGGTTATGCCAGGGAGGTCTACGGGTTATGCCGGGATAAAAGAAAAGGTCCTGGGGTTATGCTAGAGAGGTCCACGGGTTATGCCGAGATAAAAGAAAAAAGGTCCTTGGGTGATGCCATGGAGGTCCACGGGTCATTCCGGGATAAAAGAAAAAAGGTCCTTGGGTGATGCCAGGGAGGTCCACGGGTTATTCTGGGATAAAAGAAAAAAGGTCCTTGGGTTATGCCAGGGAAATCCACGAGTTATGCCGAGATAAAAAAAAAGTCCTTGGGTTATGCCAGGGAGGTCCACGGGTTATGCCGGGATAAAAGAAAAGGTCCTTGGGTTATGCCAGGGAGGTCCACGGGTTATGCCGGGATAAAAGAAAAAGGTCCTTGGGTTATGCCAGGGAGGTCCACGGGTTATGCCGGGATAAAAGAAAAGGTCCTTGGGTTATGCCAGGGAGGTCCACGGGTTATGCCGGGATAAAAGAAAAGGTCCTTGGGTTATGCTAGGGAGGTCCACCGGTTATGCCGGAATAAATGAAAAGGTCCTTGGGTTATGCTAGAGAGATCCACGGGTTATGCCGGGATAAAAGAAAAAAGGTCCTTAGGTTATGTCAGGGAGGTCCACGGGTTATGCCGGGATAAAAGAAAAAAGGTCCACGGGTTATGCCGGGATAAAAGAAAAAGGTCCTTGGGTTATGCCAGGGAGGTCCGCGGGTTATGCCGGGATAAAAGAAAAACGGTCCTTGGGTTATGCCAGAGAGGTCCACGGGTTATGCCGGGATAAAAGAAAAAGGTCCTTGGGTTATGCCAGGGAGGTCCACAGGTTATGCCGGGATAAAAAAAAGGTCCTTGGGTTATGCCAGGGAGGTCCAAGGGTTATGCCGGGATAAAAGGAAAAAGGTCTTTGGGTTATGCCAGGGAGATCCACGAGTTATGCCGGGATAAAAGAAAAAGTCCTTGGGTTATGCCAGGGAGGTCCACGGGTTATGCCGGGAAAAAAGAAAAGGTCCTTGGGTTATGCCAGGGAGGTCCACGGGTTATGCTGGGATAAAAGAAAAGGTCCTTGAGTTATGCTAGGGAGGTCCACGGGTTATGCCAGGATAAAAGAAAAAAGGTCCTTGGGTTATGCCGGAGAGGTCCACGGGTTATGCCGAGATAAAAGAAAAAAGGTCCTTGGGTTATGACAGGGAGGTCCACGGGTTATGCCGGGATAAAAGAAAAACGGTTATTGGGTTTAGCCAGGGAGGTCCACGTGTTATGCCAGGATAAAAGAAAAAGGTCCTTGGGTTATGCCAGGGAGGTCCACGGGTTATGCCGGGAAAAAAGAAAAGGTCCTTGGGTTATGCTAGGGAGGTCCACGGGTTATGCTGGGATAAAAGAAAAGGTCCTTGGGTTATGCCAGGGAGGTCCACGGGTTATGCCGGGATAAAAGAAAAGGTCCTTGGGTTATGCCAGGGAGGTCCAAGGGTTATGCCGGGATAAAAGAAAAGGTCCTTGGGTTATGCTAGGGAGGTCCACGAGTTATGCCGGGATAAAAGAAAAGGTCCTTGGGTTATGCTAGAGAGGTCACGGGTTATGCCGAGATAAAAGAAAAAAGGTCCTTGGGTTATGCAAGGGAGGTCCACGGGTTATGCCGGGATAAAAGAAAAAAGGTCCATGGGTTATGTCAGGGAGGTACACGGGTTATGCCGGGATAAAAGAAAAGGGTCCTTGGGTTATGCCAGGGAGGTCCACGGGTTATGCCAGGATAAAAGAAAAAAGGTCCTTGGGTTATGCCAGGGAGGTCCACGGGTTATGCCAGGATAAAAGAAAAAGGTCCTTGGGTTATGCCAGGGAGGTCCACGGGTTATGCCGGGATAAAAGAAAAGGTCCTTGGGTTATGCCAGGGAGGTCCACGGGTTATGCCGGGATAAAAGAAAAGGTCCTTGGGTTATGCCAGGGAGGT
The DNA here is from genome assembly GCF_000393655.2 of Nicotiana sylvestris. NCBI lineage: Eukaryota > Viridiplantae > Streptophyta > Magnoliopsida > Solanales > Solanaceae > Nicotiana > Nicotiana sylvestris. Next base: position 46,962,338 of record NC_091060.1, on the reverse strand, counting down.
CCACGGGTTATGCCGGGATAAAAGAAAAGGTCCTTGGGTTATGCTAGAGAGATCCACGGGTTATGCCGGGATAAAAGAAAAAGGTCCTTGGGTTATGTCAGGGAGGTCCACGGGTTATGCCGGGATAAAAGAAAAAAGGTCCACGGGTTTTGCCAGGGAGGTCCACGGGTTATGTCGGGATAAAAGAAAAAGGTCATTGGGTTATGCCAGGGAGGTCCACGGGTTATGCCGGGATAAAAGAAAAAAGGTCCATGGGTTATGTCAGGGAGGTCCACAGGTTATGCCGGGAGGTCCACGGGTTATGCCGGGATAAAAGAAAAATGGTCCTTGGGTTATGCCAGGGAGGTCCACGGGTTATGTCGGAATAAACGAAAAGGTCCTTGGGTTATGCTAGAGAGATCCACGGGTTATGCCGGGATAAAAGAAAAAAGATCCTTGGGTTATGCCAGGGAGTTCCACGGGTTATGCCGGGATAAAAGAAAAATGGTCCTTGGGTTATGCCAGGGAGGTCCACGGGTTATGCCGGGATAAAAGAAAAGGGTCCTCGGGTTATGCCAGGGAGGTCCACGGGTTACGCCGGGATAAAAGAAAAAAGGTCCTTGGGTTATGCCAGGGAGGTCCACGGGTTATGCCGGGATAAAAGAAAAGGTCCTTGGGTTATGCCAGGGAGGTCCACGGGTTATGCCGGGATAAAAGAAAAAGGTCCTTGGGTTATGCCAGGGAGGTCCACGGGTTATGCCGGGATAAAAGAAAAAGGTCCTTAGGTTATGCCGGGATAAAAGAAAAATGGTCCTTGGGTTATTCCAAGGAGGTCCACGGGTTATGCCGGGATAAAAGAAAAAGGTCCTTGGGTTATGCAGGGAGGTCCACGGGTTATGCCGAGATAAAAGAAAAGGTCCTTGGGTTATGCCAGGGAGGTCCACGGGTTATGCCGGGATAAAAGAAAAGGTCCTTGGGTTATGCCAGGGAGGTCCACGGGTTATGCCGGGATAAAAGAAAAGGTCCTTGGGTTATGCCAGGGAGGTCCACGGGTTATGCCGGGATAAAAGAAAAGGTCCTTGGGTTATGCCAGGGAGGTCCACGGGTTATGCCGGAATAAACGAAAAGGTCCTTGGGTTATGCTAGAGAGATCCACGGGTTATGCCGGGATAAAAGAAAAAAGGTCCTTGGGTTATGTCAGGGAGGTCCACGGGTTATGCCGGGATAAAAGAAAAAGGTCCTTGGGTTATGCCAGGGAGGTCCACGGGTTATGTCGGGATAAAAGAAAAAGGTCATTGGGTTATGCCAGGGAGGTCCACGGGTTATGCCGGGATAAAAGAAAAAAGGTCCATGGGTTATGTCAGGGAGGTCCACAGGTTATGCCGGGATAAAAGAAAAAGATCCTTGGGTTATGCCAGGGAGGTCCACGGGTTATGCCGGGATAAAAGAAAAATGGTCCTTGGGTTATGCCAGGGAGGTCCACGGGTTATGCCGGGATAAAAGAAAAGGGTCCTCGGGTTATGCCAGGGAGGTCCACGGGTTATGCCAGGATAAAAGAAAAAAGGTCCTTGGGTTATGCCAGGGAGGTCCACGGGTTATGCCGGGATAAAAGAAAAAAGGTTCATGGGTTATGTCAGGGAGGTCCACAGGTTATGCCGGGATAAAAGAAAAAGATCCTTGGGTTATGCCAGGGAGGTCCACGGGTTATGCCGGGATAAAAGAAAAATGGTCCTTGGGTTATGCCAGGGAGGTCCACGGGTTATGCCGGGATTAAAGAAAAGGGTCCTTGGGTTATGCCAGGGAGGTCCACGGGTTATACCAGGATAAAAGAAAAAGGTCCTTGGGTTATGCCAGGGAGGTCCACGGGTTATGTCGGGATAAAAGAAAAAAGGTCCTTGGGTTATGCCAGGGAGGTCCACGGGTTATGCCGGGATAAAAGAAAAGGTCCTTGGGTTATGCCAGGGAGGTCCACGGGTTATGCCGGGATAAAAGAAAAAGGTCCTTGGGTTATGCCAGAGAGATCCACGAGTTATGCCGGGATAAAAGAAAAAGTCATTGGGTTATGCCAGGGAGGTCCACGGGTTATGCCGGGAAAAAAGAAAAGGTCCTTGGGTTATGCCAGGGAGGTCTACGGGTTATGCCGGGATAAAAGAAAAGGTCCTGGGGTTATGCTAGAGAGGTCCACGGGTTATGCCGAGATAAAAGAAAAAAGGTCCTTGGGTGATGCCATGGAGGTCCACGGGTCATTCCGGGATAAAAGAAAAAAGGTCCTTGGGTGATGCCAGGGAGGTCCACGGGTTATTCTGGGATAAAAGAAAAAAGGTCCTTGGGTTATGCCAGGGAAATCCACGAGTTATGCCGAGATAAAAAAAAAGTCCTTGGGTTATGCCAGGGAGGTCCACGGGTTATGCCGGGATAAAAGAAAAGGTCCTTGGGTTATGCCAGGGAGGTCCACGGGTTATGCCGGGATAAAAGAAAAAGGTCCTTGGGTTATGCCAGGGAGGTCCACGGGTTATGCCGGGATAAAAGAAAAGGTCCTTGGGTTATGCCAGGGAGGTCCACGGGTTATGCCGGGATAAAAGAAAAGGTCCTTGGGTTATGCTAGGGAGGTCCACCGGTTATGCCGGAATAAATGAAAAGGTCCTTGGGTTATGCTAGAGAGATCCACGGGTTATGCCGGGATAAAAGAAAAAAGGTCCTTAGGTTATGTCAGGGAGGTCCACGGGTTATGCCGGGATAAAAGAAAAAAGGTCCACGGGTTATGCTGGGATAAAAGAAAAAGGTCCTTGGGTTATGCCAGGGAGGTCCGCGGGTTATGCCGGGATAAAAGAAAAACGGTCCTTGGGTTATGCCAGAGAGGTCCACGGGTTATGCCGGGATAAAAGAAAAAGGTCCTTGGGTTATGCCAGGGAGGTCCACAGGTTATGCCGGGATAAAAAAAAGGTCCTTGGGTTATGCCAGGGAGGTCCAAGGGTTATGCCGGGATAAAAGGAAAAAGGTCTTTGGGTTATGCCAGGGAGATCCACGAGTTATGCCGGGATAAAAGAAAAAGTCCTTGGGTTATGCCAGGGAGGTCCACGGGTTATGCCGGGAAAAAAGAAAAGGTCCTTGGGTTATGCCAGGGAGGTCCACGGGTTATGCTGGGATAAAAGAAAAGGTCCTTGAGTTATGCTAGGGAGGTCCACGGGTTATGCCAGGATAAAAGAAAAAAGGTCCTTGGGTTATGCCGGAGAGGTCCACGGGTTATGCCGAGATAAAAGAAAAAAGGTCCTTGGGTTATGACAGGGAGGTCCACGGGTTATGCCGGGATAAAAGAAAAACGGTTATTGGGTTTAGCCAGGGAGGTCCACGTGTTATGCCAGGATAAAAGAAAAAGGTCCTTGGGTTATGCCAGGGAGGTCCACGGGTTATGCCGGGAAAAAAGAAAAGGTCCTTGGGTTATGCTAGGGAGGTCCACGGGTTATGCTGGGATAAAAGAAAAGGTCCTTGGGTTATGCCAGGGAGGTCCACGGGTTATGCCGGGATAAAAGAAAAGGTCCTTGGGTTATGCTAGAGAGGTCCACGGGTTAAGCCGAGATAAAAGAAAAAAGGTCCTTGGGTGATGCCAAGGAGGTCCACGGGTTATTCCGGGATAAAAGAAAAAAGGTCCTTGGGTTATGCCAGGGAAATCCACGAGTTATGCCGAGATAAAAAAAAAGTCCTTGGGTTATGCCAGGGAGGTCCACGGGTTATGCCGGGATAAAAGAAAAGGTCCTTGGGTTATGCCAGGGAGGTCCACGGGTTATGCCGGGATAAAAGAAAAAGGTCCTTGGGTTATGCCAGGAGGTCCACGGGTTATGCCGGGATAAAAGAAAAGGTCCTTGGGTTATGCCAGGGAGGTCCACGGGTTATGCCGGGATAAAAGAAAAGGTCCTTGGGTTATGCCAGGGAGGTCCACGGGTTATGCCGGAATAAACGAAAAGGTCCTTGGGTTATGCTAGAGAGATCCACGGGTTATGCCGGGATAAAAGAAAAAAGGTCCTTGGGTTATGTCAGGGAGGTCCACGGGTTATGCCGAGATAAAAGAAAAGGTCCTTGGGTTATGCCAGGGAGGTCCACGGGTTATGCCGGGATAAAAGAAAAGGTCCTTGGGTTATGCCAGGGAGGTCCACGGGTTATGCCGGGATAAAAGAAAAAGGTCCTTGGGTTATGCCAGGGAGGTCCACGGGTTATGCCGGGATAAAAGAAAAGGTCCTTGGGTTATGCCAGGGAGGTCCACGGGTTATGCCGGGATAAAAGAAAAGGTCCTTGGGTTATGCTAGGGAGGTCCACCGGTTATGCCGGAATAAATGAAAAGGTCCTTGGGTTATGCTAGAGAGATCCACGGGTTATGCCGGGATAAAAGAAAAAAGGTCCTTAGGTTATGTCAGGGAGGTCCACGGGTTATGCCGGGATAAAAGAAAAAGGTCCTTGGGTTATGCCGGGATAAAAGAAAAAGGTCCTTGGGTTATGCCAGGGAGGTCCGCGGGTTATGCCGGGATAAAAGAAAAACGGTCCTTGGGTTATGCCAGAGAGGTCCACGGGTTATGCCGGGATAAAAGAAAAAGGTCCTTGGGTTATGCCAGGGAGGTCCACAGGTTATGCCGGGATAAAAAAAAGGTCCTTGGGTTATGCCAGGGAGGTCCAAGGGTTATGCCGGGATAAAAGGAAAAAGGTCTTTGGGTTATGCCAGGGAGATCCACGAGTTATGCCGGGATAAAAGAAAAAGTCCTTGGGTTATGCCAGGGAGGTCCACGGGTTATGCCGGGAAAAAAGAAAAGGTCCTTGGGTTATGCCAGGGAGGTCCACGGGTTATGCTGGGATAAAAGAAAAGGTCCTTGAGTTATGCTAGGGAGGTCCACGGGTTATGCCAGGATAAAAGAAAAAAGGTCCTTGGGTTATGCCGGAGAGGTCCACGGGTTATGCCGAGATAAAAGAAAAAAGGTCCTTGGGTTATGACAGGGAGGTCCACGGGTTATGCCGGGATAAAAGAAAAACGGTTATTGGGTTTAGCCAGGGAGGTCCACGTGTTATGCCAGGATAAAAGAAAAAGGTCCTTGGGTTATGCCAGGGAGGTCCACGGGTTATGCCGGGAAAAAAGAAAAGGTCCTTGGGTTATGCTAGGGAGGTCCACGGGTTATGCTGGGATAAAAGAAAAGGTCCTTGGGTTATGCCAGGGAGGTCCACGGGTTATGCCGGGATAAAAGAAAAGGTCCTTGGGTTATGCTAGAGAGGTCCACGGGTTAAGCCGAGATAAAAGAAAAAAGGTCCTTGGGTGATGCCAAGGAGGTCCACGGGTTATTCCGGGATAAAAGAAAAAAGGTCCTTGGGTTATGCCAGGGAAATCCACGAGTTATGCCGAGATAAAAAAAAAGTCCTTGGGTTATGCCAGGGAGGTCCACGGGTTATGCCGGGATAAAAGAAAAGGTCCTTGGGTTATGCCAGGGAGGTCCACGGGTTATGCCGGGATAAAAGAAAAAGGTCCTTGGGTTATGCCAGGGAGGTCCACGGGTTATGCCGGGATAAAAGAAAAGGTCCTTGGGTTATGCCAGGGAGGTCCACGGGTTATGCCGGGATAAAAGAAAAGGTCCTTGGGTTATGCCAGGGAGGTCCACGGGTTATGCCGGAATAAACGAAAAGGTCCTTGGGTTATGCTAGAGAGATCCACGGGTTATGCCGGGATAAAAGAAAAAAGGTCCTTGGGTTATGTCAGGGAGGTCCACGGGTTATGCCGGGATAAAAGAAAAAAGGTCCACGGGTTTTGCCAGGGAGGTCCACGGGTTATGCCGGGATAAAAGAAAAAGGTCCTTGGGTTATGCCATGGAGGTCCACGGGTTATGCCGGGATAAAAGAAAAACGGTCCTTGGGTTATGCCAGGGAGGTCCACGGGTTATGCCGGGATAAAAGAAAAAGGTCCTTGGGTTATGCCAGGGAGGTCCACAGGTTATGCCGGGATAAAAAAAAGGTCCTTGGGTTATGCCAGGGAGGTCCACGGGTTATGCCGGGATAAAAGAAAAAAGGTCCATGGGTTATGTCAGGGAGGTCCACGGGTTATGCCGGGATAAAAGAAAAGGTCCTTGGGTTATGATAGGGAGGTCCACGTGTTATGCCGAAATAAAAGAAAAAAGGTCCTTGGGTTATGCCAGGGAGGTCCAAGGGTTATGCCGGGATTAAAGGAAAAAGGTCCTTGAGTTATGCTACGGAGGTCCACGGGTTATGCCAGGATAAAAGAAAAAAGGTCCTTGGGTTATGCCAGCGAGGTCCACGGGTTATGCCGAGATAAAAGAAAAAAGGTCCTTGGGTTATGACAGGGAGGTCCACGGGTTATGTCGGGATAAGAGAAAAACAGTTCTTGGGTTTAGCCAGGGAGGTCCACGTGTTATGCCAGGATAAAAGAAAAATGTTCTTGTGTTATGCCAGGGAGGTCCACGGGTTATGCCGGGAAAAAAGAAAAGGTCCTTGGGTTATGCCAGGGAGGTCCACGGGTTATGCCGGGATAAAAGAAAAAGGTCCTTGGGTTATGCCAGGGAGGTCCACGGGTTATGCCGGGATAAGAGAAAAGGTCCTTGGGTTATGCCAGGGAGGTCCACGGGTTATGCCAGGATAAAAGAAAAGGTCTTTGGGTTATGCCAGGGAGGTCCACGGGTTATGCCGGAATAAACAAAAAGGTCCTTGGGTTATGCTAGAGAGATCCACGGGTTATGCCGGGATAAAAGAAAAAAGGTCCTTGGGTTATGTCAGGGAGGTCCACGGGTTATGCCGGGATAAAAGAAAAAAGGTCCACGGGTTTTTCCAGGGAGGTCCACGGGTTATGCCGGGATAAAATAAAAAGGTCCTTGGGTTATGCCAGGGAGGTCCACGGGTTATGCCGGGATAAAAGAAAAACGGTCCTTGGGTTATGCCAGGGAGGTCCACGGGTTATGCCGGGATAAAAGAAAAAGGTCCTTGGGTTATGTCAGGGAGGTCCACAAGTTATGCCGGGATAAAAAAAAGGTCCTTGGGTTATGCCAGGGAGGTCCACGGGTTATGCCGGGATAAAAGAAAAGGTCCTTGGGTTATGATAGGGAGTTACACGTGTTATGCCGAAATGAAAGAAAAAAGGTCCTTGGGTTATGCCAGGGAGGTCCAAGGGTTATGCCGGGATAAAAGAAAAAGTCCTTGGGTTATGCCAGAGGTCCACGGGTTATGCCGGGATAAAAGAAAAGGTCCTTGGGTTATGCCAGGGAGGTCCACGGGTTATGCTGGGATAAAAGAAAAGGTCCTTGAGTTATGCTAGGGAGGTCCACGGGTTATGCCAGGATAAAAGAAAAAAGGTCCTTGGGTTATGCCAGAGAGGTCCATGGGTTATGCCGAGATAAAAGAAAAAAGGTCCTTGGGTTATGACAGGGAGGTCCACGGGTTATGCCGGGATAAAAGAAAAACAGTTCTTGGGTTTAGCTAGGGAGGTCCACGTGTTATGCCAGGATAAAAGAAAAAGCTCCTTGGCTTATGCCAGGGAGGTCCACGGGTTATGCCGGGAAAAAGAAAAGGTCCTTGGGTTATGCCAGGGAGGTCCACGGGTTATGCTGGGATAAAAGAAAAGGTCCTTGGGTTATGCCAGGGAGGTTCACGGGTTATGCCGGGATAAAAGAAAAGGTCCTTGGGTTATGCTAGAGTGGTCCACGGGTTATGCCGAGATAAAAGAAAAAGGTCCTTGGGTGATGCCAGGGAGGTCCACGGGTTATTTCGGGATAAAAGAAAAAAGGTCCTTGGGTTATGCCAGGGAGGTCCACGGGTTATGCAGGGATAAAAGAAAAAGGTCTTTGGGTTATGCCAGGGAGGTCCACGGGTTATGCCGGGATAAAAGAAAAACGGTCCTTGGGTTATGCCAGGGAGGTCCACGGGTTATGCCGGGATAAAAGAAAAAGGTCCTTGGGTTATGCCAGGGAGGTCCATGGGTTATGTCGGGATAAAAGAAAAGGTCCTTGGGTTATGCCAGGGAGGTCCACGGGTTATGCCGGGATAAAAGAAAAGGTCTTTGGGTTATTCTAGGGAGGTCCACGGGTTATGCCGGGATAAAACAAAAGGTCCTTGGGTTATGCTAGAGAGGTGCACGGGTTATGCCGGGATAAAAGAAAAGGTCCTTGGGTTATGCCAGGGAGGTCCACGGGTTATACCGGGATAAAAAAAAGGTCCTTGGGTTATGCCAGGGAGGTCCACGGGTTATGCCGGGATAAAAGAAAAGGTCCTTGGGTTATGATAGGGAGGTCCACGTGTTATGCCGGGATAAAAGAAAAAAGGTTCTTGGGTTATGCCAGGGAGGTCCACGGGTTATGCCGGGATAAAAGAAAAAGGTCCTTGGGTTATGCCAGGGAGGTCCACAGGTTATGCCGGGATAAAAAAAAGGTCCTTGGGTTATGCCAGGGAGGTCCAAGGGTTATGCCGGGATAAAAGGAAAAATGTCTTTGGGTTATGCCAGGGAGATCCACGAGTTATGCCGGGATAAAAGAAAAAGTCCTTGGGTTATGCCAGGGAGGTCCACGGGTTATGCCGGGAAAAAAGAAAAGGTCCTTGGGTTATGCCAGGGAGGTCCACGGGTTATGCTGGGATAAAAGAAAAGGTCCTTGAGTTATGCTAGGGAGGTCCACGGGTTATGCCAGGATAAAAGAAAAAAGGTCCTTGGGTTATGCCGGAGAGGTCCACGGGTTATGCCGAGATAAAAGAAAAAAGGTCCTTGGGTTATGACAGGGAGGTCCACGGGTTATGCCGGGATAAAAGAAAAACGGTTATAGGGTTTAGCCAGGGAGGTCCACGTGTTATGCCAGGATAAAAGAAAAAGGTCCTTGGGTTATGCCAGGGAGGTCCACGGGTTATGCCGGGAAAAAAGAAAAGGTCCTTGGGTTATGCTAGGGAGGTCCACGGGTTATGCTGGGATAAAAGAAAAGGTCCTTGGGTTATGCCAGGGAGGTCCACGGGTTATGCCGGGATAAAAGAAAAGGTCCTTGGGTTATGCTAGAGAGGTCCACGGGTTATGCCGAGATAAAAGAAAAAAGGTCCTTGGGTGATGCCAGGGAGGTTCACGGGTCATTGCGGGATAAAAGAAAAAAGGTCCTTGGGTGATGCCAAGGAGGTCCACGGGTTATTCCGGGATAAAAGAAAAAAGGTCCTTGGGTTATGCCAGGGAAATCCACGAGTTATGCCGAGATAAAAAAAAAGTCCTTGGGTTATGCCAGGGAGGTCCACGGGTTATGCCGGGATAAAAGAAAAGGTCCTTGGGTTATGCCAGGGAGGTCCACGGGTTATGCCGGGATAAAAGAAAAAGGTCCTTGGGTTATGCCAGGGAAGGTCCACGGGTTATGCCGGGATAAAAGAAAAGGTCCTTGGGTTATGCCAGGGAGGTCCACGGGTTATGCCGGGATAAAAGAAAAGGTCCTTGGGTTATGCCAGGGAGGTCCACGGGTTATGCCGGAATAAACGAAAAGGTCCTTGGGTTATGCTAGAGAGATCCACGGGTTATGCCGGGATAAAAGAAAAAAGGTCCTTGGGTTATGTCAGGGAGGTCCACGGGTTATGCCGGGATAAAAGAAAAAAGGTCCACGGGTTTTGCCAGGGAGGTCCACGGGTTATGCCGGGATAAAAGAAAAAGGTCCTTGGGTTATGCCATGGAGGTCCACGGGTTATGCCGGGATAAAAGAAAAACGGTCCTTGGGTTATGCCAGGGAGGTCCACGGGTTATGCCGGGATAAAAGAAAAAGGTCCTTGGGTTATGCCAGGGAGGTCCACAGGTTATGCCGGGATAAAAAAAAGGTCCTTGGGTTATGCCAGGGAGGTCCACGGGTTATGCCGGGATAAAAGAAAAGGTCCTTGGGTTATGATAGGGAGGTCCACGTGTTATGCCGAAATAAAAGAAAAAAGGTCCTTGGGTTATGCCAGGGAGGTCCAAGGGTTATGCCGGGATTAAAGGAAAAAGGTCCTTGAGTTATGCTACGGAGGTCCACGGGTTATGCCAGGATAAAAGAAAAAAGGTCCTTGGTTTATGCCAGCGAGGTCCACGGGTTATGCCGAGATAAAAGAAAAAAGGTCCTTGGGTTATGACAGGGAGGTCCACGGGTTATATCGGGATAAGAGAAAAACAGTTCTTGGGTTTAGCCAGGGAGGTCCACGTGTTATGCCAGGATAAAAGAAAAATGTTCTTGTGTTATGCCAGGGAGGTCCACGGGTTATGCCGGGAAAAAAGAAAAGGTCCTTGGGTTATGCCAGGGAGGTCCACGGGTTATGCCGGGATAAAAGAAAAAGGTCCTTGGGTTATGCCAGGGAGGTCCACGGGTTATGCCGGGATAAGAGAAAAGGTCCTTGGGTTATGCCAGGGAGGTCCACGGGTTATGCCAGGATAAAAGAAAAGGTCTTTGGGTTATGCCAGGGAGGTCCACGGGTTATGCCGGAATAAACAAAAAGGTCCTTGGGTTATGCTAGAGAGATCCACGGGTTATGCCGGGATAAAAGAAAAAAGGTCCTTGGGTTATGTCAGGGAGGTCCACGGGTTATGCCGGGATAAAAGAAAAAAGGTCCACGGGTTTTTCCAGGGAGGTCCACGGGTTATGCCGGGATAAAATAAAAAGGTCCTTGGGTTATGCCAGGGAGGTCCACGGGTTATGCCGGGATAAAAGAAAAACGGTCCTTGGGTTATGCCAGGGAGGTCCACGGGTTATGCCGGGATAAAAGAAAAAGGTCCTTGGGTTATGTCAGGGAGGTCCACAAGTTATGCCGGGATAAAAAAAAGGTCCTTGGGTTATGCCAGGGAGGTCCACGGGTTATGCCGGGATAAAAGAAAAGGTCCTTGGGTTATGATAGGGAGTTCCACGTGTTATGCCGAAATAAAAGAAAAAAGGTCCTTGGGTTATGCCAGGGAGGTCCAAGGGTTATGCCGGGATAAAAGAAAAAGTCCTTGGGTTATGCCAGAGGTCCACGGGTTATGCCGGGATAAAAGAAAAGGTCCTTGGGTTATGCCAGGGAGGTCCACGGGTTATGCTGGGATAAAAGAAAAGTTCCTTGAGTTATGCTAGGGAGGTCCACGGGTTATGCCAGGATAAAAGAAAAAAGGTCCTTGGGTTATGCCAGAGAGGTCCATGGGTTATGCCGAGATAAAAGAAAAAAGGTCCTTGGGTTATGACAGGGAGGTCCACGGGTTATGCCGGGATAAAAGAAAAACAGTTCTTGGGTTTAGCTAGGGAGGTCCACGTGTTATGCCAGGATAAAAGAAAAAGGTCCTTGGGTTATGCCAGGGAGGTCCACGGGTTATGCCGGGAAAAAGAAAAGGTCCTTGGGTTATGCCAGGGAGGTCCACGGGTTATGCTGGGATAAAAGAAAAGGTCCTTGGGTTATGCCAGGGAGGTTCACGGGTTATGCCGGGATAAAAGAAAAGGTCCTTGGGTTATGCTAGAGTGGTCCACGGGTTATGCCGAGATAAAAGAAAAAGGTCCTTGGGTGATGCCAGGGAGGTCCACGGGTTATTTCGGGATAAAAGAAAAAAGGTCCTTGGGTTATGCCAGGGAGGTCCACGGGTTATGCAGGGATAAAAGAAAAAGGTCTTTGGGTTATGCCAGGGAAGTCCACGGGTTATGCCGGGATAAAAGAAAAACGGTCCTTGGGTTATGCCAGGGAGGTCCACGGGTTATGCCGGGATAAAAGAAAAAGTCCTTGGGTTATGCCAGGGAGGTCCATGTGTTATGCCGGGATAAAAGAAAAAAGGTTCTTGGGTTATGCCAGGGAGGTCCACGGGTTATGCCGGGATAAAAGAAAAAGGTCCTTGGGTTATGCCAGGGAGGTCCACAGGTTATGCCGGGATAAAAAAAAGGTCCTTGAGTTATGCCAGGGAGGTCCAAGGGTTATGCCGGGATAAAAGGAAAAAGGTCTTTGGGTTATGCCAGGGAGATCCACGAGTTATGTCGGGATAAAAGAAAAAGTCCTTGGGTTATGCCAGGGAGGTCCACGGGTTATGCCGGGAAAAAAGAAAAGGTCCTTGGGTTATGCCAGGGAGGTCCACGGGTTATGCTGGGATAAAAGAAAAGGTCCTTGAGTTATGCTAGGGAGGTCCACGGGTTATGCCAGGATAAAAGAAAAAAGGTCCTTGGGTTATGCCGGAGAGGTCCACGGGTTATGCCGAGATAAAAGAAAAAAGGTCCTTGGGTTATGACAGGGAGGTCCACGGGTTATGCCGGGATAAAAGAAAAACGGTTATTGGGTTTAGCCAGGGAGGTCCACGTGTTATGCCAGGATAAAAGAAAAAGGTCCTTGGGTTATGCCAGGGAGGTCCACGGGTTATGCCGGGAAAAAAGAAAAGGTCCTTGGGTTATGCTAGGGAGGTCCACGGGTTATGCTGGGATAAAAGAAAAGGTCCTTGGGTTATGCCAGGGAGGTCCACGGGTTATGCCGGGATAAAAGAAAAGGTCCTTGGGTTATGCTAGAGAGGTCCACGGGTTATGCCGAGATAAAAGAAAAAAGGTCCTTGGGTGATGCCAGGGAGGTTCACGGGTCATTGCGGGATAAAAGAAAAAAGGTCCTTGGGTGATGCCAAGGAGGTCCACGGGTTATTCCGGGATAAAAGAAAAAAGGTCCTTGGGTTATGCCAGGGAGGTCCACGGGTTATGCCGGGATAAAAGAAAAAAGGTCCTTGGGTTATGCCAGGGAGGTCCACGGGTTATGCCGGGATAAAAGAAAAAAGGTCCTTGGGTTATGCCAGGGAGGTCCACGGGTTATGCCGGGATAAAAGAAAAAGGTCCTTGGGTTATGCCAGGGAGGTCCACGGGTTATGCCGGGATAAAAGAAAAGGTCCTTGGGTTATGCCAGGGAGGTCCACGGGTTATGCCGGGATAAAAGAAAAGGTCCTTGGGTTATGCCAGGGAGGTCCACGGTTTATGCCGGAATAAACGAAAAGGTCCTTGGGTTATGCTAGAGAGATCCACGGGTTATGCCGGGATAAAAGAAAAAAGGTCCTTGGGTTATGTCAGGGAGGTCCACGGGTTATGCCGGGATAAAAGAAAAAAGGTCCACGGGTTTTGCCAGGGAGGTCCACGGGTTATGCCGGGATAAAAAAAAAGGTCCTTGGGTTATGCCATGGAGGTCCACGGGTTATGCCGGGATAAAAGAAAAACGGTCCTTGGGTTATGCCAGGGAGGTCCACGGGTTATGCCGGAATAAAAGAAAAAGGTCCTTGGGTTATGCCAGGGAGGTCCACAGGTTATGCCGGGATAAAAAAAGGTCCTTGGGTTATGCCAGGGAGGTCCACGGGTTATGCCGGGATAAAAGAAAAGGTCCTTGGGTTATGATAGGGAGGTCCACGTGTTATGCCGAAATAAAAGAAAAAAGGTCCTTGGGTTATGCCAGGGAGGTCCAAGGGTTATGCCGGGATTAAAGGAAAAAGGTCCTTGAGTTATGCTACGGAGGTCCACGGGTTATGCCAGGATAAAAGAAAAAAGGTCCTTGGGTTATGCCAGCGAGGTCCACGGGTTATGCCGAGATAAAAGAAAAAAGGTCCTTGGGTTATGACAGGGAGGTCCACGGGTTATGTCGGGATAAGAGAAAAACAGTTCTTGGGTTTAGCCAGGGAGGTCCACGTGTTATGCCAGGATAAAAGAAAAATGTTCTTGTGTTATGCCAGGGAGGTCCACGGGTTATGCCGGGAAAAAGAAAAGGTCCTTGGGTTATGCCAGGGAGGTCCACGGGTTATGCCGGTATAAAAGAAAAAGGTCCTTGGGTTATGCCAGGGAGGTCCACGGGTTATGCCGGGATAAGAGAAAAGGTCCTTGGGTTATGCCAGGGAGGTCCACGGGTTATGCCAAGATAAAAGAAAAGGTCTTTGGGTTATGCCAGGGAGGTCCACGGGTTATGCCGGAATAAACAAAAAGGTCCTTGGGTTATGCTAGAGAGATCCACGGGTTATGCCGGGATAAAAGAAAAAGGTCCTTGGGTTATGTCAGGGAGGTCCACGGGTTTTGCCGGGATAAAAGAAAAAAGGTCCACGGGTTTTTCCAGGGAGGTCCACGGGTTATGCCGGGATAAAATAAAAAGGTCCTTGGGTTATGCCAGGGAGGTCCACGGGTTATGCCGGGATAAAAGAAAAATGGTCCTTGGGTTATGCCAGGGAGGTCCACGGGTTATGCCGGGATAAAAGAAAAAGGTCCTTGGGTTATGTCAGGGAGGTCCACAAGTTATGCCGGGATAAAAAAAAGGTCCTTGGGTTATGCCAGGGAGGTCCACGGGTTATGCCGGGATAAAAGAAAAGGTCCTTGGGTTATGATAGGGAGTTCCACGTGTTATGCCGAAATAAAAGAAAAAAGGTCCTTGGGTTATGCCAGGGAGGTCCAAGGGTTATGCCGGGATAAAAGAAAAAGTCCTTGGGTTATGCCAGAGGTCCACGGGTTATGCTGGGATAAAAGAAAAGGTCCTTGGGTTATGCCAGGGAGGTCCACGGGTTATGCTGGGATAAAAGAAAAGGTCCTTGAGTTATGCTAGGGAGGTCCACGGGTTATGCCAGGATAAAAGAAAAAAGGTCCTTGGGTTATGCCAGAGAGGTCCATGGGTTATGCCGAGATAAAAGAAAAAAGGTCCTTGGGTTATGACAGGGAGGTCCACGGGTTATGCCGGGATAAAAGAAAAACAGTTCTTGGGTTTAGCTAGGGAGGTCCACGTGTTATGCCAGGATAAAAGAAAAAGGTCCTTGGGTTATGCCAGGGAGGTCCACGGGTTATGCCGGGAAAAAAGAAAAGGTCCTTGGGTTATGCCAGGGAGGTCCACGGGTTATGCTGGGATAAAAGAAAAGGTCCTTGGGTTATGCCAGGGAGGTTCACGGGTTATGCCGGGATAAAAGAAAAGGTCCTTGGGTTATGCTAGAGTGGTCCACGGGTTATGCCGAGATAAAAGAAAAAGGTCCTTGGGTGATGCCAGGGAGGTCCACGGGTTATTTCGGGATAAAAGAAAAAAGGTCCTTGGGTTATGCCAGGGAGGTCCACGGGTTATGCAGGGATAAAAGAAAAAGGTCTTTGGGTTATGCCAGGGAGGTCCACGGGTTATGCCGGGATAAAAGAAAAACGGTCCTTGGGTTATGCCAGGGAGGTCCACGGGTTATGCCGGGATAAAAAAAAGGTCCTTGGGTTATGCCAGGGAGGTCCATGGGTTATGTCGGGATAAAAGAAAAGGTCCTTGGGTTATGCCAGGGAGGTCCACGGGTTATGCCGGGATAAAAGAAAAGGTCTTTGGGTTATTCTAGGGAGGTCCACGGGTTATGCCGGGATAAAACAAAAGGTCCTTGGGTTATGCTAGAGAGGTGCACGGGTTATGCCGGGATAAAAGAAAAGGTCCTTGGGTTATGCCAGGGAGGTCCACGGGTTATACCGGGATAAAAAAAAGGTCCTTGGGTTATGCCAGGGAGGTCCACGGGTTATGCCGGGATAAAAGAAAAGGTCCTTGGGTTATGATAGGGAGGTCCACGTGTTATGCCGGGATAAAAGAAAAAAGGTTCTTGGGTTATGCCAGGGAGGTCCACGGGTTATGCCGGGATAAAAGAAAAAAGGTCCTTGGGTTATGCCAGGGAGGTCCACGGGTTATGCCGGGATAAAATAAAAAGGTCCTTGGGTTATGCCAGGGAGGTCCACGGGTTATGCCAGGATAAAAGAAAAAAGGTCCTTGGGTTATGCCAGGGAGGTCCACGGGTTATGCCGGGATAAAAGAAAAAGGTCCTTGGGTTATGCTAGAGAGATCCACGGGTTATGCCGGGATAAAAGAAAAAAGGTCCTTGGGTTATGCCAGGGAGGTCCACGGGTTATGCCGGGATAAAAGAAAAGGTCCTTGGGTTATGATAGGGAGGTCCACGTGTTATGCCGAAATAAAAGAAAAAAGGTCCTTGGGTTATGCCAGGGAGGTCCAAGGGTTATGCCGGGATTAAAGGAAAAAGGTCCTTGAGTTATGCTACGGAGGTCCACGGGTTATGCCGAAATAAAAAAAAATGGTCCTTGGGTTATGCCAGGGAGGTCCACGAGTTATGCCGGGATAAAAGGAAAAAGGTCCTTGAGTTATGCCAGAGAGATCCACGAGTTATGCCGGGATAAAAGAAAAAGTCCTTGGGTTATGCTAGGGAGGTCCACGGGTTATGCCGGGATAAAAGAAAAGGTCCTTGGGTTATGCTAGAGAGGTCAGGGTTATGCCGGGATAAAAGAAAAAAGGTCCTTGGGTTATGACAGGGAGTTCCACGGGTTATGCCGGGATAAAAGAAAAAAGGTCCATGGGTTATGTCAGGGAGGTCCACGGGTTATGCCGGGATAAAAGAAAAAGATCCTTGGGTTATGCCAGGGAGGTCCACGGGTTATGCCGGGATAAAAGAAAAATGGTCCTTGGGTTATGCAAGATAGGTCCACGGGTTATGCCGGGATAAAAGAAAAGGGTCCTTGGGTTATGCCAGGGAGGTCCACGGGTTATGCCGGGATAAAAGGAAAAAGGTCCTTGAGTTATGCCAGAGAGATCCACGAGTTATGCCGGGATAAAAGAAAAAGTCCTTGGGTTATGCTAGGGAGGTCCACGGGTTATGCCGGGATAAAAGAAAAGGTCCTTGGGTTATGCTAGAGAGGTCACGGGTTATGCCGGGATAAAAGAAAAAGGTCCTTGGGTTATGCCAAGGAGGTCCACGGGTTATGCCGGGATAAAAGAAAAAGGTCCTTGGGTTATGCAGGGAGGTCCACGGGTTATGCCGGGATAAAAGAAAAGGTCCTTGGGTTATGCCATGGAGGTCCACGGGTTATGCCGGGATAGAAGAAAAGGTCCTTGGGTTATGCTAGGGAGGTCCACGGGTTATGCCGAGATAAAAGAAAAGGTCCTTGGGTTATGCTAGAGAGGTCACGGGTTATGCCGGGATAAAAGAAAAAAGGTCCTTGGGTTATGCCAGGGAGGTCCACGGGTTATGCCGGGATAAAAGAAAAAAGGTCCATGGGTTATGTCAGGGAGGTCCACGGGTTTTGCCGGGATAAAAGAAAAAGATCCTTGGGTTATGTCAGGGAGCTCCACGGGTTATGCCGGGATAAAAGAAAAATGGTCCTTGGGTTATGCAAGGGAGGTCCACGGGTTATGCCGGGATAAAAGAAAAGGGTCCTTGGGTTATGCCAGGGAGGTCCACGGGTTGTGCAAGGATAAAAGAAAAAAGGTCCTTGGGTTATGCCAGGGAGGTCCCGGGTTATGCCAGGATAAAAGAAAAAAGGTCCATGGGTTATGTCAGGGAGGTCCACGGGTTATGCCGGGATAAAAGAAAAAGATCCTTGGGTTATGCCAGGGAGGTCCACGGGTTATGCCTGGATAAAAGAAAAGGTCCTTGGGTTAGCCAGGGAGGTCCACGGGTTATGTCGGGATAAAAGAAAAGGTCCTTGAGTTATGCCAGGGAGGTCTACGGGTTATGCCGAGATAAAAGAAAAAAGGTCCTTGGGTTATGCCAGGGAGGTCCACGGGTTATGCCGGGATAAAAGAAAAAGGTCCTTTGGTTATGCCAGGGAGATCCACGAGTTATGCCGGGATAAAAGAAAAAGTCCTTGGGTTATGACAGGGAGGTCCACGGGTTATGCCGGGATAAAAGGAAAAGGGACCTTGGGTTATGCCAGGGAGGTCCACGAGTTATGCCGGGATAAAAGAAAAGGT
This sequence comes from Nicotiana sylvestris, assembly GCF_000393655.2. Classification (NCBI taxonomy): domain Eukaryota; kingdom Viridiplantae; phylum Streptophyta; class Magnoliopsida; order Solanales; family Solanaceae; genus Nicotiana; species Nicotiana sylvestris. The sequence goes on along the minus strand of NC_091060.1, from coordinate 46,944,689 downwards.
CCTTGGGTTATGCCAGGGAGGTCCCCGGTTTATGCCGGGATAAAAGAAAAGGTCCTTGAGTTATGCCAGGGAGGCCCACGGGTTATGCCGAGATAAAAGAAAAAAGGTCCTCGGGTAATGCCAAGGAGGTCCACGGGTTATGCCGGGATAAAAGAAAAAGGTCCTTGGGTTATGCAGGGAGGTCCACGGGTTATGCCGGGATAAAAGAAAAGGTCCTTGGGTTATGCCAGGGAGGTCCACGGGTTATGCCGGGATAAAAGAAAAGGTCCTTGGGTTATGCTAGGGAGGTCCACGGGTTATGCCGGGATAAAAGAAAAGGTCCTTGGGTAATGCTAGAGAGGTCACGGGTTATGCCGGGATAAAAGAAAAAAGGTCCTTGGGTTATGCCAGGGAGGTCCACGGGTTATGCCGGGATAAAAGAAAAAAGGTCCATGGGTTATGTCAGGGAGGTCCACGGGTTATGCCGGGATAAAAGAAAAAGATCCTTGGGTTATGCCAGGGAGGTCCACGGGTTATGCCGGGATAAAAGAAAAATGGTCCTTGGGTTATGCAAGGGAGGTCCATGGGTTATGCCGGGATAAAAGAAAAAGGTCCTTGGGTTATGCCAGGGAGGTCCACGGGTTATGCAAGGATAAAAGAAAAAAGGTCCTTGGGTTATGCCAGGGAGGTCCCGGGTTATGCCGGGATAAAAGAAAAAAGGTCCTTGAGTTATGCTAGGGAGGTCCAAGGGTTATGCCGGGATAAAAGAAAAGGTCCTTGGGTTATGCCAGGGAGGTCACCGGGTTATGTCGGGATAAAAGAAAAGGTCCTTGGGTTACGCTAGAGAGGTCAACGGGTTATGCCGAAATAAAAAAAAAGGTCCTTGGGTTATGCCATGGAGGTCCACGGGTTATGTCGGGATAAAAGAAAAAAGGTCATTGGGTTATGCCAGAGAGATCCACGGGTTATGCCGGGATAAAAGAAAAAGTCCTTGGGTTATGCCAGGGAGGTCCACGGGTTATGCCGGGATAAAAGAAAAGGTCCTTGGGTTATGCCAGGGAGGTCCACGGGTTATGCCGGGATAAAAGAAAAGGTCCTTGGGTTATGCTAGAGAGGTCCACGGGTTATGCCGAAATAAAAAAAAAGGTCCTTGGGTTATGCCAGGGAGGTCCACGGGTTATGCCGGGATAAAAGGAAAAAGGTCCTTGGGTTATGCCAGAGAGATCCACGAGTTATGCCGGGATAAAAGAAAAAGTCCTTGGGTTATGCCAGGGAGGTCCACAGGTTATGCCGGGATAAAAAAAAGGTCCTTGAGTTATGCCAGGGAGGTCCACGGGTTATGCCGAGATAAAAGAAAAAAGGTCCTTGGGTTATGCCAGAGAGGTCCACGGGTTATGCCGAGATAAAAGAAAAAAGGTCCTTGGGTTATGCCAGGGAGGTCCACGGGTTATGCCAGGATAAAAGAAAAAGGTCCTTGGGTTATGCCAGGGAGGTCCACGGGTTATGCCGGGATAAAAGAAAAGGTCCTTGGGTTATGCCAGGGAGGTCCACGGGTTATGCCGGGATAAAAGGAAAAAGGTCCTTGGGTTATGCCAGGGAGGTCCACGGGTTATGCCGGGATAAAAGAAAAAGGTCCTTGGGTTATGCCAGGGAGATCCACGAGTTATGCCGGGATAAAAGAAAAAGTCCTTGGGTTATGCCGGGATAAAAGAAAAGGTCCTTGGGTTATGCCAGGGAGGTCCACGGGTTATGCCGGGATAAAAGAAAAAGGTCCTTGGGTTATGCCAGGGAGGTCCATGGGTTATGCCGGGATAAAAGAAAAGGTCCTTGGGTTATGCCAGGGATGTCCACGGGTTATGCCGGGATAAAAGAAAAGGTCCTTGGGTTATGCCAGGGAGGTCCACGGGTTATGCCGGAATAGACGAAAAGGTCCTTGGGTTATGCTAGAGAGATCCACGGGTTATGCCGGGATAAAAGAAAAAAGGTCCTTGGGTTATATTAAAGAGGTCCACGGGTTATGCCGGGATAAAAAAAAAAGGTCCACGGGTTTTGCCAGGGAGGTCCACGGGTTATGCTGGGATAAAAGAAAAGGTCCTTGGGTTATGCCAGGGAGGTCAACGGGTTATGCCGGGATAAAAGAAAAGGTCTTTGGGTTATTCTAGAGAGGTCCACGGGTTATGCCGAGATAAAAGAAAAAAGGTCCTTGGGTGATGCCAGGGAGGTCCACGGGTTATACCGGGATAAAAGAAAAAAGGTCCTTGGGTTATGTCAGGGAGGTCCACGGGTTATGCTGGGATAAAAGAAAAGGTCCTTGGGTTATGCCAGAGAGGTCAACGGGTTATGCCGGGATAAAAGAAAAGGTCTTTGGGTTATGCTAGAGAGGTCCACGGGTTATGCCGGGATAAAAGAAAAGGTCCTTGGGTTATGCTAGGGAGGTCTACGGGTTATGCCGGGATAAAAGAAAAGGTCCTTGGGTTACGCTAGAGAGGTCCACGGGTTATGCCGAAATAAAAAAAAAGGTCCTTGGTTTATGCCAGGGAGGTCCACGGGTTATGCCGGGATAAAAGGAAAAAGGTCCTTGGGTTATGCCAGAGAGATCCACGAGTTTTGCCGGGATAAAAGAAAAAGTCCTTGGGTTATGCCAGGGAGGTCCACAGGTTATGCCGGGATAAAAGAAAAGGTCCTTGAGTTATGCCAGGGAGGCCCACGGGTTATGCCGAGATAAAAGAAAAAAGGTCCTTGGGTTATGCCATGGAGGTCCACGGGTTATGCCGGGATAAAAGAAAAAAGGTTCTTGGGTTTAGCTAGGGAGGTCCACGGGTTATGCTGGGATAAAAGAAAAAGGTCCTTGGGTTATGCCAGGGAGGTCCACGGGTTATGCCGGGATAAAAGAAAAACGGTCCTTGAGTTATGCCAGGGAGGTCCACGGGTTATGCCGGGATAAAAGAAAAAGGTCCTTGGGTTATGCTAGGGAGGTCCACAGGTTATGCCGGGATAAAAAAAAAGGTCCTTGGGTTATGTCAGGGAGGTCCACGGGTTTTGCCGGGATAAAAGAAAAAGATCCTTGGGTTATGTCAGGGAGCTCCACGGGTTATGCCGGGATAAAAGAAAAATGGTCCTTGGGTTATGCAAGGGAGGTCCACGGGTTATGCCGGGATAAAAGAAAAGGGTCCTTGGGTTATGCCAGGGAGGTCCACGGGTTGTGCAAGGATAAAAGAAAAAAGGTCCTTGGGTTATGCCAGGGAGGTCCCGGGTTATGCCAGGATAAAAGAAAAAAGGTCCATGGGTTATGTCAGGGAGGTCCACGGGTTATGCCGGGATAAAAGAAAAAGATCCTTGGGTTATGCCAGGGAGGTCCACGGGTTATGCCTGGATAAAAGAAAAAAGGTCCTTGGGTTAGCCAGGGAGGTCCACGGGTTATGTCGGGATAAAAGAAAAGGTCCTTGAGTTATGCCAGGGAGGTCTACGGGTTATGCCGAGATAAAAGAAAAAGGTCCTTGGGTTATGCCAGGGAGGTCCACGGGTTATGCCGGGATAAAAGAAAAAGGTCCTTTGGTTATGCCAGGGAGATCCACGAGTTATGCCGGGATAAAAGAAAAAGTCCTTGGGTTATGACAGGGAGGTCCACGGGTTATGCCGGGATAAAAGGAAAAGGGACCTTGGGTTATGCCAGGGAGGTCCACGAGTTATGCCGGGATAAAAGAAAAGGTCCTTGGGTTATGCCAGGGAGGTCCCCGGTTTATGCCGGGATAAAAGAAAAGGTCCTTGAGTTATGCCAGGGAGGCCCACGGGTTATGCCGAGATAAAAGAAAAAAGGTCCTCGGGTAATGCCAAGGAGGTCCACGGGTTATGCCGGGATAAAAGAAAAAGGTCCTTGGGTTATGCAGGGAGGTCCACGGGTTATGCCGGGATAAAAGAAAAGGTCCTTGGGTTATGCCAGGGAGGTCCACGGGTTATGCCGGGATAAAAGAAAAGGTCCTTGGGTTATGCTAGGGAGGTCCACGGGTTATGCCGGGATAAAAGAAAAGGTCCTTGGGTAATGCTAGAGAGGTCACGGGTTATGCCGGGATAAAAGAAAAAAGGTCCTTGGGTTATGCCAGGGAGGTCCACGGGTTATGCCGGGATAAAAGAAAAAAGGTCCATGGGTTATGTCAGGGAGGTCCACGGGTTATGCCGGGATAAAAGAAAAAGATCCTTGGGTTATGCCAGGGAGGTCCACGGGTTATGCCGGGATAAAAGAAAAATGGTCCTTGGGTTATGCAAGGGAGGTCCATGGGTTATGCCGGGATAAAAGAAAAAGGTCCTTGGGTTATGCCAGGGAGGTCCACGGGTTATGCAAGGATAAAAGAAAAAAGGTCCTTGGGTTATGCCAGGGAGGTCCCGGGTTATGCCGGGATAAAAGAAAAAAGGTCCTTGAGTTATGCTAGGGAGGTCCAAGGGTTATGCCGGGATAAAAGAAAAGGTCCTTGGGTTATGCCAGGGAGGTCACCGGGTTATGTCGGGATAAAAGAAAAGGTCCTTGGGTTACGCTAGAGAGGTCAACGGGTTATGCCGAAATAAAAAAAAAGGTCCTTGGGTTATGCCATGGAGGTCCACGGGTTATGTCGGGATAAAAGAAAAAAGGTCATTGGGTTATGCCAGAGAGATCCACGGGTTATGCCGGGATAAAAGAAAAAGTCCTTGGGTTATGCCAGGGAGGTCCACGGGTTATGCCGGGATAAAAGAAAAAGGTCCTTGGGTTATGCCAGGGAGATCCACGAGTTATGCCGGGATAAAAGAAAAAGTCCTTGGGTTATGCCGGGATAAAAGAAAAGGTCCTTGGGTTATGCCAGGGAGGTCCACGGGTTATGCCGGGATAAAAGAAAAAGGTCCTTGGGTTATGCCAGGGAGGTCCATGGGTTATGCCGGGATAAAAGAAAAGGTCCTTGGGTTATGCCAGGGATGTCCACGGGTTATGCCGGGATAAAAGAAAAGGTCCTTGGGTTATGCCAGGGAGGTCCACGGGTTATGCCGGAATAGACGAAAAGGTCCTTGGGTTATGCTAGAGAGATCCACGGGTTATGCCGGGATAAAAGAAAAAAGGTCCTTGGGTTATATTAAAGAGGTCCACGGGTTATGCCGGGATAAAAAAAAAAGGTCCACGGGTTTTGCCAGGGAGGTCCACGGGTTATGCTGGGATAAAAGAAAAGGTCCTTGGGTTATGCCAGGGAGGTCAACGGGTTATGCCGGGATAAAAGAAAAGGTCTTTGGGTTATTCTAGAGAGGTCCACGGGTTATGCCGAGATAAAAGAAAAAAGGTCCTTGGGTGATGCCAGGGAGGTCCACGGGTTATACCGGGATAAAAGAAAAAAGGTCCTTGGGTTATGTCAGGGAGGTCCACGGGTTATGCTGGGATAAAAGAAAAGGTCCTTGGGTTATGCCAGAGAGGTCAACGGGTTATGCCGGGATAAAAGAAAAGGTCTTTGGGTTATGCTAGAGAGGTCCACGGGTTATGCCGGGATAAAAGAAAAGGTCCTTGGGTTATGCTAGGGAGGTCTACGGGTTATGCCGGGATAAAAGAAAAGGTCCTTGGGTTACGCTAGAGAGGTCCACGGGTTATGCCGAAATAAAAAAAAAGGTCCTTGGTTTATGCCAGGGAGGTCCACGGGTTATGCCGGGATAAAAGGAAAAAGGTCCTTGGGTTATGCCAGAGAGATCCACGAGTTTTGCCGGGATAAAAGAAAAAGTCCTTGGGTTATGCCAGGGAGGTCCACAGGTTATGCCGGGATAAAAGAAAAGGTCCTTGAGTTATGCCAGGGAGGCCCACGGGTTATGCCGAGATAAAAGAAAAAAGGTCCTTGGGTTATGCCATGGAGGTCCACGGGTTATGCCGGGATAAAAGAAAAAGGTTCTTGGGTTTAGCTAGGGAGGTCCACGGGTTATGCTGGGATAAAAGAAAAAGGTCCTTGGGTTATGCCAGGGAGGTCCACGGGTTATGCCGGGATAAAAGAAAAACGGTCCTTGAGTTATGCCAGGGAGGTCCACGGGTTATGCCGGGATAAAAGAAAAAGGTCCTTGGGTTATGCTAGGGAGGTCCACAGGTTATGCCGGGATAAAAAAAAAGGTCCTTGGGTTATGTCAGGGAGGTCCACGGGTTTTGCCGGGATAAAAGAAAAAGATCCTTGGGTTATGTCAGGGAGCTCCACGGGTTATGCCGGGATAAAAGAAAAATGGTCCTTGGGTTATGCAAGGGAGGTCCACGGGTTATGCCGGGATAAAAGAAAAGGGTCCTTGGGTTATGCCAGGGAGGTCCACGGGTTGTGCAAGGATAAAAGAAAAAAGGTCCTTGGGTTATGCCAGGGAGGTCCCGGGTTATGCCAGGATAAAAGAAAAAAGGTCCATGGGTTATGTCAGGGAGGTCCACGGGTTATGCCGGGATAAAAGAAAAAGATCCTTGGGTTATGCCAGGGAGGTCCACGGGTTATGCCTGGATAAAAGAAAAGGTCCTTGGGTTAGCCAGGGAGGTCCACGGGTTATGTCGGGATAAAAGAAAAGGTCCTTGAGTTATGCCAGGGAGGTCTACGGGTTATGCCGAGATAAAAGAAAAAAGGTCCTTGGGTTATGCCAGGGAGGTCCACGGGTTATGCCGGGATAAAAGAAAAAGGTCCTTTGGTTATGCCAGGGAGATCCACGAGTTATGCCGGGATAAAAGAAAAAGTCCTTGGGTTATGACAGGGAGGTCCACGGGTTATGCCGGGATAAAAGGAAAAGGGACCTTGGGTTATGCCAGGGAGGTCCACGAGTTATGCCGGGATAAAAGAAAAGGTCCTTGGGTTATGCCAGGGAGGTCCCCGGTTTATGCCGGGATAAAAGAAAAGGTCCTTGAGTTATGCCAGGGAGGCCCACGGGTTATGCCGAGATAAAAGAAAAAAGGTCCTCGGGTAATGCCAAGGAGGTCCACGGGTTATGCCGGGATAAAAGAAAAAGGTCCTTGGGTTATGCAGGGAGGTCCACGGGTTATGCCGGGATAAAAGAAAAGGTCCTTGGGTTATGCCAGGGAGGTCCACGGGTTATGCCGGGATAAAAGAAAAGGTCCTTGGGTTATGCTAGGGAGGTCCACGGGTTATGCCGGGATAAAAGAAAAGGTCCTTGGGTAATGCTAGAGAGGTCACGGGTTATGCCGGGATAAAAGAAAAAAGGTCCTTGGGTTATGCCAGGGAGGTCCACGGGTTATGCCGGGATAAAAGAAAAACGGTCCTTGGGTTATGCCAGGGAGGTCCACGGGTTATGCCGGGATAAAAGAAAAAGGTCCTTGGGTTATGCCAGGGAGGTCCACGGGTTATGCCGGGAAAAACGAAAAGGTCCTTGGGTTATGCCAGGGAGGTCCACGGGTTATGCCGGGATAAAAGAAAAAGGTCCTTGGGTTATGCCAGGGAGGTCCACGGGTTATGCCGGGATAAAAGAAAAAAGGTCCTTGGGTTATGCCAGGGAGGTCCACGGGTTATGCCGGGATAAAAGAAAAAGGTCCTTGGGTTATGCCAGGGAGGTCCACGGGTTATGCCGGGATAAAAGAAAAGGTCCTTGGGTTATGCCAGGGAGGTCCACGGGTTATGCCGGGATAAAAGAAAAGGTCCTTGGGTTATGCCAGGGAGGTCCACGGGTTATGCCGGAATAAACAAAAAGGTCCTTGGGTTATGCTAGAGAGATCCACGGGTTATGCCGGGATAAAAGAAAAAAGGTCCTTGGGTTATGTTAGGGAGGTCCACGGGTTATGCCGGGATAAAAGAAAAAAGGTCCACGGGTTATGCCAGGGAGGTCCACGGGTTATGCCGGGATAAAAGAAAAAGGTCCTTGGGTTATGCCAGGGAGGTCCACGGGTTATGCCGGGATAAAAGAAAAATGGTCCTTGGGTTATGCCAGGGAGGTCCACGGGTTATGCCGGGATAAAAGAAAAATGGTCCTTGGGTTATGCCAGGGAGGTGCATGGGTTATGTCGGGATAAAAGAAAAGGTCCTTGGGTTATGCCAGGGAGGTCCACGGGTTATGCCGGGATAAAAGAAAAGGTCCTTGGGTTATGCTAGGGAGGTCCACGGGTTATGCCGGGATAAAAGAAAAGGTCCATGGGTTATGCTAAAGAGGTGCACGAGTTATGCCGGGATAAAAGAAAAGGTCCTTAGGTTATGCCAGGGAGGTCCACGGGTTATGCAGGGATAAAAGAAAAGGTCCTTGGGTTATGCCAGGGAGGTCCACGGGTTATGCCGGGATAAAAGAAAAGGTCCTTGGGTTATGCCAGGGAGGTCCACGGGTTATGCCGGGATAAAGGGAAAAAAGTCTTTGGGTTATGCCAGGGAGGTCCACGGGTTATGCCGGGATAAAAGAAAAAGGTCCTTGGGTTATGCTAGGGAGATCCACGAGTTATGCCGGGATAAAAGAAAAAGTCCTTGGGTTATGCCAGGGAGGTCCACGGGTTATGCCGGGATAAAAGAAAAGGTCCTTGGGTTATGCCAGGAAGGTCCACGGGTTATGCCGGGATAAAAGAAAAAGGTCCTTGGTTTATGCCAGGGAGGTCCATGGGTTATGCCGGGATAAAAGAAAAGGTCCTTGTGTTATGCCAGGGAGGTCCACGGGTTATGCAGGGATAAAAGAAAAGGTCCTTGGGTTATGCCAGGGAGGTCCACGGGTTATGCCGGAATAAAAGAAAAGGTCCTTGGGTTATGCTAGAGAGATCCACGGGTTATGCCGGGATAAAAGAAAAAAAGTCCTTGGGTTATGTTAGGGAGTCCACGGGTTATGCCGGGATAAAAGAAAAAAGGTCCACGGGTTATGCCAGGGAGGTCCACGGGTTATGCCGGGATAAAAGAAAAAGGTCCTTGGTTATGCCAGGGCGGTCCACGGGTTATGCCGGGATAAAAGAAAAATGGTCCTTGGGTTATGCCAGGGAGGTCCACGGGTTATGCCGGGATAAAAGAAAAATGGTCCTTGGGTTATGCCAGGGAGGTCCATGGGTTATGTCGGGATAAAAGAAAAGGTCCTTGGGTTATGCCAGGGAGGTCCACGAGTTATGCCGGGATAAAAGAAAAGGTCTTTGGGTTATGCTAGGGAGGTCCACGGGTTATGCCGGGATAAAAGAAAAGGTCCTTGGGTTATGCTAGGGAGGTTCACGAGTTATGCCGGGATAAAAGAAAAGGTCCTTGGGTTATGCCAGGGAGGTCCACGGGTTATGCCGGGATAAAAGAAAAGGTCCTTGGGTTATGCCAGGGAGGTCCACGGGTTATGCCGGAATAAACGAAAAGGTCCTTGGGTTATGCTAGAGAGATCCACGGGTTATGCCGGGATAAAAGAAAAAAGGTCCTTGGGTTATGTCAGGGAGGTCCACGGGTTATGCCGGGATAAAAGAAAAAAGGCCACGGGTTTTTCCAGGGAGGTCCACGGGTTATGCCGCGATAAAAGAAAAGGTCCTTGGGTTATGCTGGGATAAAAGAAAAGGTCCTTGGGTTATGCCAGGGAGGTCCACGGGTTATGCCGGAATAAAAGAAAAGGTCCTTGGGTTATGCTAGAGAGGTCCACGGGTTATGCCGAGATAAAAGAAAAAAAGTCCTTGGGTAATGCCAGGGAGGTCCACGGGTTATTCCGGAATAAAAGAAAAAAGGTCCTTGGGTTATGCCAGGTAGGTCCACGGGTTATGCCGGGATAAAAGAAAATGGTCCTTGGGTTATGCCAGGGAGGTCCACGGGTTATGCCGGGATAAAAGAAAAACGGTCCTTGGGTTATGCCAGGGAGGTCCACGGGTTATGCCGGGATAAAAGAAAAAGGTCCTTGGGTTATGCCAGGGAGGTCCACGGGTTATGCCGGGATAAAAGAAAAGGTCCTTGGGTTATGCCAGAGAGGTCCACGGGTTATGCCGAGATAAAAGAAAAGGTCCTTGGGTTATGCCAGGGAGGTCCACTGGTTATGCCGGGATAAAAGAAAAGGTCCTTGGGTTATGCTAGAGAGGTGCACGGGTTATGCCGAGATAAAAGAAAAGGTCCTTGAGTTATGACAGGGAGGTCCACGGGTTATGCCGAGATAAAAGAAAAAAGGTCCTTGGGTTATGCTAGGGAGGTCCACGGGTTATGCCGAGATAAAAGAAAAAAAGGTTCTTGGGTTTAGCCAGGGAGGTCCACGGGTTATGCCAGGATAAAATAAAAAGGTCCTTGGGTTATGCCAGGGAGGTCCACGGGTTATGCCGGGATAAAAGAAAAGGTCCTTGGGTTATGCCAGGGAGATCCACGGGTTATGCCGGGATAAAGAAAAAAGGTCCTTGGGTTATGCCAGGGAGGTCCACAGGTTATGCCGGGATAAAACAAAAAAGGTCCTTGGGTTATGCCAGGGAGGTCCACGGGTTATGCCGGGATAAAAGAGAAAGGTCCTTGGGTTATGCTAGGGAGGTCCACGGGTTATGCCGATATAAATGAAAAAAGGTCCTTGGGTTATGTCATGGAGGTCCACGGGTTATGCCGGGATAAAAGAAAAAAGGTCCTTGGGTTATGCAAGGGAGGTCCACGGGTTATGCCGGGATAAAAGAAGAAGGTCCTTGGGTTATGCCAGCGAGGTCCACGGGTTATGCCAGGATAAAAGAAAAGGTCTTTGGGTTATGCCAGGGAGGTCCACGGGTTATGCCGGAATAAACAAAAAGGTCCTTGGGTTATGCTAGAGAGATCCACTGGTTATGCCGGGATAAAAGAAAAAAGGTCCTTGGGTTATGTCAGGGAGGTCCACGGGTTATGCCGGGATAAAAGAAAAAGGTCCTTGGGTTATGCCTGGGAGGTCCACGGGATATGCCAAGATAAAAGAAAAAGGTCCTTGGGTTATGCCAGGGAGGTCCACGGGTTATGCCAGGATAAAAGAAAAGGTCCTTGGGTTATGCCAGGGAGGTCCACGGGTTATGCCGGGATAAAAGAAAAACGGTTCTTAGGTTTAGCCCGGGAGGTCCACGTGTTATGCCAGGATAAAAGAAAAATGTCCTTGGGTTATTCCAGGGATGTCCACGGGTTATGCCGGGATAAAAGAAAAGGTTCTTGGGTTATGCTGGGATAAAAGAAAAGGTCCTTGGGTTATGCCAGGAAGGTCCACGGGTTATGCCGGGATAAAAGAAAAGGTCCTTGGGTTATGCTAGAGAGGTCCACGGGTTATGCCGAGATAAATGAAAAAAGGTCCTTGGGTGATGCCAGGGAGGTCCACGGGTTATTCCGGGATAAAAGAAAAAAGGTCCTTGGGTTATGCCAGGGAGCTCCACGGGTTATGCCGGAATAAATGAAAAATGTCCTTGGGTTATGCTAGGGAGGTCCACGGGTTATGCCGGGATAAAAGAAAAACGGTCCTTGGGTTATGCCAGGGAGGTCCACGGGTTATGCCGGGATAAAAGAAAAAGGTCCTTGGGTTATGCCAGGGAGGTCCATGGGTTATGTCGGGATAAAAGAAAAGGTCCTTGGGTTATGCCAGAGAGGTCCACGGGTTATGCCGAGATAAAAGAAAAAAGGTCCTTGGGTTATGCCAGGGAGGTCCACGGGTTATGCCAGGATAAAAGAAAAAGGTCCTTGGGTTATGCCAGGGAGGTCCACGGGTTATGCCGGGATAAAAGAAAAGGTCCTTGGGTTATGCCAGGGAGGTCCACGGGTTATGTCGGGATAAAAGAAAACGGTTCTTAGGTTTAGCCAGGGAGGTCCACGTGTTATGCCAGGATAAAAGAAAAATGTCCTTGGGTTATTCCAGGGATGTCCACGGGTTATGCCGGGATAAAAGAAAAGGTCCTTGGATTATGCTGGGATAAAAGAAAAGGTCCTTGGGTTATGCCAGGGAGGTCCACGGGTTATGCCGGGATAAAAGAAAAGGTCCTTGGGTTATGCTAGAGAGGTCCACAGGTTATGCCGGGATAAAAGAAAAGGTCCTTGGGTTATGCCAGGGATGTCCACGGGTTATGCCGGGATAAAAGAAAAGGTCCTTGGGTTATGCCAGGGAGGTCCACGGGTTATGCCGGGATAAAAGAAAAGGTCCTTGGCTTAGGTCAGGTATGTCCACGGGTTATGGCGGGATAAAAGAAAAAAGGTCCTTGGGTTATGCTAGGGAGGTCCACGGGTTATGCCGGGATAAAAGAAAAGGTCCTTGGGTTATGCCAGGGAGGTCCACGGGTTATGCCGTGTTAAAAGAAAAGGTCCTTGGGTTATGCTAGAGAGGTCCACAGGTTATGCCGGGATAAAAGGAAAGGTCCTTGGGTTATGCCAGGGAGGTCCACGGGTTATGCCGGGATAAAAGAAAAGGTCCTTGGGTTATGCCAGGGAGGTCCACGGGTTATGCCGGGATAAAGAAAAAAGGTCCTTGGGTTATGCCAGGGAGGTCCACGGGTTATGCCTGGATAAAAGAAAAAAGGTCCTTGGGTTATGCCAGGGAGGTCCACGGGTTATGCCGGGATAAAAGAAAAGGTCCTTGGGTTATGCTAGGGAGGTCCACGGGTTATGCCGGGATAAAAGAAAAGGTCCTTGGGTTATGCCAGGGAGGTCCACGGGTTATGCCAGGATAAAAGAAAAGGTCCTTGGGTTATGCTAGAGAGGTCCACAGGTTATGCCGGGATAAAAGGAAAGGTCCTTGGGTTATGCCAGGGAGGTCCACGGGTTATGCCGGGATAAAAGAAAAGGTCCTTGGGTTATGCCAGGGAGGTCCACGGGTTATGCCGGGATTAAAGAAAAAAGGTCCTTGGGTTATGCCAGGGAGGTCCACGGGTTATGCCTGGATAAAAGAAAAAAGGTCCTTGGGTTATGCCAGGGAGGTCCACGGGTTATGCCGGGATAAAAGAAAAAAGGTCCTTGGGTTATGCCAGGGAGGTCCACGGGTTATGCCGGGATAAAAGAAAAGGTCCTTGGCTTAGGTCAGGTATGTCCACGGGTTATGGCGGGATAAAAGAAAAAAGGTCCTTGGGTTATGCCAGGGAGGTCCACGGGTTATGCCGGGATAAAAGAAAAGGTCCTTGGGTTATGCCAGGGAGGTCCACAGGTTATGCCGGGATAAAAGGAAAGGTCCTTGGGTTATGCTAGGGAGGTCCACGGGTTATGCCGGGATAAAAGAAAAGGTCCTTGGGTTATGCTAGAGAGGTCCACAGGTTATGCCGGGATAAAAGAAAAGGTCCTTGGGTTATGCCAGGGAGGTCCACGGGTTATGCCGGGATAAAAGAAAAGGTCCTAGGGTTATGCCAGGGAGGTCCACGGGTTATGCCGGGATAAAAGAAAGGGTCCTTGGCTTAGGTCAGGTATGTCCACGGGTTATGGCGGGATAAAAGAAAAAAGGTCCTTGGGTTATGCCAGAGAGGTCAACGGGTTATGCCGGGATAAAAGAAAAGGTCCTTGGGTTATGCCAGGGAGGTCCACGGGTTATGCCGGGATAAAAGAAAAGGTCCTTGGGTTATGCTAGAGAGTTCCACAGGTTATGCCGGGATAAAAGGAAAGGTCCTTGGGTTATGCCAGGGAGGTCCACGGGTTATGCCGGGATAAAAGAAAAGGTCCTTGGGTTATGCCAGGGAGGTCCACGGGTTATGCCGGGATAAAGAAAAAAGGTCCTTGGGTTATGCCAGGGAGGTCCACGGGTTATGCCTGGATAAAAGAAAAAAGGTCCTTGGGTTATGCCAGGGAGGTCCACGGGTTATGCCGGGATAAATGAAAAGGTCCTTGGGTTATGCTAGGGAGGTCCACGGGTTATGCCGGGATAAAAGAAAAGGTCCTTGGGTTATGCCAGGGAGGTCCACGGGTTATGCCGGGATAAAAGAAAAGGTCCTTGGGTTATGCTAGAGAGGTCCACAGGTTATGCCGGGATAAAAGGAAAGGTCCTTGGGTTATGCCAGGGAGGTCCACGGGTTATGCCGGGATAAAAGAAAAGGTCCTTGGGTTATGCCAGGGAGGTCCACGGGTTATGCCGGGATAAAGAAAAAAGGTCCTTGGGTTATGCCAGGGAGGTCCACGGGTTATGCCTGGATAAAAGAAAAAAGGTCCTTGGGTTATGTCAGGGAGGTCCACGGGTTATGCCGGGATAAAAGAAAAGGTCCTTGGGTTATGCCAGGGAGGTCCACGGGTTATGCCGGGATAAAAGAAAAGGTCCTTGGGTTATGCCAGGGAGGTCCACGGGTTATGCCGGGATAAAAGAAAAGGTCCTTGGGTTATGCCAGGGAGGTTCACGGGTTATGCCGGGATAAAAGAAAAGGTCATTGGGTTATACTAGAGAGGTCCACAGGTTATGCCGGGATAAAAGAAAAAAGGTCCTTGGGTGATGCCAGGGAGGTCCACGGGTTATTCCGGGATAAAATAAAAAAGGTCCTTGGGTTATGCCAGGGAGGTCCACGGGTTATGCCGGGATAAAAGAAAAAGGTCCTTGGGTTATGCCAGGGAGGTCCATGGGTTATGTCGGGATAAAAGAAAAGGTCCTTGGGTTATGCCAGAGAGGTCCACGGGTTATGCCGAGATAAAAGAAAAAAGGTCCTTGGGTTATGCCAGGGAGGTCCACGGGTTATGCCAGGATAAAAGAAAAAGGTCCTTGGGTTATGCCAGGGAGGTCCACGGGTTATGCCGGGATAAAAGAAAAGGTCCTTGGGTTATGCCAGGGAGGTCCACGGGTTATGGCGGGATAAAAGAAAAAAGGTCATTGGGTTATGCCAGAGAGGTCCACGGGTTATGCCGGGATAAAAGAAAAGGTCCTTGGGTTATGCCAGGGAGGTCCACGGGTTATGCCGGGATAAAAGAAAAGGTCCTTGGGTTATGCTAGAGAGTTCCACAGGTTATGCCGGGATAAAAGGAAAGGTCCTTGGGTTATGCCAGGGAGGTCCACGGGTTATGCCGGGATAAAAGAAAAGGTCCTTGGGTTATGCCAGGGAGGTCCACGGGTTATGCCGGGATAAAGAAAAAAGGTCCTTGGGTTATGCCAGGGAGGTCCACGGGTTATGCCTGGATAAAAGAAAAAAGGTCCTTGGGTTATGCCAGGGAGGTCCACGGGTTATGCCGGGATAAAAGAAAAGGTCCTTGGGTTATGCTAGGGAGGTCCACGGGTTATGCCGGGATAAAAGAAAAGGTCCTTGGGTTATGCCAGGGAGGTCCACGGGTTATGCCGGGATAAAAGAAAAGGTCCTTGGGTTATGCTAGAGAGGTCCACAGGTTATGCCGGGATAAAAGGAAAGGTCCTTGGGTTATGCCAGGGAGGTCCACGGGTTATGCCGGGATAAAAGAAAAGGTCCTTGGGTTATGCCAGGGAGGTCCACGGGTTATGCCGGGATAAAGAAAAAGGTCCTTGGGTTATGCCAGTGAGGTCCACGGGTTATGCCTGGATAAAAGAAAAAAGGTCCTTGGGTTATGTCAGGGAGGTCCACGGGTTATGCCGGGATAAAAGAAAAGGTCCTTGGGTTATGCCAGGGAGGTCCACGGGTTATGCCGGGATAAAAGAAAAGGTCCTTGGGTTATGCCAGGGAGGTCCACGGGTTATGCCGGGATAAAAGAAAAGGTCCTTGGGTTATGCCAGGGAGGTTCACGGGTTATGCCGGGATAAAAGAAAAGGTCCTTGGGTTATGCTAGAGAGGTCCACAGGTTATGCCGGGATAAAAGAAAAGGTCCTTGGGTTATGCCAGGGAGGTCCACGGGTTATGCCGGGATAAAAGAAAAGGTCCTTGGGTTATGCCAGGGAGGTCCACGGGTTATGCCGGGATAAAGAAAAAGGTCCTTGGGTTATGCCAGAGAGGTCCACGGGTTATGCCTGGATAAAAGAAAAGGTCCTTGGGTTATGCTAGGGAGGTCCACGGGTTATGCCGGGATAAAAGAAAAGGTCCTTGGGTTATGCTAGGGAGGTCCACGGGTTATGCCGGGATAAAAGAAAAGGTCCTTGGGTTATGCTAGAGAGGTCCACAGGTTATGCCGGGATAAAAGGAAAGGTCCTTGGGTTATGCCAGGGAGGTCCAAGGGTTATGCCGGGATAAAAGAAAAGGTCCTTGGGTTATGCCAGGGAGGTCCACGGGTTATGCCGGGATAAAGAAAAAAGGTCCTTGGGTTATGCCAGGGAGGTCCACGGGTTATGCCTGGATAAAAGAAAAAAGGTCCTTGGGTTATGCCAGGGAGGTCCACGGGTTATGCCGGGATAAAAGAAAAGGTCCTTGGGTTATGCCAGGGAGGTCCACGGGTTATGCCGGGATAAAAGAAAAGGTCCTTGGGTTATGCCAGGGAGGTCCACGGGTTATGCCGGGATAAAAGAAAAGGTCCTTGGCTTATGTCAGGTATGTCCACGGGTTATGCCGGAATAAAAGAAAAGGTCCTTGGGTTATGCTAGAGAGGTCCACGGGTTATGCCGAGATAAAAGAAAAAAAGTCCTTGGGTAATGCCAGGGAGGTCCACGGGTTATTCCGGAATAAAAGAAAAAAGGTCCTTGGGTTATGCCAGGTAGGTCCACGGGTTATGCCGGGATAAAAGAAAATGGTCCTTGGGTTATGCCAGGGAGGTCCACGGGTTATGCCGGGATAAAAGAAAAACGGTCCTTGGGTTATGCCAGGGAGGTCCACGGGTTATGCCGGGATAAAAGAAAAAGGTCCTTGGGTTATGCCAGGGAGGTCCACGGGTTATGCCGGGATAAAAGAAAAGGTCCTTGGGTTATGCCAGAGAGGTCCACGGGTTATGCCGAGATAAAAGAAAAGGTCCTTGGGTTATGCCAGGGAGGTCCACTGGTTATGCCGGGATAAAAGAAAAGGTCCTTGGGTTATGCTAGAGAGGTGCACGGGTTATGCCGAGATAAAAGAAAAGGTCCTTGAGTTATGACAGGGAGGTCCACGGGTTATGCCGAGATAAAAGAAAAAAGGTCCTTGGGTTATGCTAGGGAGGTCCACGGGTTATGCCGAGATAAAAGAAAAAAAGGTTCTTGGGTTTAGCCAGGGAGGTCCACGGGTTATGCCAGGATAAAATAAAAAGGTCCTTGGGTTATGCCAGGGAGGTCCACGGGTTATGCCGGGATAAAAGAAAAGGTCCTTGGGTTATGCCAGGGAGATCCACGGGTTATGCCGGGATAAAGAAAAAAGGTCCTTGGGTTATGCCAGGGAGGTCCACAGGTTATGCCGGGATAAAACAAAAAAGGTCCTTGGGTTATGCCAGGGAGGTCCACGGGTTATGCCGGGATAAAAGAGAAAGGTCCTTGGGTTATGCTAGGGAGGTCCACGGGTTATGCCGATATAAATGAAAAAAGGTCCTTGGGTTATGTCATGGAGGTCCACGGGTTATGCCGGGATAAAAGAAAAAAGGTCCTTGGGTTATGCAAGGGAGGTCCACGGGTTATGCCGGGATAAAAGAAGAAGGTCCTTGGGTTATGCCAGCGAGGTCCACGGGTTATGCCAGGATAAAAGAAAAGGTCTTTGGGTTATGCCAGGGAGGTCCACGGGTTATGCCGGAATAAACAAAAAGGTCCTTGGGTTATGCTAGAGAGATCCACTGGTTATGCCGGGATAAAAGAAAAAAGGTCCTTGGGTTATGTCAGGGAGGTCCACGGGTTATGCCGGGATAAAAGAAAAAGGTCCTTGGGTTATGCCTGGGAGGTCCACGGGATATGCCAAGATAAAAGAAAAAGGTCCTTGGGTTATGCCAGGGAGGTCCACGGGTTATGCCAGGATAAAAGAAAAGGTCCTTGGGTTATGCCAGGGAGGTCCACGGGTTATGCCGGGATAAAAGAAAAACGGTTCTTAGGTTTAGCCCGGGAGGTCCACGTGTTATGCCAGGATAAAAGAAAAATGTCCTTGGGTTATTCCAGGGATGTCCACGGGTTATGCCGGGATAAAAGAAAAGGTTCTTGGGTTATGCTGGGATAAAAGAAAAGGTCCTTGGGTTATGCCAGGAAGGTCCACGGGTTATGCCGGGATAAAAGAAAAGGTCCTTGGGTTATGCTAGAGAGGTCCACGGGTTATGCCGAGATAAATGAAAAAAGGTCCTTGGGTGATGCCAGGGAGGTCCACGGGTTATTCCGGGATAAAAGAAAAAAGGTCCTTGGGTTATGCCAGGGAGCTCCACGGGTTATGCCGGAATAAATGAAAAATGTCCTTGGGTTATGCTAGGGAGGTCCACGGGTTATGCCGGGATAAAAGAAAAACGGTCCTTGGGTTATGCCAGGGAGGTCCACGGGTTATGCCGGGATAAAAGAAAAAGGTCCTTGGGTTATGCCAGGGAGGTCCATGGGTTATGTCGGGATAAAAGAAAAGGTCCTTGGGTTATGCCAGAGAGGTCCACGGGTTATGCCGAGATAAAAGAAAAAAGGTCCTTGGGTTATGCCAGGGAGGTCCACGGGTTATGCCAGGATAAAAGAAAAAGGTCCTTGGGTTATGCCAGGGAGGTCCACGGGTTATGCCGGGATAAAAGAAAAGGTCCTTGGGTTATGCCAGGGAGGTCCACGGGTTATGTCGGGATAAAAGAAAAGGTCCTTGGGTTATGCCAGGGAGGTCCACGGGTTATGCCGGGATAAAAGAAAAAGTCCTTGGGTTATGCCAGGGAGGTCCACGGGTTATGCCGGGATAAAGAAAAAAGGTCCTTGGGTTATGCCAGAGAGGTCCACGGGTTATGCCTGGATAAAAGAAAAGGTCCTTGGGTTATGCTAGGGAGGTCCACGGGTTATGCCGGGATAAAAGAAAAGGTCCTTGGGTTATGCTAGGGAGGTCCACGGGTTATGCCGGGATAAAAGAAAAGGTCCTTGGGTTATGCTAGAGAGGTCCACAGGTTATGCCGGGATAAAAGGAAAGGTCCTTGGGTTATGCCAGGGAGGTCCAAGGGTTATGCCGGGATAAAAGAAAAGGTCCTTGGGTTATGCCAGGGAGGTCCACGGGTTATGCCGGGATAAAGAAAAAAGGTCCTTGGGTTATGTCAGGGAGGTCCACGGGTTATGCCGGGATAAAAGAAAAGGTCCTTGGGTTATGCCAGGGAGGTCCACGGGTTATGCCGGGATAAAAGAAAAGGTCCTTGGCTTATGTCAGGTATGTCCACGGGTTATGGCGGGATAAAAGAAAAAAGGTCCTTGGGTTATGCCAGGGAGGTCCACGGGTTATGCCGGGATAAAAGAAAAGGTCCTTGGGTTATGCCAGGGAGGTTCACGGGTTATGCCGGGATAAAAGAAAAGGTCCTTGGGTTATGCTAGAGAGGTCCACAGGTTATGCCGGGATAAAAGAAAAGGTCCTTGGGTTATGCCAGGGAGGTCCACGGGTTATGCCGGGATAAAAGAAAAAGTCCTTGGGTTATGCCAGGGAGGTCCACGGGTTATGCCGGGATAAAGAAAAAAGGTCCTTGGGTTATGCCAGAGAGGTCCACGGGTTATGCCTGGATAAAAGAAAAGGTCCTTGGGTTATGCTAGGGAGGTCCACGGGTTATGCCGGGATAAAAGAAAAGGTCCTTGGGTTATGCTAGGGAGGTCCACGGGTTATGCCGGGATAAAAGAAAAGGTCCTTGGGTTATGCTAGAGAGGTCCACAGGTTATGCCGGGATAAAAGGAAAGGTCCTTGGGTTATGCCAGGGAGGTCCAAGGGTTATGCCGGGATAAAAGAAAAGGTCCTTGGGTTATGCCAGGGAGGTCCACGGGTTATGCCGGGATAAAGAAAAAAGGTCCTTGGGTTATGCCAGGGAGGTCCACGGGTTATGCCTGGATAAAAGAAAAAAGGTCCTTGGGTTATGCCAGGGAGGTCCACGGGTTATGCCGGGATAAAAGAAAAGGTCCTTGGGTTATGCCAGGGAGGTCCACGGGTTATGCCGGGATAAAAGAAAAGGTCCTTGGGTTATGCCAGGGAGGTCCACGGGTTATGCCGGGATAAAAGAAAAGGTCCTTGGCTTATGTCAGGTATGTCCACGGGTTATGGCGAGATAAAAGAAAAAAGGTCCTTGGGTTATGCCAGGGAGGTCCACGGGTTATGCCAGGATAAAAGAAAAAGGTCCTTGGGTTATGCCAGGGAGGTCCACGGGTTATGCCGGGATAAAAGAAAAGGTCCTTGGGTTATGCCAGGGAGGTCCACGGGTTATGCCGGGATAAAAGAAAAACGGTTCTTAGGTTTAGCCAGGGAGGTCCACGTGTTATGCCAGGATAAAAGAAAAATGTCCTTGGGTTATTCCATGGATGTCCACAGGTTATGCCGGGATAAAAGAAAAGGTCCTTGGGTTATGCTGGGATAAAAGAAAAGGTCCTTGGGTTATGCCAGGGAGGTCCACGGGTTATGCCGGGATAAAAGAAAAGGTCCTTGGGTTATGCTAGAGAGGTCCACGGGTTATGCCGAGATAAAAGAAAAAAGGTCCTTGGGTGATGCCAGGGAGGTCCACGGGTTATTCCGGGATAAAATAAAAAAGGTCCTTGGGTTATGCCAGGGAGGTCCACGGGTTATGCCGGGATAAAAGAAAAAGGTCCTTGGGTTATGCCAGGGAGGTCCATGGGTTATGTCGGGATAAAAGAAAAGGTCCTTGGGTTATGCCAGAGAGGTCCACGGGTTATGCCGAGATAAAAGAAAAAAGGTCCTTGGGTTATGCCAGGGAGGTCCACGGGTTATGCCAGGATAAAAGAAAAAGATCCTTGGGTTATGCCAGTGAGGTCCACGGGTTATGCCGGGATAAAAGAAAAGGTCCTTGGCTTATGTCAGGTATGTCCATGGGTTATGGCGGGATAAAAGAAAAAAGGTCCTTGGGTTATGCCAGGGAGGTCCACGGGTTATGCCAGGATAAAAGAAAAAGGTCCTTGGGTTATGCCAGGGAGGTCCACGGGTTATGCCGGGATAAAAGAAAAGGTCCTTGGGTTATGCCAGGGAGGTCCACGGGTTATGCCGGGATAAAAGAAAAGGTCCTTGGGTTATGCCAGGGAGGTCCACGGGTTATGCCGGGATAAAAGAAAAAGGTCCTTGGGTTATGCCAGGGAGGTCCACGGGTTATACCGGGATAAAAGAAAAGGTCCTTGGGTTATGCCGGGATAAAAGAAAAGGTCCTTGGATTATGCCAGGGAGGTTCATGGGTTATGCCGGGATAAAAGAAAAGGTCCTTGGGTTATGCTAGAGAGGTCCACAGGTTATGCCGGGATAAAAGAAAAGGTCCTTGGGTTATGCCAGGGAGGTCCACGGGTTATGCCGGGATAAAAGAAAAGGTCCTTGGGTTATGCCAGGGAGGTCCACGGGTTATGCCGGGATAAAGAAAAAGGTCCTTGGGTTATGCCAGAGAGGTCCACGGGTTATGCCTGGATAAAAGAAAAAAGGTCCTTGGGTTATGCCAGGGAGGTCCACGGGTTATGCCGGGATAAAAGAAAAGGTCCTTGGGTTATGCCAGGGAGGTCCACGGGTTATGCCGGGATAAAAGAAAAGGTCCTTGGGTTATGCCAGGGAGGTCCACGGGTTATGCCGGGATAAAAGAAAAGGTCCTTGGGTTATGCTAGAGAGGTCCACAGGTTATGCCGGGATAAAAGGAAAGGTCCTTGGGTTATGCCAGGGAGGTCCAAGGGTTATGCCGGGATAAAAGAAAAGGTCCTTGGGTTATGCCAGGGAGGTCCACGGGTTATGCCGGGATAAAGAAAAAAGGTCCTTGGGTTATGCCAGGGAGGTCCACGGGTTATGCCTGGATAAAAGAAAAAAGGTCCTTGGGTTATGCCAGGGAGGTCCACGGGTTATGCCGGGATAAAAGAAAAGGTCCTTGGGTTATGCCAGGGAGGTCCACGGGTTATGCCGGGATAAAAGAAAAGGTCCTTGGGTTATGCCAGGGAGGTCCACGGGTTATGCCGGGATAAAAGAAAAGGTCCTTGGCTTATGTCAGGTATGTCCACGGGTTATGGCGAGATAAAAGAAAAAAGGTCCTTGGGTTATGCCAGGGAGGTCCACGGGTTATGCCAGGATAAAAGAAAAAGGTCCTTGGGTTATGCCAGGGAGGTCCACGGGTTATGCCGGGATAAAAGAAAAGGTCCTTGGGTTATGCCAGGGAGGTCCACGGGTTATGCCGGGATAAAAGAAAAACGGTTCTTAGGTTTAGCCAGGGAGGTCCACGTGTTATGCCAGGATAAAAGAAAAATGTCCTTGGGTTATTCCATGGATGTCCACAGGTTATGCCGGGATAAAAGAAAAGGTCCTTGGGTTATACTGGGATAAAAGAAAAGGTCCTTGGGTTATGCCAGGGAGGTCCACGGGTTATGCCGGGATAAAAGAAAAGGTCCTTGGGTTATGCTAGAGAGGTCCACGGGTTATGCCGAGATAAAAGAAAAAAGGTCCTTGGGTGATGCCAGGGAGGTCCATGGGTTATTCCGGGATAAAATAAAAATGGTCCTTGGGTTATGCCAGGGAGGTCCACGGGTTATGCCGGGATAAAAGAAAAAGGTCCTTGGGTTATGCCAGGGAGGTCCATGGGTTATGTCGGGATAAAAGAAAAGGTCCTTGGGTTATGCCAGAGAGGTCCACGGGTTATGCCGAGATAAAAGAAAAAAGGTCCTTGGGTTATGCCAGGGAGGTCCACGGGTTATGCCAGGATAAAAGAAAAAGGTCCTTGGGTTATGCCAGGGAGGTCCACGGGTTATGCCGGGATAAAAGAAAAGATCCTTGGCTTATGTCAGGTATGTCCACGGGTTATGGCGGGATAAAAGAAAAAAGGTCCTTGGGTTATGCCAGGGAGGTCCACGGGTTATGCCAGGATAAAATAAAAAGGTCCTTGGGTTATGCCAGGGAGGTCCACGGGTTATGCCGGGATAAAAGAAAAGGTCCTTGGGTTATGCCAGGGAGGTCCAAGGGTTATGCCGGGATAAAAGAAAAACGGTTCATAGGTTTAGCCAGGGATGTCCACGTGTTATGCCAGGATAAAACAAAAATGTCCTTGGGTTATTCCAGGGATGTCCACGGGTTATGCCAGGGAGGTCCACGGGTTATGCCGGGATAAAAGAAAAGGTCCTTGGGTTATGCCAGGGAGGTCCACGGGTTATGCCGGGATAAAAGAAAAGGTCCTTGGGTTATGCCAGGGAGGTCCACGGGTTATGCCGGGATAAAAGAAAAGGTCCTTGGGTTATGCCAGGGAGGTCCACGGGTTATGCCGGGATAAAAGAAAAGGTCCTTGGGTTATGCCAGGGAGGTCCACGGGTTATGCCGGGATAAAGAAAAAAGGTCCTTGGGTTATGCCAGGGAGGTCCACGGGTTATGCCTGGATAAAAGAAAAAAGGTCCTTGGGTTATGCCAGGGAGGTCCACGGGTTATGCCGGGATAAAAGAAAAGGTCCTTGGGTTATGCCAGGGAGGTCCACGGGTTATGCCGGGATAAAAGAAAAGGTCCTTGGGTTATGCCAGGGAGGTCCACGGGTTATGCCGGGATAAAAGAAAAGGTCCTTGGCTTATGTCAGGTATGTCCACGGGTTATGGCGAGATAAAAGAAAAAAGGTCCTTGGGTTATGCCAGGGAGGTCCACGGGTTATGCCAGGATAAAAGAAAAAGGTCCTTGGGTTATGCCAGGGAGGTCCACGGGTTATGCCGGGATAAAAGAAAAGGTCCTTGGGTTATGCCAGGGAGGTCCACGGGTTATGCCGGGATAAAAGAAAAACGGTTCTTAGGTTTAGCCAGGGAGGTCCACGTGTTATGCCAGGATAAAAGAAAAATGTCCTTGGGTTATTCCATGGATGTCCACAGGTTATGCCGGGATAAAAGAAAAGGTCCTTGGGTTATGCTGGGATAAAAGAAAAGGTCCTTGGGTTATGCCAGGGAGGTCCACGGGTTATGCCGGGATAAAAGAAAAGGTCCTTGGGTTATGCTAGAGAGGTCCACGGGTTATGCCGAGATAAAAGAAAAAAGGTCCTTGGGTGATGCCAGGGAGGTCCATGGGTTATTCCAGGATAAAATAAAAAAGGTCCTTGGGTTATGCCAGGGAGGTCCACGGGTTATGCCGGGATAAAAGAAAAAGGTCCTTGGGTTATGCCAGGGAGGTCCATGGGTTATGTCGGGATAAAAGAAAAGGTCCTTGGGTTATGCCAGAGAGGTCCACGGGTTATGCCGAGATAAAAGAAAAAAGGTCCTTGGGTTATGCCAGGGAGGTCCACGGGTTATGCCAGGATAAAAGAAAAAGGTCCTTGGGTTATGCCAGGGAGGTCCACGGGTTATGCCGGGATAAAAGAAAAGATCCTTGGCTTATGTCAGGTATGTCCACGGGTTATGGCGGGATAAAAGAAAAAAGGTCCTTGGGTTATGCCAGGGAGGTCCACGGGTTATGCCAGGATAAAATAAAAAGGTCCTTGGGTTATGCCAGGGAGGTCCACGGGTTATGCCGGGATAAAAGAAAAGGTCCTTGGGTTATGCCAGGGAGGTCCAAGGGTTATGCCGGGATAAAAGAAAAACGGTTCATAGGTTTAGCCAGGGATGTCTACGTGTTATGCCAGGATAAAAGAAAAATGTCCTTGGGTTATTCCAGGGATGTCCACGGGTTATGCCAGGGAGGTCCACGGGTTATGCCGGGATAAAAGAAAAGGTCCTTGGGTTATGCCAGGGAGGTCCACGGGTTATGCCGGGATAAAAGAAAAGGTCCTTGGGTTATGCCAGGGAGGTCCACGGGTTATGCCGGGATAAAAGAAAAGGTCCTTGGGTTATGCCAGGGAGGTCCACGGGTTATGCCGGGATAAAAGAAAAGGTCCTTGGGTTATGCCAGGGAGGTCCACGGGTTATGCCGGGATAAAGAAAAAAGGTCCTTGGGTTATGTCAGGGAGGTCCACGGGTTATGCCTAGATAAAAGAAAAAAGGTCCTTGGGTTATGCCAGGGAGGTCCACGGGTTATGCCGGGATAAAAGAAAAGGTCCTTGGGTTATGCCAGGGAGGTCCACGGGTTATGCCGGGATAAAAGAAAAGGTCCTTGGGTTATGCCAGGGAGGTCCACGGGTTATGCCGGGATAAAAGAAAAGGTCCTTGGGTTATGCCAGGGAGGTCCACGGGTTATGCCGGGATAAAAGAAAAGGTCCTTGGGTTATGCCAGGGAGGTCCACGGGTTATGCCGGGATAAAAGAAAAGGTCCTTGGGTTATGCCAGGGAGGTCCACGGGTTATGCCGGGATAAAGAAAAAAGGTCGTTGGGTTATGCCAGGGAGGTCCACGGGTTATGCCTGGATAAAAGAAAAAAGGTCCTTGGGTTATGCAAGGGAGGTCCACGGGTTATGCCAGGATAAAAGAAAAGGTCCTTGGGTTATGCCAGGGAGGTCCACGGGTTATGCTGGGATAAAAGAAAAGGTCCTTGGGTTATGCCAGGGAGGTCCACGGGTTATGCCGGGATAAAAGAAAAGGTCCTTGGCTTATGTCAGGTATGTCCACGGGTTATGGCGGGATAAAAGAAAAAAGGTCCTTGGGTTATGCCAGGGAGGTCCACGGGTTATGCCAGGATAAAAGAAAAAGGTCCTTGGGTTATGCTAGGGAGGTCCACGGGTTATGCCGGGATAAAAGAAAAGGTCCTTGGGTTATGCCAGGGAGGTCCACGGGTTATGACGGGATAAAAGAAAAATGGTTCTTAGGTTTAGCCAGGGAGGTCCACGTGTTATGCCAAGATAAAAGAAAAGTGTCCTTGGGTTATTCCAGGGATGTCCACGGGTTATGCCGGGATAAAAGAAAAGGTCCTTGGGTTATGCTGGGATAAAAGAAAAGGTCATTGGGTTATGCCAGGGAGGTCCACGAGTTATGCCGGGATAAAAGAAAAGGTCCTTGGGTTATGCTAGAGAGGTCCACGGGTTATGCCGAGATAAAAGAAAAAAGGTCCTTGGGTGATGCCAGGGAGGTCCACGGGTTATTCTGGGATAAAAGAAAAAAGGTCCTTGGGTTATGCCAGGGAGGTCCACGGGTTATGCCGGAATAAAAGAAAAATGTCCTTGGGTTATGCCAGGGAGGTCCACGGGTTATGCCGGGATAAAAAACAACGGTCCTTGGGATATGCCAGAGAGGTCCACGGGTTATGCCGGGATAAAAGAAAAAGGTCCTTGGGTTATGCCAGGGAGGTCCATGGGTTATGTCGGGATAAAAGAAAAGGTCCTTATGTTATGCCAGAGAGGTCCACGGGTTATGCCGAGATAAAAGAAAAAAGGTCCTTGGGTTATGCCAGGATAAAAGTAAAAGGTCCTTGGGTTATGCCAGGGACGTCCACGGGTTATGCCGGGATAAAAGAAAAGGTCCTTGGCTTATGTCAGGTATGTCCACGGGTTATGGCGGGATAAAAGAAAAAAGGTCCTTGGGTTATGCCAGGGAGGTCCACGGGTTATGCCAGGATAAAAGAAAAAGGTCCTTGGGTTATGCCAAGGAGGTCCACGGGTTATGCCGGGATAAAAGAAAAGGTCCTTGGGTTATGCCAGGGAGGTCCACGGGTTATGCCGGGATAAAAGAAAAACGGTTCTTAGGTTTAGCCAGGGAGGTCCACGTGTTATGCCAGGATAAAAGAAAAATGTCGTTGGGTTATTCCAGGGATGTCCATGGGTTATGCCGGGATAAAAGAAAAGGTCCTTGGGTTATGCTGGGATAAAAGAAAAGGTCCTTGGGTTATGCCTGGGAGGTCCACAGGTTATGCCGGGATAAAAGAAAAGGTCCTTGGGTTATGCTAGAGAGGTCCACGGGTTATGCCGGGATAAAAGAAAAGGTCCTTGGGTTATGCCAGGGAGGTCCACGGGTTATGCCGGGATAAAAGAAAAGGTCCTTGGGTTATGCCAGGAAGGTCCACGGGTTATGCCGGGATAAAGAAAAAAGGTCCTTGGGTTATGCCAGGGAGGTCCACGGGTTATGCCAGGATAAAGAAAAAGGTCCTTGGGTTATGCCAAGGAGGTCCACGGGTTATGCCGGGATAAAAGAAAAGGTCATTGGGTTATGCCAGGGAGGTCCACGGGTTATGCCGGGATAAAAGAAAAACGGTTCTAAGGTTTAGCCAGGGAGGTCCACGTGTTATGCCAGGATAAAAGAAAAATGTCCTTGGGTTATTCCAGGGATGTCCACGGGTTATGCCGGGATAAAAGAAAAGGTCCTTGGGTTATGCTGGGATAAAAGAAAAGGTCCTTGGGTTATGCTAGGGAGGTCCACGGGTTATGCCGGGATAAAAGAAAAGGTCCTTGGGTTATGCTAGAGAGGTCCACGGGTTATGCCGAGATAAAAGAAAAAAGGTCCTTGGGTGATGCCAGGGAGGTCCACCGGTTATTCCGGGATAAAAGAAAAAAGGTCTTTGGGTTATGCTAGGGAGGTCCACGGGTTATGCCGGAATAAAAGAAAAATGTCCTTGGGTTATGCCAGGGAGGTCCACGGGTTATGCCGGGATAAAAGAAAAACGGTCCTTGGGTTATGCCAGGGAGGTCCACGGGTTATGCCGGGATAAAAGAAAAAGGTCCTTGGGTTATGCCAGGGAGGTCCATGGGTTATGTCGGGATAAAAGAAAAGGTCCTTGGGTTATGCCAGAGAGGTCCACGGGTTATGCCGAGATAAAAGAAAAAAGGTCCTTGGGTTATGCCAGGGAGGTCCACGGGTTATGCCAGGATAAAAGAAAAAGGTCCTTGGGTTATGCCAGGGAGGTCCACGGGTTATGCCGGGATAAAAGAAAAGGTCCTTGGCTTATGTCAGGTATGTCCACGGGTTATGGCGGGATAAAAGAAAAATGGTCCTTGGGTTATGCAAGGGAGGTCCACGGGTTATGCCAGGATAAAAGAAAAAGGTCCTTGGGTTATGCCAGGGAGGTCCACGGGTTATGCCGGGATAAAAGAAAAGGTCCTTGGGTTATACCAGGGAGGTCCACGGGTTATGCCGGGATAAAAGAAAAACGGTTCTTAGGTTTAGCCAGGGAGGTCCACGTGTTATGCCAGGATAAAAGAAAAATGTCCTTGGGTTATTCCAGGGATGTCGACGGGTTATGCCGGGATAAAAGAAAAGGTCCTTGGGTTATGCTGGGATAAAAGAAAAGGTCCTTGGGTTATGCCAGGGAGGTCCACAGGTTATGCCGGGATAAAAGAAAAGGTCCTTGGGTTATGCTAGAGAGGTCCACGGGTTATGCCGGGATAAAAGAAAAGGTCCTTGGGTTATGCCAGGGAGGTCCACGGGTTATGCCGGGATAAAATAAAAGGTCCTTGGGTTATGCCAGGAAGGTCCACGGGTTATGCCGGGATAAAGAAAAAAGGTCCTTGGGTTATGCCAGGGAGGTCCACGGGTTATGCCAGGATAAAAGAAAAAGGTCCTTGGGTTATGCCAGGGAGGTCCACGGGTTATGCCGGGATAAAAGAAAAGGTCCTTGGGTTATGCCAGGGAGGTCCACGGGTTATGCTGGGATAAAAGAAAAACGGTTCTTAGGATTAGCCAGGGAGGTCCACGTGTTATGCCAGGATAAAAGAAAAATGTCCTTGGGTTATTCCAGGGATGTCCACGGGTTATGCCGGGATAAAAGAAAATGTCCTTGGGTTATGCTGGGATAAAAGAAAAGGTCCTTGGGTTATGTCAGGGAGGTCCACGGGTTATGCCGGGATAAAAGAAAAGGTCCTTGGGTTATGCCAGGGAGGTCCACGGGTTATGCCGGGATAAAAGAAAAGGTCCTTGGGTTATGCCAGGGAGGTCCACGGGTTATGCCGGGATAAAAGAAAAGGTCCTTGGGTTATGCCAGGGAGGTCCACGGGTTATGCCGGGATAAAGAAAAAAGGTCCTTGGGTTATGCCAGGGAGGTCCACGGGTTATGCCTGGATAAAAGAAAAAGGTCCTTGGGTTATGCTAGGGAGGTCCATGGGTTATGTCGGGATAAAAGAAAAGGTCCTTGGGTTATGCCAGAGAGGTCCACGGGTTATGCCGAGATAAAAGAAAAAAGGTCCTTGGGTTATGCCAGGGAGGTCCACGGGTTATGCCAGGATAAAAGAAAAAGGTCCTTGGGTTATGCCAGGGAGGTCCACGGGTTATGCCGGGATAAAAGAAAAGGTCCTTGGCTTATGTCAGGTATGTCCACGGGTTATGGCGGGATAAAAGAAAAATGGTCCTTGGGTTATGCAAGGGAGGTCCACGGGTTATGCCAGGATAAAAGAAAAAGGTCCTTGGGTTATGCCAGGGAGGTCCACGGGTTATGCCGGGATAAAAGAAAAGGTCCTTGGGTTATGCCAAGGAGGTCCACGGGTAATGCCGGGATAAAAGAAAAACGGTTCTTAGGTTTAGCCAGGGAGGTCCACGTGTTATGCCAGGATAAAAGAAAAATGTCCTTGGGTTATTCCAGAGATGTCCACGGGTTATGCCGGGTTAAAAGAAAAGGTCCTTGGGTTATGCTGGGATAAAAGAAAAGGTCCTTGGGTTATGCCAGGGAGGTCCACGGGTTATGCCGGGATAAAAGAAAAGGTACTTGGGTTATGCCGGGATAAAAGAAAAGGTCCTTGGGTTATGCCAGGGAGGTCCACGGGTTATGCCGGGATAAAAGAAAAGGTCCTTGGGTTATGCCAGGAAGGTCCACGGGTTATGCCGGGATAAAGAAAAAAGGTCCTTTGGTTATGCCAGGGAGGTCCACGGGTTATGCCAGGATAAAAGAAAAAGGTCCTTGGGTTATGCCAGGGAGGTCCACGGGTTATGCCGGGATAAAAGAAAAGGTCCTTGGGTTATGCCAGGGAGGTCCACGGGTTATGCTGGGATAAAAGAAAAACGGTTCTTAGGTTTAGCCAGGGAGGTCCACGTGTTATGTCGGGATAAAAGAAAAGGTCCTTGGGTTATGCCAGAGAGGTCCACGGGTTATGCCGAGATAAAAGAAAAAAGGTCCTTGGGTTATGCCAGGGAGGTCCACGGGTTATGCCAGGATAAAAGAAAAAGGTCCTTGGGTTATGCCAGGGAGGTCCACGGGTTATGCCGGGATAAAAGAAAAGGTCCTTGGCTTATGTCAGGTATGTCCACGGGTTATGGCGGGATAAAAGAAAAATGGTCCTTGGGTTATGCAAGGGAGGTCCACGGGTTATGCCAGGATAAAAGAAAAAGGTCCTTGGGTTATGCCAGGGAGGTCCACGGGTTATGCCGGGATAAAAGAAAAGGTCCTTGGGTTATGCCAAGGAGGTCCACGGGTAATGCCGGGATAAAAGAAAAACGGTTCTTAGGTTTAGCCAGGGAGGTCCACGTGTTATGCCAGGATAAAAGAAAAATGTCCTTGGGTTATTCCAGAGATGTCCACGGGTTATGCCGGGATAAAAGAAAAGGTCCTTGGGTTATGCTGGGATAAAAGAAAAGGTCCTTGGGTTATGCCAGGGAGGTCCACGGGTTATGCCGGGATAAAAGAAAAGGTACTTGGGTTATGCCGGGATAAAAGAAAAGGTCCTTGGGTTATGCCAGGGAGGTCCACGGGTTATGCCGGGATAAAAGAAAAGGTCCTTGGGTTATGCCAGGAAGGTCCACGGGTTATGCCGGGATAAAGAAAAAATGTCCTTGGGTTATGCCAGGGAGGTCCACGGGTTATGCCAGGATAAAAGAAAAAGGTCCTTGGGTTATGCCAGGGAGGTCCACGGGTTATGCCGGGATAAAAGAAAAGGTCCTTGGGTTATGCCAGGGAGGTCCACGGGTTATGCTGGGATAAAAGAAAAACGGTTCTTAGGTTTAGCCAGGGAGGTCCACGTGTTATGTCGGGATAAAAGAAAAGGTCCTTGGGTTATGCCAGAGAGGTCCACGGGTTATGCCGAGATAAAAGAAAAAAGGTCCTTGGGTTATGCCAGGGAGGTCCACGGGTTATGCCAGGATAAAAGAAAAAGGTCCTTGGGTTATGCCAGGGAGGTCCACGGGTTATGCCGGGATAAAAGAAAAGGTCCTTGGGTTATGCCAGGGAGGTCCACGGGTTATGCCGGGATAAAAGAAAAGGTCCTTGGGTTATGCCAGGGAGGTCCACGGGTTATGCCGGGATAAAAGAAAAGGTCCTTGGGTTATGCCAGGGAGGTCCACGGGTTATGCCGGGATAAAAGAAAAGGTCCTTGGGTTATGCCAGGGAGGTCCACGGGTTATGCCGGGATAAAAGAAAAGGTCCTTGGGTTATGCCAGGGAGGTCCACGGGTTATTTCGGGATAAAAGAAAAAAGGTCCTTGGGTTATGCCAGGGAGGTCCACGGGTTATGCCGGAATAAAATAAAAATGTCCTTGGGTTATGCCAGGGAGGTCCACGGGTTATGCCGGGATAAAAGAAAAACGGTCCTTGAGTTATGCCAGGGAGGTCCACGGGTTATGTCGGGATAAAAGAAAAAGGTCCTTGGGTTATGCCAGGGAGGTCCATGGGTTATATCGGGATAAAAGAAAAGGTCCTTGGGTTATGCCAGAGAGGTCCACGGGTTATGCCGAGATAAAAGAAAAAAGGTCCTTGGGTTATGCCAGGGAGGTCCACGGGTTATGCCAGGATAAAAGAAAAAGGTCCTTGTGTTATGCCAGGGAGGTCCACGGGTTATGCCGGGATAAAACAAAAGGTCCTTGGCTTATGTCAGGTATGTCCACGGGTTATGACGGGATAAAAGAAAAAAGGTCCTTGGGTTATGCCAGGGAGGTCCACGGGTTATGCCAGGATAAAAGAAAAAGGTCCTTGGGTTATGCCAGGGAGGTCCACGGGTTATGTCGGGATAAAAGAAAAGGTCCTTGGGTTATGCTAGAGAGGTCCACGGGTTATGCCGGGATAAAAGAAAAGGTCCTTGGGTTATGCCAGGGAGGTCCACGGGTTATGCCGGGATAAAGAAAAAAGGTCCTTGGGTTATGCCAGGGAGGTCCACGGGTTATGCCTGGATAAAAGAAAAAAGGTCCTTGGGTTATGCCAGGGAGGTCCACGGGTTATGCCGGGATAAAAGAAAAGGTCCTTGGGTTATGCCAGGGAGGTCCACGGGTTATGCCGGGATAAAAGAAAAGGTCCTTGGGTTATGCCAGGGAGGTCCACGGGTTATGCCGGGATAAAAGAAAAAGGTCCTTGGGTTATGCCAGGGAGGTCCACGGGTTATGCCGGGATAAAAGAAAAACGGTCCTTGAGTTATGCCAGGGAGGTCCACGGGTTATGTCGGGATAAAAGAAAAAGGTCCTTGGGTTATGCCAGGGAGGTCCATGGGTTATATCGGGATAAAAGAAAAGGTCCTTGGGTTATGCCAGAGAGGTCCACGGGTTATGCCGAGATAAAAGAAAAAAGGTCCTTGGGTTATGCCAGGGAGGTCCACGGGTTATGCCAGGATAAAAGAAAAAGGTCCTTGGGTTATGCCAGGGAGGTCCACGGGTTATGCCGGGATAAAAGAAAAGGTCCTTGGCTTATGTCAGGTATGTCCACGGGTTATGACGGGATAAAAGAAAAAAGGTCCTTGGGTTATGCCAGGGAGGTCCACGGGTTATGCCAGGATAAAAGAAAAAGGTCCTTGGGTTATGCCAGGGAGGTCCACGGGTTATGTCGGGATAAAAGAAAAGGTCCTTGGGTTATGCCAGGGAGGTCCACGGGTTATGCCGGGATAAAAGAAAAACGGTTCTTAGGTTTAGCCAGGGAGGTCCACGTGTTATGCCAGGATAAAAGAAAAATGTCCTAGGGTTATTCCAGGGATGTCCACGGGTTATGCCGGGATAAAAGAAAAGGTCCTTGGGTTATGCTGGGATAAAAGAAAAGGTCCTTGGGTTATGCCAGGGAGGTCCACGGGTTATGCCGGGATAAAAGAAAAGGTCCTTGGGTTATGCTAGAGAGGTCCACGGGTTATGCCGGGATAAAAGAAAAGGTCCTTGGGTTATGCCAGGGAGGTCCACGGGTTATGCCGGTATAAAAGAAAAGGTCCTTGGGTTATGCCAGGAAGGTACACGGGTTATGCCGGGATAAAGAAAAAAGGTCCTTGGGTTATGCTAGGGAGGTCCACGGGTTATGCCAGGATAAAAGAAAAAGGTCCTTGGGTTATGCCAGGGAGGTCCACGGGTTATGCCGGGATAAAAGAAAAGATCCTTGGGTTATGCCAGGGAGGTCCACGGGTTATGCCGTGATAAAAGAAAAACGGTTCTTAGGTTTAGCCAGGGAGCTCCACGTGTTATGCCAGGATAAAAGAAAAATGTCCTTGGGTTATTCCAGGGATGTCCACGGGTTATGCCGGGATAAAAGAAAATGTCCTTGGGTTATGCTGGGATAAAAGAAAAGGTCCTTGGGTTATGCCAGGGAGGTCCACGGGTTATGCCGGGATAAAAGAAAAGGTCCTTGGGTTATGCTAGAGAGGTCCACGGGTTATGCCGGGATAAAAGAAAAGGTCCTTGGGTTATGCCAGGAAGGTCCACGGGTTATGCCGGGATAAAGAAAAAAGGTCCTTGGGTTATGCCAGGGAGGTCCACGGGTTATGCCTGGATAAAAGAAAAAAGGTCCTTGGGTTATGCCAGGGAGGTCCACGGGTTATGCCGGGATAAAAGAAAAGGTCCTTGGGTTATGCCAGGGAGGTCCACGGGTTATGCCGGGATAAAAGAAAAGGTCCTTGGGTTATGCCAGGGAGGTCCACGGGTTATGCCGGGATAAAAGAAAAAGGTCCTTGGGTTATGCCAGGGAGGTCCACGGGTTATGCCGGGATAAAAGAAAAACGGTCCTTGAGTTATGCCAGGGAGGTCCACGGGTTATGTCGGGATAAAAGAAAAAGGTCCTTGGGTTATGCCAGGGAGGTCCATGGGTTATATCGGGATAAAAGAAAAGGTCCTTGGGTTATGCCAGAGAGGTCCACGGGTTATGCCGAGATAAAAGAAAAAAGGTCCTTGGGTTATGCCAGGGAGGTCCACGGGTTATGCCAGGATAAAAGAAAAAGGTCCTTGGGTTATGCCAGGGAGGTCCACGGGTTATGCCGGGATAAAAGAAAAGGTCCTTGGCTTATGTCAGGTATGTCCACGGGTTATGACGGGATAAAAGAAAAAAGGTCCTTGGGTTATGCCAGGGAGGTCCACGGGTTATGCCAGGATAAAAGAAAAAGGTCCTTGGGTTATGCCAGGGAGGTCCACGGGTTATGTCGGGATAAAAGAAAAGGTCCTTGGGTTATGCCAGGGAGGTCCACGGGTTATGCCGGGATAAAAGAAAAACGGTTCTTAGGTTTAGCCAGGGAGGTCCACGTGTTATGCCAGGATAAAAGAAAAATGTCCTAGGGTTATTCCAGGGATGTCCACGGGTTATGCCGGGATAAAAGAAAAGGTCCTTGGGTTATGCTGGGATAAAAGAAAAGGTCCTTGGGTTATGCCAGGGAGGTCCACGGGTTATGCCGGGATAAAAGAAAAGGTCCTTGGGTTATGCTAGAGAGGTCCACGGGTTATGCCGGGATAAAAGAAAAGGTCCTTGGGTTATGCCAGGGAGGTCCACGGGTTATGCCGGTATAAAAGAAAAGGTCCTTGGGTTATGCCAGGAAGGTACACGGGTTATGCCGGGATAAAGAAAAAAGGTCCTTGGGTTATGCTAGGGAGGTCCACGGGTTATGCCAGGATAAAAGAAAAAGGTCCTTGGGTTATGCCAGGGAGGTCCACGGGTTATGCCGGGATAAAAGAAAAGATCCTTGGGTTATGCCAGGGAGGTCCACGGGTTATGCCGTGATAAAAGAAAAACGGTTCTTAGGTTTAGCCAGGGAGCTCCACGTGTTATGCCAGGATAAAAGAAAAATGTCCTTGGGTTATTCCAGGGATGTCCACGGGTTATGCCGGGATAAAAGAAAATGTCCTTGGGTTATGCTGGGATAAAAGAAAAGGTCCTTGGGTTATGCCAGGGAGGTCCACGGGTTATGCCGGGATAAAAGAAAAGGTCCTTGGGTTATGCTAGAGAGGTCCACGGGTTATGCCGGGATAAAAGAAAAGGTCCTTGGGTTATGCCAGGAAGGTCCACGGGTTATGCCGGGATAAAGAAAAAAGGTCCTTGGGTTATGCCAGGGAGGTCCACGGGTTATGCCTGGATAAAAGAAAAAAGGTCCTTGGGTTATGCCAGGGAGGTCCACGGGTTATGCCGGGATAAAAGAAAAGGTCCTTGGGTTATGCCAGGGAGGTCCACGGGTTATGCCGGGATAAAAGAAAAGGTCCTTGGGTTATGCCAGGGAGGTCCACGGGTTATGCCGGGATAAAAGAAAAAGGTCCTTGGGTTATGCCAGGGAGGTCCACGGGTTATGCCGGGATAAAAGAAAAACGGTCCTTGAGTTATGCCAGGGAGGTCCACGGGTTATGTCGGGATAAAAGAAAAAGGTCCTTGGGTTATGCCAGGGAGGTCCATGGGTTATATCGGGATAAAAGAAAAGGTCCTTGGGTTATGCCAGAGAGGTCCACGGGTTATGCCGAGATAAAAGAAAAAAGGTCCTTGGGTTATGCCAGGGAGGTCCACGGGTTATGCCAGGATAAAAGAAAAAGGTCCTTGGGTTATGCCAGGGAGGTCCACGGGTTATGCCGGGATAAAAGAAAAGGTCCTTGGCTTATGTCAGGTATGTCCACGGGTTATGACGGGATAAAAGAAAAAAGGTCCTTGGGTTATGCCAGGGAGGTCCACGGGTTATGCCAGGATAAAAGAAAAAGGTCCTTGGGTTATGCCAGGGAGGTCCACGGGTTATGTCGGGATAAAAGAAAAGGTCCTTGGGTTATGCCAGGGAGGTCCACGGGTTATGCCGGGATAAAAGAAAAACGGTTCTTAGGTTTAGCCAGGGAGGTCCACGTGTTATGCCAGGATAAAAGAAAAATGTCCTAGGGTTATTCCAGGGATGTGCACGGGTTATGCCGGGATAAAAGAAAAGGTCCTTGGGTTATGCTGGGATAAAAGAAAAGGTCCTTGGGTTATGCCAGGGAGGTCCACGGGTTATGCCGGGATAAAAGAAAAGGTCCTTGGGTTATGCTAGAGAGGTCCACGGGTTATGCCGGGATAAAAGAAAAGGTCCTTGGGTTATGCCAGGGAGGTCCACGGGTTATGCCGGTATAAAAGAAAAGGTCCTTGGGTTATGCCAGGAAGGTACACGGGTTATGCCGGGATAAAGAAAAAAGGTCCTTGGGTTATGCTAGGGAGGTCCACGGGTTATGCCAGGATAAAAGAAAAAGGTCCTTGGGTTATGCCAGGGAGGTCCACGGGTTATGCCGGGATAAAAGAAAAGATCCTTGGGTTATGCCAGGGAGGTCCACGGGTTATGCCGTGATAAAAGAAAAACGGTTCTTAGGTTTAGCCAGGGAGCTCCACGTGTTATGCCAGGATAAAAGAAAAATGTCCTTGGGTTATTCCAGGGATGTCCACGGGTTATGCCGGGATA
Organism: Nicotiana sylvestris; assembly: GCF_000393655.2. Taxonomy (NCBI): domain Eukaryota; kingdom Viridiplantae; phylum Streptophyta; class Magnoliopsida; order Solanales; family Solanaceae; genus Nicotiana; species Nicotiana sylvestris. The sequence goes on along the minus strand of NC_091060.1, from coordinate 46,908,572 downwards.
AAAGAAAATGTCCTTGGGTTATGCTGGGATAAAAGAAAAGATCCTTGGGTTATGCCAGGGAGGTCCACGGGTTATGCCGGGATAAAAGAAAAGGTCCTTGGGTTATGCTAGAGAGGTCCACGGGTTATGCCGGGATAAAAGAAAAGGTCCTTGGGTTATGCCAGGGAGGTCCACGGGTTATGCCGGGATAAAAGAAAAGGTCCTTGGGTTATGCCAGGGAGGTCCACGGGTTATGCCGGGATAAAGAAAAAAGGTCATTGGGTTATGCCAGGGACGTCCACGGGTTATGCCTGGATAAAAGAAAAAAAGTCCTTGGGTTATGCCAGGGAGGTCCACGGGTTATGCCGGGATAAAAGAAAAGGTCCTTGGGTTATGCCAGGGAGGTCCACGGGTTATGCCGGGATAAAAGAAAAGGTCCTTGGGTTATGCCAGGGAGGTCCACGGGTTATGCCGGGATAAAAGAAAAGGTCCTTGGCTTATGTCAGGTATGTCCACGGGTTATGGCGGGATAAAAGAAAAAAGGTCCTTGGGTTATGCCAGGGAGGTCCAAGGGTTATGCCGGGATAAAAGAAAAGGTCCTTGGGTTATGCCAGGGAGGTCCACGGGTTATGCCGGGATAAAAGAAAAGGTCCTTGGGTTATGCCAGGGAGGTCCACGGGTTATGCCGGGATAAAAGAAAAACGGTTCTTAGGTTTAGCCAGGGAGGTCCACGTGTTATGCCAGGATAAAAGAAAAATGTCCTTGGGTTATTCCAGGGATGTCCACGGGTTATGCCGGGATAAAAGAAAAGGTCCTTGGGTTATGCTGGGATAAAAGAAAAGGTCCTTGGGTTATGCCAGGGAGGTCCACGAGTTATGTCGGGATAAAAGAAAAGGTCCTTGGGTTATGCTAGAGAGGTCCACCGGTTATGCCGAGATAAAAGAAAAAAGGTCCTTGGTGATGCAAGGGAGGTCCACGGGTTATTCCGGGATAAAAGAAAAAGGTCCTTGGGTTATGCTAGGGAGGTCCACGGGTTATGCCGGAATAAAAGAAAAACGTCCTTGGGTTATGCCAGGGAGGTCCACGGGTTATGCCGGGGTAAAAGAAAAAGTCCTTGGGTTATGCCAGGGAGGTCCACGGGTTATGCCGGGATAAAAGAAAAGGTCCTTGGCTTATGTCAGGTATGTCCACGGGTTATGGCGGGATAAAAGAAAAAAGGTCCTTGGGTTATGCCAGGGAGGTCCACGGGTTATGCCAGGATAAAAGAAAAAGGTCCTTGGGTTATGCCAGGGAGGTCCACGGGTTATGCCGGGATAAAAGAAAAGGTCCTTGGGTTATGCCAGGGAGGTCCACGGGTTATGCCGGGATAAAAGAAAAGGTCCTTGGGTTATGCCAGGGAGGTCCACGGGTTATGCCGGGATAAAGAAAAAAGGTCCTTGGGTTATGCAAGGGAGGTCCACGGGTTATGCCTGGATAAAAGAAAAAAGGTCCTTGGGTTATGCCAGGGAGGTCCACGGGTTATGCCGGGATAAAAGAAAAGGTCCTTGGGTTATGCCAGGGAGGTCCACGGGTTATGCCGGGATAAAAGAAAAGGTCCTTGGGTTATGCCAGGGAGGTCCACGGGTTATGCCGGGATAAAAGAAAAAGGTCCTTGGGTTATGCCAGGGAGGTCCACGGGTTATGCCGGGATAAAAGAAAAGGTTCTTGGGTTATGCCAGGGAGGTCCACGGGTTATGCCGGGATAAAAGAAACACGGTTCTTAGGTTTAGCCAGGGAGGTCCACGTGTTATGCCAGGATAAAAGAAAAATGTCCTTGGGTTATTCCAGGGATGTCCACGGGTTATGCCGGGATAAAAGAAAAGGTCCTTGGGTTATGCCAGGGAGGTCCACGGGTTATGTCGGGATAAAAGAAAAGGTCCTTGAGTTATGCCAGGGAGGTCCACGGGTTATGCCGAGATAAAAGAAAAAAGGTCCTTGGGTTATGCTAGGGAGGTCCACGGGTTATGCCGGGATAAAAGAAAAAAAGGTTCTTGGGTTTAGCCAGGGAGGTCCACGGGTTATGCCAGGATAAAAGAAAAAAGGTCCTTGGGTTATGCCATGGAGGTCCACGGGTTATGCCGGGATAAAAGAAAAGGTCCTTTGGTTATGACAGGGAGATCCACGGGTTATTCCGAGATAAAAGAAAAAAGGTCCTTGGGTTATGCCAGGGAGGTCCACGGGTTATGCCGGGATAAAATAAAAAGGTCCTTGGGTTATGTCAGGGAGGTCCACGGGTTATGCCGGGATAAAAGAAAAAAGGTCCTTGGGTTATGCCAGGGAGGTCCACGGGTTATGCCGGGATAAAAGAAAAAAGGTCCTTGGGTTATGCCAGGGAGGTCCACGGGTTATGCCGGGATAAAAGAAAAAGGTCCTTGGGTTATGCCAGGGAGGTCCACGGGTTATGCCGGGATAAAAGAAAAGGTCCTTGGGTTATGCCAGGGAGGTCCACGGGTTATGCCGGGATAAAAGAAAAGGTCCTTGGCTTATGTCAGGTATGTCCACGGGTTATGGCGAGATAAAAGAAAAAAGGTCCTTGGGTTATGCCAGGGAGGTCCACGGGTTATGCCAGGATAAAAGAAAAAGGTCCTTGGGTTATGCCAGGGAGGTCCACGGGTTATGCCGGGATAAAAGAAAAGGTCCTTGGGTTATGCCAGGGAGGTCCACGGGTTATGCCGGGATAAAAGAAAAGGTCCTTGGGTTATGCCAGGGAGGTCCACGGGTTATGCCGGGATAAAAGAAAAGGTCCTTGGGTTATGCCAGGGAGGTCCACGGGTTATGCCGGGATAAAAGAAAAGGTCCTTGGGTTATGCCAGGGAGGTCCACGGGTTATGCCGGGATAAAAGAAAAGGTCCTTGGGTTATGCCAGGGAGGTCCACGGGTTATGCCGGGATAAAAGAAAAGGTCCTTGGGTTATGCCAGGGAGGTCCACGGGTTATGCCGGGATAAAAGAAAAGGTCCTTGGGTTATGCCAGGGAGGTCCACGGGTTATGCCGGGATAAAAGAAAAGGTCCTTGGGTTATGCCAGGGAGGTCCACGGGTTATGCCGGGATAAAAGAAAAAAGGTCCTTGGGTTATGCCAGGGAGGTCCACGGGTTATGCCGGGATAAAAGAGAAAGGTCCTTGGGTTATGCTAGAGAGGTCCACGGGTTATGCCGGGATAAAAGAAAAAAGGTCCTTGGGTTATGACATGGAGGTCCACGGGTTATGCCGGGATAAAAGAAAAGGTCCTTGGGTTATGCCAGGGAGATCCACGGGTTATTCCGGGATAAAGAAAAAAGGTCCTTGGGTTATGCCAGGGAGGTCCACGGGTTATGCCGGGATAAAACAAAAAAGGTCCTTGGGTTATGCCAGGGAGGTCCACGGGTTATGCCGGGATAAAAGAAAAACGGTTCTTAGGTTTAGCTAGGGAGGTCCACGTGTTATGCCAGGATAAAAGAAAAATGTCCTTGGGTTATTCCAGGGATGTCCACGGGTTATGTCGGGATAAAAGAAAAGGTCCTTGGGTTATGCCAGGGAGGTCCACGGGTTATGCCGGGATAAAAGAAAAGGTCCTTGGGTTATGCTAGGGAGGTCCACGGGTTATGCCGGGATAAAGAAAAAAGGTCCTTGGGTTATGCCAGGGAGGTCCACGGGTTATGCCGGGATAAATGAAAAAAGGTCCTTGGGTTATGTCAGGGAGGTCCACGGGTTATGCCGGGATAAAAGAAAAAAGGTCCTTGGGTTATGCAAGGGAGGTCCACGGGTAATGCCGGGATAAAAGAAAAAGGTCCTTGGGTTATGCTAGGGAGGTCCACGGGTTATGCCGGGATAAAAGAAAAGGTCCTTGGGTTATGCCAGGGAGGTCCACGGGTTATGCCGGGATAAAAGAAAAGGTCCTTGGGTTATGCTAGGGAGGTCCACGGGTTATGCCGGGATAAAGAAAAAAGGTCCTTGGGTTATGCCAGGGAGGTCCACGGGTTATGCCGGGATAAATGAAAAAAGGTCCTTGGGTTATGTCAGGGAGGTCCACGGGTTATGCCGGGATAAAAGAAAAAGGTCCTTGGGTTATGCCAGGGAGGTCCACGGGTTATGCCGGGATAAAAGAAAAAAGGTCCTTGGGTTATGTCAGGGAGGTCCACGGGTTATGCCAGGATAAAAGAAAAAGGTCCTTGGGTTATGCCAGGGAGGTCCACGGGTTATGCCGGGATAAAAGAAAAGGTCCTTGGGTTATGCCAGGGAGGTCCACGGGTTATGCCGGGATAAAAGAAAAGGTCCTTGGGTTATGCTAGGGAGGTCCACGGGTTATGCCGGGATAAAGAAAAAAGGTCCTTGGGTTATGCCAGGGAGGTCCACGGGTTATGCCGGGATAAATGAAAAAAGGTCCTTGGGTTATGTCAGGGAGGTCCACGGGTTATGCCGGGATAAAAGAAAAAAGGTCCTTGGGTTATGCAAGGGAGGTCGACGGGTTATGCCGGGATAAAAGAAAAAGGTCCTTGGGTTATGCCAGGGAGGTCCACGGGTTATGCCGGGATAAAATAAAAGTTCCTTGGGTTATGCCAGAGAGGTCCACGGGTTATGCCGAGATAAAAGAAAAAAGGTCCTTGGGTTATGCCAGGGAGGTCCACGGGTTATGCCAGGATAAAAGAAAAAGGTCCTTGGGTTATGCCAGGGAGGTCCACGGGTTATGTCGGGATAAAAGAAAAGGTCCTTGGGTTATGCCAGAGAGGTCCACGGGTTATGGCGGGATAAAAGAAAAAAGGTCCTTGGGTTATGCAAGGGAGGTCCACGGGTTATGCCAGGATAAAAGAAAAAGGTCCTTGGGTTATGCCAGGGAGGTCCACGGGTTATGCCGGGATAAAAGAAAAGGTCCTTGGGTTATGCCAGGGAGGTCCACGGGTTATGCCGGGATAAAAGAAAAACGGTTCTTAGGTTTAGCCAGGGAGGTCCACGTGTTATGCCAGGATAAAAGAAAAATGTCCTTGGGTTATTCCAGGGATGTCCATGGGTTATGCCGGGATAAAAGAAAAGGTCCTTGGGTTATGCCAGGGAGGTCCACGGGTTATGTCGGGAAAAAAGAAATGGTCCTTGAGTTATGCCAGGGAGGTCCACGGGTTATGCCGAGATAAAAGAAAAAAGGTCCTTGGGTTATGGCAGGGAGGTCCACGGGTTATACCGGGATAAAAGAAAAAAGGTCCTTGGTTTATGCCAGGGAGGTCCACGGGTTATGCGGGGATAAAAGAAAGAAATGGTCCTTGAGTTATGCCAGGGAGGTCCACGGGTTATGCCGAGATAAAAGAAAAAAGGTCCTTGGGTTATGCTAGGGAGGTCCATGGGTTATGTCGGGATAAAAGAAAAGGTCCTTGGGTTATGCCAGGGAGGTCCACGGGTTATGCCGGGATAAAAGAAAAGGTCCTTGGGTTATGCTAGGGAGGTCCACGGGTTATGCCGGGATAAAAGAAAAGGTCCTTGGGTTATGCTAGAGAGGTGCACGGGTTATGCCGAGATAAACGAACAGGTCTTTGGGTTATGCCAGGGAGGTCCACGGGTTATGTCGGGATAAAAGAAAAGGTCCTTGAGTTATGCCAGGGAGGTCCACGGGTTATGCCGAGATAAAAGAAAAAAGGTCCTTGGGTTATGCTAGGGAGGTCCACGGGTTATGCCGGGATAAAAGAAAAAAGGTTCTTGGGTTTAGCCAGGGAGGTCCACGGGTTATGCCAGGATAAAAGATAAAGGTCCTTGGGTTATGCCAGGGAGGTCCACGGGTTATGCCGGGATAAAAGAAAAGGTCATTGGGTTATGCCAGGGACATCCACGGGTTATGCCGGGATAAAGAAAAAAGGTCCTTGGGTTATGCCAGGGAGGTCCACGGGTTATGCCAGGCTAAAACAAAAAATGTCCTTGGGTTATGCCAGGGAGGTCCACGGGTTATGCCGGGATAAAAGAGAAAGGTCTTTGGGTTATGCTAGGGAGGTCCACGGGTTATGCCGGGATAAATGAAAAAAGGTCCTTGGGTTATGTCAGGGAGGTCCACGGGTTATGCCGGGATAAAAGAAAAAAGGTCCTTGGGTTATGCAAGGGAGGTCCACGGGTTATGCCGGGATAAAAGAAAAAGGTCCTTGGGTTATGCCAGGGAGGTCCACGGGTTATGCCGGGATAAGAGAAAATGTCCTTGGGTTATGCCAGTGAGGTCCACGTGTTATGCCGGGATAAAGAAAAAAGGTCCTTGGGTTATGCAAGGGAGGTCCACGGGTTATGCCTGGATAAAAGAAAAAAGGTCCTTGGGTTATGCCAGGGAGGTCCACGGGTTATGCCGGGATAAAAGAAAAGGTCCTTGGGTTATGCCAGGGAGGTCCACGGGTTATGCCTGGATAAAAGAAAAAAGGTTCTTGGGCTATGCTAGGGAGGTCCACGGGTTATGCCGGGATAAAAGAAAAAGGTCCTTGGGTTATGCCAGGGAGGTCAACGGGTTATGCCGGGATAAAAGAAAAGGTCCTTGGGTTATGCCAGGGAGGTCCACGGGTTATGCCGGGATAAAAGAAAAACGGTTCTTAGGTTTAGCTAGGGAGGTCCACGTGTTATGCCAGGATAAAAGAAAAATGTCCTTGGGTTATTCCAGGGATGTCCACGGGTTATGTCGGGATAAAAGAAAAGGTCCTTGGGTTATGCCAGGGAGGTCCACGGGTTATGTCGGGATAAAAGAAAAGGTCCTTGAGTTATGCCAGGGAGGTCCACGGGTTATGCCGAGATAAAAGAAAAAAGGTCCTTGGGTTATGCTAGGGAGGTCCACGTGTTATGCCGGGATAAAAGAAAAAAAGGTTCTTGGGTTTAGCCAGGGAGGTCCACGGGTTATGCCAGGATAAAAGAAAAAAGGTCCTTGGGTTATGCCATGGAGGTCCACGGGTTATGCCGGGATAAAAGAAAAGGTCTTTGGGTTATGCCAGGGAGATCCACGGGTTATTTCGGGATAAAGAAAAAAGGTCCTTGGGTTATGCCAGGGAGGTCCACGGGTTATGCCGGGATAAAACAAAAAAGGTCCTTGGGTTATGCCAGGGAGGTCCACGGGTTATGCCGGGATAAAAGAGAAAGGTCCTTGGGTTATGCTAGGGAGGTCCACGGGTTATGCCGGGATAAAAGAAAAAAGGTCCTTGGGTTATGTCAGGGAGGTCCACGGGTTATGCCGGGATAAAAGAAAAAAGGTCCTTGGGTTATGCAAGGGAGGTCCACGGGTAATGCCGGGATAAAAGAAAAAGGTCCTTGGGTTATGCCAGGGAGGTCCACGGGTTATGCCGAGATAAAATAAAAGTTCCTTGGGTTATGCGAGAGAGGTCTACGGGTTATGCCGAGATAAAAGAAAAAAAGGTCCTTGGGTTATGCCAGGGAGGTCCACGGGTTATGCCAGGATAAAAGAAAAAGGTCATTAGGTTATGTCAGGGAGGTCCACGGGTTATGCCGGGATAAAAGAAAAAGGTCCTTGGGTTATGCCAGGGAGGTCCACGGGTTATGCCGGGATAAAAGAAAAGGTCCTTGGCTTATGTCAGGTATGTCCACGGGTTATGGCGGGATAAAAGAAAAAAGGTCCTTGGGTTATGCCAGGGAGGTCCACGGGTTATGCCAGGATAAAAGAAAAAGGTCCTTGGGTTATGCCAGGGAGGTCCACGGGTTATGCCGGGATAAAAGAAAAGGTCCTTGGGTTATGCCAGGGAGGTCCACGGGTTATGCCGGGATAAAAGAAAAGGTCCTTGGGTTATGCTAGGGAGGTCCACGGGTTATGCCGGGATAAAGAAAAAAGGTCCTTGGGTTATGCCAGGGAGGTCCACGGGTTATGCCGGGATAAATGAAAAAAGGTCCTTGGGTTATGTCAGGGAGGTCCACGGGTTATGCCGGGATAAAAGAAAAAAGGTCCTTGGGTTATGCAAGGGAGGTCCACGGGTTATGCCGGGATAAAAGAAAAAGGTCCTTGGGTTATGCCAGGGAGGTCCACGGGTTATGCCGGGATAAAATAAAAGTTCCTTGGGTTATGCCAGAGAGGTCCACGGGTTATGCCGAGATAATAGAAAAAAGGTCCTTGGGTTATGGTAGGGAGGTCCACGGGTTATGCCAGGATAAAAGAAAAAGGTCCTTGGGTTATGCCAGGGAGGTCCACGGGTTATGCCGGGATAAAAGAAAAGGTCCTTGGCTTATGTCAGGTATGTCCACGGGTTATGGCGGGATAAAAGAAAAAAGGTCCTTGGGTTATGCTAGGGAGGTCCACGGGTTATGCCAGGATAAAAGAAAAAGGTCCTTGGGTTATGCCAGGGAGGTCCACGGGTTATGCCGGGATAAAAGAAAAGGTCCTTGGGTTATGCCAGGGAGGTCCACGGGTTATGCCGGGATAAAAGAAAAGGTCCTTGGGTTATGCTAGGGAGGTCCACGGGTTATGCCAGGATAAAAGAAAAATGTCCTTGGGTTATTCCAGGGATGTCCACGGGTTATGCCGGGATAAAAGAAAAGGTCCTTGGGTTATGCCAGGGAGGTCCACGGGTTATGTCGGGATAAAAGAAAAGGTCCTTGAGTTATGCCAGGGAGGTCCACGGGTTATGCCGAGATAAAAGAAAAAGGTCCTTGGGTTATGCCAGGGAGGTCCATGGGTTATGTCGGGATAAAAGAAAAGGTCCTTGGGTTATGCTAGGGAGGTCCACAAGTTATGCCGGGATAAAAGAAAAGGTCCTTGGGTTATGCTAGGGAGGTCCACGGGTTATGCCGGGATAAAAGAAAAGGTTCTTGGGTTATGCTTTAGAGGTGCACTGGTTATGCCGGGATAAAAGAAAAGGTCCTTGGGTTATGCCAGGGAGGTCCACGGGTTATGCCGGGATAAAAGAAAAAAGGTCCATGAGTTATGCCAGGGAGGTCCACGGGTTATGCCGAGATAAAAGAAAAAAGGTCCTTGGGTTACGCTAGGGAGGTCCACGGGTTATGCCGGGATAAAAGAAAAAAGGTTCTTGGGTTTAGCCAGGGAGGTCCACGGGTTATGCCGGGATAAAAGAAAAGGTCCTTGGGTTATGCAAAGGGAGGTCCACGGGTTATGCCAGGATAAAGAAAAAAGGTCCTTGTGTTTTGCCAGCGAGGTCCACGGGTTATGCCTGGATAAAAGAAAAAAGGTCCTTGGGTTATGCCAGGGAGGTCCACGGGTTATGCCGGGATAAAAGAAAAAAGGTCCTTGGGTGATGCCAGGGAGGTCCACGGGTTATTCCGGGATAAAAGAAAAAAGGTCCTTGGGTTATGCCAAGGAGGTCCACGGGTTATGCCGGGATAAAAGAAAAAGGTCTTTGGGTTATGCCAGGGAGGTCCACGGGTTATGCCGGGATAAAAGAAAAACGGTCCTTAGGTTATGCCAGGGAGGTCCACGGGTTATGCCGGGATAAAAGAAAAAGGTCCTTGGGTTATGCCAGGGAGGTCCATGGGTTATGTCGGGATAAAATAAAAGGTCCTTGGGTTATGCCAGGGAGGTCCACAAGTTATGCCAGGATAAAAGAAAAGGTCCTTGGGTTATGCTAGGGAGGTCCACGGGTTATGCCGGGATAAAAGAAAAGGTTCTTGGGTTATGCTTTAGAGGTGCACGGGTTATGCCGGGATAAAAGAAAAGGTCCTTGGGTTATGCCAGGGAGGTCCACGGGTTATGCCGGGATAAAAGAAAAGGTCCTTGAGTTATGCCAGGGAGGTCCACGGGTTATGCCGAGATAAAAGAAAAAAGGTCCTTGGGTTACGCTAGGGAGGTCCAAGGGTTATGCCGGGATAAAAGAAAAAGGTCCTTCGGTTATGCCACGGAGGTCCACGGGTTATGCCGGGATAAAAGAAAAGGTCCTTGGGTTATGCCAGGGAGGTCCATGGGTTATGTCGGGATAAAATAAAAGGTCCTTGGGTTATGCCAGGGAGGTCCACAAGTTATGCCAGGATAAAAGAAAAGGTCCTTGGGTTATGCTAGGGAGGTCCACGGGTTATGCCGGGATAAAAGAAAAGGTTCTTGGGTTATGCTTTAGAGGTGCACGGGTTATGCCGGGATAAAAGAAAAGGTCCTTGGGTTATGCCAGGGAGGTCCACGGGTTATGCCGGGATAAAAGAAAAGGTCCTTGAGTTATGCCAGGGAGGTCCACGGGTTATGCCGAGATAAAAGAAAAAAGGTCCTTGGGTTACGCTAGGGAGGTCCAAGGGTTATGCCGGGATAAAAGAAAAAGGTCCTTCGGTTATGCCACGGAGGTCCACGGGTTATGCCGGGATAAAAGAAAAGGTCCTTGGGTTATGCAAAGGGAGGTCCACGGGTTATGCCGGGATAAAGAAAAAAGGTCCTTGGGTTATGCCAGGGAGGTCCACGGGTTATGCCGGGATAAAAGAAAAGGTCCTTGGGTTATGCCAGGGAGGTCCACGGGTTATGCCGGGATAAAAGAAAAGGTCCTTGGGTTATGCTAGAGAGGTCCACAGGTTATGCCGAAATAACAAAAAAAGGTCCTTGGGTTATGCCAGGGAGGTCCACGGGTTATGCCGGGATAAAAGGAAAAAGGTCCTTGAGTTATGCCAGATAGATCCACGAGTTATGCCGGGATAAAAGAAAAAGTGCTTGGGTTATGCCAGGGAGGTCCACGGGTTATGCCGGGATAAAAGAAAAGGTCCTTGGGTTAGCCAGGGAGGTCCACGGGTTATGTCGGGATAAAAGAAAAGGTCTTTGAGTTATGTCAGGGAGGTCCACGGGTTATGCCGAGATAAAAGAAAAAAGGTCCTTGGGTTAAGCCAGGGAGGTCCACGGGTTATGCCGGGATAAAAGAAAAAAGGTTCTTGGGTTTAGCTAGGGAGGTCCACGGGTTATTCCAGGATAAAAGAAAAAGGTCCTTGGGTTATGCCAGGGAGGTCCACGAGTTATGCCGGGATAAAAGAAAAGGTCCTTGGGTTATGCCAGGGAGGTCCACGGGTTATGCCGGGATAAAAGGAAAAAGGTCTTTGGGTTATGCCAGGGAGGTCCACGGGTTATGCCGGGATAAAAGAAAAAGGTCATTGGGTTATGCCAGGGAGATCCACGAGTTATGCTGGGATAAAAGAAAAAGTCCTTGGGTTATGCCAGGGAGGTCCACGGGTTATGCCGGGATAAAAGAAAAGGTCCTTGGGTTTTGCCAGGGAGGTCCACGGGTTATGCCGAGATAAAAGAAAAAAGGTCCTTGGGTTATGCCAGGGAGGTCCACGGGTTATGCCGGGATAAAAGAAAAGGTCCTTGGGTTATGCTAGGGAGGTCCACGGGTTATGCCGGGATAAAAGAAAAGGTCCTTGGGTTATGCTAGAGAGGTCCACGGGTTATGCCGAAATAAAAAAAAAGGTCCTTTGGTTATGCCAGGGAGGTCCACGGGTTATGCCGGGATATAAGGAAAAAGGTCCTTGGGTTATGCCAGAGAGATCCACGAGTTATGCCGGGATAAAAGAAAAAGTCCTTGGGTTATGCCAGGGAGGTCCACGGGTTATGCCGGGATAAAAGAAAAGGTCCTTGGGTTAGCCAGGGAGGTCCACGGGTTATGTCGGGATAAAAGAAAAGGTCTTTGAGTTATGTCAGAGAGGTCCACGGGTTATGCCGAGATAAAAGAAAAAAGGTCCTTGGGTTATGCCAGGGAGGTCCACGAATTATGCCGGGATAAAAGAAAAAAGGTTCTTGGGTTTAGTTAGGGAGGTCCACGGGTTATGCCAGGATAAAAGAAAAAGGTCCTTGGGTTATGCTAGGGAGGTCAACGGGTTATGCCGGGATAAAAGAAAAGGTCCTTGGGTTAAGCCAGGGAGGTCCACGGGTTATGTCGGGATAAAAGGAAAAAGGTCCTTGGGTTATGCCAGGGAGGTCCACGGGTTATGCCGGGATAAAATAAAAAGGTCCTTGGGTTATGCCAGGGAGATCCACGAGTTATGCTGGGATAAAAGAAAAAGTCCTTGGGTTATGCCAGGGAGGTCCACGGGTTATGCCGGGATAAAAGGAAAAAGGTCCTTGGGTTATGCCAGAGATATCCACGAGTTATGCCGGGATAAAAGAAAAAGTCCTTGGGTTATGCCAGGGAGGTCCACGGGTTATGCCGGGATAAAAGAATAGGTCCTTGGGTTAGCCAGGGAGGTCCACGGGTTATGTCGGGATAAAAGAAAAGGTCTTTGAGTTATGTTAGGGAGGTCCACGGGTTATGCCGAGATAAAAGAAAAAGGTCCTTGGGTTATGCCAGGGAGGTCCACGGGTTATAACGGGATAAAAGAAAAAAGGTTCTTGGGTTTAGCTAGGGAGGTCCACGGGTTATGCCAGGATAAAAGAAAAAGGTCCTTGGGTTATGCCAGGGAGGTCCACGGGTTATGCCGGGATAAAAGTAAAGGTCCTTGGGTTATGCCAGGGAGGTCCACGGGTTATGCCGGGATAAAAGGAAAAAGGTCCTTGGGTTATGCCAGGGAGGTCCACGGGTTATGCCGGGATAAAAGAAAAAGGTCCTTGGGTTATGCCAGGGAGATCCACGAGTTATGCTGGGATAGAAGAAAAAGTCCTTGGGTTAAGCCAGGGAGGTCCACGGGTTATGCCGGGATAAAAGAAAAGGTCCTTGGGTTATGCCAGGGAGGTCCACGGGTTATGCCGTGATAAAAGAAAAGGTCCTTGGGTTATGCTAGAGAGGTCCACGGGTTATGCCGAAATAAAAAAAAAAAGGTCCATGGGTTATGCCAGGGAGGTCCACGGGTTATGCCGGGATAAAAGAAAAGGTCCTTGGGTTATGCCAGGGAGGTCCACGGGTTATGCCGTGATAAAAGAAAAGGTCCTTGGGTTATGCTAGAGAGGTCCACGGGTTATGCCGAAATAAAAAAAAAAAGGTCCATGGGTTATGCCAGGGAGGTCCACGGGTTATGCCGGGATAAAAGGAAAAAGGTCCTTGGGTTATGCCAGAGAGATCCACGTGTTATGCCGGGATAAAGAAAAAAGGTCCTTTGGTTATGCAAGGGAGGTCCACGGGTTATGCCTGGATAAAAGAAAAGGTCCTTGAGTTATGCCAGGAAGGTCCACGGGTTATGCCGAGATAAAAGAAAAAGGTCCTTGGGTTATGCCAGGGAGGTCCATGGGTTATGTCGGGATAAAAGAAAAGGTCCTTGGGTTATGCTAGGGAGGTCCACAAGTTATGCCGGGATAAAAGAAAAGGTCCTTGGGTTATGCTAGGGAGGTCCACGGGTTATTCCGGGATAAAAGAAAATGTTCTTGGGTTATGCTTTAGAGGTGCACTGGTTATGCCGGGATAAAAGAAAAGGTCTTTGGTTATGCCAGGGAGGTCCACGGGTTATGCCGGGATAAAAGAAAAAAGGTCCATGAGTTATGCCAGGGAGGTCCACGGGTTATGCCGAGATAAAAGAAAAAAGGTCCTTGGGTTACGCTAGGGAGGTCCACGGGTTATGCCGGGATAAAAGAAATAAAGGTTCTTGGGTTTAGCCAGGGAGGTCCACGGGTTATTCCAGGATAAAAGAAAAAGGTCCTTCGGTTATGCCAAGGAGGTCCACGGGTTATGCCGGGATAAAAGAAAAAGGTCTTTGGGTTATGCCAGGGAGGTCCACGGGTTATGCCGGGATAAAAGAAAAACGGTCCTTAGGTTATGCCAGGGAGGTCCACGGGTTATGCCGGGATAAAAGAAAAAGGTCCTTGGGTTATGCCAGGGAGGTCCATGGGTTATGTCGGGATAAAAGAAAAGGTCCTTGGGTTATGCCAGGGAGGTCCACAAGTTATGCCGGGATAAAAGAAAAGGTCCTTGGGTTATGCTAGGGAGGTCCACGGGTTATGCAGGGATAAAAGAAAAGTTTCTTGGGTTATGCTTTAGAGGTGCACGGGTTATGCCGGGATAAAAGAAAAGGTCCTTGGGTTATGCCAGGGAGGTCCACGGGTTATGCCGGGATAAAAGAAAAGGTCCTTGAATTATGCCAGGGAGGTCCACGGGTTATGCCGAGATAAAAGAAAAAAGGTCCTTGGGTTACGCTAGGGAGGTCCAAGGGTTATGCCGGGATAAAAGAAAAAGGTCCTTCGGTTATGCCACGGAGGTCCACGGGTTATGCCGGGATAAAAGAAAAGGTCCTTGGGTTATGCAAAGGGAGGTCCACGGGTTATGCCGGGATAAAGAAAAAAGGTCCTTGTGTTATGCCAGCGAGGTCCACGGGTTATGCCTGGATAAAAGAAAAAAGGTCCTTGGGTTATGCCAGGGAGGTCCACGGGTTATGCCGGGATAAAAGAAAAGGTCCTTGGGTTATGCCAGGGAGGTCCACGGGTTATGCCGGGATAAAAGAAAAGGTCCTTGGGTTATGCCAGGGAGGTCCACGGGTTATGCCGGGATAAAAGAAAAGGTCCTTGGGTTATGCCAGGGAGGTCCACGGGTTATGCCGGGATAAAAGAAAAGGTCCTTGGGTTATGCCAGGGAGGTCCACGGGTTATGCCGGGATAAAAGAAAAGGTCCTTGGGTTATGCCAGGGAGGTCCACGGGTTATGCCGGGATAAAATAAAAGGTCCTTGGGTTAGCTAGGGAGGTCCACGGGTTATGTCGGGATAAAAGAAAAGGTCTTTGAGTTATGTCAGGGAGGTCCACGGGTTATGCCGAGATAAAAGAAAAAAGGTCCTTGGGTTAAGCCAGGGAGGTCCACGGGTTATGCCGGGATAAAAGAAAAAAGGTTCTTGGGTTTAGCTAGGGAGGTCCACGGGTTATGCCAGGATAAAAGAAAAAGGTCCTTGGGTTATGCCAGGGAGGTCCACGAGTTATGCCGGGATAAAAGAAAAGGTCCTTGGGTTATGCCAGGGAGGTCCACGGGTTATGCCGGGATAAAAGGAAAAAGGTCTTTGGGTTATGCCAGGGAGGTCCACGGGTTATGCCGGGATAAAAGAAAAAGGTCATTGGGTTATGCCAGGGAGATCCACGAGTTATGCTGGGATAAAATAAAAAGTCCTTGGGTTATTCCAGGGAGGTCCACGGGTTATGCCGGGATAAAAGAAAAGGTCCTTGGGTTTTGCCAGGGAGGTCCACGGGTTATGCCGAGATAAAAGAAAAAAGGTCCTTGGGTTATGCCAGAGAGGTCCACGGGTTATGCCGGGTTAAAAGAAAAGGTCCTTGGGTTATGCTAGGGAGGTCCACGGGTTATGCCGGGATAAAAGAAAAGTTTCTTGGGTTATGCTTTAGAGGTGCACGGGTTATGCCGGGATAAAAGAAAAGGTCCTTGGGTTATGCCAGGGAGGTCCACGGGTTATGCCGGGATAAAAGAAAAGGTCCTTGAATTATGCCAGGGAGGTCCACGGGTTATGCCGAGATAAAAGAAAAAAGGTCCTTGGGTTACGCTAGGGAGGTCCAAGGGTTATGCCGGGATAAAAGAAAAAGGTCCTTCGGTTATGCCACGGAGGTCCACGGGTTATGCCGGGATAAAAGAAAAGGTCCTTGGGTTATGCAAAGGGAGGTCCACGGGTTATGCCGGGATAAAGAAAAAAGGTCCTTGGGTTATGCCAGGGAGGTCCACGGGTTATGCCTGGATAAAAGAAAAAAGGTCCTTGGGTTATGCCAGGGAGGTCCACGGGTTATGCCGGGATAAAAGAAAAGGTCCTTGGGTTATGCCAGGGAGGTCCACGGGTTATGCCGGGATAAAAGAAAAGGTCCTTGGGTTATGCTAGAGAGGTCCACGGGTTATGCCGAAATAACAAAAAAAGGTCCTTGGGTTATCCCAGGGAGGTCCACGGGTTATGCCGGGATAAAAGGAAAAAGGTCCTTGGGTTATGCCAGATAGATCCACGAGTTATGCCGGGATAAAAGAAAAAGTCCTTGGGTTATGCCAGGGAGGTCCACGGGTTATGCCGGGATAAAATAAAAGGTCCTTGGGTTAGCCAGGGAGGTCCACGGGTTATGTCGAGATAAAAGAAAAGGTCTTTGAGTTATGTCAGGGAGGTCCACGGGTTATGCCGAGATAAAAGAAAAAAGGTCCTTGGGTTAAGCCAGGGAGGTCCACGGGTTATGCCGGGATAAAAGAAAAAAGGTTCTTGGGTTTAGCTAGGGAGGTCCACGGGTTATGCCAGGATAAAAGAAAAAGGTCCTTGGGTTATGCCAGGGAGGTCCACGAGTTATGCCGGGATAAAAGAAAAGGTCCTTGGGTTATGCCAGGGAGGTCCACGGGTTATGCCGGGATAAAAGGAAAAAGGTCTTTGGGTTATGCCAGGGAGGTCCACGGGTTATGCCGGGATAAAAGAAAAAGGTCATTGGGTTATGCCAGGGAGATCCACGAGTTATGCTGGGATAAAAGAAAAAGTCCTTGGGTTATGCCAGGGAGGTCCACGGGTTATGCCGGGATAAAAGAAAAGGTCCTTGGGTTTTGCCAGGGAGGTCCACGGGTTATGCCGAGATAAAAGAAAAAAGGTCCTTGGGTTATGCCAGAGAGGTCCACGGGTTATGCCGGGTTAAAAGAAAAGGTCCTTGGGTTATGCTAGGGAGGTCCACGGGTTATGCCGGGATAAAAGAAAAGGTCCTTGTGTTATGCTAGAGAGGTCCACGGGTTATGCCGAAATAAAAAAAAGGTCCTTGGGTTATGCCAGGGAGGTCCACGGGTTATGCCGGGATAAAAGGAAAAAGGTCCTTGGGTTATGCCAGAAAGATCCACGAGTTATGCCGGGATAAAAGAAAAAGTCCTTGGGTTATGCCAGGGAGGTCCACGGGTTATGCCGGGATAAAAGAAAAGGTCCTTGGGTTATGCTAGAGAGGTCCACGGGTTATGCCGAAATAAAAAAAAAAGGTCCTTGGGTTATGCCAGGGAGGTCCACGGGTTATGCCGGGATAAAAGGAAAAAGGTCCTTGGGTTATGCCAGAAAGATCCACGAGTTATGCCGGGATAAAAGAAAAAGTCCTTGGGTTATGCCAGGGAGGTCCACGGGTTATGACGGGATAAAAGAAAAGGTCCTTGGGTTAGCCAGGGAGGTCCACGGGTTATGTCGGGATAAAAGAAAAGGTCTTTGAGTTATGTCAGAGAGGTCCATGGGTTATGCCGAGATAAAAGAAAAAAGGTCCTTGGGTTATGCCAGGGAGGTCCATGAATAATGCCGGGATAAAAAAAAAAAGGTTCTTTGGTTTAGTTAGGGAGGTCCACAGGTTATGCCAGGATAAAAGAAAAAGGTCCTTGGGTTATGCCAAGGATGTCAACGGGTTATGCCGGGATAAAAGAAAAGGTCCTTGGGTTAAGCCAGGGAGGTCCACGGGTTATGCCGGGATAAAAGGAAAAAGGTCCTTGGGTTATGCCAGGGAGGTCCACGGGTTATGCCGGGATAAAATAAAAAGGTCCTTGGGTTATGCCAGGGAGATCCACGAGTTATGCTGGGATAAAAGAAAAAGTCCTTGGGTTATGCCAGGGAGGTCCACGGGTTATGCCGGGATAAAAGGAAAAAGGTCCTTGGGTTATGCCAGAGAGATCCACGAGTTATGCCGGGATAAAAGAAAAAGTCCTTGGGTTATGCCAGGGAGGTCCACGGGTTATGCCGGGATAAAAGAAAAGGTCCTTGGGTTAGCCAGGGAGGTCCAAGGGTTATAACGGGATAAAAGAAAAAAGGTTCTTGGGTTTAGCTAGGGAGGTCCACGGGTTATGCCAGGATAAAAGAAAAAGGTCCTTGGGTTATGTCAGGGAGGTCCACGGGTTATGCCGGGATAAAAGTAAAGGTCATTGGGTTATGCCAGGGAGGTCCACGGGTTATGCCGGGATAAAAGGAAAAAGGTCCTTGGGTTATGCCAGGGAGGTCCACGGGTTATGCCGGGATAAAAGAAAAAGGTCCTTGGGTTATGCCAGGGAGATCCACGAGTTATGCTGGGATAGAAGAAAAAGTCCTTGGGTTAAGCCAGGGAGGTCCACGGGTTATGCCGGGATAAAAGAAAAGGTCCTTGGGTTATGCCAGGGAGGTCCACGGGTTATGCCGGGATAAAAGAAAAGGTCCTTGGGTTATGCTAGAGAGGTCCACGGGTTATGCCGAAATAAAAAAAAAGGTCCATGGGTTATGCCAGGGAGGTCCACGGGTTATGCCGGGATAAAAGGAAAAAGGTCCTTGGGTTATGCCAGAGAGATCCACGTGTTATGCCGGGATGAAGAAAAAAGGTCCTTGGGTTATGCAAGGGAGGTCCACGGGTTATGCCTGTATAAAAGAAAAGGTCCTTGAGTTATGCCAGGAAGGTCCACGGGTTATGCCGAGATAAAAGAAAAAGGTCCTTGGGTTATGCTAGGGAGGTCCATGGGTTATGTCGGGATAAAAGAAAAGGTCCTTGGGTTATGCTAGGGAGGTCCACAAGTTATGCCGGGATAAAAGAAAAGGTCCTTGGGTTATGCTAGGGAGGTCCACGGGTTATTCCGGGATAAAAGAAAAGGTTCTTGGGTTATGCTTTAGAGGTGCACTGGTTATGCCGGGATAAAAGAAAAGGTCCTTGGGTTATGCCAGGGAGGTCCACGGGTTATGCCGGGATAAAAGAAAAAAGGTCCATGAGTTATGCCAGGGAGGTCCACGGGTTATGCCGAGATAAAAGAAAAAAGGTCCTTGGGTTACGCTAGGGAGGTCCACGGGTTATGCCGGGATAAAAGAAAAAAAGGTTCTTGGGTTTAGCCAGGGAGGTCCACGGGTTATGCCAGGATAAAAGAAAAAGGTCCTTCGGTTATGCCAAGGAGGTCCACGGGTTATGCCGGGATAAAAGGAAAAAGGTCCTTGGGTTATGCCAGGGAGGTCCACGGGTTATGCCGGGATAAAAGAAAAAGGTCCTTGGTTTATGCCAGGGAGATCCACGAGTTATGCTGGGATAGAAGAAAATGTCCTTGGGTTAAGCCAGGGAGGTCCACGGGTTATGCCGGGATAAAAGAAAAGGTCCTTGGGTTATGCCAGGGAGGTCCACGGGTTATGACGGGATAAAAGAAAAGGTCATTGGGTTATGCTAGAGAGGTCCACGGGTTATGCCGAAATAAAAAAAAAAGGTCCATGGGTTATGCCAGGGAGGTCCACGGGTTATGCCGGGATAAAAGGAAAAAGGTCCTTGGGTTATGCCAGAGAGATCTACGTGTTATGCCGGGATAAAGAAAAAAGGTCCTTGGGTTATGCAAGGGAGGTCCACGGGTTATGCCTGTATAAAAGAAAAGGTCCTTGAGTTATGCCAGGAAGGTCCACGGGTTATGCCGAGATAAAAGAAAAAGGTCCTTGGGTTATGCCAGGGAGGTCCATGGGTTATGTCGGGATAAAAGAAAAGGTCCTTGGGTTATGCTAGGGAGGTCCACAAGTTATGCCGGGATAAAAGAAAAGGTCCTTGGGTTATGCTAGGGAGGTCCACGGGTTATTCCGGGATAAAAGAAAAGGTTCTTGGGTTATGCTTTAGAGGTGCACTGGTTATGCCGGGATAAAAGAAAAGGTCCTTGGGTTATGCCAGGGAGGTCCACGGGTTATGCCGGGATAAAAGAAAAAAGGTCCATGAGTTATGCCAGGGAGGTCCACGGGTTATGCCGAGATAAAAGAAAAAAGGTCCTTGGGTTACGCTAGGGAGGTCCACGGGTTATGCCGGGATAAAAGAAAAAAAGGTTCTTGGGTTTAGCCAGGGAGGTCCACGGGTTATGCCAGGATAAAAGAAAAAGGTCCTTCGGTTATGCCAAGGAGGTCCACGGGTTATGCCGGGATAAAAGAAAAGGTCCTTGGGTTATGCAAAGGGAGGTCCACGGGTTATGCCAGGATAAAGAAAAAAGGTCCTTGTGTTTTGCCAGCGAGGTCCACGGGTTATGCCTGGATAAAAGAAAAAAGGTCCTTGGGTTATGCCAGGGAGGTCCACGGGTTATGCCGGGATAAAAGAAAAAAGGTCCTTGGGTGATGCCAGGGAGGTCCACGGGTTATTCCGGGATAAAAGAAAAAGGTCCTTGGGTTATGCCAAGGAGGTCTACGGGTTATGCCGGGATAAAAGAAAAAGGTCTTTGGGTTATGCCAGGGAGGTCCACGGGTTATGCCGGGATAAAAGAAAAACGGTCCTTAGGTTATGCCAGGGAGGTCCACGGGTTATGCCGGGATAAAAGAAAAAGGTCCTTGGGTTATGCCAGGGAGGTCCATGGGTTATGTCGGGATAAAAGAAAAGGTCCTTGGGTTATGCCAGGGAGGTCCACAAGTTATGCCGGGATAAAAGAAAAGGTCCTTGGGTTATGCTAGGGAGGTCCACGGGTTATGCCGGGATAAAAGAAAAGGTTCTTGGGTTATGCTTTAGAGGTGCACGGGTTATGCCGGGATAAAAGAAAAGGTCCTTGGGTTATGCCAGGGAGGTCCACGGGTTATGCCGGGATAAAAGAAAAGGTCCTTGAATTATGCCAGGGAGGTCCACGGGTTATGCCGAGATAAAAGAAAAAAGGTCCTTGGGTTACGCTAGGGAGGTCTAAGGGTTATGCCGGGATAAAAGAAAAAGGTCCTTCGGTTATGCCACGGAGGTCCACGGGTTATGCCGGGATAAAGAAAAAAGGTCCTTGTGTTATGCCAGCGAGGTCAACGGGTTATGCCTGGATAAAAGAAAAAAGGTCCTTGGGTTATGCCAGGGAGGTCCACGGGTTATGTCGGGATAAAAGAAAAGGTCCTTGGGTTATGCCAGGGAGGTCCACGGGTTATGCCGGGATAAAAGAAAAGGTCCTTGGGTTATGCTAGAGAGGTCCACGGGTTATGCCGAAATAACAAAAAAAGGTCCTTGGGTTATCCCAGGGAGGTCCACGGGTTATGCCGGGATAAAAGGAAAAAGGTCCTTGGGTTATGCCAGATAGATCCACGAATTATGCCGGGATAAAAGAAAAAGTCCTTGGGTTATGCCAGGGAGGTCCACGGGTTATGCCGGGATAAAATAAAAGGTCCTTGGGTTAGCCACGGAGGTCCACGGGTTATATCGGGATAAAAGAAAAGGTCTTTGAGTTATGTCAGGGAGGTCCACGGGTTATGCCGAGATAAAAGAAAAAAGGTCCTTGGGTTAAGCCAGGGAGGTCCACGGGTTATGCCGGGATAAAAGAAAAAAGGTTCTTGGGTTTAGCTAGGGAGGTCCACGGGTTATGCCAGGATAAAAGAAAAAGGTCCTTGGGTTATGCCAGGGAGGTCCACGAGTTATGCCGGGATAAAAGAAAAGGTCCTTGGGTTATGCCAGGGAGGTCCACGGGTTATGCCGGGATAAAAGGAAAAAGGTCTTTGGGTTATGCCAGGGAGGTCCACGGGTTATGCCGGGATAAAAGAAAAAGGTCATTGGGTTATGCCAGGGAGATCCACGAGTTATGCTGGGATAAAAGAAAAAGTCCTTGGGTTATGCCAGGGAGGTCCACGGGTTATGCCGGGATAAAAGAAAAGGTCCTTGGGTTTTGCCAGGGAGGTCCACGGGTTATGCCGGGATAAAAGAAAAAGGTCCTTGGGTTATGCCAGGGAGGTCCACGGGTTATGCCGGGATAAAAGAAAAGGTCCTTGGGTTATGCTAGGGAGGTCCACGGGTTATGCCGGGATAAAAGAAAAGGTCCTTGGGTTATGCTAGAGAGGTCCACGGGTTATGCCGAAATAAAAAAAAAAGGTCCTTGGGTTATGCCAGGGAGGTCCACGGGTTAGGCCGGGATAAAAGGAAAAAGGTCCTTGGGTTATGCCAGAGAGATCCACGAGTTATGCCGGGATAAAAGAAAAAGTCCTTGGGTTATGCCAGGGAGGTCCACGGGTTATGCCGGGATAAAAGAAAAGGTCCTTGGGTTAGCCAGGGAGGTCCACGGGTTGTGTCGGGATAAAAGAAAAGGTCTTTGAGTTATGTCAGAGAGGTCCACGGGTTATGCCGAGATAAAAGAAAAAAGGTCCTTAGGTTATGCCAGGGAGGTCCACGAATTATGCCGGGATAAAAGAAAAAAGGTTCTTGGGTTTAGTTAGGGAGGTCCACGGGTTATGCCAGGATAAAAGAAAAAGGTCCTTTGGTTATGCCAGGGATGTCAACGGGTTATGCCGGGATAAAAGAAAAGGTCCTTGGGTTAAGCCAGGGAGGTCCACGTGTTATGCCGGGATAAAAGGAAAAAGGTCCTTGGGTTATGCCAGGGAGGTCCACGGGTTATGCCGGAATAAAATAAAAAGGTCCTTGGGTTATGCCAGGGAGATCCACGAGTTATGCTGGGATAAAAGAAAAAGTCCTTGGGTTATGCCAGGGAGGTCCACGGGTTATGCCGGGATAAAAGGAAAAAGGTCCTTGGGTTATGCCAGAGAGATCCACGAGTTATGCCGGGATAAAAGAAAAAGTCCTTGGGTTATGCCAGGGAGGTCCACGGGTTATGCCGGGATAAAAGAAAAGGTCCTTGGGTTAGCCAGGGAGGTCCACGGGTTATGTCGGGATAAAAGAAAAGGTCTTTGAGTTATGTTAGGGAGGTCCACGGGTTGTGCCGAGATAAAAGAAAAAAGGTCCTTGGGTTATGCCAGGGAGGTCCACGGGTTATAACGGGATAAAAGAAAAAAGGTTCTTGGGTTTAGCTAGGGAGGTCCACGGGTTATGCCAGGATAAAAGAAAAAGGTCCTTGGGTTATGCCAGGGAGGTCCACGGGTTATGCCGGGATAAAAGTAAAGGTCCTTGGGTTATGCCAGGGAGGTCCACGGGTTATGCCGGGATAAAAGGAAAAAGGTCCTTGGGTTATGCCAGGGAGGTCCACGGGTTATGCCGGGATAAAAGAAAAAGGTCCTTGGGTTATGCCAGGGAGGTCCACGGGTTATGCCGGGATAAAAGAAAAGGTCCTTGGGTTATGCCAGGGAGGTCCACGGGTTATGCCGGGATAAAAGAAAAGGTCCTTGGGTTATGCCAGGGAGGTCCACGGGTTATGCCGGGATAAAAGAAAAGGTCCTTGGGTTATGCTAGAGAGGTCCACGGGTTATGCCGAAATAAAAAAAAAAAGGTCCTTGGTTTATGCCAGGGAGGTCCACGAGTTATGCCGGGATAAAAGGAAAAAGGTCCTTGGGTTATGCCAGAGAGATCCACGAGTTATGTCGGGATAAAAGAAAAAGTCCTTGGGTTATGCCAGGGAGGTCCACGGGTTATGCCGGGATAAAAGAAAAGGTCCTTGGGTTAGCCAGGGAGGTCCACGGGTTATGTTGGGATAAAAGAAAAGGTCTTTGAGTTATGTCAGAGAGGTCCACGGGTTATGCCGAGATAAAATAAAAAAGGTCCTTGGGTTATGCCAGGGAGGTCCACGAATTATGCCGGGATAAAAGAAAAAAGGTTCTTGGGTTTAGTTAGGGAGGTCCACGGGTTATGCCAGGATAAAAGAAAAAGGTCCTTGGGTTATGCCAGGGAGGTCAACGGGTTATGCCGGGATAAAAGAAAAGGTCCTTGGGTTAAGCCAGGGAGGTCCACGGGTTATGCCGGGATAAAAGGAAAAAGGTCCTTGGGTTATGCCAGGGAGGTCCACGGGTTATGCCGGGATAAAATAAAAAGGTCATTGGGTTATGCTAGGGAGATCCACGAGTTATGCTGGGATAAAAGAAAAAGTCCTTGGGTTATGCCAGGGAGGTCCACGGGTTATGCCGGGATAAAAGGAAAAAGGTCCTTGGGTTATGCCAGAGAGATCCACGAGTTATGCCGGGATAAAAGAAAAAGTCCTTGGGTTATGCCAGGGAGGTCCACGGGTTATGCCGGGATAAAAGAAAAGGTCCTTGGGTTAGCCAGGGAGGTCCATGGGTTATGTCAGGATAAAAGAAAAGGTCTTTGAGTTATGTTAGGGAGGTCCACGGGTTATGCCGAGATGAAAGAAAAAAGGTCCTTGGGTTATGCCAGGGAGGTCCACGGGTTATGCCGGGATAAAAGAAAAAAGGTTCTTGGGTTTAGCTAGGGAGGTCCACGGGTTATGCCAGGAAAAAGAAAAAGGTCCTTGGGTTATGCTAGGGAGGTCCACGGGTTATGCCGGGATAAAAGTAAAGGTCCTTGGGTTATGCCAGGGAGGTCCACGGGTTATGCCGGGATAAAAGAAAAGGTCCTTGGGTTTTTCCAGGGAGGTCCACGGGTTATGCCGAGATAAAAGAAAAAAGGTCCTTGGGTTATGCCAGGGAGGTCCACGGGTTATGCCGGGATAAAAGAAAAGGTCCTTGGGTTATGCTAGGGAGGTCCACGGGTTATGCCGGGATTAAAGAAAAGGTCCTTGGGTTATGCTAGAGAGGTCCACAGGTTATGCCGAAATAAAAAAAAAGGTCCTTGGGTTATGCCAGGGAGGTCCACGGGTTATGCCGGGATAAAAGGAAAAAGGTCCTTGTGTTATGCCAGAGAGATCCACGAGTTATGCCGGGATAAAAGAAAAAGTCCTTGGGTTATGCCAGGGAGGTCCACGGGTTATGCCGGGATAAAAGAAAAGGTCCTTGGGTTAGCCAGGGAGGTCCACGGGTTATGTCGGGATAAAAGAAAAGGTCTTTGAGTTATGTCAGGGAGGTCCACGGGTTATGCCGAGATAAAAGAAAAAAGGTCCTTGGGTTAAGCCAGGAGGTCCACGGGTTATGCCGGGATAAAAGAAAAAAGGTTCTTGGGTTTAGCTAGGGAGGTCCACGGGTTATGCCAGGATAAAAGAAAAAGGTCCTTGGGTTATGCCAGGGAGGTCCACGGGTTATGCCGGGATAAAAGAAAAGGTTCTTGGGTTATGCCAGGGAGGTCCACGGGTTATGTCGGGATAAAAGAAAAGGTCTTTGAGTTATGTCAGGGAGGTCCACGGGTTATGCCGAGATAAAAGAAAAAAGGTTCTTGGGTTTAGCTAGGGAGGTCCACGGGTTATGCCAGGATAAAAGAAAAAGGTCCTTGGGTTATGCCAGGGAGGTCCACGAGTTATGCCGGGATAAAAGAAAAGGTCCTTGGGTTATGCCAGGGAGGTCCACGGGTTATGCCGGGATAAAAGGAAAAAGGTCCTTGGGTTATGCCAGGGAGGTCCACGGGTTATGCCGGGATAAAAGGAAAAAGGTCCTTGGGTTATGCCAGAGAGATCCACGAGTTATGCCGGGATAAAAGAAAAAGTCCTTGTGTTATGCCAGAGAGATCCACGAGTTATGCCGGGATAAAAGAAAAAGTCCTTGGGTTATGCCAGGGAGGTCCACGGGTTATGCCGGGATAAAAGAAAAGGTCCTTGGGTTAGCCAGGGAGGTCCACGGGTTATGTCGGGATAAAAGAAAAGGTCTTTGAGTTATGTCAGGGAGGTCCACGGGTTATGCCGAGATAAAAGAAAAAAGGTCCTTGGGTTAAGCCAGGAGGTCCACGGGTTATGCCGGGATAAAAGAAAAAAGGTTCTTGGGTTTAGCTAGGGAGGTCCACGGGTTATGCCAGGATAAAAGAAAAAGGTCCTTGGGTTATGCCAGGGAGGTCCACGGGTTATGCCGGGATAAAAGAAAAGGTTCTTGGGTTATGCCAGGGAGGTCCACGGGTTATGTCGGGATAAAAGAAAAGGTCTTTGAGTTATGTCAGGGAGGTCCACGGGTTATGCCGAGATAAAAGAAAAAAGGTTCTTGGGTTTAGCTAGGGAGGTCCACGGGTTATGCCAGGATAAAAGAAAAAGGTCCTTGGGTTATGCCAGGGAGGTCCACGAGTTATGCCGGGATAAAAGAAAAGGTCCTTGGGTTATGCCAGGGAGGTCCACGGGTTATGCCGGGATAAAAGGAAAAAGGTCCTTGGGTTATGCCAGGGAGGTCCACGGGTTATGCCGGGATAAAAGGAAAAAGGTCCTTGGGTTATGCCAGAGAGATCCACGAGTTATGCCGGGATAAAAGAAAAAGTCCTTGGGTTATGCCAGGGAGGTCCACGGGTTATGCCGGGATAAAAGAAAAGGTCCTTGGGTTAGCCAGGGAGGTCCACGGGTTATGTCGGGATAAAAGAAAAGGTCTTTGAGTTATGTTAGGGAGGTCCACGGGTTATGCCGAGATGAAAGAAAAAAGGTCCTTGGGTTATGGCAGGGAGGTCCACGGGTTATGCCGGGATAAAAGAAAAAAGGTTCTTGGGTTTAGCTAGGGAGGTCCACGGGTTATGCCAGGAAAAAAGAAAAAGGTCCTTGGGTTATGCCAGGGAGGTCCACGGGTTATGCCGGGATAAAAGTAAAGGTCCTTGGGTTATGCCAGGGAGGTCCACGGGTTATGCCGGGATAAAAGGAAAAAGGTCCTTGGGTTATGCCAGGGGGGTCCACGGGTTATGCTGGGATAAAAGAAAAAGGTCCTTGGGTTATGCCTGGGAGATCCACGAGTTATGCTGGGATAGAAGAAAAAGTCCTTGGGTTAAGCCAGGGAGGTCCACGGGTTATGCCGGGATAAAAGAAAAGGTCCTTGGGTTATGCCAGGGAGGTCCACGGGTTATGCCGTGATAAAAGAAAAGGGTCCTTAGGTTATGCCAGGGAGGTCCACGGGTTATGCCGGGATAAAAGAAAAAAGGTTCTTTGGATTAGCTAGGGAGGTCCACGGGTTATGCCAGGATAAAAGAAAAAGGTCCTTGGGTTATGCCTGGGAGGTCCACGGGTTATGCCGGGATAAAAGAAAAGGTCCTTGTGTTATGCCAGGGAGGTACACGGGTTATGCCGGGATAAAAGAAAAGGTCCTTGGGTTATGCCAGGGAGGTCCACGGGTTATGCCGGAATAAAAGAAAAGGTCCTTGGGTTATGCTAGAGAGATCCACGGGTTATGCCGGGATAAAAGAAAAAAGGTCCTCGGGTTATGCCAGGGAGGTCCACGGGTTATGCGGGGATAAAAAAAAAGGTCCTTTGGATATGCCAGGGAGGTCCACGGGTTATGCCGGGATAAAAGAAAAATGGTCCTTGGGTTATGCCAGGGAGGTCCACGGGTTATGTCGGGATAAAAGAAAAGGTCTTTGAGTTATGTCAGGGAGGTCCACGGGTTATGCCGAGATAAAAGAAAAAAGGTCCTTGGGTTAAGCCAGGAGGTCCACGGGTTATGCCGGGATAAAAGAAAAAAGGTTCTTGGGTTTAGCTAGGGAGGTCCACGGGTTATGCCAGGATAAAAGAAAAAGGTCCTTGGGTTATGCCAGGGAGGTCCACGGGTTATGCCGGGATAAAAGAAAAGGTTCTTGGGTTATGCCAGGGAGGTCCACGGGTTATGTCGGGATAAAAGAAAAGGTCTTTGAGTTATGTCAGGGAGGTCCACGGGTTATGCCGAGATAAAAGAAAAAAGGTTCTTGGGTTTAGCTAGGGAGGTCCACGGGTTATGCCAGGATAAAAGAAAAAGGTCCTTGGGTTATGCCAGGGAGGTCCACGAGTTATGCCGGGATAAAAGAAAAGGTCCTTGGGT
This sequence comes from Nicotiana sylvestris, assembly GCF_000393655.2. Classification (NCBI taxonomy): domain Eukaryota; kingdom Viridiplantae; phylum Streptophyta; class Magnoliopsida; order Solanales; family Solanaceae; genus Nicotiana; species Nicotiana sylvestris. Next base: position 46,881,313 of record NC_091060.1, on the reverse strand, counting down.
TATGCCAGGGAGGTCCACGGGTTATGCCGGGATAAAAGGAAAAAGGTCCTTGGGTTATGCCAGGGAGGTCCACGGGTTATGCCGGGATAAAAGAAAAAGGTCATTGGGTTATGCCAGGGAGATCCTCGAGTTATGCTGGGATAAAAGAAAAAGTCCTTGGGTTATGCCAGGGAGGTCCACGGGTTATGCCGGGATAAAAGAAAAGGTCCTTGGGTTATGCCAGGGAGGTCCACGGGTTATGCCGAGATAAAAGAAAAAAGGTCCTTGGGTTATGCCAGGGAGGTCCACGGGTTATGCCGAGATAAAAGAAAAGGTCCTTGGGTTAGCCAGGGAGGTCCACGGGTTATGTCGGGATAAAAGAAAAGGTCTTTGAGTTATGTTAGGGAGGTCCACGGGTTATGCCGAGATGAAAGAAAAAAGGTCCTTGGGTTATGGCAGGGAGGTCCACGGGTTATGCCGGGATAAAAGAAAAAAGGTTCTTGGGTTTAGCTAGGGAGGTCCACGGGTTATGCCAGGAAAAAAGAAAAAGGTCCTTGGGTTATGCCAGGGAGGTCCACGGGTTATGCCGGGATAAAAGTAAAGGTCCTTGGGTTATGCCAGGGAGGTCCACGGGTTATGCCGGGATAAAAGGAAAAAGGTCCTTGGGTTATGCCAGGGGGGTCCACGGGTTATGCTGGGATAAAAGAAAAAAGGTCCTTGGGTTATGCCAGGGAGATCCACGAGTTATGCTGGGATAGAAGAAAAAGTCCTTGGGTTAAGCCAGGGAGGTCCACGGGTTATGCCGGGATAAAAGAAAAGGTCCTTGGGTTATGCTAGAGAGGTCCACGGGTTATGCCGAAATAAAAGGAAAAAGGTCCTTGGGTTATGCCAGGGAGGTCCACGGGTTATGCCGGGATAAAAGGAAAAAGGTCCTTGGGTTATGCCAGAGAGATCCACGAGTTATGCCGGGATAAAAGAAAAAGTCCTTGGGTTATGCCAGGGAGGTCCACGGGTTATGCCGGGATAAAAGAAAAGGTCCTTGGGTTAGCCAGGGAGGTCCACGGGTTATGTCGGGATAAAAGAAAAGGTCTTTGAGTTATGTCAGAGAGGTCCACGGGTTATGCCGAGATAAAAGAAAAAAGGTCCTTGGGTTATGCCAGGGAGGTCCACGAATTATGCCGGGATAAAAGAAAAAAGGTTCTTGGGTTTAGTTAGGGAGGTCCACGGGTTATGCCACGATAAAAGAAAAAGGTCCTTGGGTTATGCCAGGGAGGTCAACGGGTTATGCCGGGATAAAAGAAAAGGTCCTTGGGTTAAGCCAGGGAGATCCACGAGTTATGCTGGGATAAAAGAAAAAGTCCTTGGGTTATGCCAGGGAGGTCCACGGGTTATGCCGGGATAAAAGGAAAAAGGTCCTTGGGTTATGCCAGAGAGATCCACGAGTTATGCCGGGATAAAAGAAAAAGTCCTTGGGTTAGCCAGGGAGGTCCACCGGTTATACCGGGATAAAAGAAAAGGTCCTTGGGTTAGCCAGGGAGGTCCACGGGTTATGTCGGGATAAAAGAAAAGGTTTTTGAGTTATGTCAGGGAGGTCCACGGGTTATGCCGCGATAAAAGAAAAAAGGTCCTTGGGTTATGTCAGGGAGGTCAACGGGTTATGCCGGGATAAAAGAAAAAAGGTTCTTGGGTTTAGCTAGGGAGGTCCACGGGTTATGACAGGATAAAAGAAAAAGGTCTTTGGGTTATGCCAAGGAGGTCCACGGGTTATGCCGGGATAAAAGTAAAGGTCCTTGGGTTATGCCAGGGAGGTCCACGGGTTATGCCGGGATAAAAGGAAAAAGGTCCTTGGGTTATGCCAGGGAGGTCCACGGGTTATGCCGGGATAAAAGAAAAAGGTCCTTGGGTTATGCCAGGGAGATCCACGAAGTTATGCTGGGATAGAAGAAAAAGTCCTTGGGTTAAGCCAGGGAGGTCCACGGGTTATGCCGGGATAAAAGAAAAGGTCCTTGGGTTATGCCAGGGAGGTCCACGGGTTATGCCGAGATAAAAGAAAAAAGGTCCTTAGGTTATGCCAGGGAGGTCCACGGGTTATGCCGGGATAAAAGAAAAAAGGTTCTTGGGATTAGCTAGGGAGGTCCACGGGTTATGCCAGGATAAAAGAAAAAGGTCCTTGGGTTATGCCAGGGAGGTCCACGGGTTATGTCGGGATAAAAGAAAAGGTCCTTGTGTTATGCCAGAGAGGTACACGGGTTATGCCGGGATAAAATAAAAGGTCCTTGGGTTATGCCAGGGAGGTCCACGGGTTATGCCGGAATAAAAGAAAAGGTCCTTGGGTTATGCTAGAGAGATCCACGGGTTATGCCGGGATAAAAGAAAAAAGGTCCTTGGGTTATGTCAGGGAGGTCCACGGGTTATGTCGGGATAAAAGAAAAAAGGTCCACGGGTTATGCCAGGGAGGTCCACGGGTTATGCGGGGATAAAAAAAAAGGTCCTTTGGTTATGCCAGGGAGGTCCACGGGTTATGCCGGGATAAAAGAAAAATGGTCCTTGGGTTATGCCAGGGAGGTCCACGGGTTATGCGGGGATAAAAGAAAAATGGTCCTTAGGTTATGCCAGGGAGGTCCATGGGTTATGTCGGGATAAAAGAAAAGGTCCTTGGGTTATGCCAGGGAGGTCCACGGGTAATGCCGGGATAAAAGAAAAGGTCCTTGGGTTATGCTAGGGAGGTCCACGGGTTATGCCGGGATAAAAGAAAAGGTCCTTGGGTTATGCTAGAGAGGTGCACGGGTTATGCCGGGATAAAAAAAAAGGTCCTTGGGTTATGCCAGAGAGGTCCACGGGTTATGCTGGGATAAAAGAAAAGGTCCTTGAGTTATGCTAGGGAGGTCCACGGGTTATACCGAGATAAAAGAAAAAACGCCCTTGGGTTATGACAGGGAGGTCCACGGGTTATGCCGGGATAAAAGAAAAACGGTTCTTGGGTTTAGCTAGGGAGGTCCACGTGTTATGCCAGGATAAAATAAAAATGTCCTTGGGTTATTCCAGGGATGTCCACGGGTTATTCCGGGATAAAAGAAAAGGTCCTTGGGTTATGCCAGGGAGGTCCACGGGTTATGCTGGGATAAAAGAAAAGGTCCTTGGGTTATGCCAGGGAGGTCCACGGGTTATGCCGGGATAAAAGAAAAGGTCCTTGGGTTATGCTAGAGAGGTCCACAGGTTATGCCGAGATAAAAGAAAAAAGGTCCTTGGGTGATGACAGGGAGGTCCACGGGTTATGCCGGGATAAAAGAAAAAGGTCTTTGGGTTATACCAGGGAGGTCCACGGGTTATGCCGGGATAAAAGAAAAGGTCGTTAGGTTATGTCAAGGAGGTCCACGGGTTATGTCGGGATAAAATAAAAAAGGTCCTTGAGTTATGGAAGGGAGGTCCACGGGTTATGCCGGGATAAAAGAAAAAAGGTCCTTGGTTTATGCCAGGGAGGTCCACGGGTTATGCCGGGATAAAAGAAAAATGGTCCTTGGGTTATGCCAGGGAGGTCCACGGGTTATGCCGGGATAAAAGAAAAATGGTCCTTGAGTTATTCCAGGGAGGTCCATGGGTTATGTCGGGATAAAAGAAAAGGTCCTTGGGTTATGCCAGGGAGGTCCACGGGTAATGCCGGGATAAAAGAAAAGGTCCTTGGGTTATGCTAGGGAGGTCCACGGGTTATGCCGGGATAAAAGAAAAGGTCCTTGGGTTATGCTAGAGAGGTGCACGGGTTATGCCGGGATAAAAGAAAAGGTCCTTAGGTTATGCCAGGGAGGTCCACGGGTTATGCTGGGATAAAAGAAAAGGTCCTTGAGTTATGCTAGGGAGGTCCACGGGTTATGCCGAGATAAAAGAAAAAAGGCCCTTGGGTTATGACAGGGAGGTCCACGGGTTATGCCGGGATAAAAGAAAAACGGTTCTTGGGTTTAGCCAGGGAGGTCCACGTGTTATGCCAGGATAAAAGAAAAATGTCCTTGGGTTATTCCAGGGATGTCCACGGGTTATGCCGGGATAAAAGAAAAGGTCCTTGGGTTATGCCAGGAAGGTCCACGGGTTATGCTGGGATAAAAGAAAAGGTCCTTGGGTTATGCCAGGGAGGTCCACGGGTTATGCCGGGATAAAAGAAAAGGTCCTTGGGTTATGCTAGAGAGGTCCACGGGTTATGCCGAGATAAAAGAAAAAAGGTCCTTGGGTGATGCCAGGGAGGTCCACGGGTTATGCCGGGATAAAAGAAAAAGGTCTTTGGGTTATACCAGGGAGGTCCACGGGTTATGCCGGGATAAAAGAAAAGGTCCTTGGGTTATGTCAGGGAGGTCCACGGGTTATGTCGGGATAAAAGAAAAAAGGTCCTTGGGTTATGGCAGGGAGGTCCACGGGTTATACCGGGTTAAAAGAAAAAAGGTCCTTGGTTTATGCCAGGGAGGTCCACGGGTTATGCGGGGATAAAAGAAAAAAGGTCCTTGGGTTATGCCAGGGAGGTCCACGGGTTATGCCGGGATAAAAGAGAAAGGTCCTTGGGTTATGCCAGGGAGGTCCACGGGTTATGTCGGGATAAATGAATAAAGGTCCTTGGGTTATGTCAGGGAGGTCCACGGGTTATGCCGGGATAAAAGAAAAAAGGTATTTGGTTTATGCAAGGAAGGTCCACGGGTTATGCCGGGATAAAAGAAAAAGGTCCTTGGGTTATGCAAGGGAGGTCCACGGGTTATGCCGGGATAAAATAAAAGTTCCTTGGGTTATGCTAGAGAGGTCGACGGGTTATGCCGAGATAAAAGAAAAAAGGTCCTTGGGATATTCCAGGGAGGTCCACGGGTTCTGCCGAGATAAAAGAAAAAAGGTCCTTGGGTTATGCCAGAGAGGTCCACGGGTTATGCCAGGATAAAAGAAAAAGGTCATTGGGTTATGTCAGGGAGGTCCACGGGTTATGCCGGGATAAAAAAAAGGTCCTTGGGTTATGCCAGGGAGGTTCACGGGTTATGCCAGGATAAAAGAAATGGTCCTTGGCTTATGTCAGGGATGTCCACGGGTTATGGCGGGATAAAAGAAAAAAGGTCCTTGGGTTATGCCAGGGAGGTCCACGGGTTATGCCAGGATAAAAGAAAAAGGTCCTTGGGTTATGCCAGGGAGGTCCACGGGTTATGCCGGGATAAAAGAAAAGGTCCTTGGGTTATGTCAGGGAGGTCCACGGGTTATGCCGGGATAAAAGAAAAGGTCCTTGGGTTATGCCAGGGAGGTCCACGGGTTATGCCAGGATAAAAGAAAAAAGGTCTTTGGGCTATGCCAGGGAGGTCCACGGGTTATGCCGGGATAAAAGGAAAAAGGTCCTTGGGCTATGCCAGGGAGGTCCAAGGGCTATGCCGGGATAAAAGAAAAAGGTCCTTGGGTTATGCCAGGGTGGTCCACGGGTTATGCCGGGATAAAAGAAAAAGGTCTTTGGGTTATACCAGGGAGGTCCATGGGTTATGTCGGGATAAAAGAAAAGGTCCTTGGGTTATGTTAGGGAGGTCCACGGGTTATGCCGGGATAAAAGAAAAGGTCCTTTGGTTATGCCAGGGAGGTCCACGGGTTATGCCGGGATAAAAGAAAAGGTCCTTGGGTTATGCTAGAGAGGTCCACGGGTTATGCCGAGATAAAAGAAAAAAGGTCCTTGGGTGATGCCAGGGAGGTCCACGGGTTATGCCGGGATAAAAGAAAAAGGTCTTTGGGTTATACCAGGGAGGTCCACGGGTTATGCCGGGATAAAAGAAAAGGTCCTTGGGTTATGTCAGGGAGGTCCACGGGTTATGTCGGGATAAAAGAAAAAAGGTCCTTGGGTTATGGCAGGGAGGTCCACGGGTTATACCGGGTTAAAAGAAAAAAGGTCCTTGGTTTATGCCAGGGAGGTCCACGGGTTATGCGGGGATAAAAGAAAAAAGGTCCTTGGGTTATGCCAGGGAGGTCCACGGGTTATGCCGGGATAAAAGAGAAAGGTCCTTGGGTTATGCCAGGGAGGTCCACGGGTTATGTCGGGATAAATGAATAAAGGTCCTTGGGTTATGTCAGGGAGGTCCACGGGTTATGCCGGGATAAAAGAAAAAAGGTATTTGGTTTATGCAAGGAAGGTCCACGGGTTATGCCGGGATAAAAGAAAAAGGTCCTTGGGTTATGCCAGGGAGGTCCACGGGTTATGCCGGGATAAAATAAAAGTTCCTTGGGTTATGCCAGAGAGGTCGACGGGTTATGCCGAGATAAAAGAAAAAAGGTCCTTGGGATATTCCAGGGAGGTCCACGGGTTCTGCCGAGATAAAAGAAAAAAGGTCCTTGGGTTATGCCAGAGAGGTCCACGGGTTATGCCAGGATAAAAGAAAAAGGTCATTGGGTTATGTCAGGGAGGTCCACGGGTTATGCCGGGATAAAAGAAAAAGGTCCTTGGGTTATGCCAGGGAGGTTCACGGGTTATGCCAGGATAAAAGAAAAGGTCCTTGGCTTATGTCAGGGATGTCCACGGGTTATGGCGGGATAAAAGAAAAAAGGTCCTTGGGTTATGCCAGGGAGGTCCACGGGTTATGCCAGGATAAAAGAAAAAGGTCCTTGGGTTATGCCAGGGAGGTCCACGGGTTATGCCGGGATAAAAGAAAAGGTCCTTGGGTTATGTCAGGGAGGTCCACGGGTTATGCCGGGATAAAAGAAAAGGTCCTTGGGTTATGCCAGGGAGGTCCACGGGTTATGCCAGGGAGGTCCACGGGTTATGCCTGGATAAAAGAAAAAAGGTCCTTGGGTTATGCCAGGGAGGTCCACGGGTTATGCCGGGATAAAAGAAAAGGTCCTTGGGTTATGCCAGGGAGGTCCACGGGTTATGCCAGGATAAAAGAAAAAAGGTCTTTGGGCTATGCCAGGGAGGTCCACGGGTTATGCCGGGATAAAAGGAAAAAGGTCCTTGGGCTATGCCAGGGAGGTCCAAGGGCTATGCCGGGATAAAAGAAAAAGGTCCTTGGGTTATGCCAGGGTGGTCCACGGGTTATGCCGGGATAAAAGAAAAAGGTCTTTGGGTTATACCAGGGAGGTCCATGGGTTATGTCGGGATAAAAGAAAAGGTCCTTGGGTTATGTTAGGGAGGTCCACGGGTTATGCCGGGATAAAAGAAAAGGTCCTTTGGTTATGCTAGGGAGGTCCACGGGTTATGCCGGGATAAAAGAAAAGGTCCTTGGGTTATGCTAGAGAGGTGCACAGGTTATGACGGGATAAAAGAAAAGGTCCTTGGGTTATGCCAGGGAGGTCCACGGGTTATGCCGGGATAAAAGAAAAAAGGTTCTTGGGTTTAGCAAGGGAGGTCCACGGGTTATGCCAGGATAAAAGAAAAAGGTCCATGAGTTTTGCCAGGGTGGTCCACGGGTTATGCTGGGATAAAAGAAAAGGTCCTTGGGTTATGCCAGGGAGGTCCACGGGTTATGGCGGGATAAAAGAAAAAAGGTCCTTGGATTATGCTAGGGAGGTCCACGGGTTATGCCAGAATAAAAGAAAAAGGTCCTTGGGTTATGCCAGGGAGGTCCACGGGTTATGCCGGGATAAAAGAAAAGGTCCTTGGGTTATGCCAGGGAGGTCCACGGGTTATGTCGGGATAAAAAAAAAGGTCTTTGGGTTATGACAGGGAGGTCCACGAGTTATGCCGGGATAAAAGAAAAACGGTCCTTGGGTTATGCCAGGGAGGTCCACGGGTTATGCCGGGATAAAAGAAAAAGGTCCTTGGGTTATGCCAGGGAGGTCCATGGGTTATGTCGGGATAAAAGAAAAGGTCCTTGGGTTATGCCAGTGAGGTCCACGGGTTATGCCGGGATAAAAGAAAAGGTCCTTGGGTTATGCTAGGGAGGTCCACGGGTTATGCCGGGATAAAAGAAAAGGTCCTTGGGTTATGCTAGAGAGGTGCACGGGTTATGACGGGATAAAAGAAAAGGTCCTTGGGTTATGCCAGGGAGGTCCACGGGTTATGCCGGGATAAAAGAAAAGGTCCTTGAGTTATGCTAGGGAGGTCCACGGGTTATGCCGAGATAAAAGAAAAAAGGTCCTTGGGTTATGCTAGGGAGGTCCACGGGTTATGCCGGGAAAAAAGAAAAAAAGGTTCTTGGGTTTAGCCAGGGAGGTCCACGGGTTATGCCAGGATAAAAGAAAAAGGTCCTTCGGTTATGCCAGGGAGGTCCACGGGTTATGACGGGATAAAGAAAAAAGGTCCTTGTGTTATTCCAGGGAGGTCCACGAGTTATGCCTGGATAAAAGAAAAAAGGTCCTTGGGTTATGCCAGGGAGGTCCACGGGTTATGCCGGGATAAAAGAAAAGGTCCTTGGGTTATGCCAGGGAGGTCCACGGGTTATGCCGGGATAAAAGAAAAGGTCCTTGGGTTATGCTAGAGAGGTCCACGGGTTATGCCGAAATTAAAAAAAAGGTCCTTGGGTTATGCCAGGGAGGTCCACGGGTTATGCCGGGATAAAAGGAAAAAGGTCCTTGGGTTATGCCAGAGAGATCCACGAGTTATGCCGGGATAAAAGAAAAAGTCCTTGGGTTATGCCAGGGAGGTCCACAGGTTATGCCGGGAAAAAAGAAAAGGTCCTTGGGTTAGCCAGGGAGGTCCATGGGTTATGTCGGGATAAAAGAAAAGGTCCTTGAGTTATGCCAGGGAGGTCCACGGGTTATGCCGAGATAAAAGAAAAAAGGTCCTTGGGTTATGCCATGGAGGTCCACGGGTTATGCCGGGATAAAAGAAAAAAGGTTCTTGGGTTTAGCTAGGGAGGTCCACGGGTTATGCCAGGATAAAAGAAAAAGGTCCATGGGTAATGCCAGGGTGGTCCACGGGTTATGCCGGGATAAAAGAAAAGGTCCTTGGGCTATGCCAGGGAGGTCCACGGGTTATGCCGGGATAAAAGGAAAAAGGTCCTTGGGTTATGCCAGGGGGGTCCACGGGTTATGCCGGGATAAAAGAAAAAAGGTCCTTGAGTTATGCCAGGGAGATCCACGAGTTATGCTGGGATAAAAGAAAAAGTCCTTGGGTTATGCCAGGGAGGTCCACGGGTTATGCTGGGATAAAGAAAAAAGGTCCTTGGGTTATGCCAGGGAGGTCCACGGGTTATGCCTGGATAAAAGAAAAAAGGTCTTTGGGCTATGCCAGGGAGGTCCACGGGTTATGCCGGGATAAAAGGAAAAAGGTCCTTGGGCTATGCCAGGGAGGTCCAATGGCTATGCCGGGATAAAAGAAAAAGGTCCTTGGGTTATGCCAGGGTGGTCCACGGGTTATGCCGGGATAAGAGAAAAAGGTCTTTGGGTTATACCAGGGAGGTCCACGGGTTATGCTGGGATAAAAGAAAAGGTCCTTGGGTTTTGTCAGGGAGGTCCACGGGTTATGCCGGGATAAAAGAAAAAAGGTCCTTGGGTTATGGCAGGGAGGTCCACGGGTTATGCCGGGATAAAAGAAAAAAGGTCCTTGGGTTATGCCAGGGAGGTCCACGGGTTATGCCGGGATAAAAGAAAAAAGGTCCTTGGGTTATGCCAGGGAGGTCCACGGGTTATGCCGGGATAAAAGAAAAAGGTCTTTGGGTTATGCCAGGGTGGTCCACGGGTTATGCCGGGATAAAAGAAAAACGGTCCTTGGGTTATGCTAGGGAGGTCCAAGGGTTATGCCGGGATAAAAGGAAAAAGGTCCTTGGGTTATGCCAGGGAGATCCACGAGTTATGCCGGGATAAAAGAAAAAGTCCTTGGGTTATGCCAGAGAGGTCCACGGGTTATGCCGGGATAAAAGAAAAGGTCCTTGGGTTATGCCAGGGAGGTCCACGGGTTATGCTGGGATAAAAGAAAAAAGGTCCTTGGGTTATGCCAGAGAGGTCCACGGGTTATGCCTAGATAAAAGAAAAAAGGTCCTTGGGTTATGACAGGGAGGTCCACTGGTTATGTCGGGATAAAAGAAAAACGGTTCTTGGGTTTAGCCAGGGAGGTCCACATGTTATGCCAGGATAAAAGAAAAATGTCCTTGGGTTATGCCAGGGAGGTCCACGGGTTATGCCGGGATAAAAGAAAAGGTCCTTGGGTTAGCCAGGGAGGTCCATGGGTTATGTCGGGATAAAAGAAAAGGTCCTTGAGTTATGCCAGGGAGGTCCACGGGTTATGCCGAGATAAAAGAAAAAAGGTCCTTGGGTTATGCCATGGAGGTCCACGGGTTATGCCGGGATAAAAGAAAAAAGGTTCTTGGGTTTAGCTAGGGAGGTCCACGGGTTATGCCAGGATAAAAGAAAAAAGTCCATGGGTTATGCCAGGGTGGTCCACGGGTTATGCCGGGATAAAAGAAAAGGTCCTTGGGTTATGCCAGGGAGGTCCACGGGTTATGCCGGGATAAAAGGAAAAAGGTCCTTGGGTTATGCCAGGGGGGTCCACGGGTTATGCCGGGATAAAAGAAAAAAGGTCCTTGGGTTATGCCAGGGAGATCCACGAGTTATGCTGCGATAAAAGAAAAAGTCCTTGGGTTATGCCAGGGAGGTCCACGGGTTATGCTGGGATAAAGAAAAAAGGTCCTTGGGTTATGCCAGGGAGGTCCACGGGTTATGCCTGGATAAAAGAAAAAAGGTCATTGGGTTATACCAGGGAGGTCCACGGGTTATGCCGGGATAAAAGAAAAGGTCATTGGGTTATGCCAGGGAGGTCCACGGGTTATGCCAGGATAAAAGAAAAAAGGTCTTTGGGCTATGCCAGGGAGGTCCACGGGTTATGCCGGGATAAAAGGAAAAAGGTCCTTGGGCTATGCCAGGGAGGTCCAATGGCTATGCCGGGATAAAAGAAAAAGGTCCTTGGGTTATGCCAGGGTGGTCCACGGGTTATGCCGGGATAAGAGAAAAAGGTCTTTGGGTTATACCAGGGAGGTCCACGGGTTATGCCGGGATAAAAGAAAAGGTCCTTGGGTTATGTCAGGGAGGTCCACGGGTTATGCCGGGATAAAAGAAAAAAGGTCCTTGGGTTATGCAGGGAGGTCCACGGGTTATGCCGGGATAAAAGAAAAAGGTCCTTGGGTTATGCCAGGGAGGTCCACGGGTTATGCCGGGATAAAAGAAAAAAGGTCCTTGGGTTATGCCAGGGAGGTCCACGGGTTATGCCAGGATAAAAGAAAAAGGTCCTTGGGTTATGCCAGGGAGGTCCACGGGTTATGCCGGGATAAAAGAAAAGGTCCTTGGGTTATGCCAGGGAGGTCCACGGGTTATGCCGGGATAAAAGAAAAGGTCCTTGGGTTATGCCACGGAGGTCCACGGGTTATGCCTGGATAAAAGAAAAAAGGTCCTTGGGTTATGCCAGGGAGGTCCACGGGTTATGCCAGGATAAAAGAAAAGGTCCTTGGCTTATGTCAGGGATGTCCACGGGTTATGGCGGGATAAAAGAAAAAAGGTCCTTGGGTTATGCTAGGGAGGTCCACGGGTTATGCCAGGATAAAAGAAAAAGGTCCTTGGGTTATGCCAGGGAGGTCCACGGGTTATGCCAGGATAAAAGAAAAGGTCCTTGGCTTATGTCAGGGATGTCCACGGGTTATGGCGGGATAAAAGAAAAAAGGTCCTTGGGTTATGCTAGGGAGGTCCACGGGTTATGCCAGGATAAAAGAAAAAGGTCCTTGGGATATGCCAGGGAGGTCCACGGGTTATGCCGGGATAAAAGAAAAGGTCCTTGGATTATGTCAGGGAGGTCCACGGGTTATGCCGGGATAAAAGAAAAGGTCCTTGAGTTATGCCAGGGAGGTCCACGGGTTATGCCAGGGAGGTCCACGGGTTATGCCTGGATAAAAGAAAAAAGGTCCTTGGGTTATGCCAGGGAGGTCCACGGGTTATGCCGGGATAAAAGAAAAGGTCCTTGGGTTATGCCAGGGAGGTCCACGGGTTTTGCCAGGATAAAAGAAAAAAGGTCTTTGGGCTATGCCAGGGAGGTCCACGGGTTATGCCGGGATAAAAGGAAAAAGGTCCTTGGGCTATGCCAGGGAGGTCCAAGGGCTATGCCGGGATAAAAGAAAAAGATCCTTGGGTTATGCCAGGGTGGTCCACGGGTTATGCCGGGATAAAAGAAAAAGGTCTTTGGGTTATACCAGGGAGGTCCATGGGTTATGTCGGGATAAAAGAAAAGGTCCTTGGGTTATGTTAGGGAGGTCCACGGGTTATGCCGGGATAAAAGAAAAGGTCCTTTGGTTATGCTAGGGAGGTCCACGGGTTATGCCGGGATAAAAGAAAAGGTCCTTGGGTTATGCTAGAGAGGTGCACGAGTTATGACGGGATAAAAGAAAAGGTCCTTGGGTTATGCCAGGGAGGTCCACGGGTTATGCCGGGATAAAAGAAAAAAGGTTCTTGGGTTTAGCAAGGGAGGTCCACGGGTTATGCCCGGATAAAAGAAAAAGGTCCATGGGTTATGCCAGGGTGGTCCACGGGTTATGCTGGGATAAAAGAAAAGGTCCTTGGGTTATGCCAGGGAGGTCCACGGGTTATGGCGGGATAAAAGAAAAAAAGTCCTTGGATTATGCCAGGGAGGTCCACGGGTTATGCCAGGATAAAAGAAAAAGGTCCTTGGGTTATGCCAGGGAGGTCCACGGGTTATGCCGGGATAAAATAAAAGGTCCTTGGGTTATGCCAGGGAGGTCCACGGGTTATGTCGGGATAAACAAAAAAGGTCTTTGGGTTATGACAGGGAGGTCCACGGGTTATGCCGGGATAAAAGAAAAACGGTCCTTGGGTTATGCCAGGGAGGTCCACGGGTTATGCCGGGATAAAAGAAAAAGGTCCTTGGGTTATGCCAGGGAGGTCCATGGGTTATGTCGTGATAAAAGAAAAGGTCCTTGGGTTATGCCAGGGAGGTCCACGGGTTATGCCGGGATAAAAGAAAAGGTCCTTGGGTATTGCTAGGGAGGTCCACGGGTTATGCCGGGATAAAAGAAAAGGTCCTTGGGTTATGCTAGAGAGGTGCACGGGTTATGACGAGATAAAAGAAAAGGTCCTTGGGTTATGCCAGGGAGGTCCACGGGTTATGCCGGGATAAAAGAAAAGGTCCTTGAGTTATGCCAGGGAGGTCCACGGGTTATGCCGAGATAAAATAAAAAAGGTCCTTGGGTTATGCTAGGGAGGTCCACGGGTTATGCCGGGAAAAAAGAAAAAAAGGTTCTTGCGTTTAGCCAGGGAGGTCCACGGGTTATGCCAGGATAAAAGAAAAAGGTCCTTCGGTTATGCCAGGGAGGTCCACGGGTTATGACGGGATAAAGAAAAAAGGTCCTTGGGTTATGCCAGGGAGGTCCACGGGTTATGCCTGGATAAAAGAAAAAAGGTCATTGGGTTATACCAGGGAGGTCCACGGGTTATGCCGGGATAAAAGAAAAGGTCATTGGGTTATGCCAGGGAGGTCCACGGGTTATGCCAGGATAAAAGAAAAAAGGTCTTTGGGCTATGCCAGGGAGGTCCACGGGTTATGCCGGGATAAAAGGAAAAAGGTCCTTGGGCTATGCCAGGGAGGTCCAATGGCTATGCCGGGATAAAAGAAAAAGGTCCTTGGGTTATGCCAGGGTGGTCCACGGGTTATGCCGGGATAAGAGAAAAAGGTCTTTGGGTTATACCAGGGAGGTCCACGGGTTATGCCGGGATAAAAGAAAAGGTCCTTGGGTTATGTCAGGGAGGTCCACGGGTTATGCCGGGATAAAAGAAAAAAGGTCCTTGGGTTATGGCAGGGAGGTCCACGGGTTATGCCGGGATAAAAGAAAAAAGGTCCTTGGGTTATGCCAGGGAGGTCCACGGGTTATGCCGGGATAAAAGAAAAAAGGTCCTTGGGTTATGCCAGGGAGGTCCACGGGTTATGCCAGGATAAAAGAAAAAGGTCCTTGGGTTATGCCAGGGAGGTCCACGGGTTATGCCGGGATAAAAGAAAAGGTCCTTGGGTTATGCCAGGGAGGTCCACGGGTTATGCCGGGATAAAAGAAAAGGTCCTTGGGTTATGCCACGGAGGTCCACGGGTTATGCCTGGATAAAAGAAAAAAGGTCCTTGGGTTATGCCAGGGAGGTCCACGGGTTATGCCAGGATAAAAGAAAAGGTCCTTGGCTTATGTCAGGGATGTCCACGGGTTATGGCGGGATAAAAGAAAAAAGGTCCTTGGGTTATGCTAGGGAGGTCCACGGGTTATGCCTGGATAAAAGAAAAAAGGTCCTTGGGTTATGCCAGGGAGGTCCACGGGTTATGCCAGGATAAAAGAAAAGGTCCTTGGCTTATGTCAGGGATGTCCACGGGTTATGGCGGGATAAAAGAAAAAAGGTCCTTGGGTTATGCTAGGGAGGTCCACGGGTTATGCCAGGATAAAAGAAAAAGGTCCTTGGGATATGCCAGGGAGGTCCACGGGTTATGCCGGGATAAAAGAAAAGGTCCTTGGGTTATGTCAGGGAGGTCCACGGGTTATGCCGGGATAAAAGAAAAGGTCCTTGAGTTATGCCAGGGAGGTCCACGGGTTATGCCAGGGAGGTCCACGGGTTATGCCTGGATAAAAGAAAAAAGGTCCTTGGGTTATGCCAGGGAGGTCCACGGGTTATGCCGGGATAAAAGAAAAGGTCCTTGGGTTATGCCAGGGAGGTCCACGGGTTTTGCCAGGATAAAAGAAAAAAGGTCTTTGGGCTATGCCAGGGAGGTCCACGGGTTATGCCGGGATAAAAGGAAAAAGGTCCTTGGGCTATGCCAGGGAGGTCCAAGGGCTATGCCGGGATAAAAGAAAAAGATCCTTGGGTTATGCCAGGGTGGTCCACGGGTTATGCCGGGATAAAAGAAAAAGGTCTTTGGGTTATACCAGGGAGGTCCATGGGTTATGTCGGGATAAAAGAAAAGGTCCTTGGGTTATGTTAGGGAGGTCCACGGGTTATGCCGGGATAAAAGAAAAGGTCCTTTGGTTATGCTAGGGAGGTCCACGGGTTATGCCGGGATAAAAGAAAAGGTCCTTGGGTTATGCTAGAGAGGTGCACGGGTTATGACGGGATAAAAGAAAAGGTCCTTGGGTTATGCCAGGGAGGTCCACGGGTTATGCCGGGATAAAAGAAAAAAGGTTCTTGGGTTTAGCAAGGGAGGTCCACGGGTTATGCCCGGATAAAAGAAAAAGGTCCATGGGTTATGCCAGGGTGGTCCACGGGTTATGCTGGGATAAAAGAAAAGGTCCTTGGGTTATGCCAGGGAGGTCCACGGGTTATGGCGGGATAAAAGAAAAAAAGTCCTTGGATTATGCCAGGGAGGTCCACGGGTTATGCCAGGATAAAAGAAAAAGGTCCTTGGGTTATGCCAGGGAGGTCCACGGGTTATGCCGGGATAAAATAAAAGGTCCTTGGGTTATGCCAGGGAGGTCCACGGGTTATGTCGGGATAAACAAAAAAGGTCTTTGGGTTATGACAGGGAGGTCCACGGGTTATGCCGGGATAAAAGAAAAAGGTCCTTGGGTTATGCCAGGGAGGTCCATGGGTTATGTCGTGATAAAAGAAAAGGTCCTTGGGTTATGCCAGGGAGGTCCACGGGTTATGCCGGGATAAAAGAAAAGGTCCTTGGGTATTGCTAGGGAGGTCCACGGGTTATGCCGGGATAAAAGAAAAGGTCCTTGGGTTATGCTAGAGAGGTGCACGGGTTATGACGAGATAAAAGAAAAGGTCCTTGGGTTATGCCAGGGAGGTCCACGGGTTATGCCGGGATAAAAGAAAAGGTCCTTGAGTTATGCCAGGGAGGTCCACGGGTTATGCCGAGATAAAATAAAAAAGGTCCTTGGGTTATGCTAGGGAGGTCCACGGGTTATGCCGGGAAAAAAGAAAAAAAGGTTCTTGCGTTTAGCCAGGGAGGTCCACGGGTTATGCCAGGATAAAAGAAAAAGGTCCTTCAGTTATGCCAGGGAGGTCCACGGGTTATGACGGGATAAAGAAAAAAGGTCCTTGTGTTATGCCAGGGAGGTCCACGAGTTATGCCTGGATAAAAGAAAAAAGGTCCTTGGGTTATGCCAGGGAGGTCCACGGGTTAGGCCGGGATAAAAGAAAAGGTCCTTGGGTTATGCCAGGGAGGTCCACGGGTTATGCCGGGATAAAAGAAAAGGTCCTTGGGTTATGCTACTGAGGTCCACGGGTTATGCCGAAATTAAAAAAAAGGTCCTTGGGTTATGCCAGGGAGGTCCACGGGTTATGCCGGGATAAAAGGAAAAAGGTCCTTGGGTTATGCCAGAGAGATCCACGAGTTATGCCGGGATAAAAGAAAAAGTCCTTGGGTTATGCCAGGGAGGTCCACGGGTTATGCCGGGAAAAAAGAAAAGGTCCTTGGGTTAGCCAGGGAGGTCCATGGGTTATGTCGGGATAAAAGAAAAGGTCCTTGAGTTATGCCAGGGAGGTCCACGGGTTATGCCGAGATAAAAGAAAATAGGTCCTTGGGTTATGCCATGGAGGTCCACGGGTTATGCCGGGATAAAAGAAAAAAGGTTCTTGGGTTTAGCTAGGGAGGTCCACGGGTTATGCCAGGATAAAAGAAAAAGGTCCTTGGGTTATGCCAGGGTGGTCCACGGGTTATGCCGGGATAAAAGAAAAGGTCCTTGGGCTATGCTAGGGAGGTCCACGGGTTATGCCGGGATAAAATGAAAAAGGTCCTTGGGTTATGCCAGGGGGGTCCACGGGTTATGCCGGGATAAAAGAAAAAAGGTCCTTGTGTTATGCCAGGGAGATCCACGAGTTATGCTGGGATAAAAGAAAAAGTCCTTGGGTTATGCCAGGGAGGTCCACGGGTTATGCTGGGATAAAGAAAAAAGGTCCTTGGGTTATGCCAGGGAGGTCCACGGGTTATGCCTGGATAAAAGAAAAAAGGTCATTGGGTTATACCAGGGAGGTCCACGGGTTATGCCGGGATAAAAGAAAAGGTCATTGGGTTATGCAAGGGAGGTCCACGGGTTATGCCAGGATAAAAGAAAAAAGGTCTTTGGGCTATGCCAGGGAGGTCCACGGGTTATGCCGGGATAAAAGGAAAAATGTCCTTGGGCTATGCCAGGGAGGTCCAATGGCTATGCCGGGATAAAAGAAAAAGGTCCTTGGGTTATGCCAGGGTGGTCCACGGGTTATGCCGGGATAAGAGAAAAAGGTCTTTGGGTTATACCAGGGAGGTCCACGGGTTATGCCGGGATAAAAGAAAAGGTCCTTGGGTTATGCCAGGGAGGTCCACGGGTTATGCCGGGATAAAAGAAAAAAGGTCCTTGGGTTATGGCAGGGAGGTCCACGGGTTATGCCGGGATAAAAGAAAAAAGGTCCTTGGGTTATGCCAGGGAGGTCCACGGGTTATGCCGGGATAAAAGAAAAAAGGTCCTTGGGTTATGCCAGGGAGGTCCACGGGTTATGCCGGGATAAAAGAAAAAGGTCTTTGGGTTATGCCAGGGTGGTCCACGGGTTATGCCGGGATAAAAGAAAAACGGTCCTTGGGTTATGCTAGGGAGGTCCAAGGGTTATGCCGGGATAAAAGGAAAAAGGTCTTTGGGTTATGCCAGGGAGATCCACGAGTTATGCCGGGATAAAAGAAAAAGTCCTTGGGTTATGCCAGGGAGGTCGACGGGTTATGCCGGGATAAAAGAAAAGGTCCTTGGGTTATGCCAGGGAGGTCCACGGGTTATGCTGGGATAAAAGAAAAGGTTCTTGAGTTATGCTAGGGAGGTCCACGGGTTATGCCAGGATAAAAGAAAAAAGGTCCTTGGGTTATGCCAGAGAGGTCCACGGGTTATGCCGAGATAAAAGAAAAAAGGTCCTTGGGTTATGACAGGGAGGTCCACTGGTTATGTCGGGATAAAAGAAAAACGGTTCTTGGGTTTAGCCAGGTAAGAAAAAAAAGGTTCTTGGGTTTAGCCAGGGAGGTCCACGGGTTATGCCAGGATAAAAGAAAAAGGTCCTTCGGTTATATCAGGGAGGTCCACGGGTTATGACGGGATAAAGAAAAAAGGTCCTTGTGTTATGCCAGGGAGGTCCACGAGTTATGCCTGGATAAAAGAAAAAAGGTCCTTGGGTTATGCCAGGGAGGTCCACGGGTTATGCCGGGATAAAAGAAAAGGTCCTTGGGTTAGCTAGGGAGGTCCACGGGTTATGTCGGGATAAAAGAAAAGGTCCTTGAGTTATGCCAGGGAGGTCCACGGGTTATGCCAAGATAAAAGAAAAAAGGTCCTTGGGTTATGCCAGGGAGGTCCACGGGTTATGCCGGGATAAAAGAAAAAAGGTCCTTGGGTTATGCCAAGGAGGTCCACGGGTTATGCCGGGATAAAAGAAAAAAGGTCCTTGGGTTATGCCAGGGAGGTCCACGGGTTATGCCGGGATAAAAGAAAAAGGTCTTTGGGTTATGCCAGGGTGGTCCACGGGTTATGCCGGGATAAAAGAAAAACGGTCCTTGGGTTATGCTAGGGAGGTCCAAGGGTTATGCCGGGATAAAAGGAAAAAGGTCCTTGGGTTATGCCAGGGAGATCCACGAGTTATGCCGGGATAAAAGAAAAAGTCCTTGGGTTATGCCAGGGAGGTCCACGGGTTATGCCGGGATAAAAGAAAAGGTCCTTGGGTTACGCCAGGGAGGTCCACGGGTTATGCTGGGATAAAAGAAAAGGTGCTTGAGTTATGCTAGGGAGGTCCACGGGTTATGCCAGGATAAAAGAAAAAAGGTCCTTTGGTTATGCCAGAGAGGTCCACGGGTTATGCCGAGATAAAAGAAAAGGTCCTTGGGTTACGCCAGGGAGGTCCACGGGTTATGCTGGGATAAAAGAAAAGGTGCTTGAGTTATGCTAGGGAGGTCCACGGGTTATGCCAGGATAAAAGAAAAAAGGTCCTTGGGTTATGCCAGAGAGGTCCACGGGTTATGCCGAGATAAAAGAAAAAAGGTCCTTGGGTTATGACAGGGAGGTCCACTGGTTATGTCGGGATAAAAGAAAAACGGTTCTTGGGTTTAGCCAGGGAGGTCCACGTGTTATGCCGGGATAAAAGAAAAATGTCCTTGGGTTATGCCAGGGAGGTCCACGAGTTATGCCGGGATAAAAGAAAAAAGGTCCTTGGGTTATGCCAGGGAGGTCCACGGGTTATGCCGGGATAAAAGAAAAAGGTCTTTGGGTTATGCCAGGGTGGTCCACGGGTTATGCCGGGATAAAAGAAAAACGGTCATTGGGTTATGCTAGGGAGGTCCAAGGGTTATGCCGGGATAAAAGGAAAAAGGTCCTTGGGTTATGCCAGGGAGATCCACGAGTTATGCCGGGATAAAAGAAAAAGTCCTTGGGTTATGCCAGGGAGGTCCACGGGTTATGCCGGGATAAAAGGAAAAAGGTCCTTGGGCTATGCCAGGGAGGTCCAATGGCTATGCCGGGATAAAAGAAAAAGGTCCTTGGGTTATGCCAGGGTGGTCCACGGGTTATGCCGGGATAAGAGAAAAAGGTCTTTGGGTTATACCAGGGAGGTCCACGGGTTATGCCGGGATAAAATAAAAGGTCCTTGGGTTATGTCAGGGAGGTCCACGGGTTATGCCGGGATAAAATAAAAAGGTCCTTGGGTTATGTCAGGGAGGTCCACGGGTTATGCCGGGATAAAAGAAAAAAGGTCCTTGGGTTATGCCAGGGAGGTCCACGGGTTATGCCGGGATAAAAGAAAAAAGGTCCTTGGGTTATGCCAGGGAGGTCCACGGGTTATGCCGGGATAAAAGAAAAAGGTCTTTGGGTTATGCCAGGGTGGTCCACGGGTTATGCCGGGATAAAAGAAAAACGGTCCTTGGGTTATGCTAGGGAGGTCCAAGGGTTATGCCGGGATAAAAGGAAAAAGGTCTTTGGGTTATGCCAGGGAGATCCACGAGTTATGCCGGGATAAAAGAAAAAGTCCTTGGGTTATGCCAGGGAGGTCGACGGGTTATGCCGGGATAAAAGAAAAGGTCCTTGGGTTATGCCAGGGAGGTCCACGGGTTATGCTGGGATAAAAGAAAAGGTTCTTGAGTTATGCTAGGGAGGTCCACGGGTTATGCCAGGATAAAAGAAAAAAGGTCCTTGGGTTATGCCAGAGAGGTCCACGGGTTATGCCGAGATAAAAGAAAAAAGGTCCTTGGGTTATGACAGGGAGGTCCACTGGTTATGTCGGGATAAAAGAAAAACGGTTCTTGGGTTTAGCCAGGTAAGAAAAAAAAGGTTCTTGGGTTTAGCCAGGGAGGTCCACGGGTTATGCCAGGATAAAAGAAAAAGGTCCTTCGGTTATATCAGGGAGGTCCACGGGTTATGACGGGATAAAGAAAAAAGGTCCTTGTGTTATGCCAGGGAGGTCCACGAGTTATGCCTGGATAAAAGAAAAAAGGTCCTTGGGTTATGCCAGGGAGGTCCACGGGTTATGCCGGGATAAAAGAAAAGGTCCTTGGGTTAGCTAGGGAGGTCCACGGGTTATGTCGGGATAAAAGAAAAGGTCCTTGAGTTATGCCAGGGAGGTCCACGGGTTATGCCAAGATAAAAGAAAAAAGGTCCTTGGGTTATGCCAGGGAGGTCCACGGGTTATGCCGGGATAAAAGAAAAAGGTCCTTGGGTTATGCCAAGGAGGTCCACGGGTTATGCCGGGATAAAAGAAAAAAGGTCCTTGGGTTATGCCAGGGAGGTCCACGGGTTATGCCGGGATAAAAGAAAAAGGTCTTTGGGTTATGCCAGGGTGGTCCACGGGTTATGCCGGGATAAAAGAAAAACGGTCCTTGGGTTATGCTAGGGAGGTCCAAGGGTTATGCCGGGATAAAAGGAAAAAGGTCCTTGGGTTATGCCAGGGAGATCCACGAGTTATGCCGGGATAAAAGAAAAAGTCCTTGGGTTATGCCAGGGAGGTCCACGGGTTATGCCGGGATAAAAGAAAAGGTCCTTGGGTTACGCCAGGGAGGTCCACGGGTTATGCTGGGATAAAAGAAAAGGTGCTTGAGTTATGCTAGGGAGGTCCACGGGTTATGCCAGGATAAAAGAAAAAAGGTCCTTTGGTTATGCCAGAGAGGTCCACGGGTTATGCCGAGATAAAAGAAAAGGTCCTTGGGTTACGCCAGGGAGGTCCACGGGTTATGCTGGGATAAAAGAAAAGGTGCTTGAGTTATGCTAGGGAGGTCCACGGGTTATGCCAGGATAAAAGAAAAAAGGTCCTTGGGTTATGCCAGAGAGGTCCACGGGTTATGCCGAGATAAAAGAAAAAAGGTCCTTGGGTTATGACAGGGAGGTCCACTGGTTATGTCGGGATAAAAGAAAAACGGTTCTTGGGTTTAGCCAGGGAGGTCCACGTGTTATGCCGGGATAAAAGAAAAATGTCCTTGGGTTATGCCAGGGAGGTCCACGGGTTATGCCGGGATAAAAGAAAAAAGGTCCTTGGGTTATGCCAGGGAGGTCCACGGGTTATGCCGGGATAAAAGAAAAAGGTCTTTGGGTTATGCCAGGGTGGTCCACGGGTTATGCCGGGATAAAAGAAAAACGGTCATTGGGTTATGCTAGGGAGGTCCAAGGGTTATGCCGGGATAAAAGGAAAAAGGTCCTTGGGTTATGCCAGGGAGATCCACGAGTTATGCCGGGATAAAAGAAAAAGTCCTTGGGTTATGCCAGGGAGGTCCACGGGTTATGCCGGGATAAAAGAAAAGGTCCTTGGGTTATGCCAGGGAGGTCCACGGGTTATGCCGGGATAAAAGAAAAAAGGTCCTTGGGTTATGCCAGGGAGGTCCACGGGTTATGCCGGGATAAAAGAAAAAGTCCTTGGGTTATGCCATGGAGGTCCATGGGTTATGTCGGGATAAAAGAAAAGGTCCTTGGGTTATGCCAGAGAGGTCCACGGGTTATGCCGGGATAAAAGAAAAGGTCCTTGGGTTATGCTATGGAGGTCCACGGGTTATGCTGAGATAAAAGAAAAGGTCCTTGAGTTATGCTAGGGAGGTCCACGGGTTATGCCAGGAAAAAAGAAAAAGGTCCTTGGGTTATGCCAGGGAGGTCCACGGGTTATGCCAGGATAAAAGAACAACGGTCCTTGGGTTATGCCAGGGAGGTCCACGGGTTATGCCGGGATAAAATAAAGGTCCTTGAGTTATGCAGGGAGGTCCATGGGTTATGTCGGGATAAAAGAAATGGTCCTTGTGTTATGCCAGGGAGGTCCACGGGTTATGCCGGGATAAAAGAAAAGGTCCTTGGGTTATGCCAGGAAGGTCCACGGGTTATGCCGGAATAAAAGAAAAGGTCCTTGGGTTATGCTAGAGAGATCCACGGGTTATGCCGGGATAAAAGAAAAAAGGTCCTTGGGTTATGTCAGGGAGGTCCACGAGTTATGCCGGGATAAAAGAAAAAAGGTCCACGGGTTATGCCAGGGAGGTCCACGGGTTATGCCGGGATAAAAGAAAAAGGTCCTTTGGTTATGCCAGGGAGGTCCACGGGTTATGACGGGATAAAAGAAAAATGGTCCTTGGGTTATGCCAGGGAGGTCCACGGGTTATGCCGGGATAAAAGAAAAGGTCCTTGGGTTATGCTAGAGAGGTCCACGGGTTATGCCAAAATAAAAAATAAAAAAAAGGTCTTGGGTTATGCCAGAGAGGTCCACGGGTTATACCGGGATAAAAGGAAAAAGGTCCTTGGGTTATGCCAGAGAGATCCACGAGTTATGCCGGGATAAAAGAAAAAGTCCTTGGGTTATGCCAGGGAGGTCCACGGGTAATGCCGGGATAAAAGAAAAGGTCCTTGGGTTAGCCAGGGAGGTCCACGGGTTATGTCGGGATAAAAGAAAAGGTCCTTGAGTTATTCCAGGGAGGTCCACGGGTTATGCCGAGATAAAAGAAAAAAGGTCCTTGGGTTATGCTAGGGAGGTCCACGGGTTATGCCGGGATAAAAGAAAAAAGGTTCTTGGGTTTAGCTAGAGAGGTCCACGGGTTATGCCAGGATAAAAGAAAAAGGTCCTTGGGTTATTCCAGGGAGGTCCACGGGTTATGCCGGATAAAAGGAAAAAGATCCTTGGGTTATGCCAGGGAGGTCCACGGGTTATGCCGGGATAAAAGAAAAAGGTCCTTGGGTTATGCCAGGGAGAAAAAGTCCTTGGGTTATGCCAGGGAGGTCCACGGGTTATGCCGGGATAAAAGAAAAGGTCCTTGGGTTATGCCAGGGAGGACCACGGGTTATGCCGGGATAAAAGAAAAAGGTCATTGGGTTATGCCAGGGAGGTCCACGGGTTATGCCGGGATAAAAGAAAAGGTCCTTGGGTTATGCCAGGGAGGTCCACGGGTTATGCCGGGATAAAAGAAAAGGTCCTTGGGTTATGCTAGGAGGTCCACGGGTTATGATGGGATAAAAGAAAAATGGTCCTTGGGTTATGCCAGGGAGGTCCACGGGTTATGCCGGGATAAAAGAAAAATGGTCCTTGGGTTATGCCAGGGAGGTCCATGGGTTATGTCGGGATAAAAGAAAAGGTCCTTGGGTTATGCCAGGGAGGTCCACGGATTATGCCGGGATAAAAGAAAAGGTCCTTGGGTTATGCTAGGGAGGTCCACGGGTTATGCCGGGATAAAAGAAAAGGTCCTTGGGTTATGCTAGAGAGGTGCACGGGTTATGCCAGGATAAAAGAAAAGGTCCTTGGGTTATGACAGGGAGGTCCACGGGTTATGCTGGGATAAAAGAAAAGGTCCTTGAGTTATGCTAGGGAGGTCCACGGGTTATGCCGAGATAAAAGAAAAAAGGTCCTTGGGTTATGATAGGGAGGTCCACGGGTTATGCCGGGATAAAAGAAAAACGGTTCTTGGGTTTAGCCAGGGAGGTCCACGTGTTATGCCAGGATAAAAGAAAAATGTCCTTGGGTTATTCTAGGGTTGTCCACGAGTTATGCCGGGATAAAAGAAAAGGTCCTTGGGTTATGCCAGGGAGGTCCACGGGTTATGATGGGATAAAAGAAAAATGGTCCTTGGGTTATGCCAGGGAGGTCCACGGGTAATGCCGGGATAAAAGAAAAATGGTCCTTGGGTTATGCCAGGGAGGTCCATGGGTTATGTCGGGATAAAAGAAAAGGTCCTTGGGTTATGCCAGGGAGGTCCACGGATTATGCCGGGATAAAAGAAAAGGTCCTTGGGTTATGCTAGGGAGGTCCACGGGTTATGCCGGGATAAAAGAAAAGGTCCTTGGGTTATGCTAGAGAGGTGCACGGGTTATGCCAGGATAAAAGAAAAGGTCCTTGGATTATGCCAGGGAGGTCCACGGGTTATGCTGGGATAAAAGAAAAGGTCCTTGAGTTATGCTAGGGAGGTCCACGGGTTATGCCGAGATAAAAGAAAAAAGGTCCTTGGGTTATGACAGGGAGGTCCACGGGTTATGCCGGGATAAAAGAAAAACGGTTCTTGGGTTTAGCCAGGGAGGTCCACGTGTTATGCCAGGATAAAAGAAAAATGTCCTTGGGTTATTCTAGGGTTGTCCACGGGTTATGCCGGGATAAAAGAAAAGGTCCTTGGGTTATGCCAGGGAGGTCCACGGGTTATGCTGGGATAAAAGAAAAGGTCCTAGGGTTATGCCAGGGAGGTCCACGGGTTATGCCGGGATAAAAGAAAAGGTCCTTGGGTTATGCTAGGGAGGTCCACGGGTTATGCCGGAATAAAAGAAAAGGTCTTTGGGTTATGCTAGAGAGATCCACAGGTTATGCCGGGATAAAAGAAAAAAGGTCCTTGGGTTATGTCAGGGAGGTCCACGGGTTATGCCGGGATAAAAGAAAAAAGGTCCACGGTTTATGCTAGGGAGGTCCACGGGTTATGCTGGGATAAAAGAAAAAGGTCCTTTGGTTATGCCAAGGAGGTCCAAGGGTTATGATGGGATAAAAGAAAAATGGTCCTTGGGTTATGCCAGGGAGGTCCACGGGTTATGCCGGGATAAAAGAAAAGGTCCTTGGGTTATGCTAGAGAGATCCACGGGTTATGCCGGGATAAAAGAAAAAAGGTCCTTGGGTTATGTCAGGGAGGTCCACGGGTTATGCCGGGATAAAAGAAAAAAGGTCCACGGGTTATGCCAGGGAGGTCAACGGGTTATGCCGGGATAAAATAAAAAGGTCCTTTGGTTATGCCAGGGAGGTCCACGGGTTATGACGGGATAAAATAAAAATGGTCCTTTGGTTATGCCAGGGAGGTCCACGGGTTATGCCGGGATAAAAGAAAAGGTCCTTGGGTTATGCTAGAGAGGTCCACGGGTTATGCCGAAATAAAAAATAAAAAAAAGGTCTTGGGTTATGCCAGGGAGGTCCACGGGTTATACCGGGATAAAAGGAAAAAGGTCCTTGGGTTATGCCAGAGAGATCCACGAGTTATGCCGGGATAAAAGAAAAAGTCCTTGGGTTATGCCAGGGAGGTCCACGGGTTATGCCGGGATAAAAGAAAAGGTCCTTGGGTTAGCCAGGGAGGTCCACGGGTTATGTCGGGATAAAAGAAAAGGTCCTTGAGTTATTCCAGGGAGGTCCACGGGTTATGCCGAGATAAAAGAAAAAAGGTCCTTGGGTTATGCTAGGGAGGTCCACGGGTTGTGCCGGGATAAAAGAAAAAAGGTTCTTGGGTTTAGCTAGAGAGGTCCACGGGTTATGCCAGGATAAAAGAAAAAGGTCCTTGGGTTATTCCAGGGAGGTCCACGGGTTATGCCGGGATAAAAGGAAAAAGGTCCTTGGGTTATGCCAGGGAGGTCCACGGGTTATGCCGGGATAAAAGAAAAAGGTCCTTGGGTTATGCCAGGGAGAAAAAGTCCTTGGGTTATGCCAGGGAGGTCCACGGGTTATGCCGGGATAAAAGAAAATGTCCTTGGGTTATGCCAGGGAGGACCACGGGTTATGCCGGGATAAAAGAAAAAGGTCATTGGGTTATGCCAGGGAGGTCCACGGGTTATGCCGGGATAAAAGAAAAGGTCCTTGGGTTATGCCAGGGAGGTCCACGGGTTATGTCGGGATAAAAGAAAAAGGTCATTGGGTTATGCCAGGGAGGTCCACGGGTTATGCCGGGATAAAAGAAAAGGTCCTTGGGTTAGCCAGGGAGGTCCACGGGTTATGTCGGGATAAAAGAAAAGGTCCTTGAGTTATTCCAGGGAGGTCCACGGGTTATGCCGAGATAAAAGAAAAAAGGTCCTTGGGTTATGCTAGGGAGGTCCACGGGTTATGCCGGGATAAAAGAAAAAAGGTTCTTGGGTTTAGCTAGAGAGGTCCACGGGTTATGCTAGGATAAAAGAAAAAGGTCCTTGGGTTATTCCAGGGAGGTCCACGGGTTATGCCGGATAAAAGGAAAAAGATCCTTGGGTTATGCCAGGGAGGACCACGGGTTATGCCGGGATAAAAGAAAAAGGTCATTGGGTTATGCTAGGGAGGTCCACGGGTTATGCCGGGATAAAAGAAAAGGTCCTTGGGTTAGCCAGGGAGGTCCACGGGTTATGTCGGGATAAAAGAAAAGGTCCTTGAGTTATTCCAGGGAGGTCCACGGGTTATGCCGAGATAAAAGAAAAAAGGTCCTTGGGTTATGCTAGGGAGGTCCACGGGTTATGCCGGGATAAAAGAAAAAAGGTTCTTGGGTTTAGCTAGAGAGGTCCACGGGTTATGCCAGGATAAAAGAAAAAGGTCCTTGGGTTATTCCAGGGAGGTCCACGGGTTATGCCGGATAAAAGGAAAAAGATCCTTGGGTTATGCCAGGGAGGTCCACGGGTTATGCCGGGATAAAAGAAAAAGGTCCTTGGGTTATGATAAAAGAAAAAGTCCTTGGGTTATGCCAGGGAGGTCCACGGGTTATGCCGGGATAAAAGAAAAGGTCCTTGGGTTATGCCAGGGAGGTCCACGGGTTATGCCGGGATAAAAGAAAAGGTCCTTGGGTTATGCTAGGAGGTCCACGGGTTATGATGGGATAAAAGAAAAATGGTCCTTGGGTTATGCCAGGGAGGTCCACGGGTTATGCCGGGATAAAAGAAAAATGGTCCTTGGGTTATGCCAGGGAGGTCCATGGGTTATGTCGGGATAAAAGAAAAGGTCCTTGGGTTATGCCAGGGAGGTCCACGGATTATGCCGGGATAAAAGAAAAGGTCCTTGGGTTATGCTAGGGAGGTCCACGGGTTATGCCGGGATAAAAGAAAAGGTCCTTGGGTTATGCTAGAGAGGTGCACGGGTTATGCCAGGATAAAAGAAAAGGTCCTTGGGTTATGACAGGGAGGTCCACGGGTTATGCTGGGATAAAAGAAAAGGTCCTTGAGTTATGCTAGGGAGGTCCACGGGTTATGCCGAGATAAAAGAAAAAAGGTCCTTGGGTTATGATAGGGAGGTCCACGGGTTATGCCGGGATAAAAGAAAAACGGTTCTTGGGTTTAGCCAGGGAGGTCCACGTGTTATGCCAGGATAAAAGAAAAATGTCCTTGGGTTATTCTAGGGTTGTCCACGAGTTATGCCGGGATAAAAGAAAAGGTCCTTGGGTTATGCCAGGGAGGTCCACGGGTTATGATGGGATAAAAGAAAAATGGTCCTTGGGTTATGCCAGGGAGGTCCACGGGTAATGCCGGGATAAAAGAAAAATGGTCCTTGGGTTATGCCAGGGAGGTCTATGGGTTATGTCGGGATAAAAGAAAAGGTCCTTGGGTTATGCCAGGGAGGTCCACGGATTATGCCGGGATAAAAGAAAAGGTCCTTGGGTTATGCTAGGGAGGTCCACGGGTTATGCCGGGATAAAAGAAAAGGTCCTTGGGTTATGCTAGAGAGGTGCACGGGTTATGCCAGGATAAAAGAAAAGGTCCTTGGGTTATGCCAGGGAGGTCCACGGGTTATGCTGGGATAAAAGAAAAGGTCCTTGAGTTATGCTAGGGAGGTCCACGGGTTATGCCGAGATAAAAGAAAAAAGGTCCTTGGGTTATGACAGGGAGGTCCACGGGTTATGCCGGGATAAAAGAAAAACGGTTCTTGGGTTTAGCCAGGGAGGTCCACGTGTTATGCCAGGATAAAAGAAAAATGTCCTTGGGTTATTCTAGGGTTGTCCACGGGTTATGCCGGGATAAAAGAAAAGGTCCTTGGGTTATGCCAGGGAGGTCCACGGGTTATGCTGGGATAAAAGAAAAGGTCCTAGGGTTATGCCAGGGAGGTCCACGGGTTATGCCGGGATAAAAGAAAAGATCCTTGGGTTATGCTAGGGAGGTCCACGGGTTATGCCGGAATAAAAGAAAAGGTCTTTGGGTTATGCTAGAGAGATCCACAGGTTATGCCGGGATAAAAGAAAAAAGGTCCTTGGGTTATGTCAGGGAGGTCCACGGGTTATGCCGGGATAAAAGAAAAAAGGTCCACGGTTTATGCCAGGGAGGTCCACGGGTTATGCTGGGATAAAAGAAAAAGGTCCTTTGGTTATGCCAAGGAGGTCCACGGGTTATGATGGGATAAAAGAAAAATGGTCCTTGGGTTATGCCAGGGAGGTCCACGGGTTATGCCGGGATAAAAGAAAAGGTCCTTGGGTTATGCTAGAGAGATCCACGGGTTATGCCGGGATAAAAGAAAAAAGGTCCTTGGGTTATGTCAGGGAGGTCCACGGGTTATGCCGGGATAAAAGAAAAAAGGTCCACGGGTTATGCCAGGGAGGTCCACGGGTTATGCCGGGATAAAATAAAAAGGTCCTTTGGTTATGCCAGGGAGGTCCACGGGTTATGACGGGATAAAATAAAAATGGTCCTTGGGTTATGCCAGGGAGGTCCACGGGTTATGCCGGGATAAAAGAAAAGGTCCTTGGGTTATGCTAGAGAGGTCCACGGGTTATGCCGAAATAAAAAATAAAAAAAAGGTCTTGGGTTATGCCAGGGAGGTCCACGGGTTATACCGGGATAAAAGGAAAAAGGTCCTTGGGTTATGCCAGAGAGATCCACGAGTTATGCCGGGATAAAAGAAAAAGTCCTTGGGTTATGCCAGGGAGGACCACGGGTTATGCCGGGATAAAAGAAAAAGGTCATTGGGTTATGCCAGGGAGGTCCACGGGTTATGCCGGGATAAAAGAAAAGGTCCTTGGGTTATGCCAGGGAGGTCCACGGGTTATGCCGGGATAAAAGAAAAGGTCCTTGGGTTATGCTAGGGAGGTCCACGGGTTATGCCGGAATAAAAGAAAAGGTCTTTGGGTTATGCTAGAGAGATCCACAGGTTATGCCGGGATAAAAGAAAAAAGGTCCTTGGGTTATGTCAGGGAGGTCCACGGGTTATGCCGGGATAAAAGAAAAAAGGTCCACGGTTTATGCCAGGGAGGTCCACGGGTTATGCTGGGATAAAAGAAAAAGGTCCTTTGGTTATGCCAAGGAGGTCCACGGGTTATGATGGGATAAAAGAAAAATGGTCCTTGGGTTATGCCAGGGAGGTCCACGGGTTATGCCGGGATAAAAGAAAAATGGTCCTTGGGTTATGCCAGGGAGGTCCATGGGTTATGTCGGGATAAAAGAAAAGGTCCTTGGGTTATGCCAGGGAGGTCCACGGATTATGCCGGGATAAAAGAAAAGGTCCTTGGGTAATGCCAGGGAGGTCCACGGGTTATTCCGGGATAAAAGAAAAAAGGTCCTTGGGTTATGCCAGGGAGGTCCACGGGTTATGCCAGGATAAAAGAAAAAGGTCCTTGGGTTATGCCAGGGAGGTCCACGGGTTATGCCGGGATAAAAGAAAAGGTCCTTGGGTTATGCCAGGGAGGTCCACGGGTTATGCCGGGATAAAAGAAAAGGTCCTTGGGTTATGCCAGGGAGGTCCACGGGTTATGCCGGGATAAAAGAAAAGGTCCTTGGGTTATGCCAGGGAGGTCCACGGGTTATGCCGGGATAAAAGAAAAGGTCCTTGGGTTATGCCAGGGAGGTCCACGGGTTATGCCGGGATAAAAGAAAAGGTCCTTGGGTTATGCTAGGGAGGTCCACGGGTTATGCCGGGATAAAAGAAAAGGTCCTTTGGGTTATGCCAGGGAGGTCCACGGGTTATGCCGGGATAAAAGAAAAGGTCCTTGAGTTATGCTAGGGAGGTCCCCGGGTTATGCCGAGATAAAAGAAAAAAGGTCCTTGGGTTATGCCAGGGAGGTCCACGGGTTATGCCGGGATAAAAGAAAAAAGGTCCTTGGGATATTCCAGGGAGGTCCACGGGTTATGCCGAGATAAAAGAAAAAATGTCCTTGGGTTAAGCCAGGGAGGTCCACGGGTGATGCCAGGATAAAAGAAAAAGGTCATTGGGTTATGTCAGGGAGGTCCACGGGTTATGCCGGGATAAAAGAAAAAGGTCCTTGGGTTATGCCAGGGAGGTCCACGGGTTATGCCGGGATAAAAGAAAAGGTCCTTGGGTTATGTCAGGGATGTCCACGGGTTATGGCGGGATAAAAGAAAAAAGGTCCTTGGTTATGCCAGGGAGGTCCACGGGTTATGCTAGTATAAAAGAAAAAGGTCCTTGGGTTATGCCAGTGAGGTCCACGGGTTATGCCGGTATAAAAGAAAAGGTCCTTGGGTTTTGCTAGAGAGGACCACGGGTTATGCCGAGATAAAAGAAAAAAGGTCCTTGGGTTATGCAGGGAGGTCCACGGGTTATGCCGAGATAAAAGAAAAAAGGTCCTTCGGTTATGCCAGGGAAGTCCACGGGTTATGCCAGGATAAAAGAAAAAGGTCCTTGGGTTATGCCAGGGAGGTCAACGGGTTATGCCGGGATAAAAGAAAAAAGGTCCTTGAGTTATGCTAGGGAGGTCCACGGGTTATGTCGGGATAAAAGAAAAAGGTCATTGGGTTATGCAGGGAGGTCCACGGGTTATGCCGAAATAAAAGAAAAAAGGTCCATGGGTTATGCCAGGGAGGTCCACGGGTTATGCTGGGATAAAAGAAAAAAGGTCTTTGGGTTATGCAAGGGAGGTCCACGGGTTATGCCAGGATAAAAGAAAAAGGTTTTTGGGTTATGCCAGGGAGGTCCACGGTTTATGCCGAGATAAAAGAAAAAAGGTCCTTGGGTTATGACAGGGAGGTGCACGGGTTATGCCGGGATAAAAAAAAAGGTCCTTGGGTTATGCCAGGGAGCTCCACGGGTTATGCAGGGATAAAAGAAAAAAGGTCCTTGGGTTATGCAAGGGAGGTCCACGGGTTATGCAAGGATAAAAGAAAAAAGGTCCTTGGGTTATATCAGGGAGGTCCACGGGTTATGCTAGGATAAAAGAAAAAAGGTCTTTGGGTTATGCAAGGGAGGTCCACGGGTTATGCCAGGATAAAAGATAAAGGTCCTTGGGTTATGCCAGGGAGGTCCACGGGTTATGCCGAGATAAAAGAAAAAAGGTCTTTGGGTTATGCCAGGGAGGTCCACGGGTTATGCCAGGATAAAAGAAAAAGGTTCTTGCGTTATGCTAGGGAGGTCCACAGGTTATGCCGGGATAAAAGAAAAGGTCCTTGGGTTATGACAGGGAGGTCCACGGGTTATGCCGGGATAAAAGAAAAGTTCTTTGGGTTATGCTAGGGAGGTCCACGGGTTATGTCGGGATAAAAGAAAAAGGTCCTTGGGTTATGTCAGGGAGGTCCATGGGTTATGCCGGGATAAAAGGAAAAAGGTCCTTGGGTTATGCCAGGGAGGTCCACAGGTTATGCCGGGATAAAAGAAAAAGGTCCTTGGGTTATGCCAGGGAGGTCCACGGGTTATGCCGGGATAAAAGAAAAATGGTCCTTGGGTTATGTCAGGAAGGTCCACGGGTTATGCCGGGATAAAAGAAAACGGTCCTTGGGTTATGCTTGGGAGGTCCACGGGTTATGCCGGGATAAAAGAAAAAAAGTCCTTGAGTTATGCAGGGAGGTCCACGGGTTATGCCGAGATAAAAGAAAAAAGTTCCTTCGTTTATGCCAGGGAAGTCCACGGGTTATGCCGGGATAAAAAAAAAAGGTCCTTGGGTTATGCCAGGGAGGTCAACGGATTATGCCGGGATAAAAGAAAAAAGGTCCTTGAGTTATGCTAGGGAGGTCCACGAGTTATGTCGGGATAAAAGAAAAAGGTCATTGGGTTATGCAGAGAGGTCCACGGGTTATGCCGAAATAAAAGAAAAAAGGTCCATGGGTTATGCCAGGGAGGTGCACGGGTTATGCCAGGATAAAAGAAAAAGGTCCTTGGGTTATGCCAGGGAGGTCCACGGGTTATGACGGGATAAAATAAAAGGTCCTTGGGTTATGCCAGGGAGGTCCACGGGTTATGCCGGGATAAAAGAAAAGATCCTTGGGTTATGCCAGGGAGGTCCACGGGTTATACCGAGATAAAAGAAAAAAGGTCCTTGGGTTATGCCAGGGAGGTCCACGGGGTATGTCGGGATAAAAGAAAATGGTCCTTGGGTTATGCTGGGAGGTCCACAAGTTATGCCGGGATAAAAGAAAAAAGGTCCTTGGGTTATGCCAGGGAGGTGCACGGGTTATGCCAGGATAAAAGAAAAAAGGTCCTTGGGTTATGCCAGGGAGATCCACGGGTTAAGACGGAATAAAATAAAAGGTCCTTGGGTTATGCCAGGGAGGTCCACGGGTTATGCCAGGATAAAAGAAAAAAGGTTCTTGGGTTATGCCAGGGAGGTCCACGGGTTATGCTGGAATAAAAGAAAAAAGGTCCTTGGGTTATGCAAGGGAGGTCCACGGGTTATGCCAGGATAAAAGAAAAAGGTCCTTCGGTTATGCCAGGGATGTCCACGGGTTATGCCGAGATAAAAGAAAAAAGGTCCTTGGGTTATGCCAGGGAGGTCCACGGGTTATGTCGGGATAAAAGAAAAAGGTCTTTGGGTTATGCAGGGAGGTCCACAAGTTATGCCGGGATAAAAGAAAAAAGGTCCTTGGGTTATGCCAGGGAGGTGCACGGGTTATGCCAGGATAAAAGAAAAAGGTCCTTGGGTTATGCCAGGGAGGTGCACGGGTTATGCCGGGATAAAAGAAAAGGTCCTTGGGTTATGCCAGGGAGGTCCACGGGTTATGCCGGGATAAAAGAAAAAAGGTCCTTGGATTATGCCACGGAGGTCCACGGGTTATGCAAGGATAAAAGAAAAAAGGTCCTTGGGTTATGCCAGAGAGGTCCACGGGTTATGCTGGATAAAAGAAAAAAGGTCATTGGGTTATGCAAGGGAGGTCCACGGGTTATGCCAGGATAAAAGAAAAAGGTCCTTGGGTTATGCCAGGGAGGTCCACGTGTTATACCAAGATAAAAGAAAAAAGGTCCTTGGGTTATGCCAAGGAGGTCCACGGGTTATGCCGGGATAAA
This sequence comes from Nicotiana sylvestris, assembly GCF_000393655.2. Taxonomy (NCBI): domain Eukaryota; kingdom Viridiplantae; phylum Streptophyta; class Magnoliopsida; order Solanales; family Solanaceae; genus Nicotiana; species Nicotiana sylvestris. The sequence continues at coordinate 46,848,133 of NC_091060.1, read as the reverse complement.
AAAGAAAAGGTCCTTGGGTTATGCCAGGGAGGTCCACGGGTTATGCCGGGATAAAAGAAAAAAGGTCCTTGGGTTATGCCAGGGAGGTTCACGGGTTATGCAAGGATAAAAGAAAAAAGGTCCTTGGGTTATGCCAGGGAGGTCCACGGGTTATGCTGGGATAAAAGAAAAAAGGTCCTTGGGTTATGCCAGGGAGGTCCACGGGTTATGCAAGGATAAAAGAAAAAAAGTCCTTGGGTTATGCTAGGGAGGTCCACGGGTTATGCCGGGATAAAATGAAAATGGTCCTTGGGTTATGCCAGGGAGGTCCACGGGTTATGCCGGGATAAAAGAAAAAGGTCCTTGGGTTATGCCAGGGAGGTCCACGGGTTATGCTGGGATAAAAGAAAAATGGTCCTTGGGTTATGCCTGGAAGGTCCACGGGTTATGCCGGGATAAAAGAAAACGGTCCTTGGGTTATGCTTGGGAGGTCCATGGGTTATGCCGGGATAAAAGAAAAAAGGTCCTTGGGTTATGCAGGGAGGTCCACGGGTTATGCCGAGATAAAAGAAAAAAGGTCCTTCGGTTATGCCAGGGAAGTCCACGGGTTATGCCGGGATAAAGAAAAAAGGTCCTTGAGTTATGCTAGGGAGGTCCACGGGTTATGTCGGGAAAAAAGAAAAAGGTCATGGGGTTATGCAGGGAGGTCCACGGGTTATGCCGAAATAAAAGAAAAAAGGTCCATGTGTTATGCCAGGGAGGTGCACGGGTTATGCCAGGATAAAAGAAAAATGTCCTTGGGTTATGCCAGGGAGGTCCACGGGTTATGACGAGATAAAATAAAAGGTCCTTGGGTTATGCCAGGGAGGTCCACGGGTTATGCCGGGATAAAAGAAAAGGTGTTTGGGAAATGCCAGGGAGGTCCACGGGTTATACCGAGATAAAAGAAAAAAGGTCCTTGGGTTATGCCAGGGAGGTCCACGGGTTGTGTCGGGATAAAAGAAAAAGGTCCTTGGGTTATGCAGGGAGGTCCACAAGTTATGCCGGGATAAAAGAAAAAAGGTCCTTGGGTTATGCCAGAGAGGTGCACGGGTTATGCCAGGATAAAAGAAAAAGGTCCTTGGGTTATGCCGGGATAAATGAAATGATCCTTGGGTTATGCCAGGGAGGTCCACGGGTTATACCGAGATAAAAGAAAAAAGGTCCTTGGGTTATGTCAGGGAGATCCACGGGTTATATCGGGATAAAAGAAAATGGTCCTTGGGTTATGCAGGGAGGTCCACAAGTTATGCCAGGATAAAAGAAAAAAGGTCCTTGGGTTATGCCAGGGAGGTGCACGGGTTATGCCCGGATAAAAGAAAAAAGGTCCTTGGGTTATGCCAGGGAGGTCCACGGGTTAAGACGGAATAAAATAAAAGGTCCTTGGGTTATGCTAGGGAGGTCCACGGGTTATGCCGGGATAAAAGAAAAGGTCCTTGGGTTATGCTAGGGAGGTCCACGGGTTATGCCGAGATAAAAGAAAAAAGGTCCTTGGGTTATGCCAGGGAGGTCCACGGGTTATGCCAGGATAAAAGAAAAAAGGTTCTTGGGTTATGCCAGGGAGGTCCACGGGTTATGCTGGAATAAAAGAAAAAAGGTCCTTGGGTTATGCAAGGGAGGTCCACGGGTTATGCCAGGATAAAAGAAAAAGGTCCTTCGGTTATGCCAGGGATGTCCACGGGTTACGCCGAGATAAAAGAAAAAAGGTCATTGGGTTATGCAGGGAGGTCCACGGGTTATGCCGAAATAAAAGAAAAAAGGTCCATGGGTTATTCCAGGGAGGTGCACGGGTTATGCCAGGATAAAAGAAAAAGGTCTTTGGGTTATGCCAGGGAGGTCCACGGGTTATGACGGGATAAAATAAAAGGTCCTTGGGTTATGTCAGGGAAATCCACGGGTTATGCTGGGATAAAAGAAAAGGTCCTTGGGTTATACCAGGGAGGTCCACGGGTTATACCGAGATAAAAGAAAAAAGGTCCTTGGGTTATGCTAGGGAGGTCCACGGGTTATGTCGGGATAAAAGAAAAAGGTCTTTGGGTTATGCAGGGAGGTCCACAAGTTATGCCGGGATAAAAGAAAAAAGGTCCTTGGGTTATGCCAGGGAGGTGCACGGGTTATGCCAGGATAAAAGAAAAAGGTCCTTGGGTTATGACAGGGAGGTGCACGGGTTATGCCGGGATAAAAGAAAAGGTCCTTGGGTTATGCTAGGGAGGTCCACGGGTTATGCCGGGATAAAAGAAAAAAGGTCCTTGGGTTATGCCAGGGAGGTCTACGGGTTATGCAAGGATAAAAGAAAAAAGGTCCTTGGGTTATGCCAGGCAGGTCCACGGGTTATGCTGGGATAAAAGAAAAAAGGTCATTGGGTTATGCAAGGGAGGTCCACGGATTATGCCAGGATAAAAGAAAAAGGTCCTTGGGTTATGCCATGGAGGTCCACGTGTTATGCCGAGATAAAAGAAAAAAGGTCCTTGGGTTATGCCAAGGAGGTCCACGGGTTATGCCAGGATAAAAGAAAAAGGTTCTTGGGTTATGCTAGGGAGGTCCACAGGTTATGCCGGGATAAAGAAAAGGTCCTTGGGTTATGAAAGGGAGGTCCACGGGTTATGCCGGGATAAAAGAAAAGGTCCTTGGGTTATGTCAGGGAGGTCCACGTGTTATGCCGGGATAAAAGAAAAGGTCTTTGGGTTATGATAGAGAGTTCCACGAGTTATGCCGAGATAAAAGAAAAAGGTCCTTGGGTTATGCCAGGGAGGTCCACGGGTTATGCCGGGATAAAAGGAAAAAGGTCCTTGGGTTATGCCAGGGAGGTCCACGGGTTATGCCGGGATAAAAGAAAAAGGTCCTTGGGTTATGCCAGGGAGGTCCACGGGTTATGCCGGGATAAAAGAAAAATGGTCCTTGGGTTATGCCTGGAAGGTCCACGGGTTATGCCGGGATAAAAGAAAACGGTCCTTGGGTTATGCTTGGGAGGTCCATGGGTTATGCCGGGATAAAAGAAAAAAGGTCCTTGGGTTATGCAGGGAGGTCCACGGGTTATGCCGAGATAAAAGAAAAAAGGTCCTTCGGTTATGCCAGGGAAGTCCACGGGTTATGCCGGGATAAAGAAAAAAGGTCCTTGAGTTATGCTAGGGAGGTCCACGGGTTATGTCTGGAAAATAGAAAAAGGTCATGGGGTTATGCAGGGAGGTCCACGGGTTATGCCGAAATAAAAGAAAAAAGGTCCATGTGTTATGCCAGGGAGGTGCACGGGTTATGCCAGGATAAAAGAAAAATGTCCTTGGGTTATGCCAGGGAGGTCCACGGGTTATAACGAGATAAAATAAAAGGTCCTTGGGTTATGCCAGGTAGGTCCACGGGTTATGCCGGGATAAAAGAAAAGGTCCTTGGGTTATGCCAGGGAGGTCCACGGGTTATACCGAGATAAAACTAAAAAGGTCCTTGGGTTATGCCAGGGAGGTCCACGGGTTGTGTCGGGATAAAAGAAAAAGGTCATTGGGTTATGCAGGGAGGTCCACAAGTTATGCCGGGATAAAAGAAAAAAGGTCCTTGGGTTATGCCAGGGAGGTGCACGGGTTATGCCAGGATAAAAGAAAAAGGTCCTTTGGTTATGCCAGGGAGGTCCACGGATTATGACGGGATAAAATAAAAGGTCCTTGGGTTATGCCAGGGAGGTCCACGGGTTATGCCGGGATAAAAGAAAAGGTCCTTGGGTTATGCTAGGGAGGTCCACGGGTTATGCCGAGATAAAAGAAAAAAGGTCCTTGGGTTATGCCAGGGAGGTCCACGGGTTATGCCAGGATAAAAGAAAAAGGTCCTTGGGTTATGCCAGGGAGGTCCACGGGTTATGCCGGGATAAAAGAAAAGGTCCTTGGGTTATGCCAGGGAGGTCCACGGGTTATGCCGGGATAAAAGAAAAGGTCCTTGGGTTATGCCAGGGAGGTCCACGGGTTATGCCGGGATAAAAGAAAAAAGGTCATTGGGTTATGCAGGGAGGTCCACGGGTTATGCCGAAATAAAAGAAAAAAGGTCCATGGGTTATGCCAAGGAGGTCCACGGGTTATGCCGGGATAAAAGAAAAGGTCCTTGGGTTATGCAAGGAGGTCCATAAGTTATGCCGGGATAAAAGAAAAAAGGTCCTTGGGTTATGCCAGGGAGGTGCACGGGTTATGCCAGGATAAAAGAAAAAGGTCCTTGGGTTATGCCAGGGAGGTCCACGGGTTATGACGGGATAAAATAAAAGGTCCTTGGGTTATGCCAGGAAGGTTTACGGGTTATGCCGGGATAAAAGAAAAGGTCCTTGGGTTATGCTAGGGAGGTCCACGGGTTATGCCGAGATAAAAGAAAAAAGGTCATCGGGTTATGCAGGGTGGTCCACGGGTTATGCCGAAATAAAAGAAAAAAGGTCCATGGGTTATGCCAAGGAGGTCCACGGGTTATGCAGGGATAAAAGAAAAGGTCCTTGGGTTATGTCAGGGAGGTCCACGGGTTATACCGAGATAAAAGAAAAAAGGTCCTTGGGTTATGCTAGAGAGGTCCACGGGTTATGTCGGGATAAAAGAAAAAAGGTCCTTGGGTTATGCAAGGAGGTCCATAAGTTATGCCGGGATAAAAGAAAAAAGGTCCTTGGGTTATGCCAGGGAGGTGCACGGGTTATGCCAGGATAAAAGAAAAAGGTCCTTGGGTTATGCCAGGGAGGTCCACGGGTTATGACGGGATAAAATAAAAGGTCCTTGGGTTATGCTAGGGAGGTCCACGGGTTATGCCGGGATAAAAGAAAAGGTCCTTGGGTTATGCTAGGGAGGTCCACGGGTTATGCCGAGATAAAAGAAAAAAGGTCATTGGGTTATGCAGGGAGGTCAACGGGTTATGCCGAAATTAAAGAAAAAAAGTCCATGGGTTATGCCAAGGAGGTCCACGGGTTATGCCGGGATAAAAGAAAAGGTCCTTGGGTTATGTCAGGGAGGTCCACGGGTTATACCGAGATAAAAGAAAAAAGGTCCTTGGGTTATGCTAGAGAGGTCCACGGGTTATGTCGGGATAAAAGAAAAAAGGTCCTTGGGTTATGCAAGGAGGTCCATAAGTTATGCCGGGATAAAAGAAAAAAGGTCCTTGGGTTATGCCAGGGAGGTGCACGGGTTATGCCAGGATAAAAGAAAAAGGTCCTTGGGTTATGCCAGGGAGGTCCACGGGTTATGACGGGATAAAATAAAAGGTCCTTGGGTTATGCTAGGGAGGTCCACGGGTTATGCCGGGATAAAAGAAAAGGTCCTTGGGTTATGCTAGGGAGGTCCACGGGTTATGCCGAGATAAAAGAAAAAAGGTCATTGGGTTATGCAGGGAGGTCAACGGGTTATGCCGAAATTAAAGAAAAAAAGTCCATGGGTTATGCCAAGGAGGTCCACGGGTTATGCCGGGATAAAAGAAAAGGTCCTTGGGTTATGCCAGGGAGGTCCACGGGTTATACCGAGATAAAAGAAAAAAGGTCCTTGGGTTATGCGAGGGAGGTCCACGGGTTATGTCGGGATAAAAGAAAAAAGGTCCTTGGGTTATGCAAGGAGGTCCATAAGTTATGCCGGAATAAAAGAAAAAAGGTCCTTGGGTTATGCCAGGGAGGTGCACGGGTTATGCCAGGATAAAAGAAAAAGGTCCTTGGGTTATGCCAGGGAGGTCCACGGGTTATGACGGGATAAAATAAAAGGTCCTTGGGTTATGCCAGGGAGGTCCACGGGTTATGCTAGGATAAAATAAAAAGGTCCTTAGGTTATGGCAGAAAGGTCCACGGGTTATGCCGAGATAAAAGAAAAAAGGTAATTGGGTTATGCAGGGAGGTCCATGGGTTATGCCGAAATAAAAGAAAAAAGGTCCATGGGTTATGCCAAGGAGGTCCACGGGTTATGACGGGATAAAAGAAAAGGTCCTTGGGTTATGCCAGGGAGGTCCACGAATTATACCGAGATAAAAGAAAAAAGGTCCTTGGGTTATGCCAGGGAGGTCCACGGGTTATGTCGGGATAAAAGAAAAAGGTCCTTGGGTTATGCAAGGAGGTCCATAAGTTATGCCGGGATAAAAGAAAAAAGGTCCTTGGGTTATGTCAGGGAGGTGCACGGGTTATGCCAGGATAAAAGAAAAAGGTCCTTGGGTTATGCCAGGGAGGTCAACTGGTTATGACGGGATAAAATAAAAGGTCCTTGGGTTATGCCAGGGAGGTCCACGGGTTATGCCGGGATAAAAGAAAAGGTCCTTGGGTTATGCTAGGGAGGTCCACGGGTTATGCCGAGATAAAAGAAAAAAGGTCCTTGGGTTATGCCAGGGAGGTCCACGGGTTATGCCGGGATAAAAGAAAAAGGTCCTTGGGTTATGCCAGGGAGGTCCACGGGTTATGCCGGGATAAAAGAAAAGGTCCTTGGGTTATGCCAGGGAGGTCCACGGGTTATGCCGGGATAAAAGAAAAGGTCCTTGGGTTATGCCAGGGAGGTCCACGGGTTATGCCGGGATAAAAGAAAAGGTCCTTGGGTTATGCCAGGGAGGTCCACGGGTTATGCCGGGATAAAAGAAAAGGTCCTTGGGTTATGCCAGGGAGGTCCACGGGTTATGCCGGGATAAAAGAAAAGGTCCTTGGGTTATGCCAGGGAGGTCCACGGGTTATGCCGGGATAAAAGAAAAGGTCCTTGGGTTATGCCAGGGAGGTCCACGGGTTATGCCGGGATAAAAGAAAAAAGGTCCTTGGGTTATGCCAGGGAGGTCCACAGGTTATGCCGAAATAAAAGAAAAAAGGTCCATGGGTTATTCCAGGGAGGTCCACGGGTTATGCCGGGATAAAGAAAAAGGTCCTTGAGTTATGCTAGGGAGGTCCACGGGTTATGTCGGGAAAAAAGAAAAAGGTCATGGGGTTATGCAGGGAGGTCCACGGGTTATGACGGGATAAAATAAAAGGTCCTTGGGTTATGCTAGGGAGGTCCACGGGTTATGCCGGGATAAAAGAAAAAGTCCTTGGGTTATGCTAGGGAGGTCCACGGGTTATTCCGAGATAAAAGAAAAAAGGTCATTGGGTTATGCAGGGAGGTCAACGGGTTATGCTGAAATTAAAGAAAAAAAGTCCATGGGTTATGCCAAGGAGGTCCACGGGTTATGCCGGGATAAAAGAAAAGGTCCTTGGGTTATGCCAGGGAGGTCCACGGGTTATACCGAGATAAAAGAAAAAAGGTCCTTGGGTTATGCCAGGGAGGTCCACGGGTTATGTCGGGATAAAAGAAAAAAGGTCCTTGGGTTATGCAAGGAGGTCCATAAGTTATGCCGGAATAAAAGAAAAAAGGTCCTTGGGTTATGCCAGGGAGGTGCACGGGTTATGCCAGGATAAAAGAAAAAGGTCCTTGGGTTATGCCAGGGAGGTCCACGGGTTATGACGGGATAAAATAAAAGGTCCTTGGGTTATGCCAGGGAGGTCCACGGGTTATGCTAGGATAAAATACAAAGGTCCTTAGGTTATGGCAGAAAGGTCCACGGGTTATGCCGGGATAAAGAAAAAAGGTCCTTGAGTTATGCTAGGGAGGTCCACGGGTTATGTCGGGAAAAAAGAAAAAGGTCATGGGGTTATGCAGGGAGGTCCACGGGTTATGCCGAAATAAAAGAAAAAAGGTCCTTCGGTTATGCCAGGGAAGTCCACGGGTTATGCCGGGATAAAGAAAAAAGGTCCTTGAGTTATGCTAGGGAGGTCCACGGGTTATGTCGGGAAAAAAGAAAAAGGTCATGGGGTTATGCAGGGAGGTCCACGGGTTATGCCGAAATAAAAGAAAAAAGGTTCATGTGTTATGCCAGGGAGGTGCACGGGTTATGCCAGGATAAAAGAAAAATGTCCTTGGGTTATGCCAGGGAGGTCCACAGGTTATAACGAGATAAAATAAAAGGTCCTTGGGTTATGCCAGGTAGGTCCACGGGTTATGCCGGGATAAAAGAAAAGGTCCTTGGGTTATGCCAGGGAGGTCCACGGGTTATACCGAGATAAAACTAAAAAGGTCCTTGGGTTATGCCAGGGAGGTCCACGGGTTGTGTCGGGATAAAAGAAAAAGGTCCTTGGGTTATGCAGGGAGGTCCACAAGTTATGCCGGGATAAAAGAAAAAAGGTCCTTGGGTTATGCCAGGGAGGTCCACGGGTTATACTGAGATAAAAGAAAAAAGGTCCTTGGGTTATGCCAGGGAGGTCCACGGGTTATGTCGGGATAAAAGAAAAAAGGTCCTTGGGTTATGCAAGGAGGTCCATAAGTTATGCCGGAATAAAAGAAAAAAGGTCCTTGGGTTATGCCAGGGAGGTCCACGGGTTATGCCAGGATAAAAGAAAAAGGTTCTTGGGTTATGCCAGGGAGTTCCACGGGTTATGCCGAGATAAAAGAAAAAAGGTCATTGGGTTATGCAGGGAGGTCCACAGGTTATGCCGAAATAAAAGAAAAAAGGTCCATGGGTTATTCCAGGGAGGTCCACGGGTTATGCCGGGATAAAGAAAAAAGGTCCTTGAGTTATGCTAGGGAGGTCCACGGGTTATGTCGGGAAAAAAGAAAAAGGTCATGGGGTTATGCAGGGAGGTCCACGGGTTATGCCGAAATAAAAGAAAAAAGGTCCTTCGGTTATGCCAGGGAAGTCCACGGGTTATGCCGGGATAAAGAAAAAAGGTCCTTGAGTTATGCTAGGGAGGTCCACGGGTTATGTCGGGAAAAAAGAAAAAGGTCATGGGGTTATGCAGGGAGGTCCACGGGTTATGCCGAAATAAAAGAAAAAAGGTCCATGTGTTATGCCAGGGAGGTGCACGGGTTATGCCAGGATAAAAGAAAAATGTCCTTGGGTTATGCCAGGGAGGTCCACAGGTTATAACGAGATAAAATAAAAGGTCCTTGGGTTATGCCAGGTAGGTCCACGGGTTATGCCGGGATAAAAGAAAAGGTCCTTGGGTTATGCCAGGGAGGTCCACGGGTTATACCGAGATAAAACTAAAAAGGTCCTTGGGTTATGCCAGGGAGGTCCACGGGTTGTGTCGGGATAAAAGAAAAAGGTCCTTGGGTTATGCAGGGAGGTCCACAAGTTATGCCGGGATAAAAGAAAAAAGGTCCTTGGGTTATGCCAGGGAGGTGCACGGGTTATGCCAGGATAAAAGAAAAAGGTCCTTTGGTTATGCCAGGGAGGTCCACGGATTATGACGGGATAAAATAAAAGGTCCTTGGGTTATGCCAGGGAGGTCCACGGGTTATGCCGGGATAAAAGAAAAGGTCCTTGGGTTATGCTAGGGAGGTCCACGGGTTATGCCGAGATAAAAGAAAAAAGGTCCTTGGGTTATGCCAGGGAGGTTCACGGGTTATGCCAGGATAAAAGAAAAAAGATCCTTGGGTTATGCCAGGGAGGTCCACGGGTTATGCTGGAATAAAAAAAAAGGTACTTGGGTTATGAAAGGGAGGTCCACGGGTTATGCCAGGATAAAAGAAAAAGGTTCTTGGGTTATGCCAGAGAGGTCCACGGGTTATGCCGAGATAAAAGAAAAAAGGTCATTGGGTTATGTAGGGAGGTCCACGGGTTATGCCGAAATAAAAGAAAAAAGGTCCATGGGTTATGCCAAGGAGGTCCACGGGTTATGCCGGGATAAAAGAAAAGGTCCATAAGTTATGCCGGGATAAAAGAAAAAAGGTCCTTGGGTTATGCCAGGGAGGTGCACGGGTTATGCCAGGATAAAAGAAAAAGGTCCTTGGGTTATGCCAGGGAGGTCCACGGGTTATGACGGGATAAAATAAAAGGTCCTTGGGTTATGCCATAAAGGTTTACGGGTTATGCCGGGATAAAAGAAAAGGTCCTTGGGTTATGCTAGGGAGGTCCACGGGTTATGCCGAGATAAAAGAAAAAAGGTCATCGGGTTATGCAGGGTGGTCCACGGGTTATGCCGAAATAAAAGAAAAAAGGTCCATGGGTTATGCCAAGGAGGTCCACGGGTTATGCTGGGATAAAAGAAAAGGTCCTTGGGTTATGCCAGGGAGGTCCACGGGTTATACCGAGATAAAAGAAAAAAGGTCCTTGGGTTATGCTAGAGAGGTCCACGGGTTATGCCGGGATAAAAGAAAAAAGGTCCTTGGGTTATGCAGGGAGGTCCACGGGTTATGCCGAGATAAAAGAAAAAGGTTCTTGGGTTATGCCAGGGAGTTCCACGGGTTATGCCGAGATAAAAGAAAAAAGGTCATTGGGTTATGCAGGGAGGTCCACAAGTTATGCCGGGATAAAAGAAAAAAGGTCCTTGGGTTATGCCAGGGAGGTGCACGGGTTATGCCAGGATAAAAGAAAAAGGTCCTTTGGTTATGCCAGGGAGGTCCACGGATTATGACGGGATAAAATAAAAGGTCCTTGGGTTATGCCAGGGAGGTCCACGGGTTATGCCGGGATAAAAGAAAAGGTCCTTGGGTTATGCTAGGGAGGTCCACGGGTTATGCCGAGATAAAAGAAAAAAGGTCCTTGGGTTATGCCAGGGAGGTTCACGGGTTATGCCAGGATAAAAGAAAAAAGATCCTTGGGTTATGCCAGGGAGGTCCACGGGTTATGCTGGAATAAAAAAAAAGGTACTTGGGTTATGAAAGGGAGGTCCACGGGTTATGCCAGGATAAAAGAAAAAGGTTCTTGGGTTATGCCAGAGAGGTCCACGGGTTATGCCGAGATAAAAGAAAAAAGGTCATTGGGTTATGTAGGGAGGTCCACGGGTTATGCCGAAATAAAAGAAAAAAGGTCCATGGGTTATGCCAAGGAGGTCCACGGGTTATGCCGGGATAAAAGAAAAGGTCCATAAGTTATGCCGGGATAAAAGAAAAAAGGTCCTTGGGTTATGCCAGGGAGGTGCACGGGTTATGCCAGGATAAAAGAAAAAGGTCCTTGGGTTATGCCAGGGAGGTCCACGGGTTATGACGGGATAAAATAAAAGGTCCTTGGGTTATGCCAGAAAGGTTTACGGGTTATGCCGGGATAAAAGAAAAGGTCCTTGGGTTATGCTAGGGAGGTCCACGGGTTATGCCGAGATAAAAGAAAAAAGGTCATCGGGTTATGCAGGGTGGTCCACGGGTTATGCCGAAATAAAAGAAAAAAGGTCCATGGGTTATGCCAAGGAGGTCCACGGGTTATGCTGGGATAAAAGAAAAGGTCCTTGGGTTATGCCAGGGAGGTCCACGGGTTATACCGAGATAAAAGAAAAAAGGTCCTTGGGTTATGCTAGAGAGGTCCACGGGTTATGCCGGGATAAAAGAAAAAAGGTCCTTGGGTTATGCAGGGAGGTCCACGGGTTATGCCGAGATAAAAGAAAAAGGTTCTTGGGTTATGCCAGGGAGTTCCACGGGTTATGCCGAGATAAAAGAAAAAAGGTCATTGGGTTATGCAGGGAGGTCCACAGGTTATGCCGAAATAAAAGAAAAAAGGTCCATGGGTTATTCCAGGGAGGTCCACGGGTTATGTCGGGATAAAGAAAAAAGGTCCTTGAGTTATGCTAGGGAGGTCCACGGGTTATGTCGGGAAAAAAGAAAAAGGTCATGGGGTTATGCAGGGAGGTCCACGGGTTATGCCGGGATAAAAGAAAAAAGGTCCTTCGGTTATGCCAGGGAAGTCCACGGGTTATGCCGGGATAAAGAAAAAAGGTCCTTGAGTTATGCTAGGGAGGTCCACGGGTTATGACGGGATAAAATAAAAGGTCCTTGGGTTATGCCAGGGAGGTCCACGGGTTATGCCGGGATAAAAGAAAAGGTCCTTGGGTTATGCTAGGGAGGTCCACGGGTTATGCCGAGATAAAAGAAAAAAGGTCCTTGGGTTATGCCAGGGAGGTCCACGGGTTATGCTAGGATAAAAGAAAAAAGGTCCTTGGATAATTTCAGGGAGGTCCACGGGTTATGCTGGAATAAAAAAAAGGTACTTGGGTTATGCAAGGGAGGTCCACGGGTTATGCCAGGATAAAAGAAAAAGGTTCTTGGGTTATGCCAGAGAGTTCCACCAGTTATGCCGAGATAAAAGAAAAAAGGTCATTGGGTTATGCAGGGAGGTCCACATGTTATGCCGAAATAAAAGAAAAAAGGTCCATGGGTTATGCCATGGAGGTCCACGGGTTATGACGGGATAAAATAAAAGGTCCTTGGGTTATGCCAGGGAGGTCCACGGGTTATGCTAGGATAAAAGAAAAAGGTCCTTGGGTTATGCCAGAAAGGTCCACGGGTTATGCCGAGATAAAAGAAAAAAGGTAATTGGGTTATGCAGGGAGGTCCATGGGTTATGCCGAAATAAAAGAAAAAAGGTCCATGGGTTATGCCAAGGAGGTCCACGGGTTATGCCGAGATAAAAGAAAAGGTCCTTGGGTTATGCCAAGGAGGTCCACGGGTTATACCGAGATAAAAGAAAAAAGGTCCTTGGGTTATGCCAGGGAGGTCCACGGGTTATGTCGGGATAAAAGAAAAAGGTCCTTGGGTTATGCAAGGAGGTCCATAAGTTATGCCGGGATAAAAGAAAAAAGGTCCTTGGGTTATGCCAGGGAGGTGCACGGGTTATGCCAGGATAAAAGAAAAAGGTCCTTGGGTTATGCCAGGGAGGTCCACGGGTTATGACGGGATAAAATAAAAGGTCCTTGGGTTATGCCAGGGAGGTCCATGGGTTATGCCGGGATAAAAGAAAAGGTCCTTGGGTTATGCTAGGGAGGTCCACGGGTTATGCCTAGATAAAAGAAAAAAGGTCCTTGGGTTATGCCAGGGAGGTCCACGGGTTATGCTAGGATAAAAGAAAAAAGGTCCTTGGGTAATTTCAGGGATGTCCACGGGTTATGCTGGAATAAAAAAAAAGGTACTTGGGTTATGCAAGGGAGGTCCACGGGTTATGCCAGGATAAAAGAAAAAGGTTCTTGGGTTATGCCAGGGAGTTCCACGGGTTATGCCGAGATAAAAGAAAAAAGGTCATTGGGTTATGCAGGCAGGTCCACAGGTTATGCCGAAATAAAAGAAAAAAGGTCCATGGGTTATTCCAGGGAGGTCCACGGGTTATGCCGGGATAAAAGAAAAAAGGTCCTTGGGTTATGCCAGGGAGGTGCACGGGTTATGCCAGGATAAAAGAAAAAGGTCCTTGGGTTATGCCAGGGAGGTCCACGGGTTATGTCGGGATAAAAGAAAAGGTCCTTGGGTTATGCCAGGGAGGTCCACGGGTTATGCTGGAATAAATAAAAAGGTACTTGGGTTATGCCAGGGAGGTCCACGGGTTATGCCAGGATAAAAGAAAAAGGTTCTTGGGTTATGCCAGGGAGGTCCACGGGTTATGCCGAGATAAAAGAAAAAAGGTCCTTGGGTAATTTCAGGGAGGTCCACGGGTTATGCCGAAATAAAAGAAAAACGGTACATGGGTTATGCCAAGGAGGTCCACGGGTTATGCCGGGATAAAAGAAAAGGTCCTTGGGTTATGCCAGGGAGGTCCACGGGTTATACCGAGATAAAAGAAAAAAGGTCCTTGGGTAATTTCAGGGATGTCCACGGGTTATGCTGGAATAAAAAAAAGGTACTTGGGTTATGCAAGGGAGGTCCACGGGTTATGCCAGGATAAAAGAAAAGGTTCTTGGGTTATGCCAGGGAGGTCCACGGGTTATGCCGGGATAAAAGAAAAAAGGTCCTTGGGTTATGCCAGGGAGGTCCACGGGTTATGCCGGGATAAAAGAAAAAAGGTCCTTGGGTTATGCCAGGGAGGTCCACGGGTTATGCCGGGATAAAAGAAAAAGGTCCTTGGGTTATGCCAGGGAGGTCCACGGGTTATGCCGGGATAAAAGAAAAGGTCCTTGGGTTATGCCAGGGAGGTCCACGGGTTATGCCGGGATAAAAGAAAAGGTCCTTGGGTTATGCCAGGGAGGTCCACGGGTTATGCCGGGATAAAAGAAAAGGTCCTTGGGTTATGCCAGGGAGGTCCACGGGTTATGCCGAGATAAAAGAAAAAAGGTCCTTGGGTTATGCCAGGGAGGTCCACGGGTTATGCCAGGATAAAAGAAAAAAGGTCCTTGGGTTATGCCAGGGAGGTCCACGGGTTATGCTGGAATAAAAGAAAAAAGGTCCTTGGGTTATGCAAGGGAGGTCCACGGGTTATGCCAGGATAAAACAAAAAGGTCCTTGGGTTATGCCAGGGAGGTCCACGGGTTATGCCGATATAAAAGAAAAAAGGTCCTTGGGTTATGCCAGGGAGGTCCACGGGTTATGCCAGGATAAAAGAAAAAGGTCCTTGGGTTATTTCAGGGAGGTCCACGGATTATGCCGGGATAAAAGAAAAGTTGCTTGGGTTATGCCAGGGAGGTCCACGGGTTATGCCGGGATAAAAGAAAAGGTCCCTGGGTTATGCCAGGGAGGTCCACGGGTTATGCCGAAATAAAAGAAAAAAAGTCCATGGGTTATGCCAGGGAGGTGCACGGGTTATGCCAGGATAAAAGAAAAAGGTCCTTGGGTTATGCCAGGGAGATCCACGGGTTATGACGGGATAAAATAAAAGGTCCTTGCGTTATGCCAGGGAGGTCCACGGGTTATGCCAGGATAAAAGAAAAGGTCCTTGGGTTATGCCAGGGAGGTCCACGGGTTATACCGAGATAAAAGAAAAAAGGTCCTTGGGTTATGCCAGGGAGGTCCACGGGTTATGTCGGGATAAAAGAAAAAGGTCCTTGGGTTATGCAGGGAGGTCCACAAGTTATGTCGGGATAAAAGAAAAAAGGTCCTTGGGTTATGCCAGGGAGGTGCACGGGTTATGCCAGGATAAAAGAAAAAGGTCCTTGAGTTATGCCAGGGAGGTCCACGGATTATGACGGGATAAAATAAAAGGTCTTTGGGTTATGCGAGGGAGGTCCACGGGTTATGCCGGGATAAAAGAAAAGATCCTTGGGTTATGCTAGGGAGGTCCACGGGTTATGCCGAGATAAAAGAAAAAAGGTCCTTGGGTTATGCCAGGGAGGTCCACGGGTTATGCCAGGATAAAAGAAAAAATGTCCTTGGGTTATGCCAGGGAGGTCCACGGGTTATGCTGGAATAAATAAAAAGGTACTTGGGTTATGCAAGGGAGGTCCACGGGTTATGCCAGGATAAAAGAAAAAGGTTCTTGGGTTATGCCAGGGAGGTCCACGGGTTATGCCGAGATAAAAGAAAAAAGGTCATTGGGTTATGCAGGGAGGTCCACGGGTTATGCCGAAATAAAAGAAAAACGGTCCATGGGTTATGCCAAGGAGGTCCACGGGTTATGCCGGGATAAAAGAAAAGGTCCTTGGGTTATGCCAGGGAGGTCCACGGGTTATACCGAGATAAAAGAAAAAAGGTCCTTGGGTTATGCCAGGGAGGTCCACGGGTTATGTCGGGATAAAAGAAAAAGGTCCTTGGGTTATGCAACGAGGTCCATAAGTTATGCCGGGATAAAAGAAAAAAGGTCCTTGGGTTATTCCAGGGAGGTGCACGGGTTATGCCAGGATAAAAGAAAAAGGTCCTTGGGTTATGCCAGGGAGGTCCACGGGTTATGACGGGATAAAATAAAAGGTCCTTGGGTTATGCCAGGGAGGTCAACGGGTTATACCGGGATAAAAGAAAAGGTCCTTGGGTTATGCTAGGGAGGTCCACGGGTTATGCTGAGATAAAAGAAAAAGGTCATTGGGTTATGCTAGGGAGGTCCACGGGTTATGCCAGGATAAAAGAAAAAAGGTCCTTGGGTTATGCCAGGGGGGTCCACGGGTTATGCTGGAATAAAAGAAAAAAGGTCCTTTGGTTATGCAAGGGAGGTCCACGGGTTATGCCAGGATAAAACAAAAAGGTCCTTGGGTTATGCCAGGGAGGTCCACGGGTTATGCCGAGATAAAAGAAAAAAGGTCCTTGGGTTATGCCAGGGAGGTCCATGGGTTATGCTAGGATAAAAGAAAAAGGTCCTTGGGTTATTCCAGGGAGGTCCACGGGTTATGCCGGGATAAAAGAAAAGTTCCTTGGGTTATGCCAGGGAGGTCCACGGGTTTTGCCGGGATAAAAGAAAAGGTTCTTGGGTTATGCTAGGGAGGTCCACGGGTTATGCCGGGATAAAAGAAAAGGTCTTTGGGTTATGTAGGGAGGTCCACGGGTTATGCCGAAATAAAAGAAAAAAAGTCCATGGGTTATGCCAGGGAGGTGCACGGGTTATGCCAGGATAAAAGGAAAAGGTCCTTGGGTTATGCCAGGGAGGTCCACGGGTTATGACGGGATAAAATAAAAGGTCCTTGCGTTATGCCAGGGAGGTCCCCGGGTTATGCCGGGATAAAAGAAAAGGTCCTTGGGTTATGCCAGGGAGGTCCACGGGTTATACCGAGATAAAAGAAAAAAGGTCCTTGGGTTATGCCAGGGAGGTCCACGGGTTATGTCGGAATAAAAGAAAAAGGTCCTTGGGTTATGCAGGGAGGTCCACAAGTTATGCCGGGATAAAAGAAAAAAGGTCCTTGGGTTATGCCAGGGAGGTGCACGTGTTATGCCAGGATAAAAGAAAAAGGTCCTTGGGTTATGCCAGGGAGGTCTACGGGTTATGACGGTATAAAATAAAAGGTCCTTGGGTTATGCCAGGGAGGCCCACGGGTTATGCCGGGATAAAAGAAAAGGTCCTTGGGTTATGCTAGGGAGGTCCACGGGTTATGCCGAGATAAAAGAAAAAAGGTCATTGGGTTATGCCAGGGAGGTCCACGGGTTATGCCGAGATAAAAGAAAAAAGGTCCTTGGGTTATGCAAGGGAGGTCCACGGGTTATGCCAGGATAAAAGAAAAAGGTCCTTGGGTTATGCCAGGGAGGTCCACGGGTTATGCCGAGATAAAAGAAAAAAGGTCCTTGGGTTATGCCAGGGAGGTCCACGGGTTATGCCAAGATAAAAGAAAAAGGTTTTCCAGGGAGGTCCACGGGTTATGCCAGGATAAAAGAAAAGGTCCTTGGGTTATGCCAGGGAGGTCCACGGGTTATGCCGGGATAAAAGAAAAAAGGTCCTTGGGTTATGCCAGGGAGGTCCACGGGTTATGCCGAGATAAAAGAAAAAAGGTATTTGGGTTATGCAAGGGAGGTCCACGGGTTATGCCAGGATAAAAGAAAAAAGGTCCTTGGGTTATGCTATAGAGGTCCACGGGTTATGCCGAAATAAAAGAAAAAGGTCCTTGGGTTATGCCAGGGAGGTCCACGGGTTATGCCGAGATAAAAGAAAAAAGGTCCTTGGGTTATGCCAGGGAGGTCCACGGGTTATGCCAAGATAAAAGAAAAAGGTTTTCCAGGGAGGTCCACGGGTTATGCCAGGATAAAAGAAAAGGTCCTTGGGTTATGCCAGGGAGGTCCACGGGTTATGCCGGGATAAAAGAAAAAAGGTCCTTGGGTTATGCCAGGGAGGTCCACGGGTTATGCCGAGATAAAAGAAAAAAGGTCCTTGGGTTATGCCAGGGATGTCCACGGGTTATGCCGGGATAAAAGAAAAGGTCTTTGGGTTATGCTATAGAGGTCCACGGGTTATGCCGAAATAAAAGAAAAAAAGTCCATGGGTTATGCCAAGGAGGTGCACGGGTTATGCCAGGATAAAAGAAAAAGGTCCTTGGGTTATGCCAGGGAGGTCCACGGGTTATGACGGGATAAAATAAAAGGTCCTTGCGTTTTGCCTGGGAGGTCCACGGGTTATGCCGGGATAAACGAAAAGGTCCTTGGGTTATGCCAGGGAGGTCCACGGGTTATACCGAGATAAAAGAAAAAAGGTCCTTGGGTTATGCCAGGGAGATCCACAGGTTATGTCGGGATAAAAGAAAAAGGTCCTTGGATTATGCAGGGAAGTCCACAAGTTATGCCGGGATAAAAGAAAAAAGGTCCTTGGGTTATGCCAGGGAGGTGCACGGGTTATGCCAAGATAAAAGAAAAAGGTCCTTGAGTTATGCAGGGAGGTCCACGGGTTATGACGGGATAAAATAAAAGGTCCTTGGGTTATGCCAGGGAGGTCCACGGGTTATACCGGGATAAAAGAAAAGGTCCTTGGGTTATGCTAGGGAGGTCCACGGGTTATGCCGAGATAAAAGAAAAAAGGTCATTGGGTTATGCCAGGGAGGTCCACGGGTTATGCCAGGATAAAAGAAAAAAGGTCCTTGGGTTATGCCAGGGAGGTCCATGGGTTATGCAGGAATAAAAGAAAAAAGGTCCTTGAGTTATGCAAGGGATGTCCACGGGTTATGCCAGGATAAAAGAAAAAGGTCCTTGGGTTATGCCAGAGAGGTCCACGAGTTATGCCGTGATAAAAGAAAAAAGGTCCTTGGGTTATGCCAGGGAGGTCCACATGTTATGCCGGGATAAAAGAAAAGGTCCTTGGGTTATGTCAGGGAGGTCCACGGGTTATGCCGGGATAAAAGAAAAGGTCGTTGGGTTATGCTAGAGAGGTCCACGGGTTATGCCGAGATAAAAGAAAAAAGGTCCTTGGGTTATGCCAGGGAGGTCCACGGGTTATGCCGGGATAAAAGAAAAAAGGTCCTTAGGTTATGCCAGGGAGGTCCACGGGTTATGCCGGGATAAAAGAAAAATGGTCCTTGGGTTATGCCAGGGAGGTCCACGGGTTATGTCGGGATAAAATAAAAAGGTCCTTGGGTTATGCAGGGAGGTCTACGGGTTATGCCGAGATAAAAGAAAAAAGGTCCTTGGGTTATGCCAGGGAGGTCAACGGGTTATGTCGAAATAAAAGAAAAAAAGTCCATGGGTTATGCCAGGGAGGTGCACGGGTTATGCCAGGATAAAAGAAAAAGGTCCTTGGGTTATGCCAGGAAGGTCCACGGGTTATGACGGGATAAAATAAAAGGTCCTTGCGTTAAGCCAGGGAGGTCCCCGGGTTATGCCGGGATAAAAGAAAAGGTCCTTGGGTTATGCCAGGGAGGTCCACGGGTTATACCGGGATAAAAGAAAAAGGTCCTTGGGTTATGCAGGGAGGTCCACAAGTTATGCCGGGATAAAAGAAAAAAGGTCCTTGGGTTATGCCAGGGAGGTGCACGTGTTATGCCAGGATAAAAGAAAAAGGTCCTTGGGTTATGCCAGGGAGGTCTACGGGTTATGACGGTATAAAATAAAAGGTCCTTGGGTTATGCCAGGGAGGTCCACGGGTTATGCCGGGATAAAAGAAAAGGTCCTTGGGTTATGCTAGGGAGGTCCACGGGTTATGCCGAGATAAAAGAAAAAAGGTCATTGGGTTATGCCAGGGAGGTCCACGGGTTATGCCAGGATAAAAGAAAAAAGGTCATTGGGTTATGCCAGGGAGGTCCACGGGTTATGCTGGAATAAAAGAAAAAGGTCCTTGGGTTATGCAAGGGAGGTCCACGGGTTATGCCAGGATAAAAGAAAAAGGTCCTTGGGTTATGCTAGGGAGGTCCACGGGTTATGCCGAGATAAAAGAAAAAAGGTCCTTGGGTTATGCCAGGGAGGTCCACGGGTTATGCCAAGATAAAAGAAAAAGGTCCTTGGGTTATTCCAGGGAGGTCCACGGGTTATGCCAGGATAAAAGAAAAGGTCATTGGGTTATGCCAGGGAGGTCCACGGGTTATGCCGGGATAAAAGAAAAGGTCATTGGGTTATGCTAGAGAGGTCCACGGGTTATGCCGAAATAAAAGAAAAAAAGTCCATGGGTTATGCCAGGGAGGTGCACGGGTTATGCCAGGATAAAATAAAAAGGTCCTTGGGTTATGCCAGGGAGGTCCACAAGTTATGCCGGGATAAAAGAAAAAAGGTCCTTGGGTTATGCCAGGGAGGTGCACGTGTTATGCCAGGATAAAAGAAAAAGGTCCTTAGGTTATGCCAGGGAGGTCTACGGGTTATGACGGTATAAAATAAAAGGTCCTTGGGTTATGCCAGGGAGGTCTACGGGTTATGCCGAGATAAAAGAAAAAAGGTCCTTGGGTTATGCCTGGGAGGTCAACGGGTTATGTCGAAATAAAAGAAAAAAAGTCCATGGGTTATGCCAGGGAGGTGGACGGGTTATGCCAGAATAAAAGAAAAAGGTCCTTGGGTTATGCCAGGAAGGTCCACGGGTTATGACGGGATAAAATAAAAGGTCCTTGCGTTAAGCCAGGGAGGTCCCCGGGTTATGCCGGGATAAAAGAAAAGGTCCTTGGGTTATGCCAGGGAGGTCCACGGGTTATACCGGGATAAAAGAAAAAGGTCCTTGGGTTATGCAGGGAGGTCCACAAGTTATGCCGGGATAAAAGAAAAAAGGTCCTTGGGTTATGCCAGGGAGGTGCACGTGTTATGCCAGGATAAAAGAAAAAGGTCCTTGGGTTATGCCAGGGAGGTCTACGGGTTATGACGGTATAAAATAAAAGGTCCTTGGGTTATGCCAGGGAGGTCCACGGGTTATGCCGGGATAAAAGAAAAAAGGTCCTTAGGTTATGCCAGGGAGGTCCACGGGTTATGCCGGGATAAAAGAAAAATGGTCCTTGGGTTATGCCAGGGAGGTCCACGGGTTATGTCGGGATAAAATAAAAAGGTCCTTGGGTTATGCAGGGAGGTCTACGGGTTATGCCGAGATAAAAGAAAAAAGGTCCTTGGGTTATGCCAGGGAGGTCAACGGGTTATGTCGAAATAAAAGAAAAAAAGTCCATGGGTTATGCCAGGGAGGTGCACGGGTTATGCCAGGATAAAAGAAAAAGGTCCTTGGGTTATGCCAGGAAGGTCCACGGGTTATGACGGGATAAAATAAAAGGTCCTTGCGTTAAGCCAGGGAGGTCCCCGGGTTATGCCGGGATAAAAGAAAAGGTCCTTGGGTTATGCCAGGGAGGTCCACGGGTTATACCGGGATAAAAGAAAAAGGTCCTTGGGTTATGCAGGGAGGTCCACAAGTTATGCCGGGATAAAAGAAAAAAGGTCCTTGGGTTATGCCAGGGAGGTGCACGTGTTATGCCAGGATAAAAGAAAAAGGTCCTTGGGTTATGCCAGGGAGGTCTACGGGTTATGACGGTATAAAATAAAAGGTCCTTGGGTTATGCCAGGGAGGTCCACGGGTTATGCCGGGATAAAAGAAAAGGTCCTTGGGTTATGCTAGGGAGGTCCACGGGTTATGCCGAGATAAAAGAAAAAAGGTCATTGGGTTATGCCAGGGAGGTCCACGGGTTATGCCAGGATAAAAGAAAAAAGGTCATTGGGTTATGCCAGGGAGGTCCACGGGTTATGCTGGAATAAAAGAAAAAGGTCCTTGGGTTATGCAAGGGAGGTCCACGGGTTATGCCAGGATAAAAGAAAAAGGTCCTTGGGTTATGCTAGGGAGGTCCACGGGTTATGCCGAGATAAAAGAAAAAAGGTCCTTGGGTTATGCCAGGGAGGTCCACGGGTTATGCCAAGATAAAAGAAAAAGGTCCTTGGGTTATTCCAGGGAGGTCCACGGGTTATGCCAGGATAAAAGAAAAGGTCATTGGGTTATGCCAGGGAGGTCCACGGGTTATGCCGGGATAAAAGAAAAGGTCATTGGGTTATGCTAGAGAGGTCCACGGGTTATGCCGAAATAAAAGAAAAAAAGTCCATGGGTTATGCCAGGGAGGTGCACGGGTTATGCCAGGATAAAATAAAAAGGTCCTTGGGTTATGCCAGGGAGGTCCACAAGTTATGCCGGGATAAAAGAAAAAAAGTCCTTGGGTTATGCCAGGGAGGTGCACGTGTTATGCCAGGATAAAAGAAAAAGGTCCTTAGGTTATGCCAGGGAGGTCTACGGGTTATGACGGTATAAAATAAAAGGTCCTTGGGTTATGCCAGGGAGGTCTACGGGTTATGCCGAGATAAAAGAAAAAAGGTCCTTGGGTTATGCCTGGGAGGTCAACGGGTTATGTCGAAATAAAAGAAAAAAAGTCCATGGGTTATGCCAGGGAGGTGGACGGGTTATGCCAGAATAAAAGAAAAAGGTCCTTGGGTTATGCCAGGAAGGTCCACGGGTTATGACGGGATAAAATAAAAGGTCCTTGCGTTAAGCCAGGGAGGTCCCCGGGTTATGCCGGGATAAAAGAAAAGGTCCTTGGGTTATGCCAGGGAGGTCCACGGGTTATACCGGGATAAAAGAAAAAGGTCCTTGGGTTATGCAGGGAGGTCCACAAGTTATGCCGGGATAAAAGAAAAAAGGTCCTTGGGTTATGCCAGGGAGGTGCACGTGTTATGCCAGGATAAAAGAAAAAGGTCCTTGGGTTATGCCAGGGAGGTCTACGGGTTATGACGGTATAAAATAAAAGGTCCTTGGGTTATGCCAGGGAGGTCCACGGGTTATGCCGGGATAAAAGAAAAGGTCCTTGGGTTATGCTAGGGAGGTCCACGGGTTATGCCGAGATAAAAGAAAAAAGGTCATTGGGTTATGCCAGGGAGGTCCACGGGTTATGCCAGGATAAAAGAAAAAAAGTCATTGGGTTATGCCAGGGAGGTCCACGGGTTATGCTGGAATAAAAGAAAAAGGTCCTTGGGTTATGCAAGGGAGGTCCACGGGTTATGCCAGGATAAAAGAAAAAGGTCCTTGGGTTATGCCAGGGAGGTCCACGGGTTATGCCGAGATAAAAGAAAAAAGGTCCTTGGGTTATGCCAGGGAGGTCCACGGGTTATGCCAAGATAAAAGAAAAAGGTCCTTGGGTTATTCCAGGGAGGTCCACGGGTTATGCCAGGATAAAAGAAAAGGTCCTTGGGTTATGCCAGGGAGGTCCACGGGTTATGCCGGGATAAAAGAAAAGGTCTTTGGGTTATGCTAGAGAGGTCCACGGGTTATGCCGAAATAAAAGAAAAAAAGTCCATGGGTTATGCCAGGGAGGTGCACGGGTTATGCCAGGATAAAAGAAAAAGGTCCTTGGGTTATGCCAGGGAGGTCCACGTGTTATGACGGGATAAAATAAAAGGTCCTTGCGTTTTGCCTGGGAGGTCCACGGGTTATGCCGGGATAAAAGAAAAGGTCCTTGGGTTATGCCAGGGAGGTCCACGGGTTATACCGAGATAAAAGAAAAAAGGTCCTTGGGTTATGCCAGGGAGGTCCACAGGTTATGTCGGGATAAAAGAAAAAGGTCCTTGGATTATGCTGGGAAGTCCACAAGTTATGCCGGGATAAAAGAAAAAAGGTCCTTGGGTTATGCCAGGGAGGTGCACGGGTTATGCCAGGATAAAAGAAAAAGGTCCTTGAGTTATGCAGGGAGGTCCACGGGTTATGACGGGATAAAATAAAAGGTCCTTGGGTTATGCCAGGGAGGTCCACGGGTTATACCGGGATAAAAGAAAAGGTCCTTGGGTTATGCTAGGGAGGTCCACGGGTTATGCCGAGATAAAAGAAAAAAGGTCATTGGGTTATGCCAGGGAGGTCCACGGGTTATGCCAGGATAAAAGAAAAAAGGTCCTTGGGTTATGCCAGGGAGGTCCATGGGTTATGCAGGAATAAAAGAAAAAAGGTCCTTGAGTTATGCAAGGGAGGTCCACGGGTTATGCCAGGATAAAAGAAAAAGGTCCTTGGGTTATGCCAGAGAGGTCCACGAGTTATGCCGTGATAAAAGAAAAAAGGTCCTTGGGTTATGCCAGGGAGGTCCACGGGTTATGCCGGGATAAAAGAAAAGGTCCTTGGGTTATGTCAGGGAGGTCCACGGGTTATGCCGGGATAAAAGAAAAGGTCGTTGGGTTATGCTAGAGAGGTCCACGGGTTATGCCGAGATAAAAGAAAAAAGGTCCTTGGGTTATGCCAGGGAGGTCCACGGGTTATGTCGGGATAAAAGAAAAAAGGTCCTTGGGTTATGACAGGGAGGTCCACGGGTTATGCCGGGATAAAAGAAAAATGGTCCTTGGGTTATGCCAGGGAGGTCCACGGGTTATGTCGGGATGAAAGAAAAAGGTCCTTGGGTTATGCAGGGAGGTCTACGGGTTATGCCGAGATAAAAGAAAAAAGGTCCTTGGGTTATGCCAGGGAGGTCAACGGGTTATGTCGAAATAAAAGAAAAAAAGTCCATGGGTTATGCCAGGGAGGTGCACGGGTTATGCCAGGATAAAAGAAAAAGGTCCTTGGGTTATGCCAGGAAGGTCCACGGGTTATGACGGGATAAAATAAAAGGTCCTTGCGTTAAGCCAGGGAGGTCCCCGGGTTATGCCGGGATAAAAGAAAAGGTCCTTGGGTTATGCCAGGGAGGTCCACGGGTTATACCGAGATAAAAGAAAAAAGGTCCTTGGGTTATGCCAGGGAGGTCCACGGGTTATGTCGGGATAAAAGAAAAAGGTCTTTGGGTTATGCAGGGAGGTCCACAAGTTATGCCGGGATAAAAGAAAAAAGGTCCTTGGGTTATGCCAGGGAGGTGCACGGGTTATGCCAGGATAAAAGAAAAAGGTCCTTGGGTTATGCTAGGGAGGTCCACGGGTTATGACGGTATAAAATAAAAGGTCCTTGGGTTATGCCAGGGAGGTCCACGGGTTATGCCGGGATAAAAGAAAAGGTCCTTGGGTTATGGTAGGGAGGTCCATGGGTTATGCCGAGATAAAAGAAAAAAGGTCATTGGGTTATGCCAGGGAGGTCCACGGGTTATGCCAGGATAAAAGAAAAAAGGTCATTGGGTTATGCCAGGGAGGTCCACGGGTTATGCTGGAATAAAAGAAAAAGGTCCTTGGGTTATGCAAGGGAGGTCCACGGGTTATGCCAGGATAAAAGAAAAAGGTCCTTGGGTTATGCCAGGGATAAAAGAAAAGGTCCTTGGGTTATGCCAGGAAGGTCCACGGGTTATGACGGGATAAAATAAAAGGTCCTTGCGTTAAGCCAGGGAGGTCCCCGGGTTATGCCGGGATAAAAGAAAAGGTCCTTGGGTTATGCCAGGGAGGTCCACGGGTTATGTCGGGATAAAAGAAAAAGGTCCTTGGGTTATGCAGGGAGGTCCACAAGTTATGCCGGGATAAAAGAAAAAAGGTCCTTGTGTTATGCTAGGGAGGTGCACGTGTTATGCCAGGATAAAAGAAAAAGGTCCTTGGGTTATGCTAGGGAGGTCTACGGGTTATGACGGTATAAAATAAAAGGTCCTTGGGTTATGCCAGGGAGGTCCACGGGTTATGCCGGGATAAAAGAAAAGGTCCTTGGGTTATGCTAGGGAGGTCCACGGGTTATGCCGAGATAAAAGAAAAAAGGTCATTGGGTTATGCCAGGGAGGTCCACGGGTTATGCCAGGATAAAAGAAAAAAGTCATTGGGTTATGCCAGGGAGGTCCACGGGTTATGCTGGAATAAAAGAAAAAGGTCCTTG
Organism: Nicotiana sylvestris; assembly: GCF_000393655.2. NCBI lineage: Eukaryota > Viridiplantae > Streptophyta > Magnoliopsida > Solanales > Solanaceae > Nicotiana > Nicotiana sylvestris. The sequence goes on along the minus strand of NC_091060.1, from coordinate 46,822,900 downwards.
GGTTATGCAAGGGAGGTCCACGGGTTATGCCAGGATAAAAGAAAAAGGTCCTTGGGTTATGCCAGGGAGGTCCACGGGTTATGCCGAGATAAAAGAAAAAATGTCCTTGGGTTATGCCAGGGAGGTCCACGGGTTATGCCAAGATAAAAGAAAAAGGTCCTTGGGTTATTCCAGGGAGGTCCACGGGTTATGCCAGGATAAAAGAAAAGGTCCTTGGGTTATGCCAGGGAGGTCCACGGGTTATGCCGGGATAAAAGAAAAGGTCTTTGGGTTATGCTAGAGAGGTCCACGGGTTATGCCGAAATAAAAGAAAAAAAGTCCATGGGTTATGCCAGGGAGGTGCACGGGTTATGCCAGGATAAAAGAAAAAGGTCCTTGGGTTATGCCAGGGAGGTCCACGTGTTATGACGGGATAAAATAAAAGGTCCTTGCGTTTTGCCTGGGAGGTCCACGGGTTATGCCGGGATAAAAGAAAAGGTCCTTGGGTTATGCCAGGGAGGTCCACGGGTTATACCGAGATAAAAGAAAAAAGGTCCTTGGGTTATGCCAGGGAGGTCCACAGGTTATGTCGGGATAAAAGAAAAAGGTCCTTGGATTATGCTGGGAAGTCCACAAGTTATGCCGGGATAAAAGAAAAAAGGTCCTTGGGTTATGCCAGGGAGGTGCACGGGTTATGCCAGGATAAAAGAAAAAGGTCCTTGAGTTATGCAGGGAGGTCCACGGGTTATGACGGGATAAAATAAAAGGTCCTTGGGTTATGCCAGGGAGGTCCACGGGTTATACCGGGATAAAAGAAAAGGTCCTTGGGTTATGCTAGGGAGGTCCACGGGTTATGCCGAGATAAAAGAAAAAAGGTCATTGGGTTATGCCAGGGAGGTCCACGGGTTATGCCAGGATAAAAGAAAAAAGGTCCTTGGGTTATGCCAGGGAGGTCCATGGGTTATGCAGGAATAAAAGAAAAAAGGTCCTTGAGTTATGCAAGGGAGGTCCACGGGTTATGCCAGGATAAAAGAAAAAGGTCCTTGGGTTATGCCAGAGAGGTCCACGAGTTATGCCGTGATAAAAGAAAAAAGGTCCTTGGGTTATGCCAGGGAGGTCCACGGGTTATGCCGGGATAAAAGAAAAGGTCCTTGGGTTATGTCAGGGAGGTCCACGGGTTATGCCGGGATAAAAGAAAAGGTCGTTGGGTTATGCTAGAGAGGTCCACGGGTTATGCCGAGATAAAAGAAAAAAGGTCCTTGGGTTATGCCAGGGAGGTCCACGGGTTATGCCGGGATAAAAGAAAAAAGGTCCTTGGGTTATGACAGGGAGGTCCACGGGTTATGCCGGGATAAAAGAAAAATGGTCCTTGGGTTATGCCAGGGAGGTCCACGGGTTATGTCGGGATGAAAGAAAAAGGTCCTTGGGTTATGCAGGGAGGTCTACGGGTTATGCCGAGATAAAAGAAAAAAGGTCCTTGGGTTATGCCAGGGAGGTCAACGGGTTATGTCGAAATAAAAGAAAAAAAGTCCATGGGTTATGCCAGGGAGGTGCACGGGTTATGCCAGGATAAAAGAAAAAGGTCCTTGGGTTATGCCAGGAAGGTCCACGGGTTATGACGGGATAAAATAAAAGGTCCTTGCGTTAAGCCAGGGAGGTCCCCGGGTTATGCCGGGATAAAAGAAAAGGTCCTTGGGTTATGCCAGGGAGGTCCACGGGTTATACCGAGATAAAAGAAAAAGGTCCTTGGGTTATGCCAGGGAGGTCCACGGGTTATGTCGGGATAAAAGAAAAAGGTCTTTGGGTTATGCAGGGAGGTCCACAAGTTATGCCGGGATAAAAGAAAAAAGGTCTTTGGGTTATGCCAGGGAGGTGCACGGGTTATGCCAGGATAAAAGAAAAAGGTCCTTGGGTTATGCTAGGGAGGTCCACGGGTTATGACGGTATAAAATAAAAGGTCCTTGGGTTATGCCAGGGAGGTCCACGGGTTATGCCGGGATAAAAGAAAAGGTCCTTGGGTTATGGTAGGGAGGTCCATGGGTTATGCCGAGATAAAAGAAAAAAGGTCATTGGGTTATGCCAGGGAGGTCCACGGGTTATGCCAGGATAAAAGAAAAAAGGTCATTGGGTTATGCCAGGGAGGTCCACGGGTTATGCTGGAATAAAAGAAAAAGGTCCTTGGGTTATGCAAGGGAGGTCCACGGGTTATGCCAGGATAAAAGAAAAAGGTCCTTGGGTTATGCTAGGGAGGTCCACGGGTTATGCCGAGATAAAAGAAAAAAGGTCCTTGGGTTATGCCAGGGAGGTCCACGGGTTATGCCAGGATAAAAGAAAAAGGTCTTTGGGTTATTCCAGGGAGGTCCACGGGTTATGCCAGGATAAAAGAAAAGGTCCTTGGGTTATGTCAAGGAGGTCCACGGGTTATGCCGGGATAAAAAAAAATGTCTTTGGGTTATGCTAGAGAGGTCCACGAGTTATGCCGAAATAAAAGAAAAAAAGTCCATGGGTTATGCCAGGGAGGTGCACGGGTTATGCCAGGATAAAAGAAAAAGGTCCTTGGGTTATGCCAGGGAGGTCCACGGGTTATGATGGGATAAAATAAAAGGTCCTTGGGTTATGCCAGGGAGGTCCACGGGTTATGCCGGGATAAAAGAAAAGGTCCTTGGGTTATGCCAGGGAGGTCCACGGGTTATACCGAGATAAAAGAAAAAAGGTCCTTGGGTTATGCTAGGGAGGTCCACAGGTTATGTCGGGATAAAAGAAAAAGGTCCTTGGGTTATGCAGGGAGGTCCACAAGTTATGCCGGGATAAAAGAAAAAAGGTCCTTGGGTTATGCCAGGGAGGTGCACGGGTTATGCCAGGATAAAAGAAAAAGGTCCTTGAGTTATGCAGGGAGGTCCACGGGTTATGACGGTATAAAATAAAAGGTCCTTGGGTTATGCCAGGGAGGTCTACGGGTTATGCCGAGATAAAAGAAAAAAGGTCCTTGGGTTATGCCAGGGAGGTCAACGGGTTATGTCGAAATAAAAGAAAAAAAGTCCATGGGTTATGCCAGGGAGTTGCACGGGTTATGCCAGGATAAAAGAAAAAGGTCATTGGGTTATGCCAGGAAGGTCCACGGGTTATGACGGGATAAAATAAAAGGTCCTTGCGTTAAGCCAGGGAGGTCCCCGGGTTATGCCGGGATAAAAGAAAAGGTCCTTGGGTTATGCCAGGGAGGTCCACGGGTTATACCGAGATAAAAGAAAAAAGGTCCTTGGGTTATGCCAGGGAGGTCCACGGGTTATGTCGGGATAAAAGAAAAAGGTCTTTGGGTTATGCAGGGAGGTCCACAAGTTATGCCGGGATAAAAGAAAAAAGGTCCTTAGGTTATGCCAGGGAGGTGCACGGGTTATGCCAGGATAAAAGAAAAAGGTCCTTGGGTTATGCTAGGGAGGTCCACGGGTTATGACGGTATAAAATAAAAGGTCCTTGGGTTATGCCAGGGAGGTCCACGGGTTATGCCGGGATAAAAGAAAAGGTCCTTGGGTTATGGTAGGGAGGTCCATGGGTTATGCCGAGATAAAAGAAAAAAGGTCATTGGGTTATGCCAGGGAGGTCCACGGGTTATGCTGGAATAAAAGAAAAAGGTCCTTGGGTTATGCAAGGGAGGTCCACGGGTTATGCCAGGATAAAAGAAAAAGGTCCTTGGGTTATGCCAGGGATAAAAGAAAAGGTCCTTGGGTTATGCCAGGAAGGTCCACGGGTTATGACGGGATAAAATAAAAGGTCCTTGCGTTAAGCCAGGGAGGTCCCCGGGTTATGCCGGGATAAAAGAAAAGGTCCTTGGGTTATGCCAGGGAGGTCCACGGGTTATACCGGGATAAAAGAAAAAGGTCCTTGGGTTATGCAGGGAGGTCCACAAGTTATGCCGGGATAAAAGAAAAAAGGTCCTTGGGTTATGCCAGGGAGGTGCACGTGTTATGCCAGGATAAAAGAAAAAGGTCCTTGGGTTATGCCAGGGAGGTCTACGGGTTATGACGGTATAAAATAAAAGGTCCTTGGGTTATGCCAGGGAGGTCCACGGGTTATGCCGGGATAAAAGAAAAGGTCCTTGGGTTATGCTAGGGAGGTCCACGGGTTATGCCGAGATAAAAGAAAAAAGGTCATTGGGTTATGCCAGGGAGGTCCACGGGTTATGCCAGGATAAAAGAAAAAAAGTCATTGGGTTATGCCAGGGAGGTCCACGGGTTATGCTGGAATAAAAGAAAAAGGTCCTTGGGTTATGCAAGGGAGGTCCACGGGTTATGCCAGGATAAAAGAAAAAGGTCCTTGGGTTATGCCAGGGAGGTCCACGGGTTATGCCGAGATAAAAGAAAAAAGGTCCTTGGGTTATGCCAGGGAGGTCCACGGGTTATGCCAAGATAAAAGAAAAAGGTCCTTGGGTTATTCCAGGGAGGTCCACGGGTTATGCCAGGATAAAAGAAAAGGTCCTTGGGTTATGCCAGGGAGGTCCACGGGTTATGCCGGGATAAAAGAAAAGGTCTTTGGGTTATGCTAGAGAGGTCCACGGGTTATGCCGAAATAAAAGAAAAAAAGTCCATGGGTTATGCCAGGGAGGTGCACGGGTTATGCCAGGATAAAAGAAAAAGGTCCTTGGGTTATGCCAGGGAGGTCCACGTGTTATGACGGGATAAAATAAAAGGTCCTTGCGTTTTGCCTGGGAGGTCCACGGGTTATGCCGGGATAAAAGAAAAGGTCCTTGGGTTATGCCAGGGAGGTCCACGGGTTATACCGAGATAAAAGAAAAAAGTCCTTGGGTTATGCCAGGGAGGTCCACAGGTTATGTCGGGATAAAAGAAAAAGGTCCTTGGATTATGCTGGGAAGTCCACAAGTTATGCCGGGATAAAAGAAAAAAGGTCCTTGGGTTATGCCAGGGAGGTGCACGGGTTATGCCAGGATAAAAGAAAAAGGTCCTTGAGTTATGCAGGGAGGTCCACGGGTTATGACGGGATAAAATAAAAGGTCCTTGGGTTATGCCAGGGAGGTCCACGGGTTATACCGGGATAAAAGAAAAGGTCCTTGGGTTATGCTAGGGAGGTCCACGGGTTATGCCGAGATAAAAGAAAAAAGGTCATTGGGTTATGCCAGGGAGGTCCACGGGTTATGCCAGGATAAAAGAAAAAAGGTCCTTGGGTTATGCCAGGGAGGTCCATGGGTTATGCAGGAATAAAAGAAAAAAGGTCCTTGAGTTATGCAAGGGAGGTCCACGGGTTATGCCAGGATAAAAGAAAAAGGTCCTTGGGTTATGCCAGAGAGGTCCACGAGTTATGCCGTGATAAAAGAAAAAAGGTCCTTGGGTTATGCCAGGGAGGTCCACGGGTTATGCCGGGATAAAAGAAAAGGTCCTTGGGTTATGTCAGGGAGGTCCACGGGTTATGCCGGGATAAAAGAAAAGGTCGTTGGGTTATGCTAGAGAGGTCCACGGGTTATGCCGAGATAAAAGAAAAAAGGTCCTTGGGTTATGCCAGGGAGGTCCACGGGTTATGCCGGGATAAAAGAAAAAAGGTCCTTGGGTTATGACAGGGAGGTCCACGGGTTATGCCGGGATAAAAGAAAAATGGTCCTTGGGTTATGCCAGGGAGGTCCACGGGTTATGTCGGGATGAAAGAAAAAGGTCCTTGGGTTATGCAGGGAGGTCTACGGGTTATGCCGAGATAAAAGAAAAAAGGTCCTTGGGTTATGCCAGGGAGGTCAATGGGTTATGTCGAAATAAAAGAAAAAAAGTCCATGGGTTATGCCAGGGAGGTGCACGGGTTATGCCAGGATAAAAGAAAAAGGTCCTTGGGTTATGCCAGGAAGGTCCACGGGTTATGACGGGATAAAATAAAAGGTCCTTGCGTTAAGCCAGGGAGGTCCCCGGGTTATGCCGGGATAAAAGAAAAGGTCCTTGGGTTATGCCAGGGAGGTCCACGGGTTATACCGAGATAAAAGAAAAAAGGTCCTTGGGTTATGCCAGGGAGGTCCACGGGTTATGTCGGGATAAAAGAAAAAGGTCTTTGGGTTATGCAGGGAGGTCCACAAGTTATGCCGGGATAAAAGAAAAAAGGTCTTTGGGTTATGCCAGGGAGGTGCACGGGTTATGCCAGGATAAAAGAAAAAGGTCCTTGGGTTATGCTAGGGAGGTCCACGGGTTATGACGGTATAAAATAAAAGGTCCTTGGGTTATGCCAGGGTGGTCCACGGGTTATGCCGGGATAAAAGAAAAGGTCCTTGGGTTATGGTAGGGAGGTCCATGGGTTATGCCGAGATAAAAGAAAAAAGGTCATTGGGTTATGCCAGGGAGGTCCACGGGTTATGCCAGGATAAAAGAAAAAAGGTCATTGGGTTATGCCAGGGAGGTCCACGGGTTATGCTGGAATAAAAGAAAAAGGTCCTTGGGTTATGCAAGGGAGGTCCACGGGTTATGCCAGGATAAAAGAAAAAGGTCCTTGGGTTATGCTAGGGAGGTCCACGGGTTATGCCGAGATAAAAGAAAAAAGGTCCTTGGATTATGCCAGGGAGGTCCACGGGTTATGCCAGGATAAAAGAAAAAGGTCTTTGGGTTATTCCAGGGAGGTCCACGGGTTATGCCAGGATAAAAGAAAAGGTCCTTGGGTTATGTCAAGGAGGTCCACGGGTTATGCCGGGATAAAAAAAAATGTCTTTGGGTTATGCTAGAGAGGTCCACGGGTTATGCCGAAATAAAAGAAAAAAAGTCCATGGGTTATGCCAGGGAGGTGCACGGGTTATGCCAGGATAAAAGAAAAAGGTCCTTGGGTTATGCCAGGGAGGTCCACGGGTTATGACGGGATAAAATAAAAGGTCCTTGCGTTTTGCCAGGGAGGTCCACGGGTTATGCCGGGATAAAAGAAAAGGTCCTTGGGTTATGCCAGGGAGGTCCACGGGTTATACCGAGATAAAAGAAAAAAGGTCCTTGGGTTATGCTAGGGAGGTCCACAGGTTATGTCGGGATAAAAGAAAAAGGTCCTTGGGTTATGCAGGGAGGTCCACAAGTTATGCCGGGATAAAAGAAAAAAGGTCCTTGGGTTATGCCAGGGAGGTGCACGGGTTATGCCAGGATAAAAGAAAAAGGTCCTTGAGTTATGCAGGGAGGTCCACGGGTTATGACGGTATAAAATAAAAGGTCCTTGGGTTATGCCAGGGAGGTCTACGGGTTATGCCGAGATAAAAGAAAAAAGGTCCTTGGGTTATGCCAGGGAGGTCAACGGGTTATGTCGAAATAAAAGAAAAAAAGTCCATGGGTTATGCCAGGGAGGTGCACGGGTTATGCCAGGATAAAAGAAAAAGGTCATTGGGTTATGCCAGGAAGGTCCACGGGTTATGACGGGATAAAATAAAAGGTCCTTGCGTTAAGCCAGGGAGGTCCCCGGGTTATGCCGGGATAAAAGAAAAGGTCCTTGGGTTATGCCAGGGAGGTCCACGGGTTATACCGGGATAAAAGAAAAAGGTCCTTGGGTTATGCAGGGAGGTCCACAAGTTATGCCGGGATAAAAGAAAAAAGGTCCTTGGGTTATGCCAGGGAGGTGCACGTGTTATGCCAGGATAAAAGAAAAAGGTCCTTGGGTTATGCCAGGGAGGTCTACGGGTTATGACGGTATAAAATAAAAGGTCCTTGGGTTATGCCAGGGAGGTCCACGGGTTATGCCGGGATAAAAGAAAAGGTCCTTGGGTTATGCTAGGGAGGTCCACAGGTTATGCCGAGATAAAAGAAAAAAGGTCATTGGGTTATGCCAGGGAGGTCCACGAGTTATGCCAGGATAAAAGAAAAAAGGTCATTGGGTTATGCCAGGGAGGTCCACGGGTTATGCTGGAATAAAAGAAAAAGGTCCTTGGGTTATGCAAGGGAGGTCCACGGGTTATGCCAGGATAAAACAAAAAGGTCCTTGGGTTATGCCAGGGAGGTCCACGGGTTATGCCGAGATAAAAGAAAAAAGGTCCTTGGGTTATGCCAGGGAGGTCCACGGGTTATGCCAAGATAAAAGAAAAAGGTCCTTGGGTTATTCCAGGGAGGTCCACGGGTTATGCCAGGATAAAAGAAAAGGTCCTTGGGTTATGCCAGGGAGGTCCACGGGTTATGCCGGGATAAAAGAAAAGGTCTTTGGGTTATGCTAGAGAGGTCCACGGGTTATGCCGAAATAAAAGAAAAAAAGTCCATGGGTTATGCCAGGGAGGTGCACGGGTTATGCCAGGATAAAAGAAAAAGGTCCTTGGGTTATGCCAGGGAGGTCCACGTGTTATGACGGGATAAAATAAAAGGTCCTTGCGTTTTGCCTGGGAGGTCCACGGGTTATGCCGGGATAAAAGAAAAGGTCCTTGGGTTATGCCAGGGAGGTCCACGGGTTATACCGAGATAAAAGAAAAAAGGTCCTTGGGTTATGCCAGGGAGGTCCACAGGTTATGTCGGGATAAAAGAAAAAGGTTCTTGGATTATGCTGGGAAGTCCACAAGTTATGCCGGGATAAAAGAAAAAAGGTCCTTGGGTTATGCCAGGGAGGTGCACGGGTTATGCCAGGATAAAAGAAAAAGGTCCTTGAGTTATGCAGGGAGGTCCACGGGTTATGACGGGATAAAATAAAAGGTCCTTGGGTTATGCCAGGGAGGTCCACGGGTTATACCGGGATAAAAGAAAAGGTCCTTGGGTTATGCTAGGGAGGTCCACGGGTTATGCCGAGATAAAAGAAAAAAGGTCATTGGGTTATGCCAGGGAGGTCCACGGGTTATGCCAGGATAAAAGAAAAAAGGTCCTTGGGTTATGCCAGGGAGGTCCATGGGTTATGCAGGAATAAAAGAAAAAAGGTCCTTGAGTTATGCAAGGGAGGTCCACGGGTTATGCCAGGATAAAAGAAAAAGGTCCTTGGGTTATGCCAGAGAGGTCCACGAGTTATGCCGTGATAAAAGAAAAAAGGTCCTTGGGTTATGCCAGGGAGGTCCACGGGTTATGCCGGGATAAAAGAAAAGGTCCTTGGGTTATGTCAGGGAGGTCCACGGGTTATGCCGGGATAAAAGAAAAGGTCGTTGGGTTATGCTAGAGAGGTCCACGGGTTATGCCGAGATAAAAGAAAAAAGGTCCTTGGGTTATGCCAGGGAGGTCCACGGGTTATGCCGGGATAAAAGAAAAAAGGTCCTTGGGTTATGACAGGGAGGTCCACGGGTTATGCCGGGATAAAAGAAAAATGGTCCTTGGGTTATGCCAGGGAGGTCCACGGGTTATGTCGGGATAAAAGAAAAAGGTCCTTGGGTTATGCAGGGAGGTCTACGGGTTATGCCGAGATAAAAGAAAAAAGGTCCTTGGGTTATGCCAGGGAGGTCAACGGGTTATGTCGAAATAAAAGAAAAAAAGTCCATGGGTTATGCCAAGGAGGTGCACGGGTTATGCCAGGATAAAAGAAAAAGGTCCTTGGGTTATGCCAGGAAGGTCCACGGGTTATGACGAATAAAATAAAAGGTCCTTGCGTTAAGCCAGGGAGGTCCCCGGGTTATGCCGGGATAAAAGAAAATGTCCTTGGGTTATGCCAGGGAGGTCCACGGGTTATACCGAGATAAAAGAAAAAAGGTCCTTGGGTTATGCCAGGGAGGTCCACGGGTTATGTCGGGATAAAAGAAAAAGGTCCTTGGGTTATTCAGGGAGGTCCACAAGTTATGCTGGGATAAAAGAAAAAAGGTCCTTGGGTTATGCCAGGGAGGTGCACGGGTTATGCCAGGATAAAAGAAAAAGGTCCTTGGGTTATGCCAGGGAGGTGCACGGGTTATGACGGTATAAAATAAAAGGTCCTTGGGTTATGCCAGGGAGGTCCACGGGTTATGCCGGTATAAAATAAAAGGTCCTTGGGTTATGGTAGGGAGGTCCACGGGTTATGCCGAGATAAAAGAAAAAAGGTCATTGGGTTATGCCAGGGAGGTCCACGGGTTATGCCAGGATAAAAGAAAAAAGGTCATTGGGCTATGCCAGGGAGGTCCACGGGTTATGCTGGAATAAAAGAAAAAGGTCCTTGGGTTATGCAAGGGAGGTCCACGGGTTATGCCAGGATAAAAGAAAAAGGTCCTTGGGTTATGCCAGGGAGGTCCACGGGTTATGCCGAGATAAAAGAAAAAAGGTCCTTGGGTTATGCCAGGGAGGTCCACGGGTTATGCCAGGATAAAAGAAAAAGGTCTTTGGGTTATTCCAGGGAGGTCCACGGGTTATGCCAGGATAAAAGAAAAGGTCCTTGGGTTATGCCAAGGAGGTCCACGGGTTATGCCGGGATAAAAGAAAAGGTCTTTGGGTTATGCTAGAGAGGTCCACGGGTTATGCCGAAATAAAAGAAAAAAAGTCCATGGGTTATGCCAGGGAGGTGCACGGGTTATGCCAGGATAAAAGAAAAAGGTCCTTGGGTTATGCCAGGGAGGTCCACGGGTTATGACGGGATAAAATAAAAGGTCCTTGCGTTTTGCCATGGAGGTCCACGGGTTATGCCGGGATAAAAGAAAAGGTCCTTGGGTTATGCCAGGGAGGTCCACGGGTTATACCGAGATAAAAGAAAAAAGGTCCTTAGGTTATGCTAGGGAGGTCCACAGGTTATGTCGGGATAAAAGAAAAAGGTCCTTGGGTTATGCAGGGAGGTCCACAAGTTATGCCGGGATAAAAGAAAAAAGGTCCTTGGGTTATGCCAGGGAGGTGCACGGGTTATGCCAGGATTAAAGAAAAAGGTCCTTGAGTTATGTAGGGAGGTCCACGGGTTATGACGGGATAAAATAAAAGGTCCTTGGGTTATGCCAGGGAGGTCCACGGGTTATGCCGGGATAAAAGAAAAGGTCCTTGGGTTATGCTAGGGAGGTCCACGGGTTATGCCGAGATAAAAGAAAAAAGGTCATTGGGTTATGCCAGGAAGGTCCACGGGTTATGCCAGGATAAAAGAAAAAAGGTCCTTGGATTATGCCAGGGCGGTCCATGGGTTATGATGGAATAAAATAAAAAAGGTCATTGGGTTATGCAAGGGAGGTCCACGGGTTATGCCAGGATAAAAGAAAAAGGTCCTTGGGTTATGCCAGAGAGGTCCACAAGTTATGCCGTGATAAAAGAAAAAAGGTCCTTGGGTTATGCCAGGGAGGTCCACGGGTTATGCCGGGATAAAAGAAAAGGTCCTTGGGTTATGTCAGGGAGGTCCACGGGTTATGCCGGGATAAAAGAAAAGGTCGTTGGGTTATGCTAGAGAGGTCCACGGGTTATGCCGAGATAAAAGAAAAAAGGTCCTTGGGTTATGCCAGGGAGGTCCACGGGTTATGCCGGGATAAAAGAAAAATGGTCCTTGGGTTATGCCAGGGAGGTCCACGGGTTATGCGGGGATAAAAGAAAACGGTTCTTGGGTTATTCCAGGGAGGTCCACGGGTTATGCCGGGATAAAAGAAAAGTTCCTTGGGTTATGCCAGGGAGGTCCATGGGTTATGACGGGATAAAAGAAAAGGTCCTTGGGTTATGCCAGGGAGGTCCACGTGTTATGCCGGGAAAAAAGAAAAGGTCTTTGGGTTATGCTAGAGAGGTCCACGGGTTATGCCGAAATAAAAGAAAAAAAATCCATGGGTTATACCAGGGAGGTGCACGAGTTATGGCAAGATAAAAGAAAAAGGTCCTTGGGTTATGCCAGGGAGGTCCACGGGTTATGACGGGATAGAATAAAAGGTCCTTGCGTTATGCCAGGGAGGTCCCCGGGTTATGCCGGGATAAAAGAAAAGGTCCTTGGGTTATGCCAGGGAGGTCCACGGGTTATACCGAGATAAAAGAAAAAAGGTCCTTGGGTTATGCCAGGGAGGTCCACGGGTTATGTCGGGATAAAAGAAAAAGGTCCTTGGGTTATGTAGGTAGGTCCACAAGTTATGTCGGGATAAAAGAAAAAAGGTCCTTGGGTTATGCCTGGGAGGTGCACGGGTTATGCCAGGATAAAAGAAAAAGGTCCTTGGGTTATGCCAGGGAGGTCCACGGGTTATGACGGGATAAAATAAAAGGTCCTTGGGTTATGCCAGGGAGGTCCACGGGTTATGCCGGGATAAAAGAAAAGGTCCTTGGGTTATGCTAGGGAGGTCCACGGGTTATGCTGAGATAAAAGAAAAAAGGTCATTGGGTTATGCCAGTAAGGTCCACGGGTTATGCCAGGATAAAAGAAAAAAGGTCATTGAGTTATGCCAGGGAGGTCCACGGGTTATGCTGGAATAAAAGAAAAAGGTCCTTGGGTTATGCAATAGAGATCCACGGGTTATGCCAGGATAAAAGAAAAAGGTCCTTGGGTTATGCCAGGGAGGTCCACGGGTTATGCCGAGATAAAAGAAAAAAGGTCCTTGGGTTATGCCAGGGAGGTCCACGGGTTATGCCAGGATAAAAGAAAAAGGTCCTTGGGTTATTCCAGGGAGGTCCACGGGTTATGCCAGGATAAAAGAAAAGGTCCTTGGGTTATGCCAGGGAGGTCCACGGGTTATGCCGGGATAAAAGAAAAGGTCTTTGGGTTATGCTAGAGAGGTCCACGGGTTATGCCGAAATAAAAGAAAAAAAGTCCATGGGTTATGCCAGGGAGGTGCACGGGTTATGCCAGGATAAAAGAAAAAGGTCCTTGGGTTATGCCAGGGAGGTCCACGGGTTATGACGGGATAAAATAAAAGGTCCTTGCGTTTTGCAAGGGAGGTCCACAGGTTATGCCGGGGTAAAAGAAAAGGTCCTTGGGTTATTCCAGGGAGGTCCACGGGTTATACCGAGATAAAAGAAAAAAGGTCCTTGGGTTATGGCAGGGAGGTCCACAGGTTATGTCGGGATAAAAGAAAAAGGTCTTTGGGTTATGCAGGGAGGTCCACAAGTTATGCCGGGATAAAAGAAAAAAGGTCCTTGGGTTATGCCAGGGAGGTGCACGGGTTATGCCAGGATAAAAGAAAAAGGTCCTTGGGTTATGCCAGGGAGGTCCACGGGTTATGACGGGATAAAATAAAAGGTCCTTGCGTTATGCCAGGGAGGTCCCCGGGTTATGCCAGGATAAAAGAAAAGGTCCTTGGGTTATGTCAGGGAGGTCCACGGGTTATACCGAGATAAAAGAAAAAAGGTCCTTGGGTTATGCCAGGGAGGTCCACGGGTTATGCCGGAATAAAAGAAAAGGTCCTTGGGTTATGTCAGGGAGGTCCACGGGTTATGCCGGGATAAAAGAAAAGGTCGTTGGGTTATGCTAGAGAGGTCCACGGGTTATGCCGAGATAAAAGAAAAAAGGTCATTGGGTTATGCCAGGGAGGTCCACGGGTTATGCGGGGATAAAAGAAAACGGTTCTTGGGTTATTCCAGGGAGGTCCACGGGTTATGCCGGGATAAAAGAAAAGTTCCTTGGGTTATGCCAGGGAGCTCCATGGGTTATGCCGGGATAAAAGAAAAGGTCCTTGGGTTATGCCAGGGAGGTCCACGTGTTATGCCGGGAAAAAAGAAAAGGTCTTTGGGTTATGCTAGAGAGGTCCACGGGTTATGCCGAAATAAAAGAAAAAAAATCCATGGGTTATACCAGGGAGGTGCACGAGTTATGCCAAGATAAAAGAAAAAGGTCCTTGGGTTATGCCAGGGAGGTCCACGGGTTATGACGGGATAGAATAAAAGGTCCTTGCGTTATGCCAGGGAGGTCCCCGGGTTATGCCGGGATAAAAGAAAAGGTCCTTGGGTTATGCCAGGGAGGTCCACGGGTTATACCGAGATAAAAGAAAAAAGGTCCTTGGGTTATGCCAGGGAGGTCCACGGGTTATGTCGGGATAAAAGAAAAAGGTCCTTGGGTTATGTAGGTAGGTCCACAAGTTATGTCGGGATAAAAGAAAAAAGGTCCTTGGGTTATGCCTGGGAGGTGCACGGGTTATGCCAGGATAAAAGAAAAAGGTCCTTGGGTTATGCCAGGGAGGTCCACGGGTTATGACGGGATAAAATAAAAGGTCCTTGGGTTATGCCAGGGAGGTCCACGGGTTATGCCGGGATAAAAGAAAAGGTCCTTGAGTTATGCTAGGGAGGTCCACGGGTTATGCTGAGATAAAAGAAAAAAGGTCATTGGGTTATGCCAGTAAGGTCCACGGGTTATGCCAGGATAAAAGAAAAAAGGTCATTGAGTTATGCCAGGGAGGTCCACGGGTTATGCTGGAATAAAAGAAAAAGGTCCTTGGGTTATGCCAGGGAGATCCACGGGTTATGCCATGATAAAAGAAAAAGGTCCTTGGGTTATGCCAGGGAGGTCCACGGGTTATGCCGAGATAAAAGAAAAAAGGTCCTTGGGTTATGCTAGGGAGGTCCACGGGTTATGCCAGGATAAAAGAAAAAGGTCCTTGGGTTATTCCAGGGAGGTCCACGGGTTATGCCAGGATAAAAGAAAAGGTCCTTGGGTTATGCCAGGGAGGTCCACGGGTTATGCCGGGATAAAAGAAAAGGTCTTTGGGTTATGCTAGAGAGGTCCACGGGTTATGCCGAAATAAAAGAAAAAAAGTCCATGGGTTATGCCAGGGAGGTGCACGGGTTATGCCAGGATAAAAGAAAAAGGTCCTTGGGTTATGCCAGGGAGGTCCACGGGTTATGACGGGATAAAATAAAAGGTCCTTGCGTTTTGCAAGGGAGGTCCACAGGTTATGCCGGGGTAAAAGAAAAGGTCCTTGGGTTATTCCAGGGAGGTCCACGGGTTATACCGAGATAAAAGAAAAAAGGTCCTTGGGTTATGGCAGGGAGGTCCACAGGTTATGTCGGGATAAAAGAAAAAGGTCTTTGGGTTATGCAGGGAGGTCCACAAGTTATGCCGGGATAAAAGAAAAAAGGTCCTTGGGTTATGCCAGGGAGGTGCACGGGTTATGCCAGGATAAAAGAAAAAGGTCCTTGGGTTATGCCAGGGAGGTCCACGGGTTATGACGGGATAAAATAAAAGGTCCTTGCGTTATGCCAGGGAGGTCCCCGGGTTATGCCGGGATAAAAGAAAAGGTCCTTGGGTTATGTCAGGGAGGTCCACGGGTTATACCGAGATAAAAGAAAAAAGGTCCTTGGGTTATGCCAGGGAGGTCCACGGGTTATGCCGGGATAAAAGAAAAGGTCCTTGGGTTATGTCAGGGAGGTCCACGGGTTATGCCGGGATAAAAGAAAAGGTCGTTGGGTTATGCTAGAGAGGTCCACGGGTTATGCCGAGATAAAGAAAAAAGGTCCTTGGGTTATGCCAGGGAGGTCCACGGGTTATGCCGGGATAAAAGAAAAATGGTCCTTGGGTTATGCCAGGGAGGTCCACGGGTTATGCCGGGATAAAAGAAAAGGTCTTTGGGTTATGCCAGGGAGGTCCATGGGTTATGCCGGGATAAAAGAAAAGGTCCTTGGGTTATGCCAGGGAGGTCCACGTGTTATGCCGGGAAAAAAGAAAAGGTCTTTGTGTTATGCTATAGAGGTCCACGGGTTATGCCGAAATAAAAGAAAAAAAGTCCATGGGTTATGCCAGGGAGGTGCACGAGTTATGCCAGGATAAAAGAAAAAGGTCCTTGGGTTATGCCAGGGAGGTCCACGGGTTATGACGGGATAAAAGAAAAAGGTCCTTGGGTTATTCCAGGGAGGTCCACGTGTTATGCCAGGATAAAAGAAAAGGTCCTTGGGTTATGCCAGGGAGGTCCACGGGTTATGCCAGGATAAAAGAAAAGGTCTTTGGGTTATGCTAGAGAGGTCCACGGGTTATGCCGAAATAAAAGAAAAAAAGTCCATGGGTTATGCCAGGGAGGTGCACGGGTTATGCCAGGATAAAAGAAAAAGGTCCTTGGGTTATGCCAGGGAGGTCCACAGGTTATGATGGGATAAAATAAAAGGTCCTTGCGTTTTGCCAGGGAGGTCCACGGGTTATGCCGGGATAAAAGAAAAGGTCCTTGGGTTATTCCAGGGAGGTCCACGGGTTATACCGAGATAAAAGAAAAAGGGTCCTTGGGTTATGCCAGGGAGGTCCACAGGTTTTGTCGGGATAAAAGAAAAAGGTCTTTGGGTTATGCAGGGAGGTCCACAAGTTATGCCGGGATAAAAGAAAAAAGGTCCTTGGGTTATGCCAGGGAGGTGCACGGGTTATGCCAGGATAAAAGAAAAAGGTCCTTGAGTTATGCCAGGGAGGTCCACGGGTTATGACGGGATAAAATAAAAGGTCCTTGGGTTATGCCAGGGAGGTCCACGGGTTATGCCGGGATAAAAGAAAAGGTCCTTGGGTTATGCCAGGGAGGTCCACGGGTTATGCCGAGATAAAAGAAAAAAGGTCATTGGGTTATGCCAGGGAGGTCCACGGGTTATGCCAGGATAAAAGAAAAAAGGTCCTTGGGTTATGCCAGGGAGGTCTATGGGTTATGCTGGAATAAAAGAAAAAAGGTCCTTGAGTTATGCAAGGGAGGTCCACGGGTTATGCCAGGATAAAAGAAAAAGGTCCTTGGGTTATGCCAGAGAGGTCCACGAGTTATGCCGTGATAAAAGAAAAAAGGTCCTTGGGTTATGCCAGGGAGGTCCACGGGTTATGCCGGGATAAAAGAAAAGGTTCTTGGGTTATGTCAGGGAGGTCCACGGGTTATGCCGGGATAAAAGAAAAGGTTCTTGGGTTATGCCAGGGAGGTCCACGGGTTATGCCGGGATAAAAGAAAAAAGGTCCTTGGGTTATGCCAGGGAGGTCCACGGGTTATGCCGGGATAAAAGAAAAAAGGTCCTTGGGTTATGCCAGGGAGGTCCACGGGTTATGCCGGGATAAAAGAAAAATGGTCCTTGGGTTATGCCAGGGAGGTCTACGGGTTATGCGGGGATAAAATAAAACGGTCCTTGGGTTATTCCAGGGAGGTCCACAGGTTATGCCGGGATAAAAGAAAAGTTCCTTGGGTTATGCCAGGGAGGTCCACGGGTTATGCCGGGATAAAAGAAAAGGTCCTTAGGTTATGCCAGGGAGGTCCACGGGTTATGCCGGGATAAAAGAAAAGGTTCTTGGGTTATGCCAGGGAGGTCCACGGGTTATGCAAGGATAAAAGAAAAAAGGTCCTTGGGTTATGCCAAGGAGGTCCACGGGTTATGCTGGGATAAAAGAAAAAAGGTCCTTGGGTTATGCCAGGGAGGTGCACGGGTTATGCCAGGATAAAAGAAAAAGGTCCTTGGGTTAATGTCAGGGAGGTCCACGGGTTATGACGGGATAAAATAAAAGGTCCTTGGGTTATGCCAGGGAGGTCCATGGGTTATGCCGGGATAAAAGAAAAGGTCCTTGGGTTATGCTAGGGAGGTCCACGGGTTATGCCGAGATAAAAGAAAAAAGGTCATTGGGTTATGCCAGGGAGGTCGACGGGTTATGCCAGGATAAAAGAAAAAAGGTCCTTGGGTTATGCCAGGGAGGTCCACGGGTTATGCTGGAATAAAAGAAAAAAGGTCCTTGGGTTATGCAAGGGAGTTCCACGGGTTATGCCAGGATAAAAGAAAAAGGTCCTTGGGTTATGCCAGAGAGGTCCACGGGTTATGCCGAGATAAAAGAAAAAAGGTCCTTGGGTTATGTCAGGGAGGTCCACGGGTTATGCCAGGATAAAAGAAAAAGGTCCTTGGGTTATGCAAGGGAGGTCCACGGGTTATGCCAGGATAAAAGAAAAAGGTCCTTGGGTTATGCCAGGGAGGTCCACGGGTTATGCCGAGATAAAAGAAAAAAGGTCCTTGGGTTATGCCAGGGAGGTCCACGGGTTATGCCAGGATAAAAGAAAAAGGTCCTTGGGTTATTCCAGGGAGGTCCACGGGTTATGCTGGGATAAAAGATAAGTTTCTTGGGTTAGCTAGAGAGGTCCACGGGTTATGCCGGGATAAAAGAAAAGGTTCTTGGGTTATGCCAGGGAGGTCCACGGGTTATGCCGGGATAAAAGAAAAGGTCATTGGGTTATGCAGTGAGGTCCACGGGTTATGCCGAAATAAAAGAAAAAAGGTCCATGGGTTATGCAGGGAGGTCCACGGGTTATGCCGGGATAAAAGAAAAGGTCTTTGGGTTATGCTAGAGAGGTCCACGGGTTATGCCGAGATAAAAGAAAAAAGGTCCTTGGGTTATGCTAGGGAGATCCACGGGTTATGCCGGGATAAAAGAAAAAAGGTCATTGGGTTATGCCAGGGAGGTCCACGTGTTATGCCGGGATAAAAGAAAAAGGTCCTTGGGTTATCACTGGGTTATGCCGGGATAAAAGAAAAGGTCTTTGGGTTATGCAGGGAGGTCCATGGGTTATGTCAGGATACAAGAAAAAGGTCCTTGGGTTATGCAGGGAGGTCCACAAGTTATGCCGGGATAAAAGAAAAAAGGTCCTTGGGTTATGCCAGGGAGGTGCACGGGTTATGCCAGGATAAAAGAAAAAGGTCCTTGGGTTATGCCAGAGAGGTCCACGGGTTATGACGGGATAAAATAAAAGGTCCTTGGGTTATGCCAGGGAGGTCCACGGGTTATGCCGGGATAAAAGAAAAGGTCCTTGGGTTATGCTAGGGATGTCCACGGGTTATGCCAGGATAAAAGAAAAAAGGTCCTTGGGTTATGCCAAGGAGGTCCACGGGTTATGCTGGAATAAAAGAAAAAAGGTCCTTAGGTTATGCAAGGGAGGTCCACGGGTTATGCCAGGATAAAAGAAAAAGGTCCTTGGGTTATGCCAGGGAGGTCCACGGGTTATGCCGAGATAAAAGAAAAAAGGTCCTTGGGTTATGCCAGGGAGGTCCACGGGTTATGCCGGGATAAAAGAAAAGGTCCTTGGGTTATGCTAGGGAGGTCCACGGGTTATGCCGAGATAAAAGAAAAAAGGTCATTGGGTTATGCCAGGGAGGTCGACGGGTTATGCCAGGATAAAAGAAAAAAGGTCCTTGGGTTATGACAGGGAGGTCCACGGGTTATGCTGGAATAAAAGAAAAAAGGTCCTTGGGTTATGCAAGGGAGGTCCACGGGTTATGCCAGGATAAAAGAAAAAAGGTCCTTGGGTTATGCCAGGGAGGTGCACGGGTTATGCCAGGATAAAAGAAAAATGTCCTTGGGTTATGCCAGGGAGGTCCACGGGTTATGACGGGATAAAATAAAAGGTCCTTGGGTTATGCCAGGGAGGTCCACGGGTTATGCCAGGATAAAAGAAAAGGTCCTTGGGTTATGCTAGGGATGTCCACGGGTTATGCCAGGATAAAAGAAAAAAGGTCCTTGGGTTATGCCAAGGAGGTCCACGGGTTATGCTGGAATAAAAGAAAAAAGGTCCTTAGGTTATGCAAGGGAGGTCCACGGGTTATGCCAGGATAAAAGAAAAAGGTCCTTGGGTTATGCCAGGGAGGTCCACGGGTTATGCCGGGATAAAAGAAAAAAGGTCCTTGGGTTATGCCAGGGAGGTCCACGGGTTATGCCGGGATAAAAGAAAAAGGTCCTTGGGTTATGCCAGGGAGGTCCACGGGTTATGCCGGGATAAAAGAAAAGGTCCTTGGGTTATGCCAGGGAGGTCCACGGGTTATGCCGGGATAAAAGAAAAGGTCCTTGGGTTATGCCAGGGAGGTCCACGGGTTATGCCGGGATAAAAGAAAAGGTCCTTGGGTTATGCCAGGGAGGTCCACGGGTTATGCCGGGATAAAAGAAAAGGTCCTTGGGTTATGCCAGGGAGGTCCACGGGTTATGCCGGGATAAAAGAAAAGGTCCTTGGGTTATGCCAGGGAGGTCCACGGGTTATGCCGGGATAAAAGAAAAGGTCCTTGGGTTATGCCAGGGAGGTCCACGGGTTATGCCGGGATAAAAGAAAAGGTCCTTGGGTTATGCCAGGGAGGTCCACGGGTTATGCCGGGATAAAAGAAAAGGTCCTTGGGTTATGCCAGGGAGGTCCACGGGTTATGCCGGGATAAAAGAAAAGGTCCTTGGGTTATGCCAGGGAGGTCCACGGGTTATGCCGGGATAAAAGAAAAGGTCCTTGGGTTATGCTAGAGAGGTCCACCGGTTATGCCGAGATTAAAGAAAAAAGGTCCTTGGGTTATGCCAGGGAGATCCACGGGTTATGCCGGGATAAAAGAAAAAAGGTCCTTGGGTTATGCCAGGGAGGTCCACGGGTTATGCCGGGATAAAAGAAAAATGGTCCTTGGGTTATGCCAGGGAGGTCCACGGGTTATGCGGGGATAAAAGAAAACGGTCCTTGGGTTATGCCAGGGAGGTCCACGGATTATGCCGGGATAAAATAAAAGGTCCTTGGGTTATGCCAGGGAGGTCCACGGGTTATGGCAGGATAAAAGAAAAAAGGTCCTTGGGTTATGCAGGGAGGTCCACGGGTTATGCCGGGATAAAAGAAAAATGGTCCTTGGATTATGCCAGGGAGGTCCACGGGTTATGCCGGGATAAAATAAAAGGTGCTTGGGTTATGCCAGGGAGGTCCACGGGTTATGCCGGGATAAAAGAAAAAAGGTCCTTGGGTTATGCCAGGAAGGTCCACGGGTTATGCCGGGATAAAAGAAAAATGGTCCTTGGGTTATGCCAGGGAGGTCCACGGGTTATGCCGGGATAAAAGAAAAAGGTCCTTGGGTTATGCAGGGAGGTCCACGGGTTATGCCGGGATAAAAAAAGGTCCTTGGGTTATGCCAGGGAGGTCCACGGGTTATGCCGAGATAAAATAAAAAAGGTCCTTTGGTTATGCTAGGGAGGTCCACGTGTTATGCCGGGATAAAAGAAAAAGGTCCTTGAATTATGTCAGGGAGGTCCATGGGTTATGCTGGGATAAAAGAAAAAGGTCCTTGGATTATGTCAGGGAGGTCCACGGGTTATGCCGGGATAAAAGAAAAAGGACCTTAGGTTATGCAGGGAGGTCCACGGGTTATGCCGGGATAAAAGAAAAGGTCTTTGGGTTATGCAGGGAGGTCCACGGGTTATGCCGGGATAAAAGAAAAAAGGTTCTTGGGATATGCCAGGGAGGTCCACGGGTTATGCCGGGATAAAAGAAAAAAGGTCCTTGGGTTATGCCAGGGAGGTCCATGGGTTATGCCGGGATAAAAGAAAAAGGTCCTTGGGTTATGCCAGGGAGGTCCACGGGTTATGCCGGGATAAAAGAAAAAAGGTCCTTGGGTTATGTCAGGGAGGTCCACGGGTTAGGTCGGTATAAAGGAAAAAGGTCCTTAGGTTATGCAGGGAGGTCCACGGGTTATGCCGGGATAAAAGAAAAGGTCTTTGGGTTATGCAGGGAGGTCCACGGGTTATGCCGGGATAAAAGAAAAAAGGTTCTTGGGTTATGCCAGGAAGGTCCACGGGTTATGCCGGGATAAAAGAAAAAAGGTCCTTGGGTTATGTCAGGGAGGTCTACGGGTTATGCCGGGATAAAAGAAAAAGGTCCTTGGATTATGTCAGGGAGGTCCACGGGTTATGCCGGGATAAAAGAAAAGGTCCTTGGGTTATGCTAGGGACGTCCACGGGTTATGCCAGGATAAAAGAAAAAATGTCCTTGGGTTATGCCAGGGAGGTCCACGGGTTATGCCGGGATAAAAGAAAAAAGGTCCTTGGGTTATGTCAGGGAGGTCCACGGGTTAGGTCGGTATAAAGGAAAAAGGTCCTTAGGTTATGCAGGGAGGTCCACGGGTTATGCCGGGATAAAAGAAAAGGTCTTTGGGTTATGCAGGGAGGTCCACGGGTTATGCCGGGATAAAAGAAAAAGGTTCTTGGGTTATGCCAGGAAGGTCCACGGGTTATGCCGGGATAAAAGAAAAAAGGTCCTTGGGTTATGTCAGGGAGGTCCATGGGTTATGCCGGGATAAAAGAAAAAGGTCCTTGGATTATGTCAAGGAGGTCCACGGGTTATGCCGGGATAAAAAAAAAAGGTCCTTGGGTTATGCTAGGGACGTCCACGGGTTATGCCAGGATAAAAGAAAAAATATCCTTGGGTTATGCCAGGGAGGTCCACGGGTTTTGCTGGAATAAAAGAAAAAAGGTCTTTGGGTTATGCAAGGGAGGTCCACGGGTTATGCTAGGAAAAAAGAAAAAGGTCCTTGGGTTATGCCAGGGAGGTCCACGGGTTATGCCGAGATAAAAGAAAAAAGGTTCTTGGGTTATGCCAGGGAGGTCCACGGGTTATGCCGAGATAAAAGAAAAAAGGTACTTGGGTTATGCCAGGGAGGTCCACGGGTTATGCCGGGATAAAAGAAAAGTTCCTTGGGTTAGGCCAGGGAGGTCCACGAGTTATGCCGGGATAAAAGAAAAGGTTCTTGGGTTATGCCAGGGAGGTCCACGGGTTATGCCGGGATAAAAGAAAAGGTCATTGGGTTATGCAGTGAGGTCCACGGGTTATGCCGAAATAAAAGAAAAAAGGTCCAAGGGTTATTCCAGGGAGGTCCACGGGTTATGCTGGGATAAAAGAATAAAGGTCCTTAGGTTATGCCAGAGAGGTCCACGGGTTATGCCGGGATAAAAGAAAAGGTCTTTGGGTTATGCAGGGAGGTCCACGGGTTATGCCGGGATAAAAGAAAAAAGGTTCTTGGGTTATGCCAGGAAGGTCCACGGGTTATGCCGGGATAAAAGAAAAAAGGTCCTTGGGTTATGCCAGGGAGGTCCATGGGTTATGCCGGGATAAAAGAAAAAGGTCCTAGGGTTATGCCAGGGAGGTCTACGGGTTATGCCGGGATAAAAGAAAAAAGGTCCTTGGGTTATGTCAGGGAGGTCCACGGGTTATGCCGGGATAAAAGAAAAGGTCCTTGGGTTATGACAGAGAGGTCCATGGATTATGCAGAGATAAAAGAAAAAAGTCCTTGGGTTATGCTAGGGAGGTCCACGGGTTATGTCGGTATAAAGGAAAAAGGTCCTTGGGTTATGCAGGGAGGTCCACGGGTTATGCCGAGATAAAAGAGAAAATGTCCTTGGGTTATGCCAGGGAGGTCCACGGGTTATGTCGGGATAAAAGAAAAAGGTCCTTGGGTTATGCAAGGAGGTCACCGTGTTATGCCGGGATAAAAGAAAAGGTCTTTGGGTTATGTAGGGAGGTTTATGGGTTATGTCGGGGTAAAAGAAAAAGGTCCTTGGGTTATGCAAGGAGGTCCACAAGTTATGCCAGGATAAAAGAAAAAGGTCCTTGGGTTATGCCAGGGAGGTCCACGAGTTATGCCGAGATAAAAGAAAAAGGTCCTTGGGTTATGCCAGGGAGGTCCACGGGTTATGCCAGGATAAAAGAAAAAGGTCCTTGGGTTATTCCAGGGAGGTCCACGGGTTATGCCGGGATAAAAGAAAAAAGGTCCTTGGGTTATGCCAGGGAGGTCCACGGGTTATGCCGAGATAAAAGAAAAAAGGTCCTTGGGTTATGCCAGGGATGTCCACGGGTTATGCCGGGATAAAAGAAAAGGTCCTTGGGTTATGCCATGGAGGTCCACGGGTTATGCCGAGATAAAAGAAAAAAAGTCCTTCGGTTATGCTAGGGAGGTCCACGGGTTATGCCGGGATAAAAGAAAAGGTCCTTGGGTTATGCCAGGGAGGTCCACGGGTTATGCCGGGATAAAAGAGAAAGGTCCTTGGGTTATGCCAGGGAGGTCCACGGGTTATGCTGGGATAAAAGAAAAGGTCATTGGGTTATGCAGGGAGGTCCACGGGTTATGCCGGGATAAAAGAAAAAGGTCATTGGGTTATGCAGGGAGGTCCACGGGTTATGCCGGGATAAAAGAAAAAAGGTCCTTAGGTTATGCCAGGGAGGTCCACGGGTTATGCCGAGATAAAAGAAAAAAGGTCCTTCGGTTATGCCAGGGAGGTCCACGGGTTATGCCGGGATAAAAGAAAAAAGGTCCTTGGGTTATGCTAGGGAGGTCCACGGGTTATGCCGGGATAAAAGAAAAAGGTTCTTGGGTTATGCTAGGAAGGTCCACGGGTTATGCCGGGATAAATGAAAAGGTTCTTGGTTTATTCCAGGGAGGTCCACGGGTTATGCCGGGATAAAAGAAAAGGTCCTTCGGTTATGCCAGGGAGGTCCACGGGTTAAGCCGAGATAAAAGAAAAAAGGTCCTTGGGTTATGCCAGGGAGGTCCACGGGTTATGCCAGGATAAAAGAAAAAAGGTCCTTGGTTTATACTAGGGAGGTCCATCGGTTATGCCGTGATAAAAGAAAAAAGATCCTTGGATTATGCAAGGGAGGTCCACGGGTTATGCCAGGATAAAAGAAAAAGGTCCTTGGGTTATGCTAGGGAGGTCCACGGGTTATGCCGGGATAAAATAAAAGGTCCTTGGGTTATGCCAGGGAGGTCCACGGGTTATGCCGAGATAAAAGAAAAGGTCCTTGGGTTATGTCAGGGAGGTCCACGGGTTATGCAGGGATAAAAGAAAAGTTCTTTGGGTTATGCTAGAAAGGTCCACGGGTTATGCTGAGATAAAAGAAAAAAGGTCCTTGGGTTATGCAGGGAGGTCCACGGGTTATGCCGAGATAAAAGAAAAAATGTCCTTGGGTTATGCCAGGGAGGTCCACGGGTTATGTCGGGATAAAAGAAAAAGGTCCTTGGGTTATGCAAGGAGGTCACCGGGTTATGCCGGGATAAAAGAAAAGGTCTTTGGGTTATGTAGGGAGGTCCATGGGTTATGTCGGGATAAAAGAAAAAGGTCCTTGGGTTATGCAGGGAGGTCCACAAGTTATGCCAGGATAAAAGAAAAAGGTCCTTGGGTTATGCCAGGGAGGTCCACGGGTTATGCCGAGATAAAAGAAAAAAGGTCCTTGGGTTATGCCAGGGAGGTCCACGGGTTATGCCGGGATAAAAGAAAAAAGGTCCTTGGGTTATGCCGGGGAGGTCCACGGGTTATGCCGAGATAAAAGAAAAAAGGTCCTTGGGTTATGCCTGGGAGGTCCACGGGTTATGCCGGGATAAAAGAAAAGGTCCTTGGGTTATGCCATGGAGGTCCACGGGTTATGCCGGGATAAAAGAAAAAGGTCCTTGGGTTATGCCAGGGAGGTCCACGGGTTATGCCGGGATAAAAGAAAAGGTCATTGGGTTATGCAGGGAGGTCCACGGGTTATGCCGGGATAAAAGAAAAAGGTCATTGGGTTATGCAGGGAGGTCCACGGGTTATGCCGGGATAAAAGAAAAAAGGTCCTTAGGTTATGCCAGGGAGGTCCATGGGTTATGCCGAGATAAAAGAAAAAAGGTCCTTCGGTTATGCCAGGGAGGTCCACGGGTTATGCCGGGATAAAAGAAAAAAGGTCCTTGGGTTATGCTAGAGAGGTCCACGGGTTATGCCAGGATAAAAGAAAAAGGTTCTTGGGTTATGCTAGGGAGGTCCACGGGCTATGCCGGGATAAATGAAAAGGTTCTTGGTTTATTCCAGGGAGGTCCACGGGTTATGCCGGGATAAAAGAAAAGGTCCTTCGGTTATGCCAGGGAGGTCCACGGGTTAAGCCGAGATAAAAGAAAAAAGGTCCTTGGGTTATGCTAGAGAGGTCCACGGGTTATGCCAGGATAAAAGAAAAAAGGTCCTTGGTTTATACTAGGGAGGTCCATGGGTTATGCCGTGATAAAAGAAAAAAGATCCTTCGATTATGCAAGGGAGGTCCACGGGTTATGCCAGGATAAAAGAAAAAGGTCCTTGGGTTATGCTAGGGAGGTCCACGGGTTATGCCGGGATAAAATAAAAGGTCCTTGGGTTATGCCAGGGAGGTCCACGGGTTATGCCGGGATAAAAGAAAAGGTCCTTGGGTTATGTTAGGGAGGTCCACGGGTTATGCCGGGATAAAAGAAAAGTTCTTTGGGTTATGCTAGAAAGGTCCACGGGTTATGCTGAGATAAAATAAAAAAGGTCCTTGGGTTATGCAGGGAGGTCCACGGGTTATGCCGAGATAAAAGAAAAAATGTCCTTGGGTTATGCCAGGGAGGTCCACGGGTTATGTCGGGATAAAAGAAAAAGGTCCTTGGGTTATGCAAGGAGGTCACCGGGTTATGCCGGGATAAAAGAAAAGGTCTTTGGGTTATGTAGGGAGGTCCATGGGTTATGTCGGGATAAAAGAAAAAGGTCCTTGGGTTATGCAGGGAGGTCCACAAGTTATGCCAGGATAAAAGAAAAAGGTCCTTGGGTTATGCCAGGGAGGTCCACGGGTTATGCCGAGATAAAAGAAAAAAGGTCCTTGGGTTATGCCAGGGAGGTCCACGGGTTATGCCAGGATAAAAGAAAAAGGTCCTTGGGTTATGCCAGGGAGGTCCACGGGTTATGCCGGGATAAAAGAAAAGGTCCTTGGGTTATGCCAGGGAGGTCCACGGGTTATGCCGGGATAAAAGAAAAAAAGTCCTTCGGTTATGCTAGGGAGGTCCACGGGTTATGCCGGGATAAAAGAAAAGGTCCTTGGGTTATGCCAGGGAGGTCCACGGGTTATGCCGGGATAAAAGAAAAAGGTCCTTGGGTTATGCCAGGGAGGTCCACGGGTTATGCCGGGATAAAAGAAAAGGTCATTGGGTTATGCAGGGAGGTCCACGGGTTATGCCGGGATAAAAGAAAAAGGTCATTGGGTTATGCAGGGAGGTCCACGGGTTATGCCGGGATAAAAGAAAAAAGGTCCTTAGGTTATGCCATGGAGGTCCACGGGTTATGCCGAGATAAAAGAAAAAAGGTCCTTCAGTTATGCCAGGGAGGTCCACGGGTTATGCCGGGATAAAAGAAAAAAGGTCCTTGGGTTATGCTAGGGAGGTCCACGGGTTATGCCGGGATAAAAGAAAAAGGTTCTTGGGTTATGCTAGGAAGGTCCACGGGTTATGCCGGGATAAATGAAAAGGTTCTTGGTTTATTCCAGGGAGGTCCACGGGTTATGCCGGGATAAAAGAAAAGGTCCTTCGGTTATGCCAGGGAGGTCCACGGGTTAAGCCGAGATAAAAGAAAAAAGGTCCTTGGGTTATGCCAGGGAGGTCCACGGGTTATGCCAGGATAAAAGAAAAAAGGTCCTTGGTTTATACTAGGGAGGTCCATGGGTTATGCCGTGATAAAAGAAAAAAGATCCTTGGATTATGCAAGGGAGGTCCACGGGTTATGCCAGGATAAAAGAAAAAGGTCCTTGGGTTATGCTAGGGAGGTCCACGGGTTATGCCGGGATAAAATAAAAGGTCCTTGGGTTATGCCAGGGAGGTCCACGAGTTATGCCGGGATAAAAGAAAAGGTCCTTGGGTTATGTCAGGGAGGTCCACGGGTTATGCCGGGATAAAAGAAAAGTTCTTTGGGTTATGCTAGAAAGGTCCACGGGTTATGCTGAGATAAAAGAAAAAAGGTCCTTGGGTTATGCAGGGAGGTCCATGGGTTATGCCGAGATAAAAGAAAAAATGTCCTTGGGTTATGCCAGGGAGGTCCACGGGTTATGTCGGGATAAAAGAAAAAGGTCCTTGGGTTATGCAAGGAGGTCACCGGGTTATGCCGGGATAAAAGAAAAGGTCTTTGGGTTATGTAGGGAGGTCCATGGGTTATGTCGGGATAAAAGAAAAAGGTCCTTGGGTTATGCAGGGAGGTCCACAAGTTATGCCAGGATAAAAGAAAAAGGTCCTTGGGTTATGCCAAGGAGGTCCACGGGTTATGCCGAGATAAAAGAAAAAAGGTCCTTGGATTATGCCAGGGAGGTCCACGGGTTATGCCGGGATAAAAGAAAAAAGGTCCTTGGGTTATGCCAGGGAGGTCCACGGGTTATGCCGAGATAAAAGAAAAAAGGTCCTTGGGTTATGCCAGGGAGGTCCACGGGTTATGCCGGGATAAAAGAAAAGGTCCTTGGGTTATGCCATGGAGGTCCACGGGTTATGCCGAGATAAAAGAAAAAAAGTCCTTCGGTTATGCTAGGGAGGTCCACGGGTTATGCCGGGATAAAAGAAAAGGTCCTTGGGTTATGCCAGGGAGGTCCACGGGTTATGCCGGGATAAAAGAAAAAGGTCCTTGGGTTATGCCAGGGAGGTCCACGGGTTATGCCGGGATAAAAGAAAAGGTCATTGGGTTATGCAGGGAGGTCCACGGGTTATGCCGGGATAAAAGAAAAAGGTCATTGGGTTATGCAGGGAGGTCCACGGGTTATGCCGGGATAAAAGAAAAAAGGTCCTTAGGTTATGCCAGGGAGGTCCACGGGTTATGCCGAGATAAAAGAAAAAAGGTCCTTCGGTTATGCCAGGGAGGTCCACGGGTTATGCCGGGATAAAAGAAAAAAGGTCCTTGGGTTATGCTAGAGAGGTCCACGGGTTATGCCAGGATAAAAGAAAAAGGTTCTTGGGTTATGCTAGGGAGGTCCACGGGTTATGCCGGGATAAATGAAAAGGTTCTTGGTTTATTCCAGGGAGGTCCACGGGTTATGCCGGGATAAAAGAAAAGGTCCTTCGGTTATGCCAGGGAGGTCCACGGGTTAAGCCGAGATAAAAGAAAAAAGGTCCTTGGGTTATGCCAGAGAGGTCCACGGGTTATGCCAGGATAAAAGAAAAAAGGTCCTTGGTTTATACTAGGGAGGTCCATGGGTTATGCCGTGATAAAAGAAAAAAGATCCTTCGATTATGCAAGGGAGGTCCACGGGTTATGCCAGGATAAAAGAAAAAGGTCCTTGGGTTATGCTAGGGAGGTCCACGGGTTATGCCGGGATAAAATAAAAGGTCCTTGGGTTATGCCAGGGAGGTCCACGGGTTATGCCGGGATAAAAGAAAAGGTCCTTGGGTTATGTTAGGGAGGTCCACGGGTTATGCCGGGATAAAAGAAAAGTTCTTTGGGTTATGCTAGAAAGGTCCACGGGTTATGCTGAGATAAAAGAAAAAAGGTCCTTGGGTTATGCAGGGAGGTCCACGGGTTATGCCGAGATAAAAGAAAAAATGTCCTTGGGTTATGCCAGGGAGGTCCACGGGTTATGTCGGGGTAAAAGAAAAAGGTCCTTGGGTTATGCAAGGAGGTCACCGGGTTATGCCGGGATAAAAGAAAAGGTCTTTGGGTTATGTAGGGAGGTCCATGGGTTATGTCGGGATAAAAGAAAAAGGTCCTTGGGTTATGCAGGGAGGTCCACAAGTTATGCCAGGATAAAAGAAAAAGGTCCTTGGGTTATGCCAGGGAGGTCCACGGGTTATGCCGAGATAAAAGAAAAAAGGTCCTTGGGTTATGCCAGGGAGGTCCACGGGTTATGCCGGGATAAAAGAAAAGGTCCTTGGGTTATGCCATGGAGGTCCACGGGTTATGCCGAGATAAAAGAAAAAAAGTCCTTCGGTTATGCTAGGGAGGTCCACGGGTTATGCCGGGATAAAAGAAAAGGTCCTTGGGTTATGCCAGGGAGGTCCACGGGTTATGCCGGGATAAAAGAAAAAGGTCCTTGGGTTATGCCAGGGAGGTCCACGGGTTATGCCGGGATAAAAGAAAAGGTCATTGGGTTATGCAGGGAGGTGCACGGGTTATGCCGGGATAAAAGAAAAAGGTCATTGGGTTATGCAGGGAGGTCCACGGGTTATGCCGGGATAAAAGAAAAAAGGTCCTTAGGTTATGCCAGGGAGGTCCACGGGTTATGCCGAGATAAAAGAAAAAAGGTCCTTCGGTTATGCCAGGGAGGTCCACGGGTTATGCCGGGATAAAAGAAAAAAGGTCCTTGGGTTATGCTAGAGAGGTCCACGGGTTATGCCAGGATAAAAGAAAAAGGTTCTTGGGTTATGCTAGGGAGGTCCACGGGTTATGCCGGGATAAATGAAAAGGTTCTTGGTTTATTCCAGGGAGGTCCACGGGTTATGCCGGGATAAAAGAAAAGGTCCTTCGGTTATGCCAGGGAGGTCCACGGGTTAAGCCGAGATAAAAGAAAAAAGGTCCTTGGGTTATGCCAGGGAGGTCCACGGGTTATGCCAGGAATAAAGAAAAAAGGTCCTTGGTTTATACTAGGGAGGTCCATGGGTTATGCCGTGATAAAAGAAAAAATATCCTTGGATTATGCAAGGGAGGTCCACGGGTTATGCCAGGATAAAAGAAAAAGGTCCTTGGGTTATGTTAGGGAGGTCCACGGGTTATGCCGGGATAAAATAAAAGGTCCTTGGGTTATGCCAGGGAGGTCCACGGGTTATGCCGGGATAAAAGAAAAGGTCCTTGGGTTATGTTAGGGAGGTCCACGGGTTATGCCGGGATAAAAGAAAAGTTCTTTGGGTTATGCTAGAAAGGTCCACGGGTTATGCTGAGATAAAAGAAAAAAGGTCCTTGGGTTATGCAGGGAGGTCCACGGGTTATGCCGAGATAAAAGAAAAAATGTCCTTGGGTTATGCCAGGGAGGTCCACGGGTTATGTCGGGATAAAAGAAAAAGGTCCTTGGGTTATGCAAGGAGGTCACCGGGTTATGCCGGGATAAAAGAAAAGGTCTTTGGGTTATGTAGGGAGGTCCATGGGTTATGTCGGGATAAAAGAAAAAGGTCCTTGGGTTATGCAGGGAGGTCCAAAAGTTATGCCAGGATAAAAGAAAAAGGTCCTTGGGTTATGCCAGGGAGGTCCACGGGTTATGCCGAGATAAAAGAAAAAAGGTCCTTGGGTTATGCCAGGGAGGTCCACGGGTTATGCCAGGATAAAAGAAAAAGGTCCTTGGGTTATTCCAGGGAGGTCCACGGGTTATGCCGGGATAAAAGAAAAAAGGTCCTTGGGTTATGCCAGGGAGGTCCACGGGTTATGCCGAGATAAAAGAAAAAAGGTCCTTGGGTTATGCCAGGGAGGTCCACAGGTTATGCCGGGATAAAAGAAAAGGTCCTTGGGTTATGCCATGGAGGTCCACGGGTTATGCCGAGATAAAAGAAAAAAAGTCCTTCGGTTATGCTAGGGAGGTCCACGGGTTATGCCGGGATAAAAGAAAAGGTCCTTGGGTTATGCCAGGGAGGTCCATGGGTTATGCCGGGATAAAAGAAAAAGGTCCTTAGGTTATGCCAGGGAGGTCCACGGGTTATGCCGGGATAAAAGAAAAGGTCATTGGGTTATGCAGGGAGGTCCACGGGTTATGCCGGGATAAAAGAAAAAGGTCATTGGGTTATGCAGGGAGGTCCACCGGTTATGCCGGGATAAAAGAAAAAAGGTCCTTAGGTTATGCCAGGGAGGTCCACGGGTTATGCCGAGATAAAAGAAAAAAGGTCCTTCGGTTATGCCAGGGATGTCCACGGGTTATGCCGGGATAAAAGAAAAAAGGTCCTTGGGTTATGCTAGGGAGGTCCACGGGTTATGCCGGGATAAAAGAAAAAGGTTCTTGGGTTATGCTAGGGAGGTCCACGGGTTATGCCGGGATAAATGAAAAGGTTCTTGGTTTATTCCAGGGAGGTCCACGGGTTATGACGGGATAAAAGAAAAGGTCCTTCGGTTATGCCAGGAAGGTCCACGGGTTAAGCCGAGATAAAAGAAAAAAGGTCCTTGGGTTATGCCAGGGAGGTCCACGGGTTATGCCAGGATAAAAGAAAAAAGGTCCTTGGTTTATACTAGGGAGGTCCATGGGTTATGCCGTGATAAAAGAAAAAAGATCCTTGGGTTATGCTAGAGAGGTCCACGGGTTATGCCAGGATAAAAGAAAAAGGTTCTTGGGTTATACTAGGGAGGTCCACGGGTTATGCCGGGATAAATGAAAAGGTTCTTGGTTTATTCCAGGGAGGTCCACGGGTTATGCCGGGATAAAAGAAAAGGTCCTTCGGTTATGCCAGGGAGGTCCACGGGTTAAGCCGAGATAAAAGAAAAAAGGTCCTTGGGTTATGCCAGGGAGGTCCACGGGTTATGCCAGGATAAAAGAAAAAAGGTCCTTGGTTTATACTAGGGAGGTCCATGGGTTATGCCGTGATAAAAGAAAAAAGATCCTTGGATTATGCAAGGGAGGTCCACGGGTTATGCCAGGATAAAAGAAAAAGGTCCTTGGGTTATGCTAGGGAGGTCCACGGGTTATGCCGGGATAAAATAAAAGGTCCTTGGGTTATGCCAGGGAGGTCCACGGGTTATGCCGGGATAAAAGAAAAGGTCCTTGGGTTATGTTAGGGAGGTCCACGGGTTATGCCGGGATAAAAGAAAAGTTCTTTGGGTTATGCTAGAAAGGTCCACGGGTTATGCTGAGATAAAAGAAAAAAGGTCCTTGGGTTATGCAGGGAGGTCCACGGGTTATGTCGGGATAAAAGAAAAAGGTCCTTGGGTTATGCAAGGAGGTCACCGGGTTATGCCGGGATAAAAGAAAAGGTCTTTGGGTTATGTAGGGAGGTCCATGGGTTATGTCGGAATAAAAGAAAAAGGTCCTTGGGTTATGCAGGGAGGTCCAAAAGTTATGCCAGGATAAAATAAAAAGGTCCTTGGGTTATGCCAGGGAGGTCCACGGGTTATGCCGAGATAAAAGAAAAAAGGTCCTTGGGTTATGCCAGGGAGGTCCACGGGTTATGCCAGGATAAAAGAAAAAGGTCCTTGGGTTATTCCAGGGAGGTCCACGGGTTATGCCTGGATAAAAGAAAAAAGGTCCTTGGGTTATGCCAGGGAGGTCCACGGGTTATGCCGAGATAAAAGAAAAAAGGTCCTTTGGTTATGCCAGGGAGGTCCACAGGTTATGCCGGGATAAAAGAAAAGGTCCTTGGGTTATGCCATGGAGGTCCACGGGTTATGCCGAGATAAAAGAAAAAAAGTCCTTCGGTTATGCTAGGGAGGTCCACGGGTTATGCCGGGATAAAAGAAAAGGTCCTTGGGTTATGCTAGGGAGGTCCATGGGTTATGCCGGGATAAAAGAAAAAGGTCCTTAGGTTATGCCAGGGAGGTCCACGGGTTATGCCGGGATAAAAGAAAAGGTCATTGGGTTATGCAGGGAGGTCCACGGGTTATGCCGGGATAAAAGAAAAAGGTCATTGGGTTATGCAGGGAGGTCCACCGGTTATGCCGGGATAAAAGAAAAAAGGTCCTTGGGTTATGCCAGGGAGGTCCACGAGTTATGCCGGGATAAAAGAAAAGGTCCTTGGGTTATGACAGGGAGGTCCACGGGTTATGCCGGGATAAAAGAAAAGGTCTTTGGGTTATGCTAGAGAGGTCCACGGGTTATGCCGAGATAAAAGAAAAAAGGTCCATGGGTTATGCCAGGGAGGTCCACGGGTTATGCCGGGATAAAAGAAAAAAGGTCCTTGGGTTATGCCATGGAGGTCCACGGGTTATGCCGGGATAAAAGAAAAAGGTCCTTGGGTTATGTCATGGAGGTCCACGGGTTATGCCGGGATAAAAGAAAAATGGTCCTTGGGTTATACCAGGGAGGTCCACGGGTTATGTCGGTATAAAAGAAAACGATCCTTGGGTTATGCCAAGGAGGTCCACGGGTTATGCCGGGATAAAACAAAAGATCCTTGGGTTATGTCAGGGAGGTCCACGGGTTATGACGGGATAAAAGAAAAGGTCCTTGGGTTATGCCAGGGAGGTCCACGAGTTATGCCGGGATAAAAGAAAAGGTCCTTGGGTTATGACAGGGAGGTCCACGGGTTATGCCGGGATAAAAGAAAAGGTCATTGGGTTATGCTAGGGAGGTCCACGGGTTATGCCGGGATAAAAGACAAAAGGTACTTGGGTTATGCCAGAGAGGTCCACGGGTTATGCCGGGATAAAAGAAAAAAGGTCCTTTGGTTATGCCAGGGAGGTCCACGGGTTATGCTGGGATAAAAGAAAAAAGGTATTTGGGTTATGCCAGGGAGGTTCACGGGTTATGCCGGGATAAAAAAAAAGTTCTTGGGTTATGCTAGGGAGGTCCACGGGTTATGCCGGGATAAAAGAAAAGGTTCTTGGTTTATGACAGGGAGGTCCACGGGTTATGCCGGGATAAAAGAAAAGGTCCTTCGGTTATGCCAGGGATGTCCACGGGTTATGCCGGATAAAAGGAAAAAGGTCCTTGGGTTATGCCAGGGAGGTCCACGGGTTATGCCGGGATAAAAGAAAAATGGTCCTTGGGTTATGCCAAGGAGGTCCACGAGTTATGCCGGGATAAAAGAAAAAGGTCCTTGGGTTATGCCAGGGAGGTCCACGAGTTATGCCGGGATAAAAGAAAAAAGGTTCTTGGGTTATGCCAGGGAGGTCCACAGGTTATGCCGGGATAAAAGAAAAAAGGTCCTTGGGTTATGCCAGGGAGGTCCACGGGTTATGCGGGGATAAAAGAAAAAAGGTACTTGGGTTATGCCAGGAAGGTCCACGGGTTATGCCGGGATAAAAGAAAAAGGTTCTTGGGTTATGCTAGGGAGGTCCACGGGTTATGCCGGGATAAAAGAAAAGGTTCTTGGTTTATGCCAGGGAGGTCCACGAGTTATGCCGGGATAAAAGAAAAGGTCCTTGGGTTATGCTAGGGAGGTCCACGGGTTATGCCGGGATAAAAGAAAAGGTCATTGGGTTATGCTAGGGAGGTCCACGGGTTATGCCGGGATAAAAGACAAAAAGGTACTTGGGTTATGCCAGAGAGGTCCACGGGTTATGCCGGGATAAAAGAAAAAAGGTCCTTTGGTTATGCCAGGGAGGTCCACGGGTTATGCTGGGATAAAAGAAAAAAGGTATTTGGGTTATGCCAGGGAGGTTCACGGGTTATGCCGGAATAAAAAAAAAGGTTCTTTGGTTATGCTAGGGAGGTCCACGGGTTATGCCGGGATAAAAGAAAAGGTTCTTGGTTTATGACAGGGAGGTCCACGGGTTATGCCGGGATAAAAGAAAAGGTCCTTCGGTTATGCCAGGGAGGTCCACGGGTTATGCGGGGATAAAAGAAAAAAGGTACTTGGGTTATGCCAGGGAGGTCCACGGGTTATGCCGGGATAAAAGAAAAAGGTTCTTGGGTTATGCTAGGGAGGTCCACGGGTTATGCCGGGATAAAAGAAAAGGTCCTTGGGTTATGCCAGGGAGGTCCACGAGTTATGCCGGGATAAAAGAAAAGGTCCTTGGGTTATGCCAGGGAGGTCCACGGGTTATGCCGGGATAAAAGAAAAGGTCATTGGGTTATGCTAGGGAGGTCCACGGGTTATGCCGGGATAAAAGACAAAAGGTACTTGGGTTATGCCAGAGAGGTCCACGGGTTATGCCGGGATAAAAGAAAAAAGGTCCTTTGGTTATGCCAGGGAGGTCCACGGGTTATGCTGGGATAAAAGAAAAAAGGTATTTGGGTTATGCCAGGGAGGTTCACGGGTTATGCCGGGATAAAAAAAAAGGTTCTTGGGTTATGCTAGGGAGGTCCACGGGTTATGCCGGGATAAAAGAAAAGGTTCTTGGTTTATGACAGGGAGGTCCACGGGTTATGCCGGGATAAAAGAAAAGGTCCTTCGGTTATGTTAGGGATGTCCACGGGTTATGCCGGATAAAAGGAAAAAGGTCCTTGGGTTATGCCAGGGAGGTCCACGAGTTATGCCGGGATAAAAGAAAAAGGTCCTTGGGTTATGCCAGGGAGGTCCACGAGTTATGCCGGGATAAAAGAAAAAGGTCCTTGGGTTATGCCAGGGAGGTCCACGAGAAAAGGTCCTTCGGTTATGCCAGGGAGGTCCACGGGTTATGCCGAGATAAAAGAAAAAAGGTCCTTGGGTTATGCCAGGGAGGTCCACGGGTTATGCCGGGATAAAAGAAAAAGGTCCTTGGGTTATGCCAGGGAGGTCCACGGGTTATGCCGGGATAAAAGAAAAAAGGTCCTTGGGTTATGCCAGGGAGATCCACAGGTTATGCCGCGATAAAAGAAAAAGGTTCGGGTTATGCTAGGGAGGTCCACGGGTTATGCCGGGATAAAATAAAAGGTCCTTGGGTTATGCTAGGGAGGTCCACGAGTTATGCCGGGATAAAAGAAAAAGGTCCTTCGGTTATGCCAGGGAGATCCACTGGTTATGCCGGGATAAAAGAAAAAAGGTCCTTGGGTTATGCCAGGGAGGTCCACGGGTTATGCCGAGATAAAAGAAAAAAGGTCCTTGGGTTATGCCAGAGAGGTCCACGGGTTATGCCAGGATAAAAGAAAAAAGGTCCTTGGGTTATGCCAGGGAGTTCCACGGGTTATGCCGGGATAAAAGAAAAAAGGTCCTTGGGTTATGCAAGGGAGGTCCACGGGTTATGCAAGGATAAAAGAAAAAGGTCATTGGGTTATGTCAGAGAGGTCCACGGGTTATGCAGGGATAGAAGAAAAGGTCCTTGGGTTATGCTAGGGAGGTCCACGGGTTATGCCGGGATAAATGAAAAGGTCCTTTGGTTATGCCAGGGAGGTCCACGGGTTATGCCGGGATAAAAGAAAAGGTCTTTGGGTTATGCTAGAGAGGTCCACGGGTTATGCCGAGATAAAAGAAAAAAGGTCCTTGGGTTATGCCAGGGAGGTCCACGGGTTATGCCGGGATAAAAGAAAAAAGGTCCTTGGGTTATGCCAGGGAGGTCCACGGGTTATGCCGGGATAAAAGAAAAGGTCCTTGGGTTATGCCAGGGAGGTCCACGGGTTATGCCGGGATAAAAGAAAAGGTCTTTGGGTTATGCTAGAGAGGTCCACGGGTTATGCCGAGATAAAAGAAAAAAGGTCCATGGGTTATGCCAGGGAGGTCCACGGGTTATGCCGGGATAAAAGAAAAAAGGTCCTTGGGTTATGCCATGGAGGTCCACGGGTTATGCCGGGATAAAAGAAAAAGGTCCTTGGGTTATGCCATGGAGGTCCACGGGTTATGCCGGGATAAAAGAAAAATGGCCCTTGGGTTATACCAGGGAGGTCCACGGGTTATGCCGGTATAAAAGAAAACGATCCTTGGGTTATGCCAAGGAGGTCCACGGGTTATGCCGGGATAAAAGAAAAGGTCCTTGGGTTATGTCAGGGAGGTCCACAGGTTATGACGGGATAAAAGAAAAGGTCCTTGGGTTATGCCAGGGAGGTCCACGAGTTATGCCGGGATAAAAGAAAAGGTCATTGGGTTATGCCAGGGAGGTCCACGGGTTATGCCGGGATAAAATAAAAGGTCATTGGGTTATGCTAGGGAGGTCCACGGGTTATGCCGGGATAAAAGAAAAGGTCATTGGGTTATGCTAGGGAGGTCCACGGGTTATGCCGGGATAAAAGAAAAAAGGTCCTTTGGTTATGCCAGGGAGGTCCACGGGTTATGCTGGGATAAAAGAAAAAAGGTATTTGGGTTATGCCAGGGAGGTTCACGGGTTATGCCGGGATAAAAAAAAAGGTTCTTGGGTTATGCTAGGGAGGTCCACGGGTTATGCCGGGATAAAAGAAAAGGTTCTTGGTTTATGACAGGGAGGTCCACGGGTTATGCCGGGATAAAAGAAAAGGTCCTTCGGTTATGCCAGGGATGTCCACGGGTTATGCCGGATAAAAGGAAAAAGGTCCTTGGGTTATGCCAGGGAGGTCCACGGGTTATGCCGGGATAAAAGAAAAATGGTCCTTGGATTATGCCAGGGAGGTCCACGGGTTATGCCGGGATAAATGAAAAAAAGGTCCTTGGGTTATGCCAGGGAGGTCCACGGGTTATGCTGGGATAAAAGAAAAAGGTCCTTAGGTTATGCCTGGGAGGTCCACGGGTTATGCCGGGATAAAAGAAGAGGTCGTTGGGTTATGTCAGGGAGGTCCACGGGTTATGCCGAGATAAAAGAAAAGGTCTTTGGGTTATGCCAGGGAGGTCCATGGGTTATGCCGGGATAAAGAAAAGGTCCTTGGGTTATGCCAGGGAGGTCCACGGGTTATGCCGGGATAAAAGAAAAGGTCCTTGGGTTATGCCAGGGAAGTCCACGGGTTATGCCGGGATAAAAGAAAAGGTCATTGGGTTATGCTAGGGAGGTCCACGGGTTATGCCGGGATAAAAGAAAAAAGGTACTTGGGTTATGCCAGAGAGGTCCACGGGTTATGCCGGGATAAAAGAAAAAAGGTCATTTGGTTATGCCAGGGAGGTCCACGGGTTATGCTGGGATAAAAGAAAAAAGGTATTTGGGTTATGCCAGGGAGGTTCACGGGTTTTGCCGGGATAAAAGAAAAAGGTTCTTGGGTTATGCTAGGGA
The DNA here is from genome assembly GCF_000393655.2 of Nicotiana sylvestris. Taxonomy (NCBI): domain Eukaryota; kingdom Viridiplantae; phylum Streptophyta; class Magnoliopsida; order Solanales; family Solanaceae; genus Nicotiana; species Nicotiana sylvestris. Next base: position 46,785,037 of record NC_091060.1, on the reverse strand, counting down.
GGTCCACGGGTTATGCCGGGAAAAAAGAAAATGTTCTTGGTTTATGACAGGGAGGTCCACGGGTTATGCCGGGATAAAAGAAAAGGTCCTTCGGTTATGCTAGGGATGTCCACGGGTTATGCCGGATAAAAGGAAAAAGGTCCTTGGGTTATGCAAGGAGGTCCACGGGTTATGCCGGGATAAAAGAAAAATGGTCCTTGGATTATGCCAGGGAGGTCCACGGGTTATGCCGGGATAAATGAAAAAAAGGTCCTTGGGTTATGCCAGGGAGGTCCACGGGTTATGCTGGGATAAAAGAAAAAGGTCCTTAGGTTATGCCTGGGAGGTCCACGGGTTATGCCGGGATAAAAGAAAAGGTCATTGGGTTATGCCAGGTAGGTCCACGGGTTATGCCGGGATAAAAGAAAAAGGTCCTTGAGTTATGCAGGGAGATCCACGGGTTATGTCGGGATTAAAGAAAAGGTATTTGGATTATGCAGGGAGGTCCACGGGTTATGCCGGGATAAAAGAAAAGGTCCTTGAGTAATGCTAGGGAGGTCCACTGGTTATGTCGGGATAAAAGAAAAATAGTCTTTGGGTTATACCAGGGAGGTCCACGGGTTATGCCGGGATAAAAGAAAACGATCCTTGGGTTATGCCAAGGAGGTCCACGGGTTATGCCGGGATAAAAGAAAAGGTCCTTGGGTTATGCCAGGGAGGTCCACGGGTTATGCCGGGATAAAAGAAAAGGTCTTTGGGTTATGCCAGGGAGGTCCACGGGTTATGCCGGGATAAAAGAAAATGTCCTTGGGTTATGCCAGGGAGGTCCACGGGTTATGCCGGGATAAAAGAAAAGGTCATTGGGTTATGCTAGGGAGGTCCACGGGTTATGCCGGGATAAAAGAAAAAAAGTCCTTGGGTTATGCCAGAGAGGTCCACGGGTTATGGCGGGATAAAAGAAAAAAGGTCCTTGGGTTATGCCAGGGAGGTCCACGGGTTATGCCGGGATAAAAGAAAAATGGTACTTGGGTTATGCCAGGGAGGTCCACGGGTTATGCCGGGATAAAAGAAAAAGGTTCTTGGGTTATGCCAGGGAGGTCCACGGGTTATGCCGGGATAAAAGAAAAGGTTCTTGGTTTATGCCTTGGAGGTCCACGAGTTATGGCGGGATAAAAGAAAAGGTCATTCGGTTATGCCAGGGATGTCCACGGGTTATGCCGGATAAAAGGAAAAAGGTCCTTGGGTTATGCCAGGGAGGTCTACGGGTTATGCCGGGATAAAAGAAAAATGGTCCTTGGATTATGCCAGGGAGGTCCACGGGTTATGCCGGGATAAATGAAAAAAAGGTCCTTGGGTTATGCCAGGGAGGTCCACGGGTTATGCTGGGATAAAAGAAAAAGGTCTTTGGGTTATGCTAGAGAGGTCCACGGGTTATGCCGAGATAAAAGAAAAAAGGTCCATAGGTTATGCCAGGGAGGTCCACGGGTTATGCCGGGATAAAAGAAAAAAGGTCCTTGGGTTATGCCAGGGAGGTCCACGGGTTATGCCGGGATAAAAGAAAAAGGTCCTTGGGTTATGCCATGGAGGTCCACGGGTTATGCCGGGATAAAAGAAAAATGGTCCTTGGGTTATACCAGGGAGGTCCACGGGTTATGCCGGTATAAAAGAAAACGATCCTTGGGTTATGCCAAGGAGGTCCACGGGTTATGCCGGGATAAAAGAAAAGGTCCTTGGGTTATGTCAGGGAGGTCCACGGGTTATGCCGGGATAAAAGAAAAGGATCCTTGGGTTATGCCAAGGAGGTCCACGGGTTATGCCGGGATAAAAGAAAAGGTCCTTGGGTTATGCCAGGGAGGTCCACGGGTTATGCCGGGATAAAAGAAAAGGTCATTGGGTTATGCTAGGGAGGTCAACGGGATATGCCGGGATAAAAGAAAAAAGGTCCTTGGGTTATGCCAGAGAGGTCCACGAGTTATGCCGGGATAAAAGAAAAAAGGTCCTTGGGTTATGCCAGGGAGGTCCACGGGTTATGCCGGGATAAAAGAAAAAAGGTATTTGGGTTATGCCATTGAGGTTCACGGGTTATGCCGGGATAAAAGAAAAAGGTTCTTGGGTTATGCTAGGGAGGTCCACGGGTTATGCCGGGATAAAAGAAAAGGTTCTTGGTTTATGACAGGGAGGTCCACGGGTTATGCCGGGATAAAAGAAAAGGTCCTTCGGTTATGCCAGGGATGTCCACGGGTTATGCTGGATAAAAGGAAAAAGGTCCTTGGGTTATGCCAGGGAGGTCCACGGGTTATGCCGGGATAAAAGAAAACTGGTCCTTGGATTATGCCAGGGAGGTCCACGGGTTATGCCGGGATAAATGAAAAAAAGGTCCTTGGGTTATGCCAGGGAGGTCCACGGGTTATGCTGGGATAAAAGAAAAAGGTCCTTAGGTTATGCCAGGGAGGTCCACGGGTTATGTCGGGATAAAAGAAAAGGTCCTTGGGTTATGCCAGGTAGGTACACGGGTTATGCCGGATAAAAGAAAAAAGGTCATTTGGTTATGCCAGGGAGGTCCACGGGTTATGCTGGGATAAAAGAAAAAAGGTATTTGGGTTATGCCAGGGAGGTTCACGGGTTATGCCGGGATAAAAGAAAAAGGTTCTTGGGTTATGCTAGGGAGGTCCACGGGTTATGCCGGGAAAAAAGAAAATGTTCTTGGTTTATGACAGGGAGGTCCACGGGTTATGCCGGGATAAAAGAAAAGGTCCTTCGGTTATTCCAGGGATGTCCACGGGTTATGCCGGATAAAAGGAAAAAGGTCCTTGGGTTATGCCAGGGAGGTCCACGGGTTATGCCGGGATAAAAGAAAAATGGTCCTTGGATTATGCCAGGGAGGTCCACGGGTTATGCCGGGATAAATGAAAAAAGGTCCTTGGGTTATGCCAGGGAGGTCCACGGGTTATGCTGGGATAAAAGAAAAAGGTCCTTAGGTTATGCCTGGGAGGTCCACGGGTTATGCCGGGATAAAAGAAAAGGTCATTGGGTTATGCCAGGTAGGTCCACGGGTTATGCCGGGATAAAAGAAAAAGGTCCTTGAGTTATGCAGGGAGATCCACGGGTTATGTCGGGATTAAAGAAAAGGTATTTGGGTTATGCAAGGAGGTCCACGGGTTATGCCGGGATAAAAGAAAAGGTCCTTGAGTTATGCCAGGGAGGTCCACTGGTTATGTCGGGATAAAAGAAAAATAGTCTTTGGGTTATACCAGGGAGGTCCACGGGTTATGCCGGGATAAAAGAAAACGATCCTTGGGTTATGCCAAGGAGGTCCACGGGTTATGCCGGGATAAAAGAAAAGGTCCTTGGGTTATGCCAGGGAGGTCCACGGGTTATGCCGGGATAAAAGAAAGGTCTTTGGGTTATGCCAGGGAGGTCCACGGGTTATGCCGGGATAAAAGAAAAGGTCCTTGGGTTATGCCAGGGAGGTCCACGGGTTATGCCGGGATAAAAGAAAAGGTCATTGGGTTATGCTAGGGAAGTCCACGGGTTATGCCGGGATAAAAGAAAAAAAGTCCTTGGGTTATGCCAGAGAGATCCATGGGTTATGGCGGGATAAAAGAAAAAAGGTCCTTGGGTTATGCCAGGGAGGTCCACGGGTTATGCCGGGATAAAAGAAAAATGGTACTTGGGTTATGCCAGGGAGGTCCACGGGTTATGCCGGGATAAAAGAAAAAGGTTCTTGGGTTATGCTAGGGAGGTCCACGGGTTATGCCGGGATAAAAGAAAAGGTTCTTGGTTTATGCCTTGGAGGTCCACGAGTTATGGCGGGATAAAAGAAAAGGTCATTCGGTTATGCCAGGGATGTCCACGGGTTATGCCGGATAAAAGGAAAAAGGTCCTTGGGTTATGCCAGGGAGGTCTACGGGTTATGCCGGGATAAAAGAAAAATGGTCCTTGGATTATGCCAGGGAGGTCCACGGGTTATGCCGGGATAAATGAAAAAAAGGTCCTTGGGTTATGCCAGGGAGGTCCACGGGTTATGCTGGGATAAAAGAAAAAGGTCTTTGGGTTATGCTAGAGAGGTCCACGGGTTATGCCGAGATAAAAGAAAAAAGGTCCATGGGTTATGCCAGGGAGGTCCACGGGTTCTGCCGGGATAAAAGAAAAAAGGTCCTTGGGTTATGCCAGGGAGGTCCACGGGTTATGCCGGGATAAAAGAAAAAGGTCCTTGGGTTATGCCATGGAGGTCCACGGGTTATGCCGGGATAAAAGAAAAATGGTCCTTGGGTTATACCAGGGAGGTCCACGGGTTATGCCGGTATAAAAGAAAACGATCCTTGGGTTATGCCAAGGAGGTCCACGGGTTATGCCGGGATAAAAGAAAAGGTCCTTGGGTTATGTCAGGGAGGTCCACGGGTTATGACGGGATAAAAGAAAAGGTCCTTGGGTTATGCCAAGGAGGTCCACGGGTTATGCCGGGATAAAAGAAAAGGTCCTTGGGTTATGTCAGGGAGGTCCACGGGTTATGCCGGGATAAAAGAAAAGGTCATTGGGTTATGCTAGGGAGGTCAACGGGATATGCCGGGATAAAAGAAAAAAGGTCCTTGGGTTATGCCAGAGAGGTCCACGGGTTATGCCGGGATAAAAGAAAAAAGGTCCTTGGGTTATGCCAGGGAGGTCCACGGGTTATGCCGGGATAAAAGAAAAAAGGTATTTGGGTTATGCCATTGAGGTTCACGGGTTATGCCGGGATAAAAGAAAAAGGTTCTTGGGTTATGCTAGGGAGGTCCACGGGTTATGCCGGGATAAAAGAAAAGGTTCTTGGTTTATGACAGGGAGGTCCACGGGTTATGCCGGGATAAAAGAAAAGGTCCTTCGGTTATGCCAGGGATGTCCACGGGTTATGCAGGATAAAAGGAAAAAGGTCCTTGGGTTATGCCAGGGAGGTCCACGGGTTATGCCGGGATAAAAGAAAACTGGTCCTTGGATTATGCCAGGGAGGTCCACGGGTTATGCCGGGATAAATGAAAAAAAGGTCCTTGGGTTATGCCAGGGAGGTCCACGGGTTATGCTGGGATAAAAGAAAAAGGTCCTTAGGTTATGCCAGGGAGGTCCACGGGTTATGTCGGGATAAAAGAAAAGGTCCTTGGGTTATGCCAGGTAGGTACACGGGTTATGCCTGGATAAAAGAAAAAGGTCCTTGAGTTATGCAGGGAGGTCCACGGGTTATGTCGGGATTAAAGAAAAGGTGTTTGGGTTATACAGGGAGGTCCATGGGTTATGCCGGGATAAAAGAAAAGGTCCTTTAGTTATGCCAGGGAGGTCGACGGGTTATGCCGGGATAAAAGAAAAATAGTCCTTGGGTTATGTCAGGGAGGTCCACGGGTTATGCCGGGATAAAAGAAAAGGTCATTGGGTTATGCTAGGGAGGTCAACGGGATATGCCGGGATAAAAGAAAAAAGGTCCTTGGGTTATGCCAGAGAGGTCCACGGGTTATGCCGGGATAAAAGAAAAAAGGTCCTTGGGTTATGCCAGGGAGGTCCACGGGTTATGCCGGGATAAAAGAAAAAAGGTATTTGGGTTATGCCATTGAGGTTCACGGGTTATGCCGGGATAAAAGAAAAAGGTTCTTGGGTTATGCTAGGGAGGTCCACGGGTTATGCCGGGATAAAAGAAAAGGTTCTTGGTTTATGACAGGGAGGTCCACGGGTTATGCCGGGATAAAAGAAAAGGTCCTTCGGTTATGCCAGGGATGTCCACGGGTTATGCAGGATAAAAGGAAAAAGGTCCTTGGGTTATGCCAGGGAGGTCCACGGGTTATGCCGGGATAAAAGAAAACTGGTCCTTGGATTATGCCAGGGAGGTCCACGGGTTATGCCGGGATAAATGAAAAAAAGGTCCTTGGGTTATGCCAGGGAGGTCCACGGGTTATGCTGGGATAAAAGAAAAAGGTCCTTAGGTTATGCCAGGGAGGTCCACGGGTTATGTCGGGATAAAAGAAAAGGTCCTTGGGTTATGCCAGGTAGGTACACGGGTTATGCCTGGATAAAAGAAAAAGGTCCTTGAGTTATGCAGGGAGGTCCACGGGTTATGTCGGGATTAAAGAAAAGGTGTTTGGGTTATACAGGGAGGTCCATGGGTTATGCCGGGATAAAAGAAAAGGTCCTTTAGTTATGCCAGGGAGGTCGACGGGTTATGCCGGGATAAAAGAAAAATAGTCCTTGGGTTATACCAGGGAGGTCCACGGGTTATACCGGGATAAAAGAAAACGATCCTTGGGTTATGCCAAGGAGGTCCACGGGTTATGCCGGGATAAAAGAAAAGGTCATTGGGTTATGTCAGGGAGGTCCACGGGTTATGCCGGGATAAAAGAAAAGGTCCTTGGGTTATACCAGGGAGGTCCACGGGTTATGCCGGGATAAAAGAAAAGGTCCTTGGGTTATGCCAGGGAGGTCCACGGGTTATGCTGGGATAAAAGAAAAGGTCATTGTGTTATGCTAGGGAGGTCAATGGGTTATGCCGGGATAAAAGAAAAAAGGTCCTTGGGTTATGCCAGAGAGGTCCACGGGTTATGCCGGGATAAAAGAAAAAAGGTCCTTGGGTTATGCCAGGGAGGTCCACGGGTTATGCCGGGATAAAAGAAAAGGTTCTTGGTTTATGACAGGGAGGTCCACGGGTTATGCCGGGATAAAAGAAAAGGTCCTTCGGTTATGCCAGGGATGTCCACGGGTTATGCCGGATAAAAGGAAAAAGGTCCTTGGGTTATGCCAGAGAGGTCCACGGGTTATGCCGGGATAAAAGAAAAATGGTCCTTGGATTATGCCAGGGAGGTCCACGGGTTATGCCGGGATAAATGAAAAAAAGGTCCTTGGGTTATGCCAGGGAGGTCCACGGGTTATGCTGGGATAAAAGAAAAGGTCCTTCGGTTATGCCAGGGATGTCCACGGGTTATGCCGGATAAAAGGAAAAAGGTCCTTGGGTTATGCCAGAGAGGTCCACGGGTTATGCCGGGATAAAAGAAAAATGGTCCTTGGATTATGCCAGGGAGGTCCACGGGTTATGCCGGGATAAATGAAAAAAAGGTCCTTGGGTTATGCCAGGGAGGTCCACGGGTTATGCTGGGATAAAAGAAAACGATCCTTGGGTTATGCCAAGGAGGTCCACGGGTTATGCCGGGATAAAAGAAAAGGTCATTGGGTTATGTCAGGGAGGTCCACGGGTTATGCCGGGATAAAAGAAAAGGTCCTTGGGTTATACCAGGGAGGTCCACGGGTTATGCCGGGATAAAAGAAAAGGTCCTTGGGTTATGCCAGGGAGGTCCACGGGTTATGCTGGGATAAAAGAAAAGGTCATTGTGTTATGCTAGGGAGGTCAATGGGTTATGCCGGGATAAAAGAAAAAAGGTATTTGGGTTATGCCAGGGAGGTTCACGGGTTATGCCGGGATAAAAGAAAAATGTTCTTGGGTTATGCTAGGGAGGTCCACGGGTTATGCCGGGATAAAAGAAAAGGTTCTTGGTTTATGACAGGGAGGTCCACGGGTTATGCCGGGATAAAAGAAAAGGTCCTTCGGTTATGCCAGGGATGTCCACGGGTTATGCCGGATAAAAGGAAAAAGGTCCTTGGGTTATGCCAGAGAGGTCCACGGGTTATGCCGGGATAAAAGAAAAATGGTCCTTGGATTATGCCAGGGAGGTCCACGGGTTATGCCGGGATAAATGAAAAAAAGGTCCTTGGGTTATGCCAGGGAGGTCCACGGGTTATGCTGGGATAAAAGAAAAAGGTCCTTAGGTTATGCCAGGGAGGTCCACGGGTTATGCCGGGATAAAAGAAAAGGTCCTTGGGTTATGCCAGGTAGGTCCACGGGTTATGCCGGGATAAATGAAAAAAATGTCCTTGGGTTATGCCAGGGAGGTCCACGGGTTATGCCGGGATAAAATAAAAAGGTCCTTGGGTTATGTCAGGGAGGTCCACGGGTTATGCCGGGATAAAAGAAAAAAGGTCCTTGGGTTATGCCAGGGAGGTCCACGGGTTATGCCGGGATAAAAGAAAAAAGGTCCTTGGGTTATGCCAGGGAGGTCCACGGGTTATGCCGGGATAAAAGAAAAAGGTCCTTGGGTTATGCCATGGAGGTCCACGGGTTATGCCGGGATAAAAGAAAAATGGTCCTTGGGTTATACCAGGGAGGTCCACGGGTTATGCCGGTATAAAAGAAAACGATCCTTGGGTTATGCCAAGGAGGTCCACGGGTTATGCCGGGATAAAAGATAAGGTCCTTGGGTTATGTCAGGGAGGTCCACGGGTTATGCCGGGATAAAAGAAAAGGTCCTTGGGTTATGCCAGGGAGGTCCACGGGTTATGCCGGGATAAAAGAAAAGTTCCTTGGGTTATGCCAGGGAGGTCCACGGGTTATGCCGGGATAAAAGAAAAGGTCATTGGGTTATGCTAGGGAGGTCAACGGGATATGCCGGGATAAAAGAAAAAAGGTCCTTGGGTTATGCCAGAGAGGTCCACGGGTTATGCCGGGATAAAAGAAAAAAGGTCCTTGGGTTATGCCAGGGAGGTCCACGGGTTATGCCGGGATAAAAGAAAAAGGTATTTGGGTTATGCCATTGAGGTTCACGGGTTATGCCGGGATAAAAGAAAAAGGTTCTTGGGTTATGCTAGGGAGGTCCACGGGTTATGCCGGGATAAAAGAAAAGGTCCTTCGGTTATGCCAGGGATGTCCACGGGTTATGCTGGATAAAAGGAAAAAGGTCCTTGGGTTATGCCAGGCAGGTCCACGGGTTATGCCGGGATAAAAGAAAAATGGTCCTTGGATTATGCCAGGGAGGTCCACGGGTTATGCCGGGATAAATGAAAAAAAGGTCCTTGGGTTATGCCAGGGAGGTCCACGGGTTATGCTGGGATAAAAGAAAAAGGTCCTTAGGTTATGCCAGAGAGGTCCACGGGTTATGCCGGGATAAAAGAAAAGGTCCTTCGGTTATGCCAGGGATGTCCACGGGTTATGCTGGATAAAAGGAAAAAGGTCCTTGGGTTATGCCAGGGAGGTCCACGGGTTATGCCGGGATAAAAGAAAAATGGTCCTTGGATTATGCCAGGGAGGTCCACGGGTTATGCCGGGATAAATGAAAAAAGGTCCTTGGGTTATGCCAGGGAGGTCCACGGGTTATGCTGGGATAAAAGAAAAAGGTTCTTGGGTTATGCTAGGGAGGTCCACGGGTTATGCCGGGATAAAAGAAAAGGTTCTTGGTTTATGACAGGGAGGTCCACGGGTTATGCCGGGATAAAAGAAAAGGTCCTTCGGTTATGCCAGGGATGTCCACGGGTTATGCCGGATAAAAGGAAAAAGGTCCTTGGGTTATGCTAGAGAGGTCCACGGGTTATGCCGGGATAAAAGAAAAATGGTCCTTGGATTATGCCAGGGAGGTCCACGGGTTATGCCGGGATAAAAGAAAAAGGTCTTTGGGTTATGCTAGAGAGGTCCACGGGTTATGACGAGATAAAAGAAAAAAGGTCCATGGGTTATGCCAGGGAGGTCCACGGGTTATGCCGGGATAAAAGAAAAAAGGTCCTTGGGTTATGCCAGGGAGGTCCACGGGTTATGCCGGGATAAAAGAAAAAGGTCCTTGGGTTATGCCAGGGAGGTCCACGGGTTATGCCGGGATAAAAGAAAAGGTCCTTGGGTTATGCCAGGGAGGTCCACGGGTTATGCCGGGATAAAAGAAAAGGTCCTTGGGTTATGCCAGGGAGGTCCACGGGTTATGCCGGGATAAAAGAAAAGGTCCTTGGGTTATGCCAGGGAGGTCCACGGGTTATGCCGGGATAAAAGAAAAGGTCCTTGGGTTATGCCAGGGAGGTCCACGGGTTATGCCGGGATAAAAGAAAAGGTCCTTGGGTTATGCCAGGGAGGTCCACGGGTTATGCCGGGATAAAAGAAAAGGTCATTGGGTTATGCTAGGGAGGTCAACGGGATATGCCGGGATAAAAGAAAAAAGGTCCTTGGGTTATGCCAGAGAGGTCCACGGGTTATGCCGGGATAAAAGAAAAAAGGTCCTTGGGTTATGCCAGGGAGGTCCACGGGTTATGCCGGGATAAAAGAAAAAAAGTATTTGGGTTATGCCATTGAGGTTCACGGGTTATGCCGGGATAAAAGAAAAAGGTTCTTGGGTTATGCTAGGGAGGTCCACGGGTTATGCCGGGATAAAAGAAAAGGACCTTCGGTTATGCCAGGGATGTCCACGGGTTATGCTGGATAAAAGGAAAAAGGTCCTTGGGTTATGTCAGGGAGGTCCACGGGTTATGCCGGGATAAAAGAAAAATGGTCCTTGGATTATGCCAGGGAGGTCCACGGGTTATGCCGGGATAAATGAAAAAAAGGTCCTTGGGTTATGCCAGGGAGGTCCACGGGTTATGCTGGGATAAAAGAAAAAGGTCCTTAGGTTATGCCAGGGAGGTCCACGGGTTATGCCGGGATAAAATAAAAGGTCCTTGGGTTATGCCAGGTAGGTCCACGGGTTATGCCTGGATAAAAGAAAAAGGTCCTTGAGTTATGCAGGGAGGTCCACGGGTTATGTCGGGATTAAAGAAAAGGTCTTTGGGTTATACAGGGAGGTCCATGGGTTATGCCGGGATAAAAGAAAAGGTCCTTTAGTTATGCCAGGGAGGTCCACGGGTTATGCCGGGATAAAAGAAAAATATTCCTTGGGATATACCAGGGAGGTCATCGGGTTATACCGGGATAAAAGAAAACGATCCTTGGGTTATGCCAAGGAGGTCCACGTGTTATGCCGGGATAAAAGAAAAGGTCCTTGGGTTATGTCAGGGAGGTCCACGGGTTATGCCGGGATAAAAGAAAAGGTCCTTGGGTTATACTAGGGAGGTCCACGGGTTATGCCGGGATAAAAGAAAAGGTCATTGTGTTATGCTAGGGAGGTCAATGGGTTATGCCGGGATAAAAGAAAAAAGGTCTTTGGGTTATGCCAGAGAGGTCCACGGGTTATGCCGGGATAAAAGAAAAAAGGTCTTTGGGTTATGCCAGGGAGGTCCACGGGTTATGCCGGGATAAAAGAAAAAAGGTATTTGGGTTATGCCAGGGAGGTTCACGTGTTATGTCGGGATAAAAGAAAAAGGTTCTTGGGTTATGCTAGGGAGGTCCACGGGTTATGCCGGGATAAAAGAAAAGGTTCTTGGTTTATGACAGGGAGGTCCACGGGTTATGCCGGGATAAAAGAAAAGGTCCTTCGGTTATGCCAGGGATGTCCACGGGTTATGCCGGATAAAAGGAAAAAGGTCCTTGGGTTATGCCAGAGAGGTCCACGGGTTATGCCGGGATAAAAGAAAAATGGTCCTTGGATTATGCCAGGGAGGTCCACGGGTTATGCCGGGATAAATGAAAAAAGGTCCTTGGGTTATGCCAGGGAGGTCCACGGGTTATGCTGGGATAAAAGAAAAAGGTCCTTAGGTTATGCCAGGGAGGTCCACGGATTATGCCGGGATAAAAGAAAAGGTCCTTGGGTTATGCCAGGTAGGTCCACGGGTTATGCCGGGATAAAAGAAAAGGTCCTTGGGTTATGCCAGGTAGGTCCACGGGTTATGCCGGGATAAAAGAAAAAGGTCCTTGGGTTATGCAGGGAGGTCCACGGGTTATGTCGGGATTAAAGAAAAGGTCTTTGGGTTATATAGGGAGGTCCATGGTTTATGCCGGGATAAAAGAAAAGGTCTTTTAGTAATGCCAGGGAGGTCCACGGGTTATGCCGGGATAAAAGAAAAATAGTCCTTGGGTTATACCAGGGAGGTCCACAGGTTATGCCGGGATAAAAGAAAACGATCCTTGGGTTATGCCAAGGAGGTCCACGGGTTATGCCGGGATAAAAGAAAAGGTCCTTGGGTTATGCCAGGGAGGTCCACGGGTTATGCCGGGATAAAAGAAAAGGTCCTTGGGTTATGTCAGGGAGGTCCACGGGTTATGCCGGGATAAAAGAAAAGGTCATTGGGTTATGCTAGGGAGGTCCACGGGTTATGCCGGGATAAAAGAAAAAAGGTCCTTGGGTTATGCCAGAGAGGTCCACGGGTTATGCCGGGATAAAAGAAAAAAGGTCCTTGGGTTATGCCAGGGAGGTCCACGGGTTATGCCGGGATTAAAGAAAAAGGTCCTTGGGTTATGCCAAGGAGGTCCACGGGTTATGCCGGGATAAAAGAAAAGGTCCTTGGGTTATGCCAGGGAGGTCCACGGGTTATGCCGGGATAAAAGAAAAGGTCCTTGGGTTATGCCAGGGAGGTCCACGGGTTATGCCGGGATAAAAGAAAAGGTCCTTGGGTTATGCCAGGGAGGTCCACGGGTTATGCCGGGATAAAAGAAAAGGTCCTTGGGTTATGCTAGGGAGGTCAACGGGTTATGCCGGGATAAAAGAAAAAAGGTCCTTGGGTTATGCCAGAGAGGTCCACGGGTTATGCCGGGATAAAAGAAAAAAGGTCCTTGGGTTATGCCAGGGAGGTCCACGGGTTATGCCGGGATAAAAGAAAAAAGGTATTTGGTTTATGACAGGGAGGTCCACGGGTTATGCCGGGATAAAAGAAAAGGTCCTTCGGTTATGCCAGGGATGTCCACGGGTTATGCCGGATAAAAGGAAAAAGGTCCTTGGGTTATGCCAGGGAGGTCCACGGGTTATGCCGGGATAAAAGAAAAATGGTCCTTAGATTATGCCAGAGAGGTCCACGGGTTATGCCAGGATAAAAGAAAAAAGGTCCTTGGGTTATGCCAGGGAGGTCCACGGGTTATGTCGGGATAAAAGAAAAAAGGTACTTGGGTTATGCCAGGGAGGTCCACGGGTTATGCCGGGATAAAAGAAAAATGTTCTTGGGTTATGCTAGGGAGGTCCACGGGTTATGCCGGGATAAAAGAAAAATGGTCCTTGGATTATGCCAGGGAGGTCCACGGGTTATGCCGGGATAAATGAAAAAAGGTCCTTGGGTTATGCCAGGGAGGTCCACGGGTTATGCTGGGATAAAAGAAAAAGGTCCTTAGGTTATGCCAGGGAGGTCCACGGGTTATGCCGGGATAAAAGAAAAGGTCCTTGGGTTATGCCAGGTAGGTCCACGGGTTATGCCGGGATAAAAGAAAAAGGTCCTTGGGTTATGCAGGGAGGTCCACGTGTTATGTCGGGATTAAAGAAAAGGTCTTTGGGTTATACAGGGAGGTCCATGGTTTATGCCGGGATAAAAGAAAAGGTCCTTTAGTTATGCAAGGGAGGTCCATGGGTTATGCCGGGATAAAAGAAAACGATCCTTGGGTTATGCCAAGGAGGTCCACGGGTTATGCCGGGATAAAAGAAAAGGTCCTTGGGTTATGCCAGGGAGGTCCACGGGTTATGCCGGGATAAAAGAAAAGGTCCTTGGGTTATGCCAGGGAGGTCCACGGGTTATGCCGGGATAAAAGAAAAGGTCCTTGGGTTATGCCAGGGAGGTCCACGGGTTATGCCGGGATAAAAGAAAAGGTCCTTGGGTTATGCCAGGGAGGTCCACGGGTTATGCCGGGATAAAAGAAAAGGTCCTTGGGTTATGCCAGGGAGGTCCACGGGTTATGCCGGGATAAAAGAAAAGGTCCTTGGGTTATGCCAGGGAGGTCCACGGGTTATGCCGGGATAAAAGAAAAGGTCCTTGGGTTATGCCAGGGAGGTCCACGGGTTATGCCGGGATAAAAGAAAAGGTCCTTGGGTTATGCCAGGGAGGTCCACGGGTTATGCCGGGATAAAAGAAAATGTCCTTGGGTTATGCCAGGGAGGTCCACGGGTTATGCCGGGATAAAATAAAAGGTCATTGGGTTATGCTAGGGAGGTCAACGGGTTATGCCGGGATAAAAGAAAAAAGGTCTTTGGGTTATGCCAGATAGGTCCACGGGTTATGCCGGGATAAAAGAAAAAAGGTCCTTGGGTTATGCCAGGGAGGTCCACGGGTTATGCCGGGATAAAAGAAAAAAGGTATTTGGGTTATGCCATTGAGGTTCACGGGTTATGCCGGGATAAAAGAAAAAGGTTCTTGGGTTATGCTAGGGAGGTCCACGGGTTATGCCGGGATAAAAGAAAAGGTTCTTGGTTTATGACAGGGAGGTCCACGGGTTATGCCGGGATAAAAGAAAAGGTCCTTCGGTTATGCCAGGGATGTCCACGGGTTATGCCGGATAAAAGGAAAAAGGTCCTTGGGTTATGCCAGGGAGGTCCACGGGTTATGCCGGGATAAAAGAAAAATGGTCCTTGGATTATGCCAGAGAGGTCCACGGGTTATGCCAGGATAAAAGAAAAAAGGTCCTTGGTTTATGCCAGGGAGGTCCACGGGTTATGCCGGGATAAAAGAAAAAAGGTACTTGGGTTATGCCAGGGAGGTCCACGGGTTATGCCGGGATAAAAGAAAAAGGTTCTTGGGTTATGCTAGGGAGGTCCACGGGTTATGCCGGGATAAAAGAAAAGGTTCTTGGTTTATGCCAGGGAGGTCCACGGGTTATGCCGGGATAAAAGAAAAGGTCCTTCGGTTATGCCAGGGATGTCCACGGGTTATGCCGGATAAAAGGAAAAAGGTCCTTGGGTTATGCCAGGGAGGTCCACGGGTTATGCCGGGATAAAAGAAAAAAGGTCCTTGGGTTATGCTAGGGAGGTCCACGGGTTATGCCGAGATAAAAGAAAAAAGATCCTTGGGTTATGCAGGGAGGTCCACGGATTATGCCGGGATAAAAGAAAAAAGGTACTTGGGTTATGCCAGGGAGGTCCACGGGTTATGCCGCGATAAAAGAAAAAGGTTCGGGTTATGCTAGGGAGGTCCACGGGTTATGCCGGGATAAAAGAAAAGGTCCTTGGGTTATGCTAGGGAGGTCCACGAGTTATGCCGGGAAAAAAGAAAAAGGTCCTTCGGTTATGCCAGGGAGGTCCACTGGTTATGCCAAGATAAAAGAAAAAAGGTCCTTGGGTTATGCCAGGGAGGTCCACGGGTTATGCCGAGATAAAAGAAAAAAGGTCCTTGGGTTATGCCAGAGAGGTCCACGGGTTATGCCAGGATAAAAGAAAAAAGGTCCTTGGGTTATGCTAGGGAGGTCCACGGGTTATGCCGGGATAAAAGAAAAAAGGTCCTTGGGTTATGCAAGGGAGGTTCACGTGTTATGCCAGGATAAAAGAAAAAGGTCCTTGGGTTATGTCAGAGAGGTCCACGGGTTATGCCGGGATAAAAGAAAAGGTACTTGGGTTATGCCAGGGAGGTCCACGGGTTATGCCGGGATAAAAGAAAAGGTCCTTGGGTTATGCCAGGGAGGTCCACGGGTTATGCCGGGATAAAAGAAAAGGTCCTTGGGTTATGCCAGGGAGGTCCACGGGTTATGCCGGGATAAAAGAAAAGGTCCTTGGGTTATGCCAGGGAGGTCCACGGGTTATGCCGGGATAAAAGAAAAGGTCCTTGGGTTATGCCAGGGAGGTCCACGGGTTATGCCGGGATAAAAGAAAAGGTCCTTGGGTTATGCTAGGGAGGTCCACGGGTTATGCCGGGATAAAAGAAAAGGTCCTTGGGTTATGCCAGGGAGGTCCACGGGTTATGCCGGGATAAAAGAAAAGGTCCTTGGGTTATGCCAGGGGGGTCCACGGGTTATGCCGGGATAAAAGAAAAGGTCTTTGGGTTATGCTAGAGAGGTCCACGGGTTATGCCGAGATAAAAGAAAAAAGGTCCATGGGTTATGCCAGGGAGGTCCACGGGTTATGCCGGGATAAAAGAAAAAAGGTCCTTGGGTTATGCCAGGGAGGTCCACGGGTTATGCCGGGATAAAAGAAAAATGGTCCTTGGATTATGCCAGGGAGGTCCACGGGTTATGCCGGGATAAATGAAAAAAGGTCCTTGGGTTATGCCAGGGAGGTCCACGGGTTATGCTGGGATAAAAGAAAAAGGTCCTTAGGTTATGCCAGGGAGGTCCACGGGTTATGCCGGGATAAAAGAAAAGGTCCTTGGGTTATGCCAGGGAGGTCCACGGGTTATGCCGGGATAAAAGAAAAGGTCCTTGGGTTATGCCAGGGAGGTCCACGGGTTATGCCGGGATAAAAGAAAAGGTCCTTGGGTTATGCCAGGTAGGTCCACGGGTTATGCCGGGATAAAAGAAAAAGGTCATTGGGTTATGCAGGGAGGTCCACGGGTTATGTCGGGATTAAAGAAAAGGTCTTTGGGTTATGCAGGGAGGTCCACGGGTTATGCCGGGATAAAAGAAAAGGTCCTTGAGTTATGCCAGAGAGGTCCACGGGTTATGTCGGGATAAAAGAAAAATAGTCCTTGGGTTATACCAGGGAGGTCCACGGGTTATGCCGGGATAAAAGAAAACGATCCTTGGGTTATGCCAAGGAGGTCCACGGGTTATGCCGGGATAAAAGAAAAGGTCCTTGGGTTATGCCAGGGAGGTACACGGGTTATGCCGGGATAAAAGAAAAGGTCTTTGGGTTATGCCAGGGAGGTCCACGGGTTGTGCCGGGATAAAAGAAAAGGTCCTTGTGTTATGACAGGGAGGTCCACGGGTTATGCCGGGATAAAAGAAAAGGTCATTGGGTTATGCTAGGGAGGTCCACGGGTTATGCCGGGATAAAAGAAAAAAGGTCCTTGGGTTATGCAGGGAGGTCCACGGGTTATGCCGGGATAAAAGAAAAAGGTCATTGGGTTATGCAGGGAGGTCCACGGGTTATGTCGGGATTAAAGAAAAGGTCTTTGGGTTATGCAGGGAGGTCCACGGGTTATGCCGGGATAAAAGAAAAGGTCCTTGAGTTATGCCAGAGAGGTCCACGGGTTATGTCGGGATAAAAGAAAAATAGTCCTTGGGTTATACCAGGGAGGTCCACGGGTTATGCCGGGATAAAAGAAAACGATCCTTGGGTTATGCCAAGGAGGTCCACGGGTTATGCCGGGATAAAAGAAAAGATCCTTGGGTTATGCCAGGGAGGTACACGGGTTATGCCGGGATAAAAGAAAAGGTCTTTGGGTTATGCCAGGGAGGTCCACGGGTTGTGCCGGGATAAAAGAAAAGGTCCTTGTGTTATGCCAGGGAGGTCCACGGGTTATGCCGGGATAAAAGAAAAGGTCATTGGGTTATGCTAGGGAGGTCCACGGGTTATGCCGGGATAAAAGAAAAAAGGTCCTTGGGTTATGCCAGAGAGGTCCACGGGTTATGCCGGGATAAAAGAAAAAGGTCCTTGGGTTATGCCAGGGAGGTCCACGGGTTATGCCGGGATAAAAGAAAAAAGAAACTTGGGTTATGCCAGGGAGGTCCACGGGTTATGCCGGGATAAAAGAAAAAGGTTCTTGGGTTATGCTACGGAGGTCCATATGTTATGCCGGGATAAAAGAAAAGGTTCTTGGTTTATGCCAGGGAGGTCCACGGGTTATGCCGGGATAAAAGAAAAGGTCCTTCGGTTATGCCAGGGATGTCCATGGGTTATGCCGGATAAAAGGAAAAAGGTCCTTCGGTTATGCCAGGGAGGTCCACGGGTTATGCCGGGATAAAAGAAAAATGGTCCTTGGATAATGCCAGGGAGGTCCACGGGTTATGCCGGGATAAATGAAAAAAAGGTCCTTGGGTTATGCTAGGGAGGTCCACGGGTTATGCTGGGATAAAATAAAAAGGTCCTTAGGTTATGCCAGGGAGGTCTACGGGTTATGCCGGGATAAAAGAAAAGGTCCTTGGGTTATGCCAGGTATGTCCACGGGTTATGCCGGGATAAAAGAAAAAGGTCCTTGTGTTATGCAGGGAGGTCCACAGGTTATGTCGGGATAAAAGAAAATGTCATTGGGTTATGCCAGGGAGGTCCACGGGTTATGCCGGGATAAAAGAAAAAAGGTCCTTGGGTTATGCCAGAGAGGTCCACGGGTTATGCCGGGATAAATGAAAAAAAGGTCATTGGGTTATGCCAGGGAGGTCCACGGGTTATGCTGGGATAAAATAAAAAGGTCCTTAGGTTATACCAGGGAGGTCCACGGGTTATGCCAGGATAAAAGAAAAGGTCCTTGGGTTATGCCAGGGAGGTCCACGTGTTATCTCGGGATAAAAGAAAAAGGTCCTTGGGTTATGCAGGGAGGTCCACGGGTTATGCCGAGATAAAAGAAAAAAGGTCCTTGGGTTATGCCAGGGAGGTCCACGGGTTATTTCGGGATAAAAGAAAAAGGTCATTGGGTTATGCAAGGAGGTCCACGGGTTATGCCGGGATAAAAGAAAAGGTCTTTGGGTTATGCAGGGAGGTCCACGAGTTATGCTGGGATAAAAGAAAAAAGGTTCTTGGGTTATGCCAGAGAGGTCCATGGGTTATGCCGGAATAAAAGAAAAGGTCCTTGAGTTATGCCAGGGAGGTTCACGGGTTATGCCGGGATAAAAGAAAAAGGTTCTTCGGTTATGCCAGGGAGGTCCACGGGTTATGCCGGGATAAAAGAAAAGGTCCTTGGGTTATGCCAGGGAGGTCCACGGGTTATGCTGGGATAAAAGAAAAAGGTCCTTAGGTTATGCCAGGGAGGTCCACGGGTTATGCCGGGATAAAAGAAAAGGTCCTTGGGTTATGCCAGGGAGGTCCACGGGTTATGCCGGGATAAAAGAAAAGGTCCTTGGGTTATGCCAGGGAGGTCCACGGGTTATGCCGGGATAAAAGAAAAGGTCCTTGGGTTATGCCAGGTAGGTCCACGGGTTATGCCGGGATAAAAGAAAAAGGTCATTGGGTTATGCAGGGAGGTCCACGGGTTATGTCGGGATTAAAGAAAAGGTCTTTGGGTTATGCAGGGAGGTCCACGGGTTATGCCGGGATAAAAGAAAAGGTCCTTGAGTTATGCCAGAGAGGTCCACGGGTTATGTCGGGATAAAAGAAAAATAGTCCTTGGGTTATACCAGGGAGGTCCACGGGTTATGCCGGGATAAAAGAAAACGATCCTTGGGTTATGCCAAGGAGGTCCACGGGTTATGCCGGGATAAAAGAAAAGGTCCTTGGGTTATGCCAGGGAGGTACACGGGTTATGCCGGGATAAAAGAAAAGGTCTTTGGGTTATGCCAGGGAGGTCCACGGGTTGTGCCGGGATAAAAGAAAAGGTCCTTGTGTTATGTCAGGGAGGTCCACGGGTTATGCCGGGATAAAAGAAAAGGTCATTGGGTTATGCTAGGGAGGTCCACGGGTTATGCCGGGATAAAAGAAAAAAGGTCCTTGGGTTATGCCAGAGAGGTCCACGGGTTATGCCGGGATAAAAGAAAAAAGGTCCTTGGGTTATGCCAGGGAGGTCCACGGGTTATGCCGGGATAAAAGAAAAAAGAAACTTGGGTTATGCCAGGGAGGTCCACGGGTTATGCCGGGATAAAAGAAAAAGGTTCTTGGGTTATGCCAGGGAGGTCCACGGGTTATGCCGGGATAAAAGAAAAGGTCCTTGGGTTATGCCAGGGAGGTCCACGGGTTATGCCGGGATAAAAGAAAAGGTCCTTGGGTTATGCCAGGGAGGTCCACGGGTTATGCCGGGATAAAAGAAAAGGTCCTTGGGTTATGCCAGGTAGGTCAACGGGTTATGCCGGGATAAAAGAAAAAGGTCATTGGGTTATGCAGGGAGGTCCACGGGTTATGTCGGGATTAAAGAAAAGGTCTTTGGGTTATGCAGGGAGGTCCACGGGTTATGCCGGGATAAAAGAAAAGGTCCTTGAGTTATGCCAGAGAGGTCCACGGGTTATGTCGGGATAAAAGAAAAATAGTCCTTGGGTTATACCAGGGAGGTCCACGGGTTATGCCGGGATAAAAGAAAACGATCCTTGGGTTATGCCAAGGAGGTCCACGGGTTATGCCGGGATAAAAGAAAAGGTCCTTGGGTTATGCCAGGGAGGTACACGGGTTATGCCGGGATAAAAGAAAAGGTCTTTGGGTTATGCCAGGGAGGTCCACGGGTTGTGCCGGGATAAAAGAAAAGGTCCTTGTGTTATGCCAGGGAGGTCCACGGGTTATGCCGGGATAAAAGAAAAGGTCATTGGGTTATGCTAGGGAGGTCCACGGGTTATGCCGGGATAAAAGAAAAAAGGTCCTTGGGTTATGCCAGAGAGGTCCACGGGTTATGCCGGGATAAAAGAAAAAAGGTCCTTGGGTTATGCCAGGGAGGTCCACGGGTTATGCCGGGATAAAAGAAAAAAGAAACTTGGGTTATGCCAGGGAGGTCCACGGGTTATGCCGGGATAAAAGAAAAAGGTTCTTGGGTTATGCTACGGAGGTCCATATGTTATGCCGGGATAAAAGAAAAGGTTCTTGGTTTATGCCAGGGAGGTCCACGGGTTATGCCGGGATAAAAGAAAAGGTCCTTCGGTTATGCCAGGGATGTCCATGGGTTATGCCGGATAAAAGGAAAAAGGTCCTTCGGTTATGCCAGGGAGGTCCACGGGTTATGCCGGGATAAAAGAAAAATGGTCCTTGGATTATGCCAGGGAGGTCCACGGGTTATGCCGGGATAAATGAAAAAAAGGTCCTTGGGTTATGCTAGGGAGGTCCACGGGTTATGCTGGGATAAAATAAAAAGGTCCTTAGGTTATGCCAGGGAGGTCTACGGGTTATGCCGGGATAAAAGAAAAGGTCCTTGGGTTATGCCAGGTATGTCCACGGGTTATGCCGGGATAAAAGAAAAAGGTCCTTGTGTTATGCATGGAGGTCCACAGGTTATGTCGGGATAAAAGAAAATGTCATTGGGTTATGCCAGGGAGGTCCACGGGTTATGCCGGGATAAAAGAAAAAAGGTCCTTGGGTTATGCCAGAGAGGTCCACGGGTTATGCCGGGATAAATGAAAAAAAGGTCCTTGGGTTATGCCAGGGAGGTCCACGGGTTATGCTGGGATAAAATAAAAAGGTCCTTAGGTTATACCAGGGAGGTCCACGGGTTATGCCAGGATAAAAGAAAAGGTCCTTGGGTTATGCCAGGGAGGTCCACGTGTTATCTCGGGATAAAAGAAAAAGGTCCTTGGGTTATGCAGGGAGGTCCACGGGTTATGCCGAGATAAAAGAAAAAAGGTCCTTGGGTTATGCCAGGGAGGTCCACGGGTTATTTCGGGATAAAAGAAAAAGGTCATTGGGTTATGCAAGGAGGTCCACGGGTTATGCCGGGATAAAAGAAAAGGCCTTTGGGTTATGCAGGGAGGTCCACGAGTTATGCTGGGATAAAAGAAAAAAGGTTCTTGGGTTATGCCAGAGAGGTCCATGGGTTATGCCGGAATAAAAGAAAAGGTCCTTGAGTTATGCCAGGGAGGTTCACGGGTTATGCCGGGATAAAAGAAAAAGGTTCTTCGGTTATGCCAGGGAGGTCCACGGGTTATGCCGGGATAAAAGAAAAGGTCCTTCGGTTATGCCAGGGAGGTCCACGGGTTATGCCGGGATAAAAGGAAAAAGGTCCTTGGGTTATGCCAGGGAGGTCCACGGGTTATGCCGGGATAAAAGGAAAATGGTCCTTGGATTATGCCAGGGAGGTCCACGGGTTATGCCGGGATAAATGAAAAAAAGGTCCTTGGGTTATGCCAGGGAGGTCCACGGGTTATGCCGGGATAAAAGAAAAGGTCCTTGGGTTATGCCAGGGAGGTCCACGGGTTATGCCGGGATAAAAGAAAAGGTCATTGGGTTATGCCAGGGAGGTCCACGGGTTATGCCGGGATAAAAGAAAAAAGGTCCTTGGGTTATGCCAGAGAGGTCCACGGGTTATGCCGGGATAAAAGAAAAAAGGTCCTTGGGTTATGCCAGGGAGGTCCACGGGTTATGCCGGGATAAAAGAAAAAAGGTACTTGGGTTATGCCAGGGAGGTCCACGGGTTATGCCGGGATAAAAGAAAAGGTCATTCGGTTATGCCAGGGATGTCCACGGGTTATGCTGGGATAAAAGGAAAAAGGTCCTTGGGTTATGCCAGGGAGGTCCACGGGTTATGCCGGGATAAAAGAAAAATGGTCATTGGATTATGCCAGGGAGGTCCACGGGTTATGCCGGGATAAATGAAAAAAAGGTCCTTGGGTTATGCCAGGGAGGTCCACGGGTTATGCTGGGATAAAAGAAAAAGGTCCTTAGGTTATGCCAGGGAGGTCCACGGGTTATGCCGGGATAAAAGAAAAGGTCCTTGGGTTATGCCAGGTATGTCCATGGGTTATGCCGGGATAAAAGAAAAAGGTCCTTGTGTTATGCAGGGAGGTCCACAGGTTATGTCGGGATAAAAGAAAATGTCATTGGGTTATGCCAGGGAGGTCCACGGGTTATGCCGGGATAAAAGAAAAAAGGTCCTTGGGTTATGCCAGAGAGGTCCACGGGTTATGCCGGGATAAATGAAAAAAAGGTCCTTGGGTTATGCCAGGGAGGTCCACGGGTTATGCTGGGATAAAATAAAAAGGTCCTTAGGTTATACCAGGGAGGTCCACGGGTTATGCCAGGATAAAAGAAAAGGTCCTTGGGTTATGCCAGGGAGGTCCACGTGTTATCTCGGGATAAAAGAAAAAGGTCCTTGGGTTATGCAGGGAGGTCCACGGGTTATGCCGAGATAAAAGAAAAAAGGTCCTTGGGTTATGCCAGGGAGGTCCACGGGTTATTTCGGGATAAAAGAAAAAGGTCATTGGGTTATGCAAGGAGGTCCACGGGTTATGCCGGGATAAAAGAAAAGGTCTTTGGGTTATGCAGGGAGGTCCACGAGTTATGCTGGGATAAAAGAAAAAAGGTTCTTGGGTTATGCCAGAGAGGTCCATGGGTTATGCCGGAATAAAAGAAAAGGTCCTTGAGTTATGCCAGGGAGGTTCACGGGTTATGCCGGGATAAAAGAAAAAGGTTCTTCGGTTATGCCAGGGAGGTCCACGGGTTATGCCGGGATAAAAGAAAAGGTCCTTCGGTTATGCCAGGGAGGTCCACGGGTTATGCCGGGATAAAAGGAAAAAGGTCCTTGGGTTATGCCAGGGAGGTCCACGGGTTATGCCGGGATAAAAGGAAAATGGTCCTTGGATTATGCCAGGGAGGTCCACGGGTTATGCCGGGATAAATGAAAAAAAGGTCCTTGGGTTATGCCAGGGAGGTCCACGGGTTATGCCGGGATAAAAGAAAAGGTCCTTGGGTTATGCCAGGGAGGTCCACGGGTTATGCCGGGATAAAAGAAAAGGTCATTGGGTTATGCCAGGGAGGTCCACGGGTTATGCCGGGATAAAAGAAAAAAGGTCCTTGGGTTATGCCAGAGAGGTCCACGGGTTATGCCGGGATAAAAGAAAAAAGGTCCTTGGGTTATGCCAGGGAGGTCCACGGGTTATGCCGGGATAAAAGAAAAAAGGTACTTGGGTTATGCCAGGGAGGTCCACGGGTTATGCCGGGATAAAAGAAAAGGTCATTCGGTTATGCCAGGGATGTCCACGGGTTATGCTGGGATAAAAGGAAAAAGGTCCTTGGGTTATGCCAGGGAGGTCCACGGGTTATGCCGGGATAAAAGAAAAATGGTCATTGGATTATGCCAGGGAGGTCCACGGGTTATGCCGGGATAAATGAAAAAAAGGTCCTTGGGTTATGCCAGGGAGGTCCACGGGTTATGCTGGGATAAAAGAAAAAGGTCCTTAGGTTATGCCAGGGAGGTCCACGGGTTATGCCGGGATAAAAGAAAAGGTCCTTGGGTTATGCCAGGGAGGTCCACGTGTTATGTCGGGATAAAAGAAAAAGGTCCTTGGGTTATGCAGGGAGGTCCACGGGTTATGCCGAGATAAAAGAAAAAAGGTCTTTGGGTTATGCCAGGGAGGTCCACGGGTTATTTCGGGATAAAAGAAAAAGGTCCTTGGGTTATGCAAGGAGGTCCACGGGTTATGCCGGGATAAAAGAAAAGGTCTGTGGGTTATGCAGGGAGGTCCATGAGTTATGCCGGGATTAAAGGAAAAAGGTCTTTGGGTTATGCCAGGGAGGTCCACGGGTTATGCCGGATAAAAGGAAAAAGGTCCTTGGGTTATGTCAGGGAGGTCCACGGGTTATGCCGGGATAAAAGAAAAATGGTCCTTGGATTATGCCAGGGAGGTCCACGGGTTATGCCGGGATAAATGAAAAAAAGGTCCGTGGGTTATGCTAGGGAGGTCCAAGGGTTATGCTAGGATAAAAGAAAAAGGTCCTTAGGTTATGCCAGGGAGGTCCACGGGTTATGCCGGGATAAAATAAAAGGTCCTTGGGTTATGCCAGGTAGGTCCACGGGTTATGCCGGGATAAAAGAAAAAGGTCCTTGGGTTATGCAGGGAGGTCCACGGGTTATGTCGGGATTAAAGAAAAGGTCTTTGGGTTATTCAGGGAGGTCCACGGGTTATGCTGGGATAAAAGAAAAAGGTCCTTAGGTTATGCCAGGGAGGTCCACGGGTTATGCCGGGATAAAAGAAAAGGTCCTTGGGTTATGCCAGGGAGGTCCACGTGTTATGTCGGGATAAAAGAAAAAGGTCCTTGGGTTATGCAGGGAGGTCCACGGGTTATGCCGAGATAAAAGAAAAAAGGTCTTTGGGTTATGCCAGGGAGGTCCACGGGTTATTTCGGGATAAAAGAAAAAGGTCCTTGGGTTATGCAAGGAGGTCCACGGGTTATGCCGGGATAAAAGAAAAGGTCTGTGGGTTATGCAGGGAGGTCCATGAGTTATGCCGGGATTAAAGGAAAAAGGTCTTTGGGTTATGCCAGGGAGGTCCACGGGTTATGCCGGATAAAAGGAAAAAGGTCCTTGGGTTATGTCAGGGAGGTCCACGGGTTATGCCGGGATAAAAGAAAAATGGTCCTTGGATTATGCCAGGGAGGTCCACGGGTTATGCCGGGATAAATGAAAAAAAGGTCCTTGGGTTATGCTAGGGAGGTCCAAGGGTTATGCTAGGATAAAAGAAAAAGGTCCTTAGGTTATGCCAGGGAGGTCCACGGGTTATGACGGGATAAAATAAAAGGTCCTTGGGTTATGCCAGGTAGGTCCACGGGTTATGCCGGGATAAAAGAAAAAGGTCCTTGGGTTATGCAGGGAGGTCCACGGGTTATGTCGGGATTAAAGAAAAGGTCTTTGGGTTATGCAGGGAGGTCCACGGGTTATGCTGGGATAAAATAAAAGGTCCTTGAGTTATGCCAGGGAGGTCCACGGGTTATGCCGGGATAAAAGGAAAAAGGTCCTTGGGTTATGCCAAGGAGGTCCACTGGTTATGACGGGATAAAAGAAAAAGGTCCTTGGGTTATGCCAGGGAGGTCCACGGGTTATGCTGGGATAAAAGAAAAGGTCCTTGGGTTATGCCAGAGAGGTCCACGTGTTATGTCGGGATAAAAGAAAAAGGTCCTTGGGTTATGCAGGGAGGTCCACGGGTTATGTCGAGATAAAAGAAAAAAGGTCCTTGGGTTATGCCAGGGAGGTCCACGGGTTATGCCGGGATAAAAGAAAAATGGTCCTTGGATTATGCCAGGGAGGTCCACGGGTTATGCCGGGATAAATAAAAAAAAGGTCCTTGGGTTATGCCAGGGAGGTCCACGGGTTATGCCGGGATAAAAGAAAAGGTCATTGGGTTATGCCAGGGAGGTCCACGGGTTATTTCGGGACAAAAGAAAAAGGTCCTTGGGTTATGCAAGGAGGTCCACGGGTTATGCCGGGATAAATGAAAAGGTCTTTGGGTTATGCAGGGAGGTCCATGAGTTATGCCGGGATAAAAGAAAAAAGGTTCTTGGGTTATGCCAGACAGGTCCCTGGGTTATGCCGGGATAAAAGAAAAGGTCCTTGAGTTATGCCAGGGAGGTTCACGGGTTATGCCGGGATAAAAGAAAAAGGTTCTTGGGTTATGCCAGGGAGGTCCACGGGTTATGCCGGGATAAAAGAAAAGGTCCTTCGGTTATGCCAGGGAGGTCCACGGGTTATGCTGGGATAAAAGGAAAAAGGTCCTTGGGTTAAGCCAGGGAGGTCCACGGTTTATGCCGGGATAAAAGAAAAATGGTCCTTGGATTATGCCAGGGAGGTCCACGGGTTATGCCGGGATAAATGAAAAAAATGTCCTTGGGTTATGCCAGGGAGGTCCACTGGTTATGCCGGGATAAAAGAAAATGTCTTTGGGTTATGCCAGGGAGGTCCACGGGTTATGCCGGGATAAAAGAAAAGGTCCTTGGGTTATGCCAGAGAGGTCCACGGGTTATGCCGGGATAAAAGAAAAGGTCATTGGGTTATGCCAGGGAGGTCCACGGGTTATGCCGGGATAAAAGAAAAAAGGTCCTTGGGTTATGCCAGAGAGGTCCACGGGTTATGCCGGGATAAAAGAAATAAGGTCCTTGGGTTATGCCAGGGAGGTCCACGGGTTATGCCAGAATAAAAGAAAAAAGGTACTTGGGTTATGCCAGGGAGGTCCACGGGTTATGCCGGGATAAAAGAAAAGGTCCTTCGGTTATGCCAGGGATGTCCACGGGTTATGCCGGGATAAAAGGAAAAAGGTCCTTGGGTTATGCTAGGGAGGTCCACGGGTTATGCCGGGATAAAAGAAAAATGGTCCTTGGATTATCCCAGGGAGGTCCACGGGTTATGCCGGGATAAATGAAAAAAAGGTCCTTGGGTTATGCCAGGGAGGTCCTCGGGTTATGCTGGGATAAAAGAAAAAGGTCCTTAGGTTATGCCAGGGAGGTTCACGGGTTATGCTGGGATAAAAGAAAAGGTCCTTGGGTTATGCCAGAGAGGTCCACGTGTTATGTCGGGATAAAAGAAAAAGGTCCTTGGGTTATGCAGGGAGGTCCACGGGTTATGTCGAGATAAAAGAAAAAAGGTCCTTGGGTTATGCCAGGGAGGTCCACGGGTTATGCCGGGATAAAAGAAAAATGGTCCTTGGATTATGCCAGCGAGGTCCACAGGTTATGCCGGGATAAATGAAAAAAAGGTCCTTGGGTTATGCCAGGGAGGTCCACGGGTTATGCTGGGATAAAAGAAAAAGGTCCTTAGGTTATGCCAAGGAGGTCCACGGGTTATGCCGGGATAAAAGAAAAGGTCCTTGGGTTATGCCAGGGAGGTCCACGTGTTATGTCGGGATAAAAGAAAAAGGTCCTTGGGTTATGCAGGGAGGTCCACGGGTTATGCCGAGATAAAAGAAAAAAGGTCCTTGGGTTATGCCAGGGAGGTCCACGGGTTATTTCGGGATAAAAGAAAAAGGTCCTTGGGTTATGCAAGGAGGTCCACGGGTTATGCCGGGATAAAAGAAAAGGTCTGTGGGTTATGCAGGGAGGTCCACGAGTTATGCTGGGATAAAAGGAAAAAGGTCTTTGGGTTATGCCAGGGAGGTCCACGGGTTATGCCGGATAAAAGGAAAAAGGTCATTGGGTTATGCCAGGGAGGTCCACGGGTTATGCCGGGATAAAAGAAAAGGTCCTTCGGTTATGCCAGGGATGTCCACGGGTTATGCCGGGACAAAAGAAAAGGTCCTTGTGTTATGCCAGGGAGGTCCACGGGTTATGCCGGTATAAAAGAAAAAAGGTACTTGGGTTATGCCAGGGAGGTCCACGGGTTATGCCGGGATAAAAGAAAAGGTCCTTCGGTTATGCCAGGGATGTCCACGGGTTATGCCGGGATAAAAGGAAAAAGGTCCTTTGGTTATGCTAGGGAGGTCCACGGGTTATGCCGGGATAAAAGAAAAATGGTCCTTGGATTATCCCAGGGAGGTCCACGGGTTATGCCGGGATAAATGAAAAAAAGGTCCTTGGGTTATGCCAGGGAGGTCCACGGGTTATGCTGGGATAAAAGAAAAGGTCCTTGGGTTATGCCAGAGAGGTCCACGTGTTATGTCGGGATAAAAGAAAAAGGTCCTTGGGTTATGCAGGGAGGTCCACGGGTTATGTCGAGATAAAAGAAAAAAGGTCCTTGGGTTATGCCAGGGAGGTCCACGGGTTATGCCGGGATAAAAGAAAAATGGTCCTTGGATTATGCCAGGGAGGTCCACGGGTTATGCCGGGATAAATAAAAAAAAGGTCCTTGGGTTATGCCAGGGAGGTCCACGGGTTATGCCGGGATAAAAGAAAAGGTCATTGGGTTATGCCAGGGAGGTCCACGGGTTATGCCGGGATAAAAGAAAAAAGGTCCTTGGGTTATGCCAGAGAGGTCCACGGGTTATGTCGGGATAAAAGAAAAAAGGTCCTTGGGTTATGCCAGAGAGGTCCACGGGTTATGCCGGGATAAAAGAAAAAAGGTCCTTGGGTTATGCCAGGGAGGTCCACGGGTTATGCTGGGATAAAAGAAAAAGGTCCTTAGGTTATGCCAGGGAGGTCCACGGGTTATGCTGGGATAAAAGAAAAGGTCCTTGGGTTATGCCAGAGAGGTCCACGTGTTATGTCGGGATAAAAGAAAAAGGTCCTTGGGTTATGCAGGGAGGTCCACGGGTTATGTCGAGATAAAAGAAAAAAGGTCCTTGGGTTATGCCAGGGAGGTCCACGGGTTATGCCGGGATAAAAGAAAAATGGTCCTTGGATTATGCCAGGGAGGTCCACGGGTTATGCCGGGATAAATGAAAAAAAGGTCCTTGGGTTATGCCAGGGAGGTCCACGGGTTATGCCGGGATAAAAGAAAAGGTCATTGGGTTATGCCAGGGAGGTCCACGGGTTATGCCGGGATAAAAGAAAAAAGGTCCTTGGGTTATGCCAGAGAGGTCCACGGGTTATGTCGGGATAAAAGAAAAAAGGTCCTTGGGTTATGCCGGGATAAAAGAAAAAAGGTCCTTGGGTTATGCCAAGGAGGTCCACGGGTTATGCCGGGATAAAAGAAAAAAAGTACTTGGGTTATGCCAGGGAGGTCCACGGGTTATGCCGGGATAAAAGAAAAGGTCCTTCGGTTATGCCAGGGATGTCCACGGGTTATGCCGGGATAAAAGGAAAAAGGTCCTTGGGTTATGCTAGGGAGGTCCACGGGTTATGCCGGGATAAAAGAAAAATGGTCCTTGGATTATCCCAGGGAGGTCCACGGGTTATGCCGGGATAAAGGAAAAAAAGGTCCTTGGGTTATGCCAGGGAGGTCCACGTGTTATGCTGGGATAAAAGAAAAAGGTCCTTAGGTTATGCCAGGGAGGTCCACGGGTTATGCCGGGATAAAAGAAAAGGTCCTTGGGTTATGCCAGAGAGGTCCACGTGTTATGTCGGGATAAAAGAAAAGGGTCCTTGGGTTATGTAGGGAGGTCCACGGGTTATGTCGAGATAAAAGAAAAAAGGTCCTTGGGTTATGCCAGGGAGGTCCACGGGTTATGCCGGGATAAAGAAAAGGTCCCTGGGTTATGCCAGGGAGGTCCACGTGTTATGTCGGGATAAAAGAAAAAGGTCCTTGGGTTATGCCAGGGAGGTCCACGGGTTATTTCGGGATAAAAGAAAAAGGTCCTTGGGTTATGCAAGGAGGTCCACGGGTTATGCCGGGATAAAAGAAAAGGTCTGTGGGTTATGCAGGGAGGTCCACGAGTTATGCCGGGATAAAAGGAAAAAGGTCTTTGGGTTATGCCAGGGAGGTCCACGGGTTATGCCGGATAAAAGGAAAAAGGTCCTTGGGTTATGCCAGGGAGGTCCACGGGTTATGCCGGGATAAAAGAAAAATGGTCCTTGGATTATGCCAGGGAGGTCCACGGGTTATGCCGGGATAAAAGAAAAAAAGGTCATTGGGTTATGCTAGGGAGGTCCACGGGTTATGCCGGGAAAAAATAAAAAGGTCCTTGGGTTATGCAGGGAGGTCCACGGGTTATGTCGGGATTAAAGAAAAGGTCTTTGGGTTATGCAGGGAGGTCCACGGGTTATGCCGGGATAAAAGAAAAGGTCCTTGAGTTATGCCAGGGAGGTCCACGGGTTATGCCGGGATAAAAGGAAAAAGGTCCTTGGATTATGCCAGGGAGGTCCACGGGTTATGCCGGGATAAAAGAAAAAGGTCCTTGGGTTATGCCAGGGAGGTCCACGGGTTATGCCGGGATAAAAGAAAAGGTTCTTGGGTTATGCCAGGGAGGTCCACGGGTTATGCAAGGATAAAAGAAAAAAGGTCCTTGGGTTTTGCCAAGGAGGTCCACGGGTTATGCTGGGATAAAAGAAAAAAGGTCCTTGGGTTATGCAAGGGAGGTCCACGGGTTATGCCAGGATAAAAGATAGATGTCCTTGGTTTATGCCAGGGAGGTCCACGGGTTATGCCGGGATAAAAGAAAAGGTCCTTGGGTTATGCCAGGGAGGTCCACGAGTTATGCCGGGATAAAAGAATAGGTCCTTGGGTTATGCCAGGGAGGTCCACAGGTTATTTCGGGATAAAAGAAAAAGGTCCTTGGGTTATCCAAGGAGGTCCACGGGTTATGTCGGGATAAAAGAAAAGGTCTTTGGGTTATGCAGGTAGGTCCACGAGTTATGCCGGGATAAAAGAAAAAAGGTTCTTGGGTTATGCCAGAGAGGACCATGGGTTATGCCGGGATAAAAGAAAAGGTCCTTGAGTTATGCCAGGGAGGTTCACGGGTTATGCCGGGATAAAAGAAAAAGGTTCTTGGGTAATGCCAGGGAGGTCCACGGGTTATGCCGGGATAAAAGAAAAGGTCCTTCGGTTATGCCAGGGAGGTCCACGGGTTATGCCGGGATAAAATGAAAAAGGTCCTTGGGTTATGCCAGGGAGGTCCACGGGTTATGCCGGGATAAAAGAAAAATGGTCCTTGGGTTATGCCAGGGAGGTCCACGGGTTATGCCGGGATAAATGAAAAAAAGGTCCTTGGGTTATGCCAGGGAGGTCCACGGGTTATGCCGGGATAAAAGAAAATGTCTTTGGGTTATGCCAGGGAGGTCCACGTGTTATGTCGGGATAAAAGAAAAAGGTCCTTGGGTTATGCAGGGAGGTCCACGGGTTATGCCGAGATAAAAGAAAAAAGGTCCTTGGGTTATGCTAGGGAGGTCCACGGGTTATTTCGGGATAAAAGAAAAAGATCCTTGGGTTATGCAAGGAGGTCCACGGGTTATGCCGAGATAAAAGAAAAAAGGTACTTGGGTTATGCCAGGGAGGTCCACGGGTTATGCCGGGATAAAAGAAAAGGTCCTTCGGTTATGCCAGGGATGTCCACGGGTTATGCCGGGATAAAAGGAAAAAGGTCCTTGGGTTATGCCAGGGAGGTCCACGGGTTATGCCGGGATAAAAGAAAAATGGTCCTTGGATTATGCCAGGGAGGTCCACGGGTTATGCCGGGATAAATGAAAAAAAGGTCCTTGGGTTATGCCAGGGAGGTCCACGGGTTATGCTGGGATAAAAGAAAAAGGTCCTTAGGTTATGCCAGGGAGGTCCACGGGTTATGCCGGGATAAAAGAAAAGGTCCTTGGGTTATGCCAGGGAGGTCCACGTGTTATGTCGGGATAAAAGAAAAAGGTCCTTGGGTTATGCAGGGAGGTCCACGGGTTATGTCGAGATAAAAGAAAAAAGGTCCTTGGGTTATGCCAGGGAGGTCCACAGGTTATTTCGGGATAAAATAAAAAGGTCCTTGGGTTATGCAAGGAGGTCCACGGGTTATGCCGGGATAAAAGAAAAGGTATGTGGGTTATGCAGGGAGGTCCACGAGTTATGCCGGGATAAAAGGAAAAAGGTCTTTGGGTTATGCCAGGGAGGTCCACGGGTTATGCCGGATAAAAGGAAAAAGGTCATTGGGTTATGCCAGGGAGGTCCACGGGTTATGCCGGGATAAAAGAAAAATGGTCCTTGGATTATGCCAGGGAGGTCCACGGGTTATGCCGGGATAAATGAAAAAAAGGTCCTTGGGTTATGTTAGGGAGGTTCACGGGTTATGCTAGGATAAAAGAAAAAGGTCCTTAGGTTATGCCAGGGAGGTCCACGAGTTATGCCGGGATAAAAGAAAAGGTCCTTGGGTTATGCCAGGTAGGTCCACAGGTTATGCCGGGATAAAAGAAAAAGGTCCTTGGGTTATGCAGGGAGGTCCACGGGTTATGTCGGGATTAAAGAAAAGGTCTTTAGGTTATGCAGGGAGGTCCACGGGTTATGCCGGGATAAAAGAAAAGGTCCTTGAGTTATGCCAGGGAGGTCCACGGGTTATGCCGGGATAAAAGGAAAAAGGTCCTTGGGTTATGACAGGGAGGTCCACGGGTTATGCCGGGATAAAAGAAAAAGGTCCTTGGGTTACGCCAGGGAGGTCCACGAGTTATGCCGGGATAAAAGAAAAGGTTCTTGGGTTATGCCAGGGAGGTCCACGGGTTATGCAAGGATAAAAGAAAAAAGGTCCTTGGGTTATGCCAAGGAGGTCCACGGGTTATGCTGGGATAAAAGAAAAAAGGTCCTTGGGTTATGCAAGGGAGGTCCACGGGTTATGCCAGGATAAAAGATAAATGTCCTTGGGTTATGCCAGGGAGGTCCACGGGTTATGCCGGGATAAAAGAAAAGGTCCTTGGGTTATGTCAGGGAGGTCCACGGGTTATGCCGGGATAAAAGAATAGGTCCTTGGGTTATGCCAGGGAGGTCCACGGGGTATACCGGGATAAAAGAAAAGGTCCTTGGGTTATGCCAGGGAGGTCCACAGGGTATGCTGGGATAAAAGAAAAGGTTTTAGGGTTACGCTAGAGAGGTCCACTAGTTATGCCGAGATAAAAGAAAAAAGATCCTTGGGTTATGCCAGTGAGGTCCACGAGTTATGTCGGGACAAAAGAAAAAAGGTCCTTGGGTTATGCTAGGGAGGTCCACGGGTTATGCCAGGATAAAAGAAAAAAGGTTCTTGGGTTATTCTACGGAGGTCCACGGGTTATGCCGGGATAAAAAAAAGGTTCTTGGTTTATTCCATGGAGGTCCACGGGTTAAGCCGAGATAAAAGAAAAAAGGTCCTTCGGTTATGCTAGGGAGGTCCACGGGTTATGTCAGGATAAAAGAAAAAAGGTCCTTGGATTATACCAGGGAGGTCCATGGGTTATGCCGTGATAAAAGAAAAAAGATCCTTGGATTTTGCAAGGGAGGTCCACGGGTTATGCCAGGATAAAAGAAAAAGGTCCTTGGGTTATGCTAGGGAGGTCCACGGGTTATGCCGGGATAAAAGAAAAGGTCCTTGGGTTATGCCAGGGAGGTCCACGGGTTATGCCGTGATAAAAGAAAAGGTCCTTGGGTTATGTCAGGGAGGTCCACGGGTTATGCCGGGATAAAAGAAAAGGTCTTTGGGTTATGCTAGAGAGGTCCACGGGTTATGCCTAGACAAAAGAAAAAAGGTCCATGGGTTATGCAGGGAGGTCCACGGGTTATGCCGGGATAAAAGAAAAGGTGCTTGGGTTATACCAGGGAGGTCCACGGGTTATGCCAGGATAAAAGAAAAAAGGTCCTTGGGTTATGCAAGAGAGGTCCACGGGTTATGCCAGGATAAAAGAAAAAGGTCCTTGGGTTATGCCAGGGAGGTCCACGGGTTATGCCGGGATAAAAGAAAAGGTCCTTGGGTTATGCCAGGGAGGTCCACGGGTTATGCCAGTATAAAAGAAAAGGTCCTTGGGTTATGCCAGGGAGGTCCACAGGGTATGCCGGGATAAAAGAAAAGGTTCTTGGGTTGCGCTAGAGAGGTCCACGGGTTATGCCGAGATAAAAGAAAAAAGGTCCTTGGGTTATGCCAGTGAGGTCCACGAGTTATGCCGGGACAAAAGAAAAAAGGTAATTGTGTTATGCCAGGGAGGTCCACGGGTTATGCCAGGATAAAAGAAAAAAGGTCCTTGGGTTATGCCAGAGAGGTCCACGAGTTATGCCGAGATAAAAGAAAAAAGGTCCTTGGGTTATGCCAGGGAGATCCACGGGTTATGCCGAGATAAAAGAAAAAAGGTTCTTGGGTTATGCCAGGGAGGTCCACGGGTTATGCCAGGATAAAAGATAAGGTCCTTGGGTTATGCCAGGTAGGTCCACGGGTTATGCCGGGATAAAAGAAAAAAGGTCCTTGGGTTATGCCAGGGAGGTCTACGGGTTATGCCGGGATAAAAGAAAAGGTAATTGGGTTATGCCAGGGAGGTCCACGGGTTATGCCGGGATAAAAGAAAAATGTCCTTAAGTTATGCTAGGGATGTCCACGGGTTATACCGGGATAAAAGAAAAGGTTCTTGGTTTAATCTAGGGAGGTCCACGGGTTATGCCGGGATAAAAGAAAAAGGTCCTTGGGTTATGCAGGGAGGTCCACGGGTTATGCCGGGATAAAAGAAAAAATGTCCTTGGGTTATGCAGGGAGGTCCACGAGTTATGCCGAGATAAAAGAAAAAAGGTACTTGGGTTATGCTAGGGAGGTCCACGGGTTATGCCGGTATAAAAGAAAAAGGTTCTTGGGTTATGCTAGGGAGGTCCACGGGTTATGCCGGGATAAAAGAAAAGGTTCTTGGTTTATGCCAGAGAGGTCCACGGGTTATGCCGGGATAAAAGAAAATTTCCTTCGGTTATGCCAGGGATCTCCACGGGTTATGCCGAGATAAAATAAAAAAGGTCCTTGTGTTATGCCAGGGAGGTCCACGGGTTATGCCAGGATAAAAGAAAAAAGGTCCTTGGGTTATGCCAGGGAGGTCCACGGGTTATGCCGGGATAAAAGAAAAAAGGTCCTTGGGTTATGCAAGGGAGGTCCACGGGTTATGCCAGGATAAAAGAAAAAGGTCCTTGGGTTATGTCAGAGAGGTCCACGGGTTATGCCGGGATAAAAGAAAAGGTCCTTGCGTTATGCCAGGGAGGTCCACGGGTTATGCCGGGATAAATGAAAAGGTCCTTGGGTTATGCCAGGGAGGTCCACGGGTTATGCCGGGAAAAATGAAAAGGTCCTTGGGTTATGTCAGGGAGGTCCACGGGTTATGCCGGGATAAAAGAAAAGGTCTTTGGGTTATGCCAGGGAGGTCCACGGGTTATGCCGAAATAAAAGAAAAAAGGTCCTTGGGATATGCCAGGGAGGTCCACGGGTTATGCCGTGATAAAAGAAAAAAGGTCCTTGGGTTATGCTAGG
Source organism: Nicotiana sylvestris (assembly GCF_000393655.2). Lineage (NCBI taxonomy): Eukaryota > Viridiplantae > Streptophyta > Magnoliopsida > Solanales > Solanaceae > Nicotiana > Nicotiana sylvestris. The sequence goes on along the minus strand of NC_091060.1, from coordinate 46,750,176 downwards.
GAGGTCCACGGGTTATGCCGGGATAAAAGAAAAAGGTCCTTGGGTTATGCCATGGAGGTCCACGGGTTATGCTGGGATAAAAGAAAAAAGGTTCTTGGGTTATGCCAGGGAGGTCCACGGGTTATGTCGCGATAAAAGATAAAGGTCCTTGGGTTATGCCAGGGAGGTCCACGGGTTATGCCGGGAAAAAAGAAAAGGTCCTTGGGTTATGCCAGGGGGGTCCACGGGTTATGCCGGGATAAAAGAAAAGGTCTTTGGGTTATGCTAGAGAGGTCCACGGGTTATGCCGAGATAAAAGAAAAAAGGTCCTTGGGTTATGCCAGGGAGGTCCACGGGTTATGCCGGGATAAAAGAAAAAAGGTCCTTAGGTTATGCCAGGGAGGTCCACGGGTTATGCCGGGATAAAAGATAAAGGTCCTTGGGTTATGCCAGGGAGGTCCACGGGTTATGCCGGGATAAAAGAAAAAGGTCCTTGGGTTATGCCAGGGAGGTCCACGGGTTATGCCGGGATAAAAGAAAAAGGTCCTTGGGTTATGCCAGGGAGGTCCACGGGTTATGCCAGGATAAAAGAAAAATGGTCCTTGGATTATACCAGGGAGGTCCACGGGTTATGCCGGGATAAAAGAAAACGATCCTTGGGTTATGCCAAAGAGGTCCACGGGTTATGCCGGGATAAAAGAAAAGGTCCTTGGGTTATGCCAGGGAGGTCCACGGGTTATGCCGGGATAAAAGAAAAAGGTCCTTGGGTTATGCCAGGGAGGTCCACGGGTTATGCCAGTATAAAAGAAAAGGTCCTTGGGTTATGCCAGGGAGGTCCACAGGGTATGCCGGGATAAAAGAAAAGGTTCTTGGGTTGCGCTAGAGAGGTCCACGGGTTATGCCGAGATAAAAGAAAAAAGGTCCTTGGGTTATGCCAGTGAGGTCCACGAGTTATGCCGGGACAAAAGAAAAAAGGTCCTTGTGTTATGCCAGGGAGGTCCACGGGTTATGCCAGGATAAAAGAAAAAAGGTCCTTGGGTTATGCCAGGGAGATCCACGGGTTATGCCGAGATAAAAGAAAAAAGGTTCTTGGGTTATGCCAGGGAGGTCCACGGGTTATGCCAGGATAAAAGATAAGGTCCTTGGGTTATGCCAGGTAGGTCCACGGGTTATGCCGGGATAAAAGAAAAAAGGTCCTTGGGTTATGCCAGGGAGGTCTACGGGTTATGCCGGGATAAAAGAAAAGGTAATTGGGTTATGCCAGGGAGGTCCACGGGTTATGCCGGGATAAAAGAAAAAGGTCCTTAAGTTATGCTAGGGATGTCCACGGGTTATACCGGGATAAAAGAAAAGGTTCTTGGTTTAATCTAGGGAGGTCCACGGGTTATGCCGGGATAAAAGAAAAAGGTCCTTGGGTTATGCAGGGAGGTCCACGGGTTATGCCGGGATAAAAGAAAAAAGGTCCTTGGGTTATGCAGGGAGGTCCACGGGTTATGCCGAGATAAAAGAAAAAAGGTACTTGGGTTATGCTAGGGAGGTCCACGGGTTATGCCGGTATAAAAGAAAAAGGTTCTTGGGTTATGCTAGGGAGGTCCACGGGTTATGCCGGGATAAAAGAAAAGGTTCTTTGTTTCTGCCAGGGAGGTCCACGGGTTATGCCGGGATAAAAGAAAAGTTCCTTCGGTTATGCCAGGGATCTCCACGGGTTATGCCGGGATAAAAGAAAAAAGGTCCTTGGGTTATGCAAGGGAGGTCCACGGGTTATGCCAGGATAAAAGAAAAAGGTCCTTGGGTTATGTCAGAGAGGTCCACGGGTTATGCCGGGATAAAAGAAAAGGTCCTTGCGTTATGCCAGGGAGGTCCACGGGTTATGCCGGGATAAAAGAAAACGTCCTTGGGTTATGCCAGGGAGGTCCACGGGTTATGCCGGGATAAATGAAAAGGTCCTTGGGTTATGTCAGGGAGGTCCACGGGTTATGCCGGGATAAAAGAAAAGGTCTTTGGGTTATGCCAGGGAGGTCCACGGGTTATGCCGAGATAAAAGAAAAAAGGTCCTTGGGTTATGCCAGAGAGGTCCACGGGTTATGCCGGGTTAAAAGAAAAGGTCCTTGGGTTATGCTAGGGAGGTCCACGGGTTATGCCGGGATACAAGAAAAGGTCCTTGGGTTATGCTAGAGAGGTCCACGGGTTATGCCGAAATAAAAAAAAGGTCCTTGGGTTATGCCAGGGAGGTCCACGGGTTATGCCGGGATAAAAGGAAAAAGGTCCTTGGGTTATGCCAGAAAGATCCACGAGTTATGCCGGGATAAAAGAAAAAGTCCTTGGGTTATGCCAGGGAGGTCCACGGGTTATGCCGGGATAAAAGAAAAGGTCCTTGGGTTATGCCAGGGAGGTCCACGGGTTATGCCGGGATAAAAGAAAAAGGTCCTTGGGTTATGCCAGGGAGGTCCACGGGTTATGCCAGTATAAAAGAAAAGGTCCTTGGGTTATGCCAGGGAGGTCCACAGGGTATGCCGGGATAAAAGAAAAGGTTCTTGGGTTGCGCTAGAGAGGTCCACGGGTTATGCCGAGATAAAAGAAAAAAGGTCCTTGGGTTATGCCAGTGAGGTCCACGAGTTATGCCGGGACAAAAGAAAAAAGGTCCTTGTGTTATGCCAGGGAGGTCCACGGGTTATGCCAGGATAAAAGAAAAAAGGTCCTTGGGTTATGCCAGGGAGATCCACGGGTTATGCCGAGATAAAAGAAAAAAGGTTCTTGGGTTATGCCAGGGAGGTCCACGGGTTATGCCAGGATAAAAGATAAGGTCCTTGGGTTATGCCAGGTAGGTCCACGGGTTATGCCGGGATAAAAGAAAAAAGGTCCTTGGGTTATGCCAGGGAGGTCTACGGGTTATGCCGGGATAAAAGAAAAGGTAATTGGGTTATGCCAGGGAGGTCCACGGGTTATGCCGGGATAAAAGAAAAAGGTCCTTAAGTTATGCTAGGGATGTCCACGGGTTATACCGGGATAAAAGAAAAGGTTCTTGGTTTAATCTAGGGAGGTCCACGGGTTATGCCGGGATAAAAGAAAAAGGTCCTTGGGTTATGCAGGGAGGTCCACGGGTTATGCCGGGATAAAAGAAAAAAGGTCCTTGGGTTATGCAGGGAGGTCCACGGGTTATGCCGAGATAAAAGAAAAAAGGTACTTGGGTTATGCTAGGGAGGTCCACGGGTTATGCCGGTATAAAAGAAAAAGGTTCTTGGGTTATGCTAGGGAGGTCCACGGGTTATGCCGGGATAAATGAAAAGGTTCTTTGTTTATGCCAGGGAGGTCCACGGGTTATGCCGGGATAAAAGAAAAGTTCCTTCGGTTATGCCAGGGATCTCCACGGGTTATGCCGGGATAAAAGAAAAAAGATCCTTGGGTTATGCAAGGGAGGTCCACGGGTTATGCCAGGATAAAAGAAAAAGGTCCTTGGGTTATGTCAGAGAGGTCCACGGGTTATGCCGGGATAAAAGAAAAGGTCCTTGCGTTATGCCAGGGAGGTCCACGGGTTATGCCGGGATAAAAGAAAACGTCCTTGGGTTATGCCAGGGAGGTCCACGGGTTATGCCGGGATAAATGAAAAGGTCCTTGGGTTATGTCAGGGAGGTCCACGGGTTATGCCGGGATAAAAGAAAAGGTCTTTGGGTTATGCCAGGGAGGTCCACGGGTTATGCCGAGATAAAAGAAAAAAGGTCCTTGGGATATGCCAGGGAGGTCCACGGGTTATGCCGTGATAAAAGAAAAAAGGTCCTTGGGTTATGCCAGGGAGGTCCACGGGTTATGCCGGGATAAAAGAAAAAGGTCCTTGGGTTATGCCATGGAGGTCCACGGGTTATGCTGGGATAAAAGAAAAAAGGTTCTTGGGTTATGCCAGGGAGGTCCACGGGTTATGTCGCGATAAAAGATAAAGGTCCTTGGGTTATGCCAGGGAGGTCCACGGGTTATGCCGGGATAAAAGAAAAGGTCCTTGGGTTATGCCAGGGGGGTCCACGGGTTATGCCGGGATAAAAGAAAAGGTCTTTGGGTTATGCTAGAGAGGTCCACGGGTTATGCCGAGATAAAAGAAAAAAGGTCCTTGGGTTATGCCAGGGAGGTCCACGGGTTATGCCGGGATAAAAGAAAAAAGGTCCTTGGGTTATGCCAGGGAGGTCCACGGGTTATGCCGGGATAAAAGAAAAAGGTCCTTGGGTTATGCCAGGGAGGTCCACGGGTTATGCCGTGATAAAAGAAAAAGGTCCTTGGGTTATGCCAGGGAGGTCCACGGGTTATGCCGGGATAAAAGAAAAATGGTCCTTGGATTATACCAGGGAGGTCCACGGGTTATGCCGGGATAAAAGAAAACGATCCTTGGGTTATGCCAAGGAGGTCCACGGGTTATGCCGGGATAAAAGAAAATGTCCTTGGATTATGCCAGGGAGGTCCACGGGTTATGTCGGGATAAAAGAAAAAGGTCCTTGGGTTATGCCAGGGAGGTCCACGGGTTATGCCAGTATAAAAGAAAAGGTCCTTGGGTTATGCCAGGGAGGTCCACAGGGTATGCCGGGATAAAAGAAAAGGTTCTTGGGTTGCGCTAGAGAGGTCCACGGGTTATGCCGAGATAAAAGAAAAAAGGTACTTGGGTTATGCCAGGGAGATCCACGGGTTATGCCGAGATAAAAGAAAAAAGGTTCTTGGGTTATGCCAGGGAGGTCCACGGGTTATGCCAGGATAAAAGATAAGGTCCTTGGGTTATGCCAGGTAGGTCCACGGGTTATGCCGGGATAAAAGAAAAAAGGTCCTTGGGTTATGCTAGGGAGGTCTACGGGTTATGCCGGGATAAAAGAAAAGGTAATTGGGTTATGCCAGGGAGGTCCACGGGTTATGCCGGGATAAAAGAAAAAGGTCCTTGGGTTATGTAGGGAGGTCCACGGGTTATGCCGGGATAAAAGAAAAAAGGTCCTTGGGTTATGCAGGGAGGTCCACGGGTTATGCCGAGATAAAAGAAAAAAGGTACTTGGGTTATGCTAGGGTGGTCCACGGGTTATGCCGGGATAAAAGAAAAGGTTCTTTGTTTATGCCAGGGAGGTCCACAGGTTATGCCGGGATAAAAGAAAAGTTCCTTCGGTTATGCCAGGGATCTCCACGGGTTATGCCGAGATAAAATAAAAAGGTCCTTGGGTTATGCCAGGGAGGTCCACGGGTTATGCCAGGATAAAAGAAAAAAGGTCCTTGGGTTATGCCAGGGAGGTCCACGGGTTATGCCGGGATAAAAGAAAAAAGGTCCTTGGGTTATGCAAGGGAGGTCCACGGGTTATGCCAGGATAAAAGAAAAAGGTCCTTGGGTTATGTCAGGGAGGTCCACGGGTTATGCCGGGATAAAAGAAAAGGTCCTTGCGTTATGCCAGGGAGGTCCACGGGTTATGCCGGGATAAAAGAAAAGGTCCTTGCGTTATGCCAGGGAGGTCCACGGGTTATGCCGGGATAAAAGAAAACGTCCTTGGGTTATGCCAGGGAGGTCCACGGGTTATGCCGGGATAAATGAAAAGGTCCTTGGGTTATGTCAGGGAGGTCCACGGGTTATGCCGGGATAAAAGAAAAGGTCTTTGGGTTATGCCAGGGAGGTCCACGGGTTATGCCGAGATAAAAGAAAAAAGGTCCTTGGGATATGCCAGGGAGGTCCACGGGTTATGCCGTGATAAAAGAAAAAATGTCCTTGGGTTATGCCAGGGAGGTCCACGGGTTATGCCGGGATAAAAGAAAAAGGTCCTTGGGTTATGCCATGGAGGTCCACGGGTTATGCTGGGATAAAAGAAAAAAGGTTCTTGGGTTATGCCAGGGAGGTCCACGGTTATGTCGCGATAAAAGATAAAGGTCCTTGGGTTATGTCAGGGAGGTCCACGGGTTATGCCGGGATAAAAGAAAAGGTCCTTGGGTTATGCCAGGGGGTCCACGGGTTATGCCGAGATAAAAGAAAAAAGGTCCTTGGGTTATGCCAGGGAGGTCCACGGGTTATGCCGGGATAAAAGAAAAGGTCCTTGGGTTATGCCAGGGAGGTCCACGGGTTATGCCGGGATAAAAGAAAAGGTCCTTGGGTTATGCCAGGGAGGTCCACGGGTTATGCCGGGATAAAAGAAAAAGGTCCTTGGGTTATGCCAGGGAGGTCCACGGGTTATGCCGGGATAAAAGAAAAAGGTCCTTGGGTTATGCCAGGGAGGTCCACGGGTTATGCCAGGATAAAAGAAAAATGGTCCTTGGATTATACCAGGGAGGTCCACGGGTTATGCCGGGATAAAAGAAAACGATCCTTGGGTTATGCCAAGGAGGTCCACGGGTTATGCCGGGATAAAAGAAAAGGTCCTTGGGTTATGCCAGGGAGGTCCACGGGTTATGCCGGGATAAAAGAAAAGGTCCTTGGGTTGCGCTAGAGAGGTCCACGGGTTATGCCGAGATAAAAGAAAAAATGTCCTTGGGTTATGCCAGTGAGGTCCACGAGTTATGCCGGGACAAAAGAAAAAAGGTCCTTGTGTTATGCCAGGGAGGTCCACGGGTTATGCCAGGATAAAAGAAAAAAGGTCCTTGGGTTATGCCAGAGAGGTCCACGAGTTATGCCGAGATAAAAGAAAAAAGGTACTTGGGTTATGCCGAGATAAAAGAAAAAAGGTTCTTGGGTTATGCCAGGGAGGTCCACGGGTTATACCAGGATAAAAGATAAGGTCCTTGGGTTATGCCAGGTAGGTCCACGGGTAATGCCGGGATAAAAGAAAAAAGGTCCTTGGGTTATGCCAGGGAGGTCTACGGGTTATGCCGGGATAAAAGAAAAGGTAATTGGGTTATGCCAGGGAGGTCCACGGGTTATGCCGGGATAAAAGAAAAAGGTCCTTAAGTTATGCTAGGGATGTCCACGGGTTATACCGGGATAAAAGAAAAGGTTCTTGGTTTAATCTAGGGAGGTCCACGGGTTATGCCGGGATAAAAGAAAAAGGTCCTTGGGTTATGCAGGGAGGTCCACGGGTTATGCCGGGATAAAAGAAAAAAGGTCCTTGGGTTATGTAGGGAGGTCCACGGGTTATGCCGAGATAAAAGAAAAAAGGTACTTGGGTTATGCTAGGGAGGTCCATGAGTTATGCCGGTATAAAAGAAAAAGGTTCTTGGGTTATGCTAGGGAGGTCCACGGGTTATACCGGGATAAAAGAAAAGGTTCTTGGTTTATGCCAGGGAGGTCCACGGGTTATGCCGGGATAAAAGAAAAGTTCCTTCGGTTATGCCAGGGATCTCCACGGGTTATGCCGAGATAAAATAAAAAGGTCCTTGGGTTATGCCAGGGAGGTCCACGGGTTATGCCAGGATAAAAGAAAAAAGGTCCTTGGGTTATGCCAGGGAGGTCCACGGGTTATGCCGGGATAAAAGAAAAAAGGTCCTTGGGTTATACAAGGGAGGTCCACGGGTTATGCCAGGATAAAAGAAAAAGGTCCTTGGGTTATGTCAGAGAGGTCCACGGGTTATGCCGGGATAAAAGAAAAGGTCCTTGCGTTATGCCAGGGAGGTCCACGGGTTATGCCGGGATAAAAGAAAACGTCCTTGGGTTATGCCAGGGAGGTCCACGGGTTATGCCGGGATAAATGAAAAGGTCCTTGGGTTATGTCAGGGAGGTCCACGGGTTATGCCGGGATAAAAGAAAAGGTCTTTGGGTTATGCCAGGGAGGTCCACGGGTTATGCCGAGATAAAAGAAAAAAGGTCCTTGGGATATGCCAGGGAGGTCCACGGGTTATGCCGTGATAAAAGAAAAAAGGTCCTTGGGTTATGCCAGGGAGGTCCACGGCTTATGCCGGGATAAAAGAAAAAGGTCCTTGGGTTATGCCATGGAGGTCCACGGATTATGCTGGGATAAAAGAAAAAAGGTTCTTGGGTTATGCCAGGGAGGTCCACGGGTTATGTCGCGATAAAAGATAAAGGTCCTTGGGTTATGCCAGGGAGGTCCACGGGTTATGCCGGGATAAAAGAAAAAAGGTCCTTGGGTTATGCCAGGGGGTCCACGGGTTATGCCGGGATAAAAGAAAAGGTCTTTGGGTTATGCTAGAGTGGTCCACGGGTTATGCCGAGATAAAAGAAAAAGGGTCCTTGGGTTATGCCAGGGAGGTCCACGGGTTATGCTGGGATAAAAGAAAAAAGGTCCTTGGGTTATGCTAGGGAGGTCCACGGGTTATGCCGGGATAAAAGATAAAGGTCCTTGGGTTATGCAAGGGAGGTCCACGGGTTATGCCGTGATAAAAGAAAAAGGTCCTTGGATTATGCCAGGGAGGTCCACAGGTTATGCCGGGATAAAAGAAAAATGGTCCTTGGATTATACCAGGGAGGTCCACGGGTTATGCCGGGATAAAAGAAAACGATCCTTGGGTTATGCCAAGGAGGTCCACGGGTTATGCCGGGATAAAAGAAAAGGTCCTTGGGTTATGCCAGGGAGGTCCACGGGTTATGCCGGGATAAAAGAAAAAGGTCCTTGGGTTATGCCAGGGAGGTCCACGGGTTATGCCAGTATAAAAGAAAAGGTCCTTGGGTTATGCCAGGGAGGTCCACAGGGTATGCCGGGATAAAAGAAAAGGTTCTTGGGTTGCGCTAGAGAGGTCCACGGGTTATGCCGAGATAAAAGAAAAAAGGTACTTGGGTTATGCCAGGGAGATCCACGGGTTATGCCGAGATAAAAGAAAAAAGGTTCTTGGGTTATGCCAGGGAGGTCCACGGGTTATGCCAGGATAAAAGATAAGGTCCTTGGGTTATGCCAGGTAGGTCCACGGGTTATGCCGGGATAAAAGAAAAAAGGTCCTTGGGTTATGCCAGGGAGGTCTACGGGTTATGCCGGGATAAAAGAAAAGGTAATTGGGTTATGCCAGGGAGGTCCACGGGTTATGCCAGGATAAAAGAAAAAGGTCCTTAAGTTATGCTAGGGATGTCCACGGGTTATACCGGGATAAAAGAAAAGGTTCTTGGTTTAATCTAGGGAGGTCCACGGGTTATGCCGGGATAAAAGAAAAAGGTCCTTGGGTTATGTAGGGAGGTCCACGGGTTATGCCGGGATAAAAGAAAAAAGGTCCTTGGGTTATGCAGGGAGGTCCACGGGTTATGCCAAGATAAAAGAAAAAAGGTACTTGGGTTATGCTAGGGTGGTCAACGGGTTATGCCGGTATAAAAGAAAAAGGTTCTTGGGTTATGCTAGGGAGGTCCACGGGTTATGCCGAGATAAAAGAAAAGGTTCTTGGTTTATGCCAGGGAGGTCCACGGGTTATGCCGGGATAAAAGAAAAGTTCCTTCGGTTATGCCAGGGATCTCCACGGGTTATGCCGAGATAAAATAAAAAAGGTCCTTGGGTTATGCCAGGGAGGTCCACGGGTTATGCCAGGATAAAAGAAAAAAGGTCCTTGAGTTATGCCAGGGAGGTCCACGGGTTATGCCGGGATAAAAGAAAAAAGGTCCTTGGGTTATGCAAGGGAGGTCCACGGGTTATGCCAGGATAAAAGAAAAAGGTCCTTGGGTTATGTCAGGGAGGTCCACGGGTTATGCCGGGATAAAAGAAAAGGTCCTTGGGTTATGCCAGGGAGGTCCACGGGTTATGCCGGGATAAAAGAAAAGGTCCTTGGGTTATGCCAGGGAGGTCCACGGGTTATGCCGGGATAAAAGAAAACGTCCTTGGGTTATGCCAGGGAGGTCCACGGGTTATGCCGGGATAAATGAAAAGGTCCTTGGGTTATGTCAGGGAGGTCCACGGGTTATGCCGGGATAAAAGAAAAGGTCTTTGGGTTATGCCAGGGAGGTCCACGGGTTATGCCGTGATAAAAGAAAAAATGTCCTTGGGTTATGCCAGGGAGGTCCACGGGTTATGCCGGGATAAAAGAAAAAGGTCCTTGGGTTATGCCATGGAGGTCCACGGGTTATGCTGGGATAAAAGAAAAAAGGTTCTTGGGTTATGCCAGGGAGGTCCACGGGTTATGTCGCGATAAAAGATAAAGGTCCTTGGGTTATGCCAGGGAGGCCCATGGGTTATGCCGGGATAAAAGAAAAGGTCCTTGGGTTATGCCAAGGGGGTCCACGGGTTATGCCGGGATAAAAGAAAAGGTCTTAGGGTTATGCTAGAGAGGTCCACGGGTTATGCCGGGATAAAAGAAAAAAGGTCCTTGGGTTATGCCAGGGAGGTCCACGGGTTATGCCGGGATAAAAGAAAAGGTCCTTGGGTTATGCCAGGGAGGTCCACGGGTTATGCCGGGATAAAAGAAAAGGTCCTTGGGTTATGCCAGGGAGGTCCACGGGTTATGCCGGGATAAAAGAAAAAGGTCCTTGGGTTATGCCAGGGAGGTCCACGGGTTATGCCGGGATAAAAGAAAAAGGTCCTTGGGTTATGCCAGGGAGGTCCACGGGTTATGCCAGGATAAAAGAAAAATGGTCCTTGGATTATACCAGGGAGGTCCACGGGTTATGCCGGGATAAAAGAAAACGATCCTTGGGTTATGCCAAGGAGGTCCACGGGTTATGCCGGGATAAAAGAAAAGGTCCTTGGGTTATGCCAGGGAGGTCCACGGGTTATGCCGGGATAAAAGAAAAAGGTCCTTGGGTTATGTCAGGGAGGTCCACGGGTTATGCCAGTATAAAAGAAAAGGTCCTTGGGTTATGCCAGGGAGGTCCACAGGGTATGCCGGGATAAAAGAAAAGGTTCTTGGGTTGCGCTAGAGAGGTCCACGGGTTATGCCGAGATAAAAGAAAAAAGGTCCTTGGGTTATGCCAGTGAGGTCCACGAGTTATGCCGGGACAAAAGAAAAAAGGTCCTTATGTTATGCCAGGGAGGTCCATGGGTTATGCCAGGATAAAAGAAAAAAGGTCCTTGGGTTATGCCAGAGAGGTCCACGAGTTATGCCGAGATAAAAGAAAAAAGGTACTTGGGTTATGCCAGGGAGATCTACGGGTTATGCCGAGATAAAAGAAAAAAGGTTCTTGGGTTATGCCAGGGAGGTCCACGGGTTATGCCAGGATAAAAGATAAGGTCCTTGGGTTATGCCAGGTAGGTCCACGGGTTATGCCGGGATAAAAGAAAAAAGGTCCTTGGGTTATGCCAGGGAGGTCTACAGGTTATGCCGGGATAAAAGAAAAGGTAATTGGGTTATGCCAGGGAGGTCCACAGGTTATGCCGGGATAAAAGAAAAAGGTCCTTAAGTTATGCTAGGGATGTCCACGGGTTATACCGGTATAAAAGAAAAGGTTCTTGGTTTAATCTAGGGAGGTCCACGGGTTATGCCGGGATAAAAGAAAAAGGTCCTTGGGTTATGTAGGGAGGTCCACGGGTTATGCCGGGATAAAAGAAAAAAGGTCCTTGGGTTATGTAGGGAGGTCCACGGGTTATGCCGAGATAAAAGAAAAAAGGTACTTGGGTTATGCTAGGGAGGTCCACGGGTTATGCCGGTATAAAAGAAAAAGGTTCTTGGGTTATGCTAGGGAGGTCCACGGGTTATGCCGGGATAAAAGAAAATGTTCTTGGTTTATGCCAGGGAGGTCCACGGGTTATGCCGGGATAAAAGAAAAGTTCCTTCGGTTATGCCAGGGATCTCCACGGGTTATGCCGAGATAAAATAAAAAAGGTCCTTGGGTTATGCCAGGGAGGTCCACGGGTTATGCCAGGATAAAAGAAAAAAGGTCCTTGGGTTATGCCAGGGAGGTCCACGGGTTATGCCGGGATAAAAGAAAAAAGGTCCTTGGGTTATACAAGGGAGGTCCACGGGTTATGCCAGGATAAAAGAAAAAGGTCCTTGGGTTATGTCAGAGAGGTCCACGGGTTATGCCGGGATAAAAGAAAAGGTCCTTGCATTATGCCAGGGAGGTCCACGGGTTATGCCAGGATAAAAGAAAACGTCCTTGGGTTATGCCAGGGAGGTCCACGGGTTATGCCGGGATAAAAGAAAAAAGGTCCTTGGGTTATGCCAGGGAGGTCCACGGGTTATGCCGGGATAAAAGAAAAAGGTTCTTGGGTTATGCTAGGGAGGTCCACGGGTTATGCCGGGATAAAAGAAAAGGTTCTTGGTTTATGCCAGTGAGGTCCACGGGTTATGCCGGGATAAAAGAAAAGTTCCTTCGGTTATGCCAGGGATCTCCACGGGTTATGCCGAGATAAAATAAAAAAGGTCCTTGGGTTATGCCAGGGAGGTCCACGGGTTATGCCAGGATAAAAGAAAAAAGGTCCTTGGGTTATGCCAGGGAGGTCCACGGGTTATGCCGGGATAAAAGAAAAAAGGTCCTTGGGTTATACAAGGGAGGTCCACGGGTTATGCCAGGATAAAAGAAAAAGGTCCTTGGGTTATGTCAGAGAGGTCCACGGGTTATGCCGGGATAAAAGAAAAGGTCCTTGCGTTATGCCAGGGAGGTCCACGGGTTATGCCGGGATAAAAGAAAACGTCCTTGGGTTATGCCAGGGAGGTCCACGGGTTATGCCGGGATAAATGAAAAGGTCCTTGGGTTATGCCAGGGAGGTCCACGGGTTATGCCAGTATAAAAGAAAAGGTCCTTGGGTTATGCCAGGGAGGTCCACAGGGTATGCCGGGATAAAAGAAAAGGTTCTTGGGTTGCGCTAGAGAGGTCCACGGGTTATGCCGAGATAAAAGAAAAAAGGTCCTTGGGTTGTGCCAGTGAGGTCCACGAGTTATGCCGGGACAAAAGAAAAAAGGTCCTTATGTTATGCCAGGGAGGTCCATGGGTTATGCCAGGATAAAAGAAAAAAGGTCCTTGGGTTATGCCAGAGAGGTCCACGAGTTATGCCGAGATAAAAGAAAAAAGGTACTTGGGTTATGCCAGGGAGATCCACGGGTTATGCCGAGATAAAAGAAAAAAGGTTCTTGGGTTATGCCAGGGAGGTCCACGGGTTATGCCAGGATAAAAGATAAGGTCCTTGGGTTATGCCAGGTAGGTCCACGGGTTATGCCGGGATAAAAGAAAAAAGGTCCTTGGGTTATGCCAGGGAGGTCTACAGGTTATGCCGGGATAAAAGAAAAGGTAATTGGGTTATGCCAGGGAGGTCCACGGGTTATGCCGGGATAAAAGAAAAAGGTCCTTAAGTTATGCTAGGGATGTCCACGGGTTATACCGGGATAAAAGAAAAGGTTCTTGGTTTAATCTAGGGAGGTCCACGGGTTATGCCGGGATAAAAGAAAAAGGTCCTTGGGTTATGTAGGGAGGTCCACGGGTTATGCCGGGATAAAAGAAAAAAGGTCCTTGGGTTATGTAGGGAGGTCCACGGGTTATGCCGAGATAAAAGAAAAAAGGTACTTGGGTTATGCTAGGGAGGTCCACGGGTTATGCCGGTATAAAAGAAAAAGGTTCTTGGGTTATGCTAGGGAGGTCCACGGGTTATGCCGGGATAAAAGAAAATGTTCTTGGTTTATGCCAGGGAGGTCCACGGGTTATGCCGGGATAAAAGAAAAGTTCCTTCGGTTATGCCAGGGATCTCCACGGGTTATGCCGAGATAAAATAAAAAAGGTCCTTGGGTTATGCCAGGGAGGTCAACGGGTTATGCCAGGATAAAAGAAAAAAGGTCCTTGGGTTATGCCAGGGAGGTCCACGGGTTATGCCGGGATAAAAGAAAAAAGGTCCTTGGGTTATACAAGGGAGGTCCACGGGTTATGCCAGGATAAAAGAAAAAGGTCCTTGGGTTATGTCAGAGAGGTCCACGGGTTATGCCGGGATAAAAGAAAAGGTCCTTGCATTATGCCAGGGAGGTCCACGGGTTATGCCAGGATAAAAGAAAACGTCCTTGGGTTATGCCAGGGAGGTCCACGGGTTATGCCGGGATAAATGAAAAAAGGTCCTTGGGTTATGCCAGGGAGGTCCACAGGTTATGCCGGGATAAAAGAAAAAGGTTCTTGGGTTATGCTAGGGAGGTCCACGGGTTATGCCGGGATAAAAGAAAAGGTTCTTGGTTTATGCCAGGGAGGTCCACGGGTTATGCCGGGATAAAAGAAAAGTTCCTTCGGTTATGCCAGGGATCTCCACGGGTTATGCCGAGATAAAATAAAAAGGTCCTTGGGTTATGCCAGGGAGGTCCACGGGTTATGCCAGGATAAAAGAAAAAAGGTCCTTGGGTTATGCCAGGGAGGTCCACGGGTTATGCCGGGATAAAAGAAAAAAGGTCCTTGGGTTATACAAGGGAGGTCCACGGGTTATGCCAGGATAAAAGAAAAAGGTCCTTGGGTTATGTCAGAGAGGTCCACGGGTTATGCCGGGATAAAAGAAAAGGTCCTTGCGTTATGCCAGGGAGGTCCACGGGTTATGCCGGGATAAAAGAAAACGTCCTTGGGTTATGCCAGGGAGGTCCACGGGTTATGCCGGGATAAATGAAAAGGTCCTTGGGTTATGTCAGGGAGGTCCACGGGTTATGCCGGGATAAAAGAAAAGGTCTTTGGGTTATGCCAGGGAGGTCCACGGGTTATGCCGAGATAAAAGAAAAAAGGTCCTTGGGATATGCCAGGGAGGTCCACGGGTTATGCCGTGATAAAAGAAAAAAGGTCCTTGGGTTATGCCAGGGAGGTCCACGGCTTATGCCGGGATAAAAGAAAAAGGTCCTTGGGTTATGCCATGGAGGTCCACGGGTTATGCTGGGATAAAAGAAAAAAGGTTCTTGGGTTATGCCAGGGAGGTCCACGGGTTATGTCGCGATAAAAGATAAAGGTCCTTGGGTTATGCCAGGGAGGTCCACGGGTTATGCCGGGATAAAAGAAAAGGTCCGTGGGTTATGCCAGGGGGGTCCACGGGTTATGCCGGGATAAAAGAAAAGGTCTTTGGGTTATGCTAGAGAGGTCCACGGGTTATGCCGAGATAAAAGAAAAAAGGTCCTTGGGTTATGCCAGGGAGGTCCACGGGTTATGACGGGATAAAAGAAAAAAGGTCCTTAGGTTATGCCAGGGAGGTCCACGGGTTATGCCGGGATAAAAGATAAAGGTCCTTGGGTTATGCCAGGGAGGTCCACGGGTTATGCCGGGATAAAAGAAAAAGGTCCTTGGGTTATGCCAGGGAGGTCCACGGGTTATGCCGGGATAAAAGAAAAAGGTCCTTGGGTTATGCTAGGGAGGTCCACGGGTTATGCCAGGATAAAAGAAAAATGGTCCTTGGATTATACCAGGGAGGTCCACGGGTTATGCCGGGATAAAAGAAAACGATCCTTGGGTTATGCCAAGGAGGTCCACGGGTTATGCCGGGATAAAAGAAAAGGTCCTTGGGTTATGCCAGGGAGGTCCACGGGTTATGCCAGTATAAAAGAAAAGGTCCTTGGGTTATGCCAGGGAGGTCCACGGGTTATGCCGGGATAAATGAAAAGGTCCTTGGGTTATGCCAGGGAGGTCCACGGGTTATGCCGGGATAAAAGAAAAGGTCCTTGGGTTATGCTAGGGAGGCCCACGGGTTATGCCGGGATAAAAGAAAAAAGGTCCTTGGGTTATGACAGGGAGGTCCACGGGTTATGCCGGGATAAAAGAAAATGTCTTTGGGTTATGCTATAGAGGTCCACGGGTTATGCCGAGATAAAAGAAAAAAGGTCCTTGGGTTATGCCAGGGAGGTCCACGGGTTATGACGGGATAAAAGAAAAAAGGTCCTTAGGTTATGCCAGGGAGGTCCACGGGTTATGCCGGGATAAAAGATAAAGGTCCTTGGGTTATGCCAGGGAGGTCCACGGGTTATGCCGGGATAAAAGAAAAAGGTCCTTGGGTTATGCCAGGGAGGTCCACGGGTTATGCCGGGATAAAAGAAAAATGGTCCTTGGATTATACCAGGGAGGTCCACGGGTTATGCCGGGATAAAAGAAAACGATCCTTGGGTTATGCCAAGGAGGTCCACGGGTTATACCGGGATAAAAGAAAAGGTCCTTGGGTTATGCCAGGGAGGTCCACGGGTTATGCCAGTATAAAAGAAAAGGTCCTTGGGTTATGCCAGGGAGGTCCACGGGTTATGCCGGGATAAATGAAAAGGTCCTTGGGTTATGCCAGGGAGGTCCACGGGTTATGCCGGGATAAAAGAAAAGGTCCTTGGGTTATGCTAGGGAGGCCCACGGGTTATGCCGGGATAAAAGAAAAAAGGTCCTTGGGTTATGCCAGAGAGGTCCACGGGTTATTCCGGGATAAAAGAAAAAAGGTCCTTGGGTTATGCCAGGGAGGTCCACGGGTTATGCCGGGATAAAAGAAAAAGGTCCTTGGGTTATGCCAGGGAGGTCCACGGTTTATGCCAGGGAGGTCCACTGGTTATGCCGGGATAAAAGAAAAAAGGTCCTTGGGTTATGCCAGGGAGGTCCACGGGTTATGCCGGGATAAAAGAAAACGATCTTTGGGTTATGCCAGGGAGGTCCACGGGTTATGCCAGGGAGGTCCACTGGTTATGCCAGGATAAAAGAAAAAAGGTCCTTGGGTTATGCCAGGGAGGTCCACGGATTATGCCGGGAAAAAGAAAAAAGGTCCTTGGGTTATGCCAGGGAGGTCCACGGGTTATGCCGAAATAAAAGAAAAATGTCCTTAGGTTATGCCAGGGAGGTCCACGGGTTATGCCGGGATAAAAGAAAAAAGGTTCTTGGGTTACGCCAGGGAGGTACACGGATTATGCCGGGATAAAACAAAAAAAGGTTCTTGGGTTATGCCAGGGAGGTCCACGGGTTATACCGGGATAAAAGAAAAAGGTCCTTGGGTTATGCCAGGGAGGTCCACGGGTTATGCCGGGATAAAATAAAAAGGTCCTTAGGTTATGCCGGGATAAAAGAAAAAAGGACCTTGGGTTATGCCAGGTAGGTCCACGGGTTATGCCGGGATAAAAGAAAAAGGTCCTTGGGTTATGCCAGGGAGGTCCACGGGTTATGCCAGTATAAAAGAAAAGGTCCTTGGGTTATGCCAGGGAGGTCCACAGGGTATGCCGGGATAAAAGAAAAGGTTCTTGGGTTGCGCTAGAGAGGTCCACGGGTTATGCCGAGATAAAAGAAAAAAGGTCCTTGGGTTATGCCAGTGAGGTCCACGAGTTATGCCGGGACAAAAGAAAAAAGGTCCTTGTGTTATGCCAGGGAGGTCCACGGGTTATGCCAGGATAAAAGAAAAAAGGTCCTTGGGTTATGCCAGAGAGGTCCACGAGTTATGCCGAGATAAAAGAAAAAAGGTACTTGGGTTATACCAGGGAGATCCACGGGTTATGCCGAGATAAAAGAAAAAAGGTTCTTGGGTTATGCCAGAGAGGTCCACGGGTTATGCCAGGATAAAAGATAAGGTCCTTGGGTTATGCCAGGTAGGTCCACGGGTTATGCCGGGATAAAAGAAAAAAGGTCCTTGGGTTATGCCAGGGAGGTCTAGAGGTTATGCCGGGATAAAAGAAAAGGTAATTGGGTTATGCCAGGGAGGTCCACGGGTTATGCCGGGATAAAAGAAAAAGGTCCTTAAGTTATGCTAGGGATGTCCACGGGTTATACCGGGATAAAAGAAAAGGTTCTTGGTTTAATCTAGGGAGGTCCACGGGTTATGCCGGGATAAAAGAAAAAGGTCCTTGGGTTATGCAGGGAGGTCCACGGGTTATGCCGGGATAAAAGAAAAAAGGTCCTTGGGTTATGTAGGGAGGTCCACGGGTTATGCCGAGATAAAAGAAAAAAGGTACTTGGGTTATGCTAGGGAGGTCCACGGGTTATGCCAGTATAAAAGAAAAAGGTTCTTGGGTTATGCTAGGGAGGTCCACGGGTTATGCCGGGATAAAAGAAAAGGTTCTTGGTTTATGCCAGGGAGGTCCACGGGTTATGCCGGGATAAAAGAAAAGTTCCTTCGGTTATGCCAGGGATCTCCACGGGTTATGCCGAGATAAAATAAAAAAGGTCCTTGGGTTATGCCAGGGAGGTCCACGGGTTATGCCAGGATAAAAGAAAAAAGGTCCTTGGGTTATGCCAGGGAGGTCCACGGGTTATGCCGGGATAAAAGAAAAAGGTCCTTGGGTTATACAAGGGAGGTCCACGGGTTATGCCAGGATAAAAGAAAAAGGTCCTTGGGTTATGTCAGAGAGGTCCACGGGTTATGCCGGGATAAAAGAAAAGGTCCTTGCGTTATGCCAGGGAGGTCCACGGGTTATGCCGGGATAAAAGAAAACGTCCTTGGGTTATGCCAGGGAGGTCCACGAGTTATGCCGGGATAAATGAAAAGGTCCTTGGGTTATGTCAGGGAGGTCCACGGGTTATGCCGGGATAAAAGAAAAGGTCTTTGGGTTATGCCAGGGAGGTCCACGGGTTATGCCGAGATAAAAGAAAAAAGGTCCTTGGGATATGCCAGGGAGGTCCACGGGTTATGCCGTGATAAAAGAAAAAAGGTCCTTGGGTTATGCCAGTGAGGTCCACGGCTTATGCCGGGATAAAAGAAAAAGGTCCTTGGGTTATGCCATGGAGGTCCACGGGTTATACTGGGATAAAAGAAAAAAGGTTCTTGGGTTATGCCAGGGAGGTCCACGGGTTATGTCGCGATAAAAGATAAAGGTCCTTGGGTTATGCCAGGGAGGTCCACGGGATATGCCGGGATAAAAGAAAAGGTCCTTGGGTTATGCCAGGGGGGTCCACGGGTTCTGCCGGGATAAAAGAAAAGGTCTTTGGGTTATGCTAGAGAGGTCCACGGGTTATGCCGAGATAAAAGAAAAAAGGTCCTTGGGTTATGCCAGGGAGGTCCACGGGTTATGACGGGATAAAAGAAAAAAGGTCCTTAGGTTATGCCAGGGAGGTCCACGGGTTATGCCGGGATAAAAGATAAAGGTCCTTGGGTTATGCCAGGGAGGTCCACGGGTTATGCCGGGATAAAAGAAAAAGGTCCTTGGGTTATGCTAGGGAGGTCCACGGGTTATGCCAGGATAAAAGAAAAATGGTCCTTGGATTATACCAGGGAGGTCCACGGGTTATGCCGGGATAAAAGAAAACGATCCTTGGGTTATGCCAAGGAGGTCCACGGGTTATGCCGGGATAAAAGAAAAGGTCCTTGGGTTATGCCAGGGAGGTCCACGGGTTATGCCAGTATAAAAGAAAAGGTCCTTGGGTTATGCCAGGGAGGTCCACGGGTTATGCCGGGATAAATGAAAAGGTCCTTGGGTTATGCCAGGGAGGTCCACGGGTTATGCCGGGATAAAAGAAAAGGTCCTTGGGTTATGCTAGGGAAGCCCACGGGTTATGCCGGGATAAAAGAAAAAAGGTCCTTGGGTTATGCCAGAGAGGTCCACGGGTTATTCCGGGATAAAAGAAAAAAGGTCCTTGGGTTATGACAGGGAGGTCCACGGGTTATGCCGGGATAAAAGAAAATGTCTTTGGGTTATGCTAGAGAGGTCCACAGGTTATGCCGAGATAAAAGAAAAAAGGTCCTTGGGTTATGCCAGGGAGGTCCACGGGTTATGACGGGATAAAAGAAAAAAGGTCCTTAGGTTATGCCAGGGAGGTCCACGGGTTATGCCGGGATAAAAGATAAAGGTCCTTGGGTTATGCCAGGGAGGTCCACGGGTTATGCCGGGATAAAAGAAAAAGGTCCTTGGGTTATGCCAGGGAGGTCCACGGGTTATGCCGGGATAAAAGAAAAATGGTCCTTGGATTATACCAGGGAGGTCCACGGGTTATGCCGGGATAAAAGAAAACGATCCTTGGGTTATTCCAAGGAGGTCCACGGGTTATACCGGGATAAAAGAAAAGGTCCTTGGGTTATGTCAGGGAGGTCCACGGGTTATGCCAGTATAAAAGAAAAGGTCCTTGGGTTATGCCAGGGAGGTCCACGGGTTATGCCGGGATAAATGAAAAGGTCCTTGGGTTATGCCAGGGAGGTCCACGGGTTATGCCGGGATAAAAGAAAAGGTCCTTGGGTTATGCTAGGGAGGCCCACGGGTTATGCCGGGATAAAAGAAAAAAGGTCCTTGGGTTATGCCAGAGAAGTCCACGGGTTATTCCGGGATAAAAGAAAAAAGGTCCTTGGGTTATGCCAGGGAGGTCCACGGGTTATGCCGGGATAAAAGAAAAAGGTCCTTGGGTTATGCCAGGGAGGTCCACGGTTTATGCCAGGGAGGTCCACTGGTTATGCCGGGATAAAAGAAAAAAGGTCCTTGGGTTATGCCAGGGAGGTCCACGGGTTATGCCGGGATAAAAGAAAACGATCTTTGGGTTATGCCAGGGAGGTCCACGGGTTATGCCAGGGAGGTCCACTGGTTATGCCAGGATAAAAGAAAAAAGGTCCTTGGGTTATGCCAGGGAGGTCCACGGATTATGCCGGGAAAAAGAAAAAAGGTCCTTGGGTTATGGCAGGGAGGTCCACGGGTTATGCCGAAATAAAAGAAAAATGTCCTTAGGTTTTGCCAGGGAGGTCCACGGGTTATGCCGGGATAAAAGAAAAAAGGTTCTTGGGTTACGCCAGGGAGGTACACGGATTATGCCGGGATAAAACAAAAAAAGGTTCTTGGGTTATGCCAGGGAGGTCCACGGGTTATACCGGGATAAAAGAAAAAGGTCCTTGGGTTATGCCAGGGAGGTCCACGGGTTATGCCGGGATAAAATAAAAAGGTCCTTAGGTTATGCCGGGATAAAAGAAAAAAGGACCTTGGGTTATGCCAGGGAGGTCCACGGGTTATGCCGGGATAAAAGAAAAAGGTCCTTGGGTTATGCCATGGAGGTCCACGGGTTATGCTGGGATAAAAGAAAAAAGGTTCTTGGGTTATGCCAGGGAGGTCCACGGGTTATGTCGCGATAAAAGATAAAGGTCCTTGGGTTATGCAGGGAGGTCCTTGGGTTATGCCGGGATAAAAGAAAAGGTCCTTGGGTTATGCCAGGGGGGTCCACGGGTTATGCCGGGATAAAAGAAAAAGGTCCTTAGGTTATGCCGGGATAAAAGAAAAAAGGTCCTTGGGTTATGCCAGGGAGGTCCACGGGTTATGCCGGGATAAAAGAAAAAGGTCCTTGGGTTATGCCATGGAGGTCCACGGGTTATGCTGGGATAAAAGAAAAAAGGTTCTTGGGTTATGCCAGGGAGGTCCACGGGTTATGTCGCGATAAAAGATAAAGGTCCTTGGGTTATGCCAGGGAGGT
Source organism: Nicotiana sylvestris (assembly GCF_000393655.2). NCBI lineage: Eukaryota > Viridiplantae > Streptophyta > Magnoliopsida > Solanales > Solanaceae > Nicotiana > Nicotiana sylvestris. Next base: position 46,729,124 of record NC_091060.1, on the reverse strand, counting down.
CCACGGGTTATGCCAGGATAAAAGAAAAGGTCCTTGGGTTATGTCAGGGGGGTCCACGGGTTATGCCGGGATAAAAGAAAAGGTCTTTGGGTTATTCTAGAGAGGTCCACGGGTTATGCCGAGATAAAAGAAAAAAGGTCCTTGGGTTATGCCAGGGAGGTCCACGGGTTATGCCGGGATAAAAGAAAAAAGGTCCTTAGGTTATGCCAGGGAGGTCCACGGGTTATGCCGGGATAAAAGAAAAAGGTCCTTGGGTTATGTCAGGGAGGTCCACGGGTTATGCCGGGATAAAAGAAAAAGGTCCTTGGGTTATGCCAGGGAGGTCCACGGGTTATGCCGGGATAAAAGAAAAATGGTCCTTGTGTTATTCCAGGGAGGTCCACGGGTTATGCCGGGATAAAAGAAAACGATCTTTGGGTTATGCCAGGGAGGTCCACGGATTATGCCGCGAAAAAGAAAAAAGGTCTTTGGGTTTGGCCAGGGAGGTCCACGGGTTATGCCGAAATAAAAGAAAAATGTCCTTGGGTTATGCCAGGGAGGTCCACGGGTTATGCCGGGATAAAAGAAAAAATGTTCTTGTGTTACGCCAGGGAGGTACACGGGTTATGCCGGGATAAAACAAAAAAAGGTTCTTGGGTTATGCCAGGGAGGTCCACGGGTTATGCCGGGATAAAAGAAAAAGGTACTTGGGTTATGCCAGGGAGGTCCACGGGTTATGCCGGGATAAAAGAAAAAGGTCCTTAGGTTATGCTGGGATAAAAGAAAAAAGGTCATTGGGTTATGCCAGGGAGGTCCACGGGTTATGCCGGGATAAAAGAAAAAAGGTCCTTGGGTTATGCCAAGAAGGTCCACGGGTTATGCTGGGATAAAAGAAAAAAGGTCCTTGGGTTATGCAAGGGAGGTCCACGGGTTATGCCAGGATAAAAGATAGATGTCCTTGGTTTATGCCAGGGAGGTCCACGGGTTATGCCGGGATAAAAGAAAAGGTCCTTGGGTTATGCCAGGGAGGTCCACGGGTTATGCCGGGATAAAAGAATAGGTCCTTGGGTTATGCCAGGGAGGTCCACGGGTTATTTCGGGATAAAAGAAAAAGGTCCTTGGGTTATGCAAGGAGGTCCACGGGTTATGTCGGGATAAAAGAAAAGGTCTTTGGGTTATGCAGGGAGGTCCACGAGTTTTGCCGGGATAAAAGAAAAAAGGTTCTTGGGTTATGCCAGAGAGGTCCATGGGTTATGCCGGGATAAAAGAAAAGGTCCTTGAGTTATGCCAGGGAGGTTCACGGGTTATGCCGGGATAAAAGAAAAAGGTTCTTGGGTTATGCCAGGGAGGTCCACGGGTTATGCCGGGATAAAAGAAAAGGTCCTTCGGTTATGCCAGGGAGGTCCACGGGTTATGCCGGGTTAAAAGGAAAAAGGTCCTTGGGTTATGCCAGGGAGGTCCACGGGTTATGCCGAGATAAAAGAAAAAGGTCCTTGGGTTATGTCAGGGAGGTCCACGGGTTATGCCGGGATAAAAGAAAAAGGTCCTTGGGTTATGCCAGGGAGGTCCACGGGTTATGCCGGGATAAAAGAAAAATGGTCCTTGTGTTATTCCAGGGAGGTCCACGGGTTATGCCGGGATAAAAGATAGATGTCCTTGGTTTATGCCAGGGAGGTCCACGGGTTATGCCGGGATAAAAGAAAAGGTCCTTGGGTTATGCCAGGGAGGTCCACGGGTTATGCCGGGATAAAAGAATAGGTCCTTGGGTTATGCCAGGGAGGTCCACGGGTTATTTCGGGATAAAAGAAAAAGGTCCTTGGGTTATGCAAGGAGGTCCACGGGTTATGTCGGGATAAAAGAAAAGGTCTTTGGGTTATGCAGGGAGGTCCACGAGTTTTGCCGGGATAAAAGAAAAAAGGTTCTTGGGTTATGCCAGAGAGGTCCATGGGTTATGCCGGGATAAAAGAAAAGGTCCTTGAGTTATGCCAGGGAGGTTCACGGGTTATGCCGGGATAAAAGAAAAAGGTTCTTGGGTTATGCCAGGGAGGTCCACGGGTTATGCCGGGATAAAAGAAAAGGTCCTTCGGTTATGCCAGGGAGGTCCACGGGTTATGCCGGGTTAAAAGGAAAAAGGTCCTTGGGTTATGCCAGGGAGGTCCACGGGTTATGCCGAGATAAAAGAAAAAGGTCCTTGGGTTATGTCAGGGAGGTCCACGGGTTATGCCGGGATAAAAGAAAAAGGTCCTTGGGTTATGCCAGGGAGGTCCACGGGTTATGCCGGGATAAAAGAAAAATGGTCCTTGTGTTATTCCAGGGAGGTCCACGGGTTATGCCGGGATAAAAGAAAACGATCTTTGGGTTATGCCAGGGAGGTCCACTGGTTATGCTGGGATAAAAGAAAAAAGGTCCTTGGGTTATGCCAGGGAGGTCCACGGATTATGCCGCGCTAAAGAAAAAAGGTCCTTGGGTTATGCCAGGGAGGTCCACGGGTTATGCCGAAATAAAAGAAAAATGTCCTTGGGTTATGCCAGGGAGGTCCACGGGTTATGCCGGGATAAAAGAAAAAGGTCCTTAGGTTATGCTGGGGAGGTACACGGGTTATGCCGGGATCAAACAAAAAAAGGTTCTTGGGTTATGCCAGGGAGGTCCACGGGTTATGCCGGGATAAAAGAAAAGGTCCTTGGGTTATGCCAGGGAGGTCCACGGGTTATGCCGGGATAAAAGAATAAGTCCTTGGGTTATGCCAGGGAGGTCCACGGGTTATTTCGGGATAAAAGAAAAAGGTCCTTGGGTTATGCAAGGAGGTCCACGGGTTATGTCGGGATAAAAGAAAAGGTCTTTGGGTTATGCAGGGAGGTCCACGAGTTTTGCCGGGATAAAAGAAAAAAGGTTCTTGGGTTATGCCAGAGAGGTCCATGGGTTATGCCGGGATAAAAGAAAAGGTCCTTGAGTTATGCCAGGGAGGTTCACGGGTTATGCCGGGATAAAAGAAAAAGGTTCTTGGGTTATGCCAGGGAGGTCCACGGGTTATGCCGGGATAAAAGAAAAGGTCCTTCGGTTATGCCAGGGAGGTCCACGGGTTATGCCGGGTTAAAAGGAAAAAGGTCCTTGGGTTATGCCAGGGAGGTCCACGGGTTATGCCGAGATAAAAGAAAAAGGTCCTTGGGTTATGTCAGGGAGGTCCACGGGTTATGCCGGGATAAAAGAAAAAGGTCCTTGGGTTATGCCAGGGAGGTCCACGGGTTATGCCGGGATAAAAGAAAAATGGTCCTTGTGTTATTCCAGGGAGGTCCACGGGTTATGCCGGGATAAAAGAAAACGATCTTTGGGTTATGCCAGGGAGGTCCACGGGTTATGCCGGGATAAAAGAAAAATGGTCCTTGTGTTATTCCAGGGAGGTCCACGGGTTATGCCGGGATAAAAGATAGATGTCCTTGGTTTATGCCAGGGAGGTCCACGGGTTATGCCGGGATAAAAGAAAAGGTCCTTGGGTTATGCCAGGGAGGTCCACGGGTTATGCCGGGATAAAAGAATAGGTCCTTGGGTTATGCCAGGGAGGTCCACGGGTTATTTCGGGATAAAAGAAAAAGGTCCTTGGGTTATGCAAGGAGGTCCACGGGTTATGTCGGGATAAAAGAAAAGGTCTTTGGGTTATGCAGGGAGGTCCACGAGTTTTGCCGGGATAAAAGAAAAAAGGTTCTTGGGTTATGCCAGAGAGGTCCATGGGTTATGCCGGGATAAAAGAAAAGGTCCTTGAGTTATGCCAGGGAGGTTCACGGGTTATGCCGGGATAAAAGAAAAAGGTTCTTGGGTTATGCCAGGGAGGTCCACGGGTTATGCCGGGATAAAAGAAAAGGTCCTTCGGTTATGCCAGGGAGGTCCACGGGTTATGCCGGGTTAAAAGGAAAAAGGTCCTTGGGTTATGCCAGGGAGGTCCACGGGTTATGCCGAGATAAAAGAAAAAGGTCCTTGGGTTATGTCAGGGAGGTCCACGGGTTATGCCGGGATAAAAGAAAAAGGTCCTTGGGTTATGCCAGGGAGGTCCACGGGTTATGCCGGGATAAAAGAAAAATGGTCCTTGTGTTATTCCAGGGAGGTCCACGGGTTATGCCGGGATAAAAGAAAACGATCTTTGGGTTATGCCAGGGAGGTCCACTGGTTATGCTGGGATAAAAGAAAAAAGGTCCTTGGGTTATGCCAGGGAGGTCCACGGATTATGCCGCGAAAAAGAAAAAAGGTCCTTGGGTTATGCCAGGGAGGTCCACGGGTTATGCCGAAATAAAAGAAAAATGTCCTTGGGTTATGCCAGGGAGGTCCACGGGTTATGCCGGGATAAAAGAAAAAGGTCCTTGGGTTACGCCAGGGAGGTACACGGGTTATGCCGGGATCAAACAAAAAAAGGTTCTTGGGTTATGCCAGGGAGGTCCACGGGTTATGCCGGGATAAAAGAAAAAGTCCTTGGGTTATGCCAGGGAGGTCCACGGGTTATGCCGGGATAAAAGAATAGGTCCTTGGGTTATGCCAGGGAGGTCCACGGGTTATTTCGGGATAAAAGAAAAAGGTCCTTGGGTTATGCAAGGAGGTCCACGGGTTATGTCGGGATAAAAGAAAAGGTCTTTGGGTTATGCAGGGAGGTCCACGAGTTTTGCCGGGATAAAAGAAAAAAGGTTCTTGGGTTATGCCAGAGAGGTCCATGGGTTATGCCGGGATAAAAGAAAAGGTCCTTGAGTTATGCCAGGGAGGTTCACGGGTTATGCCGGGATAAAAGAAAAAGGTTCTTGGGTTATGCCAGGGAGGTCCACGGGTTATGCCGGGATAAAAGAAAAGGTCCTTCGGTTATGCCAGGGAGGTCCACGGGTTATGCCGGGTTAAAAGGAAAAAGGTCCTTGGGTTATGCCAGGGAGGTCCACGGGTTATGCCGAGATAAAAGAAAAAGGTCCTTGGGTTATGTCAGGGAGGTCCACGGGTTATGCCGGGATAAAAGAAAAAGGTCCTTGGGTTATGCCAGGGAGGTCCACGGGTTATGCCGGGATAAAAGAAAAATGGTCCTTGTGTTATTCCAGGGAGGTCCACGGGTTATGCCGGGATAAAAGAAAACGATCTTTGGGTTATGCCAGGGAGGTCCACTGGTTATGCTGGGATAAAAGAAAAAAGGTCCTTGGGTTATGCCAGGGAGGTCCACGGATTATGCCGCGAAAAAGAAAAAAGGTCCTTGGGTTATGCCAGGGAGGTCCACGGGTTATGCCGAAATAAAAGAAAAATGTCCTTGGGTTATGCCAGGGAGGTCCACGGGTTATGCCGGGATAAAAGAAAAAAGGTTCTTGGGTTACGCCAGGGAGGTACACGGGTTATGCCGGGATAAAACAAAAAAAGGTTCTTGGGTTATGCCAGGGAGGTCCACGGGTTATGCCGGGATAAAAGAAAAAGGTACTTGGGTTATGCCAGGGAGGTCCACGGGTTATGCCGGGATAAAAGAAAAAGGTCCTTAGGTTATGCTGGGATAAAAGAAAAAAGGTCATTGGGTTATGCCAGGGAGGTCCACGGGTTATGCCGGGATAAAAGAAAAAGGTCCTTGGGTTATGCCAAGGAGGTCCACGGGTTATGCTGGGATAAAAGAAAAAAGGTCCTTGGGTTATGCAAGGGAGGTCCACGGGTTATGCTAGGATAAAAGATAGATGCCCTTGGTTTATGCCATGGAGGTCCACGGGTTATGCCGGGATAAAAGAAAAGGTCCTTGGGTTATGCTAGGGAGGTCCACGGGTTATGCCGGGATAAAAGAATAGGTCCTTGGGTTATGCCAGGGAGGTCCACGGGTTATTTCGGGATAAAAGAAAAAGGTCCTTGGGTTATGCAAGGAGGTCCACGGGTTATGTCGGGATAAAAGAAAAGGTCTTTGGGTTATGCAGGGAGGTCCACGAGTTATGCCGGGATAAAAGAAAAAAGGTTCTTGGGTTATGCCAGAGAGGTCCATGGGTTATGCCGGGATAAAAGAAAAGGTCCTTGAGTTATGCCAGGGAGGTTCACGGGTTATGCCGGGATAAAAGAAAAAGGTTCTTGGGTTATGCCAGGGAGGTCCACGGGTTATGCCGGGATAAAAGAAAAGGTCCTTCGGTTATGCCAGGGAGGTCCACGGGTTATGCCGGGTTAAAAGGAAAAAGGTCCTTGGGTTATGCCAGGGAGGTCCACGGGTTATGCCGGGATAAAAGAAAAATGGTCCTTGGATTATGCCAGGGTGGTCCACGGGTTATGCCGGGATAAATGAAAAAAAGGTCCTTGGGTTATGCCAGGGAGGTCCACGGGTTATGCCGGGATAAAAGAAAATGTCTTTGGGTTATGCCAGGGAGGTCCACGGGTTATGCCGGGATAAAAGAAAAGGTCATTGGGTTATGCCAGGGAGGTCCACGGGTTATGCCGGGATAAAAGAAAAAAGGTCTTTGGGTTATGCAAGGAGGTCCACGGGTTATGTCGGGATAAAAGAAAAGGTCTTTGGGTTATGCAGGGAGGTCCACGAGTTATGCCGGGATAAAAGAAAAAAGGTTCTTGGGTTATGCCAGAGAGGTCCATGGGTTATGCCGGGATAAAAGAAAAGGTCCTTGAGTTATGCCAGGGAGGTTCACGGGTTATGCCGGGATAAAAGAAAAAGGTTCTTGGGTTATGCCAGGGAGGTCCACGGGTTATGCCGGGATAAAAGAAAAGGTCCTTCGGTTATGCCAGGGAGGTCCACGGGTTATGCCGGGTTAAAAGGAAAAAGGTCCTTGGGTTATGCCAGGGAGGTCCACGGGTTATGCCGAGATAAAAGAAAAAGGTCCTTGGGTTATGTCAGGGAGGTCCACGGGTTATGCCGGGATAAAAGAAAAATGGTCCTTGGGTTATGCCAGGGAGGTCCACGGGTTATGCCGGGATAAAAGAAAAATGGTCCTTGTGTTATTCCAGGGAGGTCCACGGGTTATGCCGGGATAAAAGAAAACGATCTTTGGGTTATGCCAGGGAGGTCCACTGGTTATGCTGGGATAAAAGAAAAAAGGTCCTTGGGTTATGCCAGGGAGGTCCACGGGTTATGCCGAAATAAAAGAAAAATGTCCTTGGGTTATGCCAGGGAGGTCCACGGGTTATGCCGGGATAAAAGAAAAAGGTTCTTGGGTTACGCCAGGGAGGTACACGGGTTATGCAGGGATAAAACAAAAAAAGGTTCTTGGGTTATGCCAGGGAGGTCCACGGGTTATGCCGGGATAAAAGAAAAAGGTACTTGGGTTATGCCAGGGAGGTCCACGGGTTATGCCGGGATAAAAGAAAAAGGTCCTTAGGTTATGCTGGGATAAAAGAAAAAAGGTCATTGGGTTATGCCAGGGAGGTCCACGGGTTATGCCGGGATAAAAGAAAAAGGTCCTTGGGTTATGCCAAGGAGGTCCACGGGTTATGCTGGGATAAAAGAAAAAAGGTCCTTGGGTTATGCAAGGGAGGTCCACGGGTTATGCCAGGATAAAAGATAGATGTCCTTGGTTTATGCCAGGGAGGTCCACGGGTTATGCCGGGATAAAAGAAAAGGTCCTTGGGTTATGCCAGGGAGGTCCACGGGTTATGCCGGGATAAAAGAATAGGTCCTTGGGTTATGCCAGGGAGGTCCACGGGTTATTTCGGGATAAAAGAAAAAGGTCCTTGGGTTATGCAAGGAGGTCCACGGGTTATGTCGGGATAAAAGAAAAGGTCTTTGGGTTATGCAGGGAGGTCCACTAGTTTTGCCGGGATAAAAGAAAAAAGGTTCTTGGGTTATGCCAGAGAGGTCCATGGGTTATGCCGGGATAAAAGAAAAGGTCCTTGAGTTATGCCAGGGAGGTTCACGGGTTATGCCGGGATAAAAGAAAAAGGTTCTTGGGTTATGCCAGGGAGGTCCACGGATTATGCCGGGATAAAAGAAAAGGTCCTTCGGTTATGCCAGGGAGGTCCATGGGTTATGCCGGGTTAAAAGGAAAAAGGTCCTTGGGTTATGCCAGGGAGGTCCACGGGTTATGCCGGGATAAAAGAAAAATGGTCCTTGGATTATGCCAGGGAGGTCCACGGGTTATGCCGGGATAAATGAAAAAAAGGTCCTTGGGTTATGCCAGGGAGGTCCACGGGTTATGCCGGGATAAAAGAAAATATCTTTGGGTTATGCCAGGGAGGTCCACGGGTTATGCCGGGATAAAAGAAAAGGTCATTGGGTTATGCCAGGGAGGTCCACGGGTTATGCCGGGATAAAAGAAAAAAGGTCATTGGGTTATGCCAGAGAGGTCCACGGGTTATGCCGGGATAAAAGAAAAAAGGTCCTTGGGTTATGCCTGGGAGGTCCACAGGTTATGCCGGGATAAAAGAAAAAAGGTACTTGGGTTATGCCAGGGAGGTCCACGGGTTATGCCGGGATAAAAGAAAAGGTCCTTCGGTTATGCCAGGGATGTCCACGGGTTATGCCGGGATAAAAGGAAAAAAGGTCCTTGAGTTATGCCAGGGAGGTCCACGGGTTATGCCGGGATAAAAGAAAAATGGTCCTTGGATTATGCCATGAAGGTCCACGGGTTATGCCGGGATAAATGAAAAAAAGGTCCTTGGGTTATGCCAGGGAGGTCCACGGGTTATGCTGGGATAAAAGAAAAAGGACCTTAGGTTATGCCAGGATAAAAGAAAAGGTCCTTGGGTTTATGCCAGGGAGGTCCACGTGTTATGTCGGGATAAAAGAAAAAGGTCCTTGGGTTATGCAGGGAGGTCCACGGGTTATGTCGAGATAAAAGAAAAAAGGTCCTTGGGTTATGCCAGGGAGGTCCACGGGTTATTTCGGGATAAAAGAAAAAGGTCCTTGGGTTATGCAAGGAGGTCCACGGGTTATACCGGGATAAAAGAAAAGGTTTGTGTTTTATGCAGGGAGGTCCACGAGTTATGCCGGGATAAAAGGAAAAAGGTCTTTGGGTTATGCCAGGGAGGTCCACGGGTTATGCCGGATAAAAGGAAAAAGGTCCTTGGGTTATGCCAGGGAGGTCCACGGGTTATGCCGGGATAAAAGAAAAATGGTCCTTGGATTATGCCAGGGAGGTCCACGGGTTATGCCGGGATAAATGAAAAAAAGGTCCTTGGGTTATGCTAGGGAGGTTCACGGGTTATGCTAGGATAAAAGAAAAAGGTCCTTAGGTTATGCCAGGGAGGTCCACGAGTTATGCCGGGATAAAAGAAAAGGTCCTTGGGTTATGCCAGGTAGGTCCACAGGTTATGCCGGGATAAAAGAAAACGGTCCTTGGGTTATGCAGGGAGGTCCACGGGTTATGTCGGGATTAAAGAAAAGGTCTTTAGGTTATGCAGGGAGGTCCACGGGTTATGCTGGGATAAAAGAAAAGGACCTTGAGTTATGCCAGGGAGGTCCACGGGTTATGCCGGGATAAAAGGAAAAAGGTCCTTGGGTTATGACAAGGAGGTCCACGGGTTATGCCGGGATAAAAGAAAAAGGTCCTTGAGTTATGCCAGGGAGGTCCACGGGTTATGCCGGGATAAAAGGAAAAAGATCCTTGGGTTATGCCAGGGAGCTCCACGGTTTATGTCGGGATAAAAGGAAAAAGGTCCTTGGGTTATGCCAGAGAGATCCACGGGTTATGCCGGGATAAAAGAAAAATGGTCCTTGGGTTATGCCAAGGGAGATCCACGGGTTATGCCGAGATAAAAGAAAAAAGGTCCTTGGGTTATGCCAAGGAGGTCCACGGGTTATGCTGGGATAAAAGAAAAAAGGTCCTTGGGTTATGCAAGGGAGGTCCACGAGTTATGCCAGGATAAAAGATAAATGTCCTTGGGTTATGCCAGGGAGGTCCACGGGTTATGCCGGGATAAAAGAAAAGGTCCTTGGGTTATGCCAGGGAGGTCCACGGGTTATGCCGGGATAAAAGAATAGGTCCTTGGGTTATGCCAGGGAGGTCCACGGGGTATACCGGGATAAAAGAAAAGGTCCTTGGGTTATGCCAGGGAGGTCCACAGGGTATGCTGGGATAAAAGAAAAGGTTTTAGGGTTACGCTAGAGAGGTCCACTAGTTATGCCGGGATAAAAGTAAAAAGATCCTTGGGTTATGCCAGTGAGGTCCACGAGTTATGCCGGGACAAAAGAAAAAAGGTCCTTGGGTTATGCTAGGGAGGTCCACGGGTTATGCCAGGATAAAAGAAAAAAGGTTCTTGGGTTATTCTACGGAGGTCCACGGGTTATGCCGGGATAAAAAAAAAGGTTCTTGGTTTATTCCATGGAGGTCCACGGGTTAAGCCGAGATAAAAGAAAAAAGGTCCTTCGGTTATGCTAGGGAGGTCCACGGGTTATGCCAGGATAAAAGAAAAAAGGTCCTTGGATTATACCAGGGAGGTCCATGGGTTATGCCGTGATAAAAGAAAAAAGATCCTTGGATTTTGTAAGGGAGGTCCACGGGTTATGCCAGGATAAAAGAAAAAGGTCCTTGGGTTATGCTAGAGAGGTCCACGGGTTATGCCGGGATAAAAGAAAAGGTCCTTGGGTTATGCCAGGGAGGTCCACGGGTTATGCCGTGATAAAAGAAAAGGTCCTTGGGTTATGTCAGGGAGGTCCACGGGTTATGCCGGGATAAAAGAAAAGGTCTTTGGGTTATGCTAGAGAGGTCCACGGGTTATGCCGAGACAAAAGAAAAAAGGTCCATGGGTTATGCAGGGAGGTCCACGGGTTATGCCGGGATAAAAGAAAAGGTGCTTGGGTTATGCCAGGGAGGTCCACGGGTTATGCCAGGATAAAAGAAAAAAGGTCCTTGGGTTATGCAAGAGAGGTCCACGGGTTATGCCAGGATAAAAGAAAAAGGTCCTTGGGTTATGCCAGGGAGGTCCACGGGTTATGTCGGGATAAAAGAAAAGGTCCTTGGGTTATGCCAGGGAGGTCCACGGGTTATGCCAGTATAAAAGAAAAGGTCCTTGGGTTATGCCAGGGATGTCCACAGGGTATGCCGGGATAAAAGAAAAGGTTCTTGGGTTGCGCTAGAGAGGTCCACGAGTTATGCCGAGATAAAAGAAAAAAGGTCCTTGGGTTATGCCAGTGAGGTCCACGAGTTATGCTGGGACAAAAGAAAAAAGGTCCTTGTGTTATGCCAGGGAGGTCCACGGGTTATGCCAGGATAAAAGAAAAAAGGTCCTTTGGTTATGCCAGAGAGGTCCACGAGTTATGCCGAGATAAAAGAAAAAAGGTTCTTGGGTTATGCCAGGGAGGTCCCCGGGTTATGCCAGGATAAAAGATAAGGTCCTTGGGTTATGCCAGGTAGGTCCACGGGTTATGCCGGGATAAAAGAAAAAAGGTCCTTGGGTTATGCCAGGGAGGTCTACGGGTTATGCCGGGATAAAAGAAAAGGTAATTGGGTTATGCCAGGGAGGTCCACGGGTTATGCCGGGATAAAAGAAAAAGGTCCTTAAGTTATGCTAGGGATGTCCACGGGTTATACCGGGATAAAAGAAAAGGTTCTTGGTTTAATCTAGGGAGGTCCACGGGTTATGCCGGGATAAAAGAAAAAGGTCCTTGGGTTATGCAGGGAGGTCCACGGGTTATGCCGGGATAAAAGAAAAAAGGTCCTTGGGTTATGCAGGGAGATCCACGGGTTATGCCGAGATAAAAGAAAAAAGGTTCTTGGGTTATGCCAGGGAGGTCCACGGGTTATGCCAGGATATAAGATAAGGTCCTTGGGTTATGCCAGGTAGGTCCACGGGTTATGCCGGGATAAAAGAAAAAAGGTCCTTGGGTTATGCCAGGGAGGTCTACGGGTTATGCCGGGATAAAAGAAAAGGTAATTGGGTTATGCCAGGGAGGTCCACGGGTTATGCCGGGATAAAAGAAAAAGGTCCTTAAGTTATGCTAGGGATGTCCACGGGTTATACCGGGATAAAAGAAAAGGTTCTTGGTTTAATCTAGGGAGGTCCACGGGTTATGCCGGGATAAAAGAAAAAGGTCCTTGGGTTATGCAGGGAGGTCCACGGGTTATGCCGGGATAAAAGAAAAAAGGTCCTTGGGTTATGCAGGGAGGTCCACGGGTTATGCCGAGATAAAAGAAAAAAGGTACTTGGGTTATGCTAGGGAGGTCCACGGGTTATGCCGGTATAAAAGAAAAAGGTTCTTGGGTTATGCTAGGGAGGTCCACGGGTTATGCCGGGATAAAAGAAAAGGTTCTTGGTTTATGCCAGGGAGGTCCAAGGGTTATGCCGGGATAAAAGAAAAGTTCCTTCGGTTATGCCAGGGATCTCCACGGGTTATGCTGAGATAAAAGAAAAAAGGTCCTTGGGTTATGCCAGGGAGGTCCACGGGTTATGCCAGGATAAAAGAAAAAAGGTCCTTGGGTTATGCCAGGGAGGTCCACGGGTTATGCCGGGATAAAAGAAAAAAGGTCCTTGGGTTATGCAAGGGAGGTCCACGGGTTATGCCAGGATAAAAGAAAAAGGTCCTTGGGTTATGTCAGAGAGGTCCACGGGTTATGCCGGGATAAAAGAAAAGGTCCTTGCGTTATTCCAGGGAGGTCCACGGATTATGCCGGGATAAAAGAAAACGTCCTTGGGTTATGCCAGGGAGATCCACTGGTTATGCCGGGATAAATGAAAAGGTCCTTGGGTTATGTCAGGGAGGTCCACGGGTTATGCCAGGATAAAAGAAAAGGTCTTTGGGTTATGCCAGGGAGGTCCACGGGTTATGCCGAGATAAAAGAAAAAAGGTCCTTGGGATATGCCAGGGAGGTCCACGGGTTATGCCGTGATAAAAGAAAAAAGGTCCTTGGGTTATGCCAGGGAGGTCCACGGGTTATGCCGGGATAAAAGAAAAAGGTCCTTGGGTTATGCCATGGAGGTCCACGGGTTATGCTGGGATAAAAGAAAAAAGGTTCTTGGGTTATGCCAGGGAGGTCCACGGGTTATGTCGAGATAAAAGATAAAGGTCCTTGGGTTATGCCAGGGAGGTCCATGGGTTATGCCGGGATAAAAGAAAAGGTCCTTAGGTTATGCCAGGGGGGTCCACGGGTTATGCCGGGATAAAAGAAAAGGTCTTTGGGTTATGCTAGAGAGGTCCACGGGTTATGCCGAGATAAAAGAAAAAAGGTCCTTGGGTTATGCCAGGGAGGTCCACGGGTTATGCCGGGATAAAAGAAAAAAGGTCCTTAGGTTATGCCAGGGAGGTCCACGGGTTATGCCGGGATAAAAGATAAAGGTCCTTGGGTTATGCCAGGGAGGTCCACGGGTTATGCCGGGATAAAAGAAAAAGGTCCTTGGGTTATGCCAGGGAGGTCCACGGGTTATGCCAGGATAAAAGAAAAATGGTCCTTGGATTATACCAGGGAGGTCCACGGGTTATGCCGGGATAAAAGAAAACGATCCTTGGGTTATGTCAAGGAGGTCCACGGGTTATGCCGGGATAAAAGAAAAAGGTCCTTGGGTTATGCCAGAGAGGTCCACGGGTTATGCCGGGATAAAAGAAAAAAGGTCCTTGGGTTATGCCAGGGAGGTCCACGGGTTATGCCGGGATAAAAGAAAAAGGTCCTTGGGTTTTGCCAGGGAGGTCCACGGGTTATGCCGGGATAAAAGAAAAATGGTCCTTGTGTTATGCCAGGGAGGTCCACGGGTTATGCCGGGATAAAAGAAAACGATCTTTGGTTTATGCTAGGGAGGTCCACGGGTTATGCCAGGGAGGTCCACTGGTTATGCCGGGATAAAAGAAAAAAGGTCCTTGGGTTATGCCAGGGAGGTCCACGGATTATGCCGGGAAAAAGAAAAAAGGTCCTTGGGTTATGCCAGGGAGGTCCACGGGTTATGCCGAAATAAAAGAAAAATGTCCTTAGGTTATGCCAGGGAGGTCCACGGGTTATGCCGGGATAAAAGAAAAAAGGTTCTTGGGTTACGCCAGGGAGGTACACGGGTTATGCCTGGATAAAACAAAAAAAGGTTTTTGGGTTATGCCAGGGAGGTCCACGGGTTATACCGGGATAAAAGAAAAAGGTCCTTGGGTTATGCCAGGGAGGTCCTTAGGTTATGCCGGGATAAAAGAAAAAAGGACCTTGGGTTATGCCAGGGAGGTCCACGGGTTATGCCGGGATAAAAGAAAAAGGTCCTTGGGTTATGCCATGGAGGTCCACGGGTTATGCTGGGATAAAAGAAAAAAGGTTCTTGGGTTATGCCAGGGAGGTCCACGGGTTATGTCGCGATAAAAGATAAAGGTCCTTGGGTTATGCAGGGAGGTCCTCGGGTTATGCCGGGATAAAAGAAAAGGTCCTTGGGTTATGCCAGGGGGGTCCACGGGTTATGCCGGGATAAAAGAAAAAGGTCCTTAGGTTATGCCGGGATAAAAGAAAAAAGGTCCTTGGGTTATGCCAGGGAGGTCCACGGGTTATGCCGGGATAAAAGAAAAAGGTCCTTGGGTTATGCCATGGAGGTCCACGGGTTATGCTGGGATAAAAGAAAAAAGGTTCTTGGGTTATGCCAGGGAGGTCCACGGGTTATGTCGCGATAAAAGATAAAGGTCCTTGGGTAATGCCAGGGAGGTCCACGGGTTATGCCGGGATAAACGAAAAGGTCCTTGGGTTATGCCAGGGGGGTCCACGGGTTATGCCGAGATAAAAGAAAAAAGGTCCTTGCGTTATGCCAGGGAGGTCCACGGGTTATGCCGGGATAAAAGAAAAAAGGTCCTTAAGTTATGCCAGGGAGGTCCACGGGTTATGCCGGGATAAAAGAAAAAGGTCCTTGGGTTATGTCAGGGAGGTCCACGGGTTATGCCGGGATAAAAGAAAAAGGTCCTTGGGTTATGCCAGGGAGGTCCACGGGTTATGCCGGGATAAAAGAAAAATGGTCCTTGTGTTATGCCAGGGAGGTCCACGGGTTATGCCGGGATAAAAGAAAACGATCTTTGGGTTATGCCAGGGAGGTCCACTGGTTATGCTGGGATAAAAGAAAAAAGGTCCTTGGGTTATGCCAGGGAGGTCCACGGATTATGCCGCGAAAAAGAAAAAAGGTCCTTGGGTTATGCCAGGGAGGTCCACGGGTTATGCCGAAATAAAAGAAAAATGTCCTTGGGTTATGCCAGGGAGGTCCACGGGTTATGCCGGGATAAAAGAAAAAAGGTTCTTGGGTTACGCCAGGGAGGTACACGGGTTATGCCGGGATAAAACAAAAAAAGGTTCTTGGGTTATGCCAGGGAGGTCCACGGGGTATGCCGGGATAAAAGGAAAAGGTCCTTGGGTTATGCCAGGGAGGTCCACGGGTTATGCCGGGATAAAAGAAAAAGGTCCTTAGGTTATGCTGGGATAAAAGAAAAAAGGTCATTGGGTTATGCCAGGGAGGTCCACGGGTTATGCCGGGATAAAAGAAAAAGGTCTTTGGGTTATGCCATGGAGGTCCACGGGTTATGCTGGGATAAAAGAAAAAAGGTTCTTGGGTTATGCAGGGAGGTCCTCGGGTTATGCCGGGATAAAAGAAAAAGGTCCTTGGGTTATGTCAGGATAAAAGAAAAAAGGTCCTTGGGTTATGCCAGGGAGGTCCACGGGTTATGCCAGGAAAAAAGAAAAAGGTCCTTGGGTTATGCTAGGGAGGTCCACGGGTTATGCCGGGATAAAAGAAAAGGTCTTTGGGTTATGCAGGGAGGTCCACGGGTTATGCCAGGATAAAAGAAAAGGTCTTTGGGTTATGCCAGGGAGGTCCACGGGTTATGCCGGGATAAAAGAAAAAGGTCCTTGGGTTATGCCATGGAGGTCCACGGGTTATGTCGGGATAAAAGAAAAATGGTCCATGTGTTATGCCAGGGAGGTCCACGGGTTACGCCGGGATAAAAGAAAACGATCTTTGGGTTATGCCAGGGAGGTCCACGGGTTATGCCAGGGAGGTCCACTGGTTATGCCGGGATAAAAGAAAAAAGGTCCTTGGGTTATGCCAGGGAGGTCCACGGATTATGCCGGGAAAAAGAAAAAAGGTCCTTGGGTTATGCCAGGGAGGTCCACGGGTTATGCCGAAATAAAAGAAAAATGTCCTTGGGTTATGCTAGGGAGGTCCACGGGTTATGCCGGGATAAAAGATAAAGGTCCTTGGGTTATGCCAGGGAGGTCCACGGGTTATGCCGGGATAAATGAAAAGGTCCTTGGGTTATGCAGGGAGGTCCACGGGTTATGCCGGGATAAAAGAAAAGGTCTTTGGGTTATGCTAGGGAGGTCCACGGGTTATGCCGGGATAAAAGAAAAAAGGTCCTTGGGTTATGCCAGGGAGGTCCACGGGTTATGCCGGGATAAAAGAAAAAAGGTCCTTGGGTTATGCCAGGGAGGTCCACGGGTTATGCCGGGATAAAAGAAAAAGGTCCTTGGGTTATGCCAGGGAGGTCCACGGGTTATGCCGGGATAAAAGAAAAATGGTCCTTGTGTTATGCCAGGGAGGTCCACGGGTTATGCCGGGATAAAAGAAAACGATCTTTGGGTTATGCCAGGGAGGTCCACGGGTTATGCCAGGGAGGTCCACTAGTTATGCCGGGATAAAAGAAAAAAGGTCCTTGGGTTATGCCAGGGAGGACCACGGATTATGCCGGGAAAAAGAAAAATGGTCCTTGTGTTATGCCAGGGAGGTCCACGGGTTATGCCGGGATAAAAGAAAACGATCTTTGGGTTATGCCAGGGAGGTCCACTGGTTATGCCGGGATAAAAGAAAAAAGGTCCTTGGGTTATGCCAGGGAGGTCCACGGGTTATGCCGGGATAAAAGAAAAATGGTCCTTGTGTTATGCCAGGGAGGTCCACGGGTTATGCCGGGATAAAAGAAAACGATCTTTGGGTTATGTCAGGGAGGTCCACGGGTTATGCCGGGATAAAAGAAAAAGGTCCTTGGGTTATGCCAGGGAGGTCCACGGGTTATGCCGGGATAAAAGAAAAAGGTCCTTGGGTTATGCCAGGGAGGTCCACGGGTTATGCCGGGATAAAAGAAAAATGGTCCTTGTGTTATGCCAGGGAGGTCCACGGGTTATGCCAAGGAGGTCCACGGGTTATGCCAGGGAGGTCCACTGGTTATGCCGGGATAAAAGAAAAAAGGTCTTTGGGTTATGCCAGGGAGGTCCACGGATTATGCCGGGAAAAAGAAAAAATGTCCTTGGGTTATACCAGGGAGGTCCACGGGTTATGCCGAAATAAAAGAAAAATGTCCTTAGGTTATGCCAGGGAGGTCCACGGGTTATTCCGGGATAAAATAAAAAAGGTTCTTGGGTTACTCCAGGGAGGTACACGGGTTATGACGGGATAAAACAAAAAAAGGTTCTTGGGTTATGTCAGGGATGTCCACGGGTTATACCGGGATAAAAGAAAAAGGTCATTGGGTTATGCCAGGGAGGTCCACGGGTTATGCCGGGATAAAAGAAAAAGGTCCTTAGGTTATGCCGGGATAAAAGAAAAAAGGACCTTGGGTTATGCCAGGGAGGTCCACGGGTTATGCCGGGATAAAAGAAAAAAGGTCCTTGGGTTATGCCATGGAGGTCCACGGGTTATGCCGGGATAAAAGAAAAATGGTCCTTGTGTTATGCCAGGGAGGTCCACGGGTTATGCCGGGATAAAAGAAAACGATCTTTGGGTTATGCCAGGGAGGTCCACGGGTTATGCCAGGGAGGTCCACTGGTTATGCCGGGATAAAAGAAAAAAGGTCCTTGGGTTATGCCAGGGAGGTCCACGGATTATGTCGGGAAAAAGAAAAAAGGTCCTTGGGTTATGCCAGGGAGGTCCACGGGTTATGCCGAAATAAAAGAAAAATGTCCTTGGGTTATGCTAGGGAGGTCCACGGGTTATGCCGGGATAAAAGATAAAGGTCCTTGGGTTATGCCAGGGAGGTCCACGGGTTATGCCGGGATAAATGAAAAGGTCCTTGGGTTATGCAGGGAGGTCCACGGGTTATGCCGGGATAAAAGAAAAGGTCTTTGGGTTATGCTAGGGAGGTCCACGAGTTATGCCGGGATAAAAGAAAAAAGGTCCTTGGGTTATGCCAGAGAGGTCCACGGGTTATGCCGGGATAAAAGAAAAAAGGTCCTTGGGTTATGCCAGGGAGGTCCACGGGTTATGCCGGGATAAAAGAAAAAGGTCCTTGGGTTATGCCAGGGAGGTCCACGGGTTATGCCGGGATAAAAGAAAAATGGTCCTTGTGTTATGCCAGGGAGGTCCACGGGTTATGCCGGAATAAAAGAAAACGATCTTTGGGTTATGCCAGGGAGGTCCACGGTTTATGCCAGGGAGGTCCACTGGTTATGCCGGGATAAAAGAAAAAAGGTCCTTGGGTTATGCCAGGGAGGTCCACGGATTATGCCGGGAAAAAGAAAAAAGGTCCTTGGGTTATGCCAGGGAGGTCCACGGGTTATGCCGAAATAAAAGAAAAATGTCCTTGGGTTTTGCCAGGGAGGTCCACGGGTTATGTCGGGATAAAAGAAAAAAGGTTCTTGAGTTACGCCAGGGAGGTACACGGGTTATGCCGGGATAAAACAAAAAAAGGTTCTTGGATTATGCCAGGGAGGTCCACGGGTTATGCCGGGATAAAAGAAAAAGGTCCTTGGGTTATTCCAGGGAGGTCCACGGGTTATGCCGGGATAAAAGAAAAAGGTCCTTAGGTTATGCTGGAAAAAAAGAAAAAAGGTCATTGGGTTATGTCAGGGAGGTCCACGGGTTATGCCGGGATAAAAGAAAAAGGTCCTTGGGTTATGCCATGGAGGTCCACGGGTTATGCTGGGATAAAAGAAAAAAGGTTCTTGGGTTATGCCAGGGAGGTCCACGGGTTATGTCGCGATAAAAGATAAAGGTCCTTGGGTTATGCAGGGAGGTCCTCGGGTTATGCCGGGATAAAAGAAAAAGGTCCTTGGGTTATGCCAGGATAAAAGAAAAAGGTCCTTGGGTTATGCCAGGGAGGTCCACGGGTTATGCCAGGAAAAAAGAAAAAGGTCCTTGGGTTATGCTAGGGAGGTCCACGGGTTATGCCGGGATAAAATAAAAGGTCTTTGGGTTATGCAGGGAGGTCCACGGGTTATGCCGGGATAAAAGAAAAGGTCTTTGGGTTATGCTAGAGAGGTCCACGGGTTATGCCGAGATAAAAGAAAAAAGGTCTTTGGGTTATGCCAGAGAGGTGCACGGGTTATGCCGGGATAAAAGAAAAAAGGTCCTTGGGTTATGCTAGGGAGGTCCACGGGTTATGCCGGGATAAAAGAAAAAAGTTCATTGGGTTATGCCAGGGAGGTCCATGGGTTATGCCGGGATAAAAGAAAAATGGTCCTTAGGTTATGCCAGGGAGGTCCACGGGTTATGCCGGGATAAAAGAAAACGATCCTTGGGTCATACCAGAGAGGTCCACGGGTTATGCCAGGGAGGTCCACTGGTTATGCCGGGATAAAAGAAAAAAGGTACTTGGGTTATGCCAGGGAGGTCCACGGGTTATGCCAGGAAAAAGAAAAAAGGTCATTGGGTTATGCCAGGGAGGTCCACGGGTTATGCCGGGATAAAAGAAAAAGGTCCTTGGGTTATGCCAGGGAGGTCCACAGGTTATGCCGGGATAAAAGAAAAAAGGTTCTTGGGTTATGCCAGGGAGGTCCACGGGTTATGCCGGGATAAAAGAAAAGGTCCTTCGGTTATGCCAGGGAGGTACACGGGTTATGCGGGATAAAAGAAAAAGGTCCTTGGGTTATGCCAGGGAGGTCAACGGGTTATGTCGGGATAAAAGAAAAAGGTCCTTGGGTTATGCCAGGGAGGTCCACGGGTTATGCCGAGATAAAAGAAAAAAGGTCCTTGGGTTATGACAGGGAGGTCCACGGGTTATGCCGAGATAAAAGAAAAAAGGTCCTTGGGTTATGCTAGGGAGGTCCACGGGTTATGTTGGGATAAAAGAAAAGGTCCTTGGGTTATGCCAGGGAGGTCCACGGGTTATGTTGGGATAAAAGAAAAAGGTCCTTGGGTTATGTAGGGAGGTCCACGGGTTATGCCGCGATAAAAGAAAAGGTCTTTGGGTTATGCAGGGAGGTCCACGGGTTATGCCGGGATAAAAGGAAAAAGGTCCTTGGGTTATGCCAGGGAGCTCCACGGTTTATGCCGGGATAAAAGTAAAAAGGTCCTAGGGTTATGCCAGGGAGGTCCACGGGTTATGCCGGGATAAAAGAAAAATGGTCCTTGTGTTATGCCAGGGAGGTCCACGAGTTATGCCGGGATAAAGAAAAAAGGTACTTGGGTTATGCCAGGGAGGTCAACGGGTTATGTCAGGATAAAAGAAAAAGGTCCTTAGATTATGCAGGGAGGTCCACGGGTTATGCCGGGATAAAAGAAAAGGTCTTTGGGTTATGCAGGGAGGTCCACGGGTTATGACGGGATAAAAGAAAAACGGTTCTTGGGTTATGCCAGGGAGGTCCACGGGTTATGCCGGGATAAAAGGAAAAAGGTCCTTGGGTTATGCCAGTGAGGTCCACGGGTTATGCCGAGATAAAATAAAAAAGGTCCTTGGGTTATGACAGGGAGGTCCACGGGTTATGCCGAGATAAAAGAAAAAAGGTCCTTGGGTTATGCAAGGGAGGTCCACGGGTTATGCCGGGATAAAAGAAAAAGGTCCTTGGGTTATGCTAGGGAGGTCCACGGGTTATGTTGGGATAAAAGAAAAGGTCCTTGGGTAATGCCAGGGAGGTCCACGGGTTATGCTGGGATAAAAGAAAAAGGTCCTTGGGTTATGCCAGGGAGGTCCACGGGTTATGCCGGGATAAAAGAAAAAGGTCCTTAGGTTATGCCGGGATAAAAGAAAAAAGGTCCTTGGGTTATGCCAGGGAGGTCCACGGGTTATGCCGGGATAAAAGAAAAAATGTCCTTGGGTTATGCCAGGGAGGTCCACGGGTTATGCCGGGATAAAAGAAAAAGGTCCTTGGGTTATGCAGGGAGGTCTACGGGTTATGCCGAGATAAAAGAAAAAAGGTCCTTGGGTTATGCCAGGGAGGTCCACGGGTTATGCCGGGATAAAAGAAAAGGTCCTTGGGTTATGCCAGGGAGGTCCACGGGTTATGCCGGGATAAAAAAAATAGGTCCTTGGGTTATGCCAGGGAGGTACACGGGTTATGCCGGGATAAAAGAAAAAAGGTCCTTGGGTTATGCCAGGGAGGTCCACGGGTTATGCCGGGATAAAAGAAAAGATCCTTGGGTTATGCCAGGGAGGTCCGCGGGTTATGCCGGGATAAAAGAAAAAGGTCCTTTGGTTATGCCAGGTAGGTCCACGGGTTATGCAGGGATAAAAGAAAAAAGGTCCTTGGGTTATGCTAGGGAGGTCCACGGATTATGCGGGATAAAATAAAAAAGGTCCTTGGGTTATGTCAGCGAGGTCCACGGGTTATGCCGGGATTAAAGAAAAAGGTCCTTGGGTTATGCCAGGGAGGTCCACGGGTTATGCCGAGATAAAAGAAAAAAGGTCCTTGGGTTATGACAGGGAGGTCCACGGGTTATGCCGAGATAAAAGAAAAAAGGTCCTTGGGTTATGCAAGGGAGGTCCACGGGTTATGCCGGGATAAAAGAAAAAGGTCCTTGGGTTATGCTAGGGAGGTCCACGGGTTATGTTGGGATAAAAGAAAAGGTCTTTGGGATATGCCAGGGAGGTCCACGGGTTATGCCGGGATAAAAGAAAAGAGGTCTTTGGGTTATGCCAGGGAGGTCCACGGGTTATGTTGGGATAAAAGAAAAAGGTCCTTGGGTTATGTATGGAGGTCCACGGGTTATGCCGCGATAAAAGAAAAGGTCTTTGGGTTATGCAGGGAGGTCCACGGGTTATGCCGGGATAAAAGGAAAAAGGTCCTTGGGTTATGCCAGGGAGCTCCACGGTTTATGCCGGGATAAAAGTAAAAAGGTCCTAGGGTTATGCCAGGGAGGTCCATGGGTTATGCCGGGATAAAAGAAAAAGGTCCTTGGGTTATGCCAGGGAGGTCCACGGGTTATGCCGGGATAAAAGAAAAAAGGTCCTTGGGTTATGTCAGGGAGGTCCACGGGTTATGCCGGGAAAAAAGAAAAGGTCCTTGGGTTATGCCAGAGAGGTCCACGGGTTATGTCGGGATAAAAGAAAAGGTCCTTGGGTTATGCCAGGGAGGTCCACGGGTTATGCTGGGATAAAAGAAAAAGGTCCTTGGGTTATGCCAGGGAGGTCCACGGGTTATGCCGGGATAAAAGAAAAAGGTCCTTAGGTTATGCCGGGATAAAAGAAAAAAGGTCCTTGGGTTATGCCAGGGAGGTCCACGGGTTATGCCGGGATAAAAGAAAAAAGGTCCTTGGGTTATGCCAGGGAGGTCCACGGGTTATGCCGGGATAAAAGAAAAAGGTCCTTGGGTTATGCCAGGGAGGTCCACGGGTTATGCCGGGATAAAAGAAAAGGTCCTTGGGTTATGCCAGGGAGGTCCACGGGTTATGCCGGGATAAAAGAAAAGGTCCTTGGGTTATGCCAGGGAGGTCCACGGGTTATGCAGGGATAAAAGAAAAAAGGTCCTTGGGTTATGCTAGGGAGGTCCACGGATTATGCGGGATAAAAGAAAAAAGGTCCTTGGGTTATGTCGGCGAGGTCCACGGGTTATGCCGGGATTAAAGAAAAAGGTCCTTGGGTTATGCCAGGGAGGTCCACGGGTTATGCCGGGATAAAAGAAAAGGTCCTTGGGTTATGCCAGGGAGGTCCACGGGTTATGCCGGGATAAAAGAAAAAGGTCCTTGGGTTATGCCAGGGAGGTCCACGGGTTATGCCGGGATAAAAGAAAAAGGTCCTTAGGTTATGCCGGGATAAAAGAAAAATGGTCCTTGGATTATGTCAGCGAGGTCCACGGGTTATGCCGGGATTAAAGAAAAAGGTCCTTGGGTTATGCCAGGGAGGTCCACGGGTTATGCCGGGATAAAAGAAAAGGTCCTTGGGTTATGCCAGGGAGGTCCACGGGTTATGCCGGGATAAAAGAAAAAGGTCCTTGGGTTATGCCAGGGAGGTCCACGGGTTATGCCGGGATAAAAGAAAAAGGTCCTTAGGTTATGCCGGGATAAAAGAAAAAAGGTACTTGGGTTATGCCAGGGAGGTCCACGGGTTATACCGGGATAAAAGAAAAAAGGTCCTTGGGTTATGCCAGGAAGGTCCACGGGTTATGTCGCGATAAAAGATAAAGGTCCTTGGGTAATGACAGGGAGGTCCACGGGTTATGCCGGGATAAACGAAAAGGTCCTTGGGTTATGCCAGGGGGGTCCACGGGTTATGCCGAGATAAAAGAAAAAAGGTCCTTGGGTTATGCCAGGGAGGTCCACGCGTTATGCCGAGATAAAAGAAAAAAGGTCTTTGGGTTATGCTAGGGAGGTCCACGGGTTATGTCGGGATAAAAGAAAAAGGTCCTTGGGTTATGCAGGGAGCTCTACGGGTTATGCCGAGATAAAAGAAAAAAGGTCCTTGGGTTAAGCCAGGGAGGTCAACGGGTTATGTCAGGATAAAAGAAAAAGTTCCTTAGATTATGCAGGGAGGTCCACGGGTTATGCCGGGATAAAAGAAAAGGTCTTTGGGTTATGCAGGGAGGTCCACGGTTTATGACGGGATAAAAGAAAAAAGGTTCTTGGGTTATGTCAGGGAGGTCCACGGGTTATGCCGGGATAAAAGAAAAAAGGTCCTTGGGTTATGCCAGGGAGGTCCATGGGTTATGCCGGGATAAAAGAAAAAGGTCCTTGGGTTATGCAGGGAGGTCCACGGGTTATGCCAGGATAAAAGGAAAAAGGTCCTTAAGTTATGCCAGGGAGCTCCACGGTTTATGCCGGGATAAAAGGAAAAAGGTCCTAGGGTTATGCCAGGGAGGTCCACGGGTTATGCCGGGATAAAAGAAAAATGGTCCTTGTGTTATGCCAGGGAGGTCCACGAGTTATGCCGGGATAAAAGAAAAAGGTCCTTGGGTTATGCCAGGGAGGTCCACGGGTTATGCCGGGATAAAAGAAAAAAGGTCCTTGGGTTATGCCAGGGAGGTCCACGGGTTATGCCGGGATAAAAGAAAAAGGTCCTTGGGTTATGCCAGGGAGGTCCACGGGTTATGCCGGGATAAAAGAAAAATGGTCCTTGTGTTATGCCAGGGAGGTCCACGAGTTATGCCGGGATAAAAGAAAAAGGTTCTTGGGTTATGCTAGGGAGGTCCATCGGTTATGCCGGGATAAAAGAAAAAGGTCCTCGAGATAAAAGAAAAAAGGTCCTTGGGTTATGCCAGGGAGGTCCACGGGTTATGCCGGGATAAAATAAAAAGGTCCTTGGGTTATGTCAGGGAGGTCCACGGGTTATGCCGGGATAAAAGAAAAAAGGTCCTTGGGTTATGCCAGGGAGGTCCACGGGTTATGCCGGGATAAAAGAAAAAAGGTCCTTGGGTTATGCCAGGGAGGTCCACGGGTTATGCCAGGAAAAAAGAAAAAGGTCCTTGGATTTATGCTAGGGAGGTCCACGGGTTATGCCGGAATAAAAGAAAAGGTTCTTGGTTTATGCCAGGGAGGTCCACGGGTTATGCCGGGATAAAAGAAAAGGTCCTTCGGTTATGCCAGGGAGGTCCACGGGTTATGCCGAGATAAAAGAAAAAAGGTCCTTGGGTTATGCCAGGGAGGTCCACGGGTTATGCCAGGATAAAAGAAAAGGTTCTTGAATTATGTCAGGGAGGTCCACGGGTTATGCCGGGATAAAAGAAATGGTCTTTGGGTTATGCTAGAGAGGTCCATGGGTTATGCCGAGATAAAAGAAAAAAGGTCATTGGGTTATGCCAGTGAGGTCCACGGGTTATGCCGGGATAAAAGAAAAAAGGTCCTTGGGTTATGCCAGGGAGGTCCACGGGTTATGCCGGGATAAAAGAAAAAGGTCCTTGGGTTATGCAAGGGAGGTCCACGGGTTATGCCAGGATAAAAGAAAAAGGTCCTTGGGTTATGCTAGGGAGGTCCACGGGTTATGCCGGGATAAAAGAAAAGGTCCTTGGGTTATGCCAGGGAGGTCCACGTGTTATGCCGGGATAAAAGAAAAGGTCCTTGGGTTATGCCAGGTAGGTCTACGGGTTATGCCAGGATAAAAGAAAAGGTCTTTGGTTTATGCAGGGAGGTCCACGGGTTATGCCGGGATAAAAGGAAAAAGGTCCTTGGGTTATGCCAAGGAGGTCCACGGGTTATGCCGGGATAAATGAAAATGTCCTTGGGTTATGCCAGGGAAGTCTACGGGTTATGCCGCGATAAAAGAAAAGGTCTTTGGGTTATGCAGGGAGGTCCACGGGTTATGCCGGGATAAAAGGAAAAAGGTCCTTGGGTTATGCCAGGGAGCTCCACGGTTTATGCCGAGATAAAAGGAAAAAGGTCCTTGGGTTATGCCAGGGAGGTCCACGGGTTATGCCGGGATAAAAGAAAAATGGTCCTTGTGTTATGCCAGGGAGGTCCACGAGTTATGCCGGGATAAAAGAAAAAGGTCCTTGGGTTATGCTAGGGAGGTCCACGGGTTATGCCGGGATAAAAGAAAAAAAGATCCTTGGGTTAGGCCAGGGAGGTCCACAGGTTATGCTGGGACAAAAGAAAAAGGTCCTTGGGTTATGCCAGGGAGGTCCACGGGTTATGCCGGGATAAAAGAAAAGGTCCTTGGGTTATGCCAGGGAGGTTCACGGGTTATGCCGGGATAAAACAAAAAAAGTTTCTTGTTTATGCTAGGGAGGTCCATCGGTTATGCCGGGATAAAAGAAAAAGGTCCTTGGGTTATGCCAAGGAGGTCCACGGGTTATGCCGGGATAAAAGAAAAAAGGTCCTTGGGTTATGCCAGGGAGGTCCACGGGTTATGCCAGGAAAAAGAAAAAGGTCCTTGGGTTATGCTAGGGAGGTCCAAGGGTTATGCCGGGATAAAAGAAAAGGTCCTTGGGTTATGACAGGGAGGTCCACGGGTTATGCCGGGATAAAAGAAAAGGTCCTTGTGTTATGTCAGGGAGGTCCATGGGTTATGCCGGGATAAAAGAAAAGGTCTTTGGGTTATGCTAGAGAGGTCCACGGGTTATGCCGAGATAAAAGAAAAAAGGTCATTGGGTTATGCCAGGGAGGTCCACGGGTTATGCCGGGATAAAAGAAAAAAGGACCTTGGGTTATGCCAGGGAGGTCCACGGGTTATGCCGGGATAAAAGAAAAAGGTCCTTGGGTTATGCCAGGGAGATCCACGGGTTATGCCGGGATAAAAGAAAAAGGTCCTTGGGTTATGCAAGGGAGGTCCACGGGTTATGCCAGGATAAAAGAAAAAGGTCCTTGGGTTATGCTAGGGAGGTCCACGGGTTATGCCGGGATAAAAGAAAAGGTCCTTGGGTTATGCCAGGGAGGTCCACGGGTTATGCCAGGATAAAAGAAAAGGTCCTTGGGTTATGCCAGGGAGGTCCACGGGTTGTGCCGGGATAAAAGAAAAGGTCTTTGGGTTATGCAGGGAGGTCCACGGGTTATGCCGGGATAAAAGGAAAAAGGTCCTTGGGTTATGCCAGGGAGGTCCACGGGTTATGCCGGGATAAAAGAAAAGGTCCTTGGGTTATGCCAGGGAGGTCTACGGGTTATGCCGCGATAAAAGAAAAGGTCTTTGGGTTATGCAGGGAGGTCCACGGGTTATGCCGGGATAAAAGGAAAAAGGTCCTTGGGTTATGCCAGGGAGCTCCAAGGTTTATGCCGGGATAAAAGAAAAAGGTCCTTAGGTTATGCCGGGATAAAAGAAAAAAGGTCCTTGGGTTATGCCAGGGAGGTCCACGGGTTATGCCGGGATAAAAGAAAAAGGTCCTTGGGTTATGCCAGGGAGGTCCACGGGTTATGCCGGGATAAAAGAAAAAGGTCCTTGGGTTATGCCAGGGAGGTCCACGGGTTATGCCGGGATAAAAGAAAAAGGTCCTTGGGTTATGCCTGGGAGGTCCACGGGTTATGCCAGGATAAAAGAAAAAGGTCCTTGGGTTATGCTAGTGAGGTCCACGGGTTATGCCAGGAAAAAAGAAAAAGGTCATTGGGTTATGCTAGGGAGGTCCACGGGTTATGCCGGGATAAAAGAAAAAAAGGTCCTTGGGTTAGGCCAGGGATAAAAGAAAAGGTTCTTGGTTTATGCCAGGGAGGTTCACGAGTTATGCGGGGATAAAAGAAAAGGTCCTTCAGTTATGCCAGGGAGGTCCACGGGTTATGCCGAGATAAAAGAAAAAAGGTCCTTGGTTTATGCTAGGGAGGTCCACAGGTTATGCCAGGATAAAAGAAAAAAGGCCCTTGGGTTATGACAGGGAGGTCCACGGGTTATGCCGACATAAAAGAAAAAAGGTCCTTGGGTTATGCAAGGGAGGTCCACGGGTTATGCCAGGATAAAAGAAAAAGGTCCTTGGGTTATGCTAGGGAGGTCCACGGGTTATGCCGGGATAAAAGAAAAGGTCCTTGAGTTATGCCAGGGAGGTCCACGGGTTATGCCGGGATAAAAGAAAAGGTCCTTGGGTTATGCCAGGGAGGTCCACGGGTTATGCCGGGATAAAAGAAAAGGTCTTTGGGTTATGCTAGAGAGGTCCATGGGTTATGCCGAGATAAAAGAAAAAAGGTCCTTGGGTTATGCCAGGGAGGTCCACGGGTTATGCCGGGATAAAAGAAAAAAGGTCCTTGGGTTATGCCAGGGAGGTCCACGGGTTATGCCGGGATAAAAGAAAAAGGTCCTTGGGTTATGCCAGGGAGGTCCACGGGTTATGCCGGGATAAAAGAAAAGGTCCTTGGGTTATGCCAGGGAGGTCCACGGGTTATGCCGGGATAAAAGAAAAGGTCCTTGGGTTATGCCAGGGAGGTCCACGGGTTATGCCGGGATAAAAGAAAAGGTCCTTGGGTTATGCCAGGGAGGTCCACGGGTTATGCCGGGATAAAAGAAAAGGTCCTTGGGTTATGCCAGGGAGGTCCACGGGTTATGCCGGGATAAAAGAAAAGGTCCTTGGGTTATGCCAGGGAGGTCCACGGGTTATGCCGGGATAAAAGAAAAGGTCCTTGGGTTATGCCAGGGAGGTCCACGGGTTATGCCGGGATAAAAGAAAAGGTCCTTGGGTTATGCCAGGGAGGTCCACGGGTTATGCCGGGATAAAAGAAAAGGTCCTTGGGTTATGCCAGGGAGGTCCACGGGTTATGCCGGGATAAAAGAAAAGGTCCTTGGGTTATGCCAGGGAGGTCCACGGGTTATGCCGGGATAAAAGAAAAGGTCCTTGGGTTATGCCAGGGAGGTCCACGGGTTATGCCGGGATAAAAGAAAAGGTCCTTGGGTTATGCCAGGGAGGTCCACGGGTTATGCCGGGATAAAAGAAAAGGTCCTTGGGTTATGCCAGGGAGGTCCACGGGTTATGCCGGGATAAAAGAAAAGGTCCTTGGGTTATGCCAGGGAGGTCCACGGGTTATGCCGGGATAAAAGAAAAGGTCCTTGGGTTATGCCAGGGAGGTCCACGGGTTATGCCGGGATAAAAGAAAAGGTCCTTGGGTTATGCCAGGGAGGTCCACGGGTTATGCCGGGATAAAAGAAAAGGTCCTTGGGTTATGCCAGGGAGGTCCACGGGTTATGCCGGGATAAAAGAAAAGGTCCTTGGGTTATGCCAGGGAGGTCCACGGGTTATGCCGGGATAAAAGAAAAGGTCCTTGGGTTATGCCAGGGAGGTCCACGGGTTATGCCGGGATAAAAGAAAAGGTCCTTGGGTTATGCCAGGGAGGTCCACGGGTTATGCCGGGATAAAAGAAAAGGTCCTTGGGTTATGCCAGGGAGGTCCACGGGTTATGCCGGGATAAAAGAAAAGGTCCTTGGGTTATGCCAGGGAGGTCCACGGGTTATGCCGGGATAAAAGAAAAGGTCCTTGGGTTATGCCAGGGAGGTCCACGGGTTATGCCGGGATAAAAGAAAAGGTCCTTGGGTTATGCCAGGGAGGTCCACGGGTTATGCCGGGATAAAAGAAAAAGGTCCTTGGGTTATGCCAGGGAGGTCCACGGGTTATGCCGGGATAAAAGAAAAAGGGTCCTTGGGTTATGACAGGGAGGTTCACGGGTTATGCCGAGATAAAAGAAAAAAGGTCCTTGGGTTATGCAAGGGAGGTCCACGGGTTATGCCGGGATAAAAGAAAAGGTCCTTGGGTTATGACAGGGAGGTCCACGGGTTATGCCGAGATAAAAGAAAAAAGGTCCTTGGGTTATGCAAGGGAGGTCCACGGGTTATGCCGGGATAAAAGAAAAGGTCTTTGGGTTATGCAGGGAGATCCACGGGTTATGCCGGGATAAAAGAAAAAGGTCATTAGGTTATGCCGGGATAAAAGAAAAAAGGTCCTTGGGTTATGCCATGGAGGTCCACGGGTTATACCGGGATAAAAGAAAAATGTTCCTTGGGTTATGCCAGGGAGGTCCACGAGTTATGCCGGGATAAAAGAAAAAGGTCCTTGGGTTATGCCAGGGAGGTCCACGGGTTATGCCGAGATAAAAGAAAAAAAGGTCCTTGGGTTATGCCAGGGAGGTCCACGGGTTATGCCGGGATAAAAGAAAAAGGTCCTTGGGTTATGCCAGGGAGGTCCACAGGTTATGCCAGGATAAAAGAAAAGGTTCTTGGTTTATGTCAGGGAGGTCCACGGGTTATGCCGGGATAAAAGAAAAGGTCATTCGGTTATGCCAGGGAGGTCCACTGGTTATGCTAAGATAAAAGAAAAAAGGTCCTTGGGTTATGCTAGGGAGGTCCACGGGTTATGCCAGGATTAGAGAAAAAAGGTCCTTGGGTTATGACAGGGAGGTTCACGGGTTATGTCGAGATAAAAGAAAAAAGTTCCTTGGGTTATGCAAGGGAGGTCCACGGGTTATGCCGGGATAAAAGAAAAGGTCTTTGGGTTATGCAGGGAGGTACATGGGTTATGCCGGGATAAAAGAAAAAGGTCATTAGGTTATGCCGGGATAAAAGAAAAAAGGTCCTTGGGTTATGCCATGGAGGTCCACGGGTTATGCCGGGATAAAAGAAAAGGTCCTTGGGTTATGCCAGGGAGGTCCAAGAGTTATGCCGGGATAAAAGAAAAAGGTCCTTGGGTTATGCTAGAGAGGTCCATGGGTTATGCCGAGATAAAAGAAAAAAAGGTCATTGGGTTATGCCAGGGAGGTCCACGGGTTATGCCAGGATAAAAGAAAAAGGTCCTTGGGTTATGCTAGGGAGGTCCACGGGTTATGCCGGGATAAAAGAAAAGGTCCTTGTGTTATGCTAGGGAGGTCCACGGGTTATGCCGAGATAAAATAAAAAGGTCCTTGGGTTATGTAGGGAGGTCCACGGGTTATGCCGGGATAAAAGAAAAGGTCCTTGTGTTATGCCAGGGAGGTCCACGGGTTATGCCGAGATAAAATAAAAAGGTCCTTGGGTTATGTAGGGAGGTCCACGGGTTATGCCGCGATAAAAGAAAAGGTCTTTGGGTTATGCTAGGGAGGTCCACGGTTTATGCCGAGATAAAAGAAAAAAGGTCATTGGGTTATGCAAGGGAGGTCCACGGGTTATGCCGGGATAAAAGAAAAGGTCTTTGGGTTATGCATGGAGATCCACGGGTTATGCCTGGATAAAAGAAAAAGGTCATAGGTTATGCCGGGATAAAAAAAAAAGGTCCTTGGGTTATGCCATGGAGGTCCACGGGTTATACCGTGATAAAAGAAAAATGTTCCTTGGGTTATGCCAGGGAGGTCCACGAGTTATGCCGGGATAAAAGAAAAAGGTCTTTGGGTTATGCCAGGGAGGTCCACGGGTTATGCCGAGATAAAAGAAAAAAAGGTCCTTGGGTTATGCCAGGGAGGTCCACGGGTTATGACGGGATAAAAGTAAAAGGTCCTTGGGTTATGCTAGGGAGGTCCACGGGTTATGCCGGGATAAAAGAAAGGGTCCTTGTGTTATGCCAGGAAGGTCCACGGGTTATGCCGGGATAAAAGAAAAAGGTCCTTGGGTTATGTAGGGAGGTCCACGGGTTATGCCGCGATAAAAGAAAAGGTCTTTGGGTCATGCTAGGGAGGTCCACGGGTTATGCCGGGATAAAGGAAAAAGGTCCTTGGGTTATGCCAGGGAGGTCCACGGGTTATGCCGGGATAAAAGAAAAAGGTCCTTAGGTTATGCCGGGATAAAAGAAAAAAGGTCCTTGGGTTATGCCAAGGAGGTCCACGGGTTATGCCGGGATAAAAGAAAAGTTCTTTGGGTTATGCTAGAGAGGTCCACGGGTTATGCCGAGATAAAAGAAAAAAGGCCCTTGGTTTATGTCTTGGAGGTCCACGGGTTATACCAGGATAAAAGAAAAAAGGTCCTTGGGTTATGCCTGGGAGGTCCACGGGTTATGCCGGGATAAAAGAAAAAGGTCCTTGAGTTATGCTAGGGAGGTCCACGGGTTATGCCGGGATAAAAGAAAAAGGTCCTTGAGTTATGCTAGGGAGGTCCACGGGTTATACCGGGATAAAAGAAAAATGTTCCTTGGGTTATGCCAGGGAGGTCCACGAGTTATGCCGGGATAAAAGAAAAAGGTCCTTGGGTTATGCCAGGGAGGTCCACGGGTTATGCCGAGATAAAAGAAAAAAAGGTCCTTGGGTTATGCCAGGGAGGTCCACGGGTTATGCCGGGATAAAAGAAAAAGGTCCTTGGGTTATGCCAGGGAGGTCCACAGGTTATGCCAGGATAAAAGAAAAGGTTCTTGGTTTATGTCAGGGAGGTCCACGGGTTATGCCGGGATAAAAGAAAAGGTCATTCGGTTATGCCAGGGAGGTCCACTGGTTATGCTAAGATAAAAGAAAAAAGGTCCTTGGGTTATGCTAGGGAGGTCCACGGGTTATGCCAGGATTAGAGAAAAAAGGTCCTTGGGTTATGACAGGGAGGTTCACGGGTTATGTCGAGATAAAAGAAAAAAGTTCCTTGGGTTATGCAAGGGAGGTCCACGGGTTATGCCGGGATAAAAGAAAAGGTCTTTGGGTTATGCAGGGAGGTACATGGGTTATGCCGGGATAAAAGAAAAAGGTCATTAGGTTATGCCGGGATAAAAGAAAAAAGGTCCTTGGGTTATGCCATGGAGGTCCACGGGTTATGCCGGGATAAAAGAAAAGGTCCTTGGGTTATGCCAGGGAGGTCCAAGAGTTATGCCGGGATAAAAGAAAAAGGTCCTTGGGTTATGCTAGAGAGGTCCATGGGTTATGCCGAGATAAAAGAAAAAAGGTCATTGGGTTATGCCAGGGAGGTCCACGGGTTATGCCAGGATAAAAGAAAAAGGTCCTTGGGTTATGCTAGGGAGGTCCACGGGTTATGCCGGGATAAAAGAAAAGGTCCTTGTGTTATGCCAGGGAGGTCCACGGGTTATGCCGAGATAAAATAAAAAGGTCCTTGGGTTATGTAGGGAGGTCCACGGGTTATGCCGGGATAAAAGAAAAGGTCCTTGTGTTATGCCAGGGAGGTCCACGGGTTATGCCGAGATAAAATAAAAAGGTCCTTGGGTTATGTAGGGAGGTCCACGGGTTATGCCGCGATAAAAGAAAAGGTCTTTGGGTTATGCTAGGGAGGTCCACGGTTTATGCCGAGATAAAAGAAAAAAGGTCCTTGGGTTATGCAAGGGAGGTCCACGGGTTATGCCGGGATAAAAGAAAAGGTCTTTGGGTTATGCATGGAGATCCACGGGTTATGCCTGGATAAAAGAAAAAGGTCATAGGTTATGCCGGGATAAAAAAAAAAGGTCCTTGGGTTATGCCATGGAGGTCCACGGGTTATACCGTGATAAAAGAAAAATGTTCCTTGGGTTATGCCAGGGAGGTCCACGAGTTATGCCGGGATAAAAGAAAAAGGTCCTTGGGTTATGCCAGGGAGGTCCACGGGTTATGCCGAGATAAAAGAAAAAAGGTCCTTGGGTTATGCCAGGGAGGTCCACGGGTTATGACGGGATAAAAGTAAAAGGTCCTTGGGTTATGCTAGGGAGGTCCACGGGTTATGCCGGGATAAAAGAAAGGGTCCTTGTGTTATGCCAGGGAGGTCCACGGGTTATGCCGGGATAAAAGAAAAAGGTCCTTGGGTTATGCTAGGGAGGTCCACGGGTTATGCCGGGATAAAAGAAAAGGTCCTTGGGTTATGCCAGGGAGGTCCACGGGTTATGCCGGGATAAAAGAAAAAGGTCCTTGGGTTATGCCAGGGAGGTCCACGGGTTATGCCGGGATAAAAGAAAAAGGTCCTTAGGTTATGCCGGGATAAAAGAAAAAGGTCCTTGGGTTATGCCAAGGAGGTCCACGGGTTATGCCGGGATAAAAGAAAAGTTCTTTGGGTTATGCTAGAGAGGTCCACGGGTTATGCCGAGATAAAAGAAAAAAGGCCCTTGGTTTATGTCTTGGAGGTCCACGGGTTATACCAGGATAAAAGAAAAAAGGTCCTTGGGTTATGCCAGGGAGGTCCACGGGTTATGCCAGGATAAAAGAAAAAGGTCCTTGAGTTATGCTAGGGAGGTCCACGGTTTATGACGGGATAAAAGAAAAAGGTCCTTGGGTTATGCCAGGGAGGTCCACGGGTTATGCCGGGATAAAAGAAAAAGGTCCTTAGGTTATGCCGGGATAAAAGAAAAAAGGTCCTTGGGTTATGCCAGGAAGGTCCACGGGTTATGCTGGGATAAAAGAAAAAAGGTCCTTGGGTTATGCCAGGGAGGTCCACGGGTTATGCCGGGATAAAAGAAAAAGGTCCTTGGGTTATGCCAGGGAGGTCCACGGGTTATGCCGGGATAAAAGAAAAAAGGTCCTTGGGTTATGCCAGGGAGGTCCACGGGTTATGCCAGGAAAAAAGAAAAAGGTCCTTGGGTTATGCTAGGGAGGTCCACGGGTTATGCCGGGATAAAAGAAAAGGTTCTTGGTTTATGCCAGGGAGGTCCACGGGTTATGCCGGGATAAAAGAAAAGGTCCTTCGGTTATGCCAGGGAGGTCCACGGGTTATGCCGAGATAAAACAAAAAAGGTCCTTGGGTTATGACAGGGAGGTCCACGGGTTATGCCGAGATAAAAGAAAAAAGGTCCTTGGGTTATGCAAGGGAGGTCCACGGGTTATGCCGGGATAAAAGAAAAAGGTCCTTGGGTTATGCCAGGGAGGTCCACGGGTTATGCCGAGATAAAAGAAAAAAAGGTCCTTGGGTTATGTCAGGGAGGTCCACGGGTTATGCCGGGATAAAAGTAAAAGGTCCTTGGGTTATGCTAGGGAGGTCCACGGGTTATGCCGGGATAAAAGAAAGGGTCCTTGTGTTAAGCCAGGGAGGTCCACGGGTTATGCCGGGATAAAAGAAAAAGGTCCTTGGGTTATGTAGGGAGGTCCACGGGTTATGCCGCGATAAAAGAAAAGGTCTTTGGGTCATGCTAGGGAGGTCCACGGGTTATGCCGGGATAAAAGAAAAAGGTCATTGGGTTATGCCAGGGAGGTCCACGGGTTATGCCGGGATAAAAGAAAAAGGTCCTTAGGTTATGCCGGGATAAAAGAAAAAAGGTCCTTGGGTTATGCCAAGGAGGTCCACGGGTTATGCCGGGATAAAAGAAAAGTTCTTTGGGTTATGCTAGAGAGGTCCACGGGTTATGCCGAGATAAAAGAAAAAAGGCCCTTGGTTTATGTCTTGGAGGTCCACGGGTTATACCAGGATAAAAGAAAAAGGTCCTTGGGTTATGCCAGGGAGGTCCACGGGTTATGCCGGGATAAAAGAAAAAGGTCATTGGGTTATGCCAGGGAGGTCCACGGGTTATGCCAGGAAAAAAGAAAAAGGTCCTTGGGTTATGCTAGGGAGGTCCACGGGTTATGCCGGGATAAAAGAAAAGGTTCTTGGTTTATGCCAGGGAGGTCCACGGGTTATGCCGGGATAAAAGAAAAGGTCCTTCGGTTATGCCAGGGAGGTCCACGGGTTATGCCGAGATAAAACAAAAAATGTCCTTGGGTTATGACAGGGAGGTCCACGGGTTATGCCGAGATAAAAGAAAAAGGTCCTTGGGTTATGCAAGGGAGGTCCACGGGTTATGCCGGGATAAAAGAAAAAGGTCCTTGGGTTATGCCAGGGAGGTCCACGGGTTATGCCGAGATAAAAGAAAAAAAGGTCCTTGGGTTATGTCAGGGAGGTCCACGGGTTATGCCGGGATAAAAGTAAAAGGTCCTTGGGTTATGCTAGGGAGGTCCACGGGTTATGCCGGGATAAAAGAAAGGGTCATTGTGTTATGCCAGGGAGGTCCACGGGTTATGCCGGGATAAAAGAAAAGGTCCTTGGGTTATGCCAGGGAGGTCCACGGGTTATGCCGGGATAAAAGAAAAGGTCCTTGGGTTATGCCAGGGAGGTCCACGGGTTATGCCGGGATAAAAGAAAAAGGTCCTTGGGTTATGCCAGGGAGGTCCACGGGTTATGCCGGGATAAAAGAAAAAGGTCCTTAGGTTATGCCGGGATAAAAGAAAAAGGTCCTTGGGTTATGCCAAGGAGGTCCACGGGTTATGCCGGGATAAAAGAAAAGTTCTTTGGGTTATGCTAGAGAGGTCCACGGGTTATGCCGAGATAAAAGAAAAAAGGCCCTTGGTTTATGTCTTGGAGATCCACGGGTTATACCAGGATAAAAGAAAAAAGGTCCTTGAGTTATGCCAGGGAGGTCCACGGGTTATGCCGGGATAAAAGAAAAAGGTCCTTGAGTTATGCTAGGGAGGTCCACGGTTTATGACGGGATAAAAGAAAAAGGTCCTTGGGTTATGCCAGGGAGGTCCACGGGTTATGCCGGGATAAAAGAAAAAGGTCATTAGGTTATGCCGGGATAAAAGAAAAAAGGTCCTTGGGTTATGCCAGGAAGGTCCACGGGTTATACCGGGATAAAAGAAAAAGGTCCTTGGGTTATGCCAAGGAGGTCCACGGGTTATGCCGGGATAAAAGAAAAAGGTCCTTGGGTTATTCCAGGGAGGTCCACGGGTTATGCCGGGATAAAAGAAAAAAGGTCATTGGGTTATGCCAGGGAGGTCCACGGGTTATGCCAGGAAAAAAGAAAAGGTCCTTGGGTTATGCTAGGGAGGTCCACGGGTTATGCCGGGATAAAAGAAAAGGTTCTTGGTTTATGCCAGGGAGGTCCACGGGTTATGCCGGGATAAAAGAAAAGGTCCTTCGGTTATGCCAGGGAGGTCCACGGGTTATGCCGAGATAAAACAAAAAATGTCCTTGGGTTATGACAGGGAGGTCCACGGGTTATGCCGAGATAAAAGAAAAAAGGTCCTTGGGTTATGCAAGGGAGGTCCACGGGTTATGCCGGGATAAAAGAAAAAGGTCCTTGGGTTATGCCAGGGAGGTCCACGGGTTATGCCGGGATAAAAGAAAAGGGTCCTTGGGTTATGTCAGGGAGGTCCACGGGTTATGCCGGGATAAAAGAAAAAGGTCCTTGGGTTATGCCAGGGAGGTCCACGGGTTATGCCGAGATAAAAGAAAAAAGGTCCTTGGGTTATGCCAGGGAGGTCTACGGGTTATGCCGGGATAAAAGAAAAAAGGTCCTTGGGTTATAACAGGGAGGTCCACGGGTTATGCCGACATAAAAGAAAAAAGGTCCTTGGGTTATGCAAGGGAGGTCCACGGGTTATGCCAGGATAAAAGAAAAAGGTCCTTGGGTTATGCTAGGGAGGTCCACGGGTTATGCCGGGATAAAAGAAAAGTTCCTTGAGTTATGCCAGGGAGGTCCACGGGTTATGCCGGGATAAAAGAAAATGTCCTTGGGTTATGCCAGGAAGGTCCACGGGTTATGCCGGGATAAAAGAAAAGGTCTTTGGGTTATGCTAGAGAGGTCCATGGGTTATGCCGAGATAAAAGAAAAAAGGTCCTTGGGTTATGCCAGGGAGGTCCACGGGTTATGCCGGGATAAAAGAAAAAAGGTCCTTGGGTTATGCCAGGGAGGTCCACGGGTTATGCCGGGATAAAAGAAAAAGGTCCTTGGGTTATGCCAGGGAGGTCCACGGGTTATGCCGGGATAAAAGAAAAAGGTCCTTGGGTTATGCCAGGGAGGTCCACGGGTTATGCCGGGATAAAACAAAAAAATGTTCTTGGGTTATGCTAGGGAGGTCCACGGTTTATGCCGGGATAAAAGAAAAAGGTCCTTGGGTTATGCCAGAGAGGTCCACGGGTTATGCCGGGATAAAAGAAAAAGGTCCTTAGGTTATGCCGGGATAAAAGAAAAATGGTCCTTGGATTATGTCAGGGAGGTCCACTGGTTATGCCGGGAAAAAAGAAAAAGGTCCTTGGGTTATGCCAGGGAGGTCCACGGGTTATGACGAGATAAAAGAAAAAAAGGTCCTTGGGTTATGCCAGGGAGGTCCACGGGTTATGCCGGGATAAAAGTAAAAGGTCCTTGGGTTATGCCAGGGAGGTCCACGGGTTATGCCGGGATAAAAGAAAAGGTCCTTGGGTTATGCCAGGGAGGTCCACGGGTTATGCCGGGATAAAAGAAAAGGTCCTTGGGTTATGCCAGGGAGGTCCACGGGTTATGCCGGGATAAAAGAAAAGGTCCTTGGGTTATGCCAGGGAGGTCCACGGGTTATGCCGGGATAAAAGAAAAAGGTCCTTGGGTTATGCCAGGGAGGTCCACGGGTTATGCCGGGATAAAAGAAAAAGGTCCTTAGGTTATGCCGGGATAAAAGAAAAAAGGTCCTTGGGTTATGCCAGGGAGGTCCACGGGTTATACCGGGATAAAAGAAAAGGTCTTTGGGTTACGCTAGAGAGGTCCACGGGTTATGCCGAGATAAAAGAAAAAAGGCCCTTGGTTTATGCCAGGGAGGTCCACGGTTTATACCAGGATAAAAGAAAAAAGGTCCTTGGGTTATGCCAGGGAGGTCCACGGGTTATGCCGGGATAAAAGAAAAAGGTCCTTGGGTTATGCTAGGGAGGTCCACGGGTTATGCCGGGATAAAAGAAAAAGGTCCTTGGGTTATGCCAGGGAGGTCCACGGGTTATGCCGGGATAAAAGAAAAAGGTCCTTAGGTTATGCCGGGATAAAAGAAAAAAGGTCCTTGGGTTATGCCAGGAAGGTCCACGGGTTATACCGGGATAAAAGAAAAAAGGTCCTTGGGTTATGCCAGGGAGGTCCACGTGTTATGCTGGGATAAAAGAAAAAGGTCCTTGGGTTATGCCAGGGAGTTCCACGGGTTATGCCAGGAAAAAAGAAAAAGGTCCTTGGGTTATGCTAGGGAGGTCCACGGGTTATGCCGGGATAAAAGAAAAGGTTCTTGGTTTATGCAAGGGAGATCCACGGGTTATGCCGGGATAAAAGAAAAGGTCCTTAGGTTATGCCAGGGAGGTCCACGGGTTATGCCGAGATAAAACAAAAAATGTCCTTGGGTTATGACAGGGAGGTCCACGGGTTATGCTGATATAAAAGAAAAAAGGTCCTTGGGTTATGCAAGGGTCCACGGGTTATGTCGGGATAAAAGAAAAAGGTCCTTGGGTTATGCTAGGGAGGTCCACGGGTTATACCGGGATAAAAGAAAAGGTCCTTGGGTTATGCCAGGGAGGTCCACGGGTTATGTCGGGATAAAAGAAAAGAGGTCCTTGGGTTATGCCAGGGAGGTCCACGGGTTATGTCGGGATAAAAGAAAAAGGTCCTTGGGTTATGTAGGGAGGTCCACGGGTTATGCCGGGACAAAAGAAAAGGTCTTTGGGTTATGCAGGGAGGTCTACGGGTTATGCCGGGATAAAAGGAAAAAGATCCTTGGGTTATGCCAGGGAGCTCCACGGTTTATGTCGGGATAAAAGGAAAAAGGTCCTTGGGTTATGCCAGGGAGGTCCACGGGTTATGCCGGGATAAAAGAAAAATGGTCCTTAAGTTATGCCAAGGAGGTCCACGAGTTATGCCGGGATAAAAGAAAAAGGTCCTTGGGTTATGCCAGGGAGGTCCACGGGTTATGCCGGGATAAAAGAAAAAAGGTCCTTGGGTTATGCCAGGGAGGTCCACGGGTTATGCCGGGATAAAAGAAAAAAGGTCCTTGGGTTATGCCAGGGAGGTCCACGGGTTATGCCGGGATAAAAGAAAAAGGTCCTTGGGTTATGCCAGGGAGGTCCACGGGTTATGCCGGGATAAAAGAAAAAGGTCCTTGGGTTATGCCAGGGAGGTCCACGGGTTATGCCGGGATAAAACAAAAAAAGGTTCTTGGGTTATGCTAGGGAGGTCCACGGTTTATGCCGGGATAAAAGAAAAAGGTCCTTGGGTTATGCCAGGGAGGTCCACGGGTTATGCCGGGATAAAAGAAAAAGGTCCTTAGGTTATGCCGGGATAAAAGAAAAATGGTCCTTGGATTATGTCAGGGAGGTCCACTGGTTATGCCGAGATAAAAGAAAAAAGGTCCTTGGGTTATGCCAGGGAGGTCCACGAGTTATGCCGGGATAAAAGAAAAAGGTCCTTGGGTTATGCCAGGGAGGTCCACGGGTTATTCCGCGATAAAAGAAAAAAGGTCCTTGGGTTATGCCAGGGAGGTCCACGGGTTATGCCGGGAAAAAAGAAAAAGGTCCTTGGGTTATGCCAGGGAGGTCCACGGGTTATGCCAGGATAAAAGAAAAGGTTCTTGGTTTATTTCAGGGAGATCCACGGGTTATGCCGGGATAAAAGAAAAGGTCCTTCGGTTATGCCAGAGAGGTCCACTGGTTATGCTGAGATAAAAGAAAAAAGGTCCTTGGGTTATGCCAGGGAGGTCCACGGGTTATGCCAGGATAAAAGAAAAAAGGTCCTTGGGTTATGACAGGGAGGTCCACGGGTTATGCCGAGATAAAAGAAAAAAGGTCCTTGGGTTATGCAAGGGAGGTCCACGGGTTATGCCGGGATAAAAGAAAAGGTCTTTGGGTTATGCAGGGAGGTCCACGGGTTATGCCGGGATAAAAGAAAAAGGTCATTAGGTTATGCCGGGAAAAAAGAAAAAAGGTCCTTGGGTTATGCCATGGAGGTCCACGGGTTATACCGGGATAAAAGAAAAATGTTCCTTGGGTTATGCCAGGGAGGTCCAAGAGTTATGCCGGGATAAAAGAAAAAGGTCCTTGGGTTATGCCAGGGAAGTCCACGGGTTATGCCAAGATAAAAGGAAAAAAGGTCCTTGGGTTATGCCAGGGAGGTCCACGGCTTATGCCGGGATAAAAGTAAAAGGTCCTTGGGTTATGCTAGGGAGGTCCACGGGTTATGCCGGGATAAAAGAAAAGGTCCTTGGGTTATGCCAGGGAGGTCCACGGGTTATGCCGGGATAAAAGAAAAGGTCCTTGGGTTATGCCAGGGAGGTCCACGGGTTATGCCGGGATAAAAGAAAAGGTCCTTGGGTTATGCCAGGGAGGTCCACGGGTTATGCCGGGATAAAAGAAAAAGGTCCTTGGGTTATGCCAGGGAGGTCCACGGGTTATGCCGGGATAAAAGAAAAAGGTCCTTAGGTTATGCCGGGATAAAAGAAAAAAGGTCCTTGGGTTATGCCAGGGAGGTCCACGGGTTATGCCGGGATAAAAGAAAAGGTCTTTGGGTTATGCTAGAGAGGTCCACGGGTTATGCCGAGATAAAAGAAAAAAGGACCTTGGTTTATGCCAGGGAGGTCCACGGTTTATACCAGGATAAAAGAAAAAAGGTCCTTGGGTTATGCCAGGGAGGTCCACGGGTTATGCCGGGATAAAAGAAAAAGGTCCTTGGGTTATGCTAGGGAGGTCCACGGGTTATGCCGGGATAAAAGAAAAAGGTCCATGGGTTATTCCAGGAAGGTCCACGGGTTATGCCGGGATAAAAGAAAAAGGTCCTTAGGTTATGCCGGGATAAAAGAAAAAAGGTCCTTGGGTTATGCCAGGAAGGTCCACGGGTTATACCGGGATAAAAGAAAAAAGGTCCTTGGGTTATGCCAGGGTGGTCCACGGGTTATGCCGGGATAAAAGAAAAAGGTCCTTGGGTTATGCCAGGGAGGTCCACGGGTTATGCCGGGATAAAAGAAAAAAGGTCCTTGGGTTATGCCAGGAAGGTCCACGGGTTATGCCGGGATAAAAGAAAAATGGTCCTTAAGTTATGCCAAGGAGGTCCACGAGTTATGCCGGGATAAAAGAAAAAGGTCCTTGGGTTATGCCAGGGAGGTCCACGAGTTATGCCGGGATAAATTAAAAAAAGGTCCTTGGGTTATGCCAGGGAGGTCCACGGGTTATGCCGGGATAAAAGAAAAAAGGTCCTTGGGTTATGCCAGGTAGGTCCACGGGTTATGCCGGGATAAAAGAAAAAGGTCCTTGGGTTATGCCAGGGAGGTCCACGGGTTATGCCGGGATAAAAGAAAAAGGTCCTTGGGTTATGCCAGGGAGGTCCACGGGTTATGCCGGGATAAAACAAAAAAAGGTTCTTGGGTTATGCTAGGGAGGTCCACGGTTTATGCCGGGATAAAAGAAAAAGGTCCTTGGGTTATGCCAGGGAGGTCCACGGGTTATGCCGGGATAAAAGAAAAAGGTCCTTAGGTTATGCCGGGATAAAAGAAAAATGGTCCTTGGATTATGTCAAGGAGGTCCACTGGTTATGCCGAGATAAAAGAAAAAAGGTCCTTGGGTTATGCCAGGGAGGTCCACGAGTTATGCCGGGATAAAAGAAAAAGGTCCTTGGGTTATGCCAGGGAGGTCCACGGGTTATGCCGAGATAAAAGAAAAAAGGTCCTTGGGTTATGCCAGGGAGGTCCACGGGTTATGCCGGGAAAAAAGAAAAAGGTCCTTGGGTTATGCCAGGGAGGTCCACGGGTTATGCCAGGATAAAAGAAAAGGTTCTTGGTTTATTTCAGGGAGATCCACGGGTTATGCCGGGATAAAAGAAAAGGTCCTTCGGTTATGCCAGAGAGGTCCACTGGTTATGCTGAGATAAAAGAAAAAAGGTCCTTGGGTTAAGCCAGGGAGGTCCACGGGTTATGCCAGGATAAAAGAAAAAAGGTCCTTGGGTTATGACAGGGAGGTCCACGGGTTATGCCGAGATAAAAGAAAAAAGGTCCTTGGGTTATGCAAGGGAGGTCCACGGGTTATGCCGGGATAAAAGAAAAGGTCTTTGGGTTATGCAGGGAGGTCCACGGGTTATGCCGGGATAAAAGAAAAAGGTCATTAGGTTATGCCGGGAAAAAAGAAAAAAGGTCCTTGGGTTATGCCATGGAGGTCCACGGGTTATACCGGGATAAAAGAAAAATGTTCCTTGGGTTATGCCAGGGAGGTCCAAGAGTTATGCCGGGATAAAAGAAAAAGGTCCTTGGGTTATGCCAGGGAAGTCCACGGGTTATGCCGAGATAAAAGGAAAAAAGGTCCTTGGGTTATGCCAGGGAGGTCCACGGCTTATGCCGGGATAAAAGTAAAAGGTCCTTGGGTTATGCTAGGGAGGTCCACGGGTTATGCCGGGATAAAAGAAAAGGTCCTTGGGTTATGCCAGGGAGGTCCACGGGTTATGCCGGGATAAAAGAAAAGGTCCTTGGGTTATGCCAGGGAGGTCCACGGGTTATGCCGGGATAAAAGAAAAGGTCCTTGGGTTATGCCAGGGAGGTCCACGGGTTATGCCGGGATAAAAGAAAAAGGTCCTTGGGTTATGCCAGGGAGGTCCACGGGTTATGCCGGGATAAAAGAAAAAGGTCCTTAGGTTATGCCGGGATAAAAGAAAAAAGGTCCTTGGGTTATGCCAGGGAGGTCCACGGGTTATGCCGGGATAAAAGAAAAGGTCTTTGGGTTATGCTAGAGAGGTCCACGGGTTATGCCGAGATAAAAGAAAAAAGGACCTTGGTTTATGCCAGGGAGGTCCACGGTTTATACCAGGATAAAAGAAAAAAGGTCCTTGGGTTATGCCAGGGAGGTCCACGGGTTATGCCGGGATAAAAGAAAAAGGTCCTTGGGTTATGCTAGGGAGGTCCACGGGTTATGCCGGGATAAAAGAAAAAGGTCCATGGGTTATGCCAGGGAGGTCCACGGGTTATGCCGGGATAAAAGAAAAAGGTCCTTAGGTTATGCCGGGATAAAAGAAAAAAGGTCCTTGGGTTATGCCAGGAAGGTCCACGGGTTATACCGGGATAAAAGAAAAAAGGTCCTTGGGTTATGCCAGGGAGGTCCACGGGTTATGCCGGGATAAAAGAAAAAGGTCCTTGGGTTATGCCAGGGAGGTCCACGGGTTATGCCAGGATAAAAGAAAAATGGTCCTTGGGTTATGCTAGGGAGGTCCACGGGTTATGCTGGGATAAAAGAAAAGGTTCTTGGTTTATGCAAGGGAGATCCACGGGTTATGCCGGGATAAAAGAAAAGGCCCTTCGGTTATGCCAGGGAGGTCCACGGGTTATGCCGAGATAAAACAAAAAATGTCCTTGGGTTATGACAGGGAGGTCCACGGGTTATGCCGAGATAAAAGAAAAAAGGTCCTTGGGTTATGCAAGGGAGGTCCACGGGTTATGTCGGGATAAAAGAAAAAGGTCCTTGGGTTATGCTAGGGAGGTCCACGGGTTATACCGGGATAAAAGAAAAGGTCCTTGGTTTATGCCAGGGATGTCCACGGGTTATGTCGGGATAAAAGAAAAGAGGTCCTTGGGTTATGCCAGGGAGGTCCACGGGTTATGTCGGGATAAAAGAAAAAGGTCCTTGGGTTATGTAGGGAGGTCCACGGGTTATGCCGGGATAAAAGAAAAGGTCTTTGGGTTATGCAGGGAGGTCCACGGGTTATGCCGGGATAAAAGGAAAAAGATCCTTGGGTTATGCAAGGGAGCTCCACGGTTTATGTCGGGATAAAAGGAAAAATGTCCTTGGGTTATGCCAGGGAGGTCCACGGGTTATACCGGGATAAAAGAAAAAAGGTCCTTGGGTTATGCCAGGGAGGTCCACGGGTTATGCCGGGATAAAAGAAAAAGGTCCTTGGGTTATGCCAGGGAGGTCCACGGGTTATGCCAGGAAAAAAGAAAAAGGTCCTTGGGTTATGCTAGGGAAGTCCACGGGTTATGCTGGGATAAAAGAAAAGGTTCTTGGTTTATGCAAGGGAGATCCACGGGTTATGCCGGGATAAAAGAAAAGGTCCTTCGGTTATGCCAGGGAGGTCCACGGGTTATGCCGAGATAAAACAAAAAATGTCCTTGGGTTATGACAGGGAGGTCCACGGGTTATGCTGAGATAAAAGAAAAAAGGTCCTTGGGTTATGCAAGGGAGGTCCACGGGTTATGTCGGGATAAAAGAAAAAGGTCCTTGGGTTATGCTAGGGAGGTCCACGGGTTATACCGGGATAAAAGAAAAGGTACTTGGGTTATGCCAGGGAGGTCCACGGGTTATGTCGGGATAAAAGAAAAGAGGTCCTTGGGTTATGCCAGGGAGGTCCACGGGTTATGTCGGGATAAAAGAAAAAGGTCCTTGGGTTATGTAGGGAGGTCCACAGGTTATGCCGGGATAAAAGAAAAGGTCTTTGGGTTATG
This sequence comes from Nicotiana sylvestris, assembly GCF_000393655.2. Taxonomy (NCBI): domain Eukaryota; kingdom Viridiplantae; phylum Streptophyta; class Magnoliopsida; order Solanales; family Solanaceae; genus Nicotiana; species Nicotiana sylvestris. The sequence goes on along the minus strand of NC_091060.1, from coordinate 46,684,793 downwards.
CAGGGAGGTCCACGGGTTATGCCGGGATAAAAGGAAAAAGACCCTTGGGTTATGCCAGGGAGCTCCACGGTTTATGTCGGGATAAAAGGAAAAATGTCCTTGGGTTATGCCAGGGAGGTCCACGGGTTATGCCGGGATAAAAGAAAAATGGTCCTTGGGTTATGCCAAGGAGGTCCACGAGTTATGCCGGGAAAAAAGAAAAAGGTCCTTGGGTTATGCCAGGGAGGTCCACGAGTTATGCCGGGATAAAAGAAAAAAGGTCCTTGGGTTATGCCAGGGAGGTCCACGGGTTATCCCGGGATAAAAGAAAAAGGTCCTTGGGTTATGCCAGGGAGGTCCACGGGTTATGCCGGGATAAAATAAAAGGTCCTTGGGTTATGCCAGGGAGGTCCACGGGTTATGCCGGGATAAAAAAAAAAGGTCCTTGAGTAATGCCAGGGAGGTTCACGGGTTATGCCGGGATAAAACAAAAAAAGATTCTTGGGTTATTCTAGGGAGGTCCACGGGTTATGCCGGGATAAAAGAAAAAGGTCATTGGGTTATGCCAGGGAGGTCCACGGGTTATGCCAGGAAAAAAGAAAAAGGTCCTTGGGTTATGCTAGGGAGGTCCACGGGTTATGCCGGGATAAAAGAAAAGGTTCTTGGTTAATGCCAGGGAGGTCCACGGGTTATGCCGGGATAAAAGAAAAGGTCCTTCGGTTATGCCAGGGAGGTCCACGGATTCTGCCGGGATAAAAGAAAAGGTCCTTGGGTTATGCTAGAGAGGTCCACGGGTTATGCCGGGATAAAAGAAAAGGTCCTTGGGTTATGCCAGGGAGGTCCACGGGTTATGCCGCGATAAAAGAAAAGGTCTTTGGGTTATGCTAAGGAGGTCCACGGGTTATGCCGGGATAAAAGAAAAAGGTCCTTGGGTTATGCCAGGGAGGTCCACGGGTTATGCCGGGATAAAAGAAAAAGGTCCTTAGGTTATGCCGGGATAAAAGAAAAAAGGTCCTTGGGTTATGCCAGGGAGGTCCACGGGTTATGCCGGGATAAAAGAAAAGGTCTTTGGGTTATGTCAGAGAGGTCCACGGGTTATGCCGATAAAAGAAAAAAGGTCCTGGTTTATGCCAGGGAGGTCCACGGGTTATACCAGGATAAAAGAAAAAAGGTCCTTGGGTTATGCCAGGGAGGTCCACGGGTTATGCCGGGATAAAAGTAAAAGGTCCTTGGGTTATGCTAGGGAGGTCCACAGGTTATGCCGGGATAAAAGAAAAAGGTCCTTGGGTTATGCCAGGGAGGTCCACGGGTTATGCCGGGATAAAAGAAAAAGGTCTTTAGGTTATGTCGGGATAAAAGAAAAAAGGTCCTTGGATTATGCGAGGAAGGTCCACGGGTTATACCGGGATAAAAGAAAAAAGGTCCTTGGGTTCTGCCAGGGAGGTCCATGGGTTATGCCGGGATAAAAGAAAAAGGTCCTTGGGTTATGCCAGGGAGGTCCACGGGTTATGCCGGGATAAAAGAAAAAAGGTCCTTGGGTTATGCCAGGGAGGTCCACGGGTTATGCCGGGAAAAAAGAAAATGGACCTTGGGTTATGCTAGGGAGGTCCACGGGTTATGCCGGGATAAAAGAAAAAGGTCCTTGGGTAATGCCAGGGAGGTTCACGGGTTATGCCGGGATAAAACAAAAAAAGATTCTTGGGTTATGCTAGGGAGGTCCACGGGTTATGCCGGGATAAAAGAAAAAGGTCATTGGGTTATGCTAGGGAGGTCCACGGGTTATGCCAGGAAAAAAGAAAAAGGTCCTTGGGTTATGCTAGGGAGGTCCACGGGTTATGCCGGGATAAAAGAAAAGGTTCTTGGTTAATGCCAGGGAGATCCACGGGTTATGCCGGGATAAAAGAAAAAAGGTCCTTGGGTTATGCCAGGGAGGTCCACGGGTTATGCCGGGATAAAAGAAAAAAGGTCCTTGGGTTATGCCAGGGAGGTCCACGGGTTATGCCGGGATAAAAGAAAAAGGTCCTTGGGTTATGCCAGGGAGGTCCACGGGTTATGCCGGGATAAAAGAAAAAGGTCCTTAGGTTATGCCGGGATAAAAGAAAAATGGTCCTTGGATTATGCCAGGGAGGTTCACGGGTTATGCCGGGATAAAACAAAAAAAGATTCTTGGGTTATGCTAGGGAGGTCCACGGGTTATGCCGGGATAAAAGAAAAAGGTCATTGGGTTATGCTAGGGAGGTCCACGGGTTATGCCAGGAAAAAGAAAAAGGTCCTTGGGTTATGCTAGGGAGGTCCACGGGTTATGCCGGGATAAAAGAAAAGGTTCTTGAATAATGCCAGGGAGATCCACGGGTTATGCCGGGATAAAAGAAAAAGGTCCTTGGGTTATGCCAGGGAGGTCCACGGGTTATGCCGGGATAAAACAAAAAAAGGTTCTTGGGTTATGCTAGGGAGGTCCACGGTTTATGCCGGGATAAAAGAAAAAGGTCCTTGGGTTATGCCAGGGAGGTCCACGGGTTATGCCGGGATAAAAGAAAAAGGTCCTTAGGTTATGCCGGGATAAAAGAAAAATGGTCCTTGGATTATGTCAGGGAGGTCCACTGGTTATGCCGAGATAAAAGAAAAAAGGTCCTTGGGTTATGCCAGGGAGGTCCACGAGTTATGCCGGGATAAAAGAAAAAGGTCCTTGGGTTATGCCAGGGAGGTCCACGGGTTATTCCGCGATAAAAGAAAAAAGGTCCTTGGGTTATGCCAGGGAGGTCCACGGTTTATGCCGGGAAAAAAGAAAAAGGTCCTTGGGTTATGCCAGGGAGGTCCACGGGTTATGCCAGGATAAAAGAAAAGGTTCTTGGTTTATGCCAGGGAGGTCCACGGGTTATGCCGGGATAAAAGAAAAGGTCCTTCGGTTATGCCAGAGAGGTCCACTGGTTATGCTGAGATAAAAGAAAAAAGGTCCTTGGGTTATGCCAGGGAGGTCCACGGGTTATGCCAGGATAAAAGAAAAAAGGTCCTTGGGTTATGACAGGGAGGTCCACGGGTTATGCCGAGATAAAAGAAAAAAGGTCCTTGGGTTATGCAAGGGAGGTCCACGGGTTATGCCGGGATAAAAGAAAAGGTCTTTGGGTTATGCAGGGAGGTCCACGGGTTATGCCGGGATAAAAGAAAAAGGTCATTAGGTTATGCCGGGAAAAAAGAAAAAAGGTCCTTGGGTTATGCCATGGAGGTCCACGGGTTATACCGGGATAAAAGAAAAATGTTCCTTGGGTTATGCCAGGGAGGTCCAAGAGTTATGCCGGGATAAAAGAAAAAGGTCCTTGGGTTATGCCAGGGAAGTCCACGGGTTATGCCGAGATAAAAGGAAAAAAGGTCCTTGGGTTATGCCAGGGAGGTCCACGGCTTATGCCGGGATAAAAGTAAAAGGTCCTTGGGTTATGCTAGGGAGGTCCACGGGTTATGCCGGGATAAAAGAAAAGGTTCTTGGGTTATGCCAGGGAGGTCCACGGGTTATGCCGGGATAAAAGAAAAAAGGTCCTTGGGTTATGCCAGGGAGGTCCACGGGTTATGCCGGGATAAAAGAAAAAAGGTCCTTGGGTTATGCCAGGGAGGTCCACGGGTTATGCCGGGATAAAAGAAAAAGGTCCTTGGGTTATGCCAGGGAGGTCCACGGGTTATGCCGGGATAAAAGAAAAAGGTCCTTAGGTTATGCCGGGATAAAAGAAAAATGGTCCTTGGATTATGTCAGGGAGGTCCACTGGTTATGCCGAGATAAAAGAAAAAAGGTCCTTGGGTTATGCCAGGGAGGTCCACGAGTTATGCCGGGATAAAAGAAAAAGGTCCTTGGGTTATGCCAGGGAGGTCCACGGGTTATTCCGCGATAAAAGAAAAAAGGTCCTTGGGTTATGCCAGGGAGGTCCACGGGTTATGCCGGGAAAAAAGAAAAAGGTCCTTGGGTTATGCCAGGGAGGTCCACGGGTTATGCCAGGATAAAAGAAAAGGTTCTTGGTTTATGCCAGGGAGGTCCACGGGTTATGCCGGGATAAAAGAAAAGGTCCTTCGGTTATGCCAGAGAGGTCCACTGGTTATGCTGAGATAAAAGAAAAAAAGGTCCTTGGGTTATGCCAGGGAGGTCCACGGGTTATGCCAGGATAAAAGAAAAAAGGTCCTTGGGTTATGACAGGGAGGTCCACGGGTTATGCCGAGATAAAAGAAAAAAGGTCCTTGGGTTATGCAAGGGAGGTCCACGGGTTATGCCGGGATAAAAGAAAAGGTCTTTGGGTTATGCAGGGAGGTCCACGGGTTATGCCGGGATAAAAGAAAAAGGTCATTAGGTTATGCCGGGAAAAAAGAAAAAAGGTCCTTGGGTTATGCCATGGAGGTCCACGGGTTATACCGGGATAAAAGAAAAATGTTCCTTGGGTTATGCCAGGGAGGTCCAAGAGTTATGCCGGGATAAAAGAAAAAGGTCCTTGGGTTATGCCAGGGAAGTCCACGGGTTATGCCGAGATAAAAGGAAAAAAGGTCCTTGGGTTATGCCAGGGAGGTCCACGGCTTATGCCGGGATAAAAGTAATAGGTCCTTGGGTTATGCTAGGGAGGTCCACGGGTTATGCCGGGATAAAAGAAAAGGTCCTTGTGTTATGCCAAGGAGGTCCAAGGATTATGCCGGGATAAAAGAAAAAGGTCCTTGGGTTATGTAGGGAGGTCCACGGGTTATGCCGCGATAAAAGAAAAGGTCTTTGGGTTATGCTAGGGAGGTCCACGGGTTATGCCGGGATAAAAGAAAAAGGTCCTTGGGTTATGCAAGGGAGGTCCACGGGTTATGCCGGGATAAAAGAAAAAGGTCATTAGGTTATGCTGGGATAAAAGAAAAAAGGTCCTTGGGTTATGCCAGGGAGGTCCACGGGTTATGCCGGGATAAAAGAAAAGGTCTTTGGGTTATGCTAGAGAGGTCCACGGGTTATGCCGAGATAAAAGAAAAAAGGACCTTGGTTTATGCCAGGGAGGTCCACGGTTTATACCAGGATAAAAGAAAAAAGGTCCTTGGGTTATGCCAGGGAGGTCCACGGGTTATGCCGGGATAAAAGAAAAAGGTCCTTGGGTTATGCTAGGGAGGTCCACGGGTTATGCCGGGATAAAAGAAAAAGGTCCATGGGTTATGCCAGGGAGGTCCACGGGTTATGCCGGGATAAAAGAAAAAGGTCCTTAGGTTATGCCGGGATAAAAGAAAAAGGTCCTTGGGTTATGCCAGGAAGGTCCACGGGTTATACCGGGATAAAAGAAAAAAGGTCCTTGGGTTATGCCAGGGAGGTCCACGGGTTATGCCGGGATAAAAGAAAAAGGTCCTTGGGTTATGCCAGGGAGGTCCACGGGTTATGCCAGGAAATAAGAAAAAGGTCCTTGGGTTATGCTAGGGAGATCCACGTGTTATGCTGGGATAAAAGAAAAGGTTCTTGGTTTATGCAAGGGAGATCCACGGGTTATGCCGGGATAAAAGAATAGGTCCTTCGGTTATGCCAGGGAGGTCCACGGGTTATGCCGAGATAAAACAAAAAATGTCCTTGGGTTATGACAGGGAGGTCCACGGGTTATGCCGAGATAAAAGAAAAAAGGTCCTTGGGTTATGCAAGGGAGGTCCACGGGTTATGTCGGGATAAAAGAAAAAGGTCCTTGGGTTATGCTAGGGAGGTCCACGGGTTATACCGGGATAAAAGAAAAGGTCCTTGGGTTATGCCAGGGAGGTCCACGGGTTATGTCGGGATAAAAGAAAAGAGGTCCTTGGGTTATGCCAGGGAGGTCCACGGGTTATGTCGGGATAAAAGAAAAAGCTCCTTGGGTTATGTAGGGAGGTCCACGGGTTATGCCGGGATAAAAGAAAAGGTCTTTGGGTTATGCAGGGAGGTCCACGGGTTATGCCGGGATAAAAGAAAAAGGTCATTAGGTTATGCCGGGAAAAAAGAAAAAAGGTCCTTGGGTTATGCCATGGAGGTCCACGGGTTATACCGGGATAAAAGAAAAATGTTCCTTGGGTTATGCCAGGGAGGTCCAAGAGTTATGCCGGGATAAAAGAAAAAGGTCCTTGGGTTATGCCAGGGAAGTCCACGGGTTATACCGGGATAAAAGAAAAAAGGTCCTTGGGTTATGCCAGGGAGGTCCACGGGTTATGCCGGGATAAAAGAAAAAGGTCCTTGGGTTATGCCAAGGAGGTCCACGAGTTATGCCGGGATAAAAGAAAAAGGTCCTTGGGTTATGCCAGGGATGGTCCACGAGTTATGCCGGGATAAAAGAAAAAAAGGTCCTTGGGTTATGCCAGGGAGGTCCACGGGTTATCCCGGGATAAAATAAAAAGGTCCTTGGGTTATGCTAGGGAGGTCCACGGGTTATGCCGGGATAAAATAAAAGGTCCTTGGGTTATGCCAGGGAGGTCCACGGGTTATGCCGGGATAAAAGAAAAAGGTCCTTGGGTAATGCCAGGGAGGTTCACGGGTTATGCCGGGATAAAACAAAAAAAAATTCTTGGGTTATGCTAGGGAGGTCCACGGGTTATGCCGGGATAAAAGAAAAAGGTCATTGGGTTATGCCAGGGAGGTCCACGGGTTATGCCAGGAAAAAAGAAAAAGGTCCTTGGGTTATGCTAGGGAGGTCCACGGGTTATGCCGGGATAAAAGAAAAGGTTCTTGGTTAATGCCAGGGAGGTCCACGGGTTATGCCGGGATAAAAGAAAAGGTCCTTCGGTTATGCCAGGGAGGTCCACGGATTCTGCCGGGATAAAAGAAAAGGTCCTTGGGTTATGCTAGAGAGGTCCACGGGTTATGTCGGGATAAAAGAAAAGGTCCTTGGGTTATGCCAGGGAGGTCCACGGGTTATGCCGCGATAAAAGAAAAGGTCTTTGGGTTATGCTAAGGAGGTCCACGGGTTATGCCGGGATAAAAGAAAAAGGTCCTTAGGTTATGCCGGGATAAAAGAAAAAAGGTCCTTGGGTTATGCCAGGGAGGTCCACGGGTTATGCCGGGATAAAAGAAAAGGTCTTTGGGTTATGCTAGAGAGGTCCACGGGTTATGCCGATAAAAGAAAAAAGGTCCTTGGTTTATGCCAGGGAGGTCCACGGGTTATACCAGGATAAAAGAAAAAAGGTCCTTGGGTTATGCCAGGGAGGTCCACGGGTTATGCCGGGATAAAAGTAAAAGGTCCTTGGGTTATGCTAGGGAGGTCCACAGGTTATGCCGGGATAAAAGAAAAAGGTCCTTGGGTTATGCCAGGGAGGTCCACGGGTTATGTCGGGATAAAAGAAAAAGGTCCTTAGGTTATGCCGGGATAAAAGAAAAAAGGTCCTTGGGTTATGCGAGGAAGGTCCACGGGTTATACCGGGATAAAAGAAAAAAGGTCCTTGGGTTATGCCAGGGAGGTCCATGGGTTATGCCGGGATAAAAGAAAAAGGTCCTTGGGTTATGCCAGGGAGGTCCACGGGTTATGCCGGGATAAAAGAAAAAAGGTCCTTGGGTTATGCCAGGGAGGTCCACTGGTTATGCCAGGAAAAAAGAAAAAGGACCTTGGGTTATGCTAGGGAGGTCCACGGGTTATGCCGGGATAAAAGAAAAAGGTCCTTGGGTAATGCCAGGGAGGTTCACGGGTTATGCCGGGATAAAACAAAAAAAGATTCTTGGGTTATGCTAGGGAGGTCCACGGGTTATGCCGGGATAAAAGAAAAAGGTCATTGGGTTATGCTAGGGAGGTCCACGGGTTATGCCAGGAAAAAAGAAAAAGGTCCTTGGGTTATGCTAGGGAGGTCCACGGGTTATGCCGGGATAAAAGAAAAGGTTCTTGGTTAATGCCAGGGAGATCCACGGGTTATGCCGGGATAAAAGAAAAGGTCCTTCGGTTATGCCAGGGAGGTCCACGGGTTATGCCGAGATAAAACAAAAAAGGTCCTTGGGTTATGACAGGGAGGTCCACGGGTTATGCCGAGATAAAAGAAAAAGGTCCTTGGGTTATGCAAGGGAGGTCCACGGGTTATGCCGGGATAAAAGAAAAGGTCCTTGGGTTATGCTAGAGAGGTCCACGGGTTATGCCGGGATAAAAGAAAAGGTCCTTGGGTTATGCCAGGGAGGTCCACGGGTTATGCCGCGATAAAAGAAAAGGTCTTTGGGTTATGCTAAGGAGGTCCACGGGTTATGCCGGGATAAAAGAAAAAGGTCCTTGGGTTATGCCAGGGAGGTCCACGGTTTATGCCGGGATAAAAGAAAAAGGTCCTTAGGTTATGCCGGGATAAAAGAAAAAAGGTCCTTGGGTTATGCCAGGGAGGTCCACGGGTTATGCCGGGATAAAAGAAAAGGTCTTTGGGTTATGCTAGAGAGGTCCACGGGTTATGCCGATAAAAGAAAAAAGGTCCTTGGTTTATGCCAGGGAGGTCCACGGGTTATACCAGGATAAAAGAAAAAAGGTCCTTGGGTTATGCCAGGGAGGTCCACGGGTTATGCCGGGATAAAAGTAAAAGGTCCTTGGGTTATGCTAGGGAGGTCCACAGGTTATGCGGGGATAAAAGAAAAAGGTCCTTGGGTTATGCCAGGGAGGTCCACGGGTTATGCCGGGATAAAAGAAAAAGGTCCTTAGGTTATGCCGGGATAAAAGAAAAAAGGTCCTTGGGTTATGCGAGGAAGGTCCACGGGTTATACCGGGATAAAAGAAAAAAGGTCCTTGGGTTATGCCAGGGAGGTCCATGGGTTATGCCGGGATAAAAGAAAAAGGTCCTTGGGTTATGCCAGGGAGGTCCACGGGTTATGCCGGGATAAAAGAAAAAAGGTCCTTGGGTTATGCCAGGGAGGTCCACGGGTTATGCCAGGAAAAAAGAAAAAGGACCTTGGGTTATGCTAGGGAGGTCCACGGGTTATGCCGGGATAAAAGAAAAAGGTCCTTGGGTAATGCCAGGGAGGTTCACGGGTTATGCCGGGATAAAACAAAAAAAGATTCTTGGGTTATGCTAGGGAGGTCCACGGGTTATGCCGGGATAAAAGAAAAAGGTCATTGGGTTATGCTAGGGAGGTCCACGGGTTATGCCAGGAAAAAAGAAAAAGGTCCTTGGGTTATGCTAGGGAGGTCCACGGGTTATGCCGGGATAAAAGAAAAGGTTCTTGGTTAATTCCAGGGAGGTCCACGGGTTATGCCGGGATAAAAGAAAAGGTCCTTCGGTTATGCCAGGGAGGTCCACGGGTTATGCCGAGATAAAACAAAAAATGTCCTTGGGTTATGACAGGGAGGTCCACGGGTTATGCCGAGATAAAAGAAAAAGGTCCTTGGGTTATGCAAGGGAGGTCCACGAGTTATGCCGGGATTAAAGAAAAAGGTCCTTGGGTTATGCTAGGGAGGTCCACGGGTTATGCCGGGATAAAAGAAAAGGTCCTTGGGTTATGCCAGGGAGGTCCACGGGTTATGTCGCGATAAAAGAAAAGGTCTTTGGGTTATGTTAAGGAGGTCCATGGGTTATGCCGGGATAAAAGAAAAAGGTCCTTGGGTTATGCCAGGAGGTCCACGGGTTATGCCGGGATAAAAGAAAAAGGTCCTTAGGTTATGCCGGGATAAAAGAAAAAAGGTCCTTGGGTTATGCCAGAGAGGTCCACGGGTTATGCCGAGATAAAAGAAAAGGTCTTTGGGTTATGCTAGAGAGGTCCACGGGTTATGCCGATAAAAGAAAAAAGGTCCTTGGTTTATGCCAGGGAGGTCCACGGGTTATACCAGGATAAAAGAAAAAAGGTCCTTGGGTTATGCCAGGGAGGTCCACGAGTTATGCTGGGATAAAAGAAAAAGGTCCTTGTGTTATGCTAGGGAGGTCCACGGGTTATGTCGGGATAAAAGAAAAAGGTCCTTAGGTTATGCCGGGATAAAAGAAAAAAGGTCCTTGGGTTATGCCAGGAAGGTCCACGGGTTATACCGGGATAAAAGAAAAAAGGTCCTTGGGTTATGCCAGGGAGGTCCACGGGTTATGCCGGGATAAAAGAAAAAGGACCTTGGGTTATGCCAGGGAGGTCCACGGGTTATGCCGGGATAAAAGTAAAAAGGTCCTTGGGTTATGCCAGGGAGGTCCACGGGTTATTCCAGGAAAAAAGAAAAAGGTCATTGGGTTATGCTAGGGAGGTCCACGGGTTATGCCGGGATAAAAGAAAAGGTTCTTGGTTTATGCCAGGGAGGTCCACGGGTTATGCGGGGATAAAAGAAAAGGTCCTTCGGTTATGCCAGGGAGGTCCACGGGTTATGCCGAGATAAAACAAAAAAGGTCCTTGGGTTATGACAGGGAGGTCCACGGGTTATGCCGAGATAAAAGAAAAAGGTCCTTGGTTTATGCCAGGGAGGTCCACGGGTTATGCCGGGATAAAAGAAAAGGTCCTTCGGTTATGCTAGGGAGGTCCACGGGTTATCCCGGGATAAAAGAAAAAGGTCCTTGGGTTATGCTAGGGAGGTCCACGGGTTATGCCGGGATAAAAGAAAAGGTCCTTGGGTTATGCCAGGGAGGTCTACGGGTTATGTCGCGATAAAAGAAAAGGTCTTTGGGTTATGTTAAGGAGGTCCATGGGTTATGCCGGGATAAAAGAAAAAGGTCCTTGGGTTATGCCAGGAGGTCCACGGGTTATGCCGGGATAAAAGAAAAAGGTCCTTAGGTTATGCCGGGATAAAAGAAAAAAGGTCCTTGGGTTATGCCAGAGAGGTCCACGGGTTATGCCGAGATAAAAGAAAAGGTCTTTGGGTTATGCTAGAGAGGTCCACGGGTTATGCCGATAAAAGAAAAAAGGTCCTTGGTTTATGCCAGGGAGGTCCACGGGTTATACCAGGATAAAAGAAAAAAGGTCCTTGGGTTATGCCAGGGAGGTCCACGAGTTATGCTGGGATAAAAGAAAAAGGTCCTTGGGTTATGCTAGGGAGGTCCACGGGTTATGTCGGGATAAAAGAAAAAGGTCCTTAGGTTATGCCGGGATAAAAGAAAAAAGGTCCTTGGGTTATGCCAGGAAGGTCCACGGGTTATACCGGGATAAAAGAAAAAAGGTCCTTGGGTTATGCCAGGGAGGTCCACGGGTTATGCCGGGATAAAAGAAAAAGGACCTTGGGTTATGCCAGGGAGGTCCACGGGTTATGCCGGGATAAAAGTAAAAAGGTCCTTGGGTTATGCCAGGGAGGTCCACGGGTTATTCCAGGAAAAAAGAAAAAGGTCATTGGGTTATGCTAGGGAGGTCCACGGGTTATGCCGGGATAAAAGAAAAGGTTCTTGGTTTATGCCAGGGAGGTCCACGGGTTATGCGGGGATAAAAGAAAAGGTCCTTCGGTTATGCCAGGGAGGTCCACGGGTTATGCCGAGATAAAACAAAAAAGGTCCTTGGGTTATGACAGGGAGGTCCACGGGTTATGCCGAGATAAAAGAAAAAAGGTCCTTGTGTTATGCCAGGGAGGTCCACGGGTTATGCCGGGATAAAAGAAAAGGTCCTTCGGTTATGCTAGGGAGGTCCACGGGTTATCCCGGGATAAAAGAAAAAGGTCCTTGGGTTATGCTAGGGAGGTCCACGGGTTATGCCGGGATAAAAGAAAAGGTCCTTGGGTTATGCCAGGGAGGTCCACGGGTTATGCCGCGATAAAAGAAAAGGTATTTGGGTTATGCTAAGGAGGTCCACGGGTTATGACGGGATAAAAGAAAAAGGTCCTTGGGTTATGCCAGGGAGGTCCACGGGTTATGCCGGGATAAAAGAAAAAGGTCCTTAGGTTATGCCGGGATAAAAGAAAAAAGGTCCTTGGGTTATGCCAGGGAGGTCCACGGGTTATGCCGGGATAAAAGAAACGGTCTTTGGGTTATGCTAGAGAGGTCCACGGGTTATGCCGATAAAAGAAAAAAGGTCCTTGGTTTATGCCAGGGAGGTCCACGGGTTATACCAGGATAAAAGAAAAAAGGTCCTTGGGTTATGCCAGGGAGGTCCACGGGTTATGCCGGGATAAAAGTAAAAGGTCCTTGGGTTATGCTAAAGAGGTCCACAGGTTATGCCGGGATAAAAGAAAAAGGTCCTTGGGTTATGCCAGGGAGGTCCACGGGTTATGCCGGGATAAAAGAAAAAGGTCCTTAGGTTATACCGGGATAAAAGAAAAAAGGTCCTTGGGTTATGCGAGGAAGGTCCACGGGTTATACCGGGATAAAAGAAAAAAGGTCCTTGGGTTATGCTAGGGAGGTCCATGGGTTATGCCGGGATAAAAGAAAAAGGTCCTTGGGTTATGCCAGGGAGGTCCACGGGTTATGCCGAGATAAAAGAAAAAAGGTCCTTGGGTTATGACAGGGAGGTCCACGGGTTATGCCAGGAAAAAAGAAAAAGGACCTTGGGTTATACTAGGGAGGTCCACGGGTTATGCCGGGATAAAAGAAAAAGGTCCTTGGGTAATGCCAGGGAGGTTCACGGGTTATGCCGGGATAAAACAAAAAAAGATTCTTGGGTTATGCTAGGGAGGTCCACGGGTTATGCCGGGATAAAAGAAAAAGGTCATTGGGTTATGCTAGGGAGGTCCACGGGTTATGCCAGGAAAAAAGAAAAAGGTCTTTGGGTTATGCTAGGGAGGTCCACGGGTTATGCCGGGATAAAAGAAAAGGTTCTTGGTTAATGCCAGGGAGGTCCACGGGTTATGCCGGGAAAAAAGAAAAAGGTCCTTGGGTTATGCCAGGGAGGTCCACGGGTTATGCCAGGATAAAAGAAAAAAGGTCCTTGGGTTATGACAGGGAGGTCCACGGGTTATGCCGAGATAAAAGAAAAAAGGTCCTTGGGTTATGCAAGGGAGGTCCACGGGTTATGCCGGGATAAAAGAAAAAGGTCATTGGGTTATGCTAGGTAGGTCCACGGGTTATGCCAGGAAAAAGAAAAAGGTCCTTGGGTTATGCTAGGGAGGTCCACGGGTTATGCCGGGATAAAAGAAAAGGTTCTTGGTTAATGCCAGGGAGGTCCACGGGTTATGCCGGGATAAAAGAAAAGGTCCTTCGGTTATGCCAGGGAGGTCCACGGGTTATGCCGAGATAAAACAAAAAAGGTCCTTGGGTTATGACAGGGAGGTCCACGGGTTATGCCGAGATAAAAGAAAAAAGGTCCTTGGGTTATGCAAGGGAGGTCCACGGGTTATGCCGGGATAAAAGAAAAAGGTCCTTGGGTTATGCTTGGGAGGTCCACGGGTTATGCCGGGATAAAAGAAAAGGTCCTTGGGTTATGCCAGGGAGGTCCACGGGTTATGCCGTGATAAAAGAAAAGGTCTTTGGGTTATGCTAAGGAGGTCCACGGGTTATGCCGGGATAAAAGAAAAAGGTCCTTGGGTTATGCTAGGGAGGTCCACGGGTTATGCCGGGATAAAAGAAAAAGGTCCTTAGGTTATGCCGGGATAAAAGAAAAAAGGTCCTTGGGTTATGCCAGGAAGGTCCACGGGTTATACCGGGATAAAAGAAAAAAGGTCCTTGGGTTATGCCAGTGAGGTCCACGGGTTATGCCGGGATAAAAGAAAAAGGTCCTTGGGTTATGCCAGGGAGGTCCATGGGTTATGCCAGGATAAAAGAAAAAAGGTCCTTGGGTTATGCCAGGGAGGTCCACGGGTTATGCCGGGATAAAAGAAAAAGGTCCTTGGGTTATGCTAGGGAGGTCCACGGGTTATGCCGGGATAAAAGAAAAGGTTCTTGGTTTATGTCAGGGAGGTCCACGGGTTATGCCGGGATAAAAGAAAAGGTCCTTCGGTTATGCCAGGGAGGTCCACGGGTTATGCCGAGATAAAACAAAAAAGGTCCTTGGGTTATGACAGGGAGGTCCACGGGTTATGCTGAGATAAAAGAAAAAAGGTCCTTGTGTTATGCCAGGGAGGTCCACGGGTTATGCCGGGATAATAGAAAAGGTCCTTCGGTTATGCCAGGGAGGTCCACGGGTTATGCCGAGATAAAACAAAAAAGGTCCTTGGGTTATGCCAGGGAGGTCCACGGGTTATGTCGGGATAAAAGAAAAAGGTCCTTGGGTTATGTTAGGGAGGTCCACGGGTTATGCCGGGATAAAAGAAAAAGGTCCTTGGGTTATGCTAGGGAGGTCCACGGGTTATGCCGGGATAAAAGAAAAAAGGTCCTTGGGTTATGCCAGGAAGGTCCACGGGTTATACCGGGATAAAAGAAAAAAGGTCCTTGGGTTATGCCAGGGTGGTCCACGGGTTATGCCGAGTTAAAAGAAAAAGGTCCTTGGGTTATGCCAGGGAGGTCCACGGGTTATGCCAGGAAAAAGAAAAAGGTCCTTGGGTTATGCCAGGGAGGTCCACGGGTTATGCCGGGATAAAAGAAAAGGTTCTTGGTTTATGCCAGGGAGGTCGACGGGTTATGCCGGGATAAAAGAAAAGGTCCTTCGGATATGCCATGGAGGTCCACGGGTTATGCCGAGATAAAACAAAAAAGGTCCTTGGGTTATGACAGGGAGGTCCACGGGTTATGCCGAGATAAAAGAAAAAAGGTCCTTGTGTTATGCCAGGGAGGTCCACGGGTTATGCCGGGATAAAAGAAAAAGGTCCTTGGGTTATGTAGGGAGGTCCACGGGTTATGCCGCGATAAAAGAAAAGGTCTTTGGGTTATGCTAGGGAGGTCCACGGGTTATGCCGGGATAAAAGAAAAAGGTCCTTAGGTTATGCCGGGATAAAAGAAAAAAGGTCCTTGGGTTATGCCAGGAAGGTCCACGGGTTATACCGGGATAAAAGAAAAAAAGGTCCTTGGGTTATGCCAGGGAGGTCCACGGGTTATGCCGGGATAAAAGAAAAAGGTCTTTGGGTTATGCCAGGGAGGTCCACGGGTTATCCCGGGATAAAAGAAAAAAGGTCCTTGGGTTATGCCAGGGAGGTCCACGGGTTATGTAAGGAAAAAAGAAAAAGGTCCTTGGGTTATGCTAGGGAGGTCCACGGGTTATGCCGGGATAAAAGAAAAAGGTCATTGGGTTATGCTAGGGAGGTCCACGGGTTATGCCAGGAAAAAAGAAAAAGGTCCTTGGGTTATGCTAGGGAGGTCCACGGGTTATGCCGGGATAAAAGAAAAGGTTCTTGGTTTATGCCAGGGAGGTCCACGGGTTATGCCGGGATAAAAGAAAAGGTCCTTCGGTTATGCCAGGGAGGTCCACGGGTTATGCCGAGATAAAACAAAAAAGGTCCTTGGGTTATGACAGGGAGGTCCACGGGTTATGCCGAGATAAAAGAAAAAAGGTCCTTGTGTTATGCTAGGGAGGTCCACGGGTTATGCCGGGATAATAGAAAAGGTCCTTCGGTTATGCCAGGGAGGTCCACGGGTTATGCCGAGATAAAACAAAAAAGGTCCTTGGGTTATGCCAGGGAGGTCCACGGGTTATGCCGGGATAAAAGAAAAAGGTCCTTGGGTTATGTTAGGGAGGTCCACGGGTTATGCCGGGATAAAAGAAAAAGGTCCTTGGGTTATGCTAGGGAGGTCCACGGGTTATGCCGGGATAAAAGAAAAAAGGTCCTTGGGTTATGCCAGGAAGGTCCACGGGTTATACCGGGATAAAAGAAAAAAGGTCCTTGGGTTATGCCAGGGAGGTCCACGGGTTATGCCGAGTTAAAAGAAAAAGGTCCTTGGGTTATGCCAGGAAGGTCCACGGGTTATGCCAGGAAAAAAGAAAAAGGTCCTTGGGTTATGCTAGGGAGGTCCACGGGTTATGTCGGGATAAAAGAAAAGGTTCTTGGTTTATGCCAGGGAGGTCGACGGGTTATGCCGGGATAAAAGAAAAGGTCCTTCGGATATGCCAGGGAGGTCCACGGGTTATGCCGAGATAAAACAAAAAAGGTCCTTGGGTTATGACAGGGAGGTCCACGGGTTATGCCGAGATAAAAGAAAAAAGGTCCTTGTGTTATGCCAGGGAGGTCCACGGGTTATGCCGGGATAAAAGAAAAAGGTCCTTGGGTTATGTAGGGAGGTCCACGGGTTATGCCGCGATAAAAGAAAAGGTCTTTGGGTTATGCTAGGGAGGTCCACGGGTTATGCCGGGATAAAAGAAAAAGGTCCTTAGGTTATGCCGGGATAAAAGAAAAAAGGTCCTTGGGTTATGCCAGGAAGGTCCACGGGTTATACCGGGATAAAAGAAAAAAAGGTCCTTGGGTTATGCCAGGGAGGTCCACGGGTTATGCCGGGATAAAAGAAAAAGGTCCTTGGGTTATGCCAGGGAGGTCCACGGGTTATCCCGGGATAAAAGAAAAAAGGTCCTTGGGTTATGCCAGGGAGGTCCACGGGTTATGCAAGGAAAAAAGAAAAAGGTCCTTGGGTTATGCTAGGGAGGTCCACGGGTTATGCCGGGATAAAAGAAAAGGTTCTTGGTTTATGACAGGGAGGTCCACGGGTTATTCCTGGATAAAAGAAAAGGTCCTTCGGTTATGCCAGGGAGGTCCACGGGTTATGCCGAGATAAAACAAAAAAGGTCCTTGGGTTATGACAGGGAGGTCCACGGGTTATGCCGAGATAAAAGAAAAAGGTCCTTGGGTTATGCTAGGGAAGTCCACGGGTTATGCCGGGATAAAAGAAAAAGGTCCTTGGGTTATGTAGGGAGGTCCACGGGTTATGCCGCGATAAAAGAAAAGGTCTTTGGGTTATGCTAGGGAGGTCCACGGGTTATGCCGGGATAAAAGAAAAAGGTCCTTGGGTTATGCCAGGGAGGTCCACGGGTTATGCCGGGAAAAGAGAAAAAGGTCCTTAGGTGATGCCGGGATAAAAGAAAAAAGGTCCTTGGGTTATGCCAGGGAGGTCCACGGGTTATGCCAGGATAAAAGAAAAGGTCTTTGGGTTATGCTAGAGAGGTCCACGGGTTATGCCGAGATAAAAGAAAAAAGGTCCTTGGTTTATGCTAGGGAGGTCCACGGGTTATACCAGGATAAATGAAAAAAGGTCCTTGGGTTATGCCAGGGAGGTCCACGGGTTATGCCGGGATAAAAGAAAAAGGTACTTGGGTTATGCTAGGGAGGTCCACGGGTTATGCCGGGATAAAAGAAAAAGGTCTTTGGGTTATGCCAGGGAGGTCCACGGGTTATGCCGGGATAAAAGAAAAAGGTCCTTAGGTTATGCCGGGATAAAAGAAAAAAGGTCCTTGGTTTATGCCAGGAAGGTCCACGGGTTATACCGGGATAAAAGAAAAAAGGTCCTTGGGTTATGCCAGGGAGGTCCACGGGTTATGCCGGGATAAAAGAAAAAGGTCCTTGGGTTATGCCAGGGAGGTCCACGGGTTATGCCGGGATAAAAGAAAAAAGGTCCTTGGGTTATGCCAGGGAGGTCCACGGGTTATGCCAGGAAAAAAGAAAAACATCCTTGGGTTATGCTAGGGAGGTCCACGGGTTATGCCGGGATAAAAGAAAAGGTTCTTGGTTTATGCCAGGGAGGTCCACGGGTTATGCCGGGATAAAAGAAAAGGTCCTTCGGTTATGCCAGGGAGGTCCACGGGTTATGCCGAGATAAAACAAAAAAGATCCTTGGGTTATGACAGGGAGGTCCACGGGTTATGCCGAGATAAAAAAAAAGGTCCTTGGGTTATGCTAGGGAGGTCCACGGGTTATGCCAGGATAAAAGAAAAGGTCCTTGGGTTATGCCAGGGAGGTCCACGGGTTATGCCGGGATAAAAGAAAAAGGTCCTTGGGTTATGTAGGGAGGTCCACGGGTTATGCCGGGATAAAAGAAAAGGTCTTTGGGTTATGCAGGGAGGTCCACGGGTTATGCCGGGATAAAAGGAAAAAGATCCTTGGGTTATGCCAGGGAGCTCCACGGTTTATGTCGGGATAAATGGAAAAAGGTCCTTGGGTTATGTCAGGGAGGTCCACGGGTTATGCCGGGATAAAAGAAAAAAAGGTCCTTGGGTTATGCCAGGGAGGTCCATGGGCTATGCCGGGATAAAAGAAAAAGGTCCTTTGGTTATGCCAGGGAGGTCCACGGGTTATGCCGGGATAAAAGAAAAGGTCCTTGGGATATGCCAGGGAGGTCCACGGGTTATGTCGGGATAAAAGAAAAAGGTCCTTGGGTAATGCCAGGGAGGTTCACGGGTTATGCCGGGATAAAACAAAAAAAGATTCTTGGGTTATGCTAGGGAGGTCCACGGGTTATGCCGGGATAAAAGAAAAAGGTCCTTGGGTTATGCTAGGGAGGTCCACGGGTTATGCCGAGATAAAAGAAAAAGGTCCTTAGGTTATGCCGGGATAAAAGAAAAAAGGTCCTTGGGTTATGCCAGGGAGGTCCACGGGTTATGCCGGGATAAAAGAAAAAAGGTCCTTGGGTTATGCCAGGGAGGTCCACGGGTTATGCCGGGATAAAAGAAAAAGGTCCTTGGGTTATGCAGGGAGGTCCACGGGTTATGCCGGGATAAAAGAAAAAAGGTCCTTGGGTTATGCTAGGGAGGTCCACGGGTTATGCCAGTAAAAAAGAAAAAGGTCCTTGGGTTATGCTAGGGAGGTCCACGGGTTATGCCGGGATAAAAGAAAAGGTTCTTGGTTTATGCCAGGGAGGTCCACGGGTTATGCCGGGATAAAAGAAAAGGTCCTTCGGTTATGCCAGGGAGGTCCACGGGTTATGCCGAGATAAAAGAAAAAAGGTCCTTGGGTTATGCAAGGGAGGTCCACGGGTTATGCCAGGATAAAAGAAAAAGGTCCTTGGGTTATGCCAGGGAGGTCCACGGGTTATGCCGAGATAAAAGAAAAAAGGTCCTTGGGTTATGCCAGGGAGGTCCACGGGTTATGCCAGGATAAAAGAAAAAGGTCCTTGGGTTATGCTAGGGAGGTTCACGGGTTATGCCGGGATAAAAGAAAAGGTCCTTGGGTTATTCCAGAGAGGTCCACGGGTTATGCCGGGATAAAAGAAAAGGTCCTTGGGTTATGCCAGGGAGGTCCACGGGTTATGCCAGGATAAAACAAAAAAAGGTTTTTGGGTTTTGCTAGGGAGGTCCACGGGTTATGCCGGGATAAAAGAAAAAGGTCCTTGGGTTAAGTCAGGGAGGTCCACGAGTTATGCCGGGATAAAAGAAAAAGGTCCTTAGGTTATGCCGGGATAAAAGAAAAAAGGTCCTTGGATTATGCCAGGGAGGTCCACGGGTTATGCCGGGATAAAAGAAAAAAGGTCCTTGGGTTATGCAAGGGAGGTCCACGGGTTATGCCGGGATAAAAGAAAAAGGTCCTTGGGTTTTGCCAGGGAGGTCCACGGGTTATGCCGGGATAAAAGAAAAAAGGTCCTTGGGTTATGCCAGGGAGGTCCACGGGTTATGCCAGGAAAAAGAAAAAGGTCCTTGGGTTATGCTAGGGAGGTCCACGGGTTATGCCAGGATAAAAGAAAAAGTTCTTGGTTTATGCCAGGGAGGTCCACGGGTTATGCCGGGATAAAAGAAAAGGTCCTTCGATTATGCCAGGGCGGTCCACTGGTTATGCCGAGATAAAAAAAAAGGTCCTTGGGTTATGCAAGGGAGGTCCACGGGTTATGTCAGGATAAAAGAAAAAGATCCTTGGGTTATGCTAGGGAGGTCCACGGGTTATGCCGGGATAAAAGAAAAGGTACTTGGGTTATGCCAGGGAGGTCCACGGGTTATGCTAGGGAGGTCCACGGGTTATGCCGTGATAAAAGAAAAAGGTCCTTGGGTTATGCCAGGGAGGTCCACGGGTTATGCCGGGATAAAAGAAAAAAGGTCCTTGGGTTATGCCAGGGAGGTCCACGGGTTATACCGGGATAAAAGAAAAAGGTCCTTGGGTTATGCCAGGGAGGTCCACGGATTATGCCGGGATAAAAGAAAAATGGTCCTTGGGTTATACCAGGGAGGTCCACGGGTTATGCCGAGATAAAATAAAAAAGGTTCTTGGGTTATGCAAGGGAGGTCCACGGGTTATGCCAGGATAAAAGAAAAAAGGTCCTTGGGTTATGACAGGGAGGTCCACGGGTTATGCCGAGATAAAAGAAAAAAGGTCCTTGGGTTATGCAAGGGAGGTCCACGGGTTATGTCAGGATAAAAGAAAAAGATCCTTGGGTTATGCTAGGGAGGTCCACGGGTTATGCCGGGATAAAAGAAAAAGGTCCTTGGGTTATGCCAGGGAGGTCCACGGGTTATGCCGGGATAAAAGAAAAAAGGTCCTTGGGTTATGCCAGGGAGGTCCACGGGTTATGCCAGAAAAAAAGAAAAAGGTTCTTGGGTTATGCCAGGGAGGTCCACGGGTTATGCCAGGATAAAAGAAAAAGTTCTTGGTTTATGCCAGGGAGGTCCACGGGTTATGCCGGGATAAAAGAAAAGGTTCTTCGGTTATGCCAGAGAGGTCCACTGGTTATGCCGAGATAAAAGAAAAAAGGTCCTTGGGTTATTCCAGGGAGGTCCACGGGTTATGCCAGGATAAAAGAAAAAAGGTCCTTGGGTTATGACAGGGAGGTCCACGGGTTATGCCGAGATAAAAGAAAAAAGGTCCTTGGGTTATGCAAGGGAGGTCCACGGGTTATGTCAGGATAAAAGAAAAAGATCCTTGGGTTATGCTAGGGAGGTCCACGGGTTATGCCGGGATAAAAGAAAAGGTCCTTGGGTTATGCCAGGGAGGTCCACGGGTTATGCCGGGATAAAAGAAAAGGTCCTTGGGTTATGCCAGGGAGGTCCACGGGTTATGACGGGATAAAAGAAAAGGTCTTTGGGTTATGCTAGAGAGGTCCACGGGTTATGCCGGGATAAAAGAAAAAAGGTCCTTGGGTTATGCCAGGGAGGTCCACGGGTTATACCGGGATAAAAGAAAAAGGTCCTTGGGTTATGCCAGGGAGGTTCACGGATTATGCCGGGATAAAAGAAAAATGGTCCTTGGGTTATACCAGGGAGGTCCACGGGTTATGCCGAGATAAAAGAAAAAAGGTTCTTGGGTTATGCAAGGGGGGTCCACGGGTTATGCCAGGATAAAAGAAAAAAGGTCCTTGGGTTATGACAGGGAGGTCCACGGGTTATGCCGAGATAAAAGAAAAAAGGTCCTTGGGTTATGCAAGGGAGGTCCACGGGTTATGCCAGGATAAAAGAAAAAGGTCCTTGGGTTATGCCAGGGAGGTCCACGGGTTATGCCGGGATAAAAGAAAAAAGGTCCTTGGGTTATGCTAGGGAGGTCCACGGGTTATGCCGGGATAAAAGAAAAAGGTCCTTGGGTTATGCCAGGGAGGTCCACGGGTTATGGCGGGATAATAGAAAATGTTCTTGGTTTATGCTAGGGAGGTCCACGGGTTATGCCGGGATAAAAGAAAAGGTCCTTCGGTTATGCCAGGGAGGTCCACGGGTTATGCCGAGATAAAAGAAAAAAGGTCCTTGGGTTATGCCAGGGAGGTCCACGGGTTATGCCAGGATAAAAGAAAAAAGGTCCTTGGGTTATGACAGGGAGGTCCACGGGTTATGCCGAGATAAAAAAAAAGGTCCTTGGGTTATGCAAGGGAGGTCCACGGGTTATGCCAGGATAAAAGAAAAAGGTCCTTGGGTTATGACAGGGAGGTCCACGGGTTTTGCCGAGATAAAAGAAAAAAGGTCCTTGGGTTATGCAAGGGAGGTCCATGGGTTATGTCAGGATAAAAGAAAAAGATCCTTGGGTTATGCTAGGGAGGTCCACGGGTTATGCCGGGATAAAAGAAAAGGTCCTTGGGTTATGCCAGGGAGGTCCACGGGTTATGCCGGGATAAAAGAAAAGGTCCTTGGTTATGCCAGGGAGGTCCACGGGTTATGACGGGATAAAAGAAAAGGTCTTTGGGTTATTCTAGAGAGGTCCACAGGTTATGCCGGGATAAAAGAAAAAAGGTCCTTGGGTTATGCCAGGGAGGTCCACGGGTTATGCCGGGATAAAAGAAAAAGGTCCTTGGGTTATGCCAGGGAGGTCCACGGATTATGCCGGGATAAAAGAAAAATGGTCCTTGGGTTATACCAGGGAGGTCCACGGGTTATGCCAGAGATAAAAGAAAAAAGGTTCTTGGGTTATGCAAGGGAGGTCCACGGGTTATGCCAGGATAAAAGAAAAAAGGTCCTTGGGTTATGACAGGGAGGTCCACGGGTTATGCCGAGATAAAAGAAAAAAGGTCCTTGGGTTATGCAAGGGAGGTCCACGGGTTATGCCAGGATAAAAGAAAAAGGTCCTTGGGTTATGCCAGGGAGGTCCACGGGTTATGCCGGGATAAAAGAAAAAAGGTCCTTGGGTTATGCCAGGGAGGTCCACGGGTTATGCCGGGATAAAAGAAAAAGGTCCTTGGGTTATGCCAGGGAGGTCCACGGGTTATGCCGGGATAAAAGAAAAGGTCCTTGGGTTATGCCAGGGAGGTCCACGGGTTATGCCGGGATAAAAGAAAAGGTCCTTGGGTTATGCCAGGGAGGTCCACGGGTTATGCCGGGATAAAAGAAAAGGTCCTTGGGTTATGCCAGGGAGGTCCACGGGTTATGCCGGGATAAAAGAAAAGGTCCTTGGGTTATGCCAGGGAGGTCCACGGGTTATGCCGGGATAAAAGAAAAAGGTCCTTGGGTTATGCCAGGGAGGTCCACGGATTATGCCGGGATAAAAGAAAAATGGTCCTTGGGTTATACCAGGGAGGTCCACGGGTTATGCCGAGATAAAAGAAAAAAGGTTCTTAGGTTATGCAAGGGAGGTCCACGGGTTATGCCAGGATAAAAGAAAAACGGTCCTTGGGTTATGACAGGGAGGTCCACGGGTTATGCCGAGATAAAAGAAAAAAGGTCCTTGGGTTATGCAAGGGAGGTCCACGGGTTATGCCAGGATAAAAGAAAAAGGTCCTTGGGTTATGCCAGGGAGGTCCACGGGTTATGCCGGGATAAAAGAAAAAAGGTCCTTGGGTTATGCCAGGGAGGTCCACGGGTTATGCCGGGATAAAAGAAAAAGGTCCTTGGGTTATGCCAGGGAGGTCCACGGGTTATGCCGGGATAAAAGAAAAGGTCCTTGGGTTATGCCAGGGAGGTCCACGGGTTATGCCGGGATAAAAGAAAAGGTCCTTCGGTTATGCCAGAGAGGTCCACGGGTTATGCCTAGATAAAAGAAAAAAGGTCCTTGGGTTATGACAGGGAGGTCCACGGGTTATGCCGAGATAAAAGAAAAAAGGTCCTTGGGTTATGCAAGGGAGGTCCACGGGTTATGCCAGGATAAAAGAAAAAGGTCCTTGGGTTATGCTAGGGAGGTCCACGGGTTATGCCTGGATAAAAGAAAAGGTCCTTGGGTTATGCCAGGGAGGTCCACGGGTTATGCCAGGATAAAAGAAAGAAGGTCCTTGGGTTATGACAGGGAGGTCCACGGGTTATGCCGAGATAAAAGAAAAAAGGTCCTTGGGTTATGCCAGGGAGGTCCACGGGTTATGCCAGGATAAAAGAAAAAGGTCCTTGGGTTATGCCAGGGAGGTCCACGGGTTATGCCGGGATAAAAGAAAAGGTCCTTGGGTTATGCCAGGGAGGTCCACGGGTTATGCCGGGATAAAAGAAAAGGTCCTTGGGTTATGCCAGGGAGGTCCACGGGTTATGCCGGGATAAAAGAAAAGGTCTTTGGGTTATGCTAGAGAGGTCCACGGGTTATGCCGAGAAAAAAGAAAAAAGGTCCTTGGGTTATGCCAGGGATGTCCACGGGTTATGCCGGGATAAAAGAAAAAGGTCCTTGGGTTATGCCAGGGAGGTCCACGGGTTATGCCGGGATAAAAGAAAAAGGTCCTTGGGTTATGCCAGGGAGGTCCACGGGTTATGCCGGGATAAAAGAAAAAGGTCCTTGGGTTATGCTAGGGAGGTCCACGGGTTATGCCGGGATAAAAGAAAAATGGTCCTTGGGTTATACCAGGGAGGTCCACGGGTTATGCCGAGATAAAAGAAAAAAGGTCCTTGGGTTATGCAAGGGAGGTCCACGGGTTATGCCGGGATAAAAGAAAAAGGTCCTTGGGTTATGCCAGGGAGGTCCACGGGTTATGGCGGGATAATAGAAAATGTTCTTGGTTTATGCTAGGGAGGTCCACGGGTTATGCCGGGATAAAAGAAAGAAGGTCCTTCGGTTATGCCAGGGAGGTCCACGGGTTATGCCGAGATAAAAGAAAAAAGGTCCTTGGGTTATGCCAGGGAGGTCCATGGGTTATGCCAGGATAAAAGAAAAAGGTCCTTGGGTTATGACAGGGAGGTCCACGGGTTATGCCGAGATAAAAGAAAAAAGGTCCTTGGGTTATGCAAGGGAGGTCCACGGGTTATGCCAGGATAAAAGAAAAAGGTCCTTGGGTTATGCTAGGGAGGTCCACGGGTTATGCCGGGATAAAAGAAAAGGTCCTTGGGTTATGCCAGGGAGGTCCACGGGTTATGCCGGGATAAAAGAAAAGGTCCTTGGGTTATGCCAGGGAGGTCCACGGGTTATGCCGGGATAAAAGAAAAGGTCTTTGGGTTATGCTAGAGAGGTCCACGGGTTATGCCGAGAAAAAATAAAAAAGGTCTTTGGGTTATGCCAGGGAGGTCCACGGGTTATGCCGGGATAAAAGAAAAAGGTCCTTGGGTTATGCCAGGGAGGTCCACGAGTTATGCCGGGATAAAAGAAAAAGGTCCTTGGGTTATGCCAGGGATGTCCACGGGTTATGCCGGGATAAAAGAAAAAGGTCCTTGGGTTATGCTAGGGAGGTCCACGGGTTATGCCGGGATAAAAGAAAAATGGTCCTTGGGTTATACCAGGGAGGTCCACGGGTTATGCCGAGATAAAAGAAAAAGGTCCTTGGGTTATGCAAGGGAGGTCCACGGGTTATGCCAGGATAAAAGAAAAAAGGTCATTGGGTTATGACAGGGAGGTCCACGGGTTATGCCGAGATAAAAGAAAAAAGGTCCTTGGGTTATGCAAGGGAGGTCCACGGGTTATGCCAGGAGAAAGAAAAAGGTCCTTGGGTTATGCCAGGGAGGTCCACGGGTTATGCCGGGATAAAAGATAAAAGGTCCTTGGGTTATGCCAGGGAGGTCCACGGGTTATGCCGGGATAAAAGAAAAAGGTCCTTGGGTTATGCCAGGGAGGTCTACGGGTTATGCCGGGATAAAAGAAAAAAGGTCCTTGGGATATGCCAGGGAGGTCCACGGGTAATGCCAGGAAAAAGAAAAAGGTCCTTGGGTTATGCTAGGGAGGTCCACGGGTTATGCCGGGATAAAAGAAAAGGTTCTTGGTTTATGCCAGGGAGGTCCATGGGTTATGCCGGGATAAAAGAAAAGGTCCTTCGGTTATGCCAGGGAGGTCCACGGGTTATGCCGAGATAAGAGAAAAAAGGTCCTTGGGTTATGCCAGAGAGGTCCACGGGTTATGCCAGGATAAAAGAAAAAAGGTCCTTGGGTTATGACAGGGAGGTCCACGGGTTATGCCGAGATAAAAGAAAAAAGGTCCTTGGGTTATGCAAGGGAGGTCCACGGGTTATGTCAGGATAAAAGAAAAAGATCCTTGGGTTATGCTAGGGAGGTCCACGGGTTATGCCGGGATAAAAGAAAAGGTCCTTGGGTTATGCCAGGGAGGTCCACGGGTTTATGCCGGGATAAAAGAAAAGGTCCTTGGGTTATGCCAGGGAGGTCCACGGGTTATGACGGGATAAAAGAAAAGGTCTTTGGGTTATGCTAGAGAGGTCCACGGGTTATGCCGGGATAAAAGAAAAAAGGTCCTTGGGTTATGCCAGGGAGGTCCACGGGTTATGCCGGAATAAAAGAAAAAGGTCCTTGGGTTATGCCAGGGAGGTCCACGGATTATGCCGGGATAAAAGAAAAATGGTCCTTGGGTTATACCAATGAGGTCCACGGGTTATGCCGAGATAAAAGAAAAAAGGTCCTTGGGTTATGCCAGGGAGGTCCACGGGTTATGCCGGGATAAAAGAAAAAGGTCCTTGGGTTATGCCACGGAGGTCCACGGGTTATGCCGGGATAAAAGAAAAATGGTCCTTGGGTTATACCAGGGAGGTCCTCGGGTTATGCCGAGATAAAAGAAAAAAGGTCCTTGGGTTATGCAAGGGCGGTCCACGGGTTATGCCAGGATAAAAGAAAAAAGGTCATTGGGTTATGACAGGGAGGTCCACGGGTTATGCCGAGATAAGAGAAAAAAGTTCCTTGGGTTATGCCAGGGAGGTCCACGGGTTATGCCAGGATAAAAGAAAAAAGGTCCTTAGGTTATGACAGGGAGGTCCACGGGTTATGCCGAGATAAAAGAAAAAAGGTCCTTGGGTTATGCAAGGGAGGTCCACGGGTTATGTCAGGATAAAAGAAAAAGATCCTTGGGTTATGCTAGGGAGGTTCACGGGTTATGCCGGGATAAAAGTAAAGGTCCTTGGGTTATGCTAGGGAGGTCCACGGGTTATGCCAGGATAAAAGAAAAAAGGTCCTTGGGTTATGACAGGGAGGTCCACGGGTTATGCCGAGATAAAAGAAAAAAGGTCCTTGGGTTATGCTAGGGAGGTCCACGGGTTATGCCGGGATAAAAGAAAAGGTCCTTGGGTTATTCCAGGGAGGTCCACGGGTTATGCCGGGATAAAAGAAAAGGTCCTTGGGTTATGCCAGGGAGGTCCACGGGTTATGTCAGGATAAAAGAAAAAGATCCTTGGGTTATGCTAGGGAGGTCCACGGGTTATGCCGGGATAAAAGAAAAGGTCCTTGGGTTATGCCAGGGAGGTCCACGGGTTTATGCCGGGATAAAAGAAAAGGTCCTTGGGTTATGCCAGGGAGGTCCACGGGTTATGACGGGATAAAAGAAAAGGTCTTTGGGTTATGCTAGAGAGGTCCACGGGTTATGCCGGGATAAAAGAAAAAAGGTCCTTGGGTTATGCCAGGGAGGTCCACGGGTTATGCCGGAATAAAAGAAAAAGGTCCTTGGGTTATGCCAGGGAGGTCCACGGATTATGCCGGGATAAAAGAAAAATGGTCCTTGGGTTATACCAGGGAGGTCCACGGGTTATGCCGGGATAAAAGAAAAGGTCCTTGGGTTATGCCAGGGAGGTCCACGGGTTATGACGGGATAAAAGAAAAGGTCTTTGGGTTATGCTAGAGAGGTCCACGGGTTATGCCGGGATAAAAGAAAAAAGGTCCTTGGGTTATGCCAGGGAGGTCCACGGGTTATGCCGGAATAAAAGAAAAAGGTCCTTGGGTTATGCCAGGGAGGTCCACGGATTATGCCGGGATAAAAGAAAAATGGTCCTTGGGTTATACCAGGGAGGTCCACGGGTTATGCCGAGATAAAAGAAAAAAGGTCCTTGGGTTATGCCAGGGAGGTCCACGGGTTATGCCGGGATAAAAGAAAAAGGTCCTTGGGTTATGCCACGGAGGTCCACGGGTTATGCCGGGATAAAAGAAAAATGGTCCTTGGGTTATACCAGGGAGGTCCTCGGGTTATGCCGAGATAAAAGAAAAAAGGTCCTTGGGTTATGCAAGGGCGGTCCACGGGTTATGCCAGGATAAAAGAAAAAAGGTCATTGGGTTATGACAGGGAGGTCCACGGGTTATGCCGAGATAAGAGAAAAAAGTTCCTTGGGTTATGCCAGGGAGGTCCACGGGTTATGCCAGGATAAAAGAAAAAAGGTCCTTAGGTTATGACAGGGAGGTCCACGGGTTATGCCGAGATAAAAGAAAAAAGGTCCTTGGGTTATGCAAGGGAGGTCCACGGGTTATGTCAGGATAAAAGAAAAAGATCCTTGGGTTATGCTAGGGAGGTTCACGGGGTATGCCGGGATAAAAGTAAAGGTCCTTGGGTTATGCTAGGGAGGTCCACGGGTTATGCCAGGATAAAAGAAAAAAGGTCCTTGGGTTATGACAGGGAGGTCCACGGGTTATGCCGAGATAAAAGAAAAAAGGTCCTTGGGTTATGCTAGGGAGGTCCACGGGTTATGCCGGGATAAAAGAAAAGGTCCTTGGGTTATTCCAGGGAGGTCCACGGGTTATGCCGGGATAAAAGAAAAGGTCCTTGGGTTATGCCAGGGAGGTCCACGGGTTATGCCGGGATAAAAGAAAAAAGGTCCTTGGGATATGCCAGGGAGGTCCACGGGTTATGCCAGTAAAAAAGAAAAAGGTCCTTGGGTTATGCTAGGGAGGTCCACGGGTTATGCCGGGATAAAAGAAAAGGTTCTTGGTTTATGCCAGGGAGGTCCACGGGTTATGCCGGGATAAAAGAAAAGGTCCTTCGGTTATGCCAGGGAGGTCCACGGGTTATGACGAGATAAGAGAAAAAAGGTCCTTGGGTTATGCCAGGGAGGTCCACGGGTTATGCCAGGATAAAAGAAAAAAGGTCATTGGGTTATGACAGGGAGGTCCACGGGTTATGCCGAGATAAAAGAAAAAAGGTCCTTGGGTTATGCAAGGGAGGTCCACGGGTTATGTCAGGATAAAAGAAAAAGATCCTTGAGTTATGCTAGGGAGGTCCACGGGTTATGCCGGGATAAAAGAAAAGGTCCTTGGGTTATGCCAGGGAGGTCCACGGGTTATGCCGGGATAAAAGAAAAGGTCCTTGGGTTATGCCAGGGAGGTCCACGGGTTATGACGGGATAAAAGAAAAGGTCTTTGGGTTATGCTAGAGAGGTCCACGGGTTATGCCGGGATAAAAGAAAAAGGTCCTTGGGTTATGCCAGGGAGGTCCACGGGTTATGCCGGGATAAAAGAAAAAGGTCCTTGGGTTATGCCAGGGAGGTCCACGGATTATGCCGGGATAAAAGTAAAGGTCCTTGGGTTATGCTAGGGAGGTCCACGGGTTATGCCAGGATAAAAGAAAAAAGGTCCTTGGGTTATGACAGGGAGGTCCACGGGTTATGCCGAGATAAAAGAAAAAAGGTCCTTGGGTTATGCTAGGGAGGTCCACGGGTTATGCCGGGATAAAAGAAAAGGTCCTTGGGTTATTCCAGGGAGGTCCACGGGTTATGCCGGGATAAAAGAAAAGGTCCTTGGGTTATGCCAGGGAGGTCCACGGGTTATGCCGGGATAAAAGAAAAAAGGTCCTTGGGATATGCCAGGGAGGTCCACGGGTTATGCCAGTAAAAAAGAAAAAGGTCCTTGGGTTATGCTAGGGAGGTCCACGGGTTATGCCGGGATAAAAGAAAAGGTTCTTGGTTTATGCCAGGGAGGTCCACGGGTTATGTCGGGATAAAAGAAAAGGTCCTTCGGTTATGCCAGGGAGGTCCACGGGTTATGCCGAGATAAGAGAAAAAAGGTCCTTGGGTTATGCCAGGGAGGTCCACGGGTTATGCCAGGATAAAAGAAAAAAGGTCCTTGGGTTATGACAGGGAGGTCCACGGGTTATGCCGAGATAAAAGAAAAAGGTCCTTGGGTTATGCAAGGGAGGTCCACGGGTTATGTCAGGATAAAAGAAAAAGATCCTTGAGTTATGCTAGGGAGGTCCACGGGTTATGCCGGGATAAAAGAAAAGGTCCTTGGGTTATGCCAGGGAGGTCCACGGGTTATGCCGGGATAAAAGAAAAGGTCCTTGGGTTATGCCAGGGAGGTCCACGGGTTATGACGGGATAAAAGAAAAGGTCTTTGGGTTATGCTAGAGAGGTCCACGGGTTATGCCGGGATAAAAGAAAAAAGGTCCTTGGGTTATGCCAGGGAGGTCCACGGGTTATGCCGGGATAAAAGAAAAAGGTCCTTGGGTTATGCCAGGGAGGTCCACGGGTTATGCCGGGATAAAAGAAAAGGTCCTTGGGTTATGCCAGGGAGGTCCACGGGTTATGCCGGGATAAAAGAAAAGGTCCTTGGGTTATGCCAGGGAGGTCCACGGGTTATGCCAGGATAAAAGAAAAAAGGTCCTTGGGTTATGCTAGGGAGGTCCACGGGTTATGCCGGGATAAAAGAAAAGGTCCTTGGGTTATGCCAGGGAGGTCCAAGGGTTATGCCGGGATAAAAGAAAAGGTCCTTGGGTTATGCCAGGGAGGTCCACGGGTTATGACGGGATAAAAGAAAAGGTCTTTGGGTTATGCTAGAGAGGTCCACGGGTTATGCCGGGATAAAAGAAAAAAGGTCCTTGGGTTATGTCAGGGAGGTCCATGGGTTATGCCGGGATAAAAGAAAAAGGTCCTTGGGTTATGCCAGGGAGGTCCACGGATTATGCCGGGATAAAAGAAAAATGGTCCTTGGGTTATACCAGGGAGGTCCACGGGTTATGCCGAGATAAAAGAAAAAAGGTTCTTGGGTTATGCAAGGGAGGTCCACGGGTTATGCCAGGATAAAAGAAAAAAGGTCCTTGGGTTATGACAGGGAGGTCCACGGGTTATGCCGAGATAAAAGAAAAAAGGTCCTTGGGTTATGCAAGGGAGGTCCACGGGTTATGCCAGGATAAAAGAAAAAGGTCCTTGGGTTATGCCAGGGAGGTCCACGGGTTATGCCGGGATAAAAGAAAAAAGGTCCTTGGGTTATGCCAGGGAGGTCCACGGGTTATGCCGGGATAAAAGAAAAAGGTCCTTGGGTTATGCCAGGGAGGTCCACGGGTTATGCCGGGATAAAAGAAAAGGTCCTTGGGTTATGCCAGGGAGGTCCACGGGTTATGCCGGGATAAAAGAAAAGGTCCTTCGGTTATGCCAGGGAGGTCCACGGGTTATGCCGAGATAAAAGAAAAAAGGTCCTTGGGTTATGCCAGCGAGGTCCACGGGTTATGCCAGGATAAAAGAAAAAAGGTCCTTGGGTTATGACAGGGAGGTCCACGGGTTATGCCGAGATAAAAGAAAAAAGGTCCTTGGGTTATGCAAGGGAGGTCCACGGGTTATGCCAGGATAAAAGAAAAAGGTCCTTGGGTTATGCTAGGGAGGTCCACGGGTTATGCCGGGATAAAAGAAAAGGTCCTTGGGTTATGCCAGGGAGGTCCACGGGTTATGCCGGGATAAAAGAAAAGGTCCTTGGGTTATGCCAGGGAGGTCCACGGGTTATGCCGGGATAAAAGAAAAGGTCTTTGGGTTATGCTAGAGAGGTCCACGGGTTATGCCGAGATAAAAGAAAAAAGGTCCTTGGGTTATGCCAGGGAGGTCCACGGTTTATGCCGGGATAAAAGAAAAAAGGTCCTTGGGTTATGCCAGGGAGGTCCACGGGTTATGCCGGGATAAAAGAAAAAGGTCCTTGGGTTATGCCAGGGAGGTCCACGGGTTATGACGGGATAAACGAAAAAGGTCCTTGGGTTATGCCAGGGAGGTCCACGGGTTATGCCGGGATAAACGAAAAAGGTCCTTGGGTTATGCCAGGGAGGTCCACGGGTTATGTCGGGATAAAAGAAAAATGGTCCTTGGGTTATACCATGGAGGTCCACGGGTTATGCTGAGATAAAAGAAAAAAGGTCCTTGGGTTATGCAAGGGAGGTCCACGGGTTATGCCAGGATAAAAGAAAAAAGGTCATTGGGTTATGACAGGGAGGTCCACGGGTTATGCCGAGATAAAAGAAAAAAGGTCCTTGGGTTATGCAAGGGAGGTCCACGGGTTATGCCAGGAGAAAGAAAAAGGTCCTTGGGTTATGCCAGGGAGGTCCACGGGTTATGCCGGGATAAAAGATAAAAGGTCCTTGGGTTATGCCAGGGAGGTCCACGGGTTATGCCGGGATAAAAGAAAAAGGTCCTTGGGTTATGCCAGAGAGGTCTACGGGTTATGCCGGGATAAAAGAAAAAAGGTCCTTGGGATATGCCAGGGAGGTCCACGGGTTATGCCAGGAAAAAAGAAAAAGGTCCTTGGGTTATGCTAGGGAGGTCCACAGGTTATGCCGGGATAAAAGAAAAGGTTCTTGGTTTATGCCAGGGAGGTCCACGGGTTATGCCGGGATAAAAGAAAAGGTCCTTCGGTTATGCTAGGGAGGTCCACGGGTTATGCCGAAATAAGAGAAAAAAGGTCCTTGGGTTATGTCAGGGAGGTCCACGGGATATGCCAGGAGAAAGAAAAAGGTCCTTGGGTTATGCCAGGGAGGTCCACAGGTTATGCCGTGATAAAAGAAAAAAGGTCCTTGGGTTATACCAGGGAGGTCCACGGGTTATGTCGGGATAAAAGAAAAAGGTCCTTGGGTTATGCCAGGGAGGTCCACGGGTTATGCCGGGATAAAAGAAAAAAGGTCCTTGGGTTATGCCGGGATAAAAGAAAAATGGTCCTTGGGTTATACCAGGGAGGTCCACGGGTTATGCCGAGATAAAAGAAAAAAGGTCCTTGGGTTATGCAAGGGAGGTCCACGGGTTATGCCAGGATAAAAGAAAAAAGGTCATTGGGTTATGACAGGGAGGTCCACGGGTTATGCCGAGATAAAAGAAAAAAGGTCCTTGGGTTATGCAAGGGAGGTCCACGGGTTATGCCAGGAGAAAGAAAAAGGTCCTTGGGTTATGCCAGGGAGGTCCACGGGTTATGCCGGGATAAAAGATAAAAGGTCCTTGGGTTATGCCAGGGAGGTCCACGGGTTATGCCGGGATAAAAGAAAAAGGTCCTTGGGTTATGCCAGAGAGGTCTACGGGTTATGCCGGGATAAAAGAAAAAAGGTCCTTGGGATATGCCAGGGAGGTCCACGGGTTATGCCAGGAAAAAAGAAAAAGGTCCTTGGGTTATGCTAGGGAGGTCCACAGGTTATGCCGGGATAAAAGAAAAGGTTCTTGGTTTATGCCAGGGAGGTCCACGGGTTATGCCGGGATAAAAGAAAAGGTCCTTCGGTTATGCCAGGGAGGTCCACGGGTTATGCCGAGATAAAAGAAAAAAGGTCCTTGGGTTATGCCAGGGAGGTCCACGGGTTATGCCAGGATAAAAGAAAAAAGGTCCTTGGGTTATGACAGGGAGGTCCACGGGTTATGCCGAGATAAAAGAAAAAAGGTCCTTGGGTTATGCAAGGGAGGTCCACGGGTTATGCCAGGATAAAAGAAAAAGGTCCTTGGGTTATGCTAGGGAGGTCCACGGGTTATGCCGGGATAAAAGAAAAGGTCCTTGGGTTATGCCAGGGAGGTCCACGGGTTATGCCGGGATAAAAGAAAAAGGTCCTTGGGTTATGCCAGGGAGGTCCACGGGTTATGCCGGGATAAAAGAAAAAGGTCCTTGGGTTATGCCAGGGAGGTCCACGGGTTATGCCGGGATAAAAGAAAAAGGTCCTTGGGTTATGCCAGGGAAGTCCACGGGTTATACCGAGATAAAAGAAAAAAGGTCCTTGGGTTATGCCAGGGAGGTCCACGGGTTATGCCGGGATAAAAGATAAAAGGCCCTTGGGTTATGCCAGGGAGGTCCACGGGTTATGCCGGGATAAAAGAAAAGGTCCTTCAGTTATGCCAGGGAGGTCCACGGGTTATGCCGAGATAAGAGAAAAAAGGTCCTTGGGTTATGTCAGGGAGGTCCACGGGTTATGCCAGGATAAAAGAAAAAAGGTCCTTGGGTTATGACAGGGAGGTCCACGGGTTATGCCGAGATAAAAGAAAAAAGGTCCTTGGGTTATGCAAGGGAGGTCCACGGGTTATGCCAGGATAAAAGAAAAAGGTCCTTGGGTTATGCTAGGGAGGTCCACGGGTTATGCCGGGATAAAAGAAAAGGTCCTTGGGTTATGCCAGGGAGGTCCACGGGTTATGCCGGGATAAAAGAAAAAGGTCCTTGGGTTATGACAGGGAGGTCCACGGGTTATGCCGAGATAAAAGAAAAAAGGTCTTTGGGTTATGCAAGGGAGGTCCACGGGTTATGCCAGGAGAAAGAAAAAGGTCCTTGGGTTATGCCAGGGAGGTCCACAGGTTATGCCGTGATAAAAGAAAAAAGGTACTTGGGTTATGCCAGGGAGGTCCACGGGTTATGTCGGGATAAAAGAAAAAGGTCCTTGGGTTATGCCACGGAGGTCCACGGGTTATGCCGGGATAAAAGAAAAAAGGTCCTTGGGTTATGCCGGGATAATAGAAAAATGGTCCTTGGGTTATACCAGGGAGGTCCACGGGTTATGCCGAGATAAGAGAAAAAAGGTCCTTGGGTTATGTCAGGGAGGTCCACGGGTTATGCTAGGATAAAAGAAAAAAGGTCCTTGGGTTATGACAGGGAGGTCCACGGGTTATGCCGAGATAAAAGAAAAAAGGTCCTTGGGTTATGCAAAGGAGGTCCACGGGTTATGCCAGGATAAAAGAAAAAAGTCCTTGGGTTATGCTAGGGAGGTCCACGGGTTATGCCGGGATAAAAAAAAAGGTCCTTGGGTTATGCCAGGGAGGACACGGGTTATGCCGGGATAAAAGATAAAAGGCCCTTGGGTTATGCCAGGGAGGTCCACGGGTTATGCCGGGATAAAAGAAAAAGGTCCTTGGGTTATGCCAGGGAGGTCTACGGGTTATGCCAGGAGAAAGAAAAAGGTCCTTGGGTTATGCCAGGGAGGTCCACAGGTTATGCCGTGATAAAAGAAAAAAGGTCCTTGGGTTATGCCAGGGAGGTCCACGGGTTATGTCGGGATAAAAGAAAAAGGTCCTTGGGTTATGCCAAGGAGGTCCACGGGTTATGCCGGGATAAAAGAAAAAAGGTCCTTGGGTTATGCCGGGATAAAATAAAAATGGTCCTTGGGTTATACCAGGGAGGTCCACGGGTTATGCCGAGATAAAAGAAAAAAGGTCCTTGGGTTATGCAAGGGAGGTTCACGGGTTATGCCAGGATAAAAGAAAAAAGGTCATTGGGTTATGACAGGGAGGTCCAGGGGTTATGCCGAGATAAAAGAAAAAAGGTCCTTTGGTTATGCAAGGGAGGTCCACGGGTTATACCAGGAGAAAGAAAAAGGTCCTTGGGTTATGCCAGGGAGGTCCACGGGTTATGCCGGGATAAAAGATAAAAGGTCCTTGGGTTATGCCAGGGAGGTCCACGGGTTATGCCGGGATAAAAGAAAAAGGTCCTTGGGTTATGCCAGGGAGGTCTACGGGTTATGCCGGGATAAAAGAAAAAAGGTCCTTGGGATATGCTAGGGAGGTCCACGGGTTATGCCAGGAAAAAAGAAAAAGGTCCTTGGGTTATGCTTGGGAGGTCCACGAGTTATGCCGTGTTAAAAGAAAAGGTTCTTGGTTTATGCCAGGGAGGTCCACGGGTTATGCCGGGATAAAAGAAAAGGTCCTTCGGTTATGCTAGGGAGGTCCACGGGTTATGCCGAGATAAGAGAAAAAAGGTCCTTGGGTTATGTCAGGGAGGTCCACGGGTTATGCCAGGATAAAAGAAAAAAGGTCCTTGGGTTATGACAGGGAGGTCCACGGGTTATGCCGAGATAAAAGAAAAAGGTCCTTGGGTTATGCAAAGGAGGTCCACGGGTTATGCCAGGATAAAAGAAAAAGGTCCTTGGGTTATGCTAGGGAGGTCCACGGGTTATGCCGGGATAAAAGAAAAGGTCCTTGGGTTATGCCAGGGTGGTCCACGGGTTATGCCGGGATAAAAGAAAAAGGTCCTTGGGTTATGCCAGGGTGGTCCACGGGTTATGCCGGGATAAAAGAAAAAGGTCCTTGGGTTATGCCAGGGAGGTCCACGGGTTGTGCCAGGATAAAAGAAAAAAGGTCATTGGGTTATGACAGGGAGGTCCACGGGTTATGCCGAGATAAAAGAAAGAAGGTCTTTGGGTTATGCAAGGGAGGTCCACGGGTTATGCCAGGAGAAAGAAAAAGGTCCTTGGGTTATGCCAGGGAGGTCCACAGGTTATGCCGTGATAAAAGAAAAAAGGTCTTTGGGTTATGCCAGGTAGGTCCACGGGTTATGTCGGGATAAAAGAAAAAGGTCCTTGGGTTATGCCAGGGAGGTCCACGGGTTATGCCGGGATAAAAGAAAAAAGGTCCTTGGGTTATGCCGGGATAAAAGAAAAATGGTCCTTGGGTTATACCAGGGAGGTCCACGGGTTATGCCGAGATAAAAGAAAAAAGGTCCTTGGGTTATGCAAGGGAGGTCCACGGGTTATGCCAGGATAAAAGAAAAAAGGTCATTGGGTTATGACAGGGAGGTCCAGGGGTTATGCCGAGATAAAAGAAAAAAGGTCCTTTGGTTATGCAAGGGAGGTCCACGGGTTATGCCAGGAGAAAGAAAAAGGTCCTTGGGTTATGCCAGGGAGGTCCACGGGTTATGCCGGGATAAAAGATAAAAGGTCCTTGGGTTATGCCAGGGAGGTCCACGGGTTATGCCGGGATAAAAGAAAAAGGTCCTTGGGTTATGCCAGGGAGGTCTACGGGTTATGCCGGGATAAAAGAAAAAAGGTCCTTGGGATATGCCAGGGAGGTCCACGGGTTATGCCAGGAAAAAGAAAAAGGTCCTTGGGTTATGCTAGGGAGGTCCACGAGTTATGCCGTGTTAAAAGAAAAGGTTCTTGGTTTATGCCAGGGAGGTCCACGGGTTATGCCGGGATAAAAGAAAAGGTCCTTCGGTTATGCTAGGGAGGTCCACGGGTTATGCCGGGATAAAAGAAAGAACGTCCTTGGGTTATGCCAAGGAGGTCCACGGGTTATGCCAGGATAAAAGAAAAAGGTCCTTGGGTTATGCTAGGGAGGTCCACGGGTTATGCCGGGATAAAAGAAAAGGTCCTTGGGTTATGCCAGGGAGGTCCACGGGTTATGCCGGGATAAAAGATAAAAGGCCCTTGGGTTATGCCAGGGAGGTCCACGGGTTATGCCGGGATAAAAGAAAAAGGTCCTTGGGTTATGCCAGGGAGGTCTACGGGTTATGCCAGGAGAAAGAAAAAGGTCCTTGGGTTATGCCAGGGAGGTCCACAGGTTATGCCGTGATAAAAGAAAAAAGGTCCTTGGGTTATGGCAGGGAGGTCCACGGGTTATGTCGGGATAAAAGAAAAAGGTCCTTGGGTTATGCCAAGGAGGTCCACGGGTTATGCCGGGATAAAAGAAAAAAGGTCCTTGGGTTATGCCGGGATAAAAGAAAAATGGTCCTTGGGTTATACTAGGGAGGTCCACGGGTTATGCCGAGATAAAAGAAAAAAGGTCCTTGGGTTATGCAAGGGAGGTCCACGGGTTATGCCAGGATAAAAGAAAAAAGGTCATTGGGTTATGACAGGGAGGTCCAGGGGTTATGCCGAGATAAAAGAAAAAAGGTCCTTTGGTTATGCAAGGGAGGTCCACGGGTTATGCCAGGAGAAAGAAAAAGGTCCTTGGGTTATGCCAGGGAGGTCCACGGGTTATGCCGGGATAAAAGATAAAAGGTCCTTGGGTTATGCCAGGGAGGTCCACGGGTTATGCCGGGATAAAAGAAAAAGGTCCTTGGGTTATGCCAGGGAGGTCTACGGGTTATGCCGGGATAAAAGAAAAAAGGTCCTTGGGATATGCCAGGGAGGTCCACGGGTTATGCCAGGAAAAAGAAAAAGGTCCTTGGGTTATGCTAGGGAGGTCCACGAGTTATGCCGTGTTAAAAGAAAAGGTTCTTGGTTTATGCCAGGGAGGTCCACGGGTTATGCCGGGATAAAAGAAAAGGTCCTTCGGTTATGCTAGGGAGGTCCACGGGTTATGCCGAGATAAGAGAAAAAAGGTCCTTGGGTTATGTCAGGGAGGTCCACGGGTTATGCCAGGATAAAAGAAAAAAGGTCCTTGGGTTATGACAGGGAGGTCCACGGGTTATGCCGAGATAAAAGAAAAAAGGTCCTTGGGTTATGCAAAGGAGGTCCACGGGTTATGCCAGGATAAAAGAAAAAGGTCCTTGGGTTATGCTAGGGAGGTCCACGGGTTATGCCGGGATAAAAGAAAAGGTCCTTGGGTTATGCCAGGGAGGTCCACGGGTTATGCCGGGATAAAAGAAAAAGGTCCTTGGGTTATGCCAGGGAGGTCCACGGGTTATGCCGGGATAAAAGAAAAAGGTCCTTGGGTTATGCCAGGGAGGTCCACGGGTTATGCCGGGATAAAAGAAAAAGGTCCTTGGGTTATGCCAGGGAGGTCCACGGGTTATGCCGGGATAAAAGAAAAATGGTCCTTAGGTTATACCAGGGAGGTCCACGGGTTATGCCGAGATAAAAGAAAAAAGGTCCTTGGGTTATGCAAGGGAGGTCCACGGGTTGTGCCAGGATAAAAGAAAAAAGGTCATTGGGTTATGACAGGGAGGTCCACGGGTTATGCCGAGATAAAAGAAAAAAGGTCTTTGGGTTATGCAAGGGAGGTCCACGGGTTATGCCAGGAGAAAGAAAAAGGTCCTTGGGTTATGCCAGGGAGGTCCACAGGTTATGCCGTGATAAAAGAAAAAAGGTCCTTGGGTTATACCAGGGAGGTCCACGGGTTATGTCGGGATAAAAGAAAAAGGTCCTTGGGTTATGCCAGGGAGGTCCACGGGTTATGCCGGGATAAAAGAAAAAAGGTCCTTGGGTTATGCCGGGATAAAAGAAAAATGGTCCTTGGGTTACACCAGGGAGGTCCACGGGTTATGCCGAGATAAAAGAAAAAAGGTCCTTGGGTTATGCAAGGGAGGTCCACGGGTTATGCCAGGATAAAAGAAAAAAGGTCATTGGGTTATGACAGGGAGGTCCACGGGTTATGCCGAGATAAAAGAAAAAAGGTCCTTTGTTTATACAAGGGAGGTCCACGGGTTATGCCAGGAGAAAGAAAAAGGTCCTTGGGTTATGCCAGGGAGGTCCACGGGTTATGCCGGGATAAAAGATAAAAGGTCCTTGGGTTATGCCAGGGAGGTCCACGGGTTATGCCGGGATAAAAGAAAAAGGTCCTTGGGTTATGCCAGGGAGGTCTACGGGTTATGCCGGGATAAAAGAAAAAAGGTCCTTGGGATATGCCAGGGAGGTCCACGGGTTATGCCAGGAAAAAAGAAAAAGGTCCTTGGGTTATGCTAGGGAGGTCCACGGGTTATGCCGGGATAAAAGAAAAGGTTCTTGGTTTATGCCAGGGAGGTCCACGGGTTATGCCGGGATAAAAGAAAAGGTCCTTCGGTTATGCCAGGGAGGTCCACGGGTTATGCCGAGATAAAAGAAAAAAGGTCCTTGGGTTATACCAGGGAGGTCCACGGGTTATGCCAGGATAAAAGAAAAAAGGTCCTTGGGTTATGACAGGGAGGTCCACGGGTTATGCCGAGATAAAAGAAAAACGGTCCTTGGGTTATGCAAGGGAGGTCCACGGGTTATGCCAGGATAAAAGAAAAAGGTCCTTGGGTTATGCTAGGGAGGTCCACGGGTTATGCCGGGATAAAAGAAAAGGTCCTTGGGTTATGCCAGGGAGGTCCACGGGTTATGCCGGGATAAAAGAAAAAGGTCCTTGGGTTATGCCAGGGAGGTCCACGGGTTATGCCGGGATAAAAGAAAAAGGTCCTTGGGTTATGTCAGGGAGGTCCACGGGTTATGCCGGGATAAAAGAAAAAGGTCCTTGGGTTATGCCAGGGAGGTCCACGGGTTATGCCGGGATAAAAGAAAAATGGTCCTTGGGTTATACCAGGGAAGTCCACGGGTTATACCGAGATAAAAGAAAAAAGGTCCTTGGGTTATGTAAGAGAGGTCCACGG
Source organism: Nicotiana sylvestris (assembly GCF_000393655.2). Taxonomy (NCBI): domain Eukaryota; kingdom Viridiplantae; phylum Streptophyta; class Magnoliopsida; order Solanales; family Solanaceae; genus Nicotiana; species Nicotiana sylvestris. The sequence goes on along the minus strand of NC_091060.1, from coordinate 46,645,465 downwards.
GTTATGCCAGGATAAAAGAAAAAAGGTCATTGGGTTATGACAGGGAGGTCCACGGGTTATGCCGAGATAAAAGAAAAAAGGTCTTTGGGTTATGCAAGGGAGGTCCACGGGTTATGCCAGGAGAAAGAAAAAGGTCCTTAGGTTATGCCAGGGAGGTCCACGGGTTATGTCGGGATAAAAGAAAAAGGTCCTTGGGTTATGCCAGGGAGGTCCACGGGTTATGTCGGGATAAAAGAAAAAAGGTCTTTGGGTTATGCAAGGGAGGTCCACGGGTTATGCCAGGAGAAAGAAAAAGGTCCTTGGGTTATGCCAGGGAGGTCCACGGGTTATGTCGGGATAAAAGAAAAAGGTCCTTGGGTTATGCCAGGGAGGTCCACGGGTTATGTCGGGATAAAAGAAAAAAGGTCCTTGGGTTATGCCAGGGAGGTCCACGGGTTGTGCCAGGAAAAAAGAAAAAGGTCCTTGGGTTATGATAGGGAGGTCCACGGGTTATGCCGGGATAAAAGAAAAGGTTCTTGGTTTATGCCAGGGAGGTCCACGGGTTATGCCGGGATAAAAGAAAAGGTCCTTCGGTTATGCCAGGGAGGTCCACGGGTTATGCCGAGATAAAAGAAAAAAGGTCCTTGGGTTATGCCAGGGAGGTCCACGGGTTATGCCAGGATAAAAGAAAAAAGGTCCTTGGGGTATGACAGGGAGGTCCACGGGTTATGCCGAGATAAAAGAAAAAAGGTCCTTGGGTTATGCAAGGGAGGTCCACGGGTTATGCCAGGATAAAAGAAAAAGGTCCTTGGGTTATGCTAGGGAGGTCCACGGGTTATGCCGGGATAAAAGAAAAGGTCCTTGGGTTATGCCAGGGAGGTCCACGGGTTTTGCCGGGATAAAAGAAAAGATCCTTGGGTTATGCCAGGGAGGTCCACGGGTTATGCCGACATAAAAGAAAAGGTCTTTGGGTTATGCTAGAGAGGTCCATGGGTTATGTCGAGATAAAAGAAAAAAGGTCCTTGGGTTATGCCAGCGAGGTCCACGTGTTATGCCGGGATAAAAGAAAAAAGGTTCTTGGGTTATGCCAGGGAGGTCCACGGGTTATGACGGGATAAAAGAAAAAGGTCCTTGGGTTATGCCAGGGAGGTCCACGGGTTATGTCGGGATAAAAGAAAAAGGTCCTTGGGTTATGCCAGGGAGATCCACGGGTTATGCCTGGATAAAACAAAAAAAGGTTCTTGGGTTATGCTAGGGAGGTCCACGGGTTATGCCGGGATAAAAGAAAAAGGTCCTTGGGTTATGTCAGGAAGTTCCACGGGTTATGTCGGGATAAAAGAAAAAGGTCCTTAGATTATGCCGGGATAAAAGAAAAAAGGTCCTTGGATTATGCCAGGGAGGTCCACGGGTTATGCCGGGATAAAAGAAAAAGGTCCTTGGGTTATGCCAGGGAGGTCCACGGGTTATGCCGGGATAAAAGAAAAAGGTCCTTGGGTTATGCCAGGGAGGTCCACGGGTTATGCCGGGATAAAAGAAAAAAGGTCCTTGGGTTATGCCAGGGAGGTCCACGGGTTATGCCGGAAAAAAAGAAAAAGGTCCTTGGGTTATGCCAGGGAGGTCCACGGGTTATGCCAGGATAAAAGAAAAAGTTCTTGGTTTATGCCAGGGAGGTCCACGGGTTATGCCGGGATAAAAGAAAAGGTCCTTCGGTTATGCCAGGGAGGTCCACTGGTTATGCCGAGATAAAAGAAAAAAGGTCCTTGGGTTATGCCAGGGAGGTCAACGGGTTATGCCAGGATAAAAGAAAAAAGGTTCTTGGGTTATGACAGGGAGGTCCACGGGTTATGCCGAGATAAAAGAAAAAAGGTCCTTAGGTTATGCAAGGGAGGTCCACGGGTTATGCCAGGATAAAAGAAAAAGGTCCTTGGATTATACCAGGGAGGTCCACGGGTTATGCCGGGATAAAAGAAAAGGTCCTTGGGTTATGCAAGGGAGGTCCACGGGTTATGACGGGATAAAATAAAAGGTCTTTGGGTTATGCTAGAGAGGTCCACGGGTTATGCCGAGATAAAAGAAAAAAGGTCCTTGGGTTATGCCAGGAGGTCCACGGGTTATGCCGGGATAAAAGAAAAAAGTTCCTTGGGTTATGCCGGGAAAAAAGAAAAAGCTCCTTGGGTTATGCCAGGGACGTCCACGGGTTATGCCGGGATAAAAGAAAAATGGTCCTTGGGTTATAACAGGGAGGTCTACGGGTTATGCCGGGATAAAAGAAAAGGATCCTTGGGTTATGCCAGGGAGGTCCACGGGTTATGCCAGGGAGGTCCACGGGTTATGCCGGGATAAAAGAAAAAATGTCCTTGGGTTATGCCAGGGAGGTCCACGGGTTATGCCGGGATAAAAGAAAAAAGGTCCTTGGGTTATGGCAGCGAGGTTCACGGGTTATGCCGGGATAAAACAAAAAAAGGTCCTTGGGTTATGCCAGGGAGGTCCACGGGTCCACGGGTTATGCCGGGATAAAAGAAAAAGGTCCTTAGGTTATGCCGGGATAAAAGAAAAAAGGTCCTTGGGTTATGCCAGGGAGGTCCACGGGTTATGCCGGGATAAAAGAAAAAAGGTCCTTGGGTTATGCTAGGGAGGTCCATGGGTTATGCCGGGATAAAATAAAAAGGTCCTTGGGTTATGTCAGGGAGGTCCATGGGTTATGTCGGGATAAAAGAAAAGGTCCTTGTATTATGCCAGAAAGGTCCACGGGTTATGCCGAGATAAAAGAAAAAAGGTCCTTGGGTTATGCTAGGGAGGTCCACGGGTTATGTCGGGATAAAAGAAAAAGGTCCTTGGGTTATGCAGTGAGGTCCACGGGATATGCCGAGATAAAAGAAAAAGGTCCTTGGGTTATGCCAGGGAGGTCCACGGGTTATGCCTGGATAAAACAAAAAAAGGTTCTTGGGTTATGCTAGGGAGGTCCACGGGTTATGCCGGGATAAAAGAAAAAGGTCCTTGGGTTATGTCAGGAAGTTCCACGGGTTATGTCGGGATAAAAGAAAAAGGTCCTTAGATTATGCCGGGATAAAAGAAAAAAGGTCCTTGGATTATGCCAGGGAGGTCCACGGGTTATGCCGGGATAAAAGAAAAAAGGTCCTTGGGTTATGCCAGGGAGGTCCACGGGTTATGCCGGGATAAAAGAAAAAGGTCCTTGGGTTATGCCAGGGAGGTCCACGGGTTATGCCGGGATAAAAGAAAAAAGGTCCTTGGGTTATGCCAGGGAGGTCCACGGGTTATGCCTGGATAAAACAAAAAAAGGTTCTTGGGTTATGCTAGGGAGGTCCACGGGTTATGCCTGGATAAAACAAAAAAAGGTTCTTGGGTTATGCTAGGGAGGTCCACGGGTTATGCCGGGATAAAAGAAAAAGGTCCTTGGGTTATGTCAGGAAGTTCCACGGGTTATGTCGGGATAAAAGAAAAAGGTCCTTAGATTATGCCGGGATAAAAGAAAAAAGGTCCTTGGATTATGCCAGGGAGGTCCACGGGTTATGCCGGGATAAAAGAAAAAAGTTCCTTGGGTTATGCCAGGGAGGTCCACGGGTTATGCCGGGATAAAAGAAAAAGGTCCTTGGGTTATGCCAGGGAGGTCCACGGGTTATGCCGGGATAAAAGAAAAAAGGTCCTTGGGTTATGCCAGGGAGGTCCACGGGTTATGTCGGGATAAAAGAAAAAGGTCCTTGGGTTATGCCAGGGAGGTCCACGGGTTATGCCTGGATAAAACAAAAAAAGGTTCTTGGGTTATGCTAGGGAGGTCCACGGGTTATGCCGGGATAAAAGAAAAAGGTCCTTGGGTTATGTCAGGAAGTTCCACGGGTTATGTCGGGATAAAAGAAAAAGGTCCTTAGATTATGCCGGGATAAAAGAAAAAAGGTCCTTGGATTATGCCAGGGAGGTCCACGGGTTATGCCGGGATAAAAGAAAAAAGGTCCTTGGGTTATGCCAGGGAGGTCCACGGGTTATGCCGGGATAAAAGAAAAAGGTCCTTGGGTTATGCCAGGGAGGTCCACGGGTTATGCCGGGATAAAAGAAAAAAGGTCCTTGGGTTATGCCAGGGAGGTCCACGGGTTATGCCGGAAAAAAAGAAAAAGGTCCTTGGGTTATGCCAGGGAGGTCCACGGGTTATGCCAGGATAAAAGAAAAAGTTCTTGGTTTATGCCAGGGAGGTCCACGGGTTATGCCGGGATAAAAGAAAAGGTCCTTCGGTTATGCCAGAGAGGTCCACTGGTTATGCCGAGATAAAAGAAAAAAGGTCCTTGGGTTATGCCAGGGAGGTCAACGGGTTATGCCAGGATAAAAGAAAAAAGGTTCTTGGGTTATGACAGGGAGGTCCACGGGTTATGCCGAGATAAAAGAAAAAAGGTCCTTAGGTTATGCAAGGGAGGTCCACGGGTTATGCCAGGATAAAAGAAAAAGGTCCTTGGATTATACCAGGGAGGTCCACGGGTTATGCCGGGATAAAAGAAAAGGTCCTTGGGTTATGCAAGGGAGGTCCACGGGTTATGACGGGATAAAATAAAAGGTCTTTGGGTTATGCTAGAGAGGTCCACGGGTTATGCCGAGATAAAAGAAAAAAGGTCCTTGGGTTATGCCAGGAGGTCCACGGGTTATGCCGGGATAAAAGAAAAAAGGTCCTTGGGTTATGCCGGGAAAAAAGAAAAAGCTCCTTGGGTTATGCCAGGGACGTCCACGGGTTATGCCGGGATAAAAGAAAAATGGTCCTTGGGTTATAACAGGGAGGTCTACGGGTTATGCCGGGATAAAAGAAAAGGATCCTTGGGTTATGCCAGGGAGGTCCACGGGTTATGCCAGGGAGGTCCACGGGTTATGCCGGGATAAAAGAAAAAATGTCCTTGGGTTATGCCAGGGAGGTCCACGGGTTATGCCGGGATAAAAGAAAAAAGGTCCTTGGGTTATGGCAGCGAGGTTCACGGGTTATGCCGGGATAAAACAAAAAAAGGTCCTTGGGTTATGCCAGGGAGGTCCACGGGTCCACGGGTTATGCCGGGATAAAAGAAAAAGGTCCTTAGGTTATGCCGGGATAAAAGAAAAAAGGTCCTTGGGTTATGCCAGGGAGGTCCACGGGTTATGCCGGGATAAAAGAAAAAGGTCCTTGGGTTATGCTAGGGAGGTCCATGGGTTATGCCGGGATAAAATAAAAAGGTCCTTGGGTTATGTCAGGGAGGTCCATGGGTTATGTCGGGATAAAAGAAAAGGTCCTTGTATTATGCCAGAAAGGTCCACGGGTTATGCCGAGATAAAAGAAAAAAGGTCCTTGGGTTATGCTAGGGAGGTCCACGGGTTATGTCGGGATAAAAGAAAAAGGTCCTTGGGTTATGCAGTGAGGTCCACGGGATATGCCGAGATAAAAGAAAAAAGGTCCTTGGGTTATGTCAGGGAGGTCCACGGGTTATGTCGGGATACAAGAAAAAGGTCCTTGGGTTATGCAGGGAGGTCCACGGGTTATGCCGGGATAAAAGAAAAGGTCTTTGGGTTATGCCAGGGAGGTCCACGGGTTATGCCGGGATAAAAGAAAAAGGTTCTTGGGTTATGCAGCGAGGTCCACGGGTTATGCCGAGATAAAAGAAAAGGTCTTTGGGTTATGCAGGGAGGTCCACGGGTTATGCCGGGATAAAAGGAAAAAGGTCCTTGGGTTATTACAGGGAGGTCCACGGGTTATGCCGGGATAAAAGGAAAAAGGTCCTTGGATTATGCCAGGGAGGTCCACGGGTTATGCCGGGATAAAAGAAAAATGGTCTTTGGGTTATGCCAGGGAGGTCCACGGGTTATGTCGGGATAAAAGAAAAATGTCCTTGGGTTATGCCAGGGAGGTCCACGGGTTATGCCGGGATAAAAGAAAAAAAGGTACTTGGGTTATGCCAAGGAGGTCCACGGGTTATGCCGGGATAAAAGAAAAAAGGTCCTTGGGTTATGCCAGGGAGGTCCACGGGTTATGCCAGGATTAAAAAAAAGGTCCTTGGGTTATGCTTAGGAGGTCCACGGGTTATGCCGGGATAAAAGAAAAAGGTTCTTGGTTTATGCCAGAGAGGTCCACGGGTTATGCCGAGATAAAAGAAAAAAGATCCTTGGGTTATTCCAGGGAGGTCCACGGGTTATGCCGGGATAAAAGAAAAAGGTCCTTGGGTTATGCAGGGAGGTCCACGGGTTATGCCGGGATAAAAGAAAAAATGTCCTTGGGTTATGCCAGAGAGGTCCACGGGTCATGCCGGGATAAAAGAAAAAGGTCCTTGGGTTATGCTAGGGAGGTCCACGAGTTATGCCGTGTTAAAAGAAAAGGTTCTTGGTTTATGCCAGGGAGGTCCACGGGTTATGCCGGGATAAAACAAAAAAAGGTCCTTGGGTTATGCCAGGGAGGTCCACGGGTCCACGGGTTATGCCGGGATAAAAGAAAAAGGTCCTTAGGTTATGCCGGGATAAAAAGAAAAAAGGTCCTTGGGTTATGCCAGGGAGGTCCACGGGTTATGCCGGGATAAAAGAAAAAAGGTCCTTGGGTTATGCTAGGGAGGTCCATGGGTTATGCCGGGATAAAATAAAAAGGTTCTTGGGTTATGTCAGGGAGGTCCATGGGTTATGTCGGGATAAAAGAAAAGGTCCTTGTATTATGCCAGAAAGGTCCACGGGTTATGCCGAGATAAAAGAAAAAAGGTATTGGGTTATGCTAGGGAGGTCCACGGGTTATGTCGGGATAAAAGAAAAAGGTCCTTGGGTTATGCAGGGAGGTCCACGGGATATGCCGAGATAAAAGAAAAAAGGTCCTTGGGTTATGTCAGGGAGGTCCACGGGTTATGTCGGGATAAAAGAAAAAGGTCCTTGGGTTATGTAGGGAGGTCCACGGGTTATGCCGGGATAAAAGAAAAGGTCTTTGGGTTATGCAGGGAGGTCCACGGGTTATGCCGGGATAAAAGGAAAAAGGTCTTTGGGTTATGCCAGGGAGGTCCACGGGTTATGCCGGGATAAAAGAAAAATGTCCTTGGGTTATGCAGCGAGGTCCACGGGTTATGCCGAGATAAAAGAAAAGGTCTTTGGGTTATGCAGGGAGGTCCACGGGTTATGCCGGGATAAAAGGAAAAAGGTCCTTGGGTTATGCCAGGGAGGTCCACGGGTTATGCCGGGATAAAAGGAAAAAGGTCCTTGGATTATGCCAGGGAGGTCCACGGGTTATGCCGGGATAAAAGAAAAATGGTCTTTGGGTTATGCCAGGGAGGTCCACGGGTTATGTCGGGATAAAAGAAAAAGGTCCTTGGGTTATGCCAGGGAGGTCCACGGGTTATGCCGGGATAAAAGAAAAAAAGGTACTTGGTTTATGCCAGAGAGGTCCACGGGTTATGCCGAGATAAAAGAAAAAAGATCCTTGGTTTATTCCAGGTAGGTCCACGGGTTATGCCGGGATAAAAGAAAAAGGTCCTTGGGTTATGCCAGAGAGGTCCACGGGTCATGCCGGGATAAAAGAAAAAGGTCCTTGGGTTATGCTAGGGAGGTCCACAAGTTATGCCGTGTTAAAAGAAAAGGTTCTTGGTTTATGCCAGGGAGGTCCACGGGTTATGCCGGGATAAAACAAAAAAAGGTCCTTGGGTTATGCCAGGGAGGTCCACGGGTTATGCCGGGATAAAAGAAAAATGGTCTTTGGGTTATGCCAGGGAGGTCCACGGGTTATGCCGGGATAAAAGGAAAAAGGTCTTTGGGTTATGCCAGGGAGGTCCACGGGTTATGCCGGGATAAAAGAAAAATGTCCTTGGGTTATGCAGCGAGGTCCACGGGTTATGCCGAGATAAAAGAAAAGGTCTTTGGGTTATGCAGGGAGGTCCACGGGTTATGCCGGGATAAAAGGAAAAAGGTCCTTGGGTTATGCCAGGGAGGTCCACGGGTTATGCCGGGATAAAAGGAAAAAGGTCCTTGGATTATGCCAGGGAGGTCCACGGGTTATGCCGGGATAAAAGAAAAATGGTCTTTGGGTTATGCCAGGGAGGTCCACGGGTTATGTCGGGATAAAAGAAAAAGGTCCTTGGGTTATGCCAGGGAGGTCCACGGGTTATGCCGGGATAAAAGAAAAAAGGTACTTGGTTTATGCCAGAGAGGTCCACGGGTTATGCCGAGATAAAAGAAAAAAGATCCTTGGGTTATTCCAGGGAGGTCCACGGGTTATGCCGGGATAAAAGAAAAAGGTCCTTGGGTTATGCAGGGAGGTCCACGGGTTATGCCGGGATAAAAGAAAAAATGTCCTTGGGTTATGCCAGAGAGGTCCACGGGTCATGCCGGGATAAAAGAAAAAGGTCCTTAAGTTATGCTAGGGAGGTCCACGAGTTATGCCGTGTTAAAAGAAAAGGTTCTTGGTTTATGCCAGGGAGGTCCACGGGTTATGCCGGGATAAAACAAAAAAAGGTCCTTGGGTTATGCCAGGGAGGTCCACGGGTCCACGGGTTATGCCGGGATAAAAGAAAAAGGTCCTTAGGTTATGCCGGGATAAAAGAAAAAAGGTCCTTGGGTTATGCCAGGGAGGTCCACGGGTTATGCCGGGATAAAAGAAAAAAGGTCCTTGGGTTATGCTAGGGAGGTCCATGGGTTATGCCGGGATAAAATAAAAAGGTCCTTGGGTTATGTCAGGGAGGTCCATGGGTTATGTCGGGATAAAAGAAAAGGTCCTTGTATTATGCCAGAAAGGTCCACGGGTTATGCCGAGATAAAAGAAAAAAGGTCCTTGGGTTATGCTAGGGAGGTCCACGGGTTATGTCGGGATAAAAGAAAAAGGTCCTTGGGTTATGCAGGGAGGTCCACGGGATATGCCGAGATAAAAGAAAAAAGGTCCTTGGGTTATGTCAGGGAGGTCCACGGGTTATGTCGGGATACAAGAAAAAGGTCCTTGGGTTATGCAGGGAGGTCCACGGGATATGCCGAGATAAACGAAAAAAAGTCCTTGGGTTATGTCAGGGAGGTCCACGGGTTATGTCGGGATAAAAGAAAAAAGTCCTTGGGTTATGTAGGGAGGTCCACGGGTTATGCCGGGATAAAAGAAAAGGTCTTTGGGTTATGCAGGGAGGTCCACGGGTTATGCCGGGATAAAAGGAAAAAGGTCCTTGGGTTATGCCAGGGAGGTCCACGGGTTACGCCGGGATAAAAGAAAAAGGTCCTTGGGTTATGCAGCGAGGTCCACGGGTTATGCCGAGATAAAAGAAAAGGTCTTTGGGTTATGCAGGGAGGTCCACGGGTTATGCCGGGATAAAAGGAAAAAGGTCCTTGGGTTATGCCAGGGAGGTCCACGGGTTATGCCGGGATAAAAGGAAAAAGGTCCTTGGATTATGCCAGGGAGGTCCACGGGTTATGCCGGGATAAAAGAAAAATGGTCTTTGGGTTATGCCAGGGAGGTCCACGGGTTATGTCGGGATAAAAGAAAAAGGTCCTTGGGTTATGCCAGGGAGGTCCACGGGTTATGCCGGGATAAAAGAAAAAAAGGTACTTGGTTTATGCCAGAGAGGTCCACGGGTTATGCCGAGATAAAAGAAAAAAGATCCTTGGGTTATTCCAGGGAGGTCCACGGGTTATGCCGGGATAAAAGAAAAAGGTCCTTGGGTTATGCAGGGAGGTCCACGGGTTATGCCGGGATAAAAGAAAAAATGTCCTTGGGTTATGCCAGAGAGGTCCACGGGTCATGCCGGGATAAAAGAAAAAGGTCCTTGGGTTATGCTAGGGAGGTCCACGAGTTATGCCGTGTTAAAAGAAAAGGTTCTTGGTTTATGCCAGGGAGGTCCACGGGTTATGCCGGGATAAAACAAAAAAAGGTCCTTGGGTTATGCCATGGAGGTCCACGGGTCCACGGGTTATGCCGGGATAAAAGAAAAAGGTCCTTAGGTTATGCCGGGATAAAAGAAAAAAGGTCCTTGGGTTATGCCAGGGAGGTCCACGGGTTATGCCGGGATAAAAGAAAAAAGGTCCTTGGGTTATGCTAGGGAGGTCCATGGGTTATGCCGGGATAAAAGAAAAAGGTCCTTGGGTTATGCAGGGAGGTCCACGGGATATGCCGAGATAAAAGAAAAAAGGTCCTTGGGTTATGTCAGGGAGGTCCACGGGTTATGTCGGGATAAAAGAAAAAGGTCCTTGGGTTATGTAGGGAGGTCCACGGGTTATGCCGGGATAAAAGAAAAGGTCTTTGGGTTATGCAGGGAGGTCCACGGGTTATGCCGGGATAAAAGGAAAAAGGTCCTTGGGTTATGCCAGGGAGGTCCACGGGTTATGCCGGGATAAAAGAAAAAGGTCCTTGGGTTATGCAGCGAGGTCCACGGGTTATGCCGAGATAAAAGAAAAGGTCTTTGGGTTATGCAGGGAGGTCCACGGGTTATGCCGGGATAAAAGGAAAAAGGTCCTTGGGTTATGCCAGGGAGGTCCACGGGTTATGCCGGGATAAAAGGAAAAAGGTCCTTGGATTATGCCAGGGAGGTCCACGGGTTATGCCGGGATAAAAGAAAAATGGTCTTTGGGTTATGCCAGGGAGGTCCACGGGTTATGTCGGGATAAAAGAAAAAGGTCCTTGGGTTATGCCAGGGAGGTCCACGGGTTATGCCGGGATAAAAGAAAAAAAGGTACTTGGTTTATGCCAGAGAGGTCCACGGGTTATGCCGAGATAAAAGAAAAAAGATCCTTGGGTTATTCCAGGGAGGTCCACGGGTTATGCCGGGATAAAAGAAAAAGGTCCTTGGGTTATGCAGGGAGGTCCACGGGTTATGCCGGGATAAAAGAAAAAATGTCCTTGGGTTATGCCAGAGAGGTCCACGGGTCATGCCGGGATAAAAGAAAAAGGTCCTTGGGTTATGCTAGGGAGGTCCACGAGTTATGCCGTGTTAAAAGAAAAGGTTCTTGGTTTATGCCAGGGAGGTCCACGGGTTATGCCGGGATAAAACAAAAAAAGGTCCTTGGGTTATGCCAGGGAGGTCCACGGGTCCACGGGTTATGCCGGGATAAAAGAAAAAGGTCCTTAGGTTATGCCGGGATAAAAGAAAAAAGGTCCTTGGGTTATGCCAGGGAGGTCCACGGGTTATGCCGGGATAAAAGAAAAAAGGTCCTTGGGTTATGCTAGGGAGGTCCATGGGTTATGCCGGGATAAAATAAAAAGGTCCTTGGGTTATGTCAGGGAGGTCCATGGGTTATGTCAGGATAAAAGAAAAGGTCCTTGAATTATGCCAGAAAGGTCCACGGGTTATGCCGAGATAAAAGAAAAAAGGTCCTTGGGTTATGCTAGGGAGGTCCACGGGTTATGTCGGGATAAAAGAAAAAGGTCCTTGGGTTATGCAGGGAGGACCACGGGATATGCCGAGATAAAAGAAAAAAGGTCCTTGGGTTATGTCAGGGAGGTCCACGGGTTATGTCGGGATAAAAGAAAAAGGTCCTTGGGTTATGTAGGGAGGTCCACGGGTTATGCCGGGATAAAAGAAAAGGTCTTTGGGTTATGCAGGGAGGTCCACGGGTTATGCCGGGATAAAAGGAAAAAGGTCCTTGGGTTATGCCAGGGAGGTCCACGGGTTATGCCGGGATAAAAGAAAAAGGTCCTTGGGTTATGCAGCGAGGTCCACGGGTTATGCCGAGATAAAAGAAAAGTTCTTTGGGTTATGCAGGGAGGTCCACGGGTTATGCCGGGACAAAAGGAAAAAGGTCTTTGGGTTATGCCAGGGAGGTCCACGGGTTATGCCGGGATAAAAGGAAAAAGGTCCTTGGATTATGCCAGGGAGGTCCACGGGTTATGCCGGGATAAAAGAAAAATGGTCTTTGGGTTATGCCAGGGAGGTCCACGGGTTATGTCGGGATAAAAGAAAAAGGTCCTTGGGTTATGCCAGGGAGGTCCATGGGTTATGCCAGGATTAAAAAAAAGGTCCTTGGGTTATGCTTTGGAGGTCCACGGGTTATGCCGGGATAAAAGAAAAAGGTTCTTGGTTTATGCCAGAGAGGTCCACGGGTTATACCGAGATAAAAGAAAAAAGATCCTTGGGTTATGCCAGGGAGGTCCACGGGTTATGCCGGGATAAAAGAAAAAGGTCCTTGGGTTATGCAGGGAGGTCCACGGGTTATGCCGGGATAAAAGAAAAAATGTCCTTGGGTTATGCCAGAGAGGTCCACGGGTTATGCCGGGATAAAAGAAGAAGGTCCTTGGGTTATGCTAGGGAGGTCCACGAGTTATGCCGTGTTAAAAGAAAAGGTTCTTGGTTTATGCCAGGGAGGTCCACGGGTTATGCCGGGATAAAAGTAAAGGTCTTTGGGTTATGCCAGGAAGGTCCACGGGTTATGCTGAGATAAAAGAAAAAAGGTACTTGGGTTATGCCACGGAGGTCCACTGGTTATGCCAGGATAAAAGAAAAAAGGTCCTTGGGTTATGCCAGGGAGGTCCACGGGTTATGCCGGGATAAAAGAAAAAACGTCCTTGGGTTATGCAAGGGAGGTCCACGGGTTATGCTAGGATAAAAGAAAAAGGTCCTTGGGTTAAGCCAGGGATGTCCACGGGTTATGCAGGGATAAAAGAAAAGGTCCTTGGGTTATGTCAAGGAGGTCCACGGGTTATGCCGGGATAAAAGAAAAGGTCTTTGGGTTATGCTAGAGAGGTCCACGGGTTATGCCGAGATAAAAGAAAAAAGGTCCTTGGGTTATGCTAGGGATGTCCACGGGTTATGCCGGGATAAAAGAAAAAAGGTCCTTGGGTTATGCTAGGGAGGTCCACGGATTATGCCGGGATAAAAGAAAAAGGTCCTTGGGTTATGCCAGGGAGGTCCACGGGTTATGCCTGGATAAAAGAAAAAGATCCTTAGGTTATGCCGGATAAAAGAAAAAAGGTCCTTGGGTTATGCCAGGGAGGTCCACGGGTTATGCCGGGATAAAAGAAAAAAGATCCTTGGGTTATGCCAGGGAGGTCCACGGGTTATGCCGTGATAAAAGTAAAGGTCTTTGGGTTATGCCAGGAAGGTCTACGGGTTATGCTGAGATAAAAGAAAAAAGGTACTTGGGTTATGCCAGGGAGGTCCACTGGTTATGCCAGGATAAAAGAAAAAAGGTCCTTGGGTTATGCCAGGGAGGTCCACGGGTTATGCCGGGATAAAAGGAAAAAGGTCCTTGGGTTATGCCAGGGAGGTCCACGGGTTATGCCGGGATAAAAGGAAAAAGGTCCTTGGATTATGCCAGGGAGGTCCACGGGTTATGCCGGGATAAAAGAAAAATGGTCTTTGGGTTATGCCAGGGAGGTCCACGGGTTATGTCGGGATAAAAGAAAAAGGTCTTTGGGTTATGCCAGGGAGGTCCACGGGTTATGCCGGGATAAAAGAAAAAAGGTTCTTGGGTTATGCCAGGGAGGTCCATGGGTTATGCCAGGATTAAAAAAAAGGTCCTTGGGTTATGCTTTGGAGGTCCACGGGTTATGCCGGGATAAAAGAAAAAGGTTCTTGGTTTATGCCAGAGAGGTCCACGGGTTATACCGAGATAAAAGAAAAAAGATCCTTGGGTTATGCCAGGGAGGTCCACGGGTTATGCCGGGATAAAAGAAAAAGGTCCTTGGGTTATGCAGGGAGGTCCACGGGTTATGCCGGGATAAAAGAAAAAATGTCCTTGGGTTATGCCAGAGAGGTCCACGGGTTATGCCGGGATAAAAGAAAAAGGTCCTTGGGTTATGCTAGGGAGGTCCACGAGTTATGCCGTGTTAAAAGAAAAGGTTCTTGGTTTATGCCAGGGAGGTCCACGGGTTATGCCGGGATAAAAGTAAAGGTCTTTGGGTTATGCCAGGAAGGTCCACGGGTTATGCTGAGATAAAAGAAAAAAGGTACTTGGGTTATGCCAGGGAGCTCCACTGGTTATGCCAGGATAAAAGAAAAAAGGTCTTTGGGTTATGCCAGGGATGTCCACGGGTTATGCCGGGATAAAAGAAAAAACGTCCTTGGGTTATGCAAGGGAGGTCCACGGGTTATGCTAGGATAAAAGAAAAAGGTCCTTGGGTTAAGCCAGGGAGGTCCACGGGTTATGCAGGGATAAAAGAAAAGGTCCTTGGGTTATGTCAAGGAGGTCCACGGGTTATGCCGGGATAAAAGAAAAGGTCTTTGGGTTATGCTAGAGAGGTCCACGGGTTATGCCGAGATAAAAGAAAAAAGGTCCTTGGGTTATGCTAGGGATGTCCACGGGTTATGCCGGGATAAAAGAAAAAAGGTCCTTGGGTTATGCTAGGGAGGTCCACGGATTATGCCGGGATAAAAGAAAAAGGTCCTTGGGTTATGCCAGGGAGGTCCACGGGTTATGCCTGGATAAAAGAAAAAGATCCTTAGGTTATGCCGGATAAAAGAAAAAAGGTCCTTGGGTTATGCCAGGGAGGTCCACGGGTTATGCCGGGATAAAAGAAAAAAGATCCTTGGGTTATGCCAGGGAGGTCCACGGGTTATGCCGGGATAAAAGAAACAGGTCATTGGGTTATGCCAGGGAGGTCCACGGGTTATGCCGGGATAAAAGAAAAAAGGTCCTTAGGTTATGCCAGGGAGGTCCACGGGTTATTCCAGGAAAAAAGAAAAAGGACCTTGGGTTATGCTAGGGAGGTCCACGGGTTATGCCGGGATAAAAGAAAAGGTTCTTGGTTTATACCAGGGAGGTCCACGGGTAATGCCGGGATAAAAGAAAAGGTCCTTCGGTTATGCCAGGGAGGTCCACGGGTTATGCCGAGATAAAAGAAAAAAGGTCCTTGGGTTATTTCAGGGAGGTCCACGGGTTATGCCAGGATAAAAGAAAAAAGGTCCTTGGGTTATGACAGGGAGGTCCACGGGTTATGCCGAGATAAAAGAAAAAAGGTCCTTGGGTTATGCAAGGGAGTTCCACGGGTTATGCCAGGATAAAAGAAAAAGGTCCTTGCGTTATGCAAGGGAGGTCCATGGGTTATGCCAGAATAAAAGAAAATGTCCTTGGGTTATGCCAGGGAGGTCCACGGGTTATGCCAGGATAAAAGAAAAGGTCCTTGGGTTATGCCAGGGTGGTCCACGGGTTATGCCGGGATAAAAGAAAAGGTCTTTGGGTTATGCTAGAGAGGTCCACGGGTTATGCCGAGATAAAAGAAAAAAGGTCCTTGGGTTATGCCAGGGAGGTCCACGGGTTATGCCGGGATAAAAGAAAAAAGGTCCTTGGGTTATGTCAGGGAGGTCCACGGGTTATGCCGGGATAAAAGAAGAAGGTCCTTGGGTTATGCTAGGGAGGTCCACGGGTTATGCCGGGATAAAAGAAAAAAGGTCCTTGGGTTATGCCAGGGAGGTCCACGGGTTATGCCGGGATAAAAGAAAAAAGGTCCTTGGGTTATGCCAGGGAGGTCCACGGGTTATGCCGGGATAAAAGAAAAAGGTCCTTGGGTTATGCCAGGGAGGTCCACGGGTTATGCCGGGATAAAAGAAAAAGGTCCTTAGGTTATGCCGGGATAAAAGAAAAAAGGTCCTTGGGTTATGCCAGGGAGGTCCACGGGTTATGCCGGGATAAAAGAAAAAAGGTCCTTGGATTATGCCAGGGAGGTCCACGGGTTATGCCGGGATAAAAGAAAAAGATCCTTGGGTTATGCCAGGGAGGTCCACGGGTTATGCCGGGATAAAAGAAAAAAGGTCCTTGGGTTATACCAGGAAAAAAGAAAAAGGTCCTTCGGTTATGCTAGGGAGGTCCACGGGTTATGCCGGGATAAAAGAAAAGGTTCTTGGTTTATGTCAGGGAGGTCCACGGGTTATGCCGGGATAAAAGAAAAGGTCCTTCGGTTATGCCAGGGAGGTCCACGGGTTATGCCGAGATAAAAGAAAAAAGGTCCTTGGGTTATGCCAGGGAGGTCCACGGGTTATGCCAGGATAAAAGAAAAAAGGTCCTTGGGTTATGACAGGGAGGTCCACGGGTTATGCCGAGATAAAAGAAAAAAGGTCCTTGGGTTATGCAAGGGAGGTCCACGGGTTATGCCAGGATAAAAGAAAAAGGTCCATGGGTTATGCTAGGGAGGTCCACGGGTTATGCCGGGATAAAAGAAAAGGTCCTTGGGTTATGCCAGGGAGGTCCACGGGTTATGCCGGGATAAAAGAAAAGGTCATTGGGTTATGCCAGGGAGGTCCACGGGTTATGCCGGGATAAAAGAAAAGGTCATTGGGTTATGCCAGGGAGGTCCACGGGTTATGCCGAGATAAAAGAAAAAAGGTCCTTGGGTTATGCTAGGGAGGTCCACGGGTTATGCCGGGATAAAAGAAAAAAGGTCCTTGGGTTATGCCACGGAGGTCCACAGGTTATGCCGGGATAAAAGAAAAAGGTCCTTGGGTTATGCCGGGGAGGTCCACGGTTTATGCCGGGATAAAAGAAAAGGTCCTTGGGTTATGCTAGAGAGGTCCACGGGTTATGCCGAGATAAAAGAAAAAAGGTCCTTTGATTATGCCATGGAGGTCCATGGGTTATGCCGGGATAAAAGAAAAAGGTCCTTGGGTTATGCCAGGGAGGTCCACGGGTTATGCCGGGATAAAAGAAAAGGTCCTTGGGTTATGCCAGCGAGGTCAACGGGTAATGTCGGGATAAAAGAAAAAGGTCCTTGGGTTATGCCAGGGAGGTCCACGGGTTATGCCGGGATAAAAGAAAAAAGGTCCTTGGGTTATGTCAGGGAGGTCCACCGGTTATGCCGGGATAAAAGAAAAAGGTCCTTGGGTTATGCTAGGGAGGTCCACGGGTTATGCCGGGATAAAAGAAAAAAGGTCCTTGGGTTATGCCACGGAGGTCCACAAGTTATGCCGGGATAAAAGAAAAAGGTCCTTGGGTTATGCCAGGGAGGTCCACGGGTTATGCCGGGATAAAAGAAAAGGTCCTTGGGTTATGCTAGAGAGGTCCACGGGTTATGCCGAGATAAAAGAAAAAAGGTCCTTGGGTGATGCCAGGGAGGTCCACAAGTTATGCCGGGATAAAAGAAAAAGGTCCTTGGGTTATGCCAGGGAGGTCCACGGGTTATGCCGGGATAAAAGAAAAGGTCCTTGGGTTATGCCAGCGAGGTCAACGGGTAATGTCGGGATAAAAGAAAAAGGTCCTTGGGTTATGCCAGGGAGGTCCACGGGTTATGCCGGGATAAAAGAAAAAAGGTCCTTGGGTTATGTCAGGGAGGTCCACCGGTTATGCCGGGATAAAAGAAAAAGGTCCTTGGGTTATGCTAGGGAGGTCCACGGGTTATGCCGGGATAAAAGAAAAAAGGTCCTTGGGTTATGCCACGGAGGTCCACAAGTTATGCCGGGATAAAAGAAAAAGGTCCTTGGGTTATGCCAGGGAGGTCCACGGGTTATGCCGGGATAAAAGAAAAGGTCCTTGGGTTATGCTAGAGAGGTCCACGGGTTATGCCGAGATAAAAGAAAAAAGGTCCTTTGATTATGCCAGGGAGGTCCATGGGTTATGCCGGGATAAAAGAAAAAGGTCCTTGGGTTATGCCAGGGAGGTCCACGGGTTATGCCGGGATAAAAGAAAAGGTCCTTGGGTTATGCCAGGGAGGTCAACGGGTAATGTCGGGATAAAAGAAAAAGGTCCTTAGGTTATGCCAGGGAGGTCCACGGGTTATGCCGGGATAAAAGAAAAAAGGTCCTTGGGTTATGTCAGGGAGGTCCACCGGTTATGCCGGGATAAAAGAAAAAGGTCCTTGGGTTATGCTTGGGAGGTCCACGAGTTATGCCGGGTTAAAAGAAAAGGTTATTGGTTTATGCCAGGGAGGTCCACGGGTTATGCCGGGATAAAAGAAAAGGTCTTTGGGTTATGCCCGGGAGGTCCACGGGTTATGCCAAGATAAAAGAAAAAAGGTACTTGGGTTATGCCAGGGAGGTCCATGGGTTATGCTAGGGAGGTCCCCGGGTTATGCCGGGATAATAGAAAAAAGGTCCTTGGGTTATGCCAGGGAGGTCCACGGGTTATGCGGGATAAAAGAAAAAAGGTTCTTGGGTTATGTCAGGGAGGTCCACGGGTTATGCCGGGATAAAAGAAAAAGGTCCTTGGGTTATGCCAGGGAGGTCCACGGGTTATGCCGGGATAAAAGAAAAGGTCCTTGGGTTATGCTAGGGAGGTCCACGGGTTATGCCGGGATAAAAGAAAAACGGTCCTTGGGTTACGCCAGGGAGGTCCACGGGTTATGCCGGGATAAAAGAGAAAGGTCTTTGGGTTATGCCAGGGAGGTCCACGGGTTATGCCGGCATAAAATAAAAAAGGTCCTTGGGTTATGCCAGGGAGGTCCACGGGTTATGCCGGGATAAAAGAAAAAGGTACTTGGGTTATGCCAGGGAGGTCCACGGGTTATGCCGGGATAAAAGAAAAGGTCATTGGGTTATGCCAGGGAGGTCCACGGGTTATGCCGAGATAAAAGAAAAAAGGTCCTTGTGTTATGCTAGGGAAGTCCACGGGTTATGCCGGGATAAAATAAAAAAGGTCCTTGGGTTATGCTAGGGAGGTCCACGGGTTATGCCGGGATAAAAGAAAAACGGTCCTTGGGTTACGCCAGGGAGGTCCACGGGTTATGCCGGGATAAAAGAGAAAGGTCTTTGGGTTATGCCAGGGAGGTCCACGGGTTATGCCGGCATAAAATAAAAAAGGTCCTTGGGTTATGCTAGGGAGGTCCACGGGTTATGCCGGGATAAAAGAAAAAGGTACTTGGGTTATGCCAGGGAGTTCCACGGGTTATGCCGGGATAAAAGAAAAGGTCATTGGGTTATGCCAGGGAGGTCCACGAGTTATGCCGAGATAAAAGAAAAAAGGTCCTTGGGTTATGCCACGGAGGTCCACAGGTTATGCCGGGATAAAAGAAAAAGGTCCTTGGGTTATGCCAGGGAGGTCCACGGGTTATGCCGGGATAAAAGAAAAGGTCATTGGGTTATGCTAGAGAGGTCCACGGGTTATGCCGAGATAAAAGAAAAAAGGTCCTTGGATTATGCCAGGGAGGTCCATGGGTTATGCCGGGATAAAAGAAAAAGGTCCTTGGGTTATGCCAGGGAGATCCACGGGTTATGCCGGGATAAAAGAAAAGGTCCTTGGGTTATGCCAGTGAGGTCAACGGGTAATGTCGGGATAAAAGAAAAAGGTCCTTGGGTTATGCCAGGGAGGTCCACGGGTTATGCCGGGATAAAAGAAAAAAGGTCCTTGGGTTATGCTAGGGAGGTCCACGGGTTATGTCGGGATAAAAGAAAAAGGTTCTTGGGTTATGCAGGGAGGTCTACGGGTTATGCCGAGATAAAAAAAAAGGTCCTTGGGTTATGCCAGGGAGGTCAACGGGTTATGTCGGGATAAAAGAAAAAGGTCCTTGGGTTATGCCAGGGAGGTCCACGGATTATGCAGGGATAAAAGAAAAAAGGTCCTTGGGTTATACTAGGGAGGTCCACGGGTTATGTCGGGATAAAAGGAAAAGGTCCTTGGGTTATGCAGGGAGGTCTACGGGTTATGCCGAGATAAAAAAAAGGTCCTTTGGTTATGCAAGGGAGGTCAACGGGTTATGTCGGGATAAAAGAAAAGGTCTTTGGGTTATGCAGGAAGGTCCACGGGTTATGCCGGGATAAAAGAAAAAAGGTCTTTGGGTTATGCAGTGAGGTCCACGGGTTATGCGGGTTAAAAGAAAAAAGGTCCTTGGGTTATGTCAGGGAGGTCCACGGGTTATGCCGGGATAAAAGAAAAAGGTCCTTGGGTTATGCCAGGGAGGTCCACGGGTTATGCCGGGATAAAAGAAAAGGTCTTTGGGTTATGCAGGAAGGTCCACGGGTTATGCCGGGATAAAAGAAAAAAGGTCTTTGGGTTATGCAGTGAGGTCCACGGGTTATGCCGGGATAAAAGAAAAAGGTCCTTGGGTTATGCCAGGGAGGTCCACGGGTTATGCCGGGATAAAAGAAAAAAGGTCCTTGGGTTATGTCAGGGAGGTCCACGGGTTATGCCGGGATAAAAGAAAAGGTTCTTGGGTTATGCCAGAGAGGTCCACGGGTTATGCCGAGATAAAAGAAAAAAGGTCATTGGGTTATGCTAGGGATGTCCACGGGTTATGTCGGGATAAAAGAAAAAGGTCCTTGTGTTATGCAGGGAGGTCCACGGGTTATGCCGGGATAAAAGAAAAAGGTCCTTGGGTTATGCCAGGGAGGTCCACGGGTTATGCCGGGATAAAAGAAAAGGTCATTGGGTTATGCCAGGGAGGTCCACGGGTTATGCCGAGATAAAAGAAAAAAGGTCCTTGGGTTATGCTAGGGAGGCCCACGGGTTATGCCGGGATAAAAGAAAAAAGGTCCTTGGGTTATGCCACGGAGGTCCACAGGTTATGCCGGGATAAAAGAAAAAGGTCCTTGGGTTATGCCAGGGAGGTCCACGGGTTATGCCGGGATAAAAGAAAAGGTCATTGGGTTATGCTAGAGAGGTCCACGGGTTATGCCGAGATAAAAGAAAAAAGGTCCTTGGATTATGCCAGGGAGGTCCATGGGTTATGCCGGGATAAAAGAAAAAGGTCCTTGGGTTATGCCAGGGAGATCCACGGGTTATGCCGGGATAAAAGAAAAGGTCCTTGGGTTATGCCAGTGAGGTCAACGGGTAATGTCGGGATAAAAGAAAAAGGTCCTTGGGTTATGCCAGGGAGGTCCACGGGTTATGCCGGGATAAAAGAAAAAAGGTCCTTGTGTTATGCTAGGGAGGTCCACGGGTTATGTCGGGATAAAAGAAAAAGGTTCTTGGGTTATGCAGGGAGGTCTACGGGTTATGCCGAGATTAAAGAAAAGGGCCTTGGGTTATGCCAGGGAGGTCAACGGGTTATGTCGGGATAAAAGAAAAAGGTCCTTGGGTTATGCCAGGGAGGTCCACGGATTATGCAGGGATAAAAGAAAAAAGGTCCTTGGGTTATACTAGGGAGGTCCACGGGTTATGTCGGGATAAAAGGAAAAGGTCCTTGGGTTATGCAGGGAGGTCTACGGGTTATGCCGAGATAAAAAAAAGGTCCTTTGGTTATGCAAGGGAGGTCAACGGGTTATGTCGGGATAAAAGAAAAGGTCTTTGGGTTATGCAGGAAGGTCCACGGGTTATGCCGGGATAAAAGAAAAAAGGTCTTTGGGTTATGCAGTGAGGTCCACGGGTTATGCGGGTTAAAAGAAAAAAGGTCCTTGGGTTATGTCAGGGAGGTCCACGGGTTATGCCGGGATAAAAGAAAAAGGTCCTTGGGTTATGCCAGGGAGGTCCACGGGTTATGCCGGGATAAAAGAAAAGGTCTTTGGGTTATGCAGGAAGGTCCACGGGTTATGCCGGGATAAAAGAAAAAAGGTCTTTGGGTTATGCAGTGAGGTCCACGGGTTATGCCGGGATAAAAGAAAAAAGGTCCTTGGGTTATGCCAGGGAGGTCCACGGGTTATGCCGGGATAAAAGAAAAAAGGTCCTTGGGTTATGTCAGGGAGGTCCACGGGTTATGCCGGGATAAAAGAAAAGGTTCTTGGGTTATGCCAGAGAGGTCCACGGGTTATGCCGAGATAAAAGAAAAAAGGTCATTGGGTTATGCTAGGGATGTCCACGGGTTATGTCGGGATAAAAGAAAAAGGTCCTTGGGTTATGCAGGGAGGTCCACGGGTTATGCCGGGATAAAAGAAAAAGGTCCTTGGGTTATGCCAGGGAGGTCCACGGGTTATGCCGGGATAAAAGAAAAGGTCATTGGGTTATGCCAGGGAGGTCCACGGGTTATGCCGAGATAAAAGAAAAAAGGTCCTTGGGTTATGCTAGGGAGGCCCACGGGTTATGCCGGGATAAAAGAAAAAAGGTCCTTGGGTTATGCCACGGAGGTCCACAGGTTATGCCGGGATAAAAGAAAAAGGTCCTTGGGTTATGCTAGAGAGGTCCACGGGTTATGCCGAGATAAAAGAAAAAAGGTCCTTGGATTATGCCAGGGAGGTCCATGGGTTATGCCGGGATAAAAGAAAAAGGTCCTTGGGTTATGCCAGGGAGATCCACGGGTTATGCCGGGATAAAAGAAAAGGTCCTTGGGTTATGCCAGTGAGGTCAACGGGTAATGTCGGGATAAAAGAAAAAGGTCCTTGGGTTATGCCAGGGAGGTCCACGGGTTATGCCGGGATAAAAGAAAAAAGGTCCTTGGGTTATGCTAGGGAGGTCCACGGGTTATGTCGGGATAAAAGAAAAAGGTTCTTGGGTTATGCAGGGAGGTCTACGGGTTATGCCGAGATAAAAAAAAAGGTCCTTGGGTTATGCCAGGGAGGTCAACGGGTTATGTCGGGATAAAAGAAAAAGGTCCTTGGGTTATGCCAGGGAGGTCCACGGATTATGCAGGGATAAAAGAAAAAAGGTCTTTGGGTTATACTAGGGAGGTCCACGGGTTATGTCGGGATAAAAGGAAAAGGTCCTTGGGTTATGCAGGGAGGTCTACGGGTTATGCCGAGATAAAAGAAAAAAGGTCCTTTGGTTATGCAAGGGAGGTCAACGGGTTATGTCGGGATAAAAGAAAAGGTCTTTGGGTTATGCAGGAAGGTCCACGGGTTATGCCGGGATAAAAGAAAAAAGGTCTTTGGGTTATGCAGTGAGGTCCACGGGTTATGCGGGTTAAAAGAAAAAAGGTCCTTGGGTTATGTCAGGGAGGTCCACGGGTTATGCCGGGATAAAAGAAAAAGGTCCTTGGGTTATGCCAGGGAGGTCCACGGGTTATGCCGGGATAAAAGAAAAGGTCTTTGGGTTATGCAGGAAGGTCCACGGGTTATGCCGGGATAAAAGAAAAAAGGTCTTTGGGTTATGCAGTGAGGTCCACGGGTTATGCCGGGATAAAAGAAAAAAGGTCCTTGGGTTATGCCAGGGAGGTCAACGGGTTATGTCGGGATAAAAGAAAAAGGTCCTTGGGTTATGCCAGGGAGGTCCACGGATTATGCAGGGATAAAAGAAAAAAGGTCTTTGGGTTATACTAGGGAGGTCCACGGGTTATGTCGGGATAAAAGGAAAAGGTCCTTGGGTTATGCAGGGAGGTCTACGGGTTATGCCGAGATAAAAGAAAAAAGGTCATTGGGTTATGCAGGGGAGGTCAACGGGTTATGTCGGGATAAAAGAAAAAGGTCCTTAGGTTATGCAGGGAGGTCCACGGGTTATGCCGGGATAAAAGAAAAAAGGTCTTTGGGTTATGCAGTGAGGTCCACGGGTTATGCCGGGATAAAAGAAAAAAGGTCCTTGGGTTATGCCAGGGAGGTCCACGGGTTATGCCGGGATAAAAGAAAAAAGGTCCTTGGGTTATGTCAGGGAGGTCCACGGGTTATGCCGGGATAAAAGAAAAGGTTCTTGGGTTATGCCAGAGAGGTCCACGGGTTATGCCGAGATAAAAGAAAAAAGGTCATTGGGTTATGCTAGGGATGTCCACGGGTTATGTCGGGATAAAAGAAAAAGGTCCTTGTGTTATGCAGGGAGGTCCACGGGTTATGCCGGGATAAAAGAAAAAGGTCCTTGGGTTATGCCAGGTGTCACACCTCCTTTTTCCGCACCCGCATGGGCGCAAAGGAGTTTTTTCCAAGTAAAGGACAATCGAAACGGGATTGGTTTAATTATTTCAGAGTCGCCACTTGGGAGATTTAGGGTGTCCCAAGTCACCAATTTTAATCCCGAGTCGAGGAAAAGAATGACTCCATATTACAGTCTGCGTACCAGAAATCCGGATAAGGAATTCTGTTAACCCGGGAGAAGGTGTTAGGCATTCCCGAGTTCCGTGGTTCTAGCACGGTCGCTCAACTGTTATATTCGGCTTGATTATCTGATTTCATACAAGTGTGAACTTATGTGCAAAATTTAACTTTTAACCGCTTTTATCATTTACTGTTTTTATCAAGAATTGCAACGTTGTGAAAATGTATCTCGAACCACGTCACAATCAATGTACCCGTGGTCGTCGACACACTTTGACTCCGTTGAGATTTGGATTTGGGTCACATCAATGTGCACCCGAGTTTAAGGAAATTAAATTATTAAAGGCGCGCCTAAAGCGACTAGCGTATTTATTTTGGGTAGGACCGTGGAATTTTACTAAACGGTCCATCCCGAAGTCTAAACAATTTTTAAAGCAAATATTTACTGAGGGCCCCGCAATTTGTATTTTTATTTGGCGAGGCTCATCTCATTCTTATTTTTTCTTTTTTTTTTTTTGAAATGAATTTGCAACATCATGGACACGCACCTCGAACCACGTCACAATCAATGTACCCGTGATTAGAGACACATTTCGAATCCGTCGAGATTTGGATTTGGGTCACATAAATGTGCACCCAAGTTTAGGAAGGTAAGGTTTATTAAAGCGTGTCCTAAAGAGACTAACGTGTTGTTATTTTAGGAGGGTTGTGAGATTTGCTAAACAACCCGTCCGGGAAACTAAATGCTTCAATGATTTACATTTAACAAGGGCCCCGCATCTGCGTGTTTTGTTTATTTTCATCGAGGCTCATCTCGTTCTTATTTTAAAAGGACATCCTATAGCAACTACGTTTCTTGTCGTGTTCGTCTCTATCAATTGAAAACGGTAGACAGTCCTAATTAATTACATGATTGCGAGTTTATCTATAACAGAATTCCGAGTGCTTGCGCAAAATCAGAAAACATGGCCATGCACGTGGGCAGCTAATCGGTCATTATGGGCCCAAACCCAGCCAACATAGTATCGGCTGGGCCTGGGCCGCTGCCTTTCTGATGAAAGCCTGCTGGGTTCGTTTGATTCGGGCTCGACCTTCGTGAGGTTGAGAAGTGCAGACTTGCGCTGTTTATTTTAAAGCAATGGTTCGCCAATTATAAGGAGGCAATTTATCAAAAGGAAATGAAGTTAACTAACATGGACGGTTTTATGCATTTAAAGACATGTTAAACGCAATTAGATAAAGCCTAGGTACAACCTATTGCACTGGGAATACTTTTATCTATCAACCCATATATACAAACTAACATTCTATCACCACACATTGATATCTACTAGGCATGCAGGCTAGCTTCAGTATCTAGACAAGAAAGTAAGCTATTATACATTACATGAAGTTTAATATAACAGTCTATGTATGAAATAAACATCTTCAGCTCTTCTCTTTTATATTCATGCTCAACTTTCAAGTTACATTGACACTATTAATCGTGTACCTGGTATAGCAAAGAAAAAGAAGAAGGAGAATGGTCAGCTGAGTAGTATGCAGCAAATACAGCAACAGCAGATAAACACCAACAACACAGCAACAACAACCAGCCACAATGATGGAGCTCACAAGTGGTCGAGCAACAAACAAACAGTCCCAGAGGCAGAATGATGAACCAACAATATTTCCCAGAACAAAGAGGAACAACCAATAGTCGAGTACCAAACCAATGAACCCAGAAAAGAAAGATGAAACAACAGCAAACAGGGTATTCAATGCAGCAACACTACCAATTCAATAACCAGAAACAGCTCAACCAATGCAAACCAAGAACTTGGCCAAGACAGCTTGACCAATATGCACTCTTATACAACTTTCAGGCAGTGTTTGGTTGCAGTGTTTATTGGAAACTAACTTATGTTTTTTCAGTTTTCTTTGAACTCACCAGACCTCTCTTTAGACTACAAATTTTCCAGCCCTTTGTTTTTCCCTCTCTGAAAGCTAAAAGTCCAGCCTAAGACCCTTAAACTTCAGCCCCTGTTTTAGTTATCAAATGGCCTATTTATAGGCCAAATGCACCATTACAGCTGAGCTGCCCTGCCTGCCAATTGGCAGAATGCCCATACTCTTTAAGCCCATCCTCAGCATGCTTGGTGTCAGCTCCCTTTATTCCCCACGCCTGGTTTTGTTTAATCCAGAATTATGGGCTCATTTGTTTATTCATTTTGAGCCCCCATACCCTTGTGTCTTGTTCCCCCATTGGTATTAGTTTAATCCTAAGTTAGTACCCTTTTTGTCAGCTCACTTAAACTAATTACTTCTGTTCTTTTTAAACACCCCAGAATACCCCCGTTAACCTTGATTATTACTGCCCCTGCCTATTGCAGCATTAGGGCATTTTTGCACTGATGAAAACTCGAACTCAGGACTGCCTAGACTGAACCCTTTTAGTCATTTTTATAATGCCAACAGACCATTTCAAACATTACTAGGTCATCCAGCCAGTGTCCGAGTTTAATTAGTTATGTGAAACTCCTAGCTCCTTCGATCCATTAGTTATAGAAAACTAATCGACGACATTTATCGAGTCGACTATACTAATTATAGCAGGTAATAATCAGTCGCTCATATAAACAATACGTTCGGGGACCTAAAGGGTATCAGACAACTTTTATTAAATTACTGGGCCTATATGAATTAGTTCCTTTGACGATTAATCTAACTGACGATCATGTTTATCACAGAGTGTATTCAGAACAAACAGAAGACAATCGACCAAATAAAGGGTCTTTAACAGAGATGAAAGAAATCTGGAAGAAGTAACAAAATAACAAACAAACACAAAGAGATATGCTGACAACTTATTTGGAAATAAAACAACAGAACGGAAAACTTACCAAAACGTTTAAACCAAACAGAACCAAATCAAACTCGACTTCGAACTTTTGAGGCCGAACAAACTTTAACCAGGGTGTTCTCACATGAGAACACCTTGGTTAAGGTCTATTAGACCTCAAACCTATGTCAAAACTGGCCGGGTTCCCAGGTGCATGTGTTTCAAAAGTCTGGATTTCCAGATCTGGATTTTTGGGAGTTGTGGGTAGATTCGGACCAAACCAAGTTTGGTTTGGTCACTAGGAAGGTCAGGAGAGTGTCTAGCATGAAGATGGGGTGGTTTGGCATAGGTCCAGGTTCGACTCAAATCTTCAAACGAAGATTCGAGACGAACGGAAGTGATTCGAGGCTTGTGGTTAGTGGATTCGTGTTCAGGATGGTCGGGTGCATCGGGGGTGTTATTTTGGTGGTCATCGGAACTGTGGTTGCCAGGCTTATGGTGGGAAACCTAGGCTGCTAGGGTTTGAGAGGAAAGGGAGCCTGGGGAAGATGGTGAATAGTGGCCGAGGGGGGGGTGTGGCTTGGGGCGTGGGGTAAGGGGGTTAGGTTTATATATGTATTGAGGGTTTAGATCCTGGCCATTGGATCAATTGAGATCAAGGGCCAGGATCTAACCATTGAGGAGGGACGACGTCGTTCGGGAGATGATAGTGGGTTATGACCGGGTAGGGGATTGGATCGGGTCATGTTGACGGGTTTAGAGGAAGGCCTGGATCCGTTGGATCAATGGGAATGAACGGCCCAGATTAACTTGCCTGAAACGACGTCGTTTCGACTTAGCAGGGGCTGTATTGGACCGTTTGATTGCCATGAATCAACGGCTCAGATTGAGGCGCTGATACGACGTCGTTTGGGACGTGTCCGGGCAGCCTGTGTTTGGACTGGATCTGTGTCCTGGTCTTGGGCCTATTTTGTTTCATTTCTTGGCCCAAACCGATTTTCCCTACTCTTTTGCTTTTGTTTTCTTTCTTATTATTTTTTCTTTTCTTTTAAACAAAATAAAAATAACAAATAATAAGGTAACGGAATTAAACAACAATGCAACATTTTAACACAATTATCACAAAAATATTTACGTAGGTTAGCTAAAAGCCTAGGGCGAACGGTGCACATATATATTTTTTGAATTTTCTTTTACTGACCGAATTATGGTTTAACCATCCTAATACATATATTTTGTATTTTGTTTGTTAATGATTAAATGCAAAAAAAGAATGGACAGATCCACAAGTGACTAACAACACATGAAAACTCGAACAATTGTACAACGAAGCCATTTGTCACTATTTTTATTTTCTTTTGGAGCGAATGTCCGTAAAGCAAAAATCACGTGCTTACAGCTGCCCCTCTTTGCACGGAGACACGAAGGGTTTTCGCGCAAAGATAAAGCGAGCGATTTTTGCCCGTCCGAATACTCCGTGTGAAGCATTTTTGAAAAAGATTTGACCGAACCTTTGCTTCGGAGGTTTCCTACATATCCTGGGCTGAACAGGAATCAGGTCAATGTAGTTCGGGAAATTTTGGTAGCTGGGACTACCATGTGACTGTATTGCTTGCTGTTGTTGTGCGCTGTTGCATGCTGCTGTAGGATGCTACTGCTCAACCGATCTCCCTATTACATTGCTCTAAAAGGAAAAACAAGAAGTTAAGCTAGAGTATGAGGTCTCATCTATCTCCCACTTGTTCTTGTTGTCTTGCTTTCTTGTCGGCTAATGCTTTCCTCTGACGCCTGTATTTTGTGAACTTGGAGATGATGCTGATCCTTCGCTGACGTTTGAATGCCAGTTTTCGTCACTTTGCTTGACCCGCTGGGGATACGACTTTCTTCTTTAAATCTTTCAATGGTTTCCTCAGTGGTATGGCTTTTCATCAGAATTGTTATGTTGGGCATGCCATAGCGTTCCCAAACTGCTCTTTTGAGACGCGTTCCTTCTTCCCTTTGAATGTGCGCTTGCTTTTGCAGTTGTCTGCTTCTTGGTGCTGAGGATTTTATTGTTTCCCGTTTGGGGATCTCTGTCGTAACCTTCCGTCTTCAGGTGGGGTGACTGATTCCAAAATCTAGAGCTGAATGTATTCCCGCATTATACTGGTGGGCGACCTAGAACTTAAATGTATTCCCGCATTATACTGGTGGGCGACCTAGAACTTAAAAGTATTCCCGCATTATACTGGTGGGCGACCTAGAACTTAAAAGTATTCCCGCATTATACTGGTGGGCGACCTAGAACTTAAATGTATTCCCGCATTATACTGGTGGGCGACCTAGAACTTAAAAGTATTCCCGCATTATACTGGTGGGCGACCTAGAACTTAAATGTATTCCCGCATTATACTGGTGGGCGACCTAGAACTTAAAAGTATTCCCGCATTATACTGGTGGGCGACCTAGAACTTAAATGTATTCCCGCATTATACTGGTGGGCGACCTAGAACTTAAAAGTATTCCCGCATTATACTGGTGGGCGACCTAGAACTTAAAAGTATTCCCGCATTATACTGGTGGGCGACCTAGAACTTAAAAGTATTCCCGCATTATACTGGTGGGCGACCTAGAACTTAAAAGTATTCCCGCATTATACTGGTGGGCGACCTAGAACTTAAATGCATTCCCGCATTATACTGGTGGGCGACCTAGAACTTAAAAGTATTCCCGCATTATACTGGTGGGCGACCTAGAACTTAAATGTATTCCCGCATTATACTGGTGGGCGACCTAGAACTTAAAAGTATTCCCGCATTATACTGGTGGGCGACCTAGAACTTAAATGTATTCCCGCATTATACTGGTGGGCGACCTAGAACTTAAATGTATTCCCGCATTATACTGGTGGGCGACCTAGAACTTAAAAGTATTCCCGCATTATACTGGTGGGCGACCTAGAACTTAAATGTATTCCCGCATTATACTGGTGGGCGACCTAGAACTTAAAAGTATTCCCGCATTATACTGGTGGGCGACCTAGAACTTAAATGTATTCCCGCATTATACTGGTGGGCGACCTAGAACTTAAATGTATTCCCGCATTATACTGGTGGGCGACCTAGAACTTAAAAGTATTCCCGCATTATACTGGTGGGCGACCTAGAACTTAAAAGTATTCCCGCATTATACTGGTGGGCGACCTAGAACTTAAAAGTATTCCCGCATTATACTGGTGGGCGACCTAGAACTTAAATGTATTCCCGCATTATACTGGTGGGCGACCTAGAACTTAAATGTATTCCCGCATTATACTGGTGGGCGACCTAGAACTTAAATGTATTCCCGCATTATACTGGTGGGCGACCTAGAACTTAAATGTATTCCCGCATTATACTGGTGGGCGACCTAGAACTTAAATGTATTCCCGCATTATACTGGTGGGCGACCTAGAACTTAAAAGTATTCCCGCATTATACTGGTGGGCGACCTAGAACTTAAAAGTATTCCCGCATTATACTGGTGGGCGACCTAGAACTTAAAAGTATTCCCGCATTATACTGGTGGGCGACCTAGAACTTAAAAGTATTCCCGCATTATACTGGTGGGCGACCTAGAACTTAAATGTATTCCCGCATTATACTGGTGGGCGACCTAGAACTTAAAAGTATTCCCGCATTATACTGGTGGGCGACCTAGAACTTAAAAGTATTGAAATTGTTTCCCCGTTCTTCCGAGAAAATTTTCGACAATCGGCAGAAAATTTTCTGCCCCGGTTTTTGGTAACTTCCATGGCATTGCATCTTGTTGCCGTCATCAATTCTTTGCTCTCCTGCAAAAGACAAAAGGATTTAGTCAGTTTTAATCGTGGTGGTAGAGGGTGCCTTTCTGGCGAGCCATTTTTCTCTCTTCCCCTTTTCTTGCTCTTTGTCCCCATAATTGGTTGGCAGGCAAAGTTGCCTGTTGGGGATCTCTAGCCTGCTGGGGATATGGTTTTCAATTTATCCCCTTTTCTGCTTTCTTTTTAAAACACATGATGTGGGAGTCTGCTTCTAACTCCCGAAACCACTCCCTTTGGAGCTTACTTCTTCCAACATTTCCGAGCACAATCCCTGCATCGCCTGGGGCCGGCCTTTTAAGACTGTTTGTATTACCCTGCATTGGGTGAATTTCCCTTCGGTTTCTGGTAGTAAGCTTTGAAAAATCCTTTAAAGAACACTTTTTTAGGAAAAGAAAATAAAGATATGGAAAAGAGAAAATCTTTCTGAACCAATCTTTTGTGGGAGGAGACAATCAAAAGAACTTATCTGGATGACACAACTGGTCCCCGTGATCATGACATGCACCATAGATTCCCGACCCAGTCTATTTGTATCAATTGATTTGTCCGACGGGCTGACTTGCTGGGGATGATAAATGGATGTTCATCTTGTTGCGAATGTGGTAGGTTTCGCTGCTCTATCTTGTCGCCTCATAGTGCCCTTCGAGGGGTTTTCACTAATGAGACTCTCTCTTTTCTCTCATCTCCCGGCGCCTTATGGTGCCTGTGAAGGTTTTCACCAATAAGACTCTCTCATTTCATTTCCCTCATCTTACATCGCCTCTCGGTGCCTGTGAAGGTTTTCACCGATGAGACTCTCTCATTTTATTTCTTTTCGAGGAATCGGGGTGTTGTAGATATGATCCTCTCTTCTGGAGATTCTTTTGACTATCAACTCATTCCCAGTCTTACGATCCTTTTCTTTGCTGGGGATCGGTGTATCATTCTCGGCCTTATTTGCCGGATTTGGCATCTCTCGAACATTGATCGGGAGGTCTTTTGGATGTCGATGTTGGTTTTGGTGTGGGATTGAAGGAAGGCTAAAAAAAATGAAAACAACTTGGAGGGTGATGTGCTACAACTTTTGGAATCAAACCTTTGTTGGAACTTAAAACATAACTTCTGCCCCAGTTTTCTTGCTTGGGGAATTTATTTATTTTTTACTTTTATGTTGTGCTACGTGCATTACGCACGCTGTGTCTATTATGCACACTATGTACATTATGCATCCTATATTTATTATGATGCATACTATGACCGAGCCGTGAGGCGCCTACGTATCCTCTTTGAGGAATCAGGTCAAACGTAGTTCCCACGGTTTTGTATTTCTTTATGATTTCATCTTCTTTTTCTTCTTCTTTTTCTTTTTTTTTTTTTTCATGTCCTTTCCATTAGTGATTCCAAAAGAGGGGTATGAAAGAATTACTTAAGGCTCAAAGGGGGAAGCAAGGGTTAAACAGTGTTTGGATAGAAGAAAGAATTGCCTCCGTCATCTCATTATCCATCAAATGCCAAATACAAACAAATAAACCAAAAATTGCCATAATTAAAGAAATTACGCATAATATCTCTTGACTGCATCTGAATTGATAGCCATGTCGACACATCTACCTTCGATATCTGTCAAACACAGAGCGCCGTTGGACAATACTCTGGTCACGATATAAGGCCCTTGCCAATTTGGGGCGAATTTGCCTTTTGCTTCGACCTGATGTGGGAGGATCTTCTTCAACACCTGCTGCCCTACCTCAAACTTCCTGGGGCGCACCTTCTTGTTATATGCTCTTGCCATTCTCTTCTGATACAGTTGACCATGGCACACTGCTGCCAATCTTTTCTCATCTATCAGGCTCAACTGTTCCAATCGAGCTTTTACCCATTCATCATCATCAATCCCGGCTTCAGCGACAATTCGGAGGGATGGAATTTCGACCTCCGCTGGTATCACGGCCTCAGTTCCATACACCAACAAATAAGGAGTTGTGCCTATGGAGGTCCGGACGGTAGTGCGGTACCCCAACAAAGCAAAGGGTAATTTCTCGTGCCATTGTCTGGACCCTTCCACCATTTTTCGTAGTATCTTCTTGATATTCTTATTGGCTGCTTCGACTGCTCCATTCGCCTTGGGACGATATGGGGTGGAATTGCGGTGTGTAATCTTGAATTGTTGGCACACCTCTCTCATCAGGCTGCTATTAAGATTCGCACCGTTATCCGTAATGATCACTTTTGGGATCCCAAATCTGCAGATGATATGGGAGTGAACAAAGTCCACCACCGCCTTCTTGGTTACCGATTTGAAGGTTTTAGCCTCAACCCATTTGGTGAAGTAATCAATGGTCACTAGAATGAACCTATGACCGTTGGACGCTGCTGGCTCGATGGGCCCAATGACATCCATGCCCCATGCTACAAACGGCCAGGGTGCTGACATCGTATGTAACTCTGTTGGCGGAGAATGAATCAAATCTCCATGTATCTGGCACTGATGGCATTTCCTTACGAAAGTGATACAGTCGTGTTCCATGGTTAGCCAATAACACCCTGTTCGAAGGATCTTTCTTGCCAATACATATCCGCTCATGTGTGGCCCACAAACTCCGGCATGTACTTCCGCCATAACCGTCGTTGCCTGCCCGGCATCTATGCATCTCAACAATCCTAAATCCGGGGTTCTCTTGTACAATACTCCTCCACTGAGGAAGAAACCATTCGACAAACGCCGAAGGGCTCTTTTTTGGTCTCCCGAGGCATGTTCTGGATATATCCCCATTCTGAGGTATTCCTTGATATCATGAAACCAGGGTTCGCCATCTGCTTCTTCTTCTACGGTATTGCAGTAGGCGTGCTGATCACGGACTTGGATATGCAGAGGATCAACATACATCTTGTCAGGGTGGTGCAACATTGATGCTAAGGTGGCTAAGGCATCTGCAACCTCATTGTGAACTCTCGGGATGTGTTTGAACTTCACCGATCGAAATTGCTTGCTCAGATCATGCAAGCATTGTCGGTATGGTATGAGCTTTAGATCTCGTGTTTCCCATTCACCCTGAATTTGATGTACCAAGAGGTCCGAGTCTCCCAAGACCAAGACGTCTTGGACATCCATGTCAGCAGCCAAGCGCAGACCCAGAATGCAAGCCTCATATTCGGCCATATTGTTAGTGCAATAGAAGCGCAGTTGGGCCGTAACAGGATAATGCCGTCCTGTTTCAGAAATGAGTACTGCCCCTATTCCAACCCCTTTTGCATTTGCCGCTCCATCAAAGAAAAGCTTCCAACCCGGTTCCTCGGGTAATTCCAACTCATTTGTATGCATCACCTCTTCGTCAGGAAAATACGTTCTTAAAGGCTCGTATTTTTCGTCAACGGGATTCTCTGCCAAATGGTCTGCCAGTGCCTGGGCTTTCATGGCCGTCCTCGTTACGTAGATGATATCAAACTCTGTGAGCAGAATTTGCCACTTTGCCAACCTTCCCGTGGGCATAGGTTTCTGAAAGATATACTTCAATGGGTCCAAGCGGGATATGAGATAAGTAGTATATGAAGACAGGTAGTGCTTCAACTTCTGAGCTACCCAAGTCAGGGCGCAGCATGTTCTCTCGAGTTGAGTGTACTTGACCTCATGCACTGTGAATTTCTTGCTAAGGTAGTAGATGGCCTGCTCCTTCCTTCCTGTGTCATCATGTTGCCCCAGTACACAACCAAATGAATTTTCCAAGACTGTCAGGTAAAGGATTAGGGGTTTCCCGGGCTTAGGTGGGACCAACACGGGTGGATTAGACAGATACCCTTTGATTTGGTCGAAAGCCTCTTGACACTCTGTCGTCCAACCTTCTGCAGCATCCTTTCTCAGTAGCCGAAATATGGGCTCACAAGTTGCTGTGAGTTGAGCGATGAACCTGCTGATGTAATTGAGTCTACCCAGCAAACTCATTACCTCTGTTTTGTTCCTTGGCGGTGGCAAGTCTCGGATGGATTCAATTTTGGATGGGTCTAACTCAATCCCCCGTCGACTGACGATGAATCCTAGCAACTTTCCTGATGGAACCCCGAATGCGCATTTGGCCGGGTTAAGCTTGATATCATACCTCCGGAGTCTTTGGAAAAATCTCCTTAGGTCTGCCACATGGTCCTCCTGACGCCAAGATTTGATGATCACATCATCGACGTACACCTCTATTTCTTTGTGTATCATGTCATGAAACACAGCAGTCATTGCTCGCATGTACGTTGCCCCAGCGTTCTTTAAACCGAACGGCATTACCCGATAGCAGTAGGTTCCCCATGGCGTAATAAATGCTGTCTTCTCAGCATCCTCCTCATCCATTAGGATCTGATGATAACCCGCATAGCAATCCACAAAGGATCCGATCTCGCGCCCAGCGCAATTATCGATCAGGATATGAATGTTGGGTAACGGGAAATTGTCCTTGGGACTTGCTTTGTTGAGGTTGCGGTAGTCGACGCACACCCTGATTTTTCCATCCTTCTTTGGGACTGGTACCACATTGGCCAACCATTCGGGATACCGAGTGACCCGAATGACCTTCGATTGTAATTGCTTGATCACTTCTTCTTTGATCTTTACACTCATTTCTGTTTTAAATTTCCTTAGTTTTTGCTTGACCGGAGGGTATGCCGGGTCAGTGGGCAATTTGTGAACCACTAAATTGGTGCTCAATCCAGGCATATCATCATATGACCATGCAAAAACATCTTTGAATTCCCTGAGAGTTTCGATCAATTCTGCTTTGACATTTGGCTCAATGTGGATGCTAATTTTGGTCTCTTGGATGATATCAGCGTCTCCTAGGTTCACAGCCTCAGTGTCATTTAGGTTAGGCTTGGGTTTCTCTTCAAATTGGCACAGTTCTCGATTTATTTCTTCGAAGGCTTCTCCTTCGTCACATTCGGATTCATTATCACAAACGACCTCTTGCATTGTTGAGTCAGATTCAGATTGATTTATTAGACTAGGTCGAAGATCCGCTGTGCATGCCATGTCATTAGGACCAGTAAAAAGAGAACTGTTCAGAAAGAAAAAGAACAAAACAAGAAATTAAAATGGGACAAAAGAAAAGAACTTTATTAAATTCGCAGGATAAAAAGGGTTCACACTTTTACAAAACGAAAGTAAAATTGGGATTACACCCTTGGATAATCCGATCAAACAAACAAACAAACAAAACATTAATCAAAGCCTACTACCAAGACTCCCCTCGGACAGGAAGAGGAGTAACCGTCCAATTGTTGGTCTTGGCCTTAGGCCCCACGAATTGTATCTCTGCTCTGCTGGAACCCTCTCCAGCTTCCACCATACTGACATCCGCGAATAGTCTCTCAAAACTCTGATTCAGGTCTTCATTTATGCCGATCAAAGGTCCTTGAATCTTTGGGATCGCTGACCCCTTGGCACTAGCTTTAACAAAAGACCTCGAGAGTCGTGGTACTGGTTTAGGCAGAAACCAGACCCTCTTCTTCATTTTTCGCGCTTGCTTCCTGTCTGCTGGGGTTGGTTTGAACCCCAACCCGAAAGTTTCCAGATTCTTAGGAAGGGAGACAGGTTGGACTATCCCTTGAAGTTCAACTCCCAGGCCTTTTCCCGGCACAAACCCATTACCCAGCATCTCCGATACCATCATGACTGTTGCGGCAGCTACCCTAGGGTGCGGGATGATTTCTCCTTCAGAGATTTTGTTGGCCGACCCTGTATCGAGAATCTGGTAGACCCAAGGACCCTTGTCATCAGTGGTCTCTATGAAAGGCACAATGGTTCCGCCCATGGTGCATGTTGTATCCTCACCGTGCAACACGACCTCTTGTCTTTCCCACTCGAACTTCACTGCCTGATGTAGGGTGGAAGGCACCGCTTTAGCTGCATGAATCCAAGGTCGTCCTAACAGCAAATTGTAAGATACCGTGGCGTCCAATACCTGGAATTCCATGGTAAACAGGACCGGGCCAATGGTTAGTTCAAGTACAACATCCCCCACAGTGGCTGTTCCGTTTCCGTCAAACCCTCGGACACAGATGCTATTCTCCCGGATTCTTCCGCGGTCAATCTTTAACTGGTCCAGGGTGGATAATGGACAAATATTGGCGCTTGAGCCGTTATCCACCAATACTCGGGTTACCACCGAGTCTTCACATTTGACAGCTAGGTATAGAGCTTTATTATGCTCCGTACCTTCCACCGGCAGGTCATCATCTGAGAATGTCACTCTGTTCACCTCGAAAATCTTGCTA
Source organism: Nicotiana sylvestris (assembly GCF_000393655.2). Lineage (NCBI taxonomy): Eukaryota > Viridiplantae > Streptophyta > Magnoliopsida > Solanales > Solanaceae > Nicotiana > Nicotiana sylvestris. Next base: position 46,608,969 of record NC_091060.1, on the reverse strand, counting down.
GCAATGGTTTCCAGGTGGTTTACAGAAATCTCACTGGGTACATGAGCCTCGTTCAATATCTTTAACAGGGCTCGGCGATGTTCCTCGGAATGGAGGAGTAATGACAATAGTGAGATCTGGGCAGGTGTTTTTCTCAGCTGCTCAACCACAGAATAGTCTTGCACTTTCATCTTCCTCAGGAAGTCTTCGGCCTCTTCTTCTGACACTGGCTTCTTGGTTGCCACTGGGTTGGTTTTCCTTAACTCCATCGGAGCAAAACATCGACCTGATCGAGTCAGCCCTTGCGCTTCACAACTGACTTCTTCCACCTGTTTTCCTTGGTACGTTACCACTGCTTTTTCATATTTCCAGGGGACAGCCCTGCTGTCAAGCATTGGCAGTTGGACCACCGGCTTTATGGTTACCCGTTCTCTACATACCCCTTTCAACACGACCGCCGGTGTGGGCAGGATCCCTGGTATTACCAACTTGCTTGGCTCGGGTTTGCTTGCTATGACGGACGGGTTCTTCCCCCATAATACTACTGGCTTGACGCCTTCTCCCTGCGATTGTACATTTGTTCCTCCACTGGCTAAGACTTCTTTTGGGGCAGCTTGGATCATCATCATTGTTTGTGAGGGTTTTCTTAATTCACCTCCCTCACACACCAACTCAATCATGTGAGCTTCGTGGTGCGCTGGCAGCGGGTTTTGGTTGATGTTGGGAGCCTCCGGTGTCTGGACCTCGATCTCATTGGTGTCAATGAGATCCTGTATGGCATGCCTTAACTTCCAACACTTTTCGGTATCGTGCCCGAGCATCCCTGAACAATATTCACAACTGATTGAACGGTCCAAATTCTGAGGCGGGGGATTTGGTTCCCGGGTATGGACGGGACTAACCAAACCCAATTGCCGCAGCTTGTGGAACACAGCGGTGTAGGTTTCTCCCAGTTCGGTGAAGGTTCTTTGCTTCCGCAACCTGTCATTTCTGGCATCTGGATTTCCCCGGAAACCTGCCCCTGAAGGATTTCTATATGCCCTTGGTGGAGGGTAAGTGTTTTGTGGTGGTGCATATATGTTCTGGGGAGCCGGTGCGCGCCATTGTGGGCGAACCGGAGGCTGAGTGTATACCTGGGCTTGGTGTACGGAACAATGTGGTTCTCGAGGTGGATAGAAATTTTGTGGTGGGTTGTATGGATAGTTTGACCTGTGAGGCCTGGGTTGGTTGTAGTGTGGCCTGCCAGCCCTGGACCAACTGCCTGCCTCGATCGTGGCAACCTCTTCTTTCTTTCTTCTTAGCGCACCTCCCGTGCCGCTTTGAATAGCCTGGGTCGTGGCCTTAAGTGCCGAATAGTTTAAGATCTTGTCCGACCTCAAACCTTCTTCTATCATGACCCCTATTTTGACTACCTCGTTGAAAGATTTTCCAACCGTTGTCACCAAGTGACCAAAGTAGGTTGGATCCAATGTCTGCAAAAAGTAGTCTACCATTTCTCCCTCTCTCATGGGAGGATCGACCCTAGCTGCTTGTTCTCTCCAACGGAACCCGAACTCGCGAAAACTTTCCCCGGGTTTCTTCCCAGTCCTCAATAACGTGAGACGGTCAGGGACTATCTCTAGATTGTACTGGAAATGACCTGCAAAAGCCTGTGCCAGATCATCCCACGTGTACCACCTGCTGAAATCCTGCCTGGTATACCATTCCAGTGCAGATCCGCTCAGACTTTGGCCGAAGTAAGCTATCAAAAGTTCATCCTTGCCTCCTGCCCCTCTCATTTTGCTACAGAAACCCCGCAAATGTGACATGGGATCACCGTGCCCTTCGTATAAATCAAACTTGGGCATCTTGAACCCTGCCGGTAGTTGGACATCTGGAAAAGGGCACAGATCTTTGTATGCCACGCTGACTTGATTGCCCAGCCCGTGCAAGTTTCTGAAGGATTGCTCCAGGCTTTTGAACTTTCTTAACACTTCATCCTGTTCTGGGGCCTTAACAGGCTTCTCAACCTCTGCCGGTACTTCCAAATGGGGATTGTAAACCTGTGGTTCCGGTGCGTGGAATGTAGGCTCAGGGGGATAGTATTGTGTATCGTGAGCCTGAAACAATGGCTCACTGGTCGTTCGCTGCAAAGGGGCTGATGCAGGTCCCACAAAAATGGGAATATTGGATGTTGGGAGAGGTTGATGGGGTGGTGGAGCTTGGGAATCATGAGGGCTTCTCTCTTGATGATAGAGGGGGTTTGGGCGGCTTGTGGAAGGGCCAGAGTGAGGGTACTCCGGTACGTGTCCCAGTGTCTCAGGGCTCTTTTGCGTTTTGGCCAGGGCTAGCTGCATGGCATGCATCTCCAGTCCCATCCTCTCAATCTTTTCCATTGCCTCTTTTAGCAACTGGCTCATCGGCCTTTCTTCCTCATTACTATTCTCAGAAGTGGTCATGCTTGTTGCTACCGGTCCTTTGGATCTGGTTTGGTATGAATGTGTTGCCAGAATTCTTTAACAACTAACTGTCTGGTATCAGACAACAACAAACTTTGTTAGTGTTAGAGCTTAACAGATTTGATCATAACACATAGAGGATGCAATGCACCTAGGCAGTTGACCGTTTCTACATGCTTTGCTTCAAACCACATGCGTCATCCCGGTTTGTTCATTCGTCTCTTTTTTAGAGTATTATGCGAAACCCCGCGTTTTTATTTTATTTACATTTTCTTTTCTTTATTTAAAAAGCGGTCGAATCTTATGGGGATTGCCTACGTATCACGTCCCCGCGTGAATCAGACCAGGCGTAGTTCTGCCTTAAAGTAAAGAAACACAAAATTCTTGTGAAATCGTTAAATTCATTCTCAAAATTTTGCTATTACAAATTACTTCAAGCAAGGAATAGCAATAGTACAGGACTCCACAGTTCTTAAGCCGTTTTGACTAAAAGAAAAGAAAACAACATATGGAAAAACAACAAAACCAAATAAACAAAACTCAACCAAAGATTAATTTTCCAACTTAGGGGCCCGCGAGGCATCATTCGGCCTTTCCGCGGCCCTTGGTGTGAGGTCTCTCTGCAGACCTTTCAACTCATTCATGATTCGGTGAACGCAACCCATGATGGAAACAATGAGGGTCTTCCGGGGCATTTGCTCGCATGCCAGGCATCTCACGTAGATGTAATGCCCAATCTCGTCGATCCTTCCTCGAATGTTGTCCCTTTCTGCGAACAAATGCCTTATCTGTCGGTTCTTCAATCCCAGTGTTTGCGCGTTGTTGGCAAGCTGATCCTGGAATATCTCCATTTGTCGTTCCATTCTGTTCATTGCATCGTAACATTGCCTTCTGTCGGCTTGGGCATTTCGTGTTTGCTTGAGGATCCTTTCTCGAAGAGAGGCATTCGTTTCCCTTAATGTCCCGATGCTCAATTCATACTCCCTTATGACTTGTTGCAGGTGCTGCCTCCGAGCCATCGCACCGTTTGCCCACTTGGTTCGCAATTTTGCCGTGCTGGCCCTGGCTTTTTCCAAATCTTTCTGGCATTTCGCAACCTGATCCTTTAACCCTGCTATCAATCTTTTATCTGCCCGGCTTCTCAGCTGGCTATTAGCCTCTTTTTTCATTCTCCGGATCTGAGCTTTGAGGACCTCGCCTTCTCTGATTAACTTGTTCCTTTCTCCCTCGTGGGCGGCAGACTGTAATTGGCACTCAAACCTCATATCCTGAACTTGTTGCTTCAGTTTGCCTGCTTTGACGAGATATTCCTGCTCTTTGGCCAACCAGCCCCACTGTTCTTGTGAAGATTTGACAAATTCTTGCAGGTGAGGTCTTTTGGTCGGTCTTCCAGATGATGTCTCCCCTTTGTACCAGGCCTGATACCCGGGCGAAACTTCCCCTTTTGCCTGATTCATTACACAAGTATTTGCTTCTAAGTATTGACATTGGCTCCAAATTTGACGAACCCTTGCTTCAGGAAACTGGCCGTCGGGACTGATCTCGATTACCTGGATGCTCAGATCCTCGTTTTTCGGCACTATCTGATACCTCCCAAGTTGCCTTAAAACCCGATGCGGTGCGTATGGTTGAATGCTCTTAAGCCCCATTAAGAGAAAATGGGGCCTAGCTGCTGGCATGTATATGACTTCGTCGATCGATAACCATCCTAGCGTCCATTGTATTTGACTGGCGTTGAGGGTATGGAAATATGAGGTCCATGCTGTGACTCCTTCTGGCAGGTAGGTTTCATTAACTCTGGTATAGAACTCCTCTATGCAGGTCTTTCCTGCGGATCCATGGCTCAGAAACGGGGCTCGGTGACATAGGTGTTCGGTCATCCACATTTGCAACAACAAATTGCAACCCTCGAAAAAGCTTCCTCCGGCTTTGCAAGAAGTGAGTGCCCGGAATATATCAGCTACTATCATGGGCGCCAACGTACTATCACTCTGTGTGAGCAACGTACTGACGACCCCTGCTATCTTTATGTCAATATTCCCATCTTTTCTTGGGAATACTAGTAGTCCTAAGAAAGTTATCATGAAAGCAATTCGTCTATGTTCTTCCCACTTCTGGCGATTACCTTTGCTGCACAACTGGTTTTCTGGCTTGTCGAATCCTCCTATGTGACCATATCTTTGATATATGAAACTCATGCTGCAAAAACCTTTTGCCAAGTCAGGGTTATGAATTGTTCTGACTATTTTTAAGGAGTCCAGGAACCGGTGTACTGCCACAGCTCTCGGAGCAATCAGATATTTGTGCCTCAAAGGAGTCTCAGCGCTGCCGATATACCCTGCTATTTCTTCTAAAGTTGGGGTAAGTTCGAAATCTGAGAAGCGGAAGACATTGTGCGCAGGATCCCAGTGGGGGACTAGTGCCCTTATGATATCTCCTCGTGGCCTGATATCCAACAAACTCGTGAGGCCTTTCAGATACTTCTTGATTTCGTCATGCCCCTCTTTGCCCAAATCATTCCACCAGAGCCGCAATTGGAGGGGAATTTTATTCATGATTGAAAATGGTTCATTCGGAATCGTGCTCATTCTGCACATTTATTAATAAGATTTTAACAAACGACACTTATCCTGCTAAAAGCAAAAACATATGCGATTTTTTGAATTTTGAATTTTCATGTATATATATATAAAACTTTCTAAAGAAGTCAATATATATTATTTTTATTGTTTATTTGTTTATTTATTTATTATATTTTTTTTTTTTTTTTTTCGAAAAACTGGGAGCCTGAAAGGACTTTTCTAGACTTATAACAAGATAAATACTTTTACCATAAGTAAAGATATATACATTTGGAAATAAAGCAAAACTTTCGAATTTTTCATATATATATATACATATATTTGTAACAAATGATAAAAGTAAAGACAACACAAGACTTTTTTTTTTTTTTTTTTTTTTTTTTTTTTTAAAAACAATTTTAAAAATAAGATTTTTTTTGATTTTTATGATAAGACAACTCTATATTTCTATTGATATAATTTTATTATGAAAGATAGAACAACGACTTTTCAAAATTTTGGCCGAGTCTTGACAGTATTTGTTTTTTTTTCAAAATCAATTCCCAACCGTTATTTCCCTTCTTTTTTTTTCACAATATTCCAAATATCAAAAACACCGGTCAGCATGCGGGTATGAGACAAATAAATGCACGGAGAACAGTGGGATGCACCAGAATGGTCTTTTCATATCAGGTTGCTAGTCCTAGACGGGCCCAACCCCTGTGTTGAGTCCCCTAAGTCATATGCAACGTGATGCAAATAAGCGTTCCTACTAGGGATCCGGCATGAAGTCACGTTATTCTATGTTCAAAACCTGGGTCGGTGTTCTAGACAGTGTACCCGAGCGGACAACTCGAGTTGAGGAAGGAGCTCCTTTCCGGGAACCAAAAGGCCAGCCGGCTTAGAAACTTTCCGAACCTCTTTTATTTGGGGTATGACACTAACAGAATAGGGAGTCTCAACCAGTAAGCACATCCCCGGAGGTAAGAAGAGAAAGGTTTCGGCACAGTTTATATACAGTTCAAATAATATCAAAGCGGTAAAAGCAGCATTTAGCACATTAGGCTCAAAACATGTAATAATCAGATAATAAATAAAGCCAAATAATAACAATTATTTTAAGCTCGAATTCTTAACCCTGAACCAGTGGTTCTGGGTCATGTCCCCAGCAGAGTCGCCAGAGCTGTCACACCTCCTTTTTCCGCACCCGCATGGGCGCAAAGGAGTTTTTTCCAAGTAAAGGACAATCGAAACGGGATTGGTTTAATTATTTCAGAGTCGCCACTTGGGAGATTTAGGGTGTCCCAAGTCACCAATTTTAATCCCGAGTCGAGGAAAAGAATGACTCCATATTACAGTCTGCGTACCAGAAATCCGGATAAGGAATTCTGTTAACCCGGGAGAAGGTGTTAGGCATTCCCGAGTTCCGTGGTTCTAGCACGGTCGCTCAACTGTTATATTCGGCTTGATTATCTGATTTCATACAAGTGTGAACTTATGTGCAAAATTTAACTTTTAACCGCTTTTATCATTTACTGTTTTTATCAAGAATTGCAACGTTGTGAAAATGTATCTCGAACCACGTCACAATCAATGTACCCGTGGTCGTCGACACACTTTGACTCCGTTGAGATTTGGATTTGGGTCACATCAATGTGCACCCGAGTTTAAGGAAATTAAATTATTAAAGGCGCGCCTAAAGCGACTAGCGTATTTATTTTGGGTAGGACCGTGGAATTTTACTAAACGGTCCATCCCGAAGTCTAAACAATTTTTAAAGCAAATATTTACTGAGGGCCCCGCAATTTGTATTTTTATTTGGCGAGGCTCATCTCATTCTTATTTTTTTCTTTTTTTTTTTTGAAATGAATTTGCAACATCATGGACACGCACCTCGAACCACGTCACAATCAATGTACCCGTGATTAGAGACACATTTCGAATCCGTCGAGATTTGGATTTGGGTCACATAAATGTGCACCCAAGTTTAGGAAGGTAAGGTTTATTAAAGCGTGTCCTAAAGAGACTAACGTGTTGTTATTTTAGGAGGGTTGTGAGATTTGCTAAACAACCCGTCCGGGAAACTAAATGCTTCAATGATTTACATTTAACAAGGGCCCCGCATCTGCGTGTTTTGTTTATTTTCATCGAGGCTCATCTCGTTCTTATTTTAAAAGGACATCCTATAGCAACTACGTTTCTTGTCGTGTTCGTCTCTATCAATTGAAAACGGTAGACAGTCCTAATTAATTACATGATTGCGAGTTTATCTATAACAGAATTCCGAGTGCTTGCGCAAAATCAGAAAACATGGCCATGCACGTGGGCAGCTAATCGGTCATTATGGGCCCAAACCCAGCCAACATAGTATCGGCTGGGCCTGGGCCGCTGCCTTTCTGATGAAAGCCTGCTGGGTTCGTTTGATTCGGGCTCGACCTTCGTGAGGTTGAGAAGTGCAGACTTGCGCTGTTTATTTTAAAGCAATGGTTCGCCAATTATAAGGAGGCAATTTATCAAAAGGAAATGAAGTTAACTAACATGGACGGTTTTATGCATTTAAAGACATGTTAAACGCAATTAGATAAAGCCTAGGTACAACCTATTGCACTGGGAATACTTTTATCTATCAACCCATATATACAAACTAACATTCTATCACCACACATTGATATCTACTAGGCATGCAGGCTAGCTTCAGTATCTAGACAAGAAAGTAAGCTATTATACATTACATGAAGTTTAATATAACAGTCTATGTATGAAATAAACATCTTCAGCTCTTCTCTTTTATATTCATGCTCAACTTTCAAGTTACATTGACACTATTAATCGTGTACCTGGTATAGCAAAGAAAAAGAAGAAGGAGAATGGTCAGCTGAGTAGTATGCAGCAAATACAGCAACAGCAGATAAACACCAACAACACAGCAACAACAACCAGCCACAATGATGGAGCTCACAAGTGGTCGAGCAACAAACAAACAGTCCCAGAGGCAGAATGATGAACCAACAATATTTCCCAGAACAAAGAGGAACAACCAATAGTCGAGTACCAAACCAATGAACCCAGAAAAGAAAGATGAAACAACAGCAAACAGGGTATTCAATGCAGCAACACTACCAATTCAATAACCAGAAACAGCTCAACCAATGCAAACCAAGAACTTGGCCAAGACAGCTTGACCAATATGCACTCTTATACAACTTTCAGGCAGTGTTTGGTTGCAGTGTTTATTGGAAACTAACTTATGTTTTTTCAGTTTTCTTTGAACTCACCAGACCTCTCTTTAGACTACAAATTTTCCAGCCCTTTGTTTTTCCCTCTCTGAAAGCTAAAAGTCCAGCCTAAGACCCTTAAACTTCAGCCCCTGTTTTAGTTATCAAATGGCCTATTTATAGGCCAAATGCACCATTACAGCTGAGCTGCCCTGCCTGCCAATTGGCAGAATGCCCATACTCTTTAAGCCCATCCTCAGCATGCTTGGTGTCAGCTCCCTTTATTCCCCACGCCTGGTTTTGTTTAATCCAGAATTATGGGCTCATTTGTTTATTCATTTTGAGCCCCCATACCCTTGTGTCTTGTTCCCCCATTGGTATTAGTTTAATCCTAAGTTAGTACCCTTTTTGTCAGCTCACTTAAACTAATTACTTCTGTTCTTTTTAAACACCCCAGAATACCCCCGTTAACCTTGATTATTACTGCCCCTGCCTATTGCAGCATTAGGGCATTTTTGCACTGATGAAAACTCGAACTCAGGACTGCCTAGACTGAACCCTTTTAGTCATTTTTATAATGCCAACAGACCATTTCAAACATTACTAGGTCATCCAGCCAGTGTCCGAGTTTAATTAGTTATGTGAAACTCCTAGCTCCTTCGATCCATTAGTTATAGAAAACTAATCGACGACATTTATCGAGTCGACTATACTAATTATAGCAGGTAATAATCAGTCGCTCATATAAACAATACGTTCGGGGACCTAAAGGGTATCAGACAACTTTTATTAAATTACTGGGCCTATATGAATTAGTTCCTTTGACGATTAATCTAACTGACGATCATGTTTATCACAGAGTGTATTCAGAACAAACAGAAGACAATCGACCAAATAAAGGGTCTTTAACAGAGATGAAAGAAATCTGGAAGAAGTAACAAAATAACAAACAAACACAAAGAGATATGCTGACAACTTATTTGGAAATAAAACAACAGAACGGAAAACTTACCAAAACGTTTAAACCAAACAGAACCAAATCAAACTCGACTTCGAACTTTTGAGGCCGAACAAACTTTAACCAGGGTGTTCTCACATGAGAACACCTTGGTTAAGGTCTATTAGACCTCAAACCTATGTCAAAACTGGCCGGGTTCCCAGGTGCATGTGTTTCAAAAGTCTGGATTTCCAGATCTGGATTTTTGGGAGTTGTGGGTAGATTCGGACCAAACCAAGTTTGGTTTGGTCACTAGGAAGGTCAGGAGAGTGTCTAGCATGAAGATGGGGTGGTTTGGCATAGGTCCAGGTTCGACTCAAATCTTCAAACGAAGATTCGAGACGAACGGAAGTGATTCGAGGCTTGTGGTTAGTGGATTCGTGTTCAGGATGGTCGGGTGCATCGGGGGTGTTATTTTGGTGGTCATCGGAACTGTGGTTGCCAGGCTTATGGTGGGAAACCTAGGCTGCTAGGGTTTGAGAGGAAAGGGAGCCTGGGGAAGATGGTGAATAGTGGCCGAGGGGGGGGTGTGGCTTGGGGCGTGGGGTAAGGGGGTTAGGTTTATATATGTATTGAGGGTTTAGATCCTGGCCATTGGATCAATTGAGATCAAGGGCCAGGATCTAACCATTGAGGAGGGACGACGTCGTTCGGGAGATGATAGTGGGTTATGACCGGGTAGGGGATTGGATCGGGTCATGTTGACGGGTTTAGAGGAAGGCCTGGATCCGTTGGATCAATGGGAATGAACGGCCCAGATTAACTTGCCTGAAACGACGTCGTTTCGACTTAGCAGGGGCTGTATTGGACCGTTTGATTGCCATGAATCAACGGCTCAGATTGAGGCGCTGATACGACGTCGTTTGGGACGTGTCCGGGCAGCCTGTGTTTGGACTGGATCTGTGTCCTGGTCTTGGGCCTATTTTGTTTCATTTCTTGGCCCAAACCGATTTTCCCTACTCTTTTGCTTTTGTTTTCTTTCTTATTATTTTTTCTTTTCTTTTAAACAAAATAAAAATAACAAATAATAAGGTAACGGAATTAAACAACAATGCAACATTTTAACACAATTATCACAAAAATATTTACGTAGGTTAGCTAAAAGCCTAGGGCGAACGGTGCACATATATATTTTTTGAATTTTCTTTTACTGACCGAATTATGGTTTAACCATCCTAATACATATATTTTGTATTTTGTTTGTTAATGATTAAATGCAAAAAAAGAATGGACAGATCCACAAGTGACTAACAACACATGAAAACTCGAACAATTGTACAACGAAGCCATTTGTCACTATTTTTATTTTCTTTTGGAGCGAATGTCCGTAAAGCAAAAATCACGTGCTTACACCAGGGAGGTCCACGGGTTATGCCGGGATAAAAGAAAAGGTCATTGGGTTATGCCAGGGAGGTCCACGGGTTATGCCGAGATAAAAGAAAAAAGGTCCTTGGGTTATGCTAGGGAGGCCCACGGGTTATGCCGGGATAAAAGAAAAAGGTCCTTGGGTTATGCCACGGAGGTCCACAGGTTATGCCGGGATAAAAGAAAAAGGTCCTTGGGTTATGCCAGGGAGGTCCACGGGTTATGCCGGGATAAAAGAAAAGGTCATTGGGTTATGCCAGGGAGGTCCACGGGTTATGCCGAGATAAAAGAAAAAAGGTCCTTGGGTTATGCTAGGGAGGTCAACGGGTTATGTCGGGATAAAAGAAAAGGTCTTTGGGTTATGCAGGAAGGTCCACGGGTTATGCCGGGATAAAAGAAAAAAGGTCTTTGGGTTATGCAGTGAGGTCCACGGGTTATGCGGGTTAAAAGAAAAAAGGTCCTTGGGTTATGTCAGGGAGGTCCACGGGTTATGCCGGGATAAAAGAAAAAGGTCCTTGGGTTATGCCAGGGAGGTCCACGGGTTATGCCGGGATAAAAGAAAAGGTCTTTGGGTTATGCAGGAAGGTCCACGGGTTATGCCGGGATAAAAGAAAAAAGGTCTTTGGGTTATGCAGTGAGGTCCACGGGTTATGCCGGGATAAAAGAAAAAAGGTCCTTGGGTTATGCCAGGGAGGTCAACGGGTTATGTCGGGATAAAAGAAAAAGGTCCTTGGGTTATGCCAGGGAGGTCCACGGATTATGCAGGGATAAAAGAAAAAAGGTCTTTGGGTTATACTAGGGAGGTCCACGGGTTATGTCGGGATAAAAGGAAAAGGTCCTTGGGTTATGCAGGGAGGTCTACGGGTTATGCCGAGATAAAAGAAAAAAGGTCATTGGGTTATGCAGGGGAGGTCAACGGGTTATGTCGGGATAAAAGAAAAAGGTCCTTAGGTTATGCAGGGAGGTCCACGGGTTATGCCGGGATAAAAGAAAAAAGGTCTTTGGGTTATGCAGTGAGGTCCACGGGTTATGCCGGGATAAAAGAAAAAAGGTCCTTGGGTTATGCCAGGGAGGTCCACGGGTTATGCCGGGATAAAAGAAAAAAGGTCCTTGGGTTATGTCAGGGAGGTCCACGGGTTATGCCGGGATAAAAGAAAAGGTTCTTGGGTTATGCCAGAGAGGTCCACGGGTTATGCCGAGATAAAAGAAAAAAGGTCATTGGGTTATGCTAGGGATGTCCACGGGTTATGTCGGGATAAAAGAAAAAGGTCCTTGTGTTATGCAGGGAGGTCCACGGGTTATGCCGGGATAAAAGAAAAAGGTCCTTGGGTTATGCCAGGGAGGTCCACGGGTTATGCCGGGATAAAAGAAAAGGTCATTGGGTTATGCCAGGGAGGTCCACGGGTTATGCCGAGATAAAAGAAAAAAGGTCCTTGGGTTATGCTAGGGAGGCCCACGGGTTATGCCGGGATAAAAGAAAAAGGTCCTTGGGTTATGCCACGGAGGTCCACAGGTTATGCCGGGATAAAAGAAAAAGGTCCTTGGGTTATGCCAGGGAGGTCCACGGGTTATGCCGGGATAAAAGAAAAGGTCATTGGGTTATGCTAGAGAGGTCCACGGGTTATGCCGAGATAAAAGAAAAAAGGTCCTTGGATTATGCCAGGGAGGTCCATGGGTTATGCCGGGATAAAAGAAAAAGGTCCTTGGGTTATGCCAGGGAGATCCACGGGTTATGCCGGGATAAAAGAAAAGGTCCTTGGGTTATGCCAGTGAGGTCAACGGGTAATGTCGGGATAAAAGAAAAAGGTCCTTGGGTTATGCCAGGGAGGTCCACGGGTTATGCCGGGATAAAAGAAAAAAGGTCCTTGTGTTATGCTAGGGAGGTCCACGGGTTATGTCGGGATAAAAGAAAAAGGTTCTTGGGTTATGCAGGGAGGTCTACGGGTTATGCCGAGATTAAAAAAAAGGGCCTTGGGTTATGCCAGGGAGGTCAACGGGTTATGTCGGGATAAAAGAAAAAGGTCCTTGGGTTATGCCAGGGAGGTCCACGGATTATGCAGGGATAAAAGAAAAAAGGTCCTTGGGTTATACTAGGGAGGTCCACGGGTTATGTCGGGATAAAAGGAAAAGGTCCTTGGGTTATGCAGGGAGGTCTACGGGTTATGCCGAGATAAAAAAAAAGGTCCTTTGGTTATGCAAGGGAGGTCAATGGGTTATGTCGGGATAAAAGAAAAGGTCTTTGGGTTATGCAGGAAGGTCCACGGGTTATGCCGGGATAAAAGAAAAAAGGTCTTTGGGTTATGCAGTGAGGTCCACGGGTTATGCGGGTTAAAAGAAAAAAGGTCCTTGGGTTATGTCAGGGAGGTCCACGGGTTATGCCGGGATAAAAGAAAAAGGTCCTTGGGTTATGCCAGGGAGGTCCACGGGTTATGCCGGGATAAAAGAAAAGGTCTTTGGGTTATGCAGGAAGGTCCACGGGTTATGCCGGGATAAAAGAAAAAAGGTCTTTGGGTTATGCAGTGAGGTCCACGGGTTATGCCGGGATAAAAGAAAAAAGGTCCTTGGGTTATGCTAGGGAGGTCCACGGGTTATGCCGGGATAAAAGAAAAAAGGTCCTTGGGTTATGTCAGGGAGGTCCACGGGTTATGCCGGGATAAAAGAAAAGGTTCTTGGGTTATGCCAGAGAGGTCGACGGGTTATGCCGAGATAAAAGAAAAAAGGTCATTGGGTTATGCTAGGGATGTCCACGGGTTATGTCGGGATAAAAGAAAAAGGTCCTTGGGTTATGCAGGGAGGTCCACGGGTTATGCCGGGATAAAAGAAAAAGGTCCTTGGGTTATGCCAGGGAGGTCCACGGGTTATGCCGGGATAAAAGAAAAGGTCATTGGGTTATGCCAGGGAGGTCCACGGGTTATGCCGAGATAAAAGAAAAAAGGTCCTTGGGTTATGCTAGGGAGGCCCACGGGTTATGCCGGGATAAAAGAAAAAGGTCCTTGGGTTATGCCACGGAGGTCCACAGGTTATGCCGGGATAAAAGAAAAAGGTCCTTGGGTTATGCCAGGGAGGTCCACGGGTTATGCCGGGATAAAAGAAAAGGTCCTTGGGTTATGCTAGAGAGGTCCACGGGTTATGCCGAGATAAAAGAAAAAAGGTCCTTGGATTATGCCAGGGAGGTCCATGGGTTATGCCGGGATAAAAGAAAAAGGTCCTTGGGTTATGCCAGGGAGGTTCACGGGTTATGCCGGGATAAAAGAAAAGGTCCTTGGGTTATGCCAGTGAGGTCAACGGGTAATGTCGGGATAAAAGAAAAAGGTCCTTGGGTTATGCCAGGGAGGTCCACGGGTTATGCCGGGATAAAAGAAAAAAGGTCCTTGGGTTATGCTAGGGAGGTCCACGGGTTATGTCGGGATAAAAGAAAAAGGTTCTTGGGTTATGCAGGGAGGTCTACGGGTTATGCCGAGATAAAAAAAAGGTCCTTGGGTTATGCCAGGGAGGTCAACGGGTTATGTCGGGATAAAAGAAAAAGGTCCTTGGGTTATGCCAGGGAGGTCCACGGATTATGCAGGGATAAAAGAAAAAAGGTCTTTGGGTTATACTAGGGAGGTCCACGGGTTATGTCGGGATAAAAGGAAAAGGTCCTTGGGTTATGCAGGGAGGTCTACGGGTTATGCCGAGATAAAAGAAAAAAGGTCATTGGGTTATGCAGGGGAGGTCAACGGGTTATGTCGGGATAAAAGAAAAAGGTCCTTAGTTTATGCAGGGAGGTCCACGGGTTATGCCGGGATAAAAGAAAAAAGGTCTTTGGGTTATGCAGTGAGGTCCACGGGTTATGCCGGGATAAAAGAAAAAAGGTCCTTGGGTTATGCCAGGGAGGTCCATGGGTTATGCCGGGATAAAAGAAAAAGGTCCTTGGGTTATGCCAGGGAGGTCCACGGGTTATGCCGGGATAAAAGAAAAGGTCTTTGGGTTATGCAGGGAGGTCCACGTGTTATGCCGGGATAAAAGAAAAAAGGTCTTTGGGTTATGCAGTGAGGTCCACGGGTTATGCCGGGATAAAAGAAAAAAGGTCCTTGGGTTATGCCAAGGAGGTCCATGGGTTATGCCGAGATAAAAGAAAAAGGTCCTTGGGTTATGCCAGGGAGGTCCACGGGTTATGCCGGGATAAAAGAAAAAAGGTCCTTGGGTTATGTCAGGGAGGTCCACGGGTTATGCCGGGATAAAAGAAAAGGTCCTTGGGTTATGCCAGAGAGGTCCACGGGTTATGCCGAGATAAAAGAAAAAAGGTCATTGGGTTATGCTAGGGATGTCCACGGGTTATGTCGGGATAAAAGAAAAAGGTCCTTGGGTTATGCAGGGAGGTCCACGGGTTATGCCGGGATAAAAGAAAAAGGTCCTTGGGTTATGCCAGGGAGGTCCACGGGTTATGCCGGGATAAAAGAAAAGGTCATTGGGTTATGCCAGGGAGGTCCACGGGTTATGCCGAGATAAAAGAAAAAAGGTCCTTGGGTTATGCTAGGGAAGCCCACGGGTTATGCCGGGATAAAAGAAAAAAGGTCCTTGGGTTATGCCACGGAGGTCCACAGGTTATGCCGGGATAAAAGAAAAAGGTCCTTAGGTTATGCCACGGAGGTCCACAGGTTATGCCGGGATAAAAGAAAAAGGTCCTTGGGTTATGCCAGGGAGGTCCACGGGTTATGCCGGGATAAAAGAAAAGGTCCTTGGGTTATGCCAGTGAGGTCAACGGGTAATGTCGGGATAAAAGAAAAAGGTCCTTGGGTTATGCCAGGGAGGTCCACGGGTTATGCCGGGATAAAAGAAAAAAGGTCCTTGGGTTATGCTAGGGAGGTCCACGGGTTATGTCGGGATAAAAGAAAAAGGTTCTTGGGTTATGCAGGGAGGTCTACGGGTTATGCCGAGATAAAAAAAAAAGGTCATTGGGTTATGCCAGGGAGGTCAACGGGTTATGTCGGGATAAAAGAAAAAAGTCCTTGGGTTATGCCAGGGAGGTCCACGGATTATGCAGGGATAAAAGAAAAAAGGTCCTTGGGTTATACTAGGGAGGTCCACGGGTTATGTCGGGATAAAAGGAAAAGGTCCTTGGGTTATGCAGGGAGGTCTACGGGTTATGCCAAGATAAAAGAAAAAAGGTCCTTGGGTTATGCAAGGGAGGTCAACGGGTTATGTCGGGATAAAAGAAAAAGGTCCTTAAGTTATGCAGGGAGGTCCACGGGTTATGCCGGGATAAAAGAAAAAAGGTCTTTGGGTTATGCAGTGAGGTCCACGGGTTATGCCGGGATAAAAGAAAAAAGGTCCTTGGGTTATGCCAGGGAGGTCCATGGGTTATGCCGGGATAAAAGAAAAAGGTCCTTGGGTTATGCCACGGAGGTCCACGGGTTATGCCGGGATAAAAGAAAAGGTCATTGGGTTATGCCAGGGAGGTCCACGGGTTATGCCGAGATAAAAGAAAAAAGGTCCTTGGGTTATGCTAGGGAAGCCCACGGGTTATGCCGGGATAAAAGAAAAAAGGTCCTTGGGTTATGCCACGGAGGTCCACAGGTTATGCCGGGATAAAAGAAAAAGGTCTTTGGGTTATGCCAGGGAGGTCCACGGGTTATGCCGGGATAAAAGAAAAGGTCCTTGGGTTATGCTAGAGAGGTCCACGGGTTATGCCGAGATAAAAGAAAAAAGGTCCTTGGATTATGCCAGGGAGGTCCATGGGTTATGCCGGGATAAAAGAAAAAGGTCCTTGGGTTATACCAGGGAGGTCCACGGGTTATGCCGGGATAAAAGAAAAGGTCCTTGGGTTATGCCAGTGAGGTCAACGGGTAATGTCGGGATAAAAGAAAAAGGTCCTTGGGTTATGCCAGGGAGGTCCACGGGTTATGCCGGGATAAAACAAAAAAGGTCCTTCGGTTATGCCAGGGAGGTCCACGGGTTATGCCGGGATAAAAGAAAAAGGTCCTTGGGTTATGCCAGGGAGTTCCACGGGTTATGCAGGGATAAAAGAAAAAAGGTCCTTGGGTTATGCTAGGGAGGTCCACGGGTTATGTCGGGATAAAAGAAAAAGGTTCTTGGGTTATGCAGGGAGGTCTACGGGTTATGCCGAGATAAAAGAAAAAAGGTCCTTGGGTTATGCCAGGGAGGTCAACGGGTTATGTCGGGATAAAAGAAAAAGGTCCTTGGGTTATGCCAGGGAGGTCCACGGGTTATGCCGGGATAAAAGAAAAGGTCCTTGGGTTATGCCAGAGAGGTCCACAGGTTATGCCGAGATAAAAGAAAAAAGGTCATTGGGTTATGCTAGGGATGTCCACGGGTTATGTCGGGATAAAAGAAAAAGGTCCTTGGGTTATGCAGGGAGGTCCACGGGTTATGCCGGGATAAAATAAAAAGGTCCTTGGGTTATGCCACGGAGGTCCACGGGTTATGCCGGGATAAAAGAAAAGGTCATTGGGTTATGCCAGGGAGGTCCACGGGTTATGCCGAGATAAAAGAAAAAAGGTCCTTGGGTTATGCTAGGGAAGCCCACGGGTTATGCCGGGATAAAAGAAAAAAGGTCCTTGGGTTATGCCACGGAGGTCCACAGGTTATGCCGGGATAAAAGAAAAAGGTCCTTGGGTTATGCCAGGGAGGTCCACGGGTTATGCCGGGATAAAAGAAAAGGTCCTTGGGTTATGCTAGAGAGGTCCACGGGTTATGCCGAGATAAAAGAAAAAAGGTCCTTGGGTGATGCCAGGGAGGTCCACAGGTTATGCCGGGATAAAAGAAAAAGGTCCTTGGGTTATACCAGGGAGGTCCACGGGTTATGCCGGGATAAAAGAAAAGGTCCTTGGGTTATGCCAGTGAGGTCAACGGGTAATGTCGGGATAAAAGAAAAAGGTCCTTGGGTTATGCCAGGGAGGTCCACGGGTTATGCCGGGATAAAACAAAAAAGGTCCTTCGGTTATGCCAGGGAGGTCCACGGGTTATGCCGGGATAAAAGAAAAAGGTCCTTGGGTTATGCTAGAGAGGTCCACGGGTTATGCCGAGATAAAAGAAAAAAGGTCCTTGGATTATGCCAGGGAGGTCCATGGGTTATGCCGGGATAAAAGAAAAAGGTCCTTGGGTTATACAAGGGAGGTCCACGGGTTATGCCGGGATAAAAGAAAAGGTCCTTGGGTTATGCCAGTGAGGTCAACGGGTAATGTCGGGATAAAAGAAAAAGGTCCTTGGGTTATGCCAGGGAGGTCCACGGGTTATGCCGGGATAAAACAAAAAAGGTCCTTCGGTTATGCCAGGGAGGTCCACGGGTTATGCCGGGATAAAAGAAAAAGGTCCTTGGGTTATGCCAGGGAGTTCCACGGGTTATGCAGGGATAAAAGAAAAAAGGTCCTTGGGTTATGCTAGGGAGGTCCACGGGTTATGTCGGGATAAAAGAAAAAGGTTCTTGGGTTATGCAGGGAGGTCTACGGGTTATGCCGAGATAAAAGAAAAAAGGTCCTTGTGTTATGCCAGGGAGGTCAACGGGTTATGTCGGGATAAAAGAAAAAGGTCCTTGGGTTATGCCAGGGAGGTCCACGGATTATGCAGGGATAAAAGAAAAAAGGTCCTTGCGTTATGCAAGGGAGGTCAACGGGTTATGTCGGGATAAAAGAAAAAAGTCCTTAGGTTATGCAGGGAGGTCCACGGGTTATGCCGGGATAAAAGAAAAGGTCTTTGGGTTATGCAGGGAGGTCCACGGGTTATGCCGGGATAAAAGAAAAAAGGTCTTTGGGTTATGCAGTGAGGTCCACGGATTATGCCGGGATAAAAGAAAAAAGGTCCTTGGGTTATGCCAGGGAGGTCCATGGGTTATGCCGGGATAAAAGAAAAAGGTCCTTGGGTTATGCCAGGGAGGTCCACGGGTTATGCCAGGATAAAAGAAAAAAGGTCCTTGGGTTATGTCAGGGAGGTCCACGGGTTATGCCGGGATAAAACAAAAGGTCCTTGGGTTATGCCAGAGAGGTCCACGGGTTATGCCGAGATAAAAGAAAAAATGTCCTTGGATTATGCTAGGGATGTCCACGGGTTATGTCGGGATAAAAGAAAAAGGTCCTTGGGTTATGCAGGGAGGTCCACGGGTTATGTCGGGATAAAAGAAAAAGGTCCTTGGGTTATGCCAGGGAGGTCCACGGGTTATGCCGGGATAAAAGAAAAGGTCATTGGGTTATGCCAGGGAGGTCCACGGGTTATGCCGAGATAAAAGAAAAAAGGTCCTTGGGTTATGCTAGGGAAGCCCACGGGTTATGCCGGGATAAAAGAAAAAAGGTCCTTGGGTTATGCCACGGAGGTCCACAGGTTATGCCGGGATAAAAGAAAAAGGTCCTTGGGTTATGCCAGGGAGGTCCACGGGTTATGCCGGGATAAAAGAAAAAGGTCCTTGGGTTATGCTAGGGAAGCCCACGGGTTATGCCGGGATAAAAGAAAAAAGGTCCTTGGGTTATGCCACGGAGGTCCACAGGTTATGCCGGGATAAAAGAAAAAGGTCCTTGGGTTATGTCAGGGAGGTCCACGGGTTATGCCGGGATAAAAGAAAAAGGTCCTTGGGTTATGCCAGGGAGGTCCACGGGTTATGCCGGGATAAAAGAAAAGGTCTTTGGGTTATGCAGGAAGGTCCACGGGTTATGCCGGGATAAAAGAAAAAAGGTCTTTGGGTTATGCAGTGAGGTCCACGGGTTATGCCGGGATAAAAGAAAAAAGGTCCTTGGGTTATGCCAGGGAGGTCCACGGGTTATGCCGGGATAAAAGAAAAAGGTCCTTGGGTTATGTCAGGGAGGTCCACGGGTTATGCCGGGATAAAAGAAAAGGTTCTTGGGTTATGCCAGAGAGGTCCACGGGTTATGCCGAGATAAAAGAAAAAAGGTCATTGGGTTATGCTAGGGATGTCCACGGGTTATGTCGGGATAAAAGAAAAAGGTCCTTGGGTTATGCAGGGAGGTCCACGGGTTATGCCGGGATAAAAGAAAAAGGTCCTTGGGTTATGCCAGGGAGGTCCACGGGTTATGCCGGGATAAAAGAAAAGGTCATTGGGTTATGCCAGGGAGGTCCACGGGTTATGCCGAGATAAAAGAAAAAAGGTCCTTGGGTTATGCTAGGGAGGCCCACGGGTTATGCCGGGATAAAAGAAAAAAGGTCCTTGGGTTATGCCAGGGAGGTTCACGGGTTATGCCGGGATAAAAGAAAAGGTCCTTGGGTTATGCAAGTGAGGTCAACGGGTTATGCCGAGATAAAAGAAAAAAGGTCCTTGGGTTATGCTAGGGAAGCCCACGGGTTATGCCGGGATAAAAGAAAAAAGGTCCTTGGGTTATGCCACGGAGGTCCACAGGTTATGCCGGGATAAAAGAAAAAGGTCCTTAGGTTATGCCAGGGAGGTCCACGGGTTATGCCGGGATAAAAGAAAAAGGTCCTTAGGTTATGCAGGGAGGTCCACGGGTTATGCCGGGATAAAAGAAAAGGTCTTTGGGTTATGCAGGGAGGTCCACGGGTTATGCCGGGATAAAAGAAAAAAGGTCTTTGGGTTATGCAGTGAGGTCCACGGATTATGCCGGGATAAAAGAAAAAAGGTCCTTGGGTTATGCCAGGGAGGTCCATGGGTTATGCCGGGATAAAAGAAAAAGGTCCTTGGGTTATGCCAGGGAGGTCCACGGGTTATGCCGGGATAAAAGAAAAGGTCCTTGGGTTATGCTAGAGAGGTCCACGGGTTATGCCGAGATAAAAGAAAAAAGGTCCTTGGATTATGCCAGGGAGGTCCATGGGTTATGCCGGGATAAAAGAAAAAGGTCCTTGGGTTATGCCAGGGAGGTTCACGGGTTATGCCGGGATAAAAGAAAAGGTCCTTGGGTTATGCAAGTGAGGTCAACGGGTAATGTCGGGATAAAAGAAAAGGTCCTTGGGTTATGCTAGAGAGGTCCACGGGTTATGCCGAGATAAAAGAAAAAAGGTCCTTGGATTATGCCAGGGAGGTCCATGGGTTATGCCGGGATAAAAGAAAAAGGTCCTTGGGTTATGCCAGGGAGGTTCACGGGTTATGCCGGGATAAAAGAAAAGGTCCTTGGGTTATGCAAGTGAGGTCAACGGGTAATGTCGGGATAAAAGAAAAAGGTCCTTGGGTTATGCCAGGGAGGTCCACGGGTTATGCCGGGATAAAAGAAAAAAGGTCCTTGGGTTATGCTAGGGAGGTCCACGGGTTATGTCGGGATAAAAGAAAAAGGTTCTTGGGTTATGCAGGGAGGTCTACGGGTTATGCCGAGATAAAAAAAAAGGTCCTTGGGTTATGCCAGGGAGGTCAACGGGTTATGTCGGGATAAAAGAAAAAGGTCCTTGGGTTATGCTAGGGAGGTCCACGGATTATGCAGGGATAAAAGAAAAAAGGTCTTTGGGTTATACTAGGGAGGTCCACGGGTTATGTCGGGATAAAAGGAAAAGGTCCTTGGGTTATGCAGGGAGGTCTACGGGTTATGCCGAGATAAAAGAAAAAAGGTCATTGGGTTATGCAGGGGAGGTCAACGGGTTATGTCGGGATAAAAGAAAAAGGTCCTTAGTTTATGCAGGGAGGTCCACGGGTTATGCCGGGATAAAAGAAAAAAGGTCTTTGGGTTATGCAGTGAGGTCCACGGGTTATGCCGGGATAAAAGAAAAAAGGTCCTTGGGTTATGCCAGGGAGGTCCATGGGTTATGCCGGGATAAAAGAAAAAGGTCCTTGGGTTATGCCAGGGAGGTCCACGGGTTATGCCGGGATAAAAGAAAAGGTCTTTGGGTTATGCAGGGAGGTCCACGTGTTATGCCGGGATAAAAGAAAAAAGGTCTTTGGGTTATGCAGTGAGGTCCACGGGTTATGCCGGGATAAAAGAAAAAAGGTCCTTGGGTTATGCCAAGGAGGTCCATGGGTTATGCCGAGATAAAAGAAAAAGGTCCTTGGGTTATGCCAGGGAGGTCCACGGGTTATGCCGGGATAAAAGAAAAAAGGTCCTTGGGTTATGTCAGGGAGGTCCACGGGTTATGCCGGGATAAAAGAAAAGGTCCTTGGGTTATGCCAGAGAGGTCCACGGGTTATGCCGAGATAAAAGAAAAAAGGTCATTGGGTTATGCTAGGGATGTCCACGGGTTATGTCGGGATAAAAGAAAAAGGTCCTTGGGTTATGCAGGGAGGTCCACGGGTTATGCCGGGATAAAAGAAAAAGGTCCTTGGGTTATGCCAGGGAGGTCCACGGGTTATGCCGGGATAAAAGAAAAGGTCATTGGGTTATGCCAGGGAGGTCCACGGGTTATGCCGAGATAAAAGCAAAAAGGTCCTTGGGTTATGCTAGGGAAGCCCACGGGTTATGCCGGGATAAAAGAAAAAAGGTCCTTGGGTTATGCCACGGAGGTCCACAGGTTATGCCGGGATAAAAGAAAAAGGTCCTTAGGTTATGCCAGGGAGGTCCACGGGTTATGCCGGGATAAAAGAAAAAGGTCCTTGGGTTATGCCAGGGAGGTCCACGGGTTATGCCGGGATAAAAGAAAAGGTCCTTGGGTTATGCCAGTGAGGTCAACGGGTAATGTCGGGATAAAAGAAAAAGGTCCTTGGGTTATGCCAGGGAGGTCCACGGGTTATGCCGGGATAAAAGAAAAAAGGTCCTTGGGTTATGCTAGGGAGGTCCACGGGTTATGTCGGGATAAAAGAAAAAGGTTCTTGGGTTATGCAGGGAGGTCTACGGGTTATGCCGAGATAAAAAAAAAGGTCCTTGGGTTATGCCAGGGAGGTCAACGGGTTATGTCGGGATAAAAGAAAAAAGTCCTTGGGTTATGCCAGGGAGGTCCACGGATTATGCAGGGATAAAAGAAAAAAGGTCCTTGGGTTATACTAGGGAGGTCCACGGGTTATGTCGGGATAAAAGGAAAAGGTCCTTGGGTTATGCAGGGAGGTCTACGGGTTATGCCAAGATAAAAGAAAAAAGGTCCTTGGGTTATGCAAGGGAGGTCAACGGGTTATGTCGGGATAAAAGAAAAAGGTCCTTAAGTTATGCAGGGAGGTCCACGGGTTATGCCGGGATAAAAGAAAAAAGGTCTTTGGGTTATGCAGTGAGGTCCACGGGTTATGCCGGGATAAAAGAAAAAAGGTCCTTGGGTTATGCCAGGGAGGTCCATGGGTTATGCCGGGATAAAAGAAAAAGGTCCTTGGGTTATGCCACGGAGGTCCACGGGTTATGCCGGGATAAAAGAAAAGGTCATTGGGTTATGCCAGGGAGGTCCACGGGTTATGCCGAGATAAAAGAAAAAAGGTCCTTGGGTTATGCTAGGGAAGCCCACGGGTTATGCCGGGATAAAAGAAAAAAGGTCCTTGGGTTATGCCACGGAGGTCCACAGGTTATGCCGGGATAAAAGAAAAAGGTCCTTGGGTTATGCCAGGGAGGTCCACGGGTTATGCCGGGATAAAAGAAAAGGTCCTTGGGTTATGCTAGAGAGGTCCACGGGTTATGCCGAGATAAAAGAAAAAAGGTCCTTGGATTATGCCAGGGAGGTCCATGGGTTATGCCGGGATAAAAGAAAAAGGTCCTTGGGTTATACCAGGGAGGTCCACGGGTTATGCCGGGATAAAAGAAAAGGTCCTTGGGTTATGCCAGTGAGGTCAACGGGTAATGTCGGGATAAAAGAAAAAGGTCCTTGGGTTATGCCAGGGAGGTCCACGGGTTATGCCGGGATAAAACAAAAAAGGTCCTTCGGTTATGCCAGGGAGGTCCACGGGTTATGCCGGGATAAAAGAAAAAGGTCCTTGGGTTATGCCAGGGAGTTCCACGGGTTATGCAGGGATAAAAGAAAAAAGGTCCTTGGGTTATGCTAGGGAGGTCCACGGGTTATGTCGGGATAAAAGAAAAAGGTTCTTGGGTTATGCAGGGAGGTCTACGGGTTATGCCGAGATAAAAGAAAAAAGGTCCTTGGGTTATGCCAGGGAGGTCAACGGGTTATGTCGGGATAAAAGAAAAAGGTCCTTGGGTTATGCCAGGGAGGTCCACGGGTTATGCCGGGATAAAAGAAAAGGTCCTTGGGTTATGCCAGAGAGGTCCACAGGTTATGCCGAGATAAAAGAAAAAAGGTCATTGGGTTATGCTAGGGATGTCCACGGGTTATGTCGGGATAAAAGAAAAAGGTCCTTGGGTTATGCAGGGAGGTCCACGGGTTATGCCGGGATAAAAGAAAAAGGTCCTTGGGTTATGCCACGGAGGTCCACGGGTTATGCCGGGATAAAAGAAAAGGTCATTGGGTTATGCCAGGGAGGTCCACGGGTTATGCCGAGATAAAAGAAAAAAGGTCCTTGGGTTATGCTAGGGAAGCCCACGGGTTATGCCGGGATAAAAGAAAAAAGGTCCTTGGGTTATGCCACGGAGGTCCACAGGTTATGCCGGGATAAAAGAAAAAGGTCCTTGGGTTATGCCAGGGAGGTCCACGGGTTATGCCGGGATAAAAGAAAAGGTCCTTGGGTTATGCTAGAGAGGTCCACGGGTTATGCCGAGATAAAAGAAAAAAGGTCCTTGGATTATGCCAGGGAGGTCCATGGGTTATGCCGGGATAAAAGAAAAAGGTCCTTGGGTTATACCAGGGAGGTCCACGGGTTATGCCGGGATAAAAGAAAAGGTCCTTGGGTTATGCCAGTGAGGTCAACGGGTAATGTCGGGATAAAAGAAAAAGGTCCTTGGGTTATGCCAGGGAGGTCCACGGGTTATGCCGGGATAAAACAAAAAAGGTCCTTCGGTTATGCCAGGGAGGTCCACGGGTTATGCCGGGATAAAAGAAAAAGGTCCTTGGGTTATGCTAGAGAGGTCCACGGGTTATGCCGAGATAAAAGAAAAAAGGTCCTTGGATTATGCCAGGGAGGTCCATGGGTTATGCCGGGATAAAAGAAAAAGGTCCTTGGGTTATACCAGGGAGGTCCACGGGTTATGCCGGGATAAAAGAAAAGGTTCTTGGGTTATGCCAGTGAGGTCAACGGGTAATGTCGGGATAAAAGAAAAAGGTCCTTGGGTTATGCCAGGGAGGTCCACGGGTTATGCCGGGATAAAACAAAAAAGGTCCTTCGGTTATGCCAGGGAGGTCCACGGGTTATGCCGGGATAAAAGAAAAAGGTCCTTGGGTTATGCCAGGGAGTTCCACGGGTTATGCAGGGATAAAAGAAAAAAGGTCCTTGGGTTATGCTAGGGAGGTCCACGGGTTATGTCGGGATAAAAGAAAAAGGTTCTTGGGTTATGCAGGGAGGTCTACGGGTTATGCCGAGATAAAAGAAAAAAGGTCCTTGTGTTATGCCAGGGAGGTCAACGGGTTATGTCGGGATAAAAGAAAAAGGTCCTTGGGTTATGCCAGGGAGGTCCACGGATTATGCAGGGATAAAAGAAAAAAGGTCCTTGCGTTATGCAAGGGAGGTCAACGGGTTATGTCGGGATAAAAGAAAAAAGTCCTTAGGTTATGCAGGGAGGTCCACGGGTTATGCCGGGATAAAAGAAAAGGTCTTTGGGTTATGCAGGGAGGTCCACGGGTTATGCCGGGATAAAAGAAAAAAGGTCTTTGGGTTATGCAGTGAGGTCCACGGATTATGCCGGGATAAAAGAAAAAAGGTCCTTGGGTTATGCCAGGGAGGTCCATGGGTTATGCCGGGATAAAAGAAAAAGGTCCTTGGGTTATGCCAGGGAGGTCCACGGGTTATGCCAGGATAAAAGAAAAAAGGTCCTTGGGTTATGTCAGGGAGGTCCACGGGTTATGCCGGGATAAAACAAAAGGTCCTTGGGTTATGCCAGAGAGGTCCACGGGTTATGCCGAGATAAAAGAAAAAATGTCCTTGGATTATGCTAGGGATGTCCACGGGTTATGTCGGGATAAAAGAAAAAGGTCCTTGGGTTATGCAGGGAGGTCCACGGGTTATGCCGGGATAAAAGAAAAAGGTCCTTGGGTTATGCCAGGGAGGTCCACGGGTTATGCCGGGATAAAAGAAAAGGTCATTGGGTTATGCCAGGGAGGTCCACGGGTTATGCCGAGATAAAAGAAAAAAGGTCCTTGGGTTATGCTAGGGAAGCCCACGGGTTATGCCGGGATAAAAGAAAAAAGGTCCTTGGGTTATGCCACGGAGGTCCACAGGTTATGCCGGGATAAAAGAAAAAGGTCCTTGGGTTATGCCAGGGAGGTCCACGGGTTATGCCGGGATAAAAGAAAAAGGTCCTTGGGTTATGCCAGGGAGGTCCACGGGTTATGCCGGGATAAAAGAAAAGGTCCTTGGGTTATGCCAGTGAGGTCAACGGGTAATGTCGGGATAAAAGAAAAAGGTCCTTGGGTTATGCCAGGGAGGTCCACGGGTTATGCCGGGATAAAAGAAAAAAGGTCCTTGGGTTATGCTAGGGAGGTCCACGGGTTATGTCGGGATAAAAGAAAAAGGTTCTTGGGTTATGCAGGGAGGTCTACGGGTTATGCCGAGATAAAAAAAAAGGTCCTTGGGTTATGCCAGGGAGGTCAACGGGTTATGTCGGGATAAAAGAAAAAAGTCCTTGGGTTATGCCAGGGAGGTCCACGGATTATGCAGGGATAAAAGAAAAAAGGTCCTTGGGTTATACTAGGGAGGTCCACGGGTTATGTCGGGATAAAAGGAAAAGGTCCTTGGGTTATGCAGGGAGGTCTACGGGTTATGCCAAGATAAAAGAAAAAAGGTCCTTGGGTTATGCAAGGAAGGTCAACGGGTTATGTCGGGATAAAAGAAAAAGGTCCTTAAGTTATGCAGGGAGGTCCACGGGTTATGCCGGGATAAAAGAAAAAAGGTCTTTGGGTTATGCAGTGAGGTCCACGGGTTATGCCGGGATAAAAGAAAAAAGGTCCTTGGGTTATGCCAGGGAGGTCCATGGGTTATGCCGGGATAAAAGAAAAAGGTCCTTGGGTTATGCCAGGGAGGTCCACGGGTTATGCCGGGATAAAAGAAAAGGTCTTTGGGTTATGCAGGGAGGTCCACGGGTTATGCCGGGATAAAAGAAAAAAGGTCTTTGGGTTATGTAGTGAGGTCCACGGGTTATGCCGGGATAAAAGAAAAAAGGTCCTTGGGTTATGCCAAGGAGGTCCATGGGTTATGCCGGGATAAAAGAAAAAGGTCCTTGGGTTATGCCAGGGAGGTCCACGGGTTATGCCGGGATAAAAGAAAAAAGGTCCTTGGGTTATGTCAGGGAGGTCCACGGGTTATGCCGGGATAAAAGAAAAGGTCCTTGGGTTATGCCAGAGAGGTCCACAGGTTATGCCGAGATAAAAGAAAAAAGGTCATTGGGTTATGCTAGGGATGTCCACGGGTTATGTCGGGATAAAAGAAAAAGGTCCTTGGGTTATGCAGGGAGGTCCACGGGTTATGCCGGGATAAAAGAAAAAGGTCCTTGGGTTATGCCACGGAGGTCCACGGGTTATGCCGGGATAAAAGAAAAGGTCATTGGGTTATGCCAGGGAGGTCCACGGGTTATGCCGAGATAAAAGAAAAAAGGTCCTTGGGTTATGCTAGGGAAGCCCACGGGTTATGCCGGGATAAAAGAAAAAGGTCCTTGGGTTATGCCACGGAGGTCCACAGGTTATGCCGGGATAAAAGAAAAAGGTCCTTGGGTTATGCCAGGGAGGTCCACGGGTTATGCCGGGATAAAAGAAAAGGTCCTTGGGTTATGCTAGAGAGGTCCACGGGTTATGCCGAGATAAAAGAAAAAAGGTCCTTGGATTATGCCAGGGAGGTCCATGGGTTATGCCGGGATAAAAGAAAAAGGTCCTTGGGTTATGCCAGGGAGGTCCACGGGTTATGCCGGGATAAAAGAAAAGGTCCTTGGGTTATGCCAGTGAGGTCAACGGGTAATGTCGGGATAAAAGAAAAAGGTCCTTGGGTTATGCCAGGGAGGTCCACGGGTTATGCCGGGATAAAACAAAAAAGGTCCTTCGGTTATGCCAGGGAGGTCCACGGGTTATGCCGGGATAAAAGAAAAAGGTCCTTGGGTTATGCCAGGGAGTTCCACGGGTTATGCAGGGATAAAAGAAAAAAGGTCCTTGGGTTATGCTAGGGAGGTCCACGGGTTATGTCGGGATAAAAGAAAAAGGTTCTTGGGTTATGCAGGGAGGTCTACGGGTTATGCCGAGATAAAAGAAAAAAGGTCCTTGGGTTATGCCAGGGAGGTCAACGGGTTATGTCGGGATAAAAGAAAAAGGTCCTTGGGTTATGCCAGGGAGGTCCACGGATTATGCAGGGATAAAAGAAAAAAGGTCCTTGCGTTATGCAAGGGAGGTCAACGGGTTATGTCGGGATAAAAGAAAAAAGTCCTTAGGTTATGCAGGGAGGTCCACGGGTTATGCCGGGATAAAAGAAAAGGTCTTTGGGTTATGCAGGGAGGTCCACGGGTTATGCCGGGATAAAAGAAAAAAGGTCTTTGGGTTATGCAGTGAGGTCCACGGGTTATGCCGGGATAAAAGAAAAAAGGTCCTTGGGTTATGCCAGGGAGGTCCATGGGTTATGCCGGGATAAAAGAAAAAGGTCCTTGGGTTATGCCAGGGAGGTCCACGGGTTATGCCAGGATAAAAGAAAAAAGGTCCTTGGGTTATGTCAGGGAGGTCCACGGGTTATGCCGGGATAAAAGAAAAGGTCCTTGGGTTATGCCAGAGAGGTCCACGGGTTATGCCGAGATAAAAGAAAAAATGTCCTTGGGTTATGCTAGGGAGGTCCACGGGTTATATCGGGATAAAAGAAAAAGGTCCTTGGGTTATGCAGGGAGGTCCACGGGTTATGCCGAGATAAAAGAAAAAAGGTCCTTGGGTTATGCCAGGGAGGTCCACGGGTTATGTCGGGATAAAAGAAAAAGGTCCTTGGGTTATGTAGGGAGGTCCACGGGTTATTCCTTGTTTAAATCTCTGTAATCCACACACACCCGGGTCTTCCCGTCTTTCTTTGGCACTGGAACTACATTAGCTAACAAGGTGGTGTACCGGATCACTCGGATCACCCCTGCTTTTAACTGCTTCATGAATTCTTCTTTGATCTTGTCACTAACATCAGTTTTGAATTTTCTTTGCTTTTGCTGAACTAGGGGACAATCGGGGTATGTTGGCAACTTGTGAATCACCAAATCAACACTTAGCCCTGGCATGTCATCGTATGACCAAGCAAACATATCTTTGAACTCAAGCTGGAGTTAGATTAATGCGTCTCGAGTTTTTTCGCCTGTGAAAATGCTTATCTTGGTTTCTCTGACTTCTTCAGAACTACCCAAATTAATCGGTTCAGTATCATTTAAGTTCGGCTTAGGTTTATTCTCAAATTGTTCCAATTCTCGATTTATTTCCCTAAAAGCCTCCTTTTCATCGTATTCCGGTTCCTGGTTCATTATTTCACAATTAGACATCATGTTTGGATCTGGGCATGAAGTCCACAAGCATGTCATGTTATTTAAAGCCGCATTATTAGAACTTAAAGAAGAAAAAAAATCAGAAAGAATAAAGAAAGATGAACGATGAAATATTGATTTCATTTCTTGGAATTTGAAGATAATAGGGTTTACATTGGAAAATTAAAAGACAAGAAACTAAAGAAGACATCCGAGTTACACCCTGAAATAACTCGTGATGCAGAAAAGGTGGCAGGACAGATCTACCGGGACTCCCGCCTGATTGGGAATGGCGTAGCCTTCCAATTCTGCAGTTTGACATTAAGTCCCATATACAGCACTTCAGCGGTGCTTGAGCCTTCCCCTGGCTTGACCGTGTGGGTTTCATATAGTATCTTCCTCATTGCCCCAAAGATCTCTTCAATCTCTTCAACTGTAAAGGCCTCATCTTCCTTTTCCTCATTGTATTTCGTCTTGACAAATGTTTTGTACAGATGCGGCACCGGTTGAGGCAAGACCCAACCATCATTCTTTCTATCATCTGCCCATCTTATATCAGCTGGAGTGGGTCAGAAGCCTACCCCAAAGAACTTTTCACTGGTGGTCAGGGTGATAGGTTCAGCTATTCCTTGCAATGATTTCCTAAGCCCCTTCCCAAGTTTGTAGCCATGCCTGATCATTTCTTTGGCCACCATAATTGATGCATTAGAAAGGAAGGGTTGGGGGCAAAGGTTTCCTTCTTCGCACTGGTCCGCGACCACGATTCAAAGGCCTGATAGACTATGTGCTCACTCCCCTCTCTTGCTTAAAGGCATGGGACTGATGGGTCCCGATAAATTGATTGCTCATATTCCTCGTGGACCACAATTTCTTGATCCTCATGCTCGAACTTCACCATCTGGTGAAGAGTAGAGGGTACATCCCCCGCTGCATGAATCCACGACCTCCCCAAAAGAAAGTTGTAGGATGTGTCCATGTCAAGAACCTGGAAGGTTACTTCAAAGTCTACTGGGCCGATGATCAAAATTAGATCAATCTCTCCAATTGTGTCCCTTTTGATACCATTGTGAGCACGTGATTTTTGCCTTACGAAAACTACTCCAAAAATAAATCAAAAATAAAATAAATTTCTGTTAGTATGCAATTTGTGAATTTGCGTGGTGTTTGTTAAATATTTGTTTTATGTCCGTAAATATTTACGTTGTCATAATAAAATGAAAAATAAAATAAAATACATGTTGCATGCATATCTAGGATTTAATTATGCATTAATTCAAAATAAAAACACAAAAATATGCATTTTTGTTCTATTTTAAATATTCCACTGTGTGATTAATGTTTTGTCTGTATGTTGAACAGTTGTTATAAAGTGATTAATATTGTCTAGAAGTTAAAATTGTTTTATAATTAAATTTAGGAATTTAAATTAGAAAATTGAAATAAAAATTAATAAAATAAAATAAAATAAAATAGAATGTGAAAATCGGACCTGGATTAAAATCCAGGCCCAAAACCAAATTACCCCCCCCCTAGCCCAATCCAGGCAGCCCAAGTCCGGTCTAATCCAGACGAGCCAAAACGACAGCGTTTGGTCGTAGCTTCTCAGGGACCATTGGATCAAATCCAACCAATGGTTAAGATCTCACCCCCTTACCCGTAACCCGTAACCCGACCTTTTGACCCGATCCAGGCTGACCCTGAACTTAGACCAAACGACAACGTTTGGTTAAGTGGATTGATCTCAACCGTGCATCTTAATTGATCCAACGGATGAGATCAATCCACCCCAACCCTATATAAGGACCAAACCCCTACCCCGGCCCCTAACTTAACACCCCCCCTCCTCTCACTGTTTATCATCGTTCCCAAACCAAACCCCTAACCCTAGCCACCCTATAATCCCACCGCCTGAAACTCGGCGGCAACAACGCCGCCGGTCACCAAAATAACACCCTAGAACCCCCTGAACATCCTCTATCCAGATATGCTAGCCACTTGGCTCGAATCTTCCTGAAGGTTCTCGAATCTTCATTTGAAGATTCGAGCCGAGCTTAGATCTAAACCAAACAACCCCTAGTTAACACCATAGTACCCCCTAGCATGCCTCGTTATGGATCTGATGTTTGTTTGGCTCGAATCATTTCTGAGCTTCTCGAATCTTCTTTTGAAGATTCGGACCAAACAAGAACAAACTCAGATCTGTTCTAAACTGACACCAAATGACCCCTAGGCTACCCTCACCCTTGTGTCGTATTTGGTCCCCCTCGAATCTGACCAGAAATGGTTAAGTCCCAAATCGAACCTTCAAGAACCCTAGAAATACCAGACTTTTGGATTCTGCCCAAATTAAATAAAGATTGAGGTTTAATCGACCTTAGTCGAAGTATTTTCAGTGGAAAATACTTCGACTAAGGTCTGTTTGATTTCAAACAAAGTCCAAATCCGAGTTGAGTTCGAGTCCGATTAAAATTGAAAGATTCAGAGGTAATTTTTCTGTTTCTTATGTGTATTCTACGTGTATTCTATGTTTGTTTCATTAGTCTGTATAATTTTTCATAATTTTCTAATCAATTTTGTTATACTATCTCATACTCGTCTATTTTGATCAGAATTATACTATTGTTTCTGTTGTTTATGAGTGTTTATAATATGTGTAATCGACTCGCTTAAGTTCGTCGATTAGTTGTATTGTGAATCTTGCTTCTGAAAATGTTGTTTGTAATACCCTGTTTATCTGTTTGGAGTTGATTATTATCATTGAAATTAATCAATTAGTTCTTCCCAATTAATTGATTCTTGTTTAATAAATCAGAAAGTTTGTCAATGGTGTGTATATGTTGATTTCTGAACATTGAGTTTCAGGGCATTGTCAGTATATTGACAATGCTCCTGTGTTTGTTTGATTTTTTGTTCAAAGTTAAAGTTCAGTTTGAATTATTATACTGAACTCAGTGTAATATTGTTGTGATGTTAAGTTTGAATTCAAGTTTACAAAAGTTGGTTAAATACAATTGTGTTAGGAGGTTCATAGGATTGGTTATAGCTGTAAATCAGAAGGATAATTAAGTTTGTACAGATTATAGAATCTGTTTTGCAGTAGGTTCTGATTTTTTCAGTAATAACATTAGGATTTCAGGGGGTACTATTGGGAATGAAATAATGTGATAGTGTGCTGATAATGGAGTGTTAATGGCTATTAGTTAATGAGTAATAATGGGGAACAAAGGGTAATGGGGCTGCTTAAAATCAGGATAGGATCATTTAAATTATTCAAAAGCAGTTTTTAATGGAACTTTTTGATTTTAAAAGAAGAAGGGGTCCAAGAAACACTTAAAAAGATAGGACCAGCCCTGTATAAATAGAGGGGGCTGGACAGACCTTGGAAAAAAAAAGTGTGATATTGAGGAGGAAAAATCAGATTTTAAGATCAGATTGTAAAAAGAAGGAAAAATCAGATTTAGATCAGATTTTAAGAAAAGAAAAAGAAGAGGAGAATTAGTTTTTCAAGAGAAAGGAATAAGTTTTAAGGATCAGATTTTAAAACTGAAGAGGAGGGATTTCAGACAGAAAGGAAAGAAGAGAAGAAAACAGAAACAGAAAAAATCAGAAATAGGAATCCGAAACAGGAAGAAACTGAAAATCTGAAAAATGTTATCCTTCTAGAATCTGTCCGTTGTTTGTTTTTGTAGATATTATTCAGTCTGAATCTGAAATCTTTCCCTCAAGTTTCTGTCACTGTTCATCTGGGTTAACGGGTCTTGTTCAGACTTGCTGTGTTATTGGTATATTCTGCTGGTTTTGTTACTGCTGCAACTGCTGAAAATTTACTTCTTCTACCTTCATTTCCAGGTACTTATCTCTTAAATTCTATGTTGGAAAGAGATTCAGCATGACAAATCAATGAAGCTTGAATTGCAGTTCTATTTTTCCATTTATCTAAGTTTGTTATTATAAATTTCAGTTTTCGTTTCATGTTGTTTCATATAGAAGTATGCTTGACATGTTAATTATCAGTTGATCATTCTCTTTTGAAATTCATATAAGTGTTGTAATAATATTACCCATTCCAGAATTTCATTAAGGTATAGTTATGGTTGAATTGTTAAGATAGGGAATATGGCATGAAGTTGGCTATTAATTAAGTCTTACGACATTGTTAGACAGGTATAAAGTATTCTGGGAATATCAAGAAAATGAGTGGTTAGTGTATTTCGATTATTTGGTTGTGGATTAAGGCTAGATGATGATTGGTTGTATTTTATTCATATATGGCGTAATAATGATTATGGTTAACATCAATAGTTGGAAGTTGCATTAGTATCCTCCGCTATGTTTGCAAACGTCAAAATAGGGCGAATAATGTTGTATGCAATATTACTTTATTAAGTCAATTAGGTAGATTTGTTCTCTTTCTTAAAATAACAAATGGCCTAGGAATGTTATAATGTGAAAGTTAGTAGCAAGGGTTCTCATAAATTGAGAATCCAATCGGTTTGATTATATATATCTTACATTTAACCATAAGCAGAATCAACAAAATAATTAGGCCTGTTAGATTAAAAGAAAATATATGAGAATAAGATGAGATGTACAAGCACAAATTGCAACACTTTATATCAATGGTAATTAGAGATAGAATTTGCACTAAATAAATAAATAAAAATTGTTCAAAAAAACTTCTTCCATTCATAAATCATTTTGTGAGTTTCATATGCAATTCATCCTTTGGTATATGTATATATTGTATTTGTGAAGAATAGTATTAATCATGTTCTTATTCTTTACTTTGAATTTGAATAGTTGGGATGAATATAATCTATACCCGGAAATTATAATCGACGGGCAACATTTAATAAATTGTGAATCCTTTTAAAAAAAATAATTTAAAGGCATCCTTAAAATGTGAATTTCTCAGGATTTTCATATAAAATGTGTAGATATAATAAACAATTTGTGGAAAATCCATAATACCATTACAAATATTTTGCACAATTAGGGATGCGTTCGCGTACCCTGATAATATTTTAAAAGCAAGTTCGGATTATGCGTACGCGCAATTCCGAGCGAATATTTTAATAAAAAGGATTTCTCCGCGGATGTCAAAATAATTTCATATAACCCGAGATGTGCAGTTCATTGTCTAAATACAAGGGTGATGATGTTCCTGATTTTATTTTAAATTTCGAACATATATATTTTTTTAATAAAAACTATAACATGGACAATTTTATTGTGTACACGTATGCGTGGCACGATCCTCTATAATTATAAAAGATATATAATACGAATATACGTACGCGTAATTCGTCACAAACAATAAGTAAAAGCGGTAGTAAAATCAGGCAATATAAAAACGTATTTAGTAAAATCAAGATAATTAAGCCAATAATAAAAACAGTTGAGCGACCGTGCTAGAACCACGGAATTCGGAAATGCCTAACACCTTCTTCCGGATTAACAGAATTCCTTACTCAGGATTTCTGGTTCGCAGAATAAATAACAGAGTCATATTCTCCTCGATTCAGGGATTAAAACCGGTGACTTGGGACGCCTTTAAATTCCCAGGTGACGACTCTGAAATAATTAAATAAATCTCGTTTCGACTGTCCTTCAATTGGAGAAAACTCCCCACGCACCCCGCGGGCGCGGTGAAAAGGAGGTGTGACAGCTCTGGCGACTCTGCTGGGGAAAAAAGTAACCCAGA
Organism: Nicotiana sylvestris; assembly: GCF_000393655.2. NCBI lineage: Eukaryota > Viridiplantae > Streptophyta > Magnoliopsida > Solanales > Solanaceae > Nicotiana > Nicotiana sylvestris. The sequence goes on along the minus strand of NC_091060.1, from coordinate 46,574,348 downwards.
ACCACTGGTTCAGGGTTTAAAGAATTCGAGCTTAAAATAACTGCGATAATTGGCTTTATTTACTATATGATTTTCAACTGTTTATATGCTTAACATGCTAAATGTTTTTTTACCGCTTTAATATTATTTGAATTGTGAATATATACAACTGCTACGAAACCCCTTTCTTTCTGAGTCTTCTGAATTTATGGTGTACATGTTCGCGTGACCCACCTTTCTGTTAAAGTCATACCAAATAAGACGAAGTTGGGACAAGTAACTAGGCCGGATAGACTTTCGTTCTCCCGGTACGTTGCCCCCGCTTCGGCTCAAACTGTCCGTTTGGTTAAGCCAGGTTTAGAACAATCAACCTCAGGTTTTACACTTAGAATAACTCAGCCATGTACCAGATCCCTAGTAGGAACGAATATTTGCATCATATGCATTTGGCCTTGGAGACTCAACACAGGGGTTGGGTCTGTCTAGGATAGGTTAACCCAAAATGAAAAGACCATCATGATGCATCCTACTTGCTACTTGTGCATTCATTTGCCTCAAACAGCTTGTTGACCAGCTTAAATGAAATCATGGTGAGAACCGAGGAATAAAATGGGTTGTTTTAAAAATTTCCAAAAAATAGCTTTAAATCTTGAAATAAAGGTATTTAATAAATAAATAAAAATTTTGAAAATGATTTTTTTTTTTTCAAAATGAATCTTGACTTTATTAAATTAAATTTTAGATACAAAATGAGCACCACGCAAAACCCCCCATCCACAAATACAGAAGAGTTTCTATTTCAGCTTCAAATGTGGTGGTATGATTTAGGCGAAGATGGTCAAAAATGGGTCATCAAGCATTTGGGAAATCTCACGGATATTATGAAAGTTAAACCCCGTGATGATCTGATTGCGGCGTTAGTAACTTTTTGGGACCCCGTTCACAATGTTTTTCGTTTCTCCGACTTCGAGCTTACTCCTACATTAGAGGAGATAGCTGGATATGCTGGTTTTGACGGAAGTCTAAGAAATCAAAGCTTGATATTTACAAAGGCTCCTTCGGTACATCGATTCTTCGGTCTTCTGAACATCAGCAGTCAAATCAGGAAAAGCAATGTCATCAATGGATGTTGCTCCTTCAACTTTTTGTATTCAAGGTTCGGAAAGTCAGATGGGTTCGAAATCCATGAGAAAGGCCTTACTAACAAGCAAAACAAAGACACTTGGCAGATTCACCGTCGCTTTGCCTTCATGGTGGCTTTTCTAGGAATCATGGTCTTCCCAAACAAAGAGCGAATAATTGATATTCGCACCGCGAAAGTTGTGAAGATCCTCACCACCAAGGTAAATCACACTCTTGTCCCAATCATTCTCTCAGACATTTATCGGGCATTGACTTTATGTAAATCAGGAGCAAATGTCTTCGAAGGATGCAAAATTTTGTTGCAAATGTGGGTGATTGAACATCTCAAACAACAGCCCAAGATCATACAGTATGGGCCAAGCAACGATAATTTCATCGAAAGTTATGAAGAGAGAATGAAAAATTATCAGGCTCCAGAAGGGATAGAAGCATGGGTATCTCATCTAAGGGCTTTAACATCAAATCAAATAGAGTGGACTTTGGGATGGCTCCCGATGAGGGAAGTGATACACATGTCAACCTCAAATAGTTATCTGCTACTATTGGGATTGAGAAGCATCCAGCCGTATGTGCCACTAAGAGTCCTAAGACAACTAGGGAGATATCAAGTAGTTCCTGATGATGAAGATTTAAGTATGCAAGTAATCGAATTACACCCAGAAGCCACTATTCCCGAGGCTCTACTTCAGCAGATGTGGAATGGATGTCGATACTTGAAAAGTGATACTCAAGTCCCAAACACTACAAAGGGTGAGATAAATCCTGGATATGCAAGGTGGTTCGAGAAACGGTCTCGCGTGGATGATGTACCAGAACCTGAGCTAAGAAGGCCAACAAAAAGACCCCATATTCAAAACTTTAATGATAAGATCCAAGAGCGGTTGATTTGGGAGAAAAGGAAAATGGGTACAAAGCAACTATCCATGCCCTAAAAGAAAATCTGAGGAGCCTCAGTTTGGAGAATGATCTGCAAGCACAAGAAGCCGAAGGCGAGAAGAAGAGTCTAGCTTGTGAGAATGAAAATCTTCATGCTCGATTCCAAAAAATGAAAAGAGTTTATGAAACACCAAAGAGGAGCTGGAAGGATCAAAAAACCATCGCCAATCTTTTTGAAAGAATGCAAGATTATGATTCCATTCTTGCAGAAAACGAAAGGGCGTTGAGCAAAGCAAAAGAAAGGATCCAACAATTAAATGAAGAAGCCAGATCTAATAAGGAACGCCAAGATAGGCAATCCGAAAAAGACCGGGCACAATTCAAGAAGGAAAAAGACCATTGGATGCGATCAGAAGACTAGCTTTGTGCACAACTAGAAGAGGCAAGAAGATACAACAGAGAACATCAACAGGCAGACCTCGACAGGGAAAGAGCCCAAGCAAGATTAGAGCAGGCTAGACTCCGAGCTCTATTAGAATCAGCTCTAGATCGGGAAAATCGTGTTAGAGATATAGCCACCACTCGTCAGCAGCAATTGCAGAACCAAGACCAACGTATCCGAGATTTCAGGGCAAAAATCCACGATTTGGTGGTCTACACTTCTCAAAGTTACGTAAACTGTCAAGGAATGGATTATGAAAGGTTTACAGAACATGCACCCACTTTTGCCCGTCATCTAGCATTGGAATTGGAAAGGATGTATCGTACGCTGGGAGGTCATCCAGGTCAAGCCCCATATTGAGCAAAAAATCTAATAATATATAACACAAGTGGAAAGTGGGGCACGTTGTGAGATGTTAAGAATTGTATCTTTTATTTTGATTTAAGTGTGTGTGTTTCAAGCCATTTTCTTACAAAGTTTTCAAATGTAATGTCTGTTCATCTTTGTATAATGAATAAAATGATTGCCTTTAGTCCGAACTACGCAAGGTCTGATTCATGCGGGGGCATGATACGTAGGCAATCTCTATAAGATTCGACCACCACGATAAAAGATATATATAATAAATAAAAGTGAATAACAATAAAAATTTCAAGAAAGCTGGGACGACACAAGCAGCCGAGCAAATGCATAATAGAAAGGGATTATTTGTCTAGGAGCATTGCATCTCAACGTGTGATTATATATGTGTTAAACTCTCAAAACTAACAAGTTTGTTCATTTCCAGAATTCAAGCAGTTAGTTTCTCTAAAGAGTATACTGGCATATTATCATTATCACACAAGATCAAAAGGACCAATACCCGAAAGTATGTCTATCCCAGATGTTGACACAGGTATGGAGCTAGAGGAGATGGATGTCGGGAAAATGAAAGAAGAGATGTTTAAACTCAAGCAGCAAATGACTGAGATGTACCAAACCTGGTCTACAGGACAGTTACCCCCGTCTTACTCAACTAACCCTGCTCCATCAATGACCCAAACTCAGGATAATATTACCACTGAATTATCCCCAAATTTCCCCATTTACCAACACTACCGAGGCACCACCTCTCAGACACCGCAGTCTCCACCTCCGAAACCAGTTCCATATTTTCCTCCACCTATGACTCCTGTTTTCGTAGCACCTCCCCCTGCTACATTCCACAAATCTCCTAGTGAGCCTACATTCCAGGCCCAGGACAACCAATATTACCCCCCGGAGCCCACCCTCAAAGCCTCCGAAATTCATTCAACCACTCCTCGTTTTGATCTCCCAACCGAAATTGACAAGCCAGCCAAAAATGCTGAACAAGAAGAGATGTTCAGGAAGGTCAAGAGTCTAGAACAATCGTTCAGAGACATGCGAGGATTAGGTGGGCAAGTCAGTGTAGCATACAAAGATTTGTGCTTATTCCCCAATGTACAATTACCAGTTGGCTTCAAGATGCCCAAATTTGACCTATACAACGGGCACGGCGACCCAGTAGCCCACTTAAGGGGTTTCTGTAGCAAGATGCGAGGAGCTGGGGGAAAGGATGAATTATTGATGGCTTACTTCAGTCAAAGTTTAAGCGGATCAGCTTTGGAGTGGTATACACGCCAGGACCATGGGAGATGGTACACCTGGGATGACCTGGCACAGGCATTCGCATACCATTTCCAATACAATCTGGAAATCATCCCAGATCGACTATCTTTGACAAAATTTGAGAAGAAACACAATGAAAGTTTCAGAGAGTATGGTTTCCGGTGGAGAGAACAGGCAGCAAGAGTGGATCCTCCTATGAAGGAGAGTGAAATGGTAGACTACTTCCTCCAAGCCTTGGAACCAACTTACTATGCCCATCTGGTTTCAACGGTTGGGAAATCATTCAACCAAGTAGTGAAGATGGGGGGTATGGTGGAAGAAGGCCTCAAAACAAATAAAATTATGAGCTATTCAGCAATTAAGGCAACTACTCAAGCTATTCAAGGCGGGGTAGGAGGAATCGGAAGAAAAAAGAGGGAGGAAGCAGCGGTAGTTGATTCAGGAATGTGGTCGGGACCCAGAGGTTCACCGCTTTACTATAATCAACAACGACCTCGCCAATCAGCTTAACACCACGATTCATCCCAACACTACTATCACCCTTCAGAGCCTCATTTTTCCATTAACCATGCTCAAGCATACAGTCAGCTACCTGTTCACACCAATTGGCGTGCTCCTGCCATACCAAGTACTTACCCACGAGCCTATCCCGGACCAGGTTTCAGGCCTAGGCCAGCATTCAGGGGAGAAAGGGAACAGAAAAAGAAAACTTACACTCCATTGGGAGAGTCTTACACTAGTCTGTTCCACAGGCTGAGACAGCTAGACATGCTGAGACCAATACAATCCAAGCTACCCAATCCTCCTCCAAAGAATCTGGATTACACCATTAGCTGTGAATATTGCTCCGGTGCACCAGGCCATGATACGGAGAAATGCTGGCATTTGAAAAATGCAATACAAGAGCTGATTGATACTAATAAAATCGAGGTTCAAACCCCCGAAGCTCCCAATATCAATAGAAATCCAATGCCAGCCCATCAAGAGGCCAATATGATAGAAATCATACAAGCTGATGGGGAGACAAAGAAGCCGTCACAAACTGTCATGATGATCAAGTCTCATGAAGCCAAGCCAGATAAGCAGTTAACAGAGGAGAAGCCGGTACTTAAGCAGAACAGAAATGGTGATGAACCATCTATGATGGTCGAGGAGGGATCATCGAGCAAAGTTGCCACAAATCAAGAAAGGCCGAAAGTGATAGTACCAGGGGTTGCTAACAAACCCATTGTATTTGTGGAAGGAGCCCGTACAGATCGGGTTATTATCACACCTGTAACCCAGCTGCCAGTCATCAACAACAAAGCCATCCCATGGAACTATGAACGGGTAACTGTAATGTACAAGGGAAAAGAAGTCAAGGAAGAAGTGTCTGAGGTGCAAGGCTTGACTCGTTCGGGAAGATGTTTTACACCCTAAGAGTTAAGAAAAACTAAAAATAATCCAACACCAATAAAGAGAGTTGTGACGGAAGAAGAGGCAGAAGAGTTTTTAAGAAAAATGAAACTCCATGATTATTCTGTTGTGGATCAATTGAAGAAGACGCCCGCTCAAATTTCATTGTTGTCATTACTGATCCATTCAGAGGAGCACCGTGTGGCTTTGATGAAAATCCTGAATGACGCTCATGTTCCTGAAAAAATCTCTGTAAATCATTTGGGAAGAATAGCCAACAGAATCTTTGAGATAAACAGAATTACATTTGTTGATGATGAATTGCCTGTGGAAGGTACCGAGCACAACAGAGTTCTTTACCTCACCGTGAAATGTGAAAACTCCATAGTAACCCGAGTATTGGTTGACAATGGGTCAAGTGCAAACATCTGCCCTCTCTCCAATTTAAGCAAATTAAATATTAAAGAGGAGAGGATCCAGAAGAATAGTATCTGCGTACGGGGGTTTGACGGTGGAAGTAGAGATTCATTTGGCGACATAATGTTGGAACTAACAATAGGGCCAGTTGAATTCACAATGGAATTTCAAGTGTTGGACATAACTGTTTCTTACAACTTGTTGTTGGGTCGACCATGGATCCATGCTGCTAAAGCAGTCCCGTCAACACTACATCAGGCTGTCAAGTTTGAATGGGATCATCAAGAAATAGTTGTGCATGGGGAGGAAAGTTTAAATGCTCACAACAATACCATTGTACCAGTCGAGGGAACAGAAAATGACCAGGGACCATGGGTATACCAAGTGTCCGACACAGTGTCGGTAGAGAAAATTCCAGAGGGAAAATGCCTTCTGAATCCAAAAATATCCTCTGCATCAGTCATGGTAGCCTATGAAATGTTAAAAAATGGTTTTATACCCGGCAAAGGTCTGGGCTCATCTTTGCAAGGAATTATACAACCAGTATCTCTCCCCGAGAACTGGGGAACATTCGGTTTAGGGTTCATACCCACTGTCGATGACGTGATAAAGGCCAGAAAGTTGAAACACAAGGCATGGGATCTTCCAAAACCAGTCCCACATCTGTCAAAGTCTTTTGTCAAGACCGGTGCTAAAAATCGCCCGATAACAACAATTCCTAAATCCCGGGTCAATCCTGAGGAGGAATTGATTGAAAGATTCGAGAAATTATTTGATGATGTGAATATGTTGGAAAGCGGAGAAGGGTGTAGCAACGCAGAAGTTCAATTCGTTGGGCCAGAAACAAAGCTTAATAATTGGAAAGCTACTCCTCTCCCCATTCGAAAGGAGTCTTGGTAGTTTATTTTGATTTTCTTTCAAGTTTGTTTGGGTTGCTTCAGGGTTGTAATCCCAAAGCTTATCTTACAGTTTGTTTGAAGTGTGCAAAACCTTGTTATCTTTCATCATCCAATAAAAGCAGTTTCCTTTTTATTATCATTCCTGATAGTTTTCTTTTCTTTTTCTTCTTTCCTGTACAGTTCCTTTTACGCTGGCTCTAGTGATATGGCATGCATGAGGAATCCTCAGCCCAGTCTTAAAAATCAATCTGGTTCCGAAATATTAATTCAAGAAATATATTGTGATTATGAATCAGAATATGATGAAGATGAGGTTTTTGAAGAGATTAGTAAAGAGTTAATTCACTTTGAGGAAAAAATCAAACCTAACTTGAGTGATACCGAGGACATCAATATAGGGGACACGAGTAATATCCGGGAAACTAAAATAAGTGTCCATCTCGAACCAAAGATCCGAGAAGAGTTAATTAAAGCACTCATAGAATTCAAAGATGTTTTTGCATGGTCGTATGACGACATGCCGGGCCTGAGCACTGATTTAGTGGTTCACAAATTGCCCACCGATCCAACGGTGCCTCCTGTCAAGCAGAGGCTGAGAAAATTCAAGCCTGATATGAGTGTGAGAATTAAGGAAGAAATCACCAAACAATTGGAAGCAAAGGTCATTCGAGTCACTCGATATCCTGTTTGGTTGGCTAATATCGTTCCTGTACCAAAGAAAGACGGCAAAATTAGAGTATGCGTCGACTACCGCAATCTCAACAAAGCAAGTCCAAAGGATAATTTCCCATTACCCAATATCCATATTTTGATCGACAATTGTGCCAAGCATGATATAGGATCTTTCGTGGATTGTTATGCCGGGTATCATCAAATTCTAATGGATGAAGAAGATGCAGAAAAGACGGCATTCATCACACCATGGGGAACTTATTGCTACCGGGTAATGCCATTCGGTTTGAAGAACGCCGGAGCAACCTACATGAGAGCGATGACCACAGTGTTTCATGATATGATACACAAGGAGATTGAGGTATACGTGGACGATGTGATCATAAAATCAAAGCATCAGGCTGACCACGTTGGGGATTTGAGGAAGTTCTTCTTAAGACTTCGCAGGTACAACCTCAAGCTTAACCCTGCCAAATGCGTATTTGGAGTTCCATCTGGAAAGTTGCTGGGATTCATAGTCAGTCGGCGAGGCATCGAGCTAGACCCATCAAAAATCAAAGTCATTCAAGAATTTCCACCTCCCAGAAACAAAACTGAAGTAATGAGTTTGCTGGGAAGGTTAAATTACATCAGCAAGTTTATTGCTCAGCTCACAACAACCTGTAAGCCAATTTTCAAATTGTTGAAAAAAGATGCTGCGGTCAAATGGACCGATGAGTGTCAAAAAGCATTCGATAAGATAAAAGGGTACTTGTCAAACCCACCCGTGTTGGTCCCGCCAGAGCCAGGAAGACCTTTGATTCTTTACTTGACGGTCTTGGAAAATTCATTTGGTTGTGTATTGGGGCAACATGACCTCACCGGCAGAAAAGAACAGGCCATCTACTACCTTAGCAAGAAATTCACAGCTTATGAGGTTAAGTATACTCATCTGGAAAAGACATGTTGCGCCCTAACATGGGTAGCTCAGAAGTTGAAACACTATTTGTCGTCCTACACTACTTACCTCATTTCTCGTCTGGATCCATTGAAATATATTTTTCAAAAGCCTATGCCAACGGGAAGACTTGCAAAGTGGCAAATTTTGCTCACAGAGTTTGACATCATCTATGTGACTCGGACTGCAATGAAAGCCCAAGCACTGGCCGATCATTTAGCCGAAAACCCGGTCGATGAAGAATACGAGCCATTGAAAACCTATTTTCCTGATGAAGAAATAATGCATATTGATGAGATGGAGCAGATTGAAAAATCTGGTTGGAAACTTTTCTTTGATGGAGCCGCTAACATGAAAGGAGTCGGGATAGGAGCTGTAATCATTTCTGAAACAGGGCATCACTATCCTGTTACGGCTCAATTGCGATTTTATTGCACCAATAATATGGCTGAATATGAAGCTTGCATTTTGGGGTTAAGGCTAGCCGCAGACATGGGTATCCGAGAAATCTTAGTCATGGGAGATTCGGATCTTTTGGTACATCAAATTCAAGGAGAATGGGAAACCCGAGACTTGAAGCTCATACCATACCGACAATGTTTACATGATCTTTGTCAGCGGTTTCAATCAGTGGAATTCCAACATATTCCAAGAATCCATAATGAGGTTGCCGATGCATTGGCTACCCTAGCATCAATGCTGCACCATCCGGACAAAGCTTATGTAGATCCACTACATATTCAAGTCCACGATCAGCACGCTTATTACAATATGGTTGAAGAGGAATTGGACGGTGAACCGTGGTTCCACGACATCAAGGAGTATATCAGGATGGGGATATATCCCGCACAAGCCACAGGAGATCAAAAGAGGACCATTAGGCGATTGGCAAATGGATTCTTCTTAAGCGGAGGAGTTTTGTATAAAAGAACACCAGATCTTGGATTATTAAGATGCATAGATGCCAGACAAGCTACAGCTGTCATGTCTGAAGTACATTCGGGAGTTTGTGGACCCCACATGAGCGGATATGTGTTGGCAAAGAAAATCCTCCGAGCTGGTTACTATTGGCTTACCATGGAGCGAGATTGTATCAGTTTTGTGCGCAAGTGTCATCAATGCCAGATACACGGAGATTTGATTCATTCTCCACCATCCGAGTTGCACACAATGTCGGCACCATGGCCCTTCGTTGCCTGGGGCATGGATGTGATTGGACCAATTGAGCCATCAGCATCCAATGGGCACAGGTTCATTCTGGTAGCCATTGATTATTTTACCAAATGGGTTGAGGCCAAGACATTCAAATCAGTGACCAAGAAAGCTGTGGTCGATTTTGTCCACTCAAATATCATATGTCGATTCGGAATCCCAAAGGTGATCATCACAGATAACGGTGCTAATCTTAACAGCAACTTAATGAAGGAAGTATGTCAACAGTTTAAGATTACACATCGCAACTCTACCCCATATCGGCCCAAGGCGAATGGAGCAGTCGAGGCAGCCAACAAAAACATAAAGAAGATACTTCGGAAAATGGTAGAAGGTTCAAGACAATGGCATGAAAAATTACCATTTGCATTATTGGGATACCGCACTACTGTTCGCACTTCAGTAGGAGCAACTCCTTATTTGTTGGTATATGGCACTGAAGCAGTAATTCCTGCAGAAGTTGAGATTCCTTCCCTTCGGATCATCGCCGAAGCAAAGATTGATGATGATGAATGGGTCAAAACCCGTCTGGAACAGTTAAACTTGATTGATGAAAAACGATTGGCCGCAGTATGTCATGGTCAATTATATCAAAGAAGAATAGAAAGAGCATACAACAAAAAGGTGCGTCCACGGAAGTTTGAAGTGGGTCAGCATGTGCTGAAACGTATTCTTCCACATCAGGTTGAGGCAAAAGGCAAATTTGCCCCGAATTGGCAAGGACCATTCATTGTGACCAGAGTATTATCGAATGGTGCACTATGCTTAACAGATATTGAAGGCAAATGCATAGATATGGCGATCAATTCTGACGCGGTAAAAAGATATTATGCATAACTTTTGAATGTTTGTATTTAGCATTATTTCGAAGATTGGAATGACAAAGGCAATTTATTCTGCTATCCAAACACTATACCCTTTGCTTCCCCTTTTGAGCCATATTTGTTTCGTTCCTACCCTGTCTTGGAATCGATGAAAATCAAATATGAAGTAACAATAATAATAATAATAATAAAAAATCACTATTATTTAGTGAACTACGTTTGACCTGATTCCTCAAAGAAGGATACATAGTCGCCTTACGGCTCGGTCATAAGGTGCACAATATACATAATGTGCACAAAAAGAAACATCAAGAGACCCCAATCAAGAAAACTGGGGCAGGAGTTGTATTGGGAAATAAGAAAAAGATTCCAAGAGTTGTAATTTTAAACACATACCAAAGCTGTTTTTAATACCTTTCCATTTCCCACCACAAACCAAAAAGACCTTTCGACCAATCTTAGAAAAATGCTGAGTCAAACAAATGAAGATGGTTCATAACACAAACAAGAAAAGAAGGTAAAAATGAGAGAGTCTTATAGGTGAAAACCCACACGGGCACCATAAGGCGACGGAAGTTGAGAGAAAGTAAAATGAGAGAGTCTTATTGGTGAAAACCTTCGTAGGCAGCATAAGGCAAAAAAGGAGTAAGAAATAAACAAATGAGGAAGGTTTATCGGTGAAAAACTCTCTGAGATATTGCAAGTCCAACAGGCCTGTAAAATGAAAAATGAAGTTGGATTACGGAAATTTTGGGGAAAACAAAAATGAGACAATTGAAAGGAGATTGATTAAAAGACTGGGTTGATTAATCCAAAATGCATACCCTGATCATTGGCGCCAGTGACTCCAATCAGATAAGTTTATTCCTTTTCCAACAGTCATCCAAATTTGGATTTTTCTTTTCATTCTATAATTGTCGAAATCAGCGTGTTTCATCACTAATAATCTTACTTTTCTAAAGCTTTGAGATAAGTTTTATTCCAAACAAATAAGAAGGAATGTCAGGGTACACTACCAAGATTCAGGATTACATGATGCAAAATACGGCCATGAAAGGCGGGAGATAAAAATGATAAGATATGGGAGGAAGAAAAGTGAAATCAAAAGTGGATCAACAATGTCAGGAGGGACATATGATTACAGTTAAAAGGGTTTGAAGGAAAACATACAGAGGGGAATCCTATAGTCAAGGATCAACTACAAAGACAAAACAGTCTTTTTCAACCATTCCAAGGCAATAAAACAAAACGAAGAAGAAGCCCCACCATCAGCAAGAATACCCCAGTTAACCACCCTGCTTTAAACTAACGAAGTTTTCTTTGATTTAAAACAGGGGCAAAAACAACATTTGTGTCAGGAAACACTTGGTAGAGGATGAAAAGAAAAGAAGAAATCAGGCGTCCACCTGGAGAATGAGGATGAAGAACTAAAGAAGTTAGGCGTCCACCTGGAGAATGAGGAAGAAAAGAAGAAGTCAGGCGTCCACCTGGAGAATGAGGATGAGAAAAGAAGAAGTCAGGCGTCCACCTGGAGAATGAGGATGAGAAAAGAAGAAATCAGGCGTCCACCTGGAGAATGAGGATGAAGAACTAAAGAAGTCAGGCATCCACCTGGAGAATGAGGAATGAGAATTGAAGAAATCAGGCGTCCACCTGGAGAATGAGGATGAGAATTGAAGAAGTCAGGCGTCCACCTGGAGAATGAGGATGAGAAAAGAAGAAGTCAGGCGTCCACCTGGAGAATGAGGATGAGAAAAGAAGAAATCAGGCGTCCACCTGGAGAATGAGGATGAAGAACTAAAGAAGTCAGGCGTCCACCTGGAGAATGAGGAATGAGAATTGAAGAAATCAGGCGTCCACCTGGAGAATGAGGCTGAGAATTGAAGAAGTCAGGCGTCCACCTAGAGAATGAGGATGAGAATTAAAGAAATCAGGCGTCCACCTGGAGAATGAGGAATGAGAATTGAAGAAATCAGGCGTCCACCTGGAGAATGAGGATGAGAATTGAAGAAGTCAGGCATCCACCTGGAGAATGAGGATGAGAATTAAAGAAATCAGGCGTCCACCTGGAGAATGAGGACAAATAATTGAAGAAGTCAGGCGTCCACCTGGAGAATGAGGATAAGAATTGAAGAAGTCAGGCGTCCACCTGGAGAATGAGGATGAGAATTAAAGAAATCAGGCGTCCACCTGGAGAATGAGGACAAATAATTGAAGAAATCAGGCGTCCACCTAGAGAATGAGGATGAGAATTAAAGAAGTCAGGTGTCCACCTGGAGAATGAGGATAAGAACTAAAGAAGTCAGGCGTCCACCTGGAGAACGAGAATAAAGATATAAAGAAGAAGTCAGGCGTCCACCTGGAGAATGAGCATGAGAATTAAAGAAATCAGGCGTCCACCTGGAGAATGAGGACAAATAATTGAAGAAATCAGGCATCCACCTGGAGAATGAGGATGAGAATTAAAGAAGTCAGGCATCCACCTGGAGAATGAGGATAAGAACTAAAGAAGTCAGGCGTCCACCTGGAGAACGAGGATGAAGATATAAAGAAGAAATCAGGCGTCCACCTGGAGAATGAGGATGAAGAAAAGAAGAAGTCAGGCGTCCACCTGGAGAACGAGGATGAAGAACTAAAGAAGTCAGGCGTCCACCTGGAGAATGAGGATAAAGAAAAGAAGCAGTCAGGCGTCCACCTGAAGAATGAGGACAAAGAAAAGAAGAAGTCAGGCGTCCACCTGGAGAATGAGGATGAATCCGCAGTCAGACACCCACCTGGAGAACAAGGGAGTACAATTGAAGTGTTGAAATCAAAAACCCGCTCATATGAGAAAGGAGCACATTTAGAGTTAATAAAGCAGAGGAGTCCAACAAAGTCCCCAGCAGGAAACAACAAGAGTCCCAAACAGATAAAGAAAATATGGGACACAATGAAAAGGAAAACGGAATAAGCCAAATGCCCAAGAGTCACCAAGATATCAAGACAACAAGAAACGCAAGGGCATGATCTAGATAAGATTTTTATAATTCATGTACCATAGTATAATTTAGCTTTTTGTATTTCCTTTGAAGTAAGGTGTAATAAGGAGGTCAGCAAGCAGTAAAAACAGCACGAAGCAGCAGTAACATCATAGTCCCACGGTAGTCCCAGCTACCCAAAACTTCCCGAACTACATTGACCTGATTCCTTTATAGCCAAGGATATGTAGGAAACCTTGGAAGCAGAGTTTCGGTCAAATCTTTCAAAAAAATGCTTCCCACGGAGTATTTGAACGGGTAAAAATCGCTCGTATCCGCTCACTTTATCTTTGCACGAAAACTCTTCGAGTTTCCGCACAAAAAGGGGCAGCTGTGAGCACGTGATTTTTGCCTTACGAAAACTACTCCAAAAATAAATCAAAAATAAAATAAATTTCTGTTAGTATGCAATTTGTGAATTTGCGTGGTGTTTGTTAAATATTTGTTTTATGTCCGTAAATATTTACGTTGTCATAATAAAATGAAAAATAAAATAAAATACATGTTGCATGCATATCTAGGATTTAATTATGCATTAATTCAAAATAAAAACACAAAAATATGCATTTTTGTTCTATTTTAAATATTCCACTGTGTGATTAATGTTTTGTCTGTATGTTGAACAGTTGTTATAAAGTGATTAATATTGTCTACAAGTTAAAATTGTTTTATAATTAAATTTAGGAATTTAAATTAGAAAATTGAAATAAAAAATAATAAAATAAAATAAAATAAAATAGAATGTGAAAATCGGACCTGGATTAAAATCCAGGCCCAAAACCAAATTACCCCCCCCCCTAGCCCAATCCAGGCAGCCCAAGTCCGGTTCAATCCAGACGAGCCAAAACGACAGCGTTTAGTCGTAGCTTCTCAAGGACCGTTGGATCAAATCCAACCAACGGTTAAGATCTCACCCCCTTACCCGTAACCCGTAAACCTACCCTTTGACCCGATCTAGGCTGACCCTGAACTTAGACCAAACGACAACGTTTGGTTAAGTGGATTGATCTCAACCGTGCATCTTAATTGAGCCAACGAATGAGATCAATCCACCCCACCCCACCCCTATATAAGGACCAAACCCCTACCCCGGCCCCTAACTTAACACCCCCCCCTCCTCTCACTGTTCATCATCGTTCCCAAACCAAACCCCTAACCCTAGCCACCCTAGAATCCCACCGCCTGAAACCCGGTGGCAACAACGCCGCCGGTCACCAAAATAACACCCTAGAACCCCCTGAACATCCTCTATCCAGATATGCTAGCCACTTGGCTCGAATCTTCCTTAAGGTTCTCGAATCTTCATTTGAAGATTCGAGCCGAGCTTAGATCTAAACCAAACAACCCCTAGTTAACACCATAGTACCCCCGAGCATGCCTCGTTATGGATCTGATGTTTGTTTGGCTCGAATCATTTTCGAGCTTCTCGAATCTTCTTTTGAAGATTCGGACCAAACAAGAACAAACTCAGATTTGTTCTAAACTGACACCAAATGACCCCTAGGCTACCCTCACCCTTGTGTCGTATTTGGTCCCCCTCGAATCTGACCAGAAATGGTTAAGTCCCAAATCGAACCTTCAAGAACCCTAGAAATACCAGACTTTTGGATTCTGCCCAAATTAAATAAAGATTGAGGTTTAATCGACCTTAGTCGAAGTATTTTCAGTGGAAAATACTTCGACTAAGGTCTGTTTGATTTCAAACAAAGTCCAAATCCGAGTTGAGTTCGAGTCCGATTAAAATTGAAAGATTCAGAGGTAATTTATGTGTATTCTACGTGTATTCTATGTTTGTTTCATTAGTCTGTATAATTTTTCATAATTTTCAAGTCAATTTTGTTATACTATCTCATACTCGTCTATTTTGATCAGAATTATACTATTGTTTCTGTTGTTTATGAGTGTTTATAATATGTGTAATCGACTCGATTAAGTTCGTCGATTAGTTGTTTTGTAAATTCGTATTGCCATTAATGTTGTTTGTAATACCCTGTTTATCTGTTTGGAGTTGATTATTATCATTGGAATCAGTCAATTAGTTCTTCCCAATTAATTGATTCTTGTTTAATAAATCAGAAAGTTTGTCAATGGTGTGTATATGTTGATTTCTGAACATTGAGTTTCAGGGCATTGTCAGTATATTGACAATGCTCCTGTGTTTGTTTGATTTTGTTCAAAGTTAAAGTTCGTTTGAATCATTATACTGAACTCAGTGTAATATTGTTGTGATGTTAAGTTTGAATTCAAGTTTACAAAAGTTGGTCAAATACAATTGTGTTAGGAGGTTCATAGGATTGGTTATAACTGTAAATCAGAAGAATAATCAAGTTTGTACAGATTATAGAATCTGTTTTGCAGTAGGTTCTGATTTTTTCAGTAATAACATTAGGATTTCAGGGGGTACTATTGGGAATGAAATAATGTGATAGTGTGCTGATAATGGAGTGTTAATGGCTATTAGTTAATGAATAATAATGGGGAACAAAGAGTAATGGGGCTGCTTAAAATCAGGATAGGATCATTTAAATTATTCAAAAGCAGTTTTTAATGGAACTTTTTGATTTTAAAAGAAGAAGGGGGTCCAAGAAGCACTTAAAAAGATAGGACCAGCCCTGTATAAATAGAGGGGGCTGGACAGACCTTGGAAAAAAAAAAGAGTGTGAGATTGAGGAGGAAAAATCATATTTTAAGATCAGATTGTAAAAAGAAGGAAAAATCAGATTTAGATCAGATTTTAAGAAAAGAAAAGGAAGAGGAGAATTAGTTTTTCAAGAGAAAGGAATAAGTTTTAAGGATCAGATTTTAAAACTGAAGAGGAGGGCTTTCAGACAGAAATGAAAGAAGAGAAGAAAACAGAAACAGAAAAAAACAGAAATAGGAATCCGAAACAGGAAGAAACTGAAAATCTGAAAAAATGTTATCCTTCTAGAATCTGTCCGTTGTTTGTTTTTGTGGATATTATTCAGTCTGAATCTGAAATCTTTCCCTCAAGTTTCTGTCACTGTTCATCTGGGTTAACGGGTCTTGTTTAGACTTGCTGTGTTATTGGTATATTCTGCTGGTTTTGTTACTGCTGCAACTGCTGAAAATTTACTTCTTCTACCTTCATTTCCAGGTACTTATCTCTTAAATTCTATGTTGGAAAGAGATTCAGCATGACAAATCAATGAAGCTTGAATTGCAGTTCTATTTTTCCATTTATCTAAGTTTGTTATTATAAATTTCAGTTTTCGTTTCATGTTGTTTCATATAGAAGTATGCTTGACATGTTAATTATCAGTTGATCATTCTCTTTTGAAATTCATATAAGTGTTGTAATAATATTACCTATTCCAGAATTTCATTAAAGCATAGTTATGGTTGAATTGTTAAGATAGGGAATATGGCATGAAGTTGGCTATTAAATAAGTCTTACGACATTGTTAGACAGGTATAAAGTATTCTGGGAATATCAAGAAAATGAGTGGTTAGTGTATTTCGATTATTTGGTTGTGGATTAAGGCTAGATGATGATTGGTTGTATTTTATTCATATATGGCGTAATAATGATTATGGTTAACATCAATAGTTGGAAGTTGCATTAGTATCCTCCGCTATGTTTGCAAACGTCAAAATAGGGCGAATAATGTTGTATGCAATATTACTTTATTAAGTCAATTAGGTAGATTTGTTCTCTTTCTTAAAATAACAAATGGCCTAGGAATGTTATAATGTGAAAGTTAGTAACAAGGGTTCTCATAAATTGAGAATCCAATCGGTTTGATTATATATATCTTACATTTAACCATAAGCAGAATCAACAAAATAATTAGGCTTGTTAGATTAAAAGAAAATATATGAGAATAAGATGAGATGTACAAGCACAAATTGCAACACTTTATATCAATGGTAATTAGAGATAGAATTTGCACTAAATAAATAAATAAAAATTGTTCAAAAACACTTCTTCCCTTCATAAATCATTTTGTGAGTTTCATATGCAATTCATCCTTTGGTATATGTATATATTGTATTTGTGAAGAATAGTATTAATCATGTTCCTATTCTTTACTTTGAATTTGAATAGTTGGGATGAATATAATCTATACCCGTAAATTATAATCGACGGGCAACATTTAATAAATTGTGAATCCTTTTAAAAAAAATAATTTAAAGGCATCCTTAAAATGTGAATTTCTCAGGATTTTCATATAAAATGTGTAGATATAATAAACAATTTGTGGAAAATCCATAATACCATTACAAATATTTTGCACAATTAGGGATGCGTTCGCGTACCCTGATTATATTTTAAAAGAAAATTTGGATTATGCATACGCGCAATTCCGAGCAAATATTTTAATAAAAAGGATTTCTCCGCGGATGTCAAAATAATTTCATATAACCCGAGATGTGCAGTTCATTGTCTAAATACAAGGGTGATGATGTTCCTGATTTTATTTTAAATTTCGAACATATATATTTTTTTAATAAAAACTATAACATGGACAATTTTATTGTGTACACGTATGCGTGGCACGATCCTCTGTAATTATAAAAGATATATAATACGAATATACGTACGCGTAATTCGTCACAAATAATAAGTAAAAGCGGTAGTAAAATCAGGAAATAAAAACGTATTTAGTAAAATCAAGATAATTAAGCCAATAATAAAAACAGTTGAGCGACCGTGCTAGAACCACGGAATTCGGAAATGCCTAACACCTTCTTCCGGATTAACAGAATTCCTTACTCAGGATTTCTGGTTCGCAGAATAAATAACAGAGTCATATTCTCCTCGATTCAGGGATTAAAACCGGTGACTTGGGACGCCTTAAAATTCCCAGGTGGCGACTCTGAAATAATTAAATAAATCTCGTTTCGACTGTCCTTCAATTGGAGAAAACTCCCCACGCGCCCCGCGGGCGCGGTGAAAAGGAGGTGTGACAACCATCAAAGGCACGTACACAGACATTGTTGGGTCGGATTCTTTCGGTACCGATTTCCATATGCTGCAGAGTTGAGAGTGGGCAAATGTCTACCCCAGAACCTCCGTCCAACATAACCTTTTTCACGTAGTACCCTTCGCATTTGACTGTAAGGTGCAGGGCTTTGTTATGTGCGGCCCCTTCTGGGGGCAAGTTATTTTTGGTGAAGGAGATCAGGTTGATTGCAAAATATCTTTCTGCCATTCTCTCCAACTGCTCTACAGAAGTCTCAACAGGTACATATGCTTCGTTAAGGGTCTTGATCAATACCTTTTGATGTTCATTGGAGTTCATTAACAGAGATAGCAAGGAGACTTGTGCGGAAGATTTTTGAAGCTGGTCGATCACCTCATAATCTGCCATTTTCATCTTTTGAAAGAAGGCCTCCGCTTCTTCGGCACTCACGGGCTTCTTAGATGGGAAGCGCTTTCTAGTGGCGTTGTTCACCTCTTCCAAATTGAAATACTTTTCAACTGGGTTATTTTCTTGAGCTTCTCTTGAGATTTCTTTGCCCTTAAAGGTCACCACTGATTTGTTGTAATTCCATGGCACAGCTGCAGGATTTGTCATGGGCTTCTGTGGCGCGCGACCAATAACTACGGGCTCACTCAGCCTTGGTGGATTAATTGGCTCCCGCATCATATAAGCTCCCTTGGGAACATATATTTGGGTTGTCTTGTTCAGTTCCAATCTCATGGGAGGACTCAAAGTCATCTTCTTTTCTTTGCAGCCTCGAAGGACATAGAGAACAACATCTTTGGGAGGCATTGCCCCAGTTTCAACTTCAAATTTCTTCTCTGACTCTGGAGGGGTAGTTTTGTTCTTTTTCTCCCCTTTGTCTTGCTTCGGGGCAGCTTTTGATTTCTTTTCTACATCATCAATGGCAATGATGGCCTTCAACGCTGGGTCAAATTCCTTATCCTCACAAATCATTCCGATTACTGGCCCGTTGTTGTGGGCTGGCAGTTGGTTGTTAGTCACGTTGGTAATATCTTCATCCCTTAGCACTATCTTCCTTTGTTCTATAAAGTCTTCCACAGCTCTTTTCAAAGTCCAACAATTTTCTGTATCATGCCCCTCAGCCCCTGAGTGATAAGCGCATCGGGTGCCACGTTGGTAAGAGGGTGATTCTGGGTTTTGCCTATTCGAGGGTACGGGCTGCAACAAACCCATTTGGACCAATTTTGGGAATAGGCTAGAATAAGACTCGCCAATTGGAGTGAAGTTTGATTTCCTTGGTGGCTCCCGGGCCCGGAAGTTGTTTTGTGGAGGTCGGGGATTGTAGTGGGCTTGGTAAGGAGGCTGGTTTCTGGGAAATAGAGCTTGGTTCCGATTGGCTTGTTGTTGTGGCCGGATATAAGGTTGAGCATTCATGACTGGGAATGGCTGAGGAGCAAAGGCCACATCTTGGTGGGGGTAATAGTGTTGTGGGGTTCTTTATGAGAAAAGGGATCTGGGAGTACGGTGTTTTCTTGCAACCGATGCTGCCATGGATGTTTCTTCCTTTTTCTTGCCATTCGCTACTCCTCCGTATCCACCCTAAATGGCCTGGGAGGTGGCTATGATAGCAGATTGGCTTAGAATTCGACCCGTTTTCAACCATTTCGCCAATCTTGATGGCTTCAGCGAACGGTTTGCCCATTGCGGACATCATATTTTGGAAGTAGTCAGCTTCCTGAGCTTGGAGGAAAACTGTGACCATTTCAACCTCATCCATCGGAGGCTTTACCCTGGACGCCTGCTCACGCCACTTAACTGCGTACTCTCGGAAGCTTTCCGAGGATTTCTTTTTCAGGTTTGTCAGTGAGTTCTGAACTGGAGCAATATCAATGTTGTACTGGAACTGCCTGACGAAATCTCTAGCAAGATCATCCCAGATGTACCAGCGGGATATATCTTGGTCCATGTACCACTCAGATGTGATGCCCACCAGACTTTCTCTGAAATAGGCCATGAGGAGTTCTTCCTTTCCACCTGCTCCTCGCAGCTGGTTGCAATACCTCTTGAGATGGGAAATAAGATCATTGTGCCCATCATACTTCTCAAATTTGGGGGTTTTGAATCCCAATGGTAGATGCACATGAGGGAACATACATAAGTCGGCATAGGACACACTTTTTTGTCCACTCAAGCCTTGTATGCTTTTGAGACTCTGGTCCATACTCCTCATCTTTCTTGCAATCTCTTCTTGCTCAGGAGTTTTGGTGGTCTTTTCTTGCCCTGCGGTGAACTCATACCGGGGTGGTTGAGAGTAAGTATAGGTGGGAAACTGTACAGGTTCCAGTGGGAAAGATGATGTTAAGAAGGTGAAGGATGATGGGTCAAAGTTTGGCCTGGGCAGTGTAGGATGTGTAGTAGCTGAGGATGGCGGAGCAGTGAAGATACTTGAAGTCGCTCCTGAAGCTAACACCTGGGGGCGAACCTCAGAAGGTGTTCCAACAAAGTGGGCCGAGATAGTAGGATATCCGAGTGGGGTATTGGGGTGACTGATCGGGATATTGGAGGCTCCACCCACCCTAGGAAAAAGCTCGGGAAATCCAGGGATTGCACTTGGTGGCTCTCTTCCATTTGACCATGCGTCCTACATTTACATCATACGGAGACGCAATAACCTATTTTTCTCGGCAGTTGTCGATCCTGAAGTCGGGATGCCCGAGATCGGACTCTCATCTGCAATAGTAACTGTTGGCAGAGTGATTTCTGAAGACATTTCAACGCTACCTTTCGACCTTGTGAAGTATGGATGCGAAGCCAGACTACTACAAAACCAACCACCTTACTATAGAACCTTGACTTGACAGTAGACAACCAACTGGTTAGTTTGAAACAAATAACACATAGGTAATCGCACGTTGGGGTGTGATGCACCTATACAGTTAAACGTGTTTCTATATGTTTCGCAACGATTGCATGTTTCATCCCAGTTTTGCTTATTTTCCCCAATTTTCTCTTATTGCCTCATCTGTTATTCCTTATTTTCCTCTCTTCTCTTTCCTTTCTCTCCTTTTTCTGTTTTTGGTTTTTTTTTGACTTTTTTTTGTCTTTTCTTACGGTTTTTTCCCTCTTTTTTAAAAAAAAGATCATGACCGTATCCGATGAGGATTGCCTACGTATCATGACGCCGCACGAATCAGATCATAACGTAGTTCAAGAAGTAAATGCAAAAAATAAAAGGACAATTTTTGTTTTTTTTTTCAAATTTTCATTAATAAAACTTTACTGAATTACAAAAGACTCGGAACATACCTTTTCTAGGACTTTAAGACTCAGGACATGCCTTTTCTAGGACTTTAAGACTTAGGACATGCCTTTTCTAGGAATTGAAAACAGACTCGAAATATGAAAAATACAAACTCAGAAAAAGGAAGAAAATACAATCAAGAAAATATCAGTGCCTCCAACCCTGCCCTAGGAACACCAATCGGTCTTGCAGCGGGCCTACTTGCCATGTCATCTTGGAGTCGATAGAGTTCTTCCATTATCAGACGGACGAAGATCATTACAGGGGCGAAAAACATGGATCTTGTCATGTCCTCACACGCACTGCATTTCATGGTGATGTAGTTAGCAATCCTTCGAACCCTCTCTCTTATGATGCCCTTCTCTTGCAACAAACGGCCAATCTGACGGGATCTAGCCTCTAAGACTTGGGTGGCAGCGTGATTTTGCTCTTGCAAGTGTTGTAAGTCCTCTTCCAACCATGCCATTAAGGTGTAACAATGTTCTCTCTCGGCCTTAAAATTTTTGGCTTGTTTAGCCATTTCACCTTCGAGGTTGCCAATCGCCTTTTCCCAACCTGTGACCCCTTTTTCATATCATTCCTTCATCTGTTAAACGAAAGCTGCATGCCCTTCGGCATTTTTAGCCAACCTCGTTCGTGTTTTTCCTAGTTCAGACTCAGCTTTCTGCAGGTCATCTTCATAGTCACGCACCTTTTGAGTAAGGTTATAAATGAGCCTTTCATCTTTCCTGCTTCGGCCCGGATTCTCGGCTGCTATTTTCAGCTGTCGAACCTGGGCCCTGAGAGCTTCATTTTCTCGAACCAATCTTCTCCTCTCACCCTCGGCCTCTTGTGCCTGTAAATCATTGTTGAAGGTGACGTTTCTCAACTCTTCTCGCAGATCATGGATGGTGGCCTGATATTCCTTTTCCTTTTCCCCCAAGCTAACCTTTCCTGAATTTTGTCTTTAAAAGCTTGAACATGGGGCCTTTTGGCGGGCCTCACAGGTTCAGGCTCAGGCTCCTGCTCATTGTACACATAAAATCTCCTTTCAAACCAAGCAGCATAATTGGGATCAGCTTCGCCCTTAGCTGAGTCTAGCACTTGGGTGTTACTTTTTAGATACCGACAACAATTCCAGTCTCTTTGAACTAAAGCCTCGGGTATCGTTGCTTCTGGGTGTAGTTCAATAACTTTAGTGCTTAGGTCTGCCTCTTCGGGTATCACCTGATATCTTCCCAGTTGTCTCAGAACTCTTTGTGGTGCATATGGTTGTATACTTCTCGCTCCCATTATCATCAAGTAGCCCTTTGAAGAGGTCATGTAGATGATTTCTGTTACTGGGAGCCATCCTATGGTCCATTCAATTTGATCTTCTCTCAGTTTCCTCAAATAGGAAATCCATGCTTCAAACCCTTCCAGTGGTTTGTAATCTTCTACCCTTTCCTCATACTTTTTGATGAAATTGTTCCCGTCTGAAGCATATATCATGAACTTAGGATGGCAGCGAAGGTGCTCGATCATCCATATCTGAAGAAGAATATCACAGCCTTCAAAAAATTGACCCCCAGATTTGCACAATGTTAATGCCCGGTAAATGCCCGCCAGCACTAATGGGACAAGTGTGTGATCTTTTTTGTCGACGAGGACCTGTGCGATTCTGGCCATACGAAGGTCTATTGTACCCTCAGAATTCGGAAATACCATGATTCCCAGATATGCCACAATGAAAACAAACCATCGATGAATTTGCCATATGCTCTTGTCCTGTTTGTTATTCAACCCCTTCTCATGTGTTTCAAACCCGGCCGAGTGTCCAAACCTGAAATACAGGAAGTAGAACAAACAACTCCCTTTACTTACACAGTCCTTGCTCATTTATTTGCTAATTTTCAAAAGATCGAAGAATTTGTGTACTGAGGGAGCCCTAGGGAATATTAGTTGTTGCTTTCTTAACTCTTGGCCGAAATCGATGTACCCGGCTATTTCTTCCAGAGTGGGTGTGAGTTCGAAATTCGAGAAATGGAACACATTGTGAACGGGATCCCAAAAGGTCACCAAAGCCTTAATTAAATCCTCCTGTGGTTTGACGTGCATGATGTCTACCAGGGAACCCAAATGATCTTTTACCCAAAGTTGGCCATCTTCATCTAAATCACCCCACCACTTACGTAGATGCATCCGAGCCCTTTCTATGACAGATTGCGATGATTCCTGGACGGTATTCATTTGTACTTGTGGAGGGTTAAGGTTAGGGTTGACTCTTGTGGACTCTTTTTGCAAAACAAGTTTTAAAAAAAATCAACGGACAAGGACTCCTTTTATTGCTATGTTAGCAAAATGGTCGTTTTTGCAAACGTGGCACCCTTCACAATTCCAAATGAATTTTGAGGTCGGGGGTAGGTATTTTATTGAAAAAGACACCTTTTGCCTGTTCCTCTCGAAAATAGCCTTTCGACAATTGGAATGCAATCTAAGGCTATTACGGGGAGAAATGACTTAAGTACAACCGAAGCTGGGTCGGCATATTGTTTTGACCAAAGCCCTGAAATACCTTTTTATTTTATTATTTGGTAAAAATGAGGCTGAACCTTATGTGGGTTGCCTACGTATCTCACATCCGGTGAGAATCAGACCTGCGTAGTTCGGGCAATTTTGACATAAAACATTATATTTGACTTACTCTTTTTTGAAATATGTTTTCCTTTTTTTCTTTTTTTTTTCAAAACTTCGACAGAATTTCGGAATATTGTAAAATACCAGGATTTTTAGAAATCGGGTAAATTCTCTATCCTACCTCACTCTTGGTTTTTCTCTTTATTAACCGGTCAACATGCAAGCCGAAATAAATAAATATTCACATAGCAGGTAGGATGCATCAGGATGGTCTTTATTTTGGGTACACCTGTCCTAGACGAACCCAACCCCTGTGTTGAATCCCCAAGGTCAAATGCACGTGATGCAAATAAACATTCCTACTAGGGATCCGGCATGAGGTTGCATTATTCTAAGTTAAAAACCTGAGGTTTGTGGTCTAGACTTGGGTTATCCGAGCGGATAACTGGGGCTGAAGAGGGGGCAACGTACCGGGATCACTAAAGTCTACCCGGCCTTGTTGTTGGCCCAGCCTCGATCTATTTGGTATAATTTCTACAGAGAAAGCGGGCCACGCGAACGTGTGCACCATTTTCAGAAGACTCATATGGGTGGCACAAGAAGATATTTAAATACAGTTCAAGTAATATCAAAGCAACAAATGACAATAGCACATTGAGTCCATAAAATACAGTAATATCAGTAATAAAGGCAAATAAAAATCGCATTAACAAGATCAAATTCTTGAACCCTGAACCACGTGGTCGTGGGTTCGTTCCCCAGCAGAGTCGCCAGAGCTGTCACACCTCCTTTTTACACACCCGAGGGTATATAAGGGTATAAGGGAGTTTTCCAATTTAAGTGACATTACTCGATATGAGATTATTCATCAATTCAGGGTCGCCACTTGGGATAGTTTATTTGGTGTCCCAAGTCACCCGTTTATTTAAAATCCCAAATCGAGGAAATTTCAACTTTTCTTTTGAAGTTTGCGAACCAGAAATTCTGAATAAGGAATTCTGTTAACCCGAGGGAAGGTGTTAGGCACCCCCGGATTCCGTGGTTCTAGCACGGTCGCTTAGCAATTCATACTTGGCTTAATTCTTTAACTACTCATTTTTAAGACCTATTGTGCAATTATCTTTTTATCGCTTTTAAATCAAATCACTTGATTATTCATAATTAAAGATTTGAGTTACGCGTACGTATACTCTTTTCCTTTGGCGCATAAAAAATTATGTCACGTGAACGTGTCCACGATTAATAACGCTTTGTTTATTTTATTAAGAAAAGTTTGGTTGAAGTTGCGCGAACGCATCCCTCGAGTCATTTTTTTTAGAATTAAATTTGCAATTATGTTACGCAAACGTATACATAATCATAATACTATTCTAAATCGAGCCTAAAGTAAACTACGGGTATTTGATTAAGGCGTAATTTTGAAGTTCACCTAAAGATGCGATTATATCACTAAACTAGTCTACATCATGTATCTAGGTGTAAAGGTACAATACTACATGAGAAACTTATTTGAAATAGTTATGGCAACTTTATTTATTAAATGACAAACAGGCCCAGATTTTGAAGTTTGGGGGGGGGGGAGGCTGACAAAGGTTGAGTCCAAGTGAATTCCAACCCAAGAAATATATTGTCTATTATTCAAACAACTAAATTAATTCTAAAAGAACTTGGGCCTAACTTAATTCAGATGAATCTGGCCCCAATAAATTTTTAAGCAATTAATCAATTTAAATGCATTCAAAAAGATTTAGGCTTACTAAGTAATTCTGGCCCAAAATCTATTTGTGGAAAAATAAATAAACTTAATAATGAGTCCAAGTGAACTCTAGTCCAACACATATTTGAAGGAAATTTGAAATTAATAATCCTAATGACAAAATGCAGAATTTTAACTATATTTTTTGTTTATCTTCTGAACCAGAAAAGTAAAAAGGGGTTTTGAATGAATAAAATCTGTTAAATTTTAGACAGTCTTCCTACTAATTTGCCTAAGTCTTTATTTTCGAAATGCTGATTTTGAAGCTTATTTGTATTTCAAAAATCTTGAAGCGTAAATAATATTGATCAACTCATTTTGTTTTAGCAAAAAAAATCAGAACACAAATTCATCAACCCAATTGACTTTGGGCCTGAAAATGTATTATGGTCATCACTTAGTTATTTTGTTAAAAAAAATCTGATTTTATGACTTTAAGCTAATAATAATCCAGCATTATTTAACTATTAAAAACAGTGTGGTAAATTGCTAATCTATTAAGCTGGTTTAACACATAAGGAAATGCAGTAAAATTATTACATTTTTTGTTAACTGAATAACCAAACTGCCTATTGCTATTCTAACAGAATTTCTGGAAAATGACTTATGTGATACTACTACATATGAATACACAAATTTTATAAATGTATGAATCTTTAAGAAGATTCTATAATTTTCAAAACAATTTTAAACTTATACATTTGCCTAAAACATTGTAAACAAATTTACAACATAACAAACAAACAAGCTTCAAACAAATATGGTTCATGCAATATTCAAGCTAGCTACAGATTTATCAAGAAATTCGCCTCATGATTCAACAAAAGAAAGAAACTTTACACTTTTGTTAAGAAGAGTACCTTGACAACAGCAAGAAAACAAACAGAAAGAAAATAGATCTCTGAAAAGTTGAGTGAGAAACAGCAGCAAACCCAAACAGAAAACCAAAACCAACTTCCAATAACCCAGAAATCCAGAAGATAGTGAGAAAAATCAGTAGGAGTTCTTTGCTAATAGTGAACGAAAGAGACACCAAAGTAGTGCAAAATCAATGTATTTTTATTAGGTCTAAAATGTATATCCAGCTCTCTCTGTATAATGGAAAGAAGGAGTATATTTATAGAATGAGGAGGTGAAAAGGGATTAGAATTGAGGTACAAAGAATCTGTCAGAATTCCCTATTAATTAGGAAAAATGGCATCTTCTTTACAGAAATGGACAGCTGTCCAATTTCTAGTACTTTCCTTATCTCAGAAAAATAGACAAGTGTCCCATTTCTAGATATTTTTTGGATCTTATCATTTTCCTTACACAGCATTGGGACAGTTATCCCTGTTCTAGAAAGTTCTAGCACTTTCTGAATGATTTTTTTTAATTTAGGTTTCCAAAATTGACCCTCAAGGGTCTTGGAATTATCTCAAAACCGGATTGGTTTCGGGCCTGAGTCAAATGACTCTTGGCCTAAAGAGCTTGGTCTCTTAAACTTTAACAAAGCTATGGGCCTGTCCATTTAGCCAAGCCCAATTTTAACATGAAAATAAATAAATGATAACAAACTATGGGCCTGTCAATTTAGCCAGGCCCAAAAAATTAACAAATATAACAAAAATAAAACATTAATGAAGAGAATGAAACACTGTTTTTTTTAGTATTTTTACCTTATTTTTATTTTTATTTAATCCATCTAATTAATAAATGAAATAACAACTACATAATAATATAAAACTAACATAACATGATTATACTAACTTTACATATATTTTAACTAAATTCGGTTTTAACTAATTAATTACTTATTACGGAAATAACTAAACATGATAATTCAACAAATAAATACAAAATGCGTTAAAAATAAATAACAGAAATAAATAAATTTAAAAAACAGAATACGTAAATAAATTAATAAAAAGCAGAATAAAATGCGCAAAAAAAAATAACAGAAAATAAATGCGGAAATTAACGAAAATAAATAACAAATGCGTAAATAAAATTACAAAATTAAAAGGGTCTAATCGTGAAAAAACCCTCAAGCCAAGACTCACGTCTTGGATCTAAAATCCTTGATGGAAGATCTTGACCGAAGGATTTTTTAACGGCTAGAAAAATGAAGAATGGGTAGATCTAGGATTTTGGCCTTTTTAGATCCAAGATCTACGGATTTTGGTTGGGTTTTTGGGGATTTAGTTGGTAGGATGAGGTTTAGGAGGATGAAAGGAGTGTATGGTGTGAATTTGAGGGGTTTTGGAGTTCCACCGCCGCCTTGGGCGATTTTCGGCGGCGGAGTAGTGGTGGTGGGAGGGTTTCGGCCCTTTTTTATTTTAGAAGGGTAGGTTTTTTATGAATTTAGGTTGTGGGGTGAGGTAGAGGAGGAGATGAGGAGAAGAATGAAGTTATTTTGGAGTTTTTGGAGGTTGGCCGCCGCCGATGGAGATTTCCGGCGGGCGGCGGAAAATGGGAGGAGAGAGAAGAGAGAGAGTTGGGAGCTCTAATTTTGGGGAGTTGAGAGAGAAGTGGAAGAGTGGGGAGTTTGAAAATGAGGGGGGTGTAGATTTTAGGATACTTTTATAATAAAAAAGGGGTGAGTTCCGTATCGTTGGATCTTGTTGGAGATCAATGGCCTAGATTAAAAGGGGAAAAGATGGATTGGGATCAGATTTTTAAGTTTTAGGCTTGGGGTGTCTTGGGTTAAATTAGGATTGGGCTAGTTTAGGAAGAAATGGCCCAATTCGGCCAAAACCCCCCTTTTTTTAATTTTTTAAAGACTAATTAATTAAAATAAATCCTAAACTAAATCCTAAATTATCTTTACTTGTAAAATTTAACTAATTATCTATTTATTATTATAAAAATTACTTGATCCTAAATTAAAAGAGAGAAAATCAATAATCTAAAAATTTAAAAGGTAAACAATGTAAAATGAGCCATTTTTTTTTATTTACAACTTTAATAAAACAAATATTATATAATTAATCCAAAAGCTATAAAAACAAAAATCTAAAATGCAAGGCATGGTATTTTTGATATTCATGATTTTTTAATAAAAATTAAACGTGTACAAAAATGCGAACAAATAAAAAAATCCTATAAAATGGCAAATAATTGGAAAAATGTATTTTCTTGGATTTTATAGGAGTATTTCATTCAAGGCAAAAATCACGTGCTCACACCTAGTGAACATGCTGCAATTGAAAGATTGGTCATTTTATTTCCTATAGGCAGGATATCTAACGAACATGTAGAAGCAGAATATATTAAATGAATTAAACACCTATAGGCAGGTTATCTAACACACATAGTAGCAGAGCATGTTCAAGCTGATTAAACACCTATAGGCAGGATTTCTACCCGTTTCATGCAAGCATTAGAATAGACCCATTTTTCCAATTTTACTAACACCCTAATTATTATTACAACATTATTACAGACCTAGATTAACAAGTAGAATAGTAATATTACAAGGCAATAGACAGGTCTATAACATGCCCAAATACACAACTAAATACGCAGCCTTGCTGGGCCTTCAACATCATATCCAACAGGCTTCAATATAGCCCAGAAGTCATAGCCAATTAAACCCAAAAAACGATCTTCATTTACACACAGAATAGCCAAAACCTAGTAGCCAGAGATGATCAACAGTCCCAGAAAGACAACCATTTACATAAGCCCATTAGCTTGTCGAGTAGGTGGAAAAGGGTGCATAGTTGAGCAATTAGGAAAAAGTGGCAAAGAACCTTGGACCCTAGTGCGTCAGAGTTCCCAAGGGCTTCAAGAACCCAGGGCAGTGCTCACACTAGGGAGGTTGATAGAGGAGACTTAGGGTAAAGGGCTTTGGCTTTCAGCCAACCCCAGAATTAAACTCATGGCAGGAAACAACTAGTGAAAATAATACTAAAGTGATAGGTTTGGGAAAAGCATTTACAAACTTACAAGATAAAATAATGAACATAAACTAGCATATTAGCAGGGTAACATATGACAAAAGATAAAGAATCTAGGACTGCAATGTTAACAGGCAAGGCACTTGACTAATAAAACCAAGTGATACATCCAATTTAGAACTTAAAAGATCAGACTATACCAAACTCAGGATTAAACAGTATAATACAAATAGGATCAGGCATCATGGAGAGATTAGTTAATCACAATATGCAGAAACTCATACAACCACAATATTGGACCCCAAAAATTGACATGTAAGATGCTACAGGGTCTAGAGATGAGAGATCACAGAATGCAAATTACAGTAGACTATTCTCATGTGTCATAGAATGACATCAAAGTTGAACACCATCACAGTTGAATCAAAGTCCAGATATACATGCAGGAAATTTTTTTTACATTATGAGAGTTTAAATACTAACCAACACCAAGATTAAAAGAATGCAGAGTGTAGAAGCAAAAACCCTAAATCCCCGATGCTTCAGAGTTCACAAGAGCCTCGAGAATGGGCTCCGAGCAGTGTTTGCACCGGAGGAGGTTATTCAATAGTTTCAGCGAGTTTCAAAGTAACAGTGAGTGAATGAGAGAGTAGTCGAAAATAGTAGTCAAAGTTCGGTGTCTAAAAATATGTTCTGAGAGGGGTTTATATAGTAGAAATCAAACAAGTAAACATGAAAACGAATTATTCAAGCATAAATAGGGAAAGATATACTAGAATCAATCAGAATCAATTTTTAGGGCAAATAATACATAAAATAAGAGAGTTCAGTAAATTAACAGAGAATAAGGGAACATAATCATGAAAATAACACTTAAAATAAGGTGATACAATAGAGAATAAGGAAAATATCATACAAAGACCAATTAGAGTCAGATTTAGGGCGAAATAAAGTAAAAATAAAGGAAACACGGTGGGTTAAACAGAAATAAGGAAAATATCAGTCAAATACAAGAAAAGAAAAGAGTATCAATCAGAAATCAGTAAAGAATAAGGGAAAATCTTAAACTCTAGTTGAGATTGACGCTTATAATCGGACAAAAAATACAAGGATAATTCAATATAACATGTATAGAGACGAAATATCATCCAACTCTTCACAGAATCAAAGTAAAACAGACCGTTCTTGAGAGGTAGTTCTTGCCAAAAATAGGGCAAGAACTAAGTGATGCCAAAAACATGCGTATAATGATAGAGTATCACAAAATAGGTAAGTAGATCATGGATTTATTCCATATTTGAGCTGGAATGGAGAGAAATATGGGTTATAGCGGCTAGGGTTTGACAGAAAGAAGGGGGTTTGAGAGAGTTCAAAGGTGGCGGGTGAAGAGGGAATGGGGAATTACGGTTTGGGGTTGGGTAATAAAAGGGTAGGTTAATTGTAGGTCGTTGATCTTAGAGATTAATGGCCAGGATTTTAAAACGGAACTGGGCGGGTTAAAAAAATGGGTACCGATCGGATTTTTGGGTTAGGGGTCGTTTGGATTAGGCTGAGGTATTGGGATGGGGGTTATGTGGGCTAGGGTATTAAGTGTTGGGTAGTTTTAGGTCCGAATTGGATTTTTAAAAAATGGGCTATTATTTAAATACATAAAATTTAACAAAATAATTTATAAAAATACATTATTAAATAAATAAAAATATTATTTATACAATAAAATAATTAACAATAATAATTTAGCATTATAAAAATATAGAAGGTATTTTAACACAAATAGTATAGATAAAAAGTAATTATATATGAATATAGGCTATTATTACAAAATTAGGTAAATAGCTAAACAATGCAAACATAATTATACGAAATAAAGTAAAAAAATATTATGAAATATATATGAGGATGCACAATAGTAATTTGAATGATTAAGTCATCATAAAATAATTTAAAGAAATAATTAATAATTATTCAAGCAATTAAAACGCAAAAAAAAATAATTTAAAGCTCTAAAATTACGGAAAATTATAGAAAATGCATGTATAGGTTTATAAACTAAATGATAATGCAAATATACTATTTTGAAAGTATATATATACAATTTAAAAATATGAGGGAAAAATTGAGTATCAACACATGAGCTTGACAAGTGGACATTGCATGCGAATGGTGGTAGACGATGGGGAACCCTGACTACAAATGTGTCAGAGTCTTTCAACGGGTTATTGAATTTTGCACGTGGATTGCCTGTCACTGCCACGGTGCGTATGTTCAAACAGATGGCGGAGAGGTTTGTTGAAAGGTATAGAGGTGCATCAGAATTGATGGAGATGGGTGTTGAATTTATGCCAAATCCAATGAAATTTGAGAAATACAGGAGGTGAGCACATTGACATTCATTTTTACAGTATTGCAACGAGCGAAATATTTTTGAAGTTCGCACCGCTCTCCATCAAAATCGGGGGAATAATATACACACCGTAAATGAAGCCAGCAGGTTGTGTTCTTATGGGAAATGGTCCATCTACCACATGATGTGCTCACATGCCATCAAGTGCTTTCAACATACATGTTTAGCGCCAGCTAACTATGTTGATAAGCAATACAATGTTGCTGCATAATTAAACACATATAGTGGACAGTTGCAGCTAGTGAGTGCTAAGCATTATTGGCCACCGGAACCATTTAAAATGGTATGTAACAAGGACTATTTGCGTAAGCTACAAGTGCAAAAAAAGAACGCGTATACAAAACCAAATAGATGTTGGTGATACCGTTTATACGCTTAAATGTGGCATATGTTCGCAAACAGGACACGACTTTCGTAAATGTCCTTTAGCTGGTTTGAGTGGTGATGGTAATCCAGCTCCCATTGGAAGTTCATTTAATGTGCCCAACTATCAAGAATACATGTAGTGTTTTGTTTATCTTGTTTGTAATGTGGTTGTAATAAGTGTATGTACTTGTTTATCTTGAAGAATGTATTAAATAAAATTATGTTTCCATTGCTGTTAAATCTTATTGATATTTAACATTAATACTTCAGTACAACAATCTTAAGTAAAGGAGTTAAAAATTAAAATTTGAAGTGATTTGGAGTAGATTTGAGCAAGATTTGAGTTAAATTTCAGAAAAGACGCAAGTGTTTGTAGACGAATCTACAGAATAAGACTTCAAATTTTATATACAACCTCCTTATACTATTTATAACAAGTATGAAAAAGTGGCTCGCCTACAAAGATAACTTCTGGAAAAGATGTATTGTACCCGAAACAATCTTTAATACACGAAGCATAGCGTAGTTAAATACTACGTTATGTGGGTTGTCATGTCGATGTAAAAAGCTGCTCGCCTGAAAAAGCTATTTTTGTACCCGAAAGAATATTTAACACGCGAATCATAGCGCAGTTAAATACTACGTTATGTGGGTAGTTTTGTCAATGTAAAAAGCTGCTCGCTTGCAAAAGTTGTATTGTACCCGAAAGAATCTTTAGCACACGAAGCATAGCGCGGTTAAATACTATGTTATGTGTGTTTCATTGCCTATAAATAAGTAGCGCATTTTAGTTATTATCTTCACTTAACCAAAACAAAAAGTAAAACTTTCCTTAAATATGGGTATTTTTTTTTATTAACAAATGTCTGGACGCAATGACCAACTAATGTACTATTGTGGCAAATGTTGTATGATGAAGTCATGTTGCTCCGATGGTCATATTGGGCGCAGATACTGGATATGTATAAACAGGTTTGGAAGCAGTGACAGAAATTATTGCAATTTTGAGGAACGGTATGATGAACCCATTGAGCAGGAATGCTACAAAGACTCTTTGCAGTATATTTGGAATATGAACTGTGAATACCAACACCGTGAGTGTGAAATAAAAAGAGAAATTGCGGCATTACAGGAGAAACTAAAAGAGGCGGAAGAAGAAAAATAATAAGTTGGAAGAGAAATTTAAGTGGTTGGAGCAGAGAATACTAGGCGGTAGTGATTAAACAATGACATGTATGTGTTGAGTGTAATATTTTATCTTTATGTTTTTCGTGTCTTGTATTTTCATTAGTTGTGCTGAATTTAAATTGTGTTAAGTTTCTATGTTTATATTTATATTGTAATATTAAAATAGCGAAGAACCGGAGAAATAAAAACATAATGCACATATAATGTAAGCAATAAAAATAGTTTTCATTATTTACTGAATGTCATATGTACATAAAATACAAAAAAAAAAATCAATGTGTCCCACATCCTGTATGCTTTAATGCAGCCGTTGGTCTGAAGCGCATCCCATCCTGCCCGGCTACACTATCAGGATCATCCTCATCACGATGCCTCTTTATCAGAGGATGAGTTGCAACATGATCGTTAATAAGGCTGGCATGCTCAGTAGAAGGGGCCATCGGTGCAGCAGTAACTTACAGAATAATGACATATTTTAGTATATGAAATATGTAATAGCAATATAGGGGTTGATTGCATAAAAATAATTAAAATATCTTACCATGGTCGCAGCGGGTTCCTGAATATACTCATCCGTCTCAGGCATGTGAGTGCCGCACCTATTGGCCTCCGCGACGGGCGAGGATGATGACTTCAAAAAAAATATACTTTAGATATTTATGACTAATCAATGAGATAAATACACAAATTAAGTAATCGTAATACAAACTAACCAAATTCTATGGAGGATCCTCAGCATCCTTCGGTAATGAGCCATAACTAAGCCGGCGCCCACTATCCACATCTCGTACTGGACGAGCATCAGCAACTGTCGATGCCCCTGGATGGTCAGCAAACAACGCATCCCAGTCATGTGAGGTAAAGGTCATGCCCGCATCCCAGTCCTGAATTTACTATATTAAAATTAAATAATTAATTTCATAATAACTATACAAGGTTTAATTATTAAATAATCACATTTTGGTTCCAGACACTATATTTGAGGTCCAATAGCACCAATGTATCCCAAATTTTTATGTTCTTACATTTGTTGACTATAATTGGAGATAATTTGTGTTTGAATATTAGCTTTTTGACGTATTTTTGGGAATAAGAGCTACTTAAATGATTCATTTCTATAACTACAAGGATACTACGCTAAAGGGCACTACATTTTACTAAGCTAAAAGGTCACTACATTACAAATACGAACACTACATTAGGCCACAAGATACCACTATAGGGTACTAAAGTAAAAATTTATCTAGTTTACTAGTCTTTTAGCAAATTAATAATCTAAACCTGATTAAAATAATAAATCAATTTAATCACAAAACAATCACGAAATTACACATATACCACAAAAAAAAATTAACTAATTAACATTTTTTTTAACAACTAATATCAGTTTCTCTATTTTACAAATTTTTTTTATCACATTAATATCATAGTCCGGATAAAACAACAAATTAGTTAAATTATAAAACAATCACAAAATAACATATAGCACATAAAACAACTAATATGTATTTTTAATACAAGTTTTAACAAAAACTAAGTCGAAATACCTCAATTTAAGGTTTTTAGAAAGTCAAAGATTTTGTAATTTTGTGTCAAAACAACCAACAACGTTTGAGATAACTCCTTAGCTAGTACGTGAGACCGAGAATCTTTACTTTATGTGGGATGGGTGGGCTCCACTCAAGTTTTTTGGGTTTAAAAATGGAGGGGGGGGGGGACCGTTTCTGTTTTTGGGGGAAGGGAAGGAGACGATATATTTATATATATAGCATCTTTTGTTAAGACGCTATAGTATAACGTCTTAACAAAAGACGCTATATTTTCCCGCTTAAATTAATTCAAGTATAGCATTTTTTGGAACCACGCTATACTTAACTGGTCAAACGGTCGTTAAAGTATAACGTGGTTTCAAAAAATGCTATATATATTTACGTCACTAAGTTTTTTTCCCACATATTTTTGTTGTTTGAGTCCAAAAAATCACATTTTGGTTCCGGACTCCCTCAGTGCCTATTTGTTCCGAATTAAGAATTGTTCATAAAAAATGTGAGTTACTACCTATTTGACAATGGCTTTCCATAAGAATTCTTACACTCACTCAGGAGTCAAATTTGCTACACACTCTTGTTTATTCTTGGATCGCCTACATACACACTTTTCTTGACTTTCGTATGGAGATTCTCTCATTTCCATTTTCTTAATTTACTTCAGACTTTTACAAACTTACGTACAAACTCAAACTGAAAATATAAACTCATTAACCAAGTTCAGTACCGCGTTTGGGAAAAAAATTGTTTGTACTCGGTTTTAACATCAAATCATAAAATGTCCAATATAAAACTTGCAGATAAGCTTTAATCACTTAATCATAGTTAATTAGTACTAATATAAATAAAATGTAAGTAACCCACCTAAGAATATGACCTATTAGTCAATAAAATGAGTTAAGACTTGAGAGCATAAGGTCTTATGTTCAAATCACATTATATCAATTTTACCGCTCGTCTTATAATGATGGACGATCACATGCTCTACTGTCCCATGGTGTAACAACGCCAATTTCTCAGTTTGAATTTTAGCATTTAATTTCATGTTTTGAAATTTTCTATGAATTGGTATAATATTTTGGGATTAATTTATTGGGAGGACTTGCAGGGATCGAAGGTTTTCCGG
This sequence comes from Nicotiana sylvestris, assembly GCF_000393655.2. Taxonomy (NCBI): domain Eukaryota; kingdom Viridiplantae; phylum Streptophyta; class Magnoliopsida; order Solanales; family Solanaceae; genus Nicotiana; species Nicotiana sylvestris. The sequence continues at coordinate 46,537,832 of NC_091060.1, read as the reverse complement.
CGCATGCAGAACCATCAAATATAGAATAACAATACAAATTTAACGTAACACATGGATAATCAAATGATTTAACAGCTAATACTTCGTTAAATTTGTTGAAAATTCACAAGGGAAAGGATATCTCAATTGATTGAAGGTTAACTGTACTTAACCATATATTACAAAGATCAAAATTAGAAGTGCAGATATTTTAGGCACCAAAAGAACGAATATCTATTTTTCTTTCTAACCCTTTCGATATTTGGAAATTCTTCAATTCTAATGCTCCCTTTAATTTTAGCATCACTTTTTTTTTTTTATAGAAATAACATGACATATTTAAAATTACAAGATTCTAATATTAGTACTTTTAGTATATTATACGTATCTATTTTATGCGTCAAAAATATTTTATTCTTTCATAAACTTTGAGCTCATTCAGGCGCATCATAAGGGAGTACATATTATCACTAAATGATATTAAGAAAACTAATTAATTCTTCATTCATGGTCGTGACAATTGAAACAAGAATTCCTAAGAATTATAGTAGTAATAAAAGTTTCTGCTCTAATTAAATACAACAACAAACACAAGAATACTTATTTAACAAAAAAGGATCTAATCTTTTAAACTTCATTCCTTGTTACTTGCCAAAAGGTTTTATAATTCCCATTTACAATTCTATGGGTCATGGGTTCGAGCTGTTGAATCAACCACTTATGCTTGTATCAGTGTAGGTTGCCTACATCATATCCCTATGGGTTGCGGCCCTTCCCCAGACCCTTTGTAAATGCGGGATACTTCATGCACTGCCTTTTTGCTATTTACAGTTTTAAAAAATAAAAGAAAGGGAGAAAGAAATCAAGTGATCAACCAGAGAATTCTAGCAGAGCCTAGAAGCATAGCGATCTCTTCTTGATTTTCCAGAGAAGAAGTCCAATTCGATTACTTCTTGATGTAGCTCACAGAAAACTGCAGGTGACTTGAGATAATTTCTACACAATGGACAAGTCTTACGTCCACAACCCATCCACCTATCCAAACAAACCTTATGAAACAAATGATCACATCTCAACTCTCTCACTTCTTCTCCTTCTTCTATTTTACACAAACAAACAGCACATTCTACTGATTCCGAACACCCCAATTCGCCCTCTTGAAAACGTCTAATTCCAAGCTCTTGAGGTGTTGAAATATTAGTGGTTAGATTGTAAGGATGAAAGGAGAAAGATTGAAGGAGGATATAATTTAAAGCCCATTTTAATTGGGCAGCAATAAAAACTATATGGTTTAATATCTTTGATTGTGGCAACATTTTGAAGGTTTTTTTAAAGATGTAAATGCAAATTATGTTGAAAGGAAACTTGGTTGTGTTATTAGGGTAGGAGTATATCGTTATATATATAGTATATAGTTGTATTGTCATAGAGCAGAAGAACTGAGTGTACATTAAAAAATAAAGAGTCTGCGGGCTGCCTTATCCGTCAATAAAACTTCACGTCTTCAAACATGTACTGCTGTTGCCATTTACTAGACTTACAATTCCACTGTTAAATATTAGAAAATCGTTGTCCTAAAACATAAAAAAATTTAATGGAAAGGAAAAGGAAACAAAGACAGATCTAGTTGGTTTCAAGGAAGAAGACGAGAAGCAGCAAAGAAAATAATATTGGAGGGAGGGAGAAAGATATAGTTGGGTAAAGACAATTCAAGCCCACCATTGAACTATCTAATTAGCAAACTACTTTATCTGACTGAGGTCGCCTAGGCACCTAGAAAAGTCTATTGAAATTTGGATTTTTTATTTTTTATTTTTGGTTAAAAGGAATTCACATATTAATATCTGTAATAAGTACTACTTTCGTTTTAATTTATATTTATATATGATAAAGTTGAATGGATACGAAACTTAAGGGAAAATTTAAAATTCTTAAACTTGTGGGGTGTGTTTGTACGAAGGAAATATTTTTTAATTTTTTTTGTTTAATTGACTTAAATATTTTGAAAAATATTTTCATCATGAACTCATTTTTCTCCAATTGGAGAAAAATAATTTCCCTACCAAAATGAGAAAAAATATTTTTCAAAGCTCTTTCTCAACCTTCCTCATCCTATTCCCTGCGTCCCCCTCTACCCCACCCCGTGCCTTCTCTCACTCCGAACATTACCACTGCCACTTCTGCCCCTCTCCCCCGCCCTTACCCATTTCGTCTCTTATAGTGTTTGCCTAAATTATATATATTTTCAAATATTTTGTGTTACCTAACTAAACACCAAAAAATAAGTAAGAAAATCACTTATTTTCCAATAAACATTTTCCTTGATATCAAATTCACTCGTAGTATAAACATATTATAACATTTGTATGGCTATGCAACTTTTTAAACTTAGTTTGTGGTAAACATATCATAATGTTTCTCTAGCCGCAAAAGATCTTAATTAATTTTAAATTCAAATATTTATTACTATTTTTTAAAACAGGCTAAAAAGAAAATATTGCCCCATAAAATAAAACGGATAGAGTAATACATAGTGCAAATTAGAGTAATACATAGTGCAAATTGATACTGCATTATATGTTTATTCTGAAAATTTCAGTCATCCTAATGAATAATGATAGATGGCGCATACCCGCCGTATACTTTCTTGGTTTTATCTATTTCAGAGTGATGACCCAATAGGTCATTTTGAATTTTAGCTTTTATGTTTGTGTTTCGAGACCTCGATTAGCTTTTTTAGTATTTTTCGATTTACGTGCATAGTTCGTGCCTCATTCCGGAAAGTCTTCATGTGAAAAGTTGAAGAAAATGTGAAATACTTCCTTAAAAATAATTTGAGTTGACTACGATCAATATTATGTGTAAACGAATTCGGATCAGTATTTTGACGGTTCCGATGGGTCCTTACCATGATTTGGGACTTGGGCACTTGCCCGAAATTGAATTCATAAGTCGCTAACTTGATTTAACGTGATTTGTTGAAAACTAGTAACTTGAAGGTTTAAAAGATTTCGACGTTTGACCGTAGGTTGACTTTATAGCTACCGAGTTCGGATTCGATTTCAGGACTTGGTATATGTTCATATTACTGTTACTGACTTATCTGCAAAATTTGGTTCAAAACGAAGTTGATTTGGCATAAATCGGATGTTCGATTGTAAATTTGAAAGTTCTTAAGGTTCTTTAAAAATTTCATGCATTTTGATGTCCGATTCGTAGTTCTAGGTGCTATTTAGTAATTTGGTCACGCGAGCTAGTTCGTATGATGTTATTACACTTGTTTGCATGTATGATTTGGAGTCCGAGGGGCTCGGGTGAATTTTGGATAGGCTATAGATCAATTTTGGACTTAGAAGGTTGCTGGTTTACACTGTTGCTGATGCCTGGTGTGTTGTTCTTCGCGATCGCGAAGGGTAACTTGGGACTGGGGAGGTTTTCTTCTACGTGAACGCGGAGAAGAGGTCGCAAACGCGAAGCATCAAAGGGACTAACCTACGTGAATGCGAACCTTCACTTGCGAATGCAAACCTTCACTTGCGAATGCGATGGGTAAAGGATTCTGGGGGGGGGGACACATGGGTTTGTTCTACGCGAGCCCAGGCTCGTGAACGCGATGGCCAGGGGGACAGATCATCACGAACGCGTGCGACCCCTCGCGAACGCGAACGCCACTTGGGTTGTTGCTCTTTGCGATCGCGTCAGGCCCTTCCTATTGTTCACCATTTCCAAGTTTGAGCTCGGCCGAGAGGCGACTTTAAAGAGAAACTTTATCCCAACTTCATAGGTTGGTAGATTTTAACTTGTTTTCTTCATTTCCATAAACACTCATTGATTTTCAATCTTTAATCTATGCTTTTTTAATGATATAAATTAGAGATTTAGGTAGAAATTGGGAATTTTGAGAAATTGAGATTTAAACCTCCAATTGAGGTTGAATTTGAAGCTAATCACATAACCGAACTCGGGGGTGAATGTGTAATTAGATTTTGGTCCGAACCTTGAGTTTTGACCAAGCGAACCGGGGTTGACTTATGTTGACTTTTTCAAAACCATTAAATATTGAGTCTTTATCACTCGTGGGTAGTTTCTAAAGCTTTCTTTTAATTGTTTGAACTATATTTGGTTAGATTTGATTAGTTTTGGAGTCGAATTTTAGAGAAAAAGGCCCCAATTGGGTTTTGATTTGATTTTGGAGTGAGGTAAGTGTTGGATATAACCTTGACTTGAGGGAATTAAGAGTTTTTGAACTATGTATTATGTGAATTATGTGAGAAAATGTCGTATATGTGAGGTGACGAGTGTATATACGTCGTCAAGGTATTTATTTCCATGTTTCTTGTTATTTGATGAATTGTCTTATTCCATGCCTTAATTATTACATGCTTTATTTGACTTCTATGCCGTAATTGTTAGTTGTAATTTATTTATTCTTGTGTTGTATTATTCGTCCCTTCTATGACTACGTGCTTAATTGCTACTTGCCTTTAATTATTTTACTTGCACACCTTGATTGTAACATGGTTTACTCTTCCTATTATTTTTGTAATATTTTTTGCATTCTAAGATGTAATTTTATTTGCGTGAGTTTTTGACTTTGTTAGACGCCGATAAATTTGTAAAGTAGAAACTTCGAATTTTAAAAATTCTTTGATTATTATGTGGCCCTTTATTGCCTTGTACTTTTACTCTTTGATATAGAAATTCTTGTAAATTGAGTTATTAGATTGTTTTTGTTAATTGAAATTGTTTGGGGATCGGGTTGCACGCCGCAAAAAAAATTAAAAGAAATTGAATTGAAATGGTGGAATAAGGGCGGATACTTGTTGTTGATAAATGATAATATGGTGGGATCGGGTTGCACGTCACAACATTTTGTATATGTAGTACTTGATGTTGATAAATGACGATATGGTGAGATCGGGTTGTGTGCCGCAACAGAGTGTATACGTGGTACTTAATATTAATAAAGGATGATATGATGTGATCGGGTTGTGCGCCGCAACGGACTGTGTGTGTTGTACTTGCTGTTATTATTGTATTTGTTTTAGCATTTTTATATGAGATTATGAGACTTGTTATTCTGTGCTCTCTGATAGTGAGGTTTGAGTTCGTTTTCACAAGTTAATTGCGTTACTTCCATTCTTGCATTTCCTCTCCTGTTATTATTCTAATTACTGCGTACATATTATTGTAAGTGGCCGCTTTAGCCTTGTTACTACTTCGTCGAGGTTAGGCTCGGCACTTACAGAGTACATGAAGTCGGTTATGCTCATACTACACTCTGCACTTCTTGTGCAGATACCAGAGTTGGTACTGGCGGCGTTCAGTAGCTTTTGCTCGGATTCAATAGCTGGCAAAGACTTGAGGTACAACTGCACGACGTTCGTAGCCCTGAAGTCCCCTTCCTCCCTTTCTTTAAGTTTTATTGAGTTTTAAAATAGTGTATTTTGTTCCGGCCATGTTTGTAATATTCTTAATGTTAATGTACTCGTGACACCAGCTTCTGGGTTATGTTTAGACTTCGTTGTTCACTATTATCTTACTATACTTCAGACTTATATTGTTTTTTATTATTAATATCTTGTTATAAATTGTTAAAACCAATTAATTTTCTGTTCCACGTCGTCTTGCCTAGTAAGTAGATGTCAGGCACCATCATGACCGAAGGTGGGGATTCTGGTTCGTGACATTCAGTCAAGAATTATTAATATTAACGAAGTTTTAAATATGAATTAAATGGAAAAAAATAAAAAAGAAAAGGAAGGAAATAAGGTTCGTCGATTCGATTTACATCCTAGTTGTTTCTCTGCTGCATGTATAATTCAAGGGTCAATAATCCATCTAACTTCGCAGTTTTAAGGAAACAGTCAAATGCGCAAGAAGGTTAAACTGTTAATTAGATTAATCCTAATGACCACTGCCGCTCAATTATTCAAAATTCTTTCACTTGTATGTTAATTATGTGAAAGAAAATTTTCATTGTCACAAGTTCTAACTAGTAGCCAAGTTAGTCAATACCTTACTGCTTTCCTCTATCATGTGATGTCTTTTATGGTTCAACAATATTCAGAAACTTTTTCCACAGACATAAGTACTAGATATTGAAAGCATCTTTAAGATGTACTAATTATGTTGAAGTTTCCACTTTGGCAACATCGCCTGTTCAACTTTCTTTTGCGTCTATGAGAACACCACTGTAACGATCTGGTCGGTCATTTTATGAGTTACCGTTCCGTTTCCCTCATTTATGCTTCTTTATGTCTTGTTCAACTATATTATGTGGTATCGGATTGGTTGGTTCGGGTTCGGAATGATTTTTGGAGAGGAATGAGACACTTAGTCTCTTTTTGGGAGCTTTAGTTGGAAAAGTCAACCGGAAATTGACTTTTGAGTAAATGATCTCGGAACATAGTTTTTTATGGTTCGGATAGCTTCGTGAGGTAATTTGGGACTTAGTAGCTTGATCAAAATGTAATTTGGAGGTCCGTGGTAGATTTAGGTTTGAATTGGCGAAATTGAAATTTTGGCGTTTTCCGATTGGTAGTGGAAATTTTGATATCGGGATCAGAATAGAATTTTGGAAATTGGAGTAGGCCCGTTGTGTCATTTGTGACATGTGAGCAAAATTTCAGATCATTTGGGTGAGGTTTGATAGACCTTTTGATCGTTTGTAGATTTCGGAAGATTTAGAATCCTTAGGCTTGAATCCGAGGGTGTTTTGATGATTCGATGTTGTTTTGAGTGTTCCGAAGGTTGGTATAAGTTTGAATAGTGATATGTGACTTGTTCGTATTTTTGGATGAGGTCTCGGGGCTAGGGCTGTGCATAATTTGGTAAATACCGAATTATCGTACCGAAACCGAAAATTTTGGTATTTGCTATATGGTATTTGGTTTAAGTTTTTTTTTAAAAAAAAACTAGTATTAGATATGGTATTTGCTATTTTAAAATAAAATACCGAAATACCGATACCTTACCGAAATATATATTATATTACACAAAATACATATTATCAATTATAACATAAATATAAAAAGTCTAAGATTTTACTTTTCTTTATTCTCGAAGTTCATCAGTTAACTCTAAATAAGTAATAAGACATTTCTAATGATCGAATATTCTTTTATGTACAATAATTCTATTTGGGTCGATATTTGCTAGTTTTGGATAAATTTTTTGTCAACAACATTTTCAGTTTTGTATTTTTGAGTACTTTAATTAAGAATATTAGAATTTATGGCTCTATGCACTAGTTAGTATTCAAACCGAATAAACCGAAGTTACCGAACCGAATAAACCGAAACCGAAAGGAGAAAAATCGAACCATACCGAATTTAATTAGGGACATCGGGATGATTTCGGATGGTTGTCGGAAAGTTTGGAAATTTGAGGATGCAGCTGAAGCTGGTGGTTCTGTCATAACCGCACCTGCAGTTAGGGGACCATAGGTGCGAAGTCCGCAGGAGCGAGGAAGCAGCCGCAGATGCGGCCACAAGTGAAAAGGGCAGAAGCCGCATGTGTGGAAGAAGGAACGCACCTGCGGTGTCGCAGATGCGGTTCCAGGGGAATAAGTGAAAACTGCATATGCGGTTGGCTAGACCGCAGAAACGAGAAAAGGACCGCAAGTGCGGAATCCCTGGGTCAGAAAGTATATAAGTTCCCTTTCGCGAAATTTGGGTTGTTTTCCACCATTTTTATCCGGAGTTCAAGCTTTTTAGAGGGTTTTGAAGAGGAAATCAAGGAGGTTTCCATTGAGGTGAGTTTCTTGAATCTAAAACTCGATTTTATGGTGTTTTTCAGTTGTTTAAACATGAAATTTATGAGATTAAGGGTAAAAAATTGGGGAAGTTAAGGCTTTAAATTGGAGAGGTGAAATTGGGGATTTGAGGTCCGATTGTGATGTTCTTGGTATGTATGGACTCGTGGAAGGATAAGAATTCTATTGATATGATTTTTATCGAATTCCGAGACGTGGGTCCGGGGGTCGGGTTTGACTAATTTCGGAACTTTTGATGTAATTTGATTATTTTCGCGTGAGCTTCGTTCCCTTAGCATATATTGATATTATGATTCTGATTTTGGATAGATTCGACGCGAGTTGAGGCCGAGTAGAGAGGCAAGGGTGTCGCGGAGTAGGATTTCATCCGGTTTGAGATAAGTAACAATTGTAAATCTAGACCTGAGGGTATGAAACCCCAAAATTTTGTACTGTTTTGATAAATGAGGTGACGCACATGCTAGGTGACAGGTGTGTGGGCGTGCACCCGTAAGGATTGTGACTTGGTCCATCCCGTAGCGACTGTATAGTTGCATATTTTGATAATCTATATATGATATCCATGCGTTTTAGAAATAAATTTTTTCACTTGGGCTGAATGCCATGTTTGGGGCCTTGTGCCGAACTGTTTGGACCCTTAGGGGGTATTTTACTACTTTCCTCACACTGTTTTGATTTGAAAGCATATCCCCAGTCATGATTTTACATGTTTATTTTTGATTCAGTTTCATTACTCCACTTTCAAATATATGAAAACTATTTGGGTTGAGTTCCCTGATTTTCACTGAAATGTCCGAGTGGCTGTGAGGTTAATAACTGAGAGAGAGGTCGAGGACCTGATGGTGAGGATTATATATATATGGATCGGGCTGCACGACGCAGCGATATTTATATATATATGGACCGGGATACACGCCGCAGCGATATATTAGATCAGGCTGCGAGCCGCAACGATATAGCGCTTGGGCTGTAGGAACCCCTCCGGAGTCTGTACACCCCCAATGAGCATAGTCTACTATATATATGTGGATCGGGCTGCACGACGCAAGAGTGATTAAGGATCGAATTGCATGCCACATCGATTATTATTATGAGATATATATTTAGCTGGAGTGCTTAGTGTGAGTACTGATTGACGAGAGCTGAGTCATGAGTGACTGAGAGGCTTGCCCGAGAGGCTATACTTATGAGTGATACTTTGCCCGAGGGGCTTGTTTATAAGATTTTCTGTTTTCACTCTTCTTTATTAACTGAGCCTCTTTTGAAAAATGTTGAATAAATGCGTTAAAGGATTTTCATTGAAACTGGAGTTTTTACAAGGTATTTGGTTATTGAACTGCAGATTTTGACTTCGGCAATTTTTTTGAGATTCTTGATAAAGTATGCATATGATTTTAATTGCTCGTCACTGCACTCAGACTTTATTTACTTTAGTTACTTATTGAGTTGGTGTACTCATGTTACTATCTGCACCTTGTGTGCAGATCCAGATGCCCGAGCATCAGAGTGAGAGCTTTTAGTACCTTCAGAGTCTCATCCGGGGATTGCAAGATAGCTGCACGGCGTTCGCAGCCCTGCCTTTCTCCTTCCTATCTTAGTACTTTATATTTCAGACTTGTTTTGTATTAAACAGGCAATGTTGAGTTATACTTAGTGGCTCATGACTAGTGACACCAGATTCGGGCTGTGTTGATGTATTTTCGTACTTGTTTCCGAGTATTTCTTTTGATATATTTAAAATGAAAGATTTGAGACTTAATTTGTTCTAGAAAAATGAATTTATTAAAAGAACTCGATGTGGTAAATGTTGAATTGGCTTGCCTAGTACTGTGATAGGCGCCATTATGACCGGGTGGTTTGGGTCGTGACAAGTTGGTATCAAAGCCTAGGTTACATAGGTCTCACGGGTCATGAGCCGATTTAGTAGAGTCTCGCGGATCGGTACGGAGACGTCTGTACTTATCCTTGGGAGGCTGCAGAACCTTTAGGAAAAACATCACATTATTGAAATTCCTGTAGTGCGAATCTGTTGATTCTGGTACTAAACTTTTGTTATTCTATTCTCTCACCGATGGTGAGGACACGTGCTACCGGTCAGGACGGACAACCACCGGTACGACCAATTGGGGCCACTAGGGGCTGAGGTCGCGGTCAAGGTCGTGATAGGGGCAGGGGTGTAGCCCGCATAGTAGCTAGGGCATCACCGGCAGATCCACCAACCGCCTCAGTTCAGGATCAGGTCCCAGTTGCGGATGCTCCAGTAGGACCAGCTCAGGCATCGACTGTGCCGATTGTTATTCCAGGCCTTTAGGAGGCCCTAGCCTAGATTCTATCAGTGTGCACTGGCCTGGCTCAGGCGATCTCAGTTACTACGGCTGAGGCTACTTCTCAGGCCGGGGAGGCACTCAGACTCCCGTTGCTCGCACACCTGAGCAGGTTGTGCAGGGACTTCAGACACTGGTGGCACCTCCAGCCCAACCGGTTGCACCAACTCAGGATTATGTGGTACCAGTTATGCCTGATGACGAGCAACGTCGATTGGAGAGGTTTGGTGGACTTCAGCCTCCGACTTTCAGTGGTATAGAGGGCGAGGATTCCGAGGGTTTCTTAGACAAGTGTAAGAGGATTCTTCGTATAGTGGGTATTCTGGAGACTAGTGGGGTCGCATTTACTACTTTTTAGTTTTCTAGAGCTGCCTTCACTTGGTGGGAGGCTTATGAGAGGCGTAGGCCTGTTGGTGCAGCGCCCCTTACCTGGCAGCAGTTCTCCGTTCTCTTATTGGAGAAGTATGTGCCACAGTCTCGCAGGGAGGAGCTGCGCAGGCAGTTCGAGTAGTTGCGTCAAAGAGATATCATTGTGACGCAGTATGAGATAAGGTTCTCGGAGTTAGCTCGTCATGCTGTTTGGTTGGTTCCTACGGATAGAGAGAGGATCAGGAGGTTCGTTGATGGCCTCACATATCAGCTTCAGATTCTCATGACCAAGAAGAGGGTGGCAGGTGCTACTTTTGAGAAGGTTGTTGACATTGCTCGCGAGATTGAGTCAGTTTGTCTCGAGGAGCGAGATGAGAGGGCAGCCAAGAGGCCTCGAGGATCTGGTAGTTTTGTTACATCGCGCATTTTCGTATGTTTAAGTTTCATTGTAAGTTAATTGACATAAGATCGGGATTGTGATTATTTTGAGATTATAAGCATTATGCGATTCCAAACAAGTAATGAGTAAATTCATGAAGGTGAGAGGGGAAGCAAGTCAAAGAAAATGAATTTTCGTCCAAGTTGGTATATTGGGATAAAATATGGACCATGTGGTAATACCCGATATTTTCGGACAAGTACTATATGACCATGATAGTGGGATGTATATAGTGTATTAAAAATAAGTAGAATTTTAAGAAATTTAAGACAATTCTTAATTATGCGGATAATTAATTAATTACCGAGTAACGGAATATTACCTAATTAAATTAATTAAATTTTTTGGATAAGTATGAAAGTAACAACATGGCAGGAAGTACAAAGAGTCTAATGACTCTTGATTTAGATTCAAGGTTAACAAGACACTTGGATAACCTATTAAGCCTTAAGTACAAAAACGTTAAAAGGCAAATATATTTAGTCATTATCACCATTATGCTCATTTTGGCTTCAAAACTCCATTTTGGAGAATATTTTTAAAGTTCATATCAGATGTTATATTACAATAAGCAACACAAATTCTTAGATTGGTAAAGAAATTCATACGAAATTGCACTACGTAATAACAATGAAATTTTACAATTTTAAGGGAGTACGGTGCAATCCTTCTCAAAAATATCACACAGAGTTTTCTCTACTCCAGGTATGTTAAGGCTAAGCTATTCCTTCATTTTGCATTATCTCGTAATTACAAAAGTTTGATAACGATTCATAAAGAAAAATTCATATCCCGGAATTTACGTATATTTTGCTAGTCTCGCAAGTTGCGTATATTTTCCTAGTTTTGTAAGTTACGATATTCTCCTTATCGGGACTTCATATTCAATTGAGTATTTCCTTCTTCCAGTCAAGAGAGCAAAGAATTTATATATATAATATTAAAGTATTTTCATTACCATCGAGCTATAATCAATGGGCAGGCCTCTATTAGGCAACCTCTGATCAGATGGTAAGTTACATACCAAGCCTACTGTGACCGAGCGCCTATGAGCGAGCCTAGTTGGCCGAGATACAGAGCCTAGTATGGCTGAGCGCCTATGAGTGAGACTACTACAGCAGAGCAGTTATATATGTACCGAGCCTTATAAGGTCGGGCAGCTATTTTAGTTATCATATGGAGAGAGCTGAGTCACTATCAGCAGGTAAGCATATCTTCAGATTATCTTTGACTTCTAGTTGCTTTCAGTAATTATATTATCAGTTCAGTTTTAGCTTTCAGTATATTTCCTTACATACTCGGTAAATTATTTCGTACTGACGTCACTTCTCTGGGGGCACTGCATTTCATGCGTGCAGGTTCAGACAGACAGACGGATAGACCTCCTCATTAAGTGTTCCCCGAGTTCAGCTTGATCGGTAAGCTCCATGCCTTTCGGAGTTGCCGAGTCTAGAGCCTTATGTGCATCTTGTAGATATATGTATATATGTTATGAGTGGGTAAGGGAGCTGTTCCGATCACAGTTTATCCATCAGTAGAGGCTTGTAGACAAATCCTGTCAGTTAATGTAGTATGTTGGGCTTGTAGGCCTTTTATGTACATTTTGTTGGATTGTCAGCTGTAATAATTATGACCACTTTGTCGGCCTAGCTTTATATTGAGATTTAGTCAGTATTCGCAATTGTCTTGCAATGTGGCCCATGGCCAAAATATGACATTATATGTTCAAAATCCCTTAGTCGCAAGTTGGTACGCAATGATAGGTAAGGCACCAGGTGCCGGTCTCGCCCCCAAGTTCGGGGCATGATAAAAGTGGTATCATAGCAGTTCTTTTCTAGGGAGTCTACAAGACATGTTTAGTAGAGTCTTTTTTATGGGTGTGTCGTGCACCACACTTATAAGCAGGAGGCTACAAGGAATTTAGGACTGTCACTTTTTCTTCTTACTCTAGATCGTGGGTTAGAGCTCATTTATAAGAATTCAAACTATTAAACTCTATTTTATTCATAATAAGATGATACACACATCTAGAAAGGCGGTTGGTAATAGTATGGCTGTGGAAGAGTTGAGTCAAAGGAACTCGACTTTGCATCATGCTTATGATAAGTAAATGTGAGATCTTCACCAGATCATGCATGTACTGAAAGGTGTAAACTTCTCGATAAGGATCCTTACGGGAAAAAAATAAATATCCACTCTTATGGTAAAAAAATAATGAAAGAATCATAAGATACAAGTTTCAACAAACAAAATAAGCAAGGTGAAGAAGGGGACGAGGTACCTAATTAGTAGAGATGGACATTATCTACAATTCAGGAAGAGAGACATAAGCATTTTGAGTTATATTCATCAATAACAAGAAGTATGTACAATTGGCCGCACCCATCTCAGTTATGCCCTATGGGGGCTACTAGGTGTAGTTTAAGAAAACACGGAACATCAGGGTCCGACTGGGTTAGAGTAAACCAAAATGGTGAATGGATTATTTGTATTAGTTGACATTTCCAAAGAATATTACAATTAGATATGAATACTAGCATGATAAAAAAAAAATGAAGACAGGCACTGAAAACCCAGATAGGATAAATATTATCTTAAGTGTGACTCTCGTCCCTAGTAAGTAAGGATGTTGAGCAACCCGAAGAGCTGATGAATGAAGCAGGCAGAGCTAAAAGCAAACAAATGACTTGTTGAAGTTTTCACAAGAAAGGGATAGGCAAGAAAATTAACAAAGTAATGAGAAGAGATATAAGGAAGAATTATGAGTGAGATGTGATATATGGACGACAATGGTAGATCAAAAAGATGATGGTATTACCGAATCCATAGTCAAGTAAAGGAAGAGATGAGAGGTGATAGGCCTTAAGACAACAAAAGAGTATAGGCCATAAAGTCATATCCTCATTTCGAGAAATAAGTTCGTTACTCCAACGTGATGGTCAGAAGGAAAAGTTAGACCCTAGAGTAATAGAAATCGGTATGGACTCGTGAACAAGATAAACTAAACATGAATTAGGAACTGAGTGATTTGATGATAGTGAGCATCATGAGAATTTCATATTGCATTTCGGCAATAATAGAATGAACAACAGAAAAAGATCCATGATGAATTCAGAAAATGGTCATTCAGGGAAACACTTCCCTAAAGCAAGCAATATGAGCAAAGTTAAGCTAAAGGGACTGTATATGCCAGTTACACTAAGTATCACCATCACGAGTGAGGAATTGTTTTATCCTTGGTATAGAAGGATTACCGCAAGACGAGTAAGGGTCATTAATAATGTGAAAGGATGTCAAAGATGAAGAGGAAAAACATCTACAAGCAGGTCGTCATAGTTCCAAGTCTTAGTACCCCCCCTGAAGGGGGAATATGAAATGATAAAGGAAGAATGCGATAAAAATAAGAAAGGGATGAGATTCACTTATCCAAATGTTACAGATATGTTATGATTCAGAAAGCTATGTAAGCACGACGCGAAAAAAAGAAAGAAAAAGAAGAAGAGAGGAAGTAAGAATTCCTGCCTGGGATTTTATTCATAGATAAGGAGCTAGTACGTGAGGTAAGTTAAGACAAGGAAATAACCCAAGCAGGATTACATGGAATGTTGATATGAGAGTGGGCTAACGAGTTGTTAGTAGTTGATTCAGGAAGAGCCTAGTTATGGCTAGATAAGAGGATGCAAACAAATCAGTAAATCGTGCAAGATACACAGAGTAAACCCCAACATGGAGATTTCACCCTTGCAGTAATGTTATTAATACTTGAGATGTATTCAAATAAGAGTCGGGGTAGTTAAAGGTACTGTATGAGTATTACGGAAATAAAAGAGAGTACCACTGGGAAGACAGACCGAATATCAGTTCAGAAGCAACCCTACAAGCACAAGGGCATGAAGGTAAGTAACTCCGGATAAGTATAGGCAAGGAAGGACATCAAAAGATCTGTCGAGTATATAATAGGCTCACAACTTTACAAGAGTCAGAGTGTCTTCCCTAAGTACTACGACGAAAGACTAGTGATACGCTCAAATTAAACTTTAATTAAATAGTGTATGGTAGTCAGTGTCAAATATAATAACCCAATAAGGTTGGGGCCGAATCCCACAGGGAATAAGCGTGAAAAGGTTACTCGAGTAGTGTGTTACTTGACTTAAGTCGTAATGCTATTCGGTTAATTGTAACAAGAGTATGATATGATTATGATTTGAAGAGAGAACTAATTGTAACGTTGAGAATGTAAATAATTTGATTAAGGAAACCAAGGTTGTATCCCCTCCAATGGAATGTAATGATATTGGTGTTAATATGATATATTTCGAATGGAAGGTTCTTTAGATATGCAAATGATGTCTAAATGACTACCCAATATTTTTCAACAGTTGGGTAGTATTTCCTCTTTATGAATTTTCCAATTTTAAAAGAGTTACAATTAAGAACAATCAATATATGCCAAATAAAACCCACTTATTCCTAAGCGATTCTATTAAACAAGGTTTAAAGCCTTGAGTCTTTGATATTTACTTATACCAAATTCTAACTCACTTTTCCCAGTAAAGAAAGAATTTAATGACACTTGTTAATGTTTGCAACCACCAACAATAAATGAATAATGAGAAACAAATATATATCAACCAACCATTATACATATATTCAATAGTAAACACCCATTAACATAACACCCATTTAGGTTCCACAACCTTAGTATTTAAAGTTAGCTACACATGCTACAATATAGAAAGATGAGAATATTAAATGCCATAATGCTTACAAAGTGCAAGATTCTTCACTCAAAAGCTTCCAAAAGAGAGGAGTATTAAAGACTTGGAATGTAGCTCAAAAACCTGACAAGATGCCCCCACAAAGCCCCAATAAATCTATTTATAGTGGGTCAAAACTCGGGACAAATTTCGGACAAAAACACCCTTACAGGTCAATTATGCGACCACATATCTGTCACATAACAGACATGCGGTCCGCATTGTTGATTTGCGATCGCAATTTGCACCGCATTTTCCGCCTTCAGCAACTTCTACAACGAGTTTGCGATCCACTATGCGGCCCGCAAACCTGTTATGCGGTCGCATAATGGACCGCATTTCTTGCACCTGACTTTGGCCAGCAAACTGTTGGACTCTGCAATTTCTTTGAGCATTATGCTGTCCGCATGTTCGATTTGCAGCCCGCATCTTCACCTATGCGATCACATTTTGCTCTTTTCTTGACCTTTTTCGGCCTTTGATTTCATTTCCATGTTCTTAGGTCCTTAAACCTCATACACTGCAAAAACATTAAAATTACATAAGTATAGAAGATAATTGCATTTAAAACAAGCTAAAACCTAAGAAATTTGTATTAAATGCGCCGAAATTCTCCAGCACATCAACACCCCCAACTTAAACTCTTGCTTGTCCTCAATCAACCAAAACAACACCATCCTATTCTAGACTCCATCTAAACGATATGAAGCAATAGTGACCGCAGATGGTGTTAGTTGTCAGTACTACGAGCATGCCCTTTCATTTATTTACCCTTCCTGAACCATCATTGTTATTTACAAGGAAAACTAATCAACTTGTGAAACTTTGAGCCTCGACCAATTTGACAAAATGTTACTCTCAGCTGAGTTTAATTGCATTCGACTTCAGGAACTCAACTTCTGTCCAACCTCACAATTTATGTCCCCTCACTAGAAAGAAAGTCCCACACTTACAATATTTATAATGACAACAAAAGGGACAAATTTACCAAGACACTCACTCTCAAAAAGAGTTTAAAGTGTTACAACATGCAATACCATAAGCTTGCTCTTATTTTAATTCATCCCTTTATTCTAAGAACGTTCGGTTGGAGATCCCATAAGGACTTTTTAAGCTTGTAATGTAGGGTTAGGGAAGGGTCATATAAGTATTTGGGTACAAGTGACTACACCCTCCTTGAACACTACTCACATTTTTCTTTATTGTTGCTCTTTGCTTCCTTTCAAATCGCCTAGCCCTCATTAGCTCCTATTTTCCAACATTGAGCCAACTTAAATACCTCTCTAATTCTCTTCAAGACTCCATATTTATATATACATACAACTCTTTTTCTTTTCCTTTTCTTCTTTTCTCTTGCAAAATTTGTTTTTTTTTTCTTTTGCTTTTGGAGCTTGAGTAGTTTCACACCTTGAGGTATACTTTCCTACACTCACTATTGCCAATTTTCGGCTTGATACCACACCCCCGACTTAGGCTTTTAGACTCATTGTCAATGTTCAAGGAGGGACGGGTTCAAAAGAGGGAATTATTTTACAAAAGGGGAAAGGTTTGTAATGACGTAGCCAAAGAAAAGGTTAAAGGCTCAAGAGGGTTAACTAGTGATACTATCTGTACAATGAGTAGCTTGAAAGGCTAACTGGCTTTCTAAAATCACAAAGACTGCCTAAGGTCATTTCTCCAACCAAATTTAATTATCATAAGTATCGAATGACCAACCGGGTAAGTTCTAGATGACAGAAGTAGACACAAGAATTATTTCTACAAAGACTCACACACATGGCACACGAACTGTTTGGCTCAACATAGTTTTAGCCCTCGAGTAAACACTTGGCAACTCGAAGCTTTCATCATATTTACATGTATAACTCTAGGTAGACATAGAGTCAAAGAGCGAGCCTCAAGTTCACACAATTGATTTCTTTTTTTTCTTTTTGTATTAATGGAAAGGTTTAGGCTATTTACATGCACACATGTTTGAAACTAGACAATTACACTAAACCGGTCAAAATATTTCATTCTACTACCCTGGTTCTACTATTACACCCTTGGAAAAGAACCCGGTGAAGAAAAACCAAGGGGATTCATTGCTAATTACTAAAGATGAACATACAACTATCTACTTGTTTTTTTTAATATATACGAAGATCACCTATGTACTAAAACCACAAAACACAAATATATAAAGAATCACAACATAATTATATACGGAAGTTTTCTTATATAACCCAAAAACATGTACAATAGTTTAATTCACAAAAAATTGTACAAGGCTATCCCACCCCCAACTAAAAAGCATGCATTGTCCCCAATGCAAGAAAATGTAAAACAGAGTTTAGGGACTCCCTGAGGCGCACTAAGCGCTATGGGAGTCAGAAGCCGGCTGAATGATGGTGGGGTCACCCTCTGATGCTAAAGCTGGGACCGATTAGATCTCAGCCAGAGGAGTGACCTCCACTGATGGAAGAGGGATCTCTGGCTGGCCCGACACTGGAGCTGGGGCCTATGAGCTACTAGCCTCACCTGCTGATAGTTGAGTGGTTGATGGAATGACTTGGGTGACCATGTCCGCTAGCGAATGTTCAATTACCTTCTGAACAGATGCTTGTTCCTCCTCTGCAACTGTAGGGGCAGTAATCTGCTTACCCTTATCCTGAGGGCCCTCATCCTCCTCGGACCATGACTCCTCATCAGTATCTCCCTCGTCTGCCTCTCTACCTTCGAACTCCGCAGAGTGTCCGGAATCTTCCTCAGAAGGAATGTCAATACGTGCTGTTGATACCCAATTTTTCCCTATATATTTTTTATATACACAACTTTCAAAATAGTTTATGTATGCATATATAAGTATGCCTAAGTGTTTTAGCATTTTCCCCAATTTTTAAAGATTTTTTAAATCAATTTATTGCCCTATTTTAGTAGTACAAAACTAATAATTATTTCCAAAATCATCATCTTAATGAATAATTTATTTTTTTCTAACATTTATATCAAAATATATCTAAGGTAATGTTTGCACATTTTTGTAAATTTATTTAGTATTTTAAAAGTTAAATTGCATTTAATTGCAATTTAGCCTATTTTAAGATTTATTTGTGCGTATAATTATAAAATTGGTTCCAACATTTTTAATATAATATCTATATATTATTAATTAATTTAATACCTTTAATTTATTTTCAGAAATCATGTTACTATTTTTATAAATTAAAAAGGAAAAACTGGCTATTTAAAATATAGCCCCATTTTGTTTCAATTATAGCCCAAATTGATCCCCCAAATAACCCAATTTCAAATCCCAAATTACCCATCCCAATTTTAATTTAACCCGACCCCTGACCCGCTTATCCGATCCGCCTGGCCCTCTCTTTAATCCAGGCCGTTGATCATTTTGATCAGTGGCCACGATCATTCCTTACCTTTTTAATCCCCCAATGACTACCCTAATCCCCTCATTCTCTTCTATCAGCCGCCTCTGAAATCCCTCTCCTCTCAAACTCTCTTGAACCCTCTCAAAACCCTAGCCTCTCTCACTGTCTTTTACCTCAAGCTCACCGGAATCTATGGCCTCTCAGGCCATGAATGGCCTAAACTCATCTCCCTCTGCTCTCAAACACTTGGTATTCGAAGGTCCCAGGTATGACCTCGAAGGTGTCCGTTCAGATCTCTACAGATCCAAGGTTCTATGGCCCTTGCCGGTTTTTCTCCAGCGTATAATGATGTTTTGAGCATGGCTCTAACCTCTCCGACTCAGATCGAACCTTTTCAAAGCCTTTCTCGTTTTAGGGTTCTTCTAACACCCTAAGCTATTCGAGGTTTTCTCTGATGTTTTCTTAGATCTATTCTATATTTGTGCTCTACTTGAGTTTTTAAACGTTTTCCCCAATTTTTCTTTCAAAAATTACTTCTTTCCGATTTAGGGTTTATGAAAAAGCTTAAAATGTTTATTCGACTCTTCTTTTCCTTTCTTTGTGTGTATTTGTCACGCATGTGCTTCTACTGCTTTCTTATGATATACATGTTCTTCTGTGCTTTGTTTTTCTACTATGTTTTGTACTATGCTCGCATGTTTATCTTGCTGTGTTTTCCTATATGATCTTTTGCTATGTTTTTCCAGCATTTTGTGTTCTTCTACTGTATGTATTTCCTACTGAGTTCTTAAGTTTTGTTTGCCTTCTACTGAACTTTGTCTGAGTTCTTTTAAAAGATCTCTTTAAACATGTTTCTTCTACGGTTTTCTTAAGTGTTATACCATCTCTTTTTTCTTCTGAACCTTGGCTAAGTTCCTTCTGAAAAGTACTTTCTTCTGCTATATCTCCTATTGTGTTCTCAAGTGTTTTTACTTTCTCTTCTACTGAACTCTATTTAAGTCCCTTCTAAAAGGTTTTCTTAAACATGTTTCTTTTACTGTCGTGACTATTCTCTCATTATGCTCCTACACTCTATCTGCTTTGAATGTTATTTCTATTTGCTTGTCTTCTCACGAGATTCTGAAAAGAAATCTCTGAGCATGTTGCCTCCTCATGTCTGTATTTGACTCGAGTCGGAAACCCTAGAATTTGGGGGTTTCCTCCGAGTTTGGTCATATGATCAAATAAGGGTTCTGTTTGAGGACCCTTGACTCTTTCAGACTTATTTCTGGGTCCATGAACTAAGTGTGAACTTCT
The DNA here is from genome assembly GCF_000393655.2 of Nicotiana sylvestris. Taxonomy (NCBI): domain Eukaryota; kingdom Viridiplantae; phylum Streptophyta; class Magnoliopsida; order Solanales; family Solanaceae; genus Nicotiana; species Nicotiana sylvestris. Next base: position 46,517,523 of record NC_091060.1, on the reverse strand, counting down.
TTTGTTTGCACACAATTCTGATTCTCCTACACTAGACTCTTCTATTGAATAGCATGACAAATTTCTTCATGTTTAACGTGTCTGTGTGCTTTTATATATGAGGAATCTTTCTTCAAAATGGTTTTCCAACTTGTGATTGATTCAGAATTCCTTTTAATAAGTTTAATTGATTGGTACTGATTTTCCTTAAGTCGAAATCCTTTCCATCTTTCTGACCTAGTTCATTCATACAAAATCCTCAATTTCTGATTTACTAGCTGTTAACTGATTTCCTTTCCTTATTTTCACAAACCGTGTACTATCAAGACTTTGTCCTTAAATAAACCTCTATGTATTTACCCCTCTTGTACTGCTCTGGAAAAGTGTTTGATTGACCCCTTTCCTTAATTATTTTGCCCGTTTGAAATCAGAATCCCTTAATTAAAAGGAGGCCTTGTGTAATTGATTTACAAACTATTTTCTTACCTATTTCTACTTGCTTTCTGCACTATAAAAGTGCACGACCCTTCTACACTCTAGGACTCCTTCAATTCAATACTTTTACACTTCAGACTTCACAATTTTCTTCTAAACTTGCTCGTTTGCACTTTGTCTTTACAACACTACTGCTTTCTCTTTGTTTATTTTCTTTGAAACTGGTATGTCCTAAATTTAGTTTCAGCATCACCCCAACATGCTTACTTAAAGTTTTATATCTATGGCTACCTTACTGCTTATGTAGATTTTAATATTTAACTTAATATGCCTATGTTCTACTGCCTGTTTCTACTGTGAATCTTTACTCCCTACCCCATTACCCCTATGTGTTTGTAAGTGATGACCCAGGGCATGGCAACATGAGTTGTTGCCCATGACTTGAGTTCTGAACCAGTGAGGTCCTAACCTCTAACAGGCTGGAAGGTGTGCCAGCATATCCTATTGCTGAGTATGCCCATTAGCCTGCTTCTCTTGCGTTCTTGCAAATTCCCTACTCCCCTATACCCCTATACGCACTGATTTTTAAGTTGTTCCCTTTTCCCCCCTTTCCCCTTTCAGAATTTCACTTCTGCACTTGCACTCTCTCCTAGCTTCTAGTTTCTGCCCCCTCTTGTGAGCCTTGCCTTGGGACCTTGAGTTCCATCTGAACTTGGACACTTGAGGGATGGCCCTTCCACACTGCACTATGTTCTTAATCTGGTAACATTTGGGTGTGGGCACTGCCCGGAGTCCATATGAGGCTTTTGGGGAACTTTGACACATCTAAAGATGAGAGAGAGGCTTTGGATCATGATCTTTAAAGTTGGTTCATCTCATATTTCAGACATGGAGTCTGAATTAGGCTCCCCTTGGTTGTACTTTTAATTTTGCTTTTCTTGTTTCATTCCGGGCTGTAATAACTTGTAATAACGATTGGGGATGGCTAGTGAAAAGGGAGGGAATCATGCATGCAAATGGGTAGATATCACGTTCATAAGGAATTATTATACTTCTGCACTTCTGCATTTCATATAGATATCATGTTCATAGGGAATTATTATACTTCTGCACTTCTGCATTTCATATAGATATCATGTTCATAGGGAATTATTATATTTCTACACTTTTGCATTTCATATAGATATCATGTTCATAGGGAATTATTATACTTCTGCACTTCTGCATTGCATATAGATACCACGTTCATAGGGAATTATTATATTTATGTACTTCTGCATTTCATGTAGATACTATGGCTATAGGTTTCTGCACTTCTGCATTATATATAGACCATGTCTATGGGTTTATGCACTTTTGTATTATATAGAGACCATGTCCTTAAGTCATTTCTGAAATTCTGCATATAGATGACTTGCATATAGGATTACTGCATGCCAATAACAATGTTTTTTAAAGTCAACAACGCCTAGAAAGCATGCCTATAGGAATTAACAACCTAGTATGAAACGTTTTCGTTCACCTATAAGTCTAAAATCGGCAATATCATTGTCTAACATCTGCAAAATCTTTTGTGAAAACTCGTCTTCCCTGAATAACTAAAGCCCTCTTCTAAAATCAGTACAGTTCTTCTTTTCTGAAACTAGTAGATATCATGCCTATAGTTTTTGTCTAACACTTAGGCAAGTCTTAGGATAAAAGCTATGACTGCACCAGTTTTTTTGTTAATTACAACCAGCGGGCAAGTCTAATTTGGACTTCTTATCTGAAAATATGTGATAAATTAGCCTGCTTTCCCCTTTTTAGGTTTTAATCAGACCTTAATTAGTACGTGCAAAACATGCTAAATTATATGTTTTCTTTGATTTAAGGAGGTCTGCTTGAGCCTTATTTGTTTATGTGTCCCCCCATACTACTTATACGTGTTTTTGTTTGTCGCTTTAGTATTTTTACCTTTTGAAACCACAAATAAGCCAACTTTTCCACCATTATAGGATTAGTAGTCCCAAGCACCTCCGGGGCTGATAGGCTTGGGCGGGTAATAGCATGCAATAAGTAAACGAGACTATTCCGCGCTTTAATACCTTATCAGGGTAGGAAAGGGTAGATATGGATATGATGACCACGCGATAATGTCACATGTAACCCCTCATCGAGGAGAGATTACCGGACATTTTGTGGGGTGATCCATATTATTTATAAACCTAGGACCCCCTTCCCTTTACTTGTTTATTCCGTTGTTTACCTTTCAAAATTTTAAACCGTTTTTCTCAAATTTCAGCTTGCCTTTCACTTCTTTTAATTTTATCTATTTGCAACCATTATGTGAAAACCCCATCATATTTGAAACTCTTTTTTGCTTACTTAAAGTCACAATTATAGTATGGCTGGGAACCACACTAGTGGATCGTTAGGGGTGCCTAACACCTTCCACTCGGGATAATTTTAAGCCCTTACCCAATCTCTGGTTTTCCTAAATCAAACTCTTCTTAGTGTCCTAATGCACTTTAATTATTAGGTGGCGACTCTTCTCTTTTAATACCCGTTAAAAGAGTTGTCAATGTCATAAACCCTATTTCGCAAGAAAAAAGGGGGCGCGACACGTGCATGGCGAGCTGAAGGATGGGAAGCCCCGACAGTCTGAGGTGCAGGGTCTGTCATGAAGGTGAATAAGTCAAGATCCAATCCAGCCACTGCCGTGTCCTCTCCCTGCTCACCTTCCTTAGGCATGAAGGAGGATAGATCGAACTCCAGAGTTTGCATTTTGTGGAGCTCAGTCTTCATTGTGGCAACATCATCACAGAGCTTTGGCAAGTCATAAACCTCACCCCGCTCTATCTTTTAAACCTGCACCTCAAGCTGCTTCAGGCGATCCCCATAAGATGTCTGTTGCTGTTAGAGGGCCGTCACTGAGGACTGGATAGGAGTCGATGCCTGCTTGATGAGGGTGGGGAGGTTCTTCAGAAGTTGGTCTACCTTAGCATTTGCATGTTGAGATAAGAGACCAAGCCTCAAAACAGCTGGCAGTGTGGCAGAACGCTGAGCAATGGTGGCCTGAGAAGTGGGTTGTGGAGTGGAAGTGGATGCAACATTAGTGTGAGGAGACACAGGAGTCTAGGAATCTGAGGGCTATATATCAGCAGGAGTCTGGGTCTGAACCTCTGGGGGAGCAACATTTACTGTATTATTAATGCGCGTGATATCAATATCCTTCAGTGCTTTCCCCGTCTTGTTAATGTGTGGCATTGTAGGGACTTCCACAGCCTTACAGAGGGCTATGATCAAGCATGGGAATGGGAGTGATGTAGCTGTCTGGTTAGATCACATCCCTAACTGTCGAAAGATGAAATCACCCACATCAATCTTTATCCCAATCATAATGCATGCAATGAGAAGAGCTTTCTCAATGCTTATGTCAGTTTCATTTCGGGATGGTATCAATCGAGAGGTGACAAAACTGAGCCAGAATTGACCTTCTCGTGTGCGATCTTCCTTGAATATTTTGTGCAGAGGGTCAATCCAATCAGGGGTCCCCTTGGCTATCACTGACACTATCCAACTACGCTCATTATCCTTTTTGCCCATTTGGCATCATACTCAGCTGTGCCCTGTCTCCAGTTGGGGAAGTAGAACTCATTTATGGTATCACTACTGCAGAACACCTGCTTCCCCCAAACCAAGACAGTATCATAAAAAACTTTGTTGCGCTTGTGGTGAGGGGTCCTGGAGGCTCCATAAGATGCATAAAATTCACAGACTACTGTTTCATTGTAATCATCTGGTAGCTCAGTGAAGCACTCCCATTGTCTATCTTTTATGTTCTCCAGTATATGAGGGTACTACTCTTGTAGCCCGTTCAGACTCAGTTGTTTCTCGGCTAGTATTTTCCATTTTGTAAGCCCTTCTCTATACAGATCCCTAGACCCATCGACCTCAAACCTGAGTTGGAAGTCATCTCCTCTTTTCCTTCTTGCCTCAGCTTGTAGGTCAACTGACGACAAGGTCTCCTCCTCATCAAATTGGGAGGGATATGCAGCAGTAGGGTCCGGTCGTGAATGTTTAGCTAGTTGTGCTTGACGAATGGTGGAGGCCCTTTTCTTGGAAGAAGATACATGTTTCTTAGGAGCCATATCTGCAAAGAAATGAAGTGTGAGCAACATAGTAGACAATAGGAGAAAAAGTACAAAGAATTACAAGTATGCAACAGGTTATGCGATCACATAACCACTATGCGGACCGCAAACCTGTCGCAAACTGTCTGTTGAAAGGATTTAGTTATGCGATGGGTTATGCGATTGCATATCCACTATGTGATTCGAATAACCATCGCATAACTAACTACTTGAAAAGTTCATTCACACTATGCAATCGCAAAATCCACCGCAAAGATGGATCTCCGATCGCAAAATTGACGCAAACAACATACTACAAAAGCCAAGAAACTGTTTCAGTATGCGGTGACTTTGCAGTCCGCATATCACTTATGCAATCGAAAAGTCACCACATTTTGTCATCTTCTTTAGGCCACTTAGGGTTCATTTTGTGGCAGCAATTCGGACCACAAATCTACTATGCGTTCCGCAGAAGTCATCGTCCTCAACATTTTGAACTCAACCCTCAACAATGGCGAACCTAATTTCGCTACCCAACACCCCCAACTTAGCCACTTATCCAAGAACCCCCCCCCCCCACATTATGAACATATACCCACATACGAAGAGGAAAAAGAACAAAAACTACAGGAAACAAAAATAGGAGAAACACAACAAAAGTTAAACTAAAATTTGCAAGGATGAAATCGGGAGATGAGAACATACTAGTGACGGGGAAATGAGAACACTTGGGAGATGAAATCAACAAGTATTGTTTACTCTTTTTGATTCAACTAGCCATTTTCCCTTCTCTTTTTTTTCGTTTTGTTTTGCTTTCTTTCTGGTAATTTTTTTGTTTTGCAAATGTTTGAATGCTGATGATATGCGAGGGTTACTTACCTGTGAGATTCGCGGTGGGTAAGTCACCGCATAACATATTTTGCGACCGCACAAGTGTTATGCGGTGGGTGCAACTTGAGTTGCATGAGGACACAATGAGGTGCACTTGTGCGATCGTATAATTGAAATGCGGTCCGCAAAGTGCACCTCCTTGCCGCATTTCTGCCACCAAATTTAGCCAAACAAACTGTCTGGGTTTGCGACCACAATGCGATCCGCATCGTTAAAATGCCACCGCATATGTGTAGCAGACTTCCCATGGTGACTTTTCTTCCCTTTCACACGCAATTTTACCCAGTGTTATAATTTTTTGAATCACCTGCACTCTAACACACACTTTAAATTACTCAATTAAATCTATCTAACAACAGTTAAAATTTAAAGTACAAAAACAAATGTTACCACACATAGGTTTCCTCCCATGAAGCGCTTGATTTAATGTTGCGGCACGACGTAGTTGGCCTTTCTGTGGGTTCACTCATTGGTCGGGCACAGACCATCTTTGAGAGCCAATTGGTCCACCAAATATTTTTCTCCATCTGTGCCCAAATAGTGCTTGATTCGTTGTCCATTTAATTTGAAGGTTCGGAGTCGACTCCTCAGATTCTAATTCCATAGCTCCAAAAAGGGATACATTGACCACTTTGAACGGACCAGACCATTTCGATTTGAGCTTCCCTGGAAACAATTTGAGCCGTGAGTTGAAGAGAAAAGCCAAATCACCCAACTTGAACTCCCTTTTCAAGATCTTTTTGTCGTGGACGAACTTAATCCTTTCTTTGTATACAGCTGCACTTTCATATGCATGGAAACAAAATTCCTCCATTTCATTGAGTTGTGTTAACCTCAAATTGCAGCTTCAGCTCAGTCCAAGTTCAACCTCTTTAAAGCCCATATGGCTTTGTGCTCCAGTTCAACAGGTAGATAACAAGCCTTGCCGAAGAATAACCGATAAGGAGAAGTGCCAATAGGAGTTTTGTGTGCCGTGTGGTATGCCCACAATGCGTCATCTAGCTTCCTTGACCAATCGGTCTTGTTTGCATTAAAAATCTTTGCTAGAATGTTCTTTATCACCCGGTTGGAAACTTCAACTGGGCCACTAGATTGGGGATGATAAGATGTGGCCACCTTATGCTTGATGCCATATTTCTCTAGTAGCCCCGTGAAAGCCTTGTTACAGAAATGTGACCCACCATTACTAAGATTGGCTCTAGGAGTGCCAAACAGCGTGAATATGTTTTTATTTAAGAATGTGGTCACACTCCTTGCCTCGTTGTTTGGTAAGGCTATTGCTTCAACCCATTTGGACACATAGTCCATAGCCACAAGATATATTTCATACCACACGAGCTTACAAAGGGGCCCATAAAATCAATTCCCTACACATCAAAGATCTCTATCTCTAACACAAAGTGCATTAGCATTTCATGCCTCTTGGATATTGATCCTTACCTTTGGCATTGGTCACAAGCCTTGACCATTTGATTGGCATCATGATAAATCAACAGCCAATAATAACCACATTCAAGAACCTTTGCCGCCGTTCGATTGCCCCCATGGTGACCCCCGACCGGTGAGTCATGGCATGCCTTTAGAATTGGCATAATCTCCTCTTCTGGAACACACTTTTGGATGTTGTTATCAGCACAAACACGAAACAAGAATGGTTCTTCCCAATAGTATTTCCGACAATCTCTCAAAAACTTCTTCTTCTGATAGGATTCCAATCCATCCGGAATAAGGTCACTAACCAAGTAGTTAGCAATATCGACATCCCAAGGAGAAAAAGTGCTAGATAATGCCAATATGTGTTCATCCGGGAAAGTATCATTGATTTCAAGATCTCCCTTTGGTCTCCCTGCCTTTTCAAGCCTTGATAAATGATCCGCCACTTGATTTTCCATCACTTTTCTATCTTTTACTTTGAAGTCAAACTCTTGCAATAACAGGACCCACCGAATCAACCTAGGTTTTGCATCCTTCTTTGACATAAGATAGCGAAGAGCACCATGATCTGTGTACACTATCACCTTGGATCCCAACAAGTAAGCCTGGAATTTCTCAAAGGCATAGACAATGGCAAGAAGTTCTTGCTTAGTCACCATATAATTCATTTGCGCTCCATTGAGTGTCTTGCTTGCATAATAGACCGGGTGAAGAACCTTGTTGTGACGTTGGCCAAGCACTGCTCCAATAGCTACACCATTAGCGTCACACATGAGTTCGAATGGAAGAGACCAATCGGGTGTGACAATAATAGTTGCCGTGGTGAGCTTTTGTTTCAATTCTTCAAAGGGTTTGAGCATTTCTCGTCAAACACAAATTTTGCATCTTTCTCAAGGAGTTTGCGCATAGGATTTGCAATCTTGGAAAAATCCTTGATGAAATGCCTATAAAATCCGGCATGCCCCAAGAAACTTCGGACACCTTTAACTGAAGTAGGTAGAGGAAGCTTGGAAATGATCTCGATCTTTTCCCGGTCAACCTCAATGCCATGTTTTGAAATTTTATGCCCCAATACAATGCCTTCATCCACCATGAAATGACATTTCTCCAAGTTAAGCACAAGGTTGGTCTCCTCACATCTCTTGAGCATTTGTCTAAGAATATTTAGACAATGCTCAAAAGAGTCACCTACCACCAAAAAACCATCCATAAAAACCTCAAGAAAATCCTCCACCATGTCAGAGAAGATGGACATCATGCATCTTTGAAAAGTAGACAGAGCGTTGCACAAACCAAACGACATCCGGCTAAAGGCAAAAGTTCCATAAGGGCAAGTGAATGTTGTCTCTCTTGGTCCTCTAATGCTATGTTGATTTGGTTGTAACCGGAATATCCATCAAGAAAGCAATAGAATGACCTTCCCGCTAGCCGATCAAGCATTTGACCAATAAAAGGCATAGGGAAATGGTCTTTGCACGTGGCACTATTGAGCTTTCGATAATCCATGCACACCCTCCATCCAGTCACCGTTCTTGTTTGGATGAGCTCATTTTTATCATTTTCAATCACGGTCATGCCTCCCTTTTTGGCACAAATTGCATTGGGCTCATCTAAGAACTATCAGCAATGGGGTAGACTACCCTAGCATCCAACCACTTGATGATTTCTTTATTTACCACCTCTTACATGGACGAGTTCAACCGTCGTTGGTGCTCCACACTTGGTTTAATCTCATTCTCCAATTGGATCTTGTGTTCGCAAATTTCGGCAGGAATCCCTTGGATGTCCGCAATTGTCCATTCAATAGCTTGCCTATGCTCTTTCAAGACATACAACAATTGTTCTACCTGCACATCATTCAACAAAGAAGAAACGATTACCAGTAAAGTATCATTTGAGCCAAGAAATTTATACCTCAAGTGTTGTGGAAGTGGTTTGTGCTCTAGTTGTTGTGGCTCAATAATAGAAGGCTTTGCGGGAGGAGTAACTCTATTCTCCAAGTCGAGAGAGATCTTTGCCGGAGCATAAGTGTAGGACTCAATCCCCTCCAATGCATTGACCGATTCCATATACCCATCCATATCTTCACCATCAAAGTTCACCAAAATAGCCGCCAACGCCTCACCGAGGCATTGTTCTTCCATCTTCATTTCAACCTCATCTTCCAATACATCAACAACATCAATCACCGAGATGGTTTCATATTAATGTGGTAGTTTTATATCCTTGCTTGCTTGGAATGTAACCTCTTCATCATTCACATGGAATTTGATCTCATTCCATTCCGAATCCATTAGTGCTCTTCCTGTGTCAAGGAATGGTCTTCCCAAATGATAGGGATATCTTTGTCAACCGCACAATCAAGGATTACGAAATCGGGGGTAAATGAAACTTTCCCACTTTAACAAGCACATCATCGACGATTCCCACCAGTCTCTTTATGGAACGATCATCCATTTGCAATCTCATACTTGTGGGCCTTGGCATACCTATCCCTACTTGCTTGTAAATGGCAAGAGGCATTAAGTTGATGCTAGCCCTATTATCACAAAGGGCTCTTGCAAAATCATGTGCCCTAATAGTACATGGAATAGTAAAAGCTCTCGGGTCTTCTTTCTTTTGAACGGTGGATGTTGCAATGATGGAACTAACAGGGTGAGTCACATTCACCACTTCATTCTTGGTGGTTCTCTTCTTGGTAATCAAGTCTTTCAAATATTTGGCAAAACCTGACATCTCTTGAAATGCTTCCACAAATGGAATATTCACTGATAATTTCTTAAAAATGTCATAGAACTTTTCGAGTTTGCTATCATCAACCTTCCTAGCAAGGCTTTGAGGGATTGGAGGAGGAGGTCTAGGAATAGGTGGTAGTGTTTTTGGTGTCTCTTTTACCTTTCCCAATTTCGTTCTTGCACTTTCAACTCTTCCGGAACCTTTTCCATTTCAGCAATACTTGGCTCTTCAACCTCAACCTCATGTTTGGACTCTTTTACTTCAACCACTTGTTCAATCCCTCCTTGTAGTACCTTCCCACTCTGAGTAGTAATTGCCATGATATGAGAAGTTGGACCACTCCCACTACCCTTTGGGTTTGCAATTGTGTCACTTGGAAGTGTCCCTTTTTGCTTCGGATTTTATTCCCTAGAGAGGTCTCTCATTTGCATCTCTAATTTTTGAATGGATGTGGTATGAGAGCTAACAAGCTCGTTCATATTCCTTATAGAAGTGTCGAACTTCTCTTGATTTTGCAATACCCGTTCAAGCATGCTTTCCAACTTGGAATCACTCTAGGAACCTTGATTTGAATATTGACCCTTTGGAGGAACATAAGGGTTTGAACTCCAATTTGAGAAGTTGTTTTTTTTTATTCCAATTTCCTTGATTTGATCCACCTTGGTCATGTCGCCACTGTTGGTTGCCTTGCCCTTGCAGGTTAGGCCTCCATTGATTTTGTTGTCCTTGACCTTGGTATTGTTGCCTTTGATAACCTCTTTGAGAGTTGTTGACATAGTTTTCCTCCTCAAAGTCTTCATTTGATATGGGTTGCACATCCTCTACCATATTTACCTTCTTTGTTTGGCTTTCGGTGAACATCTTTGTCAACACATTGACATTTTTGGCAAGCCCTGCGATCACTTGATCTCTCTTGATTTTCCTTGATTATGGTGGTCAAGGAAGGAGAATCATATGCAATTCCAGCTGTGGTGTCCTCTGAGTGCCAAGCTTGATTATGCTTTGCCTTTTTTTCAAGTATTTGTGTGACCCTTGCGAATGATTTGTCCATAAAAGATCCATCAGCTGCATTCTTGGCTATAGATTGGTTCATAGGATCTAAACCTATGTAGAATTTATCCAACAAGATAGAATCTGGAAAACCATGATTGAAAGACCTCACCAAATTTAACTTGAATCGATCCCATGCCTCATGTAGGTGTTCTCCCGATACTTGCTTGAAAAAGAAAATTTTATCGTAGAGATCAGACTTCTTACTTTGCGGGAAATATTTAGCTAAGAATGCTCGGACAAGTTCAGGCCAATAATGAATGGAGTTTGGTGGCATATTTTGAAGCCATTTCCTTGCGTCCCCAGCTAGTGAGTACTTGAACACCCTTAACCTAGGGCATCATCTGAGACGTTCTTCTACTTATGCATCTTACACACACCCAAGAAGTTTCTAAGATATTGTGTCGGATCATCATCAGTGGAATTCTTAAAAAACCCCTCCGCTTTGAGCATAAGGATTAAACCATGTTCCGCCTTGAAAGTTGTAGCACCAACAACCGGAGGTACCATAACATTTGTATCCTCAATGTACTAATCTATGTCCACAAAGGGATTTTCTTCCATTTGTTCCCTATTGGTTCTTCATATTCAACCATGTTTTCCTATCAACACCAAGCAAAACAATCAAAGTGTGATGGAATAGAATAAGACGTAAAGTAAAGCACACACTAATTAGTAATTTCAAAACCGTATTCCCCAGCAACGACGCCAAAATTTGATACGCCCAAATTACACTTTAATTAAATAGTGTAAGGCGGTCGGTGTCAAATATAATAATCCAACAAGGTTGGGGTCGAATCCCACAGGGAATAGGCGTGAAAAGGTTACTCGAGTAGTGTGTTACTTGACTTAAGTCATAATTCTATTTGGTTAATTGTAACAAGAGTATGATATGATTGTGATTTGAAGAAAGAACTAATTGTAACGTTGAGAATGTAAATAATTTGATTAAGGAAACCAAGGTTATGTCCTCTACAATAGAATGTAATTCTATCGATGTTAATATGATATATTTCTAATGGAAGGTTCTTTAGATATGCAAATGATGTCTAAATGACTACCCAATATTTTCCAATAGTTGGGTAGTATTTTCTCTTTATGACTTTTCCAAATATAAAAGAGTTGCAATTAAGAAGAATCAATATATGCCAAATAAAACCCACTTATTCCTAAGCAATTCTATTAAACAAGGTTTAAAGCCTCGAGTCTTTGATATTTACTTCTACCAAATTGTAACTCACTTTTCCAAGTAAAGAAAGTGTGACGACCCGACCAGCCGTCTCATGAGTTACCACTTTGTTTCCCCCATTTCTGCTTCTAATTGCTTTGTATGATGGTTCTATATGTGATCAGGTTGATTGGTTAGGGTTCGGAAAGGATTTGGTAAGGTTTGAGACACTTAGTCTCTTTTAAGAAAAGTTAAGTTGGAAAAGTTAACCGGATATTGACTTATGTTAGAGGGCTTAGATGTGAGTTCCGATGGTTCGGTTAGCTTCGGGAGGTAACTTGGGACTTGGGAGTGTGATCGGAATGGGTTTTGGAGGTTCGAAGTAGGTTTAGGCTTGAATTGGCGAAGTTGAGATTTTGGCGATTTCTGGTTGGTAGGCGAGATTTTGATATAGGGGTCAAAATGGAATTCCGAGAGTTGCAGTAGTTCTGTTGGGTCATTTGGGATGTGTGTGCAAATTTTCGGGTCATTCAAACGTGGTTTGGTTGGATTTTTGATCAAAAGCGGAATTTGGAAATTTTTAGAAAGTTTGGCTTGAATCCGATGTGTTTTGGGTGATTTGAAGATCGGAACAAGTTTGGATAAGGTATTAGGATATGTTTGTGCTTTTGGTTGAGGTCCCGGGGGGCCTCAGAGTGATTTCGGATGGTTAATAGAGAAGTTGGATTTTGGTTGCAGTTGCTGAATTTGCTGCTTCTGATATTTTCGCACCTGCGGACAGGGACCGCAGGTGCGGCGCCACACGTGCGGGAGAGGAGCCGTAGAAGCGGATTTTTGAGGATTTTCCAGGAACCACAGATGCGGTGTGGGACCGCACCAGCGGAGTCGCAGGTGCGAAAGGCTGAGCGCAGAAGCAGCAGTGGGCTCTCAAGTGAAGGACCGCAGAAGCGTCGGTTTGGCCGCATATGCGGTACCGTAGAAGCGGCGATTCGGCTGCATATGCGGTACCGAAGAAGAGGTCAAAGGATCGGAGATGTGAAAATCCCTGGCTAGAAGGTATATATTGTCTTCTTCGCAAAATTTTGCTAAGTTCATCATTTTGAAGACGGGAAAGAGGTTAAGGCATAGGATTTCAAGGGGAATCAAAGGATATCAGTTGGGTAAGTTCCCTAAGCTTATTTATTTGGGTTTAAGGTCATTTATCCATTGTTTAATCATGGTTTTAGTGAAGATTAAGGAAGAAAATTGGGGATTAGGGCTTGCGTTTAAGAAGCCTTTAAATGGGGATTTGGGGGGTCATTTGGACTCCGATTTCAGTATTCTTGTTATGTATAGACTCGTGGGAGGATACGGATTCCGTTAATATAAAAATTACCAAATTTCGAGATGTGGGCTCGGGGGTCGGGTATTGGTAATTTCGGGATTTGTGCCATTAATTAATTGTTTTCGCTTGGGCTTCGTTCCCTTGACAAAGGTGTGTGGTGGTTAGATTCGAGATATTGGTTAGATTAGATGTGAGTGGAGGCCGGTCGGGGGGCAAAGGTGTCACGGTGTAGTATTTTCACCGGTTTGAGGTAACTAACCATTATAAATATGGAACTAAGGGTACAAACCCCGGTATTTGACTTGTTTTGATAAATGCAGTAACGCACATGCTAGGTGACGAATGCGTGGGCGTGCACCGGTAGGGATTGTGACTTGGTCCATCCCGTAGCGATTATTAAGCGGCGTATTTGATTTAGAACCTCATGATATTCCGTACTTTAGCTATTTATACTATATTATGGGCTGCATGTCGTGTTTGGGGCCTTGTGCCGACCTGTTGAGACCCTTAGGGGCATTTTTACTGTTTTTCCTCACTTTACTTGTTGAAAGCTTATCCTCAGTCATGTTTTACCTGTTTAAATGTTTAAAACTGGTTTTATCACTCCACTTCTAACTGTGAGGACTATTTGGGCTGAGTTCCCTAATTTCTATTGTTGTGCCGAGAGGCTGTGAGGTTAATGGATGAGAGAGGTTGAGAACCTAATAGTGAGGATATTATATGTATATATACATTATGGATCGGGCTGCAAGGCGCAGCGATACATATATGGATCGAGCTACATGCCGTAGCGACATATATATTGGATCGAGCTGCACGCCGCATCGATATATATATTGGATCGGGTTGCATGCCGCAAAGATATGACATTTGGGATGTAGGAGCCCTTCCAAAGTCTGCACACCCCCAGTGAGCGTAGTCGATTGTAAATTATGGATCGGGCTGCATGCTGCAGCGATTACTATGATTTCTATTATTATGAGATATTAAGGAGCCGAGTGCTGAGAGTGAGTACTGAGTGGCGAGAGTACGAGTGATAGAGAGGCTGCCCTAGGGGCCATATTCTGAGTGATTCCTTGCCCGAGGGGCCCTGTTATGATGTTTTCACTGATGTCACTCTTCTTTTAAAATAAGCCTCTATTGAAAAATTGCTAAGTATATGATTTCAAGTATTTAAACTGAAATTGAAGATTTTATGATGAAACTGGTTTTAAACTATTGAGTTGATCTGTTATTCTGTCATTTAGTAAATTATATGATTTTAACTGCTAGTTACTGCTTTCAGACCTTATTTACTTTAGCTACTTACTGAGTTGGCATACTCACGTTACTCCCTGCACTTTGTGTGCAGATCCAGGTGCCCGAGCGAAGAGTGAGAGTCCCCAGCATTGTCAGAGTTTCTCGGAGAATGCAAGGTAGCTGGATGGCGTCCGCAGCCCTGATTTCTTCCTCTTATCCTTGTTTTCTCGCATTTTAGACTTGTTATGTCTTAGACAATCAGATTTTTATATTTAGAGGCTCTAGACTTCATGACACCAGATGTTTGGGCTGTGTTGTCTTATGTTTTATTGGTTTTCGCATTATATTAGCCGTTTTAAATACTTCTTATGAAAACTGGTATTTAAACCTATGTTGGAAAGATGGTTTTATAAAAGAGACTTGATATGATTGATGGTTGGGTTTGCTTTCCTAGTAATGTGATAGGCACCATCACGACCGGGTATTTGGGGTCGTGACAAGTTGGTATCAGAGCCTAGGTTACATAGGTCTCGCGAGTCATGAGCCGGTTTAGTAGAGTCTCGCAGATCGGTACGGAGACATCTATATTTATACTAGAGAGGCTACAGAACCTTTAGGAAAATTCTTCATATTGTTGAAATTCTTGTCATGTGAACTTGTTGACCCAAATACTAAACTTTTATTATTCCATTCTCTCACAAATGGTGAGGACACGTGCTACCAGGCAGGGTGGACGACCACCAGTTCCACCAGTTTGGGCCACTAGAGGCCGAAAACACGGTCGAGGCCGTGGTAGGGGCAGAGCAGCTAGGGCATCACCTACAAATCCACTAGTTGCCCCAGCTCAGGATCAAGTCCTAGTTATGGATGATATAGCAGCACCAGCTCAGGCACCAGCTGTGCCCATTGTGATTCCAGGCCTTCAGGAGGCTTTAGCTCAGATCTTATCAGTGTGTACCGGTTTAGCTCAGGCGGTTCAGTTACTACGGCCGCAGCTACTTCTCAGGCCGGGGGAGGCGCCCAAACTCCTGTTGCTCGTACACCTAAGTAGGTTGTGTAGGGACTCCAAACACCGGGGGCACCTCTAGCCCAACCGATTGCATGAACTCAGGAGTTTGTAGTACCAGTTATGCCGAACGACGAGCAGCGTTGACTTGTGAGGTTTGGTAGACTCCAGCCTCTGATCTTCAGCTATGTAGAGGGCAATGATGCCTTGGGTTTCTTGGATAAGTTCCAGAGGATGCTTCGTACGGCGGGGATCCTAGAGACTAGTGGTTTAGCTTTTACCACCTTTTAGTTTTCCAGGGCTGCCTTCACTTGGTAGGAGGCGTATGAGAGGCGTAGGCCTGTTGGTGCAGCGCCCCTTACTTGGAAGAAGTTCTCTGTTCTCTTTCTAGAGAAGTATGTGCCACAGTCTCGTCGAGAGGAGTTGCGCAGGCAGTTTGAGTATTTGCATCAAGGAGAGATGATTGTGACACAATATAAAATGCGGTTCTACGAGTTAGCCCGTCATGCAATTTGGTTGGTTCCCACAGATCGAGAGAGGATTATGAGGTTTGTTGATGGTCTCACATATCAACTTTGGATTCTCATGACTAGGGAGAGGGTGACAGGTGCTACTTTCGAGGAGGTTGTTGACATCGCCCGTGAGATTAAGTCGGTTCGCCGCCAGGAGCGAGAGGAGAGGGAGGCCAAGAGGCCTCGGGGATCTAGTAGCTTTAGTGGTGCTCCTTCAAGGGGTCAGTTCCAACGGGGCAGAGGCCGTCCCTTTAGACAGGCTCATTCATCTAACCCAGGGTATCGTGGGGCATCATCAGGTCATGGTTGCCACAGTTCTCATCAGGCCCACTCATCACTTAATGCCCTCCTAGCCCAGAGTCCATTCTGTGCTCCATCACTGTAGGGTTCTTCCATGCCAGGCCCTTCTACTGGTCATTCTGGTGCTAGGGGTTCCCTTCAGTCCCCATCTCTAACACCAAGGAGTTCTTATGAGTGTAGAGAGTTTGGGCATATGAGGAGGTAGTGCCCTCGTCTTTATGATGATCAGTCTCAGTAGAGGGGTTAGCCCTCGACTTCTGCTCTAGTTACTTCACCACCCGCCCAGCCAGCTAGGGGTGGAGGTCAGTCAGCCAGGGGTCAGCCTAGAGAGGGAGGTCGATCAGCTGGTGGTCAGGCCCATTTCTATGCTCTCCCAGGTAGATTAGATGCTGCTGCTTTAAATGCCGTGATTTTAGGTATTGTTTCAGTCTGCCACAGAGATGACTCTGTATTATTTGATCCCGGTTCCACCTTTTCTTATGTGTCATCATACTTTGCCTGTTATCTGGATATACCCCATGAGTCTTTTGTTTCATCTATTCATGTATCTACTTCAGTGGGCGATACTGTTGTCGTAGACCGTATGTAATGGTCATGTGTGGTGACTATTGGGGGTCTGGAGACCTGTGTGGATATTTTATTATTGTGTACGGTGGATTTCGATGTCATTTAAGGCATGGATTGGCTATCTTCGTGTCGTGCTATTCTGGACTGTCATGCTAAGACAGTCACATTGGCTATACTGGGTGTGCCACGGATCAAGTGGCAAGGTATGACTGATTATGTTCCTAGTAGAGTGATCTCATTCTTGAAAGCCCAGCGTATGGTTGGGAAGGTTTGTCTTTCGTATCTAGCCTTTGTGAGGGATGTCGGTGCTGAGGCTCCCAGTATTGATTCTGTTCCAGTTGTGAAGAATTTTCCCGATGTGTTTCCTGCGGACCTTTCAATCATGCCACCGGATAGGGATATTGATTTTGGTATTGACCTAGTGCTGGGAACTCAGCACATTTCTATTCCTCTGTATCGTATGGCACCAACGGAGTTGAAGGAATTAAAGAAGTAGCTTCAGGAACTCCTCGATAAAGGGTTCATTCGACCTAGTGTGTCACCTTGGGGTGCGACGGTTATATTTGTGAAGAAGAAGGATGGAACTATGAGGATATGCATTGATTATAGACAATTGAACAAAGTAACAATTAAGAACAAGTATCCTTTGCCTCGCATTGATGATTTATTCGACCAGCTTTAGGGAGCGAGAGTGTTCTCCAAGATTGATCTCCGTTGAGGTTATCACCAGTTGAAAATTAGGGACATGGATATTCTCAAAAAAGCTTTAAGGACCCGATATGGTCATTATGAGTTCTTGGTGATGTCATTTGGGTTGACCATTGCCCCAGAAACGTTCATACATTTGATGAACAACGTGTTCCAGACTTATCTCGATTCGTTTGTCATATTCTTCATTGATGATATTCGGGTGTATTCGCGTAGTCAGGAGGAGCACGCGGAGCATTTGAGAGTTGTGTTGTAGAGATTGAGGGGGGATAAGCTTTATGCAAAATTCTCAAAGTGTGAGTTTTGGCTCAGTTCAGTGGCTTTCTTAGGGCACGTGGTGTCCGGCGAGGGTATTCAGGTTGATCCGAAGAAGATAGAGGTGGTTCAGAGTTGGCCCAGACCGTCCTCAGCCATAGAGATTCGTATCTTTCTTGGTTTGGTAGACTATTATTGCCGATTTGTTCAGGGATTCTCATCTATCGCATCGCCCTTGACCAAGTTGACTCATAAGGGTGCTTCATTTGTATGGTCGGACAAGTGTGAGGAGAGCTTTCAGAAGCTCAAGACAGCTTTGACCATAACTCCAGTATTAGTTTTGCCATCAGCTTCAGGTTCATATACCGTGTATTGTGATGCTTCGAGAGTTGGCATTGGTTGTGTTTTGATGCAGGAGGGTGGAGTTACTTCTTATGCTTCTCGTCAGTTGAAGCCCCATAAGAAAAACTACCCCGTTCATGATTTGGAGTTGGCTGCCATAGTTCACACGTTGAAAATTTGGAGGCATTACTTGTATGGTGTGGTGAGGTGTTTACTGATCATCGTAGCCTCCAGCAGTTGTTCAAGCAGAAGGATCTCAATTTGAGGCAACGAAGGTGGTTGGAATTGCTTAAGGATTATGATATCACTATATTGTACCATCCGGGGAAGGCCAATGTGGTGACCGATGCTTTTAACCGAAAGGCGGTGACTATGGGGAGTTTGCCATATATTCCAGTTAGGGAGAAACCTCTTGCAGTTGATGTGCAGGCCTTGGCCAATCGGTTCGTGAGATTAAATGTTTCGGAGCCTAGTCGGGTATTGGCTTGTGAGGTTTCTCGGTCTTCCTTATACGATTGCATTAGAGAGCGCCAGTATGATGATCTGTATTTGCTTGTCCTTAAGGACAGAGTTCAACATGATGATGCCAGAGATATGATCATTGGTGATGATGAGGTGTTGAGGATGAAGGGCCGGATTTCTGTGCCCAATGTGGATGTGCTTCGGGAGTTGATTCTGGAGGAGGCCCATAGCTCGCGGTATTCCATTCATCTGGGTACCAAGAAGATGTATCAGGATCTGAGACAACATTATTGGTGGAGAATAATGAAGAAAGATATTGTGGGATTTGTAGCTCAGTGTCTCAATTCTCAGCAGATGAAATATGAGCATCAGAGACCAGGTGGCTTGCTTCAGCAGATAGATATTCTAGAATGGAAGTGGGAGCGGATCGCCATGGACTTTGTAGTTGGAATCCCATGGGCTTTGAAGAAGTTCGATGCTATTTGGGTGATTGTGGATCGGCTTACCAAGTCCGTGCACTTCATTCTGGTGTGTACTACCTATTATTCAGAGCGGTTGGCAGGGATCTATATCCGAGAGATTGTCCGTTTGCAAGGTGTCCCAGTTTCCATTATTTTAGATAGGGGCACTCTGTTTACCTTGCAGTTTTAGAGATCTGTGCAGCGAGAGTTGGGTACTCAGGTTGAGTTGAGCACATCTTTCCATCCTCAGATGGACGGGCAGTCCGAGCGCACTTTTCAGATATTGGAGGACATGTTGCGTGCTTATGTCATTGATTTCGGAAGGTCATGGGATCAGTTTCTACCAATGGAAGAGTTTGCTTATAACAACAGCTACCAGTTGAGTATTCAGATGGCTCCATATGAGGCTTTGTACGCGAGGCGGTGTAGATCTCCAGTTGGTTGGTTCAAGCCCAGTGAGGCTAGGCTATTGGGGATAGATTTGGTGTAGGATGCTTTGGAGAAGGTGAAGGTGATTCAGGAGAAGCTTCATACAACGCAGTCAAGACACAAGAGTTATGCTGACAGGAAGGTTCGAGATGTGTTCTACATGGCTGGTGAGAAGGTTCTGTTGAAGGTTTTGCTCATGAAGGGTGTTATGAGATTTGGGAAGAAAGGGAAATTGAGTCCGCAGTTCATTGGACCTTTTGAGGTGCTTCAGAGGATTGGGGAGGTGGCTTATGATCTTGCGTTGGCACCCAGCTTGTCGAGTGTGCATCTGGTATTTCATGTTTTTATGCTCCGAAAGTATATTGGGGATCCGTCTCATGTTTTGGATTTTAGCACAGTCCAGTTGGATGATGATCTGACTTATAATGTGGAGCCAGTAACTACTTTGGGTTGTCAGGTTCAAAAGTTAAGGTCAAAGGATATAGCTTCAGTGAAAGTGCAGTGGAGAGGTCGCCCGTAGAGGAGGTTACCTGGGAGACAGAACGGGAGATGCGAAGCAGATGTCCTCACCTATTTGAGGCTTCAGGTATGTTTCTTGACTCGTTCGAGGACGAACGTTTGTTTATGTTGGGGAAGATGTGACGACCCGACCAGTCGTCTCATGAGTTACCACTCTGTTTCCCCCATTTATGCTTCTAATTGCTTTGTATGATGGTTCTATATGTGATTGGGTTGATTGGTTAGGGTTCGGAAAGGATTTGGTAAGGTTTGAGACACTTAGTCTATTTTAAGAAAGGTTAAGTTGGAAAAGTCAACCGAATGTTGACTTATGTGTTAGAGGGCTCGGATGTGAGTTCCGATGGTTTGGTTAGCTTTGGGAGGTGATTTGGGACTTAGGAGTGTGATCGGAATGGGTTTTGGAGGTTCAGAGTAGGTTTAGGCTTGAATTGGCGAAGTTGAGATTTTGGCGATTTCCGGTTGGTAGGCGAGATTTTGATATACGGGTCGGAATGAAATTCCGAGAGTTGCAGTAGTTCTTTTGGGTCATTTGGGATGTGTGTGGATATTTTCAGGTCATTTAGACATGGTTTGGTTGGATTTTTGATCAAAAGCGGAATCTGGAAAATTTTAAAAAATTTGGCTTCAGTCCGATGTCTTTTGGGTGATTTGATGATCGGAACAAGTTTGGATAAGGTATTAGGATATGTTTGTGCTTTTGGTTGAGATCCCGAGGGGAGGGGGCTCGGGGTGATTTCAAATGGTTAACGGAGAAGTTGGATTTTGGTTGTTATTGCTGAGTTTGCTGCTTTGATATTTTCGCACATGCGGATTGGGGACCGCAGGTGCGGCGCTGCACGTTCAGGAGAGGAGCCGCGGAAGCAGATTTTTGATGATTTGCCAGGAACCGCAGATGAGGTGCGGGACCGCACCTGCGGAGTCGCATGTGCGAAAGGCTGAGCACAGAAGCGGCAGTGGGCTTTTAAGTGAAGGACCGCAGAAGCTGCAGTTTGGCCACATATGCGGTACTGCAGAAGCAGTTAAAGGATCGCAGATGCGGAAATCCCTGGCCAGAAGGTATATATTGTCTTCTTCGCGAAATTTTGCTAAGTTCATCACTTTGAAGACGGGAAAGAGGCTAAGGCATAAGATTTCAAGGGGAATTAAAGGATATCAGTTGGGTAAGTTCCCTAAGCTTATTTATTTGGGTTTAAGGTCATTTTACCATTGTTTAATGATGGTTTTAGTGGATATTAAGGAAGAAAATTGGGGATTAGGGTTTGAGTTTAAGAGGCCTTTAAATGGGGATTTGGGGGGGGGGGTCATTTTTGGACTCCGATTTCAGTGTTCTTGATATGTATAGACTCGTGGGAGGATAAGGATTCCGTTGATGTAAAAATTATCGAATTTCGAGACATGGGCCGCCGGGGTCGGGTATTGGTAATTTCTGGATTTGTTCCATTTATTGATTGCTTCATTTCCTTGGCATATTTTGACGTCCTCGTTCTGATTTTGGATAGATTTGACGCAAGTGGAGGCCGATTCGAGGGGCAAAGGCGTCGTGGAGTAGTATTTTCACCGATTTAAGGTTAGTAACCATTATAAATTTTGAACTGAGGGTACAAACCCCGTTATTTGACTTGTTTTGATAAATGCGGTGATGCACATGCTAGGTGACGAACGTGTGGGCGTGCACCGGTAGGGATTGTGACTTGGTCCATCCCGTAGCGACTATTAAGCTGCGTATTTGATTTGGAACCTCATGATATTCCATATTTTAGCTATTTATACTATATTATGGGCTATATGCCGTGTTTGAGGCCTTGTGCCGACCTGTTGGGACCCTTAGGGGCATTTTAACTGTTTTTCCACACTTTACTTGTTGAAATCTTATCCTCAGTCATGTTTTACCTGTTTAAATGTTTAAAACTAGTTTTATCACTCCACTTCTAACTGTGAGGACTGTTTGGGCTGAGTTCCCCAATTTCTATTGTTGTGCCGAAAGGCTGTAAGGTTAATGGCTGAGAGAGGTTGTGAATCTAATAGTGAGGATACTATATGTATATATACATTATGGATCGGGCTGCACGCCGCATCAATACTTATATGTATCGGGCTGCACGCCGTAGCGACATATATATTGGATCAGGGTGCACGCCGCATCGATATGTATATTGGATCGGGATGCGTGCCACAATGATATGTCGTTTGGGCTGTAAGAGCCCCTCTAGAGTCTGCACACCCCTTGTGAGCGTAGTCGACTGTAAATTATGGATCGAGCTGCACGCCGCAACGGTTAGTATGATTTCTATTATTATGAAGTATTAAGGAGCCAAGTGCTGAGAGTGAGTACTGAGTTACGAGAGTACGAGTGACTGAGAGGCTGCCCGAGGGGCCCTGTTATGATGTTTTCACTGATTTCACTCTTCTTTTAAAATAAGCCTCTGTTGAAAAATTGCTAAGTATATGATTTCAAGTATTTAAACTGAAACTTAAGATTTTATGATGAAACTGGTTTTAAACTGTTGAGTTGATCTGTTATTCTGTCATTTAGTAAATTGTATGATTTTTACCTGCTCGTCCCTGCTTTCAGACCTTATTTACTTTAGTTACTTACTGAGTTGGCGTACTCACGTTACTCCCTGCACCTTGTGTGCAGATCCAGGTGCCCGAGCGGCAGAGTGAAAGTCCCCAGCATTGTCAGAGTTAGCCGGAGATTGCAAGGTAGCTGCATGGCCTCCGCAACCCTGCTTTCTTCCTCTTATCCTTATTTTCTCGCATTTTAGACTTGTTATGTCTTAGGCAGTCAGATTTGTATATTTAAAGGCTCTAGACTTCGTGACACCAGATGTTTGGGCTGTGTTGTCTTACGTTTTATTGGTTTCTACATTATTTTAGCTATTTTAAACACTTCTTATGAAAATTGGTATTTAAACCTATGTTGGAAAGATGGTTTTATAAAAGAGACTTGATGTGATTGATGGTTGGGTTGGCTTTCCTAAAAATGTGATAGGCGCAATCACGACCGGGTATTTGGGGTCATGACAGAAAGAATTTAATGGCACTTGTTAATGTTTACAACAACCAACAATAAATGAAGAATGAGAAATAAATATATATCAACCAACCATTATACATATATTCAATGGTAAACACCCATTAACATAACACCCATTTAGGGTCCACAACCTTAGTATTTAAAGTTAGCTACACATGCTACAATACAGAAAGATGAGAATATTAAATGCCATAAAGCTTACAAAGTGCAAGATTCTTCACTCAAAAGCTTCCAAAAGAGAGGAATATTTAAGACTTGGAATGTATCTCAAAAACCAGACAAGATGCCCCCACAAAACCCCAATAAACCTATTTATAGTGGGTCAAAACTAGGGACAAATTTCGGACAAAAACACCCTTACAGGTCAATTATACGACCGCATATTTGTCGCATAACAAACATGCAGTCCGCATTCTCTTCAAGTCCATCGCATCTTCAAACCCTAGTTTCCAGGCATTCATCGCATTTAGGTTATGCGGTCCGCATTGTTGATGTGTGATTGCAATTTGCACCGCATTTTCCGCCTTCAACAACTTCTACAACGAGTTTGCGATCCATTATGTGGCCTTCAAACCTGTTATGCGATCACATAATGGACTACATTTCTTGCACCTGACTTTGTCCAGATAACTGTTGGACTCTGCGATTTCTTTGAGCATTATGCGGTCCGCATGTTGGATTTGCGGCCCAAATCTTTACCTATGTGATCACATTTTACTTTTTTCTTGACCTTTTTAGGCTTTTTGATTTCATTTCCATGTTCTTAGATCCTTAAACCTCATACACTGCAAAAACATTAAAATTACATAAGTATAGAAAATAATTGCATTTAAAACAAGCTAAAACCTAAGAAATTTGTATTAAATGTGCCGAAATTCTCCAAAATTACACTTTAATTAAATAGTGTAAGGCGATCGGTGTCAAATATAATAACCCAATAAGGTTGGGGTTGAATCCCACAGGGAATAGGCGTGAAAAGGTTACTCGAGTAGTGTGTTACTTGACTTAAGTCGTAATTCTATTCAGTTAATTGTAACAAGAGTATGATATTATTGTGATTTGAAGAGAGAATTAATTGTAACGTTGCGAATGTAAATAGTTTGATTAAGGAAACCAAGGTTGTGTCCCCTTCAATGGAATGTAATTCTACCGGTGTTAATAGGATATACTTCTAATGGAAGGTTCTTTATATATGCAAATGATATCTAAATGACTACACAATATTTTTCAATAGTTGGGTAGTATTTCCTCTTTATGACTTTTCCAAATATAAAAGAGTTTCAATTAAGAACAATCAATATATGCCAAATAAAACCCACTTATTCCTAAGCGATTCTATTAAATAAGGTTTAAAGCCTTCAGTCTTTGATATTTACTTCTACCAAATTCTAACTCACTTTTCCAAGTAAAGAAAGAATTTAATGACACTTGTTAATGTTTGCAACCACCAACAATAAATGAAGAATGAGAAATAAATATATATCAACCAACCATTATACATATATTCAATGGTAAACACCCATTAACATAACACCCATTTAGGGTCTACAGCCTTAGTATTTAAAGTTAGCTACACATGCTACAATACAGAAATGTGAGATTATTAAATGTCATAAAGCTTACAAAGTGCAAGATTCTTCACTCAAAAGCTTCCAAAAGAAAGGAATATTAAAGACTTGAAATGTAGCTCAAAAACCAGATAAGATGCCCCCACAAAACCCCCAATAAATCTATTTATAGTGGGCCAAAACTCGGGACAAATTTCAGACCAAAACACCCTTACAAGTCAATTATGCAACCGCATATCTGTCGCATAACAGACATGCGGTCCGCATTCTCTTCAAGTCCATCGCATCTTCAAACCCTAGTTTCCAGGCATTCGTGGCATTTAGGTTATGCGGTCCGCATTGTTGATTTGCGATCGTAATTTGCACCGCATTTTCCGCCTTCAGCAACTTCTACAATGAGTTTATGATCCATTATGCAGCCCGTAAACCTATTATGCAGTCGCATAATGGACCGCATTTCTTGCACCTGACTTTGGCCAGCAAACTGTTGGACTTTGTGATTTCTTTGAGCATTATGCGGTCCGCATGTTGGATTTAGGCCCGCATCTTCACCTATGCGATCACATTTTGCTCTTTTCTTAACCTCTTTCGGCCTTTTGATTTCATTTCCATGTTCTTAGGTCCTTAAACCTCATACACTGCAAAAACATTAAAATTACATAAGTATAGAAGATAATTGCATTTAAAACAAGCTAAAACCTAAGCAATTTGTATTAAATGTACCGAATTTCTCCGGCACATCAACTAGCTGAGAAAATAAGGAAGAAGGCTTCAACTTAAGCACAATGACCTAAAGAGGAAATGGTCGTGTAACAATAGTCTCAAAACAACATTGTATGCACTCTCTAAGAAAGTGGCACCTACCGTGGCTAATGAACATGGAGTAAAATCAGAAGTGATATTCAAAATCACATGGTTTGTATGGAATTTCAATATATGTGGGCACCAAGATAAGCTAAGTATAGACGCAACAAGGGGGCAGAAAGACTTGGAAAAATAATAGATTACATTTAAAAAAAACTAAGATGGAACAAAAGGAATTATTCGATCAATGATCCAGAGTTGGTTACGTTATGAACGCACTTAAGGGTTCGAAGTTTTATACATACAACATATACAACCTTAGAAATTTCTAGTATACGTCAAAAGAAAGAATTGAGCCCAGGTAATAGACAAAGGATTGAATTGCTAATGGATTGTATCACGAATATTCCATGGCGCCATGAAAAGCTAAAAGTAATAACTAACATCATGAGCCACAGATCGGAAGATAGCTTAAGCCTACCTAAAGGTTGATCAGAGGAAAGAAGAAACTAAAGAGTTACATTAACTAAGTGAATAAGGAGTTTGATTATTAAACCCAGAAAATTATGGACATAGTGACTGAGAACATTGCAGAGTCACTTTTAATATCAAAGGTCCAGATACAAGAATACTGGCCTCCTAAGAAGTCAGTATAAAGCTCTCCACGAATCATGTAAAAAAGGTGCAAGTATTGTAATAGAAGTTCAAGTTGTGGATGTGAATCCCACCTATATGGAACGAATGTCATGAAGGAGATAGAAGATGTGATGCGATACTTTTAAGTAAGTAAGGTAAAGGTGAACAACATACGAGATACTCTAATGTAGAAGGTTGTGAATAGCACATACTTTGGGTAGAAGTCTAGAAGCACGGGGATTCAATATCCAGGAATGGTAGCGACATCATCAGTGGCATATCTTATAGCCTATGGTTTATTGATACCAAGAGGTCTATTTAAGAGCAAAAGAAGAGTTAGAGACGATATGATGTTCCGCTTGATATTCCAGAATAACACAAGAAAATCTATAGTGCAAGGAAGTTGAAAGAAGGTTGCGAGTAGTATAAATGGATATTTATGGGTCGCAAGTTATAACATGGTAGAGCAACAAGATGGTAGGAAGATATGAGTAGGAATAAGAAAGATTGAGTGAAAAGGTGATGAGAATGGATAAGCCCTCATGATTAAGTCCACGAAAATGAGAGAAAGCTGATGGGTTCTCTAAATTATATAAATCTCAGTATAGCAAATGAGCATATGACTAGTAGCATTAAGAAGAAATATAATAATGCCCTAGTAGTAGAATGAGGGGGTGATTTGATAGATAAAGGATGACGTTTGGGCCTTCGATTGAGTAATGGCTTGAAGAGAATTTCATGAATTATAAGGGACTAAACTACCCATATAAGGTGAGTTACATTAGGATGCTATAAATTATTGTTATGGACGTATAGTATCACCCCTAGATGGATCAATCTAATTACTCCAGATGTTTCCGATGAGACATGGGCCCCAGTAAAAATGTATTACATAAGAAATTTCAACTTCAAGTGGGGAATTGTAGATCAACATTGAGGTGAACTAACAATGGACGGATACAAGTTACAAAGTATGACATGAGATTAGGTCATCATTCTTAAGATGAACTGTAATAAGGAATCATTGAAGGACTTAGATTTATATATATTGGATAAGCAACAAGAGTAAGCTGGAATTTGATATCATACCTCAGCAACGATAAATCGAGGTAAAAGTTATGATATAGTATGACCTACCTAGATATGGTAAAAATCACGTGGTTAGATAACAGGTTCTATGAAACAAGATGTAGCAATAATCATAATTTCAACAAAATACCGATCAAAGAACTTTAATATACATACAAATGCCTAGAGGGACATTTCATCAAGCTCTGTATATGTTTGCGGAGGAGGCCTAGAGATTGGCTAGAAGCCAGAGGAAAAAGAGGAGAAGAATCGCATAGGTGCACTTACAAGGTCAAAGTCGTACAGGCTGCATGATAGAAGGTAGCAACATGTACGAGATTGGAAAGATCCTAACCACAACTCGCGGTATAAGGAAGAGGACTAAAGGGAGGAATGACCAAGCCTTTGGACTTACTCACGGAACAGTTTAGATGACAAGAGGAGCACTAAAGTATCATAAGAGATATGGGTTATGAGAATGATAAGTGCATCAGTCAACATTCGAGGACGAATGTTTCAAAGGGGGGAATGATGTTACATCCCGCATTTTCGTATGTTTAAGTTTTGTCGTAAGTTAATCGACGTAAGATCGGAATTGGAATTATTTTGAGATTATAAGCATTATGCGATTCCAAACAAGTAATGAGTAAATTCATGAAGGTGAGTGGGGAAGCAAGTCAAAGAAATTGAATTTTTGTCCATGTTGATATATTGAGATAAAATATGGGCCGTGCAGTAATACCCGGTATTTTCGGACTAGTACCATACAAGGTACCATATGACCATGATAGTGGGATGTATACAGTGTATTAAATATAAGTAGAATTTTAAGAAATTTGAGACAATTCTTAATTATGCGGGTAATTGGTTAATTACTGAGTACCGAAATATTACCTAATTAAATTAATTAAATTTTTTGGATAAGTATGAAAGTAACAACGTGGCAGGAAGTACAAAGAGTCTAATGACTCTTGATTTAGATTCAAGGTTAACAAGACACTTGGACAACCTATTAAGCCTGAAAGCACAAAAACGTTAAACGCAAATATATTTAGTCATTATCACAATTATGCTAATTTTGGCATCAAAACTCCATTTTGGAGAATATTTTTAAAGTTCATATCAGCTGTTATTTTACAATAAGAAATGAAAATTCTTAGATTGGTAAAGAAATTCATACGAAATTGCACTGTGTAATAACAACGAGATTTTGCAATTCTAAGGGAGTACGGTGCAATCCTTCTAAAAAATATCACACAAATTTTTTTCTACTCCAGGTATGTTAAGGCTAAGCTATTCCTTCATTTTGTATGATCTCGTAATTACAAAAGTTTGATAACGAGTCATAAAGAAAAATTCATATCCCGGAATTTACGTATATTTTGCTAGTCTCGCAAATTACGTATATTATCCTAGTTTTGTAAGTTACGATATTCTCCATATCGGGACTTCATATTCAATTGAGTATTTCCTTCTTTCAGTCAAGAGAGCAGAGAATTTATATGTACAGTATTAAAGTATTTTCATTACCATCGAGCTATAATCGATGGTAGGCCCCTATTGGGCAACCTCTGATCAGATGGTAAGTTATATACCGAGCCTACTGTTTTCGAGCGCCTATGAGTGAGCCCAGTTGGCCGATATATAGAGCCTAGTATGGCCGAGCACCTATGAGCGAGCCTACTACGGCAGAGCAGTTATATATATGTACCGAGCCTTATAAGGCCGAACAACTATTTTACTTATTATATGGAGAGAGCTGAGTCAGTATCAGCAGGTAAACATATCTTCATATTATCTTTCACTTACAGTTTCTTTCAGTTATTATATTATAAGTTCAGTTTTAGCTTTTAGTATATTGTTTTACATACTCGGTACATTATTTTGTACTGACGTCCCTTTTCTGGGTGCGCTGCATTTCATGCGGGCAGTTTCAGACATACAAATGGATAGACCTCCTCATTAAGTGTTGCCCGAGTTTAGCTTGATCGGTAAGCTCCATGCCTTTCGGAGTTACCGGGTCTAGAGCCATATGTACATCTTGTATATTTATGTATATATGTTATGAGTGGGTTGGGGAGCTTTTCCGATCACAGTATATCCATTAGTAGAGGCTTGTAGACAAATCATGTTAGTTAATGCAGTATGTTGGGCTTGTAGGCCTTTTATGTATATTTTGTTGGTTTGTCAGCTGTAGTAGTTATGACGGTCTTTCGGCCCAGCTTTATATTGAGATTTAGTCAGTATTCGCAATTGTCTTGCAATGTGGCCCATGGCCAAAGTATGACATTATATGTTCAGAATATCTTAGTCGCAAGTTGGTACGCAATGATAGGTAAGGCACCAGGTGCCGGTCTCGCCCCCCCAAGTTCGGGGCGTGACAAGTTTTGGTGGTGTTCCTTCAAGAGGTCAATTTTAGCATGGCAGAGGTCGTCCCTTCAGATATGCTCAGTCGGCTAGCCCAGTTCATCGTGGAGCATCATCGGGCCATGGTTCTCATAATTCTCATCAGGGCCACTCATCACTTAGTGCCCTACTAGCTTAGAGTTCATCTCGTGCTCCATCAGTTTGGGGATCTTCTATGCCAGGTCCTTCTACTGTTCATTCTGGTGCTAGGAGTTCCTTTCACTCCCCGTTCCCCGCACCAGGGAGTTGTTACAATTGTGGAGAGTTTGGAAATATGAGGAGGCAGTGTCCTCATCTTCTTGAGGGTCCATCTTAGCAGAAGAGTCAACCCTTGACTTCAGCTCCAGTTACTTCACCACCTGCTCAGTCAGCTAGGGGTGGAGGTTAGTCAGCTAGGGGTCGACCTAGAAGGGGAGGTCGATCAGGTGGTGGTCAGGCCCATTTCTATGCCCTCCCAGGAAGACTAGATGCTATTGCTTCAGATGCTGTGATTACTGGTATTGTCTCAGTTTGCCACATAGATGCCTTTGTATTATTTGATCCTGGTTCCACTTTTTCATATGTGTTATCATATTTTGCTCATTATTTAGATACGCCCCGTGAGTCTCTTGTTTCATTTGTTCATGTATCTACTCCGGCGGGCAATACTATTATTATGGACCATGTATACCAGTCATGTGTGGTGACTATTTGGGGGTATGGAGACCTGGGTGGACCTTTTATTGCTTTGTATGGTGGACTTTGATGTGATATTAGGCATGGATTGGCTATCTCTGTGTCGTGCTATATTGGACTGTCATGCTAAGACAGTAACGTTGGCTATGCCGAGTGTGCCATAGATTGAGTGGCGAGGTTCAAGTGATTCTATCCCCAGTAGGGTGATTTCATTTCTGAAGGCCCAACAGATGGTTGGGAAAGGTTGTCTCTCATACTTAGCTTTTGTGAGGGACGTCAGTGCAGAGACTCCTAGTATTGATGTTATTCCAGTAGTATGAGATTTTCTCGATGTGTTTCCTGCAGACATGTCGGGCATACCACTAGACAAGAATATTGACTTTGGTATTGATTTGGTGCCGGACACTTAGCCCATTTATATTCCACTATATCGTATGGCACCGGCGGAGTTGAATGAGTTGAAGGAGCAGCTTCAAGAACTACTTGATAAGGGTTTATTCGGCCTAGTGTATCGCCTTGGGGTGCACCTGTTCTATTTGTAAAGAAGAAGGATGGCATGATGGGGATGTGCATTGATTAAAGGCAGTTGAACGAAGTTACAATCAAGAACAGGTATCGTTTGCCTCGTATTGAAGATTTATTTGACCAGCTTCAGGGAGCGAGAATGTTCTCCAAGATTAATCTCTGGTCAGGGTATAGCCAGTTGAAGATCAGGGACTCAGATATTCTTAAGACATCTTCCAAGACCCGATATGGTCATTATGAGTTCCTTGTGATATCTTTTGGGCTGACCAATGCCCCAGCAACGTTCATGCATTTGATGAACAATTTGTTTTCGGCCTTATCTTGACTGGTTTGTGATTGTCTTCATTGATGATATTCTGGTATACTCACGTAGTTAGAAGGAGCACGCGGAGCATCTGAGAGTTGTGTTACAGAGATTGAGGGAGGAGAAGCTTTATGCAAAGTTCTCCAAATGTGAGTTCTGGCTTAGTTTAGTGGATTTCTTTGGTGAGAGCTTTTAGTACCTTCAGAGTCTCATCCGGTGATTGCAAGGTAGCTGCACGGCGTTCACAGCCCTTCATTTCTCCTTCCTATCCTAGTACTTTATATTTTAGACTTTTTTTGTATTAAGCAGATAATGTTGAGTTGTACTTCGTGACTCATGATTAGTGACACCAAATTCGGGTTGTGTTAATGTATTTTCGTACTTGTTTCCGCATATTTCTTTTGATATATTTAAAATGAAAGATTTGAGACTTAATCTGTTCTAGAAAAATGAATTTATGAAAGAACTCGATGTGGTAAATGTTGAATCGGCTTGCCTAGTACTGTGATAGGCGCTATCACGATCGGGGGTGGTTTGGGTCATGACAACCACGGTGTATCTTATTATTCTAGTAGAATTTCTAATAACATATTTATTAATTTTTTATTTACGAGTTCTGAAATATAAATGTTTCAATAAATCTTTATTTTCTTTTCTAATCACAAACATGAATAAAATTTCAACAAAAATGTTTTTCTTTCTTTTTTAAATTTCATAAATGGTGATACATAAAACTTATGATTTTTAATTTTAATATATATATTTGTCATATTGTAATACTTATTTATGGATATACCTCATAGGGAGTATATTGGTATAGGATTTCAAAAAAAGAAAAAGTGATTTTAAAGTATATGGGTGTATCCACAACTAAAAGCCCATTCGGCCAAACTATCAAAAACTGCTTCTTTTAGAAAGTATTTGTATTCAGAAGTACTTTTGAAGAATAACAGTGTGTGTTTGGTTAATTTATTTTAGTGATGCTTTTTACAATATTTGATAACCAATTGTGTTTGGCTAATTCTTTCAAAAAGTATTATTGAATATTAAATTATAAAAACGGATAATATTAATATTCAATTTACAATTAGTTATATAAAGAGAGAGTTGATATCAAATATTTATTGTAAAAGAATTTAATCTATTTTATTATTTTATTTGAATAAATATTAAAAGAGCATTATACATTCTTGAGAAATAACAAACTAAATAGTATTGCATTGTTTCAACTATAATATATGCATGAACGCCAAAAGAAATAGAAATAATTCTTTAAACTGAAGATCATATAATATTGATATACTACAAAAGAAAGGGGAAACTACCAACTATGTCCATTTATAAGTAGCTCATTACAAAAATTGGTCTATTCATAAAATATTACTAATATTAGCCAAATATTACTAATATTAGCCAATGAGCTATTTGTAGCAAATAAATGCCAAATGTTTGCTTTCTTTTGAGTGAGTGTTATTAAAAATAGATTAGGTACATTTTAAGAAGATTGAATCTCAGTTTTGGGATGATTTGGTAAAGTTTTAAGGTGGTTTGAATTGAAAATTCGAAGTAAAAATTGAACATGAAAAAAATGCTATGTGTATCAAACTGTGTATCACATATGTACAATATTTGTATCAATTGTGTATCACATGTATATCAATGTATACCTGTGTGTGTGTGTGTAACGACCCGACCGGTCGTTTTGAGCATTTACACTTTCCTCGCCAGTTCTCGAGCATCAGTAGCCCCGTATTATGTATTATGAACTATATAAATCGTCGGATTTGGTTTTCAGGATAATCGAAATAGATTTGGAAGAACAATTCTCAACTTGAAGCTTTAAATTTGAAAGGTTTGGCCAAGTTTTGACTTTTTAGTATTCGATCTCGGATTTGGATTTCTATAATTTGGTTATCTCCGTTAGGTTAATTTGGACTTGGGAGCACGTCCAGAATGTATTTTGGAGGTCCATGGTAGATTTAGGCTCGAATTGGCGAAATTGAAAATTTGGAGTTTTCCGGTCTGTAGTGAAAATTTTAATATTGGGGTTGGAATGGAATTCCGGAAATTGGAATAGGTCTGTTGTGTCATTTATGATGTGTGTGCAAAATTTCAGGTCATTCGGATGAGGGTTGATAGACTTTTTGATCGAATTCGGAATTCGGAAGTTTTGGAATTCTTAAGACTGGATCCGAGGGTAATTCTATGTTCCAAAGGTTGGAACAAGTTTAAATGATGTCATGGGGTGTGTTGGCATGTTTGGTTGGGGTCCCATGAGGCTCAGATAAGTTTTGGAAGAGTTTTTGGAAGATTTTGCCGTTTTGAGCATAAGCATGTAATGATCCTAAGGTCCAATTTTAGTTTTAGAGATTGAAATTTAATTTCAAGACTTCCGCAATTTTGATAATGAATTATAGGAGTGATCTGGAAAGTTTGGTCTAATTTCATTAAGTCGTGATTGGGTTTTTGATGCGAAATACGAGTTAATTGTTTAACTAGCAAAATGGATATCGCACTGAGCAAATGAGCTCTGAATTGAGTTTCGATTGAAGGGCTATGTTCGTATTATTATTTCTGACTCATAAGAACAAGGATCATTGAATTCTGAGTTCGTATGGTGGAGTTAGAGCCTTTTTAGTGAAAACAAATATTGTTGGTGCAACAGGATCTGGTGCACACCTTTAACGACCAGATTTGGCACTCTTAGTGACGGGAATGGGGCTTTTAGCGACCAGAATCGTGTTTTATTGAGCGGTCTTATTTTTTTAGCGCATTCCCACATTTTTGGATGAAAAGAACGCGGCTTGGGGTGATATATGAGCGAGAAGTCACTTGTGATCATTTCTACTTCAAAGATCCAAACAAAAAGTTCAGATTTGAAAATCACAAAACCCCCCAAAACAGAAGGAAAAACTGAATTTCGGAGAAGATTTAAAAGGGGATTTGATTGCTGAAGTTTCAAAGTTCAAATTCCTCCTCTCTGGATCTAAAAGCTGGTTGACTGTTGAAATTGTTGCTTTATTGCTGAGATTACCGCCGAGCCCCTTTGGATTGATTTTCGATCTTCATTTGGGCTCACTTTAGTGCCATTGCTTTGTTCGATTTAGTGGTAGCAGTGATAGCTCCTTCTGGTTTTTGGGTCATGGTATTTTCTGTGTTTTTAGGAATTCTCGGAGTATTGGAGACAAGTTGGGCGCACGAGCACTGGAAAAGGAAAGCAACCTGGGCGAGTGTCAGCAAAGGGCGGTAGGAAGTGGTGCGTGAGCGTACAACTACATCGAGTACATCAAATCAGCCACAAGTTTTGTTATCGGGAGTTGGTACCTCCTGTTTTACTGTTTCCCTTTTGGTGTTAGCTAAATTACTGTTACTTTACTTCGCAATAGTTAAACCTTTCAACTAGGATACTAGTTACCACTTTTTTCCTTCTAGTTTGATTTGTTGTCCGTTGTGCACTAGCGAGTCTTCTCTAGATTGTTATAGGTGTAGTGGCTGCAGTCTGGGATGATAGAATAAGGGCATGTCCTCGGGTGGGGAAGAGTGTGGGGCTGGGATCAGGGGGTGGGTGGGGTAGCAGGGGAGATAGAGGGGGCAAGGGAGCCTATAGGTTGAGAATCGGGTCATGGAACATAGGTTCACTAACGAGTAAATCCATAGAGTTGGCGAAAATCCTGCAGAAGAGAAAGATTAATATAGCGTGTGTCCAGGAGACTAGGTGGGTCGGATCGAGGGCAAAAAACGTGGATGGGTATAAGTTGTGGTACTCTGGTGTCCTGAGGGGTAAGAATGGAGTGGGTATCCTGGTAGATAACTATCTTAGAGAGTCCGTGGTAGAGGTCAGGCGGGTGAATGATAGACTAATGACTATTAAGTTGGTGGTGGGTGAGGGTACTTTAAATGTCGTTAGTGCGTACGCACCGCAAGCAGGCTTGGATGAGGATATTTAGAGGCGATTTTGGGAGGGGTTGGATGAGATTGTTCGTAGTATACCGCCTTCTGAGAGGTTATTCATTGGAGGAGATTTCAATGGTCATATTGGGTCATCTGCAGGTGGGTACACTGAGGTGCATGGCGGTTTTGGTTTCGGGGAGCGGAACGGAGGGGGCATTTTGCTGTTGGACTTTGCCAAGGCTTTCGATCTAGTCATTGCGAACTCGAGTTTTACGAAGCGGGATGAACATTTGGTTACTTACCAAAGTTCGGTGGCGAAGACTCAGATTGATTATCTCCTCCTCAGGAGATGCGACAGAAGGTTGTGCGAGGACTGCAAGGTTATCCCAGGTGAGACCCTCTCAACGCAGCATAGGCTTTTGGTGATGGACTTTTATATTAGGATAAGGAGGAAGAAAAGGTCAGTACAAGGACGCCCTAGGATTAGGTGGGGCGCCTTAACTAAGGATAAAGCTAAAGAGTTGGAAGGAAGGTTATCGGCAATGGGAGCTTGGAGAAGTAGTGGGGACGCAAACACAATGTGGTCGACGACGGCGGACTGTATAAGAAAGGCGGCGAGAGAGGTGTTAGGGATATCTACGGGCCACAATGGTGGCCACAAAGGAGATTGGTGGTGGAATGCAGTTGTCCAAGGTAAAGTGGAAGCAAAGAAGGCGGCTTACCTAAGGTTAGTAGGGAGCACTGACGAGGAGGAGAAGAGAGAGAACAGTCAAAGGTATAAGGTAGCTAGGAAGGAGGCGAAGATGGCAGTGACGGAGGCTAAGACGACAGCTTTTGCTCGTCTGTATGAGGAACTAAGGAACAAAGGTGGGGAGAAGAAGTTATTCCGACTCGCTAAGGCGAGAGAGAGGACAACTCGGGATCTGGACCAAGTGAGGTGCATAAAAGATGATGACGGCAAAGTTTTGATGGGAGATGAACCAGATTAAGAGGAGGTGGCAGACCTACTTTCATAAACTTCTAAGTGAAGAAGGGGATCAGGATATTATACTTGGGGAATTGAGGAATGCCGACAGTAACCATGAATTAAGTAATTGTAGGGACATTGAGATTGATGAAGTCATGGAGGCAATACGTAAGATGAGAAGGGGCAGAGCTACCGGGCCAGACGAAATTCCAGTTGAACTGTGGAGGTGTGTGGGTAGAGCAGGCGTGGAATGGCTTATTGCATTGTTTAGTTTTATATTCAAGACTAATAGGATGCCTGAAGAGTGGAGGTGGAGTACAATGGTCCCGTTGTATAAGAACAAAGGTGATGTCCAGAGCTGTAGCAACTATAGGGGCATCAAATTACTAAGTCATACCATGAAAGTTTGGGAGAGAGTGGTAGAGATGAGAGTGCAAAGGACGGTGTCTATTTCAGACAACCAGTTTGGGTTCATGCCGGGGCGATCTACCACAGAAGCTATCCACCTTATTAGGAGGATGGTGGAACAGTAGAGGGATAGGAAGAAGGATCTCCACATGGTGTTTATTGATCTGGAGAAAGCGTATGATAGGGTTCCTAGGGAGGTCTTATGGAGCTGCTTAGAGGATAAAGGGGTCCCGGTTGACTATATTAGGGTGATTAAAGACATGTATGTTGGAGCTAAGACTCGGGTTAGGACAGTAGGAGGCGACTCTGAACACTTTCCAGTTATTACGGGGTTACACCAAGGGTCTGCGCTCAGCCCATTCCTATTTGCCCTGGTGATGGATGGACTGACTCATCATATTCAAGGGGAGGTGCCATGGTGCATGCTATTTGCTGATGACATTATTCTAATTGACGAGACACGAGGCGGCGTCAACGAGAGGCTAGAGATTTGGAGACATGCTCTTGAGTCTAAAGGTTTCAAGTTGAGCAGGACGAAGACGGAATACCTCGAGTGCAAATTTGGAGTTGAGCCGACGGAAGCGGGAGTTGAAGTGAGGCTTGACTCTCAAGTCATTCCCAAGAGGGGTAGTTTCAAGTACCTTGGATCGGTTATTCAGGGGATCGGGGAGATTGACGAGGATGTCACACACCGTATAGGGGTGGGGTGGATGAAGTGGAGGTTAGCGTCGGGAGTCTTGTGTGACAAGAAAGTGCCACCGTTACTAAAAGGTAAGTTTTATAGAGCAGTGGTTAGGCCTGCCATGTTATATGGAACTGAATGTTGGCCGGTAAAGAACTCACACATCCAGAAGATGAAAGTAGCAGAGATGAGGATGTTGAGGTGGATGTGCGGGCATACAAGGATGGATAAGATTAGGAATGAAGATATTCGAGAGAAGGTGGGTGTGGCCCCCATGGAGGACAAGATGCGGGAAGTAAGACTCAGATGGTTCGGGCACATTCAGAGGAGGAGCACTGATGCACCGGTGAGGAGGTGTGAGCAACTGGTTGTAGTGGGCACGCGGAGAGGTAGAGGGCGACCTAAGAAGTATTGGGGATAGGTGATCAGACAGGACATGGCGCGACTTAGGATTACTGAGGACATGGCCCTTGACAGGGAATTATGGAGGTCGAGCATTAAGGTTGTAGGTTAGGGGAAAGTTGTGAATATTTCTACAGCACAATAGAGTGAGACTAGCCAGTTAGGAGTTAGACTAAGAATGTCATTGGTCGTCTATTGATGCAGGGCTTTACCTGCTAGTTTTACTATACCAGCCATCTATTTCGTATTTCGTATTCTGTATTTCATATCTCTTATATTGATGTTATTTTATTATGCATTTTTGTGGTACTAATATATCGGCTCCTGTTGCTTTTTTTGAGCCGAGGGTCTCCTGGAAACAGCCTTTCTACCCTTCAGGGTAGGGGTAAGGTCTGCGTACATATTACCCTCCCCAGACCCCACCTGTGGGATTATACTGGGTCGTTATTGTTGTTGTTGTTGTTGAATATTGAATTATCATCGAATAATCTGACTGGATTACATGTTTTTGAGGTGTAAATTGGGGATTTGGATCTAGGGATTTGAAAATAAGATTTGAAGATTTGGAGGCCGAATTGTTATCGGAATTTAGTAATTTTGGTATGGTTGGACTCGCGGTTGAATGGGTTGTCTGATTTTGTGATTTTTATCGGATTTCGCGACGTGGGCTCGAGGGTCGGGTTTGGCCAATTTTGAGATTCTTGGTGTGAATTTATTATTTTCGAGTGGGCTTTGTTCCATTAGCATATTTTGATGGTATTAATCTGTTTTGGATAGATTTGGAGCATTTGGAGGCCGATTCGAAAAACAAATGCATTGCGGGCTAGAGTTTGGCCCGGATAGAGGTAAGTAATGATTGTAAATATTATTCTGAGGGTATTAAATCCCAGATTTCATATCGTTGTGCTACTTTGAGATGACGCACTCTCTAGATGACGAGCGTGGGGTCGTGCACTATTGGGAATTGTGACTTAGTCCGTCCCATATGGCTGTTAAGTCGCGTATTTGATTAAAAGCTTGTTTGATATCATTGTGTTTTGTAAAGTATTATCATGTTTTGGGCTGAATGCTATATTTGGGCCTCGTGCCAACTATTTTGGACCCTTAGGGGAGTTTTACTACTTTTCCTCACTATTTTGACTTCATATTTGTACTCAGTCATGCTGTATTCTACTGTTTTCATAACTCAGCCATATTTACTCCATTTTGATATTTTAAATGATATTTTGGGCTGAGCATCATATTTTACTGTTGCCCGAGTGGCTTGAGATGTTTCTGACTGAGTGAGGCCGAGGGCCTATGTTGTGAGGATATTATGGGATCGGGCTACACGTCGCAGTAGGTTGTTATTGATTTATGATATTGTGAGGCCGAGGGCCTGATTGAGTTATGCCACGAGGTGGCTTGTTGTTATGAGGCCGAGTGCCTGTTTGATTATGCCACGATATGGCTTGTTATTGTGCTTGGGCCGTAAGGGGCCCCTCCCAGAGTATGTACACCCCCAGTGAGCGCGGGTACCCTGTAGCATTATGTCGTGGTTTACATATTTTCTTACTGCTCAGCTTTTATTTACTTTTATTATTTACTAGGTTGGCGTGCTCACATTACTCCCTACACCTTGTGTGCAGATCCAGGTATTTCTGAACCTGGTAGCGGGTGTTGATTGCTCAATGACAGAGTTATCAGAGTTAGTAAGGTAGCTGCCCGGCGTTCGCAGCCCTTCTCTCTCCCTCTTATCTTTCTTAGCCTGTTGTAGTTTATTTTTAGATTTTCGTTGTATTTAGACCTGAGTAGATGCTCATGACTTGTGACACCCCGATGCCGGGCTTGTGTATTTATTTCGCACTATTCATTTAGACTTACATTATGAGATATTTGATTACGTAAAGGCTTAAAATGACTTTTATTAAATATTGGTTAATTCGGGAAATGTGTCGGTTGGCCTAGTTTCACGATAGGCGCCATCACGACCGAGTTGGTTTTAGGGTCATGACAGTGTGAGATACATATGTGATACATGTTTGATACATGTGTCACAGAAAAAAAATTTGAACTCGATTTATTTACGAATTTTGATACAAAACCAGTCCAAATCACCACCAATCTTTCTCAAATTTTGTATAATAACATATCTATATGTTTTCAATGAATTTCAACTATAACCATAGAAAAAATTCCTTTTTTGCTTAGATTTTTGGAATATTGTATATATATATATATATATATATATATATATATATATATATATATATATACATACATTATTTGCTACCTTATCCATGAATTTTCCTTTCCGTCTTACATCTAATGTTGCTAATCACGCTTAAAAATATATAAGATGATTTTTGGATGTGATTCTTTGAGAGAAAGAACCTTATTTATTTGGTTTCTTAATTTTAATATGTGCTTAACTAGTTTTGGTAAGTTTATGACTAATGGCTAGAGGTTGGTAAATTGAGACTTATTTGGAACATTTGTATAAGTTTCCCACTGAAAACAAAAGATTATATCTTGTGAACAGAGTGTTTGAATTTGGTGATTAGTCTTGTAAATTATGAATAGGAGACGAAGAAAAGAAGAAATGGTAGAATGAAAAAGAGAGATTTATTTATAATAGAAAGACTATTTCAAAGAGGATAAGAGAAGGACAATGAAAATAAACTGGAATAAAAAAGAGAAGACAAGGATTATAGAAACAAAAAAGGAAAAACAAAGGTTAAATCAATAAGGAATAATTTGGAAAATAGAAATTTATGGTAAGGATATTTTTGTGTTGAAAAAGATTAATTTTCTACTTCTTTCCAAAAGCAGAAAAACTCTAATGCTACTCAAAAACACTTTTATGTTTTGGCAAAACACCTCAATTTTTTAAAAAAGTAAGTGATTTTAGCCTATCAGAAGCTTGGCCGAAAATGCTCTAATAACTTGTTTGGATGGTTGTTGCATATCGTTTTATAAAATATCGTATCGTATTATATTGTATTGTATCATATGATGAATACAATGTTCGGATAGACTGTATGTGTCACGATCCAAAATCCAACTAGTCGTGATGACATCTAAACCTAACCCGCTAGGTAAGCCAATTAACAATATCCAAATCCAATGAAATTAAATAAATAATTAAATGGAAGAGATTTTCTGAATCTTATACATTCCCCAGGGAATGATAGTATAAATCATGAGCTTCTAAGAATAAAATTTACAAAGCTGGTATAAAATAAATACATCATCTATTCGAAAAGTACATGAATAGAGATTTATGAATCTAAGGCTACCATAAACAAGAGACAGCTACAACCGGAACGCAGGTATGTCTTCATGTCTAGCTTCCGTCGAACACAACAACATCATCAGTCAACATCTGCATGCAAGGTGTAGAAGTTTAGTATGAGTACAATCGATCCCATGTACTCAAAAAGTAACAAACCTAACATTAGGTTGAAAGTAGTGACGAGCTGGAAGAAAGATCGGGTCCAAGGCCAATAACCAACAACAGTTCGTAACAACATAAAGTAAGTAATAAAAGAAGTTACTTAGAGTTAAAGTTCTCCGCTTATTCATAGTTCCCGGAAATAGTTCTGCCTTTCAAGTGTATAAGTAAAAACCCAAATCCTTTACCGAAATCGTCAAAAATATGAGTAAATTTGAAAATTGTAATTTTTTTCAAAAACCCTTTCAACGATATATAAGATGTTTCATCTTCAGATAGCATGAGGAAAATACATCTCTATTCCTACATGTCAATATACAGGTAAAATCATGAATGTCATCGAAAACCAGGTAGTAGAAGGAAATGCATCTCTATGCATATCTCAAGTACGCATGTCAAATGCAGTTATCTAAGTGACTCACTGTCTCATAATTTCATTTCATCACGCTCAATCACTCGACACACTCAGTCACTCAGTATTGATCAGGGCAGATCTTGCCCAATCATAATAACTGCTCGCAAATGCGCTCACTGGGGGTGTACAGACTCCGGAGGGGCTCCTACAACCCAAGAGCTATAATCTGCACAGGCAACTCACGTGCTGCATGGACAATTCACGTGCTATAATATCAATATCTAGATCCGCACAAATAACTCACGTGCTATAGTATTAATATCTGGATCCACACGGATAACTCATGTGTTGCGCGGACAACTCACGTGCTATAGTATCAATATCTGGATCCTCACAGACAACTCATGTGGTATAGTAACAATATCCTCACAATCAAACCCTCGACCTCACTCAGTCATCAATCTCTCCAGTATCTCTCTCACGGGCTCACAATGTCATGAAACTAGCCCGAAAATGATGATATAACGTATCAATGAATAACAATAGAGACTAAGATATGATATGTAATGAATAAATACGACTGAGCACAAAATTTCAATAAAATCAATAAGTCAATAGCAAGAAACGACCACTATGGATCCCAACAGTACTAGCATATAGCCTAGACATGGTCTCTAGCATGATTGATAGCTCAATTACTTTAGTACGTAGAGATTTCATGGTTACAGATAAAATAAGGTAACTACATAGTACCACAGAAATAACAGAGTCACAACTTACACGGTGCACACGACCGTCACCTAGTATGTGTGTCACCTCAACACTAACCACATAATACGTAATTTGGGATTTCATACCCTCAGCACTAAGTGTAGAAGTGTTACTTACCTCGAGCAAGCCAAATAATGCTTCAAGAATTCCATCCTGCGCGTACTGACCTCCGAATGGCTCAAAACTAGCCAAAAGCAACTCAAATGCATCAAATAATGCTAGAGGAAACAAACCCATCGATAAATGTTGAATCTTTAATCAAAAGCCCAAAATCAGCTAAAAAGTCAAAATATGGGCCCGTACCTCGGAATCTTACAAAACTCACAAAATCCGATAACTCATTCAATTACAAGTCCAACCATACTAGTTTCACTCAAATCCGACTCCAAATCGATGTTCAAAACATGGAAATTTTCATTATGAAACTTTAGGCTAAAACCCCCAATTTCTCTTTAAAATTCATCAACCAATTGCCAAAATTGAAAGTAGATTAATGTAATAATATCAAAATCAAGTGTAGAACACTTGCCCCAATCCCCATGATGAATATTGCTCCAAACATCGCCTCAATCCGAGTTTCACATCTCAAAATATGAAGAAAGAACCAAAAGCTCGATTTTATAGCTTTTCCAAGCCATTTCCCCTTTTGCGGACACATGAGCTGCTTCTGCGACACGAGCTCCACTTCTGCAAACTCCACTAACCAGTTGACCACTTGAACCTGCATATATTCATCTGCTTCTACACAATCGCAGATGTGAAGCCAAACACGCTTCTACGCTAAACCTCGTTTCTGCGCCCAAGACCTTCTCTTCTGTAGGGCCGCAGATGCGCTCCTATTCCCGCTTCTGCAATCTATTCTAGCCAAGCCTTACTTCTTTTTTGCGACCAACTATCCACATCTGCGGACTCGCATCTGCAGCCATCCTTCCACAGTTGCGGAAACACCAGAACCAGCATACCTACAGCAATGCAACATGGAATGGAAATGATCCGAATCTCGCCCGAAACTCACCCGAGCCCCTCGGGACCCCGTCCAATTATACCAACAAGTCCAATAACATAACATGGACCTACTCGAGGCCTCAAATCATGCTAATAACATCGAAACGATGAATCGCACCTCAAAGCGAACTTACTGAACTTTGAACTTTTCAACTTCCACAACTTGTGCCGAAACATAGCAAAACAACCTGGAATGAACCCAAACTTTTTACACAAGCCCAAAGGACATAACAAAGCTATACAAATTCCTGAAGCCACAATCTGAATCCGATATTAAAAAGTTCACTCCCGGTCAAACTTTCTAAAAATTCAACTTTCGTTGTTTCAAGCCAAAATCATCTATGGATTCCCAAATCACAATCCGGACGCACTCCTAATTCCAAAAAATACCCAACGGAGCTAATGGAACCTTCAAAACTCCAATCCAAGGTCAAATACTGAAAATTCAAACTTGGTCAACTATTCCAATTTAAAGTTTCCTAGTTAAGAATCATTCTCCCAAATCGATTTTGAATAACCTGAAAACCAAAACCGACAATTCACACAAGTCACAATATATCATACGAAGCTACTCATGCCCGTAAACTACCGAGCGAAGTGCAAATGCTCAAAACGACCGGTCGGGTCGTTACATCCTCCCCCACTTAAACATAAGTTTGTCCTCGAAC
The DNA here is from genome assembly GCF_000393655.2 of Nicotiana sylvestris. NCBI lineage: Eukaryota > Viridiplantae > Streptophyta > Magnoliopsida > Solanales > Solanaceae > Nicotiana > Nicotiana sylvestris. The sequence goes on along the minus strand of NC_091060.1, from coordinate 46,473,989 downwards.
GTGCCTAGAGTTGGTCTGAAGCCGCCAAAATGCCATGTAACCTTACCATGGACATACCCGAGGGTGATCCCACATCACCCTATCCCTAGGTCTGATAACACAACATAACTAAAATTTCTTAATTCAACCTAGCCCATAAACCTTAGAATCCAATTTCCAACATTCGGAATTTTCTATAAGATTAGAATTTCGCATCTACACACCGTATATAAGTTTGAACAAGTTGCATCAAGCCATATCCATAACCTAAGATGTAATCACATGATATACCACACCATTCAATTACCCATAGCAAAATTTCTGGTTACAGTAGTTGCTCAAAACAACCTAATTCCGGTAATAAACCTCATATCAAATAAAACCTCATACTAAAACCTTCGTACACTGCCAATGATAAAAGAAACACGCAGAGACCCTTAACCACTCATCAGATCAACAAATCACGGAACTCTCCCTCCATCGACAAGAACTATAGCCAAATTTATCCGCTGACTCCCGATATTATCCTTCCAAATATAGAGCAATCAAATCCAATAACACCCATTCTAGGTCCGACTGCTTCATCTTATCAGATGCCAGCTACTCTGCTGACACGCCACACCAATACTACACAGAGCCACAAATCGTGCAATCCATGCAACAATATGAAACAATCCAGATGTACTTAATCATGATAAATGACTCGAACGAGAGAACCATCCCGCAAGCTCAACAAGTCCTCCACAACGAAATGCTAAAAATCACACACTGTAGAACCATAACACACGAATCTAACACAAAGGATCATACCTCAACATAACTCCGCCATAATGCGTGTACCCACCAAACACTCGTCCATATTATATACCTTAAGCCACCCTGCTCAAAATCAATAACCACATGCAATTTGACATCAAGTACCTAAAGTGCATTACCTTAACCACGGAGAAGCAAATGACACAATGTCACGTCGCGCCCCTTTTTCCTTCCGCAGAATCGGGTTCATGACATTTTGGTATGGGACAACTCATTCCTTTTGGGAAGGGGTTTGCATTTTGGAGAGTCACCACCTAACGATTTTTAAGGTGCGTTAGGGCACCTATGGGGTTCATTTATAACTATGTTTGGTAACCAGAGATAGGGTAAGGGCTTGAAATTATCCTAAGGGGAAGATGTTAGGCACCTATCAGGATCCACTAGTGTGGTTCCCGGCCAAACACTGTTTTGTGAATTTGTGCAATTAGAAAATAAACAAGTATGGCTCAAATAGTAAAGGATTTGAGTTTAAATACACAAGTGTTTGAAAAACAATTAGCCAAAGGCACAATTTTGAAAAGAATTACAATCTAAAGCATGCTTATGAATGTAAAGGGGTGTCTTAGGTTTGCTTGTAATATGGATCACATCAATGAAATACCTGGTATGACACTCCTCAAAGAGGGGATACACATGGTATTAATGCACCGGTCATCATATATATATCTACCCTTTTCCGCCCCGTGAAGGTAATTAAAGCGATGGTTGGTATTGACCCCTATTGCATGTTGTTACCTGTCCCTTCCTACTAGTCCTAGAGGAATTTAGGACTTCTATCCTATGAGGGAGGTTCTAGGCAGACCCTTAGGTTTAAAGGGAGCATGGAATAGAAACAAAAGGCTCAAGTATACCTCTATAAGTAGTGCATATAGACAGCATGACTCATATACAGATAAGGTCTGAATTCAGAATCCTAAAGTATGGTATCTAAGTGATTACAACAGAATTAGATTTATCACATGACTCAGAAAAGAAGTCTGAATCAGGCTTGCCTACTAATTTTAACATACTGACAATTAAACAAGGACAATTCTGTTTTTATTTAAGCAGTTACCTAAGGCTTGCCTAGGAGTAAAGTGATGTGCAGCAGTTCTTCCGAGTTATTAAAATAGTGTGGAAATTATTTTACCCTAAGAGCATGTTGTTCTAGTTGATACGAGTGCAGAGGTTATCCCTAGTTATTTTAAACAGGATAATCAAGTGTGAAGCTATTTTAACCTCTTTTATAATCAGCAGTTTACACTAAGTGTTGAATCAAGTGTGAATGAGATCCTAAAACATGGTATCTAAGATGCATGTATAAAAATCATGATGCAGAATTCCTAGAGCAGGATTTCTAAATGCACATGGCAGGATTGCAGAATTTCCTAAGAGCAGGATTTCTAAATGCACATGGCAGCATAGAACATAATAGTAAAGTGCTAATTATTAGTAGACTTTAGCATATGATTTTTAAGGGTGCACATGCCGAAACAATAAACATGAGTCCTAAGAGCATGATTTCTAATGTATGTATGAACCCTAAGCATGGTTTCTACTGCGCAATTAGGAACATAAACCTAATAACATGTTTTCTACCCTTAACGACTATAGCATGCATATCTACCTTATCCCTTTTCACTAGCCAACCCCAATACTAATTTACAACAAGTTATTACAGACCAGCATTGAAGTGAATTACATGAGTAGAAATGAAAATAAGAAGTTACATTATAGGAAGCCTGATTAGGACTTCCTCTCTGAGTTATATAATCAATTACCCCAAGCGCTAAGATTGTTTCATAGCTTTTCCTCATATCTAGGTGTGTCGGAGCTCCCTAAGGACCTCAAGAGATCTCGGGCAGTGCTCACACCCAGATTTCATAGCCAAGACTGAGTAAGTGAAGTGTGGAAGGGCCAACTTTCATGTGTCTAAGTTCAGAAGGAGCTCAAGGGTCCCAAGGCAAGGCTCACACAAAAGGGGCAGAACCTAGTAGTCTAAGAGTATAGTGAAAGTGCATGACACATGTTTGAAAGGATTTTGTTTAAACTGGACTGACAGGTCCATTTTGAAAGCAATCAATAATAGAAAGGGTTTAAAGAAGTTGTATTAATAAGATAGAGTTCAAACACTTCAAGGTAAGACCACACACATCAAAATGAATGAATTCAGTAATCACATATAGGGTAAAAAGGGATTTGGGGATACATATATATTGACTACAGATACCTGACCTCAGCAGGAATATTAGGACTAGTAGGGACATGCTCAGAGATAGTTGGACACTGGCATAATCACAAACCAGCCATAAAACACATAGAGGAGGGATAGGGGACTTGGGATTCACAAGATGGTAAGTACACAGTAGGCAAGAAAATTCAATCATCCAGGCATACTTGAATCAAATGAATTTAAAGGGAGGGGAGTGATGTCAGCATGCTTCACAACAAGACCACAAGTAAAAGCAGGCCAGAAGTAAAAGAAACTGAAATAGGAATAGAAACATATTGTTGTTGAGGCTTTAAATTGAACTAGGACATACCAGTGAAGATAGAGGTAAACAAATGAAAGAACCAAGGATTACAGGTGATTAGCCTTGGCTTGCAGCCGGCCAATAGTAGTAGAATAGCACATAATTTTTAAGTAAGAGAGGAGTTTTTGAACGCCAAGTTCATGTCTTGTTAATGAAAGACTTAGGGTATTTATAGCTTTGAAAATAAGTATAAAATAAGGTAACAAGTAAAGGTTTAGCAGAATTATGGAAGTAATTACAATTAGAATCCAATTAATACAAGTACTTCCCTTTAATCAAGGAATTACAGCTCAAACGGACACTAACAGGTATAATTAAGGAAAGAAAATCAGTTTGAGAAATATTGGTTTTTACCATATAAGGGGTAGTAAAAGTATATGGTACATGATTGAGTCTAAGTACAGAATACACTGATTTGGGGAAAGGATTCAGCAAGAATGAAGCATCACCGCAAATAAAGGAATGGAATCAATCAATTTAAACAAACGAGTAAAATTTTAGGAATTTATGAGAAAACCTTGCAATCAAACCGTAACATAAGGAAATCAGGATCAATCAAGAGGCAATCATGATTCTGCACTTCGACATATAAATAGAGAAGAATGAACAGGCGTATCAGACATGCAAGGTCGGCCATATCGACAAAAAGAAGCAAACTAGATAAACACAAACATACAGAAGTGGCATGAGTAGACTAAGGACTCAGTGGTAAAAAGAACCCCCTCGAAGCATGGCAATCAACAAAGTCAAGTAGTCATGGCTAACACATAGAACCAGAGTGAAAAACCAACCTAATAGGTAAAGAAGATCAGGCCAATCACACAGAAACAAGTAAAGAGAGTCTTTAAAACTCACAGTAACAAGTGAAAAAATATTTTAGAAATTAGGGTTTTAACAAAGTTGAGTTAAAAAAGCGGTGAGAACTCAGAATCGGTTAATATAAACAAAGAAAAGGATCTAACCATAAAGAACTCAATCGAAACATGTATACATACAAATCAAATAAACAAAGATAGTTCCAGAACCTCGGATAAAACCAAAATAAATAGGGTTTTCATCGTGATGAATCAGGTAGAAGAAAACATAAATAAACCGTTTAAACATAGTTAAATCATATGACAATACTGAAAATTAGAGGAGAAGTCTTTTAAAAGAGCTTAAGAAACCCTAATCTTGAAGACGAAGAGTCATTTTGGAAAACAATCGGGAAAACCTTTGAGAGAAACACTAAAAACTCGTAATATACACAGATCTAAAAAAAATCGGAAAAATATTTAGAGTTAGGGTTTTAGAGAACCTAGAGAAGGTGAGAAAACTTTGAAAAGTTACCGGTTTAGCCGGAAAGTCACAGATCTTACTTGAACGGCCATGGATGGCTAGAAAATGGAATGAGAAATCATGGGAGGTGAGTGAACTGCCTCTGGTTCACTTGAAGGCCTCAAAATGATGACACATGTTCAAGAGGGAGCCATAAGGCTGGTAGGTGGTGAGATCACCATGGATTCAGGCAAGGATATGGCCGGAGAAGGTGGGTGAGGTTCATCGTAGAGGAGGGGAAGGGAGAAGGTTCTAGAGAGAACCAGAAGATAGAGAGAGAGAGAGAGAGAGATATGAGAGTCGATTGAGTGAATGAAAAATGAGAGGGTTTGGGGGGGTCGTTTGGGTTTAATTTAGGAAGGGGGAATGTGGATCGTTGATCTGAATGATCAACGGTCAAGATGGAATGGGGTAGGTCGGTCGGGTATGGCTTGGGTATTGGGATTGGGTCCGGTGGGTTTTTTAATTGGGTTGGGGGTTTGTTTGATTTAGGCTAAAATTGAAAGCCAATTTTGGCTATAAGTTAAATAGCCATTTTTCCCCATTTAATTTATAGAAAATAGTAGATAATTTATAAAAATAATTTAAAAATGCTAGAATGATTTACAATACATAATTAGCAATTTAAAAATACAGGATCGAATTTTATGCATATAAAACCTAATTAAACCTTAAAAGGGCTAATATTGCAATTATGTGCAATTTAGCTTTAAAAATACTAAATGTAATTATAAAAATATGTAAATATTACCTTATCCATATTTTGGCATAAATATAGAAATCCAATAGATGAATTATCAAAATAATAATTTTCGGAAATAATTATTGGGGATTTTATAGATCAAAAGGGAGAAAATAGATCAATTTAAAACCCTTTAAATTATGAAAAAATAATAAAACCCTTGGACATGCTTATATATGTATATATGCTATTTTGAAGGTATTTTGCATATTGACAATATATAGGAAAAAATTGGGTATCAACATGCCACAAAAAACCCGAAAGAACATAACCAATGTGCGATCAATCATGCATCCCTCAAATACCCATCTCGCTCAAATTCCGCTATAATGCCCAAATAGAACCGCACCATGTGTGCATATAACCAATGAATTATAACTCCTCATAGCATAGACGAGTAACTCACGGATCATTTCAGAACACAAATAAGCTCAATAACAACCGAATGGCACATCCCTCAATCATAGCATTATGGAGCCAACCAATCCGACCCGGTGTAGAATACACATCCTAATTGGGCCTACCAATGGACCCCAAATAAACCCTGATCATCCACAAATAGATAAATAACCCTCCGAAGGTCCACAATGCCCTAACCATAACACATACCATCCTCTGACTAGCTTTGGCCACATTTTCACAGTCCACAACCACGAAAAAATCTGCTCCTGAGAACTCCTAGTCTCCAAATCCATTAAACACACGAATCACCATAACTGATCCCCAACTTCACAGCCCAAATGTCTAACACATCTCTCTTACATGATCATCCCACGAGGAAATACTTCTCTAATTCTTCAAATGCCACATAGTAATATCTGAAAATCAGCAATTGATCAACCAGGAGAGTGTCGCAACACCTATGGAGTATCCATAAATCAAAACACAGTGCGCCTTCTGAAATATACACCCTCCTCAAGTAATACTAAATAGTAATATCATTCACCTAGTCATCTAAAATCGTCTATGATGCCTAAGAATTTAGGATCTTCCTTTAAAAATTGAATCATGACCTTGCCCATGCAAATCTCAATCCCAATCAGTTAGAAACCTTCTATTTGATCTCATCCAGGAGAAAATCACAATACACAACATGTTTCACACACCGGTATGAAAAAATATACCTCGAACCATGGTAAAAACCATTGAAGACATCTTGAAACCGCTTTGCACATAACAAAGTCATTAGAACTAAATCCCTCTAACTCAACCAAGACACACAGGTCACCAAAACCCAAGAGTATTACCTTGAAACACCTATAGAGACTCGACACATCATAAGAACCAAAAGAGCCAATCACATCCATTAGCATACTGATCCAACACGTTACCAAGTTGTCCTAATTCTCCGAGTTCCTCCTGAATTGCTTCCAAATTGATACTTCTCCTTGCTAGAATACTACGATTGTCACGACCCAAAATTCACTAAGGATCGTGATGGCACTGGACACCTCTTTCAGGCAAGCCAATCATAAATACTTAATTTAGGCCTTGTTTTAATAATTTTGAAAAATATAATTTTTCCTTCAAGTTTACTAGTAACAGATAACCATTTCAAATTAAATAGAAACGTTTAGGAATTAATACAAATACCCCATAATCATCACAGAACTCGGTGTCACAAGTGCATGAGCTTTTATCAGGGAATGAAATAAAATACAATAATTGTCCGGAATACAATTGGACATGAATGAAATGATATAGCTCAATACTCTGAAGGAGACTCTGCTGGCCGCGGATCGTCTCGCAAGATGCAGCTCACCTAAGTTCCCGCATCAACCATGCCGCTACGCCACTAAGCCATTAGCCACACATGAACCTGTGCAACAAAATGCACAACAAGTGTAGTATGAGTACGAAAACAACGTGTACCTAGTAAGTATCCCGTCTAACCTCAAAGAAGTAGAGATGAGAGGTCAACTTCGATACTTACTAGTGGTCTAATAATAATATATAAATAATGTGAATAATCATGGATTCATTAAAGCAGCAATAAACTCAAGTAAGTCAAGAAAACAAGTAAACATCCCTTTTACATTTAGGAGTCTCCAAATTTATAATCTATTATTTATCAGTTTATCTCAGACCAGGGAGGCAATATCAATTTACAGATCTCAATCAAGCATTACAAGCATGCGCAAATCATGCTTAGGTCGTACGGTTCGATCCAACAAATATTTAAACTGTGCACTGCCAGAGGGTCGAATGGTGCGAACCATAATGCATCTATTTATTCTGCCGAGGCATTCAGCACATTCCAAAATTAAACACACACAGATAGTCAATCAAGAAGTCATCAGGGAACAATTATCCAAAGAAAGCCAATTCTCTTTTAACAATTTAAGAAAATGAAGTTTAATCTTTTTAGAAATTCATTTACTAATTCGATGTGATTTAAGCAATTCAAACTGTCAATAAGATTACAAATATTCAAAGTATAGCATGCTTTCGGGTCGTAGACTACCTCGACTTAAACATAATAGTAGCTACGCATGGACCCTCGTCACCTCGTGCGTACGTAGCCCCCCAAAAATAGAAGCACATAACCAATTATTTCACCTATGGGGATAATTCCCTCTTACAAGGTTAGAAAGGAGACTTACCTCGCTCCGAAGTCCAATGACCGGCTTCCAAGCCCTTCTGACGACTCAAACCGATGCCCCAACGCTCCAAAACTAGCCAAATAACGGGCAAACCAATGAAAATACACCCTAATATTCATAACAATTCAATTTATATAAAATCCCAATTCCGCTCAAAAAGTTGACAAAATTGCCCTCGGGCCCATGTGTTTGGATTCTGAAATTTTTCGAAGATGAAGTTTACCCATGACCTCACGAACTCAAATATATGATTTTCTCTCAATTCCATGCCCAAAATTGTGGTAAAAATCCAAAATATAAATTTTTAGGTCTCCTACCAAAAGCCCACAAATTTCTACCAAATTTCATGCTCAAATCCGTATATAATCCAAGTATTAACTCAAAACTAGTAGAAACCACTTACCTCATGCTTGGTGATAAAAATGGCACTCCCAAGTTTCTCCAAAATCGGCTCCCATGGAGGAAAAATGGTGAAAATGAGCCAAACCCTCACGTAAAAGAACACACTGCCCAGCCCGCTTCTCGCACCTGCGGTCCACCTGTCGCTTCTGCGGCTCCGCACCTGTGTAAATCTCCATTGCAGGTGCGGTCTTAGCTAACTCGCCCACGACCGCTTCTGCGGGGCCAGGACCACTTCTGCGGTCTCGCTTCTGCGAAAGTTGCGTCGCACCTGCGCCCCTAGCCAAACCCATCCATTTCTGCTTCTGCGACACCAGGGCCGCTTCTGCGGCTCTGCACCTACGGCCAAAACCTCGCAGGTGCGGTTACACCAGATACCAGCTACTTCAATTCTTCTTCAAATTAAAATTTTGATCCGTTAACCATCCGGAATCCACCCGAGGCCTCCGTGACACCAACCAATTATACCAACCAGTCCCAAAACATAATGCGGACCTACTTGAGGTCTCAAATCACATCAAACAATGCTAAAATCATGAATCACACCCCAAATCAAACTTGATGAACTTGAGAAATTCAAACTTCAACATTCAATGCTGAAACCTATCAAATCACATCCAATTGACCTCAAATTTTACACACTAGTCATATTTGATGTTGCAGACCTACTCCAACTTCTGGAATCGGAATCCGACCCCAATATCAAAAATTTTACTTCCGGTCAAACTTCTCAAATACTTTCAAATTTACAACTTTAGCCAAATGACTCCAAAATGACCCACAGACCTCTGAATTCACTTCCGATCACGCTACCAACAACAGATTTACCATATGGATCTATTCCCAGACTCGGAATCCCAAACGGACATCGATAACAATGAAATGCACTATAACCCAAACTTATGAAATTCTTCCAAAAATGCTAACTTCCATAATAGGTGCCGAAACATTCCCAGGTCTTCCAAAACCCGATCCGGACATACGCCCAAGTACGAAATCATCCTACAAACCTACTAGAACCTTCAAATCCTGATTCCAAGTCCGTTTACTCAAAAACTCAATCTTAGTCACTTCTATCAACTAAAAGCTTCCGAAACTAGAACTCTCTTTCCAAATCGACTCTGCACTTCCCGAAATTCAATTCCGACCACGCGCACAAGTCATAATACCTGAAGTGAAGCTGCTCATGGCCTCGAACTGTTGAACGACGTGCTAGAGCTCAAAACGATCGATCGGGTTGTTATATTCTCTCCCACTTAAACATACGTTCGTCCTCGAACGTGCCGAGAACTGCACTGGAGTTGTCCGAAATCACTGTTTAACACCTCGAGCACCTACATGTGCTACCACAACTTGGCTGGGCACCTTAGCTTGATCAATGTGAAGATATCCTTTTTCACCTAAGCAAATAATCCTTAGAGCCTTCCAATATCCGGAATTCTCTCCCAGGCCTGTTTCCAACATACGAACATCGTATCAATCACCACATGATGTACCAGAACATGAGTACATACCTTTGCGGAATTCACACCTTGCACCGCTTTATTCACAGGACCACAATAACATTCTCTAAGCATAATAGTCGAAATTCCATGAATCTGATGCTCCCATTTCACCTCATGACATACATAGGTCTTGCTCTAACTCTTACAATACCGCTACGACGGAAGAGATATGTAGAAATTTATAATCAACTACCAAATCAACAAATCATTAGGTCTATACTCCTGACAGAACCATCAAGTCATTCTGAACTAAATAATGGTCTTTGCTCCTTAATATACTTCATATAATCAGATTGCACTGATCTTAAATCCAATGATCTCATCTCAACCAATGCGAACTGCTCAGGCAATAAGCCACCCTGGACATAATCAAAAGTCTCATATGATGCCACAATGTGCTAATAAGCTACCAACTCGAATGTAATACAAAAGGGAAATGAACTCTGTAAAGGACTACTCAACTCACACACTAATATGAACTTTCCTAAAAAAATGGGAAACAAGACACACAAAAATAGGGTATAGAAAGTTGTATTCGACATCACACTATTGCGGCGTGCAACTCGATCCAAATAACATACCCGTGGCGGCGTGCCACCCGATCCACTCATAAAATTCACATAAGGAGATACACATCGAGCTAAATTGCTCATTCCAACAAAATACCGAATATCGGTCACAAGCACGCTAAGTGCATAATACCATCCCTGGAGAGACATATAGCGCCATAAGCTACAAAACCCAAGCACAACTGAGGTGCGATATATGATCTGAATCTCAAGAACCATTATATGACACCATCGCTACGCGAATCCTCGACGCATAAAAAATTTATCAAGCCATTTCATGACTCACACGACACAATGTAATGTTACATGAAATAGCCGACGATGAACTAGCACCCAACGTCCGAATACTCTTTTATAAGGAGCGCATTGCTGAAATGAACACATTTGACCTGATATAGAGCCTACATTCATATTTACATCCATCCACAAGTCTCAAGACGATTCTGATCGTATCGAACTAGACTAATAACCTTTCCTGGGTCCATAAAAATCCCTTTTCCTATAACTCACAAGGACAATCATCATAACCGGAGTAATCCTCCACAGTTCACAACCCAATAAACCAAGTGCCCTCCAGGCATAAATTCTCACATTAGCGATATTACCACTACCTTCATAATTGTTTTAAATTTCCAATCAATCAAGTAACTACATGCCATACTTATACAACCTCCCCGTAAGACACGCTCCAACGACCTTCCACACCAGATAACAAGTCTGCACATCCACACCACTAACACTGTAAAGCAATTCAAGAATCTGTAACCAGGACGCAGAGCCTCTTTCACAAAACATTGATCTCAGGTGACGCTGAAGACAATACTAGCTTACTTTAAAAATCCAAGTTCCTTTCCTGCTTATCCGAGCTCGTGACCTCCTTGCTAACACCGAACTGCTACCTTGGTTCTCACGTTCAATCCCAATCTTTTCCAATTTATCCTTAATTGCTTTAGAATAATAATAACTTCATTCAACACATAACACACTCAACTCGCACTCATCTTGAGTGGCCTTGAAACACGAGACCATGCTGCCTCAAACCTCATGAACCACCTCATATCTTTCTTGTGAGAACATTCACATCTCAACTAGTATATCCATTCTGAAAATTCCTCTACGAATCCAAAGACCTTTCCTCTTTTTACTCCTGATGCCACACTGCAAGTCGAAAACATCATTGATCATTCTGAGCCTTTTATCGTAATCTGCTACAAAAGCTTGATTCTTAACCATATTGCGGGCTTAAATCCCTAGGCACCACATTTTTAACCCTTGAATTTACTAGGACCTTGTTGAAAGCTACCCACTCTGACTTGGTCTCGAATATAGTCAACTCCATGAATCTTCTAGTGCATGAACACCCTCTCGACGAAGCACCAGAGTGAATCACTTCCCTTGAAAATCACCTCTTGACGAAGCATAAATCCTGAATCTTCCCAAAGCCTGATAATGATCTAATATGGCCAACCGTAGCACATCTTCATTAGATTCCTTGCCTCAAATGACCACTTATATTCTTTTCCCTTAGTTGAATAACTCGGCAATACGCCAATGACCCAAAATCTCACCAATAGACGACCATGCAATCCAACTGTGGGTTGTGGGACTCTCCCACTTAGCTTGAAGACACTATTACACAACTCTGGAACCCACCAAAATTCTTTATCTCTTATTGACATGACCTTGCGCAATCAAACTGTCATATCCCCCGAAATCATTCCGTTGGAATTTCATGAACACTCCTAATTCTATAGAAACATCCACATATTCGACCCCTTACTAGATAGCCAGTAAAATCCTTCGCAAAAGCTTCACCAACCACGCGGTCGCTGACCTGCTCTCCGAAGATAACCTACCTGAGCCTGCGCTCATTCACCAGCTGCACAAGTCCATTCACTCCTCGTGGTCATTAACTATAATGTACGACAATATCTTCCTATCCAAGTCATGTTGTATCCTTCTCTATATCAAGAAACTCCTTTCTGTCGTATCCAATCTCCCGTCGTATACTAGCCAATATTTTAAATTAAGCCCGTAGACCCAATCACCGTCCACTAAAATTCCCCGAATCATTCCAAACATTCCTTAAGGTGCGTAGTCATCCTACCACAAAACCCATATGCAACTCCTTCACTCTCCCACTTTGGTGGAACTCGCTCCTTTAATCAACTACTTGATCTTCACTTCTTATACCCGGCCTTCTAGAAATTTTAACCACCGCCTGACACTTCCCACATGTCCTTCCTCATCCTTTGTTGCCCAGTTGTTGTCTTGATTCAATCTCATTCTCCGCAACATTGGAACCAACAGATCGTCATTAACTTTAAATATCCGCGAGGTCATCTTTCTTGAGCCATCAACACTAGAAACACTGATTCAGTCCTGAACCACCGTACACCGCGATCTCTGACAGTTGCCTCTACATTATGATTTCACAATATCCTACCCCAAGGCGAATTGAAGAAAACTATAACACAACTTAACATATTCAATCGAAGACGATGATACCACATCACAGATGAAAATTCCACCACACTTGAAAACACCAAGTCTCGTTACTCTATCAACCCAAACCTGCACGTATATAGTCCGATTATCGGAAATAAAATACAGAATCTCTAAATCATGCATTGAGACAACTCCCTTCCAAGTTATACACTACTTCCACACATGGACAATCATCCCACTATCACATCAATACCATGCGATAAACATTCATGAGCATCATAGTAACCTGTGCATACCCTCAAAGCTCTCCAAAGTACAGCTACAGAGCTGAAATGATAGGATATCCTTCCGCAAGGTGACAACAATAGCACAACCAATTGTGCCGGGAGAAACATCACGTACCACATATGTAGTACCATTAAGATTCTTCAATTCTCGCTTTATAATAAGTGCTTCGCATCGCGTAAGATCGAGTAGGAAAGAAACAAGGGCATAAGCCTCAAAAGAATCAAATCGCACTATGAGGAAATAAAGAAGGGAAGTACTCCTAATAGCCTTGTAGCCTCTCGAAGATAAGTACAGACATCTCCATACCGATATGCAAGATTTTACTAGACTCGCTCATGTCTCGTGAGACCAAAGAGAACCTAGTGCTCTGATACCATGTTGTCATGACCCAAAATCCACTAAGGGTCGTGATGGCGCCGGAAACTGCTATCAGACAATCCAATCATAAATACTTAATTTAGGCCTTGTTTTAATAATTTTGAAAACTATAATTTTTCCTTCAATTTTACTAGTAAAAGATAACCATTTCAAATTAGATAGAAATAAACGTTTAGGCATTAATACAAATACCCCACAATCATCTCAGAACCCGGTGTCACAAGTGCATGAGCGTTTACTAGGAAATAAAATAAAATACAATAACTGTCTGGAATACAATTGGACATGATTGAAATGATACAGTACAATACTCTGAAGGAGACTGTGCTTGTTGTGGATCATCTCGCAAGATGCAGCTCTCCTAAGTCCCTGCATCAACCATGCCGCTACGCCACTAAGCCACTAGCCACACATGAACATGTGCAACAAAATGCACAACAAATATAGTATGAGTACGAAAACAATGTATACCCAATAAGTATCCCGTCTAACCTCGAAGAAGTAGAGATGAGAGGTCGACTTCGACACTTACTAGTGGTCCAGTAATAATATATAAATAATGCGAATAATCATGGATTCATTAAAGCGGCAATAAACTCAAGTAAGTCAAGAAAACAAGTAAACATCCCCTTTTACATTTAGGAGTCTCCAAATTTATAATCCATTATTTATCAATTTATCTCAGACCATGGAGGCAATATCAATTTACAAATCTCAAGCATGCGCAAATCATACTGAGGTCGTACGACCTGATCCAACAAATATTTAAATCGTGCACTGCCAGAGGGTCGAATGACATGAACCATAGATGCATCTATTTATTCTGCCGAGGCATTCGGCCCATTCCAAAATTAAACACACACAGATAGTCAATCAAGAAGTCATTAGGGAACAATTATCCAAAGAAAGCCAACTCTCTTTTAACAATTTACAAAAATGAAGTTTAATCTTTTTATAAATTCATTTACTAATTCGATGTGATTTAAGCAATTCAAACTGTCAATAAGATTACAAATATTCCAAGTAAAATATGCTTTTGGGTCCTAACTACCCGGACTTAAATATAATAGTAGCTACGCACGGACCCTCGTCACCTCGTGCGTACGTATCCCCCCACAAATAGAAGCAGATAACCAATTATTTTACCTATGGGGACAATTTCCTCTTACAAGGTTAGAAAGGAGACTTACCTCGCTCCGAAGTCCAATGACTGGCTTCCAAGCCCTTCCGACGACTCAAACCAATGCCCCAACGCTTCAAAACTAACCAAATAACGGGGAAACCAATAACAATACACCCTAATATTCATAACAATTCAATTTATATAAAATCCCAACTTCGCTCGAAAAGTTGACAAAATCGCCCTCAAGCCCACGTGCCCGGATTCTAAAAATTTTCGAAGATGAAGTTTACCCATGACCTCTCGAACTCAAATATATGATTTTCTCTCAATTCCATGCCCAAAATCATGGTAAAAATCCAAAATATAAATTTCTAGGTCTCCTACCAAAAACCCCCAATTTTCTACCAAATTTCATGCTCAAATCCGTATATAATTCAAGTATTAACTCAAAACTAGTAGAAACCACTTACCTCATGCTTGGTGATGAAAATGACACTCCCAAGTTGCTCCAAAATTGACTCCCATGGAGGAAAAATGGTGAAAATGAGCCAAACCCTCGCTTAAAAGAACACACTGCCCAACTCGCTTCTCCCACCTGTGGTCCAACTCCCGCTTCTGCAGCTCCGCACCTGCGGAAATCTCTATCGCAGGTACGGTCTTAGCTAACTCGCCCACGATCGCTTCTACGGGGCTAGGACCGCTTCTGTGGTCTCACTTTTGCGAAAGCTGTGTCGCACCTACGCCCCAGCCAAACCTAGCCATTTCCACTTCTGTGACACTAGGGCTGCTTCTGTAGCTCCGCACCTACGGCCAAAACCTTGCAAGTGCGGTTACACTAGATACCAGCTGCATCAATTCTTCTTCAAATTCAAATTTTGATCCGTTAACCATCCGAAATCCACCCGAGGTCTTCGGGACCCCAACCAATCTTACCAACTAGTCCCAAAACATAATACGGACCTGTTCGAGGTCTCAAATCACATCAAACAATGCTAAAATCACAAATCACACCCCAAATTAAATTTGATGAACTTAAGAAATTCAAAATCATGTATTTCAAATGATCAAAATCGTGTATTTCAACTTCAAAATACCTACTACAAAAGAATGCATCAAAAAATGAGAAATACCACCATATCGTTTAACCTTTTCCTAAATCACCCAAAAGACAAACAACACTAAACACTTTAGGTTGCACTTTCCTCAAATTAAAGCATATTTGTTTCTACATATGACAAGTTATTTGGACTAGTCATTGCGTTTGGTGCTTTGTGTGATGTTGAAAATTTCCTTCCATTATGACCACGACCTAATTGTTGTATTTTACTTTTAGAACAATTAACCCATTTATCAATGAATATTAAAACTTTAACACAAAAGCAACTGCTAAGAAACAAATCAAACTTCAACACTGAATTCATATATGCTTTCAAAGATTATTTTTTAACTGGTAAACCCTAAAGTCATTCTTAGATTTAAAGAGAAATTGTAGTAAATCATCTTACAAAATAGACACGTAAAATTAACGTAACAAGATGCTAATTCACTCTTAATATCACAACAAGTTACGAGCAACTAATTAGAAAAAATGAGAAAGAGAATGAACCGTAAGATGTTATTCTGAATTTAGATCATTTTACAACGTCAAAATCAAAAGAAGGCAAAACCGCGAACAAGACCTCAAACGAAAATACACTGACCCGATTGACTCAAAAAATGGAATTCCGTCGAACCTCAAGCTTGTATGTTAGCCTTTCTGTACTTTGGTGCTAATTGAAGGGCTGATTTTGACGGTGAATTAAATACGAAGCTTAGCCATTACAAATGAAGAATGACGAGGTTTGTATTTTGATGAGTTTGCAAATAGAGAAAACGAAAAAGCCACAGGAATAAAGGAAGGGGAAAATCTGAGGGCTGCTTTGATAGTCACGTTTAGCATACACAATTTGTTGACAGAATTATGCCTTTGTCCCCCTTTTTCTCTGTTTTCCCCATTTCTTTTCGTTCTCTCATCATCATCTCTCTCTTTCTCTCTCTCTCTCTCTCTCTCTCTCTCTCTCGTTCCCAATTGAGTGTGTGGTGATGGAGTTCGCTGGCTTTGGGCGTACTCCAGATGAAGAAGAAAATGAAGTGAGGTCGTTCCCTTTTTTAGACTACGAGTCGCTGCTCAGTTTTTGAGGAAGAAGCTCTTTTTCTTTTATGCGTGTGTGTTTGCATTTTGTGTTGCTGGTTGCCAACTTTTAGGATGTTAGGTTTTTGCTCATTTTTAAGGGCAGTGAGGGGGTCCTTTTCAAGAGAGCTCCGTCGTTGCTCTCTTCTATATTAGCTCCTCCGTTCTAGCTGTTGTCCCTGTGTTCTGTGGCTTTAGCCTTAGGTTAAGAGAGGAAGATATCTTTTATCTGGTTAAGGGGAGTTTGGGCTATTGGGTTGGAGAATAAAGAAATTGAGCTTGGCTAAATTTTTGGGCCAACTTTTGTCTAAGAATGGTCCTCTCTTGGACCTTATTTTGACTTTAAAATCAAGACCATGTCCATCTTAAAATGAATTTGGGTTTTTTCTTCTTTTCTAAAGAACAATTTAAAAATACAACTATTACTAATTCATGCTAGTTAAGTAAATATTATAATGCAAAAATACTAAAATTACACATTAAGGTAACAAATAAAATAATTTTTGTATTTTTGAATTTTATTTAAGGTAGATAAACTAAAAGTAACAAGATAAAGTACCAATTACCTAAATAAAGAAAATATTTTTTGTAAATTTCATTTTGGTGACAAAATAAAGTAATAGAGTCAAAACTAATTGAAATAGCAATATTAGGCCTAAACTAAATTTTTATATGCTAAAATATGTAAAATCTCGGGGAGGGTCAAAAATCACATGTCTACAGCTGCCCCTCTTTGACTGGAAACTCGAAGAGTTGTCAGACGAAGAACGGCGAGACAGGTTTTTTTGACCCAACCCTTATTTAGAGAAACCAAAAACTAAGAGAAAGGAGAATATTGCCGAGCCCTGGTATCTGAGCTGCCTACATATCCTTGGCTATAAAGGAATCAGGCCACATGTAGTTCAGAATTAGGAAAAGTGATGGAGTACCGATGTGGAGAGCCGATTGAGGTGCCGTTGAGGTTCCGGTCCGCAATTCCTATTATTAAATCAAAAATGAAAAAGACTAACTAAGTATGTCAACTACGAGTTACAAGATTACTATCTATAAGGATTCTGAAGCTTGATCTTGAGTCTTGAATGGTTCTTCATGCAGACTTTAAATTTGAATCTTGGCGCTTGCTAGCTGCAGGTGCTAGCTCGTTCTTCTTCAGCTTTTCAGATCAAGACCGGATATGCAGTGCTAATGACTTTAACCATGTCTTGAGCAGGTCATATGTTTCTCTACTTCTGCATTTTTTATTCACTTCTTTCTCTTTTTTGTTTATTCTGGATTGAGACTAACTTTTATTGATCATCTCGGACTGTTGACTCGCATTCTTGCTGCGAACTTCTGCTACTTCTAACATGAATTGAATTTTGAAATGACTTCCCTTGTTCTCCAGGTGGGTGTCTTCTATTGACTTGAAAGGAATTCTCTTGTTCTCTAGGTGGGCGCCTGCTGCCAATACTTGAACTGAATTCCCTAGTTTATCCAGGTGGACGCATGCTGCCAATACTTGAACTGAATTCCCTTGTTTCTCCAGGTGGGCACCTGTTGTCAATACTTGAAATGATTTCCCTTGTTTCTCCAGGTGGGCGCCTGCTGTCAATACTTGAAATGAATTCCCTTGTTCTCCAAGTGGGCGTATGCTGCCAATACGGGAGATGAATTCCTATGTTTCTCCAGGTGGACGCCTATTGCCAATACTTGAACTGAGTTCCCTTATTTCTCCAGGTGGGGCGCCTACTGCCAATACTTGAAATGAATTTCTCTATTTCTCCAGGTGGGTACATGTTGCCCATTCTTGAAATAAATTCCCTTGTTTCTCTAGGTGTGCGCCTATTGCCAATACTTGAACTGGATTCCCTTATTTCTCTAGGTGGGCGCCTGATGCCAATACTTGAACTGAATTCCCTTATTTCTCCAGGTGGGCGCCTGCTGCCAATACTTGAAATGAATTCCCTTGTTTCTCCAGGTGGGCGCCTGCTGCCAATACTTGAAATGAATTCCCTTGTTTCTCCAGGTGGGCGCTTGTTTCCAATACTTGAAATGAATTTCCTTGTTTCTCCAGGTGGGCGCCTGCTTCCAATACTTGAAATGAATTCCCTTGTTTCTCCAGGTGGGGGCTTGCTTCCAATACTTGAAATGAATTCCCTTGTTTCTCCGGGTGGGCTCCTGTTTCCAATACTTGAAATGAATTCCCTTGTTTCTCCAGGTGGGCGCCTGCTTCCAATACTTTGAAATGAATTTCCTTGTTTCTCCAGATGAATTCCCTTGTTTCTCCAGGTGGGCACCTACTTACAATACTTGAAATGAATTGCCTTGTTTCTTCAGGTGGGCGCCTGCTGCTAATACTTGAGATGAATTCCTATGTTTCTCCAGCTGGGCACCTGCTACCAATACTTGAACTAAATTCCCTTGGTTCTCCAAGTGGGCGCATGCTGCCGATACTTGAACTGAAGTCCCTTGTTTCTCCAGGTGGACGCCTGCTGCCAATACTTGAACTGAATTCCCTTGTTTCTCCAGGTGGATGCCTGCTGCCAATACTTGAACTAAATTCTCTTATTTCTCCAGGTGGGGCGCCTGTTGTCAATACTTGAACTGAATTCCCTTATTTCTGCAGGTGGACACCTGTTGTCAATACTTGAATTGAATTCTCTTGTTCTCCAGGTGGGTGCCTGCTGCCAATACTTGAGATGAATTCCTATATTTCTCCAGGTGGGGTGCCTGCTACCAATACTTGAACTGAATTCCCTTGTTTCTCCAGGTGGACGCCTGATGCCAATACTTGAAATGAATTACCTTGTTTTTCCAAGTGGGCATCTATTGCCAATACTTGAAATGAATTACCTTGTTTCTTCAGGTGGGCGCCTGATGCCAATACTTGAACTGAATTCCCTTGTTTATCCAGGTGGGGTGCCTACTGTCAATACTTGAAATGAATTCCCTTGTTTCTTCAAGTGGGCGCATGTTTCCAATACTTGAAATGAATTTCCTTGTTTCTCCAAGTGGGTGTCTGCTTCCAATACTTGAAATGATTTCCCTTGTTTCTCCAAGTGGGCGCTTGCTTCCAATACTTGAAACGAATTCCCTTGTTTCTCTGGGTGGGCGCTTGTTTCCAATACTTGAAATGAATTCCCTTGTTTCTCCAGGTGGGCACCTGCTTCCAATATTTTGAAATGAATTCCCCTGTTTTTCCAGGTGGGCACCTACTTCCAATACTTGAAATGAATTCCCTTGTTTCTCCAGGTGGGCACCTGCTTCCATTACTTGAAATGAATTCCCTTGTTTCTCCGGGTGGGTGCCTGATTGCCAAAACTTGAACTGCATTCCCTTGTTCTCTAGGTGGGCACCTGATTGCCGAAACTTGAACTGTATTCCCTTGTTCTCCAGGTGGACGCCTGCCATTACAACAAAACAAACAAAACAAAAGAAACTTTTCTACCCTAGTTTGGTACCGGGAACATCTGTGAGTGTTAATCGAATCATGTTATCCAAAAGAGCTCTAAGAATTTAAAAGCTAAATCTCTTTATACAGGAGTGCCCTAAAAACTTCAAATTAAGTAAATTTTTAAGAGTGACAACTTTTAAAGCTAAATTATATTTTCTAAAGGTAGAACTTACGCTAAATCTTGTTATCTATGAATGTCTTGAAATTTAACTAGGTCCCATTATCCAGGAGGGTCCTGAGAATTTATGGCCGAACCTGTCTGGAACATACTTTCCTTACGGAGGGCTCCTCCAGAACAATTGAGGTTTCCTAGCCTTGTTTCAACCAAAGAAAATCTTATCAGTTTTAAAATGTGGTGGTTAGTTTGCGACATTCTTGCTGAAGGTGGCCTTTCTACTGCCATGCTCTATTCTGATCAGCTGCCTTAGACTGGCAAAGAATTGTTTGACCTTCTGATTGAGCCTCAACCACAAGACCCTGAATGACCTGAGTGCCCTACACTCAACTTGCTATTTTACATTTCTGTCCTTCCAATTTGAACCTCTATATTTTCCCCTAAATTCACGAAACAACTCGACCACTTGAACTTTCACTAACATCTTATTTTTTCCATTTTTGCATCATGCTATTTCTGGTATGCTTTGGCCGCACTTTACTTTGTGCAATTTGGAAGTTGGTAATAAGCTTTGAAATCCTTTCTTACTTGCTTAATCAAGGCTAACATTGGAAAAGCCTTAGAGAAGTAGACCCAAAAGAAAATGAAATGCAATGACTTCGAGAGTTAGGAATAAGGAAGAAAATTCGAGGCAGGATGACTGTTTGAGGAAGAAAAAGGAAGAGATACTTATCTGAGTGAGGCAACTGGCACCAATGATCATGACCTGTATTTTGGATTAATCAGCCTGGCCCATTCAACCAATCACCTTTCAGTTTTCATACTTTATGCCTCGGGGTTTCCCTAATCCAATGTCTCTGCAAAGTCACCAACCCTGTTTGGCTAGTGGCGCCCTGAAGGTTTTTCGCAAACAAACCTCTCTCATTTGTTCATCTCTCAACTCACCGTCGCCTTACAGCGCCCACGAGGGTTTTCACCAATAAGACTCTCTCATTTTAATTTCTCTCAGCTTTCCATAGACTTACGATGCCCGTGAAGGTTTTCACCAATAAGAATCTCTCATTTATTCATTTTCCTTGTGTAGAACAGAGTGTTGCCCCTAATGAATCATTACTCTATCTCTCCTGACTTGGCATCCCTCAAAGATTGATCGGAAGCTTTCCTTGGACCATAATGTGGGCTTTTGGATAGGGCTAGAAAGAAAGAATATCATGAAAGCTCAAAACAGCTGGAATGAGTTCAAAATTACAACTTTTGGAATCAGATCTCTTACAAAACCACAACTTCTGCCCCAGTTTCCTTGCCTTGGGACTTTTGATTATTATTTTGATGGGACTGAACCATGAGGCTGCCTACGTATCCTTAGAAAGAATCAGGTCGAACGTAGTTCATGAATAATTCTTGTTTTGTTTTTATTGCTCTTTTTCTTTTTCTTTTTTTTTTTCTATTTTCTCTTTTGTGTTTTTTTTTCTTTTTGACTTTTCTTTTAGAATGAACTTTCTAAAACAAACATATGGGGACATGAATTGTTTGTTTTTTAATGATTCTAACTTGATTCCAAAAGAGGGGTGGTCAAGAAAATTAGCATAGGCTCAAAAGGTGTACCAAATGGTATAAAGTGTTTGGGCAGCTGAAAGAGGGCCTCGCAATGCCTGAAAATACCAAGTATAACACATGCAACTTGAAAATGAAAAAGGAAGATCATGCACAACATTTTTTTTGCAGCTTCGACACTGATATCACTGATATACCTTCCATTTTTTTAGTGCCTTGTCAAGTACCGAACTCTCGTTGGGTAATTTCTTCTTTACAATGGATGCCCTCCGTTTGTTTGGAGCAAACTCCCTTGGCTTTATCTCGTAACTTGAGATGTATTTGAACTCAAATTTGCCCGCTTCACATTGTCCGAGGTGCACTCTCTTTTAACAAATTCTTCCCACCATATTAACTCCCCAAATTATCTGCCCCAGTTTCACACAGTTCGGGCTTTAAATGATCTCAAAATGTCCAAATCTGTACTTATTTCCCTCAATTATCCCTATCATCTTCAAAATTGTTTCATTGCTTCATGATTAAACTAAATTTTAAGACCAGACCTAGAATTATGCATGCATGTCATGTCATTAGAGCCAACATAAAAAGAACTATAAAAGGAGAAGAGAACTAAACAAAAAATGACTAGAAATAACAGAAAATAGAAAATTGCATTAGACAGATGGTGAAAGGGTTTGAACAACAAGACAAGAAAAATAAATTGGGGTACAACCCTGGAACAAACCTAGATAACACTAAATGAGTTACTACGACTAAAGGAACTAGGCAAAATAAAAGGATAGAAAGGTTTGAGTCATAAGACAATATCCGGATTACAACCCTGAAATAACCCGGACAAACAGAAATGACAACAAAATAAACCACGAAGACTCCTCCTGGCTAGCCAAGAAAGGAGCATCTTTCCAATTACCAAGCTCGGCATCTTAGCCACTGAGTTCCACATCAATATTACCAAGACCATTACCAATTTCAATATCATTAACTTCAGCAAGTGGCTCATTGACTCCATTGACCAACTCTTCGTCATTGCAAACCATCCCAATAATTTGTGCGTTGTCATGTACCTGTAGAAGATTATATGTGACACTTGAGATATTACTTTCTTGGACCACAATTATTCCTTATTGAATCATTCTTTCTATTTCCCTTTTCAAAACACGACAATCTTCAACATTGTGCCCTTGGGCATTGGAATGGTATTCACAACTTTTAGCATGGTCAAAGCTTCTCGCACGTGGGGCTATATAATTTAGAGGAATAGGTGCAATCATGTCGTAATGCTTTAATTTCTCAAACAAGCTTTCATAGGACTCTCTTATTAGTGTAAGATTATCTTTCAACCTTTGTTCCCTTCTATACCATTGTCTTGAATGTGGGTTATAGGGCACTTGAAAATTTTGTGGAGGCTAGTAGGGATTCTATAGTGCTCGTGCTCGCCTTTTGGAGTGACCTAGTGGTTGGATAGATGGTCGGACGTTGTTCGGAGGATAATACTAGGGTGGATTATGTGCTCAGTGATATTCATGGGGTCGACATTGAGGTAGAAAGAGTTTAGCAGGAATGCCCACTGGATGCTGTCATTGGCGGGGCTCAACAACATCTTTTCTATCAATCGGGGGACTGACCCGAGCAACTTGTTCGTTCTATCTGAGCCAAAACTCCCTAAAACTTCCCTTGGGTTTCTTTTCCATTTGAGATAGGGAGGAGAGGTCTCGGATAATGTCTACATTGTACTGAAAGTGCTGAGCAAAATCATGAGCCATGTCACCCCATACATGCCACTTACTGATATCCTAACGAGTATACCACTCCAAGACTTCCCCCACTCAAACTCTAACTGAAATACACCATCAATAATTTGTCCTAAGGGTGTCAAAGGGGCCGGGTCAGCCCGGTTCCGGACCGGTCCAGACCGGTTAAAATCGGAACCGGCCGTACCGATAGAAGGGGGCCAGGTGGGGTTGGGTTAAGGGTGTAAGGCGGTTTGCACCATTTACTTTCGAACCACCGGTTACCCGGACCAGTCAAACCTGGTCAATGAACAGTGTTCTTCAACCGGTTAACCAGCCCATACCGGTTTAACGGTATTTTTTTTTTAAAACGGGGTCCAGATTTCTAACCGTTGGCAACGGTCCATTTCAGAATATGGTCGTTGCCCAATGGCTGAATTGCACAAATAGCCCAATTTTGTTTTTTTTTTTAAAATTACCCCCCATTTGAAAAACTATAAATACCCCCCCCCTCCTCATTTCTTCACTCATCTCTCAATTCTCATATTCTCTCATTCTTCCATCTTCATTATTCACCTATTAAAGTGCAATCAACTATTTGGCTCTTTTTTTTTGGAATTAAATTTATCATAGTATTTATTATTTGAAGTTTGAACAATTGAACTTCAAAATTGGAACAATTGACATTTCTTCGTGGTAACATTGGAGTTGCGAAATCATCAAGTGCTCAATTTATTGCCGAATTCGGTGCACTCCCTCCAACTCTTTCTCTTATTTACTATTTTATTTGCATATTTATTTGTTGCTAGTAGTTAAATTTTTACAATATGTTTAATGCTGCAAAAAGGGTTTTTAACAAGGTTACTAATCGAGGAAATAAAAAAAGAGGTAGTACTTGAGCTTCAGCATCCAGTAATAATTTAAATACCTCTCCAAATATTCCTGAAATATTACCTGATAATAATATAGATTATGAAAAATTCTAGGAAGATTTTGGTATAGAAGATAATGAATTAGAAATGGAAGATGAGATACCACTTACACCTAGTAGTGTTGGAGCTGCTAGCAGGGGTGGTGGTCGTGGTGCTAGTAGTAAACCTATGGCCCCAACTAGTAATCGTAGAAAAAGAAGTAAGGTTTGGAAATTTTTTGAAGACATACCGAATAGTGATAGTGTTAAATGCAAACTTTGTAATGATACTTTTAAACATAAGACTGGAGGACAATTAGGGGGGACTGGGACACTTAGTAGACATATGATAATTGATCATCCTATAGAATGAGGATCTGATGGAGATGGAAATCAATCAACTATAAACCTTACTACTAGAGGTCTTGTGAAATATGATAAAATGAAGGATCATGAGGAGTTAGCAAAAATGATTGCTTTGGGTTGTCTACCTTTTTCTTTTACTTCTTCATCATATCTTATTATGTATATTCAAAGGATTTACAATCCTTTATTTTAAGGTATCCCTAGAAGTACTTGTAGATATGATATCTTTAGACTTCATGGACAATATCAAACATACATAGTTATTTGTTTAGCCACCTTCCTTGTAGAGTTTCTCTAACTTTTGATATTGGCCATGCTGCTAATGGAATGATTATTTGACAATTACATGTCATTGGATAGATGATACTACGCAAACCAGTAACAGGAACATTGATTAACTTCAATTCTACTTGCAGAAGCAAAAAGAGCCTCGCACAAAGGAATTTTCAAAGTTGGGATGGTGGCATGAGAATGGAAAGCAATTTCCTGTTCTTTTCGCTATGGCTCGGGGCGTGTTGAATGTGCCAATTTCAACTGTTGCATCAGAGAGTGCATTTAGCCAAGCAAGACAATAACTTGGAGACACCGATCACTCATTGGGAAGCAATGCTTTGGAAGTTTTAGTATGTTTCAGAGATTGGATTAGATCGGAACGAAGAAATGAAGGGCGTGAAGATGTTGATAGCCCAGAAGACGAGGAACTTGGAGATATATTAACACATGGTAACCCATCTGAATTTAACACTCCAGAAGAAGGTCACTCAGTTCATATTGATTATGAAGAACTTACTTAGGCAATGCAAAACCTTTGAATTTACTCTTTTTTTGTTAATTTACTTGTTAAATGTAAACCTTTCAATTTGTAAGTTTTAATTTTGAAATAAATGTAGCACTTGCAATTTATAACTGCAATTTTTTCCCATCTTCCTTGTATTCTTTATATTTTTACTTTATATTAATATAACTTACAAAATTTATACAAATACAAAAAAAAAATTAAAAATAACACTAAACCCGGCTCGGCCCGGCCCTATCAACCGGTAACCCTTACAGTTCTATTTTTACCCGGATGAACCTGAACCCGTTAAACCCGGTATGCCCCAACCCATAATCGGCCCAGACCATAACCCATACGGGTACTAATATTCCCTACCCAGCTCGTCCCGGCCCACCCGTTAAACACCCATAATTTGTCCTTCCCACCAGCTCCTCTCATCTTACTGCAGTAGCCTCTCAAATGGGCCACGAGATCTCCATGTCTGTCATACAAATCAAACATTGGCATCTTAAACCTAACGAGCAGTTGGATGTCAGGAAACAAGCACAAGTCCTTGTAAGACACGCTTATCTGGCTCCCTATCCCTTCCATGTGTCTTAAAGACTGTTATAAGATTTTCACCTTCCTGGATATCTCATCTTGCTCCACTGTCTTAGCAGGCTCTTCAGTTTCACCGGGAGGCTCAAAATGAGGAGCGTGAGAGTATGGAACCGAGATCTTGAAAGTTGGTTCTAGAGCACAGTGTTGGGCATCAGGGATTTTGAACACAGTCTCGCTAGAGGATCGAGGAAAGGTAGCTGGTGGATGAGCAATAAAAATAAGAGTGATCAAAGGAGCGGGATATGAGGTGGTTTTGGCAGGTAGAGTGTGAAAAGGTTGTGGGGAGATATCAATAGCAGTGGGAATCTGGATTTGTGACAGTGGCGAAATGGTAACAAGGCTTTCAGTGTAGTTAGTGGGAACTGATGGTGGAAGACGCCCACTAATCCAGGCTTGGTATATTTCGGTCATCTGTCCTTTCAACCTTAAGACCTCCTCTTTCAACTCAGATTCTAATTCAACAATTCCCTTAGACGGATCAATAACCCCTGTGTCCAAGTCTTTGCTAGCCATGACTACCTTGTTCTTTGACCTTGTGTAGTATGGAAGGTTACCAGTTTAATAACCACAAACCAACCACCCTTCTACTATAATAAAGATAACAAAGACGAACAAAATGAAGTCATCATGTTAGCGTTAGAGCATGTAACAGCTAAAATATCACATTGCGTGCAATATACCTAGCAACAATTAACTGTTCAAGAATGACTTTGAGGGTCACAAGTTCACTTGGCATCATCCCAATTTGTTCATTTCAACTTTCTTTTTTCTTTCTTTTCTAGCACTTCTTGGCTTGCTCATTTTTCTTCCTCTTTTTTTTCTATTTATCACTTATTTATTTCCTCTCATTTCTCACATCCCATAGTTTCACCTCTTTTTTTCCTTTTTTCTTCTTCTTTTTCTTTTTTCTTTTAATAAAAAAATGATTCGATCGAACCCTATGTAGGTTGCCTATGTATCATGATGCCGCATGAATCGGATCATTGCGTAGTTTGGGAAAAGTAATGGATAAACTAAACTAAAAAAATAAAAATCTTTTTGGGATTATTCATTTACAACTCTTTTTCTATTTTCGAATACAAAATAGGAAATATGATAACGAGAGACTCAACTCAACTATACTACGGCAAACTCCGATACAAACTAAAAGAAACATTACTACTGGACATGACTATAAAGTATGTAGACATGTAATTTTTGACTCTCCCTAAGATTTTTTATATATTAGCGTAAAATATTTAATTTAGGCATAATATAGATATTTTAAGTAATTTTGACTCTTTTACTTTAATTTTATTACAAGAAAACAAAAAATCACAAAAATAGGTCCATTAATGTTTTGTAGTCATTTTTAATCTAAAAAGAAATCTTAAAAAAAATATATACAACAATAGTATCGTATTTTTATTATAATATGATATTTGAAAATAAAAAAAATAGATTTATTTTAATGGTTAGTTTTATTTTAATAATTATTTGAATAGTAGGAATAATTAATAACTGGGCCCGTATTTTTAGTCTCGTTCGCAGCGAAAGAATAGAACTTGGGCTCGAGCAACCCATTTTTTAAGCCTAATTTTGGACCTAGCCCACAATTGCCAAACCCATAATTCCTAGGCCCATACCCCTTAACCTAAAACCCTACCAAAAAACCTACAATATTAAAAAAGAGAAAAGCCTAAGACTAGGGAACGGACAAAAGATACACAAAAAAGCTGTGCAAAAACAGAACCCCCTGTGCGTCATCTTTTCCAAATGACCCTACCTCTATAAATGACCCTCCCATCCATCGGATATTTGAAAAACGAAAAAGATAACACCAAAAAAAAGAACAAAAAATAACGAAGGGGGAAGGCTGAAAACAAGAAAAAACAAAGGTTGCGCAGCCTTGACAGAAAATGACCCGACCCCTTAGACTCCATCATCTCCGACGACCCCTGCGCGCACAAACAAGACCCCCCCCCTCGCGCATCGTCTTCCCCAAACGAACCCACCCCCCCTGAACTGGTCTCCGTCGAGACAACCATCACCTTTTTCACTGGTAAAACTCAAAAACCCAACCAAGAAAATCAGCCGTTGAACACAGAGACGACCCCAGCGTTGCTTCTTCTTCAGGCACCCGAAACAGCCATGTGAGAAGCTTAACGCTACCAACCAGCAGCCCAACGTCATCACCACCACACCCTTGACCCCCTCTCTTCAATCTGATACAGCCTTTCATCTTCTTAAAAGAAACCAAACGAAGCTCCCATTTCTCACAATAACCGGCAGCGACAAATCCACTCAAAGAAAAGACAGACAGAAGCGACTGATATCGAAGATTCTGCCATTCAAAAATCTCGGTCGCGATCTGTTTCCAAAAGCTGTTGAGGTCGAAAATTTGTTGTTGTTAATTGTTGAACTCGTTGTTGAGTTCAGTCCGATCTGGTTTCAATCATAGCCGAAGAGTCGAGTTTATTTCATTGAGGTTCCCGGTCAGGTCTGTCCATGTTTAGCTTCATAGGCCTGAGTTTCTTTGTAAACGGGCAACATATTCTTACAAATTCAAAGGTAATTCACGCTCTTTTGCATGGATATTCTGGTTTGTTTTAAGCGTGTATGTGTTCTCTGTTTTGGTTGATTTGTGTGCCAAGTCACATTGTTTACCTAGAGCCGCCGTGTTGTTCGATGAAATTCCTGTAAAGAACACTGCTGTGAATTGCTTGACAATGCAAAACCATTTGTAAGGACTTCCTTTTTCCCGAGCTTACACAAAATGACAAATAAAAATGTAAAACAGTACCAAGGGAAATGACATCACCATTCATTTCCATGTCGATGTTCATTTATCAGCCAATGCATTGTTTGAATAGAATCATGTTCTGGAAATTGAATTTGAAGGTAAAGCTTGTTAAAGAGTGTGTCAGCAGTGAGCGAGGTAAATAGATAGGTGCTAAAATTGGATTCGAGTTCGACTGGGGTGAGATTTATTGAGGCGTTCGAGTCCGAGTTTCCGGTGCTAATTCGAGTCCCGTCCATGGCTCATCACATTTTTGAGTTCAAAATAATGAACCGGCTATATTGAGGTTCACCTCTTTCACCCTCTATTCGTTTTATGCAAGTTTGGTATTAATTATTTGTTTAATGACATGATCCCGTTGATTCTGTAATTGATCTCCGTGGTTTTGAATTTGCTCGCTCGGTTATCTACTTGTGTTTACTTGAATTGGTTATAGATGAATGTGATTTTGTCACAATATAGAAACTGGATTGTTGAACTATGTCAATTAGATTAAATGGGCTCAGGTGTGCATTTCATGTGACCCTGCGATAATTTTGGATAATAATAATGAAATAAGCATGTTAAAATCTGGGGGTGCATTTCATGTGACCCGGTTCTAATTTCCAACAAGGTTAAATAGAGCGTGTCGTGAACCACGGGTGCATTTCATGTGGTGTGGCTTGCGATATATTTTAAATGACCTTGAATTAATTCTTTAAATAAGTAAAAGCGGTTTTCAAAAGTTAAAAATGCACATAGGTTTAAAAGTATTTTAAAATCAGATAATTAAGCCGATTATAATAGTTGAGCGACCATGCTAGAACCATGAGACTCGGGAATGCCTAATACCTTCTCTCGGGTTAACAGAATTCCTTACTCGGATTTCTGGTTTGCGGACTGTTAAATAGAGTCGTATTTTCCTCGATTCGGGATTCGACCGGTGACTTGGGACACCATAAATCTCCCAAGTGGCGACTCTGAATCTTTTAACGATAAATCCCGTTTTGATTTTCACTTTAAGTTGGGAAAAACTCCCTTATATACTCCCTTCCGGGGTGTTGGTAAAAAGGAGGTGTGACAGCTCTGGCGACTCTGCTGGGGATCGAACCCAGAATCTCTGGTTCAGGGTTCAAGAATTCGAGCTTAGAATAATTGTTATAGTTGGCTTTATCCATTATCTGAATTTGTTACATGATTTGGGCCTAATGTGCTAATTGATTGCTTTTACCGCTTTGATATTCCGTGAACTGTATATAAATTGTTGCGAAATCCCTCTTCTCTCTGAGTCTTCTAAGTCATGAAGACGTGTGCACTTCATGTGACTTCTTTTCTGTTAGAGTCATATTCCAAATTTAGAACGAGGTTCGAAAAAGTTGCAAAGCCGGTGAAGCTTCTGTATTCCCGGTACGCTGCCCCCCCTCGGCTTGAGTTGTCCGCTCGGGTAAGCCCGGTCTAGAACAATAAACCCAGTTTTTGAACCTAGAATAACTCAGCCTCATGCTGGATCCCTAAATAGGAACGTTTGTTTGCATCATGTGCATTTGACTTTGGAGACTCAACACAGGGGTTGGGTTTGTCTAGGACAGGTGTACCCGAAATGAAAAGACCATCTTGATGCATCTTATGTGCTACATGTTGCATTTCTTCAAGGGTAAAAGAGTCATTTGGCGGACCAATGATAGCTAAGGGTAAATGAAGAAAAAAAAACAAAAAACAATGAAAAAAGAAAGAAGAAAAAAAAAAGAGAAAAAGAGAGGGTGGAGTGTGAAGATAAAGCGAGTGGGGCCTAATTATGTTTTCTGTTACATTTTGTTAAGAAAAAAAGAGAGCTTGAAAAATTCAAAGGATTTTTGTACTTTTTCATCATTTTTCAAAATTCAAAAATCAAAAAAAGGGGGAAAAAAGAAAGGGAAAAAGAAGAAAAAGAGTTTACATGTTTCATCTTTTTTCAAAAAAAAAAAAAAAGAAAAGAAGAAAACAAAAATATTTTCTCTAAATTAGTTGTTATTTTTATTTCTCGCCCGCATCCAATTTGCCCGAACTACGCGAACCTGATTCTCGTCTCTCGAGGCGGGATACGTAGGCAACCCAAATAGGGTCCGGTCTTCCTAGTAAATCTTAGGTTCTTGGCTTTGCCGGGTCTTAGCCAAATTTTGCACTTCTAACCACTTTTTGGCCAAATAAGTCATTTTGCAAAAAATAGCCTCAATCATGTCATGCATGTGTCTAGTATAGAATGTTGTTGTCTCACATAGTTTTGGTTTAAGTTTTCTCATACAGGTGTGGATCCACTTACCGGAGTTTGAGCATGACAGATACCCCAGGACCACCGCATTTAGGAGTTGCTTAAGGAGATTTGTTTTATTTTTATGTTTTGAGTTTGTTCTTCATTTTATGTCGTCTTTTACTTTCTACTTTTGTACAGTAATGTCAAGTCTTTTTATTATTGTTTTTTTCTGTTTTATATTTGAAAAAATGTACTGTAACTCAAAAATCCAAAAAAGAGATGTTGCATTTTTATATTTCCGTTATAAGTTTTCTTTAGAATACTAATTCTAGAAATGAAAAATTTGAGGTTGTTTCTCCTTTAGGCAATTAATATCTAGGATTTAAAATGAATTATTTTTATGTTTCCTTTAGTATATTAGGACCAAAATTCAAAACAAAAAAAAAGAGAGAATTTTATTTTAGTACTTCTTTAAAAGTTTTCTTCAAGGCATTAATTCCAAAATCCAAGAAGATTTTCTTGTGAGATGTTTCTTTGGGAAATTATTGAAAGATGAAAAAAAATTCTTTTTATTTTCATTAGAACTTTAGGATATTGTACATAGAAAAAAAAGCATACTTTATCTTTTGTTTATCATTAGAATTTTGAAATCCAAAAACAATTTTTGTCTTTTTCATTTCTCATTACGAATTTTTCTTCAAGGATATAAAATGATATCCCTGAAGAGATATCCGTTAAAAAAAATCCGTTAAACTTGAGTTTAGAATAGGTAATAGAACATTAAGTCTAGAAAATTCAAAAAAGAGATTTGTTTCTTTTATTTCTTTTTCTCATCAGAGTAGGCAACCTACATAGGGTTCGATCAAAATTTTTTTTTTTTATTAAAAGAATGTGAAAAAAAGGGGGAAAGAGAAAGGAAAAAAAAGATAAGATGAGATCATGGGATGTAAGAAATGAGAGGGAAGAAAAGAGCGATAATCAGAAAGAAAAGGGGAAGGAAAATGATCAAACAAGTGTTGGAAAAACAAAGAAAATAGAGGATTGAAATGAACAAATTGGGATGATGCCAACTGACCTTTGTATCCTCGAAGTCATTTTAGAACCGACAAATGTGGCTAGGTGCATTTCACATAAAGTGAGATTATCTTATGTTAAATACCCTAACGCTAACGTGATGGCTTCATTTTTGTTATATTCATAGTAGAAGGGTGGTTGGTTTGTGATTTAAAGTGGTAACTCTTCTCTACAACATAAAGTCAAAAGGCAATGGCAGACAATAACAAAACTGAGTTGGTTGATACAGGTGTCCAAAAGCAATTGGTTGAACAGGACAATGGGTTGGTTGAAGAGGTGAGGATGTTAAGACAACACATGGAGGACATGTATCAGGCTTGGATGACTGGGAAGGCTCCACCCCCCGCCACCACCTAGCTCCCTAAATATTATCGTTACCCAAACACCGGTCACAGTGCCAGATAATCCCCCATACTCTCCAGATACACCCGCTTATCATGGTTTTCCCAACCACCCTAGTAGCTCTGTCACTCGTCTTCCAATTACATTTCCCAAAATTTGCCCTCCTATCTTATTCACCATCCCCAACAATGAACACCCATTCAAAGCTCATGATGCCCAATATTACCCCTCAGAGGTTGCCCACAAGGTTCCCAAGTCATACAAGCAGGGTCCGTGGGATGGGCCTCATGTTGTAAATGAAGATTTCACGGGAAGAAAAGGGTGAGATAGGATACTCAGGAGGCTGAAAGGCATAGAACAATCCTTAAAGAACAAACAAGGAAGGGGAGACCAGGGTAGCATGGCTTACAAAGAAATGTCTGTGTCCCCTGACGTTCGCTTGCCCGCGGGATTCAAAGTGCCAAGATTTAACTTATATGATGGGTATGGAGATTTGGTAGCCCATTTGAGGGGTTATTGCAGTGAAATGAGAAGTGTTTGTGAGAAAGACAATTTGTTGATGGTGTACTTCAGTGAGAGCCTGACTGGGGTAGCATTGGAATGGCATAATCGTCAAGATATTGGTAAGTGGCCTACATTGGGTGACATGGCTCAAGATTTTGTTTGATACTTTCAATACAGATTAGGTGTTACCCCAGACCGCTCCTCCCTATCTAAAATATAAAAGAAGCCGGAGGAAAGCTTTAGAGAATTTTGACTCAGATGGAGGGAGCAAGCTGCTCGAGTCAATACCCCGATTAGGGAAGAAGAAATGGTTGAGCTCTTCCTAAAAGTCCAGGGGGCCACCTACTTCAGTCATTTGATCCTGGCCTTGGGAAAGCCTTTCAATGTTGTGTTAAAAATGGGGGAGATGGTAGAAGAGGGACTCAAATCAGGTAAAATCATGAGCTATTCGAAAGACATTCAGAACATCCCAGTAAGCTTGGGAGGAAGAAAGAGAAACAGAAAAGATGATCTGATGGGCTTTAGCGATCGACACTTCCAGCCTCGACATCGTCCCTATAGATATCCTGATGCACCAGATGATCCTCCCCAATTCCACTTCTCTCCACAGAACTCCCAAAATCGTACATCACTCTCTCAGTACCCAGCTCCACAAAATGCCTATCCACCCCCACGAGCCTATTGAAACCCTCCTGTATCAGGTTTCCGGCCCAATCAAGCATTTAAGAATGAGAGGTTTCTGAAAAAAGAAAAGGCTTTCACCCCACTGGGAGTGTCATACGCCAGTTTGTTCCAAAAGTTGAAGCAATTGGACATGTTGAAACCGATCCAGATAAAAATGCCAAAGCCTCTTCCAAAGAAGTTTGATTTTTCTCAAAGGTGCGCATATTGCTCAGATGCCCCGGGGCATGACATAGAGAAGTGTTGGAATTTGAAGAAAGCAATTCAGAAGCTTATTGATGTAGGTGACATTGTCGCGCAAAATCCAAATACATCAGACACTAGCCAAAGTCCATCGCCTGTTCGTAATGAGACGCATATGGTGAGTATGATTTGTTTTGAAAAGGAATATGAGAATTCTTCTGAGATCCTCGAAGGTCCACGCGCTGCAAAGTATTCAGTGCTATCAGAGGTTGATCTTAAGAAGGAGCCAGCAAAGGGAACCCAAAAGCAATTTGTTAAGAACAACGTGATGGAAGTTTGTGAAGGTCCTAGTAATGTTGATGTGGAATTCAGTAGCTAAATATGTCGAGCTTGGCAATTGGAAAGACGCTCCTTTCTTGGTTAGCTAGGGAGGAGTTTTGGTGGTTTATTTTGTTGTCATTTCTGTTGTCCGGGTTATTTCAGGGTTGTAATCCAGATATTGTCTTGTGACTCAAACCCTTCTATCCTCTTATTTTGCCTAGTTTGTTTAGTCTAGTAGCCTGTTTAGTGTTGTCTAGGTTTGTTCTAGGTTTGTAGCCCCAGTTTAGTTTGTTTGTTTTGCTGTCCAAACCCTGTCATCATCTGTCTAATGCAATTTTATGTTTTTTGTGATTTCTAGTCATTTTTGTTTAGTTCTCTTTTCTTTTATAGTTCTTTTCCTGTTGACTCAAGTAACATGACATGTATGCGTAATTCTCGGCCTGGTCTTAAAAATTCAGTTTATTCATGAAGCAATGAATGAAACAATTTTGAAGATGATAAGGACATTTGAGGGAAACAAGTAAAGGCATTTTGAGATCACTTCAAGCCCGAATTGTATGAAATTGGGACAGATAGAATATGAAGAAACCCTATTGAAATGCATCATCTCGCATCGGTTTGAAGCTAAAGGCAAGTTTGCCCAAATTGACAGAGGTTGTTCATGGTAATGAGAGTGAGAGTGTTGTCCGATGGTGCTTTGTATGTAAGAGATGTAGAAGGCGAATGTGTGGATATGGTCATCAAGTCTAGCGCAATCAAAAGATGTTACGAATGTTTTCCTTGGTTTGTTTAAATTGTGTAGTTTGCACTTGGCATATTTTGGAGATTGGAATGACGAAGGCATTTTATTCTTCTATCTAAACACTTTATCCTTCGTCACCCCTTTTGAGACTTATTTAATTTCTTTCTTGCCCCTCTTTCGGAATCAGTAGCAAAGATTAGAAACACAAGCATGAAAGATAAGTAAAGGAAAATGAGAAAGGAAAAGAACGAAAGGGAGAGAAGAAAAATGAAAATTGAAAAAAAAAAAAAAGGAAAAAAAGAGAAGAGAAAGAAAAGAATGAAAAGGAAAAAAAGAGAAGAAAAAAAACAACAAAAAGAGAAAAAGAAAGCAAAAAAGAGAAAGAAAAGAAAGAGAAAAGAGAAAATCACAACAACAAAGTAATTTCTATGACATGAACTATGTTCGACCTGATTCCTTTTAAGGATACGTAGGCAGCCTCACGGTTCGGTCCCATCAAAATAAAAATCCAAAAGTCCCCAAGCAAGAAACTAGGGCAGAAGTTGTGGTTGTTGTAAAATCTGGTTCCAAAAGTTGTAATTTTGAACCCATGTGAATTGTTTTTAGCCTTTGATATCCTTTCTTTTTTAACCCTATCCAAAAGTCCACGTTACGGTCCAAAGAAAGACTTTCCGATCAGTCTTCGAGAAATGTCAAGTCAAGCAAGAAGAGGTAATTCATATCAGGGGCAACACTCTGGTCCAAGCAGAAAAATAATGAAAATGAGAGAGTCTTATTGGTGAAAACCCTCATGGGCACCATAGGGCAAGAGGAGCTGAGAGAAATCCAAAAATGAGAGAGTCTTATTGGTGAAAACCCTCGCGGGCACCGTAGGGAAACGGTAGCTGAGAGAAATCCAAAAATGAGAGAGTCTTATTGGTGAAAACCCTCGCAGGCACCGTAAGGCGACGGTAAGTTGAGAGAAATAACAAAATGAGAGAGGCTTGATGGTAAAAACCCTTCGAGCATTACAAGTCGAATAAGGATTGTGAATCAGATTGGATGATCGGAGCATTGAAGCCCAAATTAACGATTTAGAGGTATAACAGGGGTTGAACATCAGACTTGCTCAACAGAATAGGCTACAGGTGCATGTCACGGTCATTAGAGTTGGTATCCATATCTGATAGGTTTTTACTTTGTAGTTTTCTTGTTAGGAATCATCTCTTTCCTTTGTTCTTTACTCTGTTCCTTTTGTCTTGTTTACTTCCTCTTCCTGAGTCTGTTTGGTCAAAATAAGTGAGAAATGACTTCAAAATTTTCCACCAGCTTTCCAATTGCATAAAACGGGATCTGGCCAGCACATCTAAGTGGCATAAGTTAGGAAAGAACAACAAGCGCACTGAGTTGGTAGCAATCAACATACTTTGGGGTCCATGAGAAATACAAAGGTTTGGTATATTTCAATTCGTGAACAGTGCAACAGATAGAGGATGTTGGGTGAAGGGGTCAAAGGTATTCTCTGTGATGAGATCAACAAAGAAAGTGTTTAACCAGTGACAAGCGAGGTCTTCCAAGCAGAAATCAAAGTTATTGTGACAAGTGAGGTAACAATAGACTTCAAGGCCAAGGCCAGTGATTTAAGATAGGAAAGAACAACATCCGCGCTAAGTGGATGGCAATTAACATGCTTTGGAATTCATGAGAAACATAAAGGTGTAGTACACATCAACACAAGAGCATGATGCAACAGATGGATGGTGTTAGGTGGACGGATCAAAGGTATTTTCGGTAAAGCACAAAGGTTGGTAAACGTCAGTTCATGAGCAGTGCAACAGATAGAAGGAATTGGGTCTGAACGGAGAAGGGACATTTTTTGTGATAAGGATGGCAGAGAAAGTGGCTAGTCCATAAGCAAGCAAGTTCCTCGAGGGAAAATCAGTTATCATGAGAAGTGAAGTATCAACCGCCCTCAAAGTCAAGGCCACAAATCAACCACCACATTTTTAAACTGATAAGATTTTTCTTTTATTTGACACAAGGGCAGAAATCTCGTTTGTTTCGGAGAAACCCTCCGTGGAGAAAGGCAGTCACCAAACAGGTTTGATTTTTGATTTTCAGGACCCTCCTGGAAAATGGGACCTAGTTTAAAGTTCAGAAATAGCATAATCTAGCATAAATGTATCCCAAACGAATATAAGTTAGCTTACAAGTTTGCATGTTCGAGATAGGATTCAATTAGGAGTTTCCAGGACCCTCCTGAATAATGGGACTTAGCTTTGAGATTTCGATTAGATAACAACATTTAGCGTAAACTTTGTTGTAGGGTAGTATAATTTAGACATGAAAGTTGTCACCCTTAAGAAAAACTTGACATTTGATTTTCAGGACCCTCATGGATAATGGGGAGTAGTTTAAAGATTCTTTTAGATAGCAAGATTTGGCACAAGTCACACCTGTAGAAGATATAACTTAGATTTAAAATTGTCGTTTAGTTAAGAGTTGTCAGGACCCCCCTGCATAATGGAACCTAGCTTTCAAATTCTTAGTAATATTGGGTAATATGATTCAGTTTAACACTTACATCTGTGCCCAACCACCAACTGGGGCAGAAATTTTTCTTTGTTTTTATCTATTTTGTTGAAGTCAGGAGCCCGCCTGGAGAGCAGGGAATACATTTCAAGTCAGCAGTCAGGAGCCCGCCTGGAGAGCAGGGAATACTTTCAAGCGCAACAGTCAAGAGCCCTCCTGGAGAATAAGGGAGTACAATTTAAATTTTAGCTTTCAAATTCTTTGTGTTGTCTATCTTGAAGTCAGGAGCCCGCTTGGAGAGTAGGGAGCATTTTCAAGTTAAAGTAAGGAGCCCGCCTGGAAAGCAGGGAATACATTCAAGCGTAGAAGTCAGGAGCCCGCCTGGAGAGCAGGGAATACATTTCAAGTCAGTAGTCAGGAGCCCGCTTGGAGAGCAGGGAATACTTTCAAGCGCAACAGTCAAGAGCCCTCCTGGAGAATAAGGGAGTACAATTTAAATTTTAGCTTTCAAATTCTTTGTGTTGTCTATCTTGAAGTCAGGAGCCCGCTTGGAGAGCAGGGAGCATTTTCAAGTTAAAGTCAGGAGCCCGCCTGGAAAGCAGGGAATACTTTCAAGTCAGCAATCAGGAGACCGCCTGGAAAGCAGGGAATACATTCAAGTGTAGCAGTCAGGAGCCCGCCTGGAGAACAAGAGAGTACAATTTAAATTTTAGCTTTCAAATTCTTTGTTTTGTCTATGTTGAAGTCAGGAGCCTGCCTGGAGAGCAGGGAATACATTTCAAGTCAGCAGTCAGGAGCCCGCCTGGAGAGCAGGGAATACATTTCAAGTCAGCAGTTAGGAGCCTGCCTGGAAAGCAGGGAATACTTTCAAGCGCAGCAGTCAGGAGCCCGCCTGGAGAGAACGGAATACATTTCAAGTTAGCAATCAGGAGCCCGCCTAGAGGACAAGGGAGTACAATTTAAATTTTATCTTTCAAATTCTTTGTTTTGTCTATGTTGAAGTCAGGATCCTGCCTGGATAGCAGGGAATACATTTCAAGTTGAAGTCAGGAGCCCGCCTGGAGAGTAGGGAATACTTTCAAGTTAGCAGTCAGGAGCCCGCCTGGAGAACAAGGGAGTACAATTTAAGTTCTAGCTTTCAAATTCATTTTTTTGTCTATGTTAAAGTCAGGAGCCCGCCTGGAGAGCAGGGAATACATTTCAAGTTGAAGTCAGGAGCCCGCCTGGAGAGCAGGGAATACTTTCAAGTTAGCAGTTAGGAGCCCGCCTGGAGAACGAGGAAGTACAATTTAAATTTTACCTTTCAAATTCTTTTTTTGTCAATCTTAAAATCAGGAGCCCGCCTGGAGAGCAGGGAGCACTTTCAAGTTGAAGTCAGGAGCCCGCCTGGAAAGCAGGGAATACTTTCAAGTCAGCAATCAGGAGCCCGCCTGGAGAACAAGGGAGTACAATTCAAGTTTTAGCTTTCAAGTTCTTATTGATATTTGGTAATGTGATCCATTTTACACTTACATCTGTGCCCAACCACCAAACCGGGGTAGAAAAGTTTCTTTGTTTTATGTATTTTGTTGAAGCCAGGAGCCCGCCTGGGGAGCAGGGAATACATTTCAAGTTCAGCGGTCAGGAGGCTGCCTGGAGAGTAGGGAATACATTTTAAGTTAGCAGTCAGGGGCCCCGCCTGGAGAATAGGGTCAGTTTTTGTTTTAGTCAAGCTTAGTGTCACACCTCCTTTTTCCGCCCCCGCGAGGGGTGAAGGAGTTTTTCCAATTAAAGGACAATCGAAACGGGATTTTGTTTATTTATTTCAGAGTCGCCACTTGGGAGATTTAGGGTGTCCCAAGTCACCAATTTAATCCCGAATAGAGGAAAAGAATGACTCTGTATTACAGTCCGCGAACTAGAAATCCGGATAAGGAATTCTGTTAACCCGGGAGAAGGTGTTAGGCATTCCCGAGTTCCGTGGTTCTAGCACGATCGCTCAACTGTCATATTTGACTTGTTTATTTGATTTTATACAATTATGAGCTCATGTGCAAATTTTAACTCTTTACCGCTTTTATTATATTTATTATTATTTTACAGGGAATTGCAATGTTGTGAAAATGTATCTCGAACCGCGTCACAATCAATGTACCCATGGTCGTCGACACACTTTGACTCCGTTGAGATTTGGATTTGGGTCACATAAATGTGCACCCGAGTTTAAGAAAATTAAATTATTAAAGGCACACCTAAAGCGACTAGCGTATCATTTACTTTGGGTAAGGCCGTGAAATTTTGCTAAATGGTTCATCCCGAAGTCTAAGCAATTTTAAAGCAAATATTTACTGAGGGCCCTGCAATTTTGTATTTTTATTCGGCGAGGCTCATCTCATTCTTATTTTTTTTAAAGGAATTTGCAACGTCATGGACACGCATCTCGAACCACGACACAATCAAGGTACCCGTGATTAGAGACACATTTCGACTCCGCTGAGATTTGGATTTGGGTCACATAAATTTGCACCCGAGTTTAAGAAATTAAGATTAATTAAGATGCGTCCTAAAGAAACTAGCGTGTTGTTATTTTGGGTAAGGCCGTGGAGTTCGCTAAGCGGACTATACCGAGTTCTAAGTAATTAAAACATACATTTTTGTGAGGGCCCCGCAATCTGTGCGTTTTATTTGGCGAGGCTCGTCTCATTTTTATTTAAAAGGATAAACCTACAGTGACTACATTTTTCTATTAAGTTCGTCTCTAAAAATAAAAGAAAATCTCCCGATTAATTACATGCTAAAAAACGTAACTTATTAGTTATTAGTTTACAGTTAATGCAAATGGAAAATTACAATCGGGTTTGTACAAAGAAAGATTGCTTTCATTCTATATTCTATCATTTACTAACACTAGAACATGAGATAGACACACAATAATATCAAAACAAATTAATTATTCTTTGATTAATTTAAACTAGCATTATTAGATGAAGAAGTTATACATGTGCAACCCCATTACTCATTAATCAGTCAACTACATTTTATACGAAGAAAGGAAAATTCTATTCAAACACAAATCTAAACAGGAGGAATTCAACAGGAACAAAGCCTGATTAATATTTCATTTTGCTTCAAGCCGAGAGTGTACAAATGTGTACCTGGAAATGGCAGTACAAGAAGAAAAGAAGGAGGAGTCAGCAGCAGTAGTAACACAGCAACGCAACAGCAACCCCACAACAGCAATTCGAACTAGAATCAAGACCCAGAAAAATTTGAAGAAAATCAAGCAAGCTCGATAGAACAAACCCAAAAGTTTGTAAAAGAATTAAACAGCAACAAACCACATCACCACAAACATACTCAAACCCACGTGTATTAAACCCGAAACTAAACTCGTCTCTCGCTTTGTTTTTGTTTTCTCTTTTTAAACTCTCCAACACTTTCTTAGGATTTTCAGAATGTCTTCCTCTCTAAAAAAAATGTTCTCCTCCAATTCCTCTCCAAAAAATTCCCCCCTTTATATGTCAAATGACTCTTATTTATAGCAAGACTCTTGTCTTGAACCACTGACCCAAAATATTCTTTTAATTGCATATCATGCCCCCACTACTTGATGTTTTTCTTATTTAATTCCTTTGTCCCCCATGCTTACATGTTTTGTCCCCCCACTATATTGAATAAATGCATTATTCCCAACCCATTATGTCTTGTCCCCCATTCTTAACTTAAATAATTACATTATTCCCTCCCATTACATTATGTCTTGTCCCCCACTATATTAAACAATTATATCATCTCCCCACTAATTTATGTCTTGTCCCCCACCATATTATTTTAATATTGTTAATGTCTAGTGGACAGAGCACTCAGATTAAATAATTGTTCAAATGTTCAATTCCAAAAATACCCCTCCGACCTTACTGAAATTACCATTTTACCCTGAACGTACTGCAATTTACCAATCTACCCCCATCAGCTATAACCAATTCACCTAATCAATTCCAACCAAAATACAGCAAATATGACCAATTTCTAAACAAATTCAAACAACAAATCTCATGAACACAGATTTAATCATACAACATCAAATTAATGGGAGTAAGTTAACCATATTGGGAACTAATCCTGGTTAACTTAGACAAAAAATGAATGAGCAAGGAGACAACAGTATTCACAACAAAGATACATGATTCAAACTAAATCAAAAAATTAAAAACCAAAACATAAACTCACATTAAATCACTGGATTAAAAACGAACTTCAAACAAAAATGAACATGAATTAAATCTATATTAAACAACAAACATGACGGATTCAAACGATTTAAACTAACACTCTTCTATATTAAAACTAAATCCTTTTAAATTAATAAAACAAACTAAAGAAATAATTAATCGAACTTCAACTTAAATCTAAAAACATTATAATTACTAACACTTTCTACCTAAAAATAAACAAGAAAAATGAAACAAACTAAAGAAAAATAAGAAAAACGATAAACATGAATTTGTTAAACCAACTAACCGGATCGGAACGACGATGAACTTGAACGAAAACAAATCTTCCCGGAAACAATTATCGCACCAAAATAACTCGACGCCGAAGACGACCACGAACGGATGACCAAAGAAGATGGTCGTTTGGTATTGTTTGAAAACGAGGCAGTGGCAGCCCGTCAAAGAATATGGACGAAGCAGAAGACAGCAGCACCCCGGAGAAACAACGGTTGCTGCTGCTGCGTCGCCTGGAGGTCGCCTGGGCAGTTATGGAGATGAAGGAGCAGCTACTGAGCTTTCATTTCAGATGCGGATAGATCAGGTGTTTGGAAACATCGAACTCAAAGAAAAAGGTGATGCTGCTTTCCAGAACAAATATTTTAGAGCTGCCATTGAATGCTATACGAAGTTTATTGATGTTGGCACCATGGTTTCACCAATTGTGTACGCTCATCGGAGTCTTTCTTATCTCATGAATGGTATGCCACAAGAAACCCTCAATGATGCAGTACAAGCACAGGTAATATCTCTTGTTTGGCATATCGTATCGTATTTGCAAGCTGCTTCTCTTTTCAC
Organism: Nicotiana sylvestris; assembly: GCF_000393655.2. Taxonomy (NCBI): domain Eukaryota; kingdom Viridiplantae; phylum Streptophyta; class Magnoliopsida; order Solanales; family Solanaceae; genus Nicotiana; species Nicotiana sylvestris. The sequence continues at coordinate 46,431,259 of NC_091060.1, read as the reverse complement.
ATGAGGCAGCATCAACGCAGCTGAGGCAAATGTTGGGCGAAGCTGAAGGCAGCAGCAACGAGCTGGGAAGGTTTGTTGGCGGAGCTGCTGGTCGTATGGACGAAGGAGATGAAGCAAACCCTATGTCCCTGACTGGAGCTCGGAGATGGCAGTGGTGAGCGGAGGCAGCCTTGGGAGCTCGATCTCGAGCTCGACGGAGACGAAGAAGATGAAGCAGCAGCGACGGGGTCTGTTTGGACGTAGCAGAAGCAACAGTAATGAAGCAGTAGTTGGTTCATATCTGCCATGGATGTCGAGACGGAGCTCGAAGGTGGTCGTTTGGTCATTCATATCTTGAGGACGACGATGGAGATGGTGTTGGTTGTTTGTTCGAGCTGGGGTCGTGAGGGAGATGAAGAACGACGTGTGTGTGTGTGTGTGTATGTGTTTTGAGGGTGAGGCATGAGGGGGAAAGGCAGCAGCCATGGCTGCTTGCTTGGGGAAGGTGATGGAGAAGAAGAAGAAAGGGTGGGGGGCGGATTGGTTAGTGTTAGGGTTTTTTGTTTTGTTTTTTGTTTTTTTTGGGGGAAAATGAAAAATGAAGAGGGGTTAGGTCATTTGGGTCTATGGGGCGGACCGGGTCGACCCGTGTTGAGATGGACCGGGTCATGGGGAAGGTTGGGCATTTTTTGGGCCTGTGGCTTGAATTTGAAGAAGAGCCCAATTCCGATTTTCTTTATATTTCTGCTCTCTTTTCTTCTTTTATTTTTCTTAAACTGAAACTAAATTCTAAAATCCTTAAATTATCATATAGAACTAAATTAATTCATAAAAGTACAAATTAACTCCCAATAACAATTAACACACAATTAAGTAATAATTAAGTATAAAATTGTACAATTGCACATTAAATGCTAAAAATGTAAACGATGCATATTTTTGTAATTTTCATTCTTGTAAAACAAACCTAATTATTCCTAATTGTAGAATTAAATCCTAAATGCAAATGCGACATATTTTTGTATTTTTTATTAATTTAACAAATAAACATGCACAGACAAATACAAATAATTATCCAAAATGTCACAAAAATTCTCAAAATTCGCACCAAGGAAAATCGTTTTATTTTGAATTTTTTGGGAGTAATTTTTCATAGGGCAAAAATCACGTGCTTACAGCTGCCCCTCTTTGACCGAAGACACGAAGGGTTTTCGTGCAAAGATAAAGAAAGCGATTTTGCCCATCCGAGCACTCCGTGTGAAGCATTTTTGAAAAAGAGTTAACCGAACCTTTGCTTCAAAGGTTTCCTACATATCCCTGGCTAAAGGGGAATCAGGTTAATGTAGTTCAGGAAGTTTTGGTAGCTGGGACTACAGTGAGACTGTAATTTTGCTGTTACCGTTGTTGTATGTTGTTACCACTGCTTTACCGATCTCTTTATTACACCGTGCTAAAAAGAAAAATCAAGAAGCTAGGCTAGACTACGGATCATAAGATCTCATCTATCTTCAACTTATTCTTGTTGCCTTGCTTTCTTGTCGGCTTGTGCTTCTTCCGGTGCTTTTCTTCCGAGAACTTGGGGATGACACTGGCCTTTTGCTTTTCTGAATACTGGTTTTCATCATTTTATTCGGTCAGCTGGGGATATGGCTTCCTTCATTAAACTTTTTGGCGATTCCACTGGGGATACGACTTTCTTCATCAAAATTTGTTATGCCGGGGATTTTTGTTGTAACCTTCTGCCTTCCGGTGGGTTACTGATTTCAAGACCTGAAGTATAATACTGAAAAGTATTCCTCTCGTTATACAGGTGGGCGCCTGAATGCAAAAATATGAAATGTATTCCCTCGTTATACTAGTGGGCGCCTAGGACATGAAATGAAAAAAAACAGAAATGTATACCCTCATTATACTGGTGGGCGACCTAGGACATGAAATGAAAAACAGAAATGTATTCCCCCATTATACTGGTGGGCGACCTAGGACATGAAATGAAAAAAACAGAAATGTATTCCCGAATTATACTGGTGGACGCCTAGGACATGAAATGAAAACAGAAATGTATGCCCGCATTATACTGGTGGGCGACCTAGGACATGAAAAAACAGAAATGTATTCTCGCATTATACTGGTGGGAGCCTAGGACATGAAATGAAAACAGAAATGTATGCCCGCATTATACTGGTGGGCGACCTAGGACATGAAATGAAAAACAGAAATGTATTCCCGCAATATACTGGTGGGCGACCTAGGACATGAAATGAAAAAAGAGAAATGTATTCCCGCATTATACTTGTGGGCGCCTAGGACATGAAATGAAAACAGAAATGTATGCCCGCATTATACTGGTGGGCGACCTAGGACATGAAATGAAAAACAGAAATGTATTCCCGCATTATACTGGTGGGCGACCTAGGACATGAAATGAAAAAACAGAAATGTATTCCCGCATTATACTGGTGGGCGCCTAGGACATGCAATGAAAACAGAAATGTATGCCCGCATTATACTGGTGGGCGACCTAGGACATGAAATGAAAAACAGAAATGTATTCCCTCATTATACTGGTGGGCGCCTAGGACATGAAATATAAAGGCTGAAAAGCATTCCTCTTGTTATACAAGTGGGTGCCTGTCTTCAACAACAACTTTGAAAATAACATGCCATTCCTTCCTTTAGGTTGGCGATATTCAAAATCCTGTTTGAGGGCGGATGAACCCAACATATCCTATTTGAGGGCGGATGAACCCAACATATCCTATTTGAGGGCGGATGAACCCAACATATCCTATTCGAGGGCGGATGAACCCAACATATCCTATTCGAGGGCGGATGAACCCAACATATCCTATTTGAGGGCGGATTAACCCAAAATATCCTATTTGAGGGCTGATGACCCAACATATCCTATTAGAGGGCGAATGAACCCAACATATCCTATTTGAGGGCGGATGAATCCAGCATATCCTATTTGAGGGCGGATGAACCCAACATATCCTATTCGAGGGCGGATGAACCCAACATATCCTATTCGAGGGCGGATGAACCCAACATATCCTATTCGAGGGCGGATGAACCCAACATATCCTATTCGAGGGCGGATGAACCCAACATATCCTATTCGAGGGCGGATGAACCCAACATATCCTATTCGAGGGCGGATGAACCCAACATATCCTATTCGAGGGCGGATGAACCCAACATATCCTATTCGAGGGCGGATGAACCCAACATATCCTATTCGAGGGCGGATGAACCCAAAATATCCTATTTGAGGGCGGATGAACCCAAAATATACTCAAAACTTGAAAATGTCTTACCTCAAAACTTGTTGGAGATTATTTTGCTGGGGATGAATTTTCCTCTACTTCCTTCCCCACTCTGGGTTGTCCGACCCTCTTGAAACTTGGTCGAAACTCTGTCGAGGATGCTTCTACATCTCGATGATCTGCTGGGGATAACACTGCGAACTGCTGAGTAACACTACTGTGGATAACTCTGCTGAGCAAAATGTGTTATCTTACTCCTTCCAAGACTACTTCCTTTAAGTAGGACATTCATTCCTCTGCAAACTGTTTCCTTTTGCGAAACTGATCTTTTTTTTTCTTTTTTATTTAGTATTTTTCTTTGTTTTGTTATTTTCCTCCTTTGAAGACTGCCTTCCTCAAAACTCGTTTTGCCTTTCCCCGAGAAACTGCTGGGGATACCGATTTTCACAAAACTCGTGTTAGACTTCTTGAAAATTTTCGAAATGAACGAAAATTTTCTGCCCCAGTTTGACAATCTTTCTTGCGGCGCATCTTTCTGTCATCGGTAGTATTCCCTGTCCCTGCTTCAAATCAAAGAAAATTTGGTCAGTTTAAAACGTGGCGGTTGGTTGTGATACTCCTGCTGGGGATGCCATCAACCATTCTCCATCTATGCGTTGTCTGTCCATCTTGAAGCTTGGGCTGATACCTTCCGCCCTTCTTGACGATTCATTATTCCCAAACCTCTTAACCATTTTCCTGGTCTCCTTATCTGACCTCACGCATTATCATGACAGCTGATGTAACTTGAAGATCGTGCATGTTCATTGAGATGATCTGCTGGGGATAACACTCCAAATCTCTGTTTATTCGTGTCACTAAATGCAACCTTTTTTGTTGGGGATATCCCTCTTCTTTTGCGGCATAGCAAGTGAAACTTGGCATTTCCCCCGACCTTTTAGTCTCATATGAATTTCTCAAATCATGCACATTGCTCTCCGTGTTGATCTTTCTTGATTTAGACAATTTGGATGTTCTAATCGGATCTGGTCTTGCATAATTGGAAAGCTGATGGCAGATTTTGAAGTCATTTCTCACTTGTTCTGACCAAACAGACTTTACTGGGGAATTTTTCTATGGAAGGAGAAAGATAAACAAAAAGGGAACCGAATAAAAGACAAAGGAAAAAGATGACTCTTTAACAAGAGAAACTATAAATAAAAGCCTATCAAACGCAGATACCGACTCTAATAATCATGACATGCACATGTGGCCTATCCTCTGCCATCAGTCGTCTTTCAATATCTTCCCTTGGCGATTCCCCATCTGATTCTCAATCTTATTCGACTTGTAGTGCCCGAAGGGTTTTCACTATCAAGCCTCTCTCATTTTGGTTTTCTCTCAGCTTTCATCGCCTTATGGTGTCCGTAAAGATTTTCACCGATAAGACTCTCTCATTTGTATCACTTTCCATCTGGGGATTTGGGGTGTTGCCGATATGACTCTTTTTGCTGGGGATTAGAGTGCTTTCTGCTGTGGAACAGAGTGTTATGTTCACCGGTAAGACTCTCATTTGTCTGACTTGGCATCTTTTGAAGATTGATCAGAAGGTCTTTCTTTGGACCATAATGTGAGGTATTGGATAGGCTAGAAAGAAAGGGTATTAAAGGATCAAAAACAAAATAGATTTGGGGTTCATAATTATAATCTTCGGAACCATATTTGCTTACAACAAGCGCAACTCTTTCCCCAGAGTCTAGCTTGGGGATTTTAATTTTTGTTATATTATTTTACACTATGCACACTATGCACATTACGCACATTATGCATCGTATGACCGAGCCGTGAAACGCCTACGTATCCTCTTTGAGGAATCAGGTCAAACGTAGTTCCCAATTCCTCTTTGTTCATTTACCTATTATTTTCTTTTCTTTTCTTTCTTTTTCTCATTTCTCCTTTCTCTTTTGTCATTTTGTAGTTTTCTTTTCTTTCTTCTTTTTTTTCTTTTCTTTTCTTTACCTGTCATGCTTGTCGTAGCTACTAATTCCGAACGAGGGGTACAAAAGAAAAATAAATAAGGCTCAAAAGGGGTAACGAAGGATAAAGTGTTTAGGTAGCAGAACAGAATGCCTTCATCATTCCAGTCTTCAAAACATGCCAAGCGCAAACAACACAATTAAACAAAGTTTTATAGCCTCTTCTGATGGTGCTGGACTTGACAATTATATTCAACATTTGCTTTTTCATTTGTCATTTCTAACGCATCATTGGGCGACACTCTCACTCACATTATCATGAAAGGCGAATCTTGCTTTTAACGGTTTTCTTTTTGTTTTACTTGCCCTAGTTCCGTATGACTCGAGCTCCGAATAATCTCAAACCGTCCTTATTTCCTTTAAATGTTCTGATCACCTTTTCAGGGTTTTATGATTAACTTTTAAGATTAGGCCCAAACTGTGTGCGCATGTCATGTCACTAGAATCGGCGCTGAATAAAAATGATAAAAGGGCTAAACAAAAAGATGACTAGAAATAATAAAAGACCGGATTTGCTTTAGACTAACGGTGAAATGGTTTGAATAACAAAACAAACCAGAATAAAATCCTAAAACAAACCTGGACAAAACTACACAAACCGCTATGACAAAAATGGAAAGATAAGAGGATTTGACACAAGACAATGTCCGGACTACAACCCTACAAATAACCCGGACAACAGAAATGATAACAAAATAAAGCACCAAAAACTCCACTCCGGCGGACCAAGGAATGGAGCGTCTTTCCAATTGCCAAACTCGGCATCTTAGCCACTAAATTCGGCATCAACCTTACTGGGATCTCCACCAACTTTCGTATCACCGTTCTTAACAAATTGCTTTTGGGTTCCCTTTGCTGGCTCGTTCTTAAGAACAACCCCTGATAGCACTGAAAACTTTGCCATGCGTGGACCTCCAAGGATCTCAGAAGAATTTTCATACCCCTTTTCAAAACAAATCATATTCGACCTATGCATCTCACTTCGAGTAGGCGATGGACTTTGGCTAGTGTCTGTTGCATCCGGATTTGGCACGACAATGTCACCTGCATCAATAAGCTTCTGAATTGCTTCCTTCAGCCTCCAACACTTCTCTGTGTCATGCCCCGGTGCATCTGAGCAATATGCGCACCTTCTAGAAAAATCAAGCTTCTTTGACAGAGGGTTTGGCGCGTTTATATGAATCGACTTCAACATATCCAATTGCTTCAACTTTTGGAAAAACCGGCATATGATCCTCCAATAGGGGTGAAAGCCTTTCTTTTTTTCAGCAACCTCTCATTCTTGCATGCTTGACAGGGCCGGAAACCTGATCCAGATGGCTTTCGGTAGGCTTGTAAGGGTGGATAGGCATTTTGTGGAGCCGGGTACCTGGAAAGTGAAGTATGGTTTTTAGGGTCACTGGGAGAGAAGTGGTGTTGGGGATGGGAGAAGCATTGAGAAAACATAGTTGGAGGGCGAGTGATGGAGCTACTCGGGTGGCTGGGAAAGCTGTGATAGGCGGTTATATATGGAGAGTGTGGGGGAGCATCTGGCCTTGTGCTCGGTGTTCGGGTAAGGACAGATTCCAGGCAGCTAGGTGGTGGCGGGGGTGGTGCTATCCGAGCCACCCACGCCCGATACATGTCTGCCACATGATGTCTCAGCATTTTCACTACTTCTTCCAACCCGTTGTTCCGTTCGACCAGTTGTTGTCGGTCATCGATACCGACCCACTCGGTTCTGAGGTTCTGTGCCATTGTCCTTTTTTGCTTTGCAGGGAGGAGTTACCACAACCAACCACTTTTCTATATATGAACACATCAAAGTGAAGCCATTATGTTAGTGTTAGGGCATTTGACAGATAATCATATATCAGAGATGCAATGTACCTAAGCAGTTAAACCGTTCTATCAGAGATGTGATGCACCCGCGCTTTCCTTTATTTTTTTTTTATTATCATTCCTTTTTCAGTGGTGGTCGAATCTTATGGAGATTGTCTACGTATCATGACCCCGCATGAATCAGACCTTGCGTAGTTCGGCCCAATAAAAGATAAACAATAATAAACATTTTTTTTAATTTTCATATTAAAACAAACTGGGTTTCAAGGGTTTGAAGATGACCTTCAAACTCGAAAATCAAACAACCCACATATTCTAATCAAAAGATTTACAAACTCCAAAACAAATGGCCAGCTTCCTTTCTCCGTTTGACAAATGCAACCGAACGATTATTTTTGCAAATGTGGCCCCTTCCAAATTTCACATGAATTTTGAAGCCGGGGAGGATTATTTTATAACACTTTACAAACTTGTCCGTTCTTTTACGAAAATAGCCTTTCGACAACTGAAAGATACTCTAAGGCTATTTCGGCAAGAACGGTTTAAGACACTGCCAAAGCTGGCTCAAAAGCCCAAACGGTATTCACCTGACCGCTGACTCTTTGTTTTTTTTCAAATTACAATAAAACCTGGTGTTGCAAATACGGCCCTTCAGCGCCTCGGGGACGAAGATTTTTAAGGCTGTGTGGGTCAACTGGACCAAATCTAAAACAATGACCCAAAGGTGGTTGTTTATGCAAAGTCAGTCCTACGACGTCCCTTTTGGGAACATTCGGCAATTTTTGACAAAAACAGCATCACCCGACTTATTTATGACTCTTTTTATCGTTTTTCAAAATAGAAAACTCAACATTGCAAACACGACCTTTCAACGCCTCGGGGACGAAGATTTTTAAGGCGGTGTGGGTCAACTGGACCAAATCTTAAACATGACCCAAAAGGTGGCTGTTTATGCAAAGTCAGCCTTCTGGCGTCCCTTTCGGGAACATTCGGCTATGTCTTGACAAAACAGCGTCACCCGACTTCTTTATGATGAAATTAAAATTTGACATATATATATTTTATTTTAGTTTTTGCTATTTTTTGCAAAAGGGGAGGTTGGACATCACCCGACTTATTTATGACAAAATTAAAATTTTGACATGTTTTTTGTTTATTTATTTGTTTTTGGTTATTTTAGCAAAAGGGGAGGTTGGACCCAATGAGGGTTGTCTACGTATCTCACATCCGGTGAGAATCAAACCCGCGTAGTTCGGGATCATGAATAAAGTAAATAAATAACTTTTTTTTATATATATATTTTTATTTTTGAAGGAAAGACTTATAAAGAAGAAAGGGAGCACTTTAGCAAAGAAGGATTTCTAAAGAAAAAGATTTTAAATTTTTTTATATTGAAAGAAAAACTACTAAAGAAGAAAGAAAATATTTTTGAAATTCTACTTTCAATGAAAGAAATGCTTCTAAAAAATATTTTTGAATTTTGAATTTTCTTTTCAATTTTGAAAGAAGAATGAAAATATTTTCGGAGTTTTGGAAGAAATTAAAAGAAAATATTTTTATTTTTGTTTTTATTTTTATTCTTTTTTTTTTTTTTGAAAAAACAAAACAATTAAAAGACTTTCTAAAGACATCAATAATGGAGAATATATTTGGATTTTTTTCTTGAAAATTGGGGGTCTAAAAAAAATTTTCTAGAAAGGAAATAAAGAAAAATACTTTTTGGATTTATATATATATATATATATATATATATATATATATATATAACTATTTTTCTTTTCTTTTTTTTTCTTTATTTTGAAAACAAGACAAAGTGAAGATTTTTTTTCTTTTTTGTTTCACCAAAATGACCAACCTATTCTTCCAAACTTAAAATAAAAGACTCTCTTTTTTTTATTACTTTTTTTTTGAGTGAAATAAAACATTTTTCTTTTCTTCATTTTTTCCAAGATTTTCGGCAGAATTTCGACAGTATTTGGGCATTGGGTTTTTCCAAAATAAACAATTAACTCCCTATCCGCTATTTCTTTTTTCTTTTCTCAATTGCACAATATTCCTGATACACACAATATTCCTGATACACAAAAGCCGGTCAGCATGCAAGTCTGAAACAAGTAAATGCATAAAGCAAACAGGATGTAGCAGGATGGTCTTTTCATTTCAGGTTGCTACTCCTAGACGGACTCAACCTCTGTGTTGAGTCCCCTAAGTCAAATGCACATGATGCAAACAAGCGTTCATATTAGGGATCCGGCATGAGGCTTTGTTATACTAAGTTTTAAAATCTAGGTGTTTGTTCTAGACCTGGCTTACCCGAGCGGACAACTCGAGCCGAGGATGGGAGCTGTGTACCGGTAACCAAAGGGCCATCCGGTTTTGCAACTCCTCCGAATCCTCGTTCTATTTTGGTATATGACACTAACAGAAAGAAGTCACGACCAGCGTGCACTCCTCAAGAGAGAGAAGAGAGGGGTTTCGGCACAGTTTATATATACAGTCCAAGTAATATCAAAGCGGTAAGAGCAACATTTTGCACATTTAGGCTAAAACATGTAATAAAATCAGATAATAAATAAAGCCAAATAATAACAATTATTCTAAGCTCGAATTCTTAACCCTGAACCAGTGGTTCTGGGCTCTATCCCCAGCAGAGTCGCTAGAGCTGTCACACCTCCTTTTTCCGCCCCCGCGAGGGGTGAAGGAGTTTTTCCAATTAAAGGACAATCGAAACGGGATTTGTTTATTTATTTCAGAGTCACCACTTGGGAGATTTAGGGTGTCCCAAGTCACCAATTTAATCCCAAATCGAGGAAAAGAATGACTCTGTATTACAGTCCGCGAACCAGAAATCCGGATAAGGAATTCTGTTAACCTGGGAGAAGGTGTTAGGCATTCCCGAGTTCCGTGGTTCTAGCACGATCTCTCAACTGTCATATTTGGCTTGTTTATCTGATTTTATACAATTATGAGCTCATATGCAAATTTTAACTCTTTACCGCTTTTATTATATTTATTATTATTTTACAGGGAATTGCAACGTTGTGAAAATATATCTCGAACCGCGTCACAATCAATGTACCCGTGGTCGTCGACACACTTTGACTCCGTTGAGATTTGGATTTGGGTCACATAAATGTGCACCCGAGTTTAAGAAAATTAAATTATTAAAGGCGCACCTAAAGCGACTAGCGTATCATTTACTTTGGGTAAGGCCGTGAAATTTTGCTAAACGGTTCATCCCAAAGTCTAAGCAATTTTAAAGCAAATATTTACTGAGGGCCCCGCAATTTTGTATTTTTATTCGGCGAGGCTCATCTCATTCTTATTTTTTTAAAAGGAATTTGCAACGTTATGGACATGCATCTCGAACCACGTCACAATCAAGGTACCCGTGATTAGAGGGACAATTCGACACCGCTGAGATTTAGATTTGGGTCACATAAATGTGCACCCGAGTTTAAGAAAGTAAGATTAATTAAGACGCGTCCTAAAGAAACTAGTGTGTTGTTATTTTGGGTAAGGCCGTGGAGTTCGCTAAGCGGCCTATCCCGAGTTCTAAGTAATTAAAACATACATTTTTGTGAGGGCCCCGCAATCTGTGCGTTTTATTTGGCGAGGCTCATCTCATTTTTATTTAAAAGGATAAGCCTACAGTGACTACATTTTTCTATTAAGTTCGTCTCTAAAAATAAAAGAAAATCTCCCGATTAATTACATGCTAAAAAAGTAACTTATTAGTTATTAGTTTACGGTTAATGCAAATGGAAAATTGCAATCGGGTTTGTACAAAGAAGGATTGCGTTCATTCTATATTCTATCATTTACTAACTCTAGAACATGAGATAGACACACAATAATATCAAAACAAATTAATTATTCTTTGATTAATTTAAACTAGCATTATTAGATGAAGAAGTTATACATGTGCAACCTCATTACTCATTAATCAGTCAACTACATTTTATACGAAGAAAGGAAAATTCTATTCAAACACAAATCTAAACAGGAGGAATTCAACAGGAACAAAGCCTGATTAATATTTCATTTCGCTTCAAGCCGAGAGTGACAAATGTGTACCTGGAAATGGCAGTACAAGAAGAAAAGAAGGAGGAGTCAGCAGCAGTAGTAACACAGCAACGCAACAGCAGCAATTCGAACCAGAATCAAGACCCAGAAAAATTTGAAGAAAATCAAGCAAGCTCGATAGAACAAACCCAAAAGTTTGTAAAAAACTTAAACAACAACAAACCACATCACCACAAACATACTCAAACCCACGTGTATTAAACCCGAAACTAAACTCGTCTCTCGCTTTGTTTTTGTTTTCTCTTTTTAAACTCTCCAACACTTTCTTAGGATTTTCAGAATGTCTTCCTCTCTAAAAAAAAAATGTTCTCCTCCAATTCCTCTCCAAAAAATTCCCCCCTTTCTATGTCAAAATGATTCTTATTTATAGCAAGACTCTTGTCTTGAACCACTAACCCGAAATATTCTTTTAATTGCATGCCTTGCCCCACTACTTGATGTTTTTCTTATTTAATTCAATTGTCCCCTATGCTTACATGTTTTGTCCCCCCACTATATTAAATAAATGCATTATTCTCAACCCATTATATTTTGTCCCTCATGCTTAACTTAAATAATTACATTATTCCCCCCACTACATTATGTCTTGTCCCCCACTATATTAAACAATTATATCATCTCCTCACTAATTTATGTCTTGTCCCCCACCATATTATTTTAATATTGTTAATGTCTAGTGGACAGAGCACTCAGATTAAATAATTGTTCAAATGTTCAATTCCAAAAATACCCCTCCAACCTTACTGAAATTACCATTTTACCCCTAAACGTACTGCAATTTACCAATCTACCCCCATCAGCTATAACCAATTCACCTAATCAATTCCAACCAAAATACAACAAATATGACCAATTTCTAAACAAATTCAAACAACAAATCTCATGAACACAGATTGAATCATACAACATCAAATTAATGGGAGTAAGTTAACCATATTGGGAACCAATCCTGGTTAACTTAGACAAAAAATGAATGAGCAAGGAGACAACAGTATTCACAACAAATATACATGATTCAAACTAAATCAAAAAATTAAAAACCAAAACATAAACTCACATTAAATCACTGGATTAAAAACGAACTTCAAACAAAAATGAACATGAATTAAATCTATATTAAACAACAAACATGACGGATTCAAACGATTTAAACTAACACTCTTCTATATTAAAACTAAATCCTTTTAAATTAATAAAATAAACTAAAGAAATAATTAATCGTACTTCAACTTAAATCTAAAAACATTATAATTACTAACACTTTCTACCTAAAAATAAACAAGAAAAATGAAACAAACTAAAGAAAAATAAGAAAAACGATAAACATGAATTTGTTAAACCAACTAACCGGATAGGAACGACGATGAACTTGAACAAAAACAAATCTGCCCGGAAACAATTATCGCACCAAAATAACTCGACGCCGAAGACGACCACGAACGGACGACCAAAGAAGATGGTCGTTTGGTATTGTTCGAAAACGAGGCAGTGGCAGCCCGTCAAAGAAGATGGACGAAGCAGAAGGCAGCAGCACCCCAGAGAAACAACGGTTGTTGCTGCTGCGTTGCCTGGAGGTCGACTGGGCAGTTATGGAGATGAAGGAGCAGCTATTGAGCTTTCATTTCAGATGCGGATAGATCAGGTGTTTGGAAACATTGAACTCAAAGAAAAAGGTGATGCTGCTTTCCAGAACAAAGATTTTAGAGCTGCCATTGAATGCTATACGAAGTTTATTGATTTTGGCACCATGGTTTCACCAACTGTCTACGCTCATTAGATCGTTCTTATCTCATGAATGGTATGCCACAAGAAACCCTCAACGATGCAGTACAAGCACATGTAATATCTCTTGTTTGGCATATCGCATCGTATTTGCAAGCTGCTTCTCTTTTCACATGAGGCAGCATCAACGCAGCTGAAGCAAATGCTGGGCGAAGCTGAAGGCAGCAGCAACGAGCTGGGAAGGTTTGTTGGCGGAGCTGCTGGTCGTATGGACGGAGGAGATGAAGCAAACCCTATGTCCCTGGCTAAAGCTCGGAGATGGCAGTGGTGAGCGGAGGCAGCCATGGGAGCTCGAGCTCGAGCTCGACGGAGACGAAGAAGATGAAGCAGCAGCGACGGGGTTTGTACATAACAGAAGCAACAGTGATGAAGCAGTAGCTGGTTCATATCTGCCATGGATGTCGAGACGGAGCTCGAAGGTGGTCATTTGGTCGTTCATAGCTTGAGGATGACGATGTAGATGGTGTTGGTTGTTTGTTCGAGCTGGGGTTGTGAGGGCGATGAAGAACGGCGTGTGTGTGTGTGTGTGTGTGTGTATTGAGGGTGATCCGTGAGAGGGAAAGGCAGCAGCCATGGCTGCTTGCTTGGGGAAGGTGATGGAGAAGAAGAAGAGAGGGTGGGGGGCGGATTGGTTAGTGTTAGGGTTTTTTGTTTTGTTTTATGTTTTTTGGGGAAAAATGAAAAATGAAGAGGGGTTAGGTCATTTGGGGCTATGGGGCGGACCGGGTCGACCCGTGTTGAGATGGACCGGGTTATGGGGAAGGATGGGCATTTTTTGGGCCTGTGGCTTGAATTTGAAGAAGAGCCCAATTCCGATTTTCTTTATATTTCTGCTCTCTTTTCTTCTTTTATTTTTCTTAAACTGAAACTAAATTCTAAAATCCTTAAATTATCATATAGAACTAAATTAATTTATAAAAGCGCAAATTAACTCCCAATAACAATTAACACACAATTAAGTAATAATTAAGTATAAAATTGTACAATTGGACATTAAATGCTAAAAATGCAAACGATGCATATTTTTGTAATTTTCATTCTTGTAAAACAAACCTAATTATTCCTAATTGTAGAATTAAATCTTAAATGCAAATGCGACATATTTTTGTTTTTTTTATTAATTTAACAAATAAGCATGCATAGAAAAATACAAATAATTATCCAAAATGTCACAAAAATTCTCAAAATTCGCACCAAGGAAAATCGTTTTATTTTGAATTTTTTTGGAGTAATTTTTCATAGGGCAAAAATCATGTGCTTACAGCTGCCCCTCTTTGACCGAAGATACGAAGGGTTTTCGTGCAAAGATAAAGTGAGCGATTTTGCCCATCCGAGCACTCCGTGTGAAGCATTTTTGAAAAAGAGTTAACCGAACCTTTGCTTCAAAGGTTTCCTACATATCCCTGGCTAAAGGGTAATCAGGTTAATGTAGTTCGGGAAGTTTTGGTAGCTGGGACTACCGTGGGACTGTGATTTTGTTGTTACCGCTGTTGTGTGCTGTTACCACTACTTTACCGATCTCTTTATTACACCGTGCTAAAAAGAAAAATCAAGAAGCTAGGCTAGACTACGGATCATAAGATCTCATCTATCTTCAACTTGTTCTTGTTGCCTTGCTTTCTTGTCGGCTTGTGCTTCTTCCGGTGCTTTTCTTCCAAGAACTTGGGGATGACACTAGCCTTTTGCTTTTCTGAATACCAGTTTTCATCATTTTGTTTGGTCCGTTGGGGATATGGCTTCCTTCATTAAACTTTTTGGTGATTCCACTGGGGATACGACTTTCTTCATCAAAATTTGTTATGCCGGGGATTTTTGTTGTAACCTTCTGCCTTACGGTGGGTTACTGATTCAAGACCTGAAGTATAATACTGAAAAGTATTCCTCTCGTTATACAGGTGGGCGCCTGAATGCAAAAATATGAAATGTATTCCCTCGTTATACTAGTGGGCGCCTAGGACATGAAATGAAAAAAAACAGAAATGTATACCCTCATTATACTGGTGGACGACCTAGGACATGAAATGAAAAACAGAAATGTATTCCCGCATTATACTGGTGGACGACCTAGGACATGAAATGAAAAAACAGAAATGTATTCCCGCTTTATACTGGTGGGCGCCTAGGACATGAAATGAAAACAGAAATGTATGCCTGTATTATACTGGTTGGCGACCTAGGACATGAAATGAAAAACCAAAAATGTATTCCCACATTATACTGGTGGGCGCCTAGGACATGAAATGAAAACAGAAATGTATGCCCGCATTATACTGGTGGGCGACCTAGGACATGAAATGAAAAACAAAAATGTATTCCCGCATTATACTGGTGGGCGACCTAGGACATGAAACGAAAAAACAGAAATGTATTCCCGCATTATAGTTGTGGGCGCCTAGGACATGAAATGAAAACAGAAATGTATGCCCGCATTATACTGGTGGGCGACCTAGGACATGAAATGAAAAACAGAAATGTATTCCCGCATTATACTGGTGGGTGCCTAGGACATGCAATGAAAATAGAAATGTATGCCCGCATTATACTGGTGGGCAACCTAGGACATGAAATGAAAAACATAAATGTATTCCCTCATTATACTGGTGCGCCTAGGACATGAAATGTAAAGACTGAAAAGTATTCCTCTTGTTATACAGGTGGGCGCCTGTCTTCAACAACAACTTTGAAAATAACATGCCATTCCTTCCTTTAGGTTGGCGATATTCAATATCCTGTTTGAGGGCGGATGAACCCAAAATATCCTATTTGAGGGCGGATGAACCCAACATATCCTATTTGAGGGCGGATGAACCCAACATATCCTATTCGAGGGCGGATGAACCCAACATATCCTATTCGAGGGCGGATGAACCCAACATATCCTATTCGAGGGCGGATGAACCCAACATATCCTATTCGAGGGCGGATGAACCCAACATATCCTATTCGAGGGCGGATGAACCCAACATATCCTATTCGAGGGCGGATGAACCCAACATATCCTATTCGAGGGCGGATGAACCCAACATATCCTATTCGAGGGCGGATGAACCCAACATATCCTATTCGAGGGCGGATGAACCCAACATATCCTATTCGAGGGCGGATGAACCCAACATATCCTATTCGAGGGCGGATGAACCCAACATATCCTATTCGAGGGCGGATGAACCCAACATATCCTATTCGAGGGCGGATGAACCCAACATATCCTATTCGAGGGCGGATGAACCCAACATATCCTATTCGAGGGCGGATGAACCCAACATATCCTATTCGAGGGCGGATGAACCCAACATATCCTATTCGAGGGCGGATGAACCCAACATATCCTATTCGAGGGCGGATGAACCCAACATATCCTATTCGAGGGCGGATGAACCCAACATATCCTATTCGAGGGCGGATGAACCCAACATATCCTATTCGAGGGCGGATGAACCCAACATATCCTATTCGAGGGCGGATGAACCAACATATCCTATTCGAGGGCGGATGAACCCAACATATCCTATTCGAGGGCGGATGAACCCAACATATCCTATTCGAGGGCGGATGTATCCAACATATCCTATTCGAGGGCGGATGAACCCAACATATCCTATTCGAGGGCGGATGAACCCAACATCTCCTATTCGAGGGTGGATGAACCCAACATATCCTATTCGAGGGCGGATGAACCCAACATATCCTATTCGAGGGCGGATGAACCCAAAATATCCTATTCGAGGGCGGATGAACCCAAAATATCCTATTCGAGGGCGGATGAACCCAAAATATCCTATTCGAGGGCGGATGAACCCAACATATCCTATTTGAGGGAGGATGAACCCAACATATCTTATTTGAGGGCGGATGAACCCAACATATCCTATTCGAGGGCGGATGAACCCAAAATATCCTATTCGGGGGAGGATGAACCCAAAATATCCTATTCGAGGGCGGATGAACCCAGCATATCCTATTCGAGGGCGGATGAACCCAGCATATCCTATTCGAGGGCGGATGAACCCACAATATCCTATTTCAGGGCGGATGAACCCAACATATCCTATTTGAGGGCGGATGAACCCAACATATCCTATTTGAGGGCGGATGAACCCAACATATCCTATTCGAGGGCGGATGAACCAACATATCCTATTCGAGGGCGGATGAACCCAACATATCCTATTCGAGGGCGGATGAACCCAACATATCCTATTCGAGGGCGGATGTATCCAACATATCCTATTCGAGGGCGGATGAACCCAACATATCCTATTCGAGGGCGGATGAACCCAACATCTCCTATTCGAGGGTGGATGAACCCAACATATCCTATTCGAGGGCGGATGAACCCAACATATCCTATTCGAGGGCGGATGAACCCAAAATATCCTATTCGAGGGCGGATGAACCCAAAATATCCTATTCGAGGGCGGATGAATCCAACATATCCTATTTGAGGGCGGATGAACCCAAAATATCCTATCGAGGCCGTATGAACCCAACATATCCTATTTGAGGGCGTATGAACCCAACATATCCTATTCGAGGGCGGATGAACCCAACATATCCTATTCGAGGGCGGATGAACCCAACATATCCTATTTGAGGGCGGATGAACCCAAAATATCCTATTTGAGGGTGGATGAACCCAAAATATCCTCAAAACTTGAAAATGTCTTACCTCAAAACTTGTTGGGGATTATTTTGTTGGGGATGAACTTTCCTCTACTTCCTTCCCCACTCTGGGTTGTCCGACCCTCTTGAAACTTGGTCGAAACTCTGTCGAGGATGCTTCTACATCTCGATGATCTGCTGGAGATAACACTGCGAACTGCTGAGTAACACTACTGAGGATAACTCTGCTGAGCAAAATGTGTTATCTTACTCCTTCCAAGACTACTTCCTTAAAGTAGGACATTCATTCCTCTGCAAACTGTTTCCTTTTGCGAAACTGGTCTCTTTTTTCTTTTCTTTTTTATTTAGTATTTTTCTTTGTTTTGTTATTTTCCTCCTTTGAAGACTGCCTCCCTCAAAACTCGTTTTGCCTTTCCCCGAGAAACTGTTGAGGATACCGATTTTCACAAAACTCGTGTTAGACTTCTTGAAAATTTTCGAAATGAACGAAAATTTTCTGCCCCAGTTTGACAATCTTTTTTGCGGCGCATCTTTCTGTCATCGGTAGTATTCCCTGTCCCTGCTTCAAATCAAAGAAAATTTGGTCAGTTTAAAACGTGGAGGTTGGTTGTGATACTCCTGCTGGGGATGCCATCAACCATTCTCCATCTATGCGTTGTCTGTCCATCTTGAAGCTTGGGCTGATACCTTCCGCCCTTCTTGACGATTCATTATTCCCAAACCTCTTAACCATTTTCCTGGTCTCCTTATCTGACCTCACGCATTATCATGACAGCTGATGTAACTTG
This sequence comes from Nicotiana sylvestris, assembly GCF_000393655.2. NCBI lineage: Eukaryota > Viridiplantae > Streptophyta > Magnoliopsida > Solanales > Solanaceae > Nicotiana > Nicotiana sylvestris. Next base: position 46,412,896 of record NC_091060.1, on the reverse strand, counting down.
AAGATCGTGCATGTTCATTGAGATGATCTGCTAGGGATAACACTCCAAATCTCTGTTTATTTGTGTCACTGAATGCAACCTTTTTTGTTGGGGATATCCCTCTTCTTTTGCGGCATAGCAAGTGAAACTTGGCATTTCCCCCGACCTTTTAGTCTCATATGAATTTCTCAAATCATGCACATTGCTCTTCGTGTTGATCTTTCTTGATTTAGACCATTTGGATGTTCTAATCGGATCTGGTCTTGCATAATTGGAAAGCTGATGGCAGATTTTGAAGTCATTTCTCACTTGTTCTGACCAAACAGACTTTACTGGGGAATTTTTCTATGGAAGGAGAAAGATAAACAAAAAGGGAACTGAATAAAAGACAAAGGAAAAAGATGACTCTTTAACAAGAGAAACTATAAATAAAAGCCTATCAAACGCAGATACCGACTCTAATAATCATGACATGCACATGTGGCCTATCCTCTGCCGTCAGTCGTCTTTCAATATCTTCCCTTGGCAATTCCCCATCTGATTCTCAATCTTATTCGACTTGTAGTGCCCGAAGGATTTTCACTATCAAGCCTCTCTCATTTTGGTTTTCTCTCAGCTTTCATCGCCTTATGGTGTCCGTAAAGATTTTCACCGATAAGAATCTCTCATTTGTATCACTTTCCATCTGGGGATTTGGGGTGTTGCCGATATGACTCTTTTTGCTGGGGATTAGAGTGCTTTATGCTGTGGAACAGAGTGTTATGTTCACCGGTAAGACTCTCATTTGTCTGACTTGGCATCTTTTGAAGATTGATCAGAAGGTCTTTCTTTGGACCGTAATGTAGGGTTTTGGATAGGCTAGAAAGAAAGGGTATTAAAGGATCAAAAACAAAATAAATTTGGGGTTCATAATTACAACTTTCGGAACCATATTTGCTTACAACAAGCGCAACTCTTGCCCCGGAGTCTAGCTTGGGGATTTTTATTTTTGTTATATTATTTTACACTATGCACACTATGCACATTACGCACATTATGCACCCTATGACCGAGCCGTGAAGCGCCTATGTATCCTCTTTGAGGAATCAGGTCAAACGTAGTTCTCAATTCCTCTTTTTTCATTTACCTATTATTTTCTTTTCTTTTCTTTCTTTTTCTCATTTCTCCTTTCTCTTTTGTCGTTTTGTAGTTTTCTTTTCTTTCTTCTTTTTTTTCTTCTTTTTTTTTTCTTTTCTTTACCTGCCATGCTTGTCGTTGCTACTAATTCTGAACGAGGGGTACAAAAGAAAAATAAATAAGGCTCAAAAGGGGTAAAAAAAAAAAATTTTAGGTAGCAGAACAGAATGCCTTCGTCATTCCAGTCTTCAAAACATGCCAAGTGCAAACAACACAATTAAACAAAGATTTGTAGCCTCTTCTGATGGTGCTGGACTTGACAATTATATTCAACATTTGCTTTTTCATTTGTCATTTCTAACGCATCGTTGGGCGACACTCTCACTCTCATTATCTTGAAAGGCGAATCTTGCTTTTAACGGTTTTCTTTGTGTTTTACTTGCCCTAGTTCTGTATGACTCGAGCTCCGAATAATCTCAAACCGTCCTTATTTCCTTTAAATGTTTTGATCACCTTTCCAGGGTTTTATGATTAACTTTTAAGATTAGGCCCAAACTGTGTGCGCATGTCATGTCACTAGAATCGGCGCTGAATAAAAATGATAAAAGGGCTAAACAAAAAGATGACTAGAAATAATAAAAGACCGGATTTGCTTTAGACTAACGGTGAAATGGTTTGAATAACAAAACAAACAAAACAAACCAGAATAAAATCCTAAAACAAACCTGGACGAAACTACACAAACCGCTATGAACAAAAATGGAAAGATAAGAGGATTTGACACAAGACAATGTCCAGACTACAACCCTACAAATAACCCGGACAACAAAAATTATAACAAAATAAACCACCAAAAACTCCACTCCGGCAGATCAAGGAATGGAGCGTCTTTCCAATTGCCAAGCTTGGCATCTTAGCCACTGAATTCGGCATCAACCTTACTGGGATCTCCACCAACTTTCGTATCACCGTTCTTAACAAATTGCTTTTGGGTTCCCTTTGCGGGCTCGTTCTTTAGAACAACCCCTGATAGCACTGAAAACTTTGCCATGCGTGGACCTCCAAGGATCTCAGAAGAATTCTCATACCCCTTTTCAAAACAAATCATATTCGACCTATGCATCTCACTTCGAGTATGCGATGGACTTTGGCTAGTGTCTGTTGCATCCGGATTTGGCACGACAATGTCACCTGCATCAATAAGCTTCTGAATTGCTTCCTTCAGCCTCCAACACTTCTCTGTGTCATGCCCTGGTGCATCTGAGCAATATGCGCACCTTCTAGAAAAATCAAGCTTCTTTGACAGAGGGTTTGGTGCGTTTATATGAATCGGCTTCAACATGTCCAATTGCTTCAACTTTTGGAACAAACCGGCATATGATCCTCCAATAGGGGTGAAAGCCTTTCTTTTTTTTCAGAAACCTCTCATTCTTCCATGCTTGACAGGGCCGGAAACCTGATCCAGATGGCTTTCGGTAGGCTTGTGAGGGTGGATAGGCATTTTGTGGAGCCGGGTACCTGGAAAGTGAAGTATGGTTTTTAGGGTCACTGGGAGAGAAGTGGTGTTGGGGATGGGAGAAGCATTGAGAAAACATAGTTGGAGGGCGAGTGATGGAGCTACTCGGGTGGCTGGGAAAGTTGTGATAGGCGGTTATATATGGAGAGTGTGGGGGAGCATCTGGCCTTGTGCTCGGTGTTCGGGTAAGGACAGATTCCAGGAAGCTAGGTGGTGGCGGGGGTGGTGCTATCCGAGCCACCCACGCCTGATACATGTCTGCCACATGTTGTCTCAACATTTTCACTTCTTCTTCCAATCCGTTGTTCCGTTCGACCAGTTGTTGTCGGTCATCGGTACCGACCCACTCGGTTCTGAGGTTCTGTGCCATTGTCCTTTTTTGCTTTGCAGGGAGGAGTTACCACAACCAACCACTTTTCTATATATGAACACATCAAAGTGAAGCCATTACGTTAGTGTTAGGGCATTTGACAGATAATCATATATCAGAGATGCAATGTACCTAAGCAGTTAAATCGTTCTATCAGAGATGCGATGCACCCGCGCTTTCCTTTATTTTTCTTTCTCTCTTTTTTTTATTATCATTCCTTTTTTAGTGGTGGTCGAATCTTATGGAGATTGCCTACGTATCATGACCCCGCATGAATCAGACCTTGCGTAGTTCGGCCCAATAAAATATAAACAATAATAAACATTTTTTTTAATTTTCTTATTAAAACAAATTGGGTTTCAAGGGTTTGAAGATGACCTACAAACTCGAAAATCAAACAACCCACATATTCTAATCAAAAGATTTACAAACTCCAAAACAAATGGCCAACTTCCTTTCTCCGTTTGACAAATGCAACCGAACGGTTATTTTTGCAAATGTGGCCCCTTCCAAATTTCACATCAATTTTGAAGCCGGGGAGGATTATTTTATGACACTTTACAAACTTGTCCGTTCTTTTACGAAAATAGCCTTTCGACAACTGAAAGATACTCTAAGGCTATTTCGGCAAGAACGGTTTAAGACACTGCCAAAGCTGGCTCAAAAGCCCAAACGGTATTCACCTGACCGCTGACTCTTTGTTTTTTTTTCAAATTACAATAAAACCTGGTGTTGCAAACATGGCCCTTCAGCGCCTCGGGGACGAAGATTTTTAAGGCTGTGTAGGTCAACTGGACCAAATCTAAAACAATGACCCAAAGGTGGTTATTTATGCAAAGTCAGCCCTACGACGTCCCTTTCGGGAACATTCGACTATTTTTGACAAAAACAGCATCACCCGACTTATTTATGACTCTTTTTATCGTTTTTCAAAATAGAAAACTCAACATTGCAAACACGGCCTTTCAACGCCTCGGGGACGAAGATTTTTAAGGCTGTGTGGGTCAACTGGACCAAATCTTAAACATGACCCAAAAGGTGGTTGTTTACGCAAAGTCAGCCATCCGGCGTCCCTTTCGGGAACATTCGGCTATGTCTTGACAAAACAGCGTCACTCGACTTCTTTACGATGAAATTAAAATTTGACATATATATATATTTTATTTTATTTTTTGCTATTTTTTGCAAAAGGAGAGGTTGGACATCACCCGACTTATTTATGACAAAATTAAAATTTTGACATGTTTTTTGTTTATTTATTTGTTTTTGGTTATTTTAGCAAAAGGGGAGGTTGGACCCGATGAGGGTTGCCTACGTATCTCACATCTGGTGAGAATCAAACCCGCGTAGTTCGGGATCATGAATAAAGTAAATAAATAACTTCTTTATATATATATATATTTTTATTTTTGAAGGAAAGACTTATAAAGAAGAAAGGGAGCATTTTTGCAAAGAAGGATTTCTAAAGAAAAAGATTTTAAATTTTTTTATTTTGAAGAAAACTTCTAAAGAAGAAAGAAAATATTTTTGGAATTTTACTTTCAATGAAAGAAATGCTTCTAAAAAATATTTTTGAATTTTGAATTTTCTTTTCAATTTTGAAAGAAGAATGAAAATATTTTCGGATTTTTGGAAGAAATTAAAAGAAAATATTTTTATTTTTATTTTTATTCTTTTTTTTTTTTAAAAAAACAAAACAATTAAAAGACTTTCTAAAGACATCAATAATGGAGAATATTTTTGGATTTTTTTTCTTGAAAATTGGGGGTCTAAAAAAAACTTTTCTAGAAAGGAAATAAAGAAAAATACTTTTTGGATTTATATATATATATATATATATATATATATATTGCAACTATTTTTCTTTTCTTTTCTTTTTCTTTATTTTGAAAACAAGACAAAGTGAAGATTTTTTTTCTTTTTTGTTTCACCAAAATGACCAACCTATTCTTCCAAACTTAAAATAAAAGACTTTTTTTTTTTTAGTGAAATAAAACATTTTTCTTTTCTTCATTTTTTCCAAGATTTTCGGCAGAATTTCAATAGTATTTGGGCATTGGGTTTTTCCAAAATAAATAATTAACTCCCTATCCGCTATTTCTTTTTTCTTTTCTCAATTGCACAATATTCCTGATACACACAATATTCCTGATACACAAAAGCCGGTCAACATGCAAGTCTGAAACAAGTAAATGCATAAAGCAAACAGGATGTAGCAGGATGGTCTTTTCATTTCAGGTTGCTACTCCTAGACGGACTCAACCCCTGTGTTGAGTCCCCTAAGTCAAATGCACATGATGCAAATAAGCGTTCCTACTAGGGATCCAGCATGAGGCTTTGTTATACTAAGTTTTAAAACCTAGGTGTTTGTTCTAGACCTGGCTTACCCGAGCGGACAACTCGAGACGAGGATGGGAGTTGTGTACCGGTAACCAAAGGGCCATCCGGTTTTGCAACTCCTCCGAATCCTCGTTCTATTTTGGTATATGACACTAACAGAAAGAAGTCACAACCAGCGTGCACTCCTCAAGAGAGAGAAGAGAGGGGTTTCGGCACAGTTTATATATACAGTCCAAGTAATATCAAAGCGGTAAGAGCAACATTTTGCACATTTAGGCTAAAACATGTAATAAAATCAGATAATAAATAAAGCCAAATAATAACAATTATTCTAAGCTCGAATTCTTAACCCTGAACCAGTGGTTCTGGGCTCTATCCCTAGTAGAGTCGCCAGAGCTGTCACACCTCCTTTTTCCGCCCCCGCGAGGGGTGAAGGAGTTTTTCCAATTAAAGGACAATCGAAACGGGATTTGTTTATTTATTTCAGAGTCGCCACTTGGGAGATTTAGGGTGTCCCAAGTCACCAATTTAATCCCGAATCGAGGAAAAGAATGACTCTGTATTACAGTCCGCGAACCAGAAATCCGGATAAGGAATTCTGTTAACCCAGGAGAAGTTGTTAGGCATTCCCGAGTTCCGTGGTTCTACCACGGTCTCTCAACTGTCATATTTGGCTTGTTTATCTGATTTTATACAATTATGAGCTCATGTGCAAATTTTAACTCTTTACCGCTTTTACTATATTTATTATTATTTTACAGGGAACTGCAACGTTGTGAAAATGTATCTCGAACCGCATCACAATCAATGTACCCGTGGTCGTCGACACACTTTGACTCCATTGAGATTTGGATTTGGGTCACATAAATGTGCACCCGAGTTTAAGAAAATTAAATTATTAAAGGCACACCTAAAGCGACTAGCGTATCATTTACTTTGGGTAAGGCCGTAAAATTTTGCTAAACGGTTCATCCCGAAGTCTAAGCAATTTTAAAGCAAATATTTACTGAGGGCCCCACAATTTTGTATTTTTATTCGGCGAGGCTCATCTCATTCTTATTTTTTTAAAAGGAATTTGCAACGTCATGGACACGCATCTCGAACCACGTCACAATCAAGGTACCCGTGATTAGAGACACATTTCGACTCCGCTGAGATTTAGATTTGGGTCACATAAATGTGCACCCGAGTTTAAGAAAGTAAGATTAATTAAGACACGTCCTAAAAAAACTAGCGTGTTGTTATTTTGGGTAAGGCCGTGGAGTTCGCTAAGCGGCCTATCCCGAGTTCTAAGTAATTAAAACATACATTTTTGTGAGGGCCCCGCAATCTGTGCGTTTTATTTGGCGAGGCTCGTCTCATTTTTATTTAAAAGGATAAACCTACAGTGACTACATTTTTCTATTAAGTTCGTCTCTAAAAATAAAATAAAATCTCCCGATTAATTACATGCTAAAAAATGTAACTTATTAGTTATTAGTTTACGGTTAATGCAAATGGAAAATTGCAATCAGGTTTGTACAAAGAAGGATTGCTTTCATTCTATATTCTATCATTTACTAACACTAGAACATGAGATAGACACACAATAATATCAAAACACATTAATTATTCTTTGATTAATTTAAACTAGCATTATTAGATGAAGAAGTTATACATGTGCAACCCCATTACTCATTAATCAGTCAACTACATTTTATACGAAGAAAGGAAAATTCTATTCAAACACAAATCTAAACAGGAGGAATTCAACAGGAACAAAGCCTGATTAATATTTCATTTCGCTTCAAGACGAGAGTGTACAAATGTGTACCTGGAAATGGCAGTCAAGAAGAAAAGAAGGAGGAGTCAGCAGTAGTAGTAACACAGCAACGCAACAGCAGCAATTCGAACCAGAATCAAGACCCAAAAAAAATTGAAGAAAATCAAGCAAGCTCGATAGAACAAACCCAAAAGTTTGTAAAAGACTTAAACAGCAACAAACCACATCACCACAAACATACTTAAACCCACGTGTATTAAACACGAAACTAAACTCGTCTCTCGCTTTGTTTTTGTTCTCTTTTTAAACTCTCCAATACTTTCTTAGGATTTTCAGAATGTCTTCCTCTCTAAAAAAAATGTTCTCCTCCAATTCCTCTCCAAAAAATTCCCCCCTTTCTATGTCAAAATTACTCTTATTTATAGCAAGACTCTTGTATTGAACCACTAACCCGAAATATTCTTTTAATTGCATGTCTTGCCCCCACTACTTGATGTTTTTCTTATCTAATTCTTTTGTCCCCCATGCTTACATGTTTTGTCCCCCCCACTATATTAAATAAATGCATTATTCTCAACCCATTATGTCTTGCCCCTCATGCTTAACTTAAATAATTACATTATTCCCCCCCCCCCACTACATTATGTCTTGTCCCCCACTATATTAAACAATTATATCATCTCCCCACTAATTTATGTCTTGTCCCCCACCATATTATTTTAATATTGTTAATGTCTAGTGGACAGAGCACTCAGATTAAATAATTGTTCAAATGTTCAATTCCAAAAATACCCCTCCGACCTTACTGAAATTACCATTTTACCCCTGAACGTACTGCAATTTACCAATCTACCCCCATCAGCTATAACCAATTCACCTAATCAATTCCAACCAAAATACAGCAAATATGACCAATTTCTAAACAAATTCAAACAACAAATCTCATGAACACAGATTGAATCATACAACATCAAATTAATGGGAGTAAGTTAACCATATTAGGAACCAATCCTGGTTAATTTAGACAAAAAATGAATGAGCAAGGAGACAACAGTATTCACAACAAAGATACATGATTCAAACTAAATCAAAAAATTAAAAACCAAAACATAAACTCACATTAAATCACTGGATTAAAAACGAACTTCAAACAAAAATGAACATGAATTAAATCTATATTAAACAACAAACATGACGGATTCAAACGATTTAAACTAACACTCTTCTATATTAAAACTAAATCCTTTTAAATTAATAAAATAAACTAAAGAAATAATTAATCGAACTTCAACTTAAATCTAAAAACATTATAATTACTAACAATTTCTACCTAAAAATAAACAAGAAAAATTAAACAAACTAAAGAAAAATAAGAAAAAAGATAAACACGAATTTGGTAAACCAACTAACCGGATCGGAACGACGATGAACTTGAACGAAAACAAATCTGCCCAGAAACAATTATCGCACCAAAATAACTCGACGCCGAAGACGACCACGAACGGATGACCAAAGAAGATGGTCGTTTGGTATTGTTCGAAAACGAGGCAGTGGAAGCCCGTCAAAGAAGATGGACTAAGCAGAAGGCAGTAGCACCCCGGAGAAATAGCGGTTGTTGCTGCTGCGTCGCCTGGAGGTCGACTGGGCAGTTATGGAGATGAGGGAGCAGCTACTGAGCTTTCATTTCATATGCGGATAGATCAGGTGTTTGGAAACATTGAACTCAAAGAAAAAGGTGATGCTGCTTTCCAGAACAAAGATTTTAAAGCTGCCATTGAATGCTATACGAAGTTTATTGATGTTGGAACCATGGTTTCACCAACTGTGTACGCTCATCGGAGTCTTTCTTATCTCATTAATGGTATGCCACAAGAAACCCTCAACGATGCAGTACAAGCACAGGTAATATCTCTTGTTTGGCATATCGCATCGTATTTGCAAGCTGCTTCTCTTTTCACATGAGGCAGCATCAACGCAGCTGAAGCAAATGGTGGGCGAAGCTGAAGGCAGCAGCAACGAGCTGGGAAGGTTTGTTGGCGGAGCTGCTGGTCGTGTGGACGGAGGAGATGAAGCAAACCCTATGTCCCTGGCTGGAGCTCGGAGATGGCAGTGGTGAGCGGAGGCAGCCATGGGAGCTCGAGCTCGACGGAGATGAAGAAGATGAAGCAGCAGCGACGGGGTCTGTTTGGACGTAGCATAAGCAATAGTGATGAAGCAGTAGCTGGTTCATATCTGCCATGGATGTCGAGACGGAGCTCGAAGGTGGTCGTTTGATCGTTCATAGCTTGAAGACGACGATGGAGATGGTGTTGGTTGTTTGTTCGAGCTGGGGTCGTGAGGGCGATGAAGAACGACGTGTGTGTGTGTGTGTGTGTTGAGGGTGAGGCGTGAGGGGGAAAGGCAGCAGCTATGGCTGCTTGCTTGGGGAAGGTGATGGAGAAGAAGAAGAGAGGGTGGGGGCAGATTGGTTAGTGTTAGGGTTTTTTGTTATGTTTTTTGTTTTTTGGGGAAAAAATGAAAAATGAAGAGGGTTTAGGTCATTTGGGGCTATGGGGCGGACCGGGTCGACCCGTGTTGAGATGGACCAGGTCATGGGGAAGGTTGGGCGTTTTTTGGGCCTGTGGCTTGAATTTGAAGAAGAGCCCAATTCCGTTTTTCTTTATATTTTTGCTCTCTTTTCTTCTTTTATTTTTCTTAAACTGAAACTAAATTCTAAAATCCTTAAATTATCATATAGAACTAAATTAATTCATAAAAGCGCAAATTAACTCCCAATAACAATTAACACACAATTAAGTAATAATTAAGTATAAAATTGTACAATTGGACATTAAATGCTAAAAATGCAAACGATGCATATTTTTGTAATTTTCATTCTTGTAAAACAAACCTAATTATTCCTAATTGTAGAATTAAATCCTAAATGCAAATGCGCCATATTTTTGTATTTTTTATTAATTTAACAAATAAACATGCACAGACAAATACAAATAATTATCCAAAATGTCACAAAAATTCTCAAAATTGCGCACCAAGGAAAATCGTTTTATTTTGAATTTTTTGGGAGTAATTTTTCATAGGGCAAAAATCACGTGCTTACACTTAGTTTATAGTTTTACTAGTTTATTCTTTAGTTTGATTTCATCATTGCATTAATAACACAAGTGGTTTACAATTTTGCTAATAACTCACAAATCTTCCTAGTGCAAATTGGGGCAGAAAAATTTCTTTGTTTTGTCTATTTTGTTGTAATCAGGCGCCCACCTGGAGAACAAGGGGAGACAACTCAAGTTTCTAGGGAAAGCAGTGTCGAAGGAAACAACTCAAGTTTCTAGGGAAAGCGGTTTCGAAGGAAGACAGTTCAAGTTTCAGGGGGAAATGGTTCAAGGTGCAAGGGAAAACAGTGTCAAGTAACAAGAGAAGACGATTCGAGTTCAATAGTCAGGCGTCCACCAGAAGAAAAGGAAAAGCATCTCAGATTGCAATTCAAGTCAGCAACCAAAGAATCTCGCGGCAAGAATGCGAGTCAACAGTCCGAGGTGATAAACAGAAGTTAGTCACAATAAAGAAAAAAAGAGAAAGACAAGAAGTGAATCCAAATGCAGAAGTTGATAAAAGATGTTAACTTCTTAAGACATGGTGGAAGTCACAAGCACTACATGCCCGGTCTTGATCCAAAAGCTGTAGAAGAACGAGCTAGCACCTGCAGCTAACAAGCGCCAAAGTTCAAATCTAAAGTCTGCATGAAGAACCATTCAAGACTCAATATCAAGCTTCAGAAGACTTATAGATAGGAACCTTGTAACTCGTAGTTGAAAGGTTTAGTTAGTCTTTTTCATTTGATTTTTGATGTAATAACAGGGACCGCAGACCGGAACCTCGGCGGAACGGCACCTCAACCGGATCTCCACCTCGGCATACTCCGTCATCTCACTCATCTCTGAACTACACGTGGCCTGATTCCTTTATAGCCAAGGATATGTAGGCAGCCCAGATACCAGGGCTCGGTCACATTCCCCTCTCTCTTAGTTTTAGTTTCTCCAAATAAGGGTCGGGTCAAAAAACCTGTCTAGTCAGTCTTTGTATAAAAACTCTGCGCGTTTCCAATCAAAGAGGGGCAACTATAGACATGTGATTTTTGACCCTCCCCAAGATTTTTTATATATTAGCGTAAAATATTTAATTTAGGCATAATATAGATATTTTAAGTAATTTTGACTCTTTTACTTTAATTTTATTACAAGAAAACAAAAAATCACAAAAATAGGTTCATTAATATTTTGTAGTCATTTTTAATCTAAAAAAATCTTTAAAAAATATATACAACAATAGTATCGTATTTTTATTTTATATGATATTTAAAAATAACAAAAATAGATTTGTTTTAATGGTTAGTTTTATTTTAATAATTATTTGAATAGTAGGAATAATTAATAAATGGGCCCGTATTTTTAATCTCGTTCGCAGCGAAAGAATAGAACTTGGGCTCGAGCAACCCATTTTTTAAGACTAATTTTGGACCTAGCCCGCAATTGCCAAACCCATAATTCCTAGGCCCATACCCCTTAACCTAAAACCCTACCAAAAAACCTACAATATAAAAAAAGAGAAAAGCCTAAGACTAGGGAACAGACAATACACAAAAAACCTGCGCAAAAATAGACCCCCCCCTGCGCGTCATCTTCTCCAAACGACCCTACCTCTAAAAACGACCATCCCCTCCATCGGATATCTGAAAAACGAAAATGATAACACCAAAAAAAGAACAAAAAATAACGAAGGGGGAAGGCTGAAAACAAGAAAAAACAAAGGCTGCGCAGCCTTGACAGAAAATGACCCCACCCCTTCAACGACCCCTGAGCGCACAAACGAGCCCCCCCCCATGCGCATCGTCTTCCCCAAAGGAACCCACCCCCCTGAACTGGTCTCCGTCGAGACACCCATCACCTTCTTCACTGGAAAAACTCAAAAACCCAACCAAGAAAATCAGCCGCTGAACACAGAGACGACCCCAGCGTTACTTCTTCTTTAGGAACCCGAAACAGCCATGTGAGAAGCTTAATGCTACCAACCAGCAGCCCAACGTCGTCACCACAACACCCCTGACCCCCTCTCTTCAATCCGATACAGCCTTTCATCTTCTTAACATAAACCAAATGGAGCTCCCATCTCTCACAATAACTGGCAGCGACGAATCCACTCAAAGAAAAAACGGACAGAAGTGACTGATATCGAAGATTCTGCCATTCGAAAATCTCGATCGCGATCTGTTTGCAAAAGCTGTTGAGGTCGAAAATTTGTTGCTGTTAATTATTTAACTCGTTGTTGAGTTCAATCCGATCTAGTTTCAATCATCATCGAAGAGTCGAGTTTATTTCGTTGAGGTTCCCGGTCAGGTCTGTCCGTGTTTAGCTGCATAGGCCTGAGTTTCTTTGTAAACGGGCAACATGTTCTTACAAATTCGAAGGTAATTCACGCCCTTTTACATGGATATTCTGGTTTGTTTTAAGCGTGTATGTGTTCTCTGTTTTGGTTGATTTGCATACCAAGTCACATTGTTTACCTAGAGCTGCCGTGTTGTTCGATGAAATTCTTGTAAAGAACACTGATGTGAATTGCTTGACAATGCAAAACCATTTGTAAGGACTTCCTTTTTCTCGAGCTTACACATAATGAAAATAAAAATGTAAAACAGTACCAAAGGAAAGGACATCACCATTCATTTCCATGTCGATGTTCATTTATCAGCCAATGCATCATTTGAATAGAATCAAGTTTTGGAAATTGAATTTGAAGGTAAAGCTTGTTAAAGAGTGTGTCAGCAGTGAGCGAGGGAAAGAGATAGGTGCTAGAATTGGATTCGAGTTCGACTGGGGTGATATTTATTGAGGAGTTCGAGTCCGAGTTTCCGGTGCTAATTCGAGTCCCGTCGGCTCGTCACATTTTTGAGTTCAAAATAATGAACCGGCTATATTGAGGTTCACCTCTTTTACCCTATATTCGTTTTATGCATGTTTGGTATTAATTATTTGTTTAATGACATGATCCCGTTGATTCTGTAATTGTTTTCGTGGTTTTGAATTTGCTCGCTCGGTTATCTACTCGTGTTTACTTGAATTGGTTATAGATGAACGTGATTTTGTCACAGTATAGAAACTGGATTGCTGAACTATGTCAATTAGATTAAATGGGCTCAGGTGTGCATTTCATGTGACTCTGCCATAATTTTGGATAATAATAATGAAATAAGCATGTTAAAATCCGGGGGTGCATTTCATGTGACCCGATTCTAATTTTCAACAAGGTTAAATAGAGCGTGTCGTGAACCGCGGGTGCATTTCATGTGGTGTGGCTTGCGATATGTTTTAAATGACCTTGAATTAATTCTTTTAATAAGTAAAAGAGGTTTTCAAAAGTTAAAAATGCACATAGGTTTAAAAGTATTTTAAAATCAGATAATTAAGCCGATTATAACAGTTGAGCGACCGTGCTAGAACCACGGAACTTGGGAATGCCTAATACCTTCTCCCAGGTTAACAAAATTCCTTACTCAGATTTTTGGTTTGCGGACTGTTAAACAAAGTCATATTTTCCTCGATTCGGCATTCGACCGGTGACTTGGGACACCATAAATCTACCAAGTGGGGACTCTGAATCTTTTAACGATAAATCCCGTTTCGATTGTCACTTTAAGTTGAAAAAAACTCCCTTATATACTCTCTTCCGGGGTGTAGGTAAAAGGAGGTGTGACAAAGTACAAGACAACATAAAAAGAAACAGACTCAAAACATAAAAAAATTCAAAAAATCTCCTTAAGCAACTCTTGGATGCAGCAGTCCCGACTGGATGGTCCCGGGGTGTCTGTCATGCTCAAACTCCGGTAAGTAGATCTACACCTGTATAAGAAAACTAAAACCAAATAGAGTTAAAGGTTTAGAACACTATGTGAGGCAATAAAACTTCCTATCGGACACATGGAGGACATGATTGAAGCTATTTTTGCAAAATGGCCTTCGTGGCCAAAAAATGGCTAAGCATGCAAATTTAACGTAATGGACCTTAAACTGAGAGGACACCTTGTTTTGGACTTAGGACTCTAAGACGTGGGTTAATTGAACCATTTTTGCGAAAAATAGACCTATTTTGCAAAATGGCCTACGTGGCCAAAAACGGCTAGACATGCAAATTCGACAAGGACGGACGTTAAAGTAAAGATACACCTAATTGTGGATTGAAGAATCCCCATACATAATTAAACAAACCACTTTGCGAAAATGGCCATATTTTGCAAAATGACCGATGCGGCCAAAAGTGGCTAGACATGCAAGATTTGGCTAAGACCCAACGAAGCCAAGAATCTAAGACTCACTAGGAAGACCGGACCCTATGTGAGTTGCCTACGTATCCCGTCCTGAGAGACGATAATCAGGTCCGCGTAGTTCTGGAGGATTGAATACGGTGAGGATAATAAAAAACAAGTGATTTGGAACAAATATTTTTTTTCTGTCTTTTTTTTTTTGAAAAATGATAGGAAATTGCAAAATCTTTTTGGATTTTTCATTTTTATTTATTTTGTCTTTTCTTGAAAAATATTGTGAAAGAAAAATATAACTGGTCCCTACTTGCTTCATCTTTACACTTCACCCTCTTTTCTTTCTCATTTACCCTCAACCATCATTGGTCCGCCAAAAGACCCATTTTACCCTTGAAGATGGCAACATGTAGCACATAGGATACATCAGTTTAGTCTTTTATTTTTGGATACACCTGTCCTAGATGGATCCAACCCCTGTGTTGAGTCCCCTAAGTCAAATGCATGTGATGCAAACAAATATTCCTACTAGGGATCCGACATGAGGCTATGTTATTCTAGGTTTAAACCTGGGGTTGTGTTCTAGACTTGGGTTACCCAAGCGGACAACTCGATCCGAGGTAGGGGCAATGTACTGGGAGCACGAAAGTCTACCCGGCCTAGTTACTAACCCAACCTCGTTCTATTTGGTATGACTTCTAACAAAAAGTGGGCCACGCGTATGTGTGCACCATATTTTAGAAGACTCATAAAGGAGGCATAATAAGATAGTTTTATACATTTCAAATAATATCAAAGTGGTAAAGTAAGTGGAAATTAGCACATTAGGTCCACAAATACAGTAATATCAACAAACAATAAAGCCAAGCATAAATCATATTAACAAGCTCGAATTCTGAACCTTGAACCAGAAGGTCGTGGGTTCTTGGTCCCCAGCAGAGTCGCCAGAACTGTCACACCTCCTTTTTCTACCTCGAAAGGGGTATAAGAGAGTTTTTCTAATTTAAGTGACAATTAAAATGGGATTATTCATTCAAATTTAGAGTCGCCACTTGGGATAATTTATGGTGTCCCAAGTCACCGGTTTAAAATCCTGAATCGAGTTTGACCCTGTTTATGGTCTGCGAACATAGGAATCCGGGTACGAAATTCTGTTAATCCGGGAAAAGGTATTAGGCATTCCCGGGTTCCGTGATTGTAGCACGGTTGCTTTGATCATACTTGGCTTAATTAAATTGTCTAATTACTCATTTTAGAACCTACGTGCATCTACACCTTAACCGCTTTTATTGGCTTAACTATTCGTAATTAAGGAATTATCCTAAAACGAGTCACGCGTACGTGTACCCATTTCATTTGGCACGTAAAAAATCAAGTCACACGTACGTGTCCACAATTAATCACGCTTTATTAATACTAAGAATGTTTAACCGAAGTTGCACGAACGCATACCTCGATTTATTTTAAAAATCATAATTTTATCACGCGAACTTGTACATAATCACAATGATAGATTAAAAGCACGCCTAAAAGTATACTAGCGATGTGATTCATATTTTAGAGAAAGATACCTCCCCATAAAGAGTAAAGATAGGTATCCAAATGATCAAAAGCATGTATTTCAACTTCAAAATACCTACTACAAAAGAACGCATCAAAAAATGAGAAATACCACCATATCATTCAACCTTTTCCTAAATCACCCAAAAGGCAAACACCACTAAACACTTCAGGTTGCCCTTCCCTCAAATTAAAGCATATATGTTTCTACATATGACAAGTTATTTGGACTAGTCAGTGCCTTTGGTGCTTTGTGTGATGTTGAAAATTCCCTTCCATTATAACCACAACCTAATTGTTGCATTCTACTTTTAGAGCAATTGACCCATTTATCAATGAATATTAAAATTTTAACACAAAAGCAACTGCTAAGAAACAAATCAAACTTCAACCACTGAATTCATATATGCCTTCAAAGATTATTTTTTAACTAGTAAACCCCAAAGTCATTTTTAGATTTAAAGAGAAATTGTAGTAAATCATCTAACAAAACGGACACATAAAATGAACGTAACAAGATGCTAATTCACTATTAATATCCTACGAGCAACTAATTAGAAAAAATGAGAAAGAGAATGAACCTTAAGATGTTATTCTGAATTTAGATCATTTTACAGCGTCAAAATCAAAAGAAGGCCAAACTGCGAACAAGACCTTGAACGAAAATATAGTGACTTGATTGACTAGAAAAATGGAATTCCGGCGGACCTCGAGCTTGCATGTTAGTCTTTCTCTGCTTTGGTGCTAATTCGAGGGATGATTTTGACGGTGAATTAAATACGACGTTCAGCCATTACAAATGAAGAATGACGAGGTTTGTATTTTGATGAGTTTGCAAACAGAGAAAACGAAAAAGCCGCAGGAATAAAGGAAGGGGAAAATTTGAGGGTTGCTTTGATAGTTACGTTTAGCATACACAATTTGTTGATAGAATTATGCCTTTCTCCCCCTTTTCTCTGTTTTTCCATTTCTTCTCGTTCTCTCGTCATCTCTCTCTCTCATTCCCAATTGAGTGTGTGGCGATGGAGTTTGCTGGCTTTGGGCGTACTCCAGATGAAGAAGAAAACGAAGTGAGGTCGTTCCCTTTTTTAGACTAGGAGTCACTGCTCAGTTTTTGAGGAAGAAACTCTTTTTCTTTTGTGCGTGTGTGTTTGCATTTTATGTTGCTGGTTGCCAAATCTCAGGATGTTAGGTTTTTACTCATTTTTTAAGGGCAATGAGGGGGTCCTTTTCAAGAGAGCTCCGTCGTTGCTCTCTTCTGTATTAGCTCCTCCATTCTAGTTGTTGTCCCTCTGTTCTACGGATCTATCCTTAGGTTAAGAGAGGAAGATATTTTTTATCAGGATAAGGGTTGTTTGGGCTATTGGGTTGGAGAAGAAAGAAATTGGGCTTGGCCAAATTTTTGGGCCAATTTTTGTCTAAGAATGGTCCTCTCTTGGACCTTATTTTGACTTTAAAATCAATACCATGTCCATCTTAAAATGAATTTAGTTTTTTTATTCTTCTCTAAAGAACAATTTGAAAATACAACTATTACTAATTCATGCCAGTTAAGTAAATCATTATAATGCAAAAATACTAAATTACACATTAACGTAACAAATAAAACTATTTTTGTATTTTGGAATTTTATGAAAGGTAGATAAACTGAAAGTAACAAGATAAAATATCAATTACCTAATAAAGAAAATATTTTTTTAGTTTTACTTTTATGACAAAAAAAGAAGTAAAAGAGTCAAAACTAATTAAAATAGCGATATTAGGCCTAAACTAAATATTTATATGCTATATGTAAAATCTTGGGGAGGGTCAAAAATCACATGTCTACAACGATCATTAGCCAAAATTCACCCCCTGAACTCTAGCATAGAACCACACCGCCCTAAGGCTCATAAGCCACTGAATTCCCTCTTAAGCACCTCAAAAGTACCACAACCGACGTACCCATTCTTAAGAGACCTTCTGCGAATCTGAAGTTGTTTCCTTCACCTTCCTGATACTGAAATGTAGAATCAATAAGGATATAGAAATGCCATAAGTCTCGACACCATCCTATGTAAATATCAGTTTCTAGCCATATACAAATCCTGAAAATTTTCAATTGCTACATTTAAATCTTGCATCCACTAGAACCATTCTCAAAAGTCTTCCACTCTGCTCAAATCTCAACTAAACCGACCAAACGGACCTAACGACCTATGCCCCATTTGCACACCAACACCCTAAGAAGTAATCCATACCTCTAAGCAACCGAGTGAATCCCTAATCCATGCACACTACATCCTTTACGAATAACAACTCAATCATTCAGTGTTTCCCATATACTCATAGAGTGTAATATATCATGCATCCAGAGATTCCCTTACTTAATTCATCCTCAAAACCAACATCCACACGTCATAACCGATCCACAAGTATGCCTCAGACTGAAACCAATACGACACGTAACCATGCAATCAAATCATCGATACCAGAGTCCCCCACTTGGCCCCAAAGCCATAGATTAAAACGCACAATAACTCACAATGTCAATACTCTATTACTGTCATAATACCGCAATGAGATTCAACTAAATCCTTCATAAGCTAACATAACACAACCCACATAGTACCTCAAATCATCTACTAAGCTTGCATACATCCACGTGACGGTCAGGTCAACTGTTACAACCCATCCAAACTCAAGTCCCCCAAATATAACCCACTGGTAGAAAGAAAGCCTCCACACAGCATCATAAAAATCACACATCTGTAGATTGCCTTGCAGGTTATAACCCACCTGCTCAGCCTCAAACTGACATTATTTATACCCTTTAACAACCACAACTACTACGCAATCACTTAATCTTCCTAATTCTGAACTCATCAACAAGACATGAGAATCTAATTCGTTTCATAATTGAACAACATGAAAGATCCTCCAATACACTCATAACTCGGGACTATACATCACATCAAGATAGAAATCAAGCACCCAAGTCCCTTTTACATCACAAGCAAACTCTTCTCGTCAAATTCAATCTATCTAAACACATCCCGCAGTTATATCATACTCATCATATAGCCATCCAACTACAAAAATTCCACTCATAGAGAAACCATATAACGTATAAGTCAAAAAGCACATGCTCACACAATCGAAATCTCTGTGCTCAACCTATAGTCAAAACCCGGCCTCAAGTCCTCCAAACTGGCCACCATTAGTACACAAGAATTACATCTCGCACCTCATCCATGGGATCACAAGTCGTCGATATATAGCTGATATCGAGCGCTCACATACGCACATAAATGTGTGGAAAGAATTCTAAGAGTTATGTTTCAAGCTGAATCAATTTCGCACGATAAGGAAAAAATATGGGAAATTACATAAATGCCCTATAGCCTCTCGTAGATAGGTATGGACGTCATCATACCAATCCGCAATACTCTACTAGACACTTGCTCATGACTTGTAGAACCTATTAACCTAGAGCTGTGATACCAATCTATCACGACCTAGAATCTAACTAGTCGTGATGACACCTAACCAAAACCCGCTAGGTAAGCCAATTAACAATATCCAATTCCAATAAAATTAAATGGAAGAGATTTTCTGAATTGTATACATTCCCCAAGGGCTGGCAGTACAAATCATGAGCTTCTAAGAATAGAATTTACAAAGTTGGTATGAAATAAATACATCATATGTTCGAAAAGTACATAAATAGAGGTTTATGAATCTAAGGCTACCATGAACAAGAGGCAGCTACAATCAGAATGGAGGTACGTCTTCAAATCTAGCTCCCGTCGAACACAGCAACATCATTAGTCAACATCTGCATGCAAGGTACATAAGTGTAGTATGAGTACAACCGACCCCATGTACTCAATAAGTAACAAACCTAACCTTAGGTTGAAAGTAGTGACGAGCTAGAACAAAGGTCGAGTCCAACACCAATAACCAACAACTATTCATAACAACATAAAAAAAGTAATAAAAGAAGTAAATCAGAGTTAAAATTCTCAGCTTATTCATAGTTCCTGAAAATAGTTCCGCCTTTCAAGTATATCAATGAAATCCCAAATCCTTTACTGAAATTGTCAAATATATGAGTAAGTTCGAAAATTGCAATTTTTCCCAAAAACCTTTCAACAATACATAAGATGTTTCATCTTCAGATAGTATGAGGAAAATAAATCTCTATGCCTACATGTCAATATACATGTGAAATCATGAATGTCACCCAAAATAAGGTAGTAGAAAGAAATGCATCTCTATGCATGTATCTCAAGTACGCATGTCAAATGCACTCATCTCAGTAATGAACTCATGTATTCACACTCTCAGAGTACTCAATCTTACTGTCTCATACTTTCCACTCATCACGCTCAATCACTCTACATACTCAGTCAGTGAGTACTAATTAGGGCAGATCTAGCCCAAACATAATAATTGCTAGCAGCTGCGGTCACTAGGGGTGTACAGACTCCGGAGGGGCTCCTACATCCCAAGCGCTATAATCCACATGGACAACTCATGTGCTGCAAGGACAACTCAAGTGCTATAATATCAATATCTGGATCCACACGGACAACTTACGTGCTGTACAAACAACTCACGTGCTATATATAGATATCTGGATCCACACGGAGAACTCACGTGCTGCACGGACAACTCACATACTACAGTATTAATATCTGGATCCGCACGGACAACTCACATGCTATGGTAACAATATTCTCACAATTAGGCCATCGACATCACTCTGTCATTAATCTCTCCAGTCTCTCTCTCACGGGTTCACAATGTCATGAAACTAGCCCGAAAATAATGATATGATGTATCAGTGAATAACAATAGAGACTGAGATATGATATGTAATGAATGAATATGACTGAGTACGAAATTTCAATGAAATCAATAAGTAAATAGATGGAAACGACCAATATGGGTCCCAACAGTACTAGCATATAGCCTAGACATGATCTCTAGCATAATTGATAGATCAATAACTTTAGTACGTGGAGATTTCATAGTTACAGATAAGATCAGGTAACTACACAGTACCACGGAAATAATGGAGTCACAACTTACTTGGTGCATGCCAACACGCCCGTCACCAAGCATGTACATCACCTCAACACTACCCACATAACACGTAATTTTGGGTTTCATACCCTCAGTACTAAGTTTAGAAGTGTTACTTACCTCGAGCAAGCCAATTTCAATATCGAGCAAGCCAAACTATCACGACCCCAGTTCGCCCAACGTGAACCATCATGACGGCACCTAGTCTCTACGACTAGGTAAGCCTAAAATGCGGAAGATAAACCAAATTTGTGGAAGAAAATAGTCTAAAATAGAACTAGAGTAATAAAACAACGTTTAAAAGTGTCGCTCGGCATACACAATATTAACTCTTAAAACCAATACATTTTCCCAAAACCCGGAAACCCATGAATCACAAGCTAAGAGATACATAAGAAGCTCTAACTCCAGAAATGTCTAACCAAAAAGGGAATACTGAAGGGCTATACTATTACAGAAAGATAGAAATGGACTCCTCAGTCTGCGGACACGGCAGATATACTTCAAAGTCTCTACAGAAGCGCCTTGCCTCAAGGACCATAAAACAGAGTGAATGTACCTGGATCTGCACATGAAAAACATGCGTAGAAGGGGCATGAGTACACCACATCGGTACTCAGTAAGTGCCAAGCCTAACCTCGGTCGGGTAGTGACGAGGAAGGTCAGGACCCTACTGAGGTTAAATAAAATATAAAGTATAACAGTGTAGAATAAGACAGTATAATGAAGTGCAACAGTAAGAAATAAGATAGAATACAAAGAACAACAACAACTAGAACAAATACAAAATAATCACGGAAAGGAAATACAACTCAATACAGAGATAACAACCGGGGTACCTTCCAGGATACCGTCCTGTAGTCCCAATTAGATATATCCAGTAGATCTCTCGGGATACCGTACCATAGTCCATCATATGTATCCGAAGGATCTCCCAGGATCCCGTCCCATAGTTCAAATATCAGTGCACGGGGATCTACCGGAATCTCGATCCGTAGTCCCAAATATAAATACCCAGTACTAGGGAATCTATCGGGTGCAGTCCTGTAGTTCCATATAACTGTGCAGGGGGATCTACCGGAATCCCACATCCGTAGTCCCAAATAAATAGATAAGGGGGATCTATCGGAATCCCACATCTGTAGTCCCAAATAAACAGACAAGGGGGGGTCTACCAGAATCCAACATCCGTAGTCCTAAATGTAATTACACAGCAGCCTCAGGAAAATATTCAGAAATTTCAATTTCATATCGAGGCAAACAAGTAATTCTAGCCTAGCATGCTACACGAAATTCAGGTAAAGCAGTTTGAGAAAATAAGGCAATTAAAACACTTAGACATGCTTTCCTAAGCTAACAACAGGCTTTAAATGTAGGTAATATGAACAGGAAAAGAAACATACTAGTAATTACTTAATGAAAATCGAATTTTTAACAATTAGCACAAGTACGCACTCGTCACCTCACGTACAAGGCATTTCAATTAACAGTAATACCAAATCCTAAGGGGAAGGTTCCCCACACAAGGTTAGACAAGCCACTTAGCTCGAACCGGCTCAAAATCAACTCGAAACTACGTTCTTGCCACGAGTACTCGACTCCAAATGGCCCAAATCTATTCATTTCAATTTCATAATGTAAATAACACTTCAAGTAACTGATTCTACAAAGAAATTCTAAGCTAATACGCGAAATTAGATAACATGACCAAAACGCCCCTCGGGCCTACGTCTCAAAATTGGGTAAAAGTTATATTTTCAGAATCCTCATACTCTCATGAGTTCATGTATACCAAAATTATCCAAATCTAAGGTCAAATTCCCAATTAAATGTCGAATTCTAGGTCTAAGAACTTTCTTCCAACTTTTCCCCAATTTTCATCTCCAATCCGAAATTAAATGATGAATTCATGTTTAGATTAATGGGTTACAAGCAAAAAGGATTAAGGAATCGTTACCCAATTGATATCTCTGGAAATCCCTCAAAACCTCGCTCAAATCCGAGCTCCCAAGCTCTAGTTTTCACAAAAATGGCTAAACCCTCGATTTTGAACTTAAACATTCTGCCCAGCTAATTCCTTCTTTGCGAACGCGGAAGGCCCCTCACGTTCGTGAAGCACAATTACACTTGGACCCAGATTTCTTCATCGCGAAAGCAATGCATAGGACGCGAACGCGATTCAAAACTTCCTCCTCCTACGGGAATGCGGGAAAGCCATCGCGAATGCGTAGGTATAGAACTCTCAGCTTCGCGAACGAGGGAACACTTTGTGAATGTGAAGCACAAATTCCTTGCCAGCCCAAGCTCCTCTTTGCGAACACGCCCCACTCGCGAACGCGAAGAAGGAAACCAGAACTGACTGCTACAACATTTTCTGCAATTTTCTAAATTCCAAAATGACCCGTTGGGCATCCGAAACACACCCGAGGCCCCCGGGACCTCAACCAAACCTACCAACATCTCCCATAACTTCATTAAAACTTTCTCCAACCTTCGGAACGCTCAAAACAACCTCAAAACACCTATTATTTATCGGAATCAAGCCTAAGAATTCCAAAAACTCTAAAAATACGCTTTTGATCAAAAAGTCTATCAAACCTCGTCCGAATGACCTGAAATTTTGCACACATGTCACATTAAACATTACGAAGCTACTTCAACTTTCAGAATTCCATTCTGACCCTCGGATCAGAATCTCACTATCGAACCGGAAACGTCAAAAATTCAACTTTCGGCATTTCAAACCTAAATTAGTTACAGACCTCCAAAACACAATCCGAACACGCCGATAAGCCCACCCAACGGAGATAACAGAACCATAGGATTTCCATTCCAAGGCCGTCTTCGCACTGTTCTGACTACGATCAACTTTCCAACACTTAAGCTCTCATTTAGGGACTAAGAGTCCCAAAACTCTCTGAAACTCAAAACCGAACATCGCGACAAATCAAAATAGCAGAAAAAAGCACGGGGAAAGCAGTTAACAGGGGATTGGGGCATTAATTCTTAAGACGACCGACCGGGTCATCACACAAATGATGCTCCAAGAATGCCATCACGCGCATACCGAACTCTGAATGGCTCAAAACTAGCCAAAAGTAACTCAAATGCATCAAATAATGCTAGAGGAAATAAACCCATCGATAAATGTCGAATTTTTAATCAAAAGCCCAAACTCGGCAAAAAAGTCAAAACCCGGGCAAGCACCTCGGAACCCAACAAAACTTACAAAATTCAACAATCCATTCAATTACGAGTCCAACCATAATAGTTTCACTCAAATCCGACTACAAATCGATGTTCAATACTCAAAAATTTACATTATGAAATTTTCGGCTAAAACCCCCAATTTCTTTTTAAAATTCTTCAACCAATTGCCAAAAATGAAGGTAGATTCATAAAATAAGATCAAAACCAAGTGTCGAACACTTACCCAAATCCTTGTGATCAAAATTGCTCCAAAAATTGCCTCAATCTGAGTCCCACATCTCAAAATATGAAGAAACAACCAAAACCTCGATTTTATAGCTTCTGCCCATCCATTTCCGTTTTTTCGGACACATGAGCCGCTTCGGCGACACGAGCACCGCTTCTGCGGACTCCACTAACTAGGTGACCCCTCACACCCGCTTCTATACAACCACAGATGTGAAGCCAAACACGCTTCTGCGCTAAACCTCACTTCTGCGACCAAGACCTTCGCTTCTACGACCAACTGTCCGCATTTGCGGACTTGCATCTGCACCCATCCTTCCGCAGATGCGGAAACACCAGAACCAGCATACCTACAATGTTACACCCCATATTTTTGTACATGAAAACATGCCATAAATAAATTAATGAGAACCTGGAAGTGAGATGTCACGTCCCGCAGTACTACATTACGACAATGTTGCACCCTGTAGTGTTGTACGTTGAATTTGTCATAAGGTAACTGACATCAGTCCAAGGAAAAGATTACTTGGAGATTATAAGGATTACGTTGTTTCAAACAAGTAAAAAGTAAATTCGTAAAGGTGAAAGGGGAAGCAAGTCAAAGAAAACGAATTTTCGTCCAAGTTTGGCATGTTGGGATAAAATATGGCTCGAGCTTAAATACTCGGTATTTATGGAATAGTACCATACAAGGTACCACATGACCATAATAGTAAAATGTATAAGTTATGTGAAAAGTGAGTAATATTTTAAGTAAGTGGGAATAATTCTCAATTTTGCGGGTAATTGATTAATTATCGGGTAACGGGACATTACTTAATTAATTGGAGATATATTTGGATAAGATGAATTATTTCTTCCTTTCTATAACGCGGCAGTCCCAAAGTATCATTTAAAATGAATCTTAATTCCATGTTTCAAGGTGTCACTTTAATAAGGATATATGTGGCTCAAAGCCTCACTTGAAATCCACGTATCCTTATACTTTGATTTTTGTCTATTCTTTGGAAATTTTCCAAGGTTTAACAAGAACTATCAAATGAATCAAACCTCTGATCTTTCAGGGAAATGGAATTCAGCAAATTATTTATGAAAGAAAAGAACGATAGCAAGCTAATGTTCTCTATGTAGAGAAAAGGGGAAAGACATTCACCATATCCTATCCATACCCTATCGCACGACAAATTTACTATGAAATTGTGGAATCTAAAATGTTCAATATGTTGCATGGGAAATACGACGCAATGGTGGAGGAAACAATCACGAGTTGTAGGATTCATAGGTCGATAAATAAAGAAAGGCAATTGCCGTTATACATCTTTTCAAACAGTGTGGAATGAAAGAACTGGAAAATTACCAGAATAGTGTAAACGATATATAGAGTTTTTCCTACTCCAGGTATGTTAAGGCTAAGCCCTTATTTCATTTTGCATGATCTTGTCATTACACGATTTTGTTAATGATCCATAAAGAAAAATTCATATCCCGGAATTTACGTATATTTTGCTAGTCTCGCAAATTGCGTATATTTTTCTAGTGTTGTAAGTTATAATATTCTCCTTATCGGGACTTCATATTCAGTTGAGTATTTCCTTCTTCCAGTCAAGAGAGCGGAGAAGTTACATTTATACAGTATTAAAAGTATTTTCATTACCATCGAGCTATAATCAATGGGCAGGCCCCTATTGGGCAACCTCTGATCAGATGATAAGTTATACACCGAGCCTACTGTGGCCGAGCGCCTATGAGCGAGCCCAGTTGGTCGAGATATAGAGCCTAGTATGGCCAAGCGCTTATGAGCGAGCCTACTATGGCAGAGCAGATATATATATATATACCGAGCCTTATAGGGCCGGGCAACTATTTTACTTACTATATTGAGATAGTTGCGTCAGTATCAGAAGGTAAGCATATCTTCAGATTATCTTTGACTTCCAGCTACTTGTAGTTATTATATTATCATTTCAGTTTCAGCTTTCAGTATCTTGCCTTACATAATCAGTACATTATTTCGTACTGACGTCCCTTTTTTGGGGCGCTGCATTTCATGCGTGCAGGTCAGACAGACAGACGGGTAGGCCTCTTCAATATGTGTTTCCCGAGTTCAGTTTGATCGGTAAGCTCTATGCCTTTCGGAGTTTCCTGGTCTAGAGCCTTATATAAATCTTGTATATATATGTAATATGTTATGAGTAGATCGGGGAGCTGTTCCGGTCATAGTATATCTATCAGTAGAGGCTTGTAGACATATCCTGTCAGTTAGTGCAATATGTTGGGCTTGCAGGCCTAGTATGTATATTTGGTTAGTTTGTCAGCTGTAATAGTTATGACGGCCTTGTCGGCCCAGTTTTATATTGACATTTAGCCAGCATTCGCAGTTATCTTGCAATGTGCCCCATGGCCAAAGTATGACATCATATGTTCAGAGTCCCTTAGTTCCAAGTTGGTACGCAAGGATAGGTGAGGCACTGGGTGCCGGTCTCGCCCCCCAGGTACGGGACGTGACATACAACAATGCAACATGGAATGGAAATGATCTGAACCTCACCCGAGCCCCTCGGGACCCTGTCCAGTTATACCAACAAGTCCAATAACATAACATGGATCTACTGGAGGGATCAAATCACGCATAATAACATCGAAACGACAAATTGCATCTCAAAATGAACTTAATGAACTTTGAACTTTTCAACATCAACAACTCGTGCCGAAACATAGCAAAACAACCCGGAATGAATCCAAATTTTGCACACAAGTGCCAAATGACATAATGAAGCTATACAAATTCCCGGAACCACAATCTGGTCAAACTTTCTAAAAATCCAACTTTTGCCATTTCAAACCAAAATCTTCTACGGACCTCCAAATCAAATTCACGACGCACTCCTAAGTCCGAAATCACCCAATGGAGCTAACGGAAGTATCAAAACTCCAATCCTAGGTCAAATACTGAAAAGTCAAGTTTGGTCAACTCTTCCAATTTAAAGCTTCCTAGCTGAGAATCATTCTCCCTAATCGATTTCGAATAACTTGAAAACCAAAACCGATGATTCACACAAGCCACAATGCATCATACGGAACTACTCACGCCCGTAAACTACCGAGCGAAGTGCAAATGCTCAAAACGACCGGTCAGGTCGTTACAGTATGGTTTGTCATCGTTTTATTATATCACGCACCAGTAATAAGAAGAATACACTTTCAATATTATAAAGAAAAATTATATTACGAGGTAGAATAAGATAGGGGAAATGATAAAATAAGATTACTTATTAATATGAAGGGCGAGATGAGAAAAAAAATAAGGTAACAACGCGACCATACCACATCGGTTATTATGTAAAGTGACACTTTTCATCCTTATGTAACGACGGATTTAATAATATGATATAATGAAATTTAAGCAACAATAAAAATAAACACTGTATTTAAAGTAACAATATGATACAGTACAATATGTAACAACCACCAGCTTAAAGTAACAATATGATACAATACAATACGTAACAACCACCAAACAAGCTGTAAGTCACATAACAGGAATATTTAGTGTAACTTGCCCAATCTAATTGTACATTATTGAGTTTAGAATTAAGGCGGTCTCACTTTGATACCAGTTATTTTTGTAATTAATTTCTAAAATTGACTGTTAAAAAGGTTTTTAGAAAAGAAATTTGAAGGAAAGTAGCTTTCGTAACAATTTTATTGTTAAAATAGTATTGAGAATGCTTCTTAAAGACAAGCGTCAACAACATTTCTTTTTTGCCACATAACCTATCAAAATTTGCTGTGAGTAGTGTATAAACACAAGTTTAGCCCTTGATTATTTTGTGAATTACATATTTATGCAAAACGGACTACTGATTTCTCCATCTTATAGTTAGTGAGCTTGTTTGAATGCCCTGTCTCATTCTCTGTGTAACCCCAATCTGCGAACATATTTCGATTCAGATCATGCTCATGATTTGAATTTGTTGAAATATCTAGAACCTTCCCCGTCCTTATTTATACGAGGAGTAAAAAGTGTAAAAGGAGAAAAGCCCAATGTGTCCAACATTTATTGGGACTTGGGAGAATAGAGGATTTATGAAATTTTCATCAATTTTTCCTTTTGTATCAACTGTTTAGTAAATAATTATTTATAGATCTTTTGGACCGCGAATTTAAGATTCTTTTGGCAAATTGAATCTTATGAGCAAACATTATACCGCAATCTTGCATGGGGTAAAATTGGTTTATAACACATATTTGAATGGTAATATAATACGTGGAATCGAAGATAGACAAAGGGCAAGTCAGGAAACAATCAATACACAATACAATGAAAGTAATCGATATCGGATAAATTCCAAAGGGAGCGTAGTCGACGGGAGAAGGTCAAGGGTTTGCTATCAAATATTATTCAATGAGGGAATATTCACTAACATTAAATGAGTGACCGTTACAGAGAATATTTACATTCATGGCTTGCTGTTACGTGTTCATCAATGTCTCTATTTAAGAGGAACTTGATCCTAGAATCTTGTTTCCCTAGGTAAAGCTATAAATAGCAGGTTCAGTAGCCATTGTAAGGGTATGAAACTTTCTGCATACAAAAGTTTTATCTTCCTACTTTTGCTCTCAATACTAACTTTATTTGCACTTTGTCGTTATTTTCACTTTTGCTCTCAAAGACACTGCGTTCGGAGCCATGCTTGTTATTTTCTTCAATTTGTATTGTTAATCCTAGTATTAATCTTGTCTCTTTATCATTTTTTGTATTAAATCAGTTCGCTTGCCTATAAACCACGTAACAAATTTAACTATACCATTTTATGGATAAACAGTTTGGCGCCCACCGTGGGACATAAACAATTGTGCAATTGCTTTGATTCATTCGTTTATAACTTGTTTTGATTCTTTCCTTAGTGAAAAACAAGATATGGCAACTAATGATGTCAACATCACACACATTGAGGGACGCGAAGAATTGTCCCAACATGAGGACTCAATCAGTGAGACTCGCAACGAAGGGGATGAGATGACCCCGGTTCAAGATGGTCAATACCCTCGGCATATGCGGGAGCCAACCCCTTATGATGCAGAGGAGGAACACGTCGTAGAAACGGTCAAACTCCTGAGGGAGCAGCAGAAAGAAATCATGAATCACTTATCAAGGTAGGATTGGGTGATGACAGAGTTAAAACAAGCATTGTCAAGTGCCTCCAATAATGCAAATTGGAGGGTCCCAATTCCTCCCGGTGTTCCTAAAATCAAAGGGCTCAGAGAGTCGATAACAACACCCTAAGTGGTGAAGTCGGATTCGACGAAGCTAGAGGGATCGACAACGGATCTGGGAATAACAATGAGATTGATCCCTTTAAAACGGAGCTCATGAGGTTTATGAGAGAAATGAACAAATGAATTGATCAGAATGTGAAGGAGTTCCATGCTCGGATGGATCATATTCCAGGCGCACCACCACTACTCAAAGTCCTAGATTGGAAAAAATACAAGAAATTGTCATTTAAGCTGAGCGCAGAACCAGAGTTAATTTCGAAGAGATTCAAGATGTCAGACATATCAAAATACGATGGGACTTCGGTTCCACAGGATCACATCAAAACCTACACCACGACTTGAAAGGGCAATTTGTCTCAACATGAGATCGAGTCGGTCTTATTGAAGAAGTTCGGTGAAACCCCACGAAGGGGGCCCTGGCATATTCTCTCTTACCCGAGCATTCAATTGACTCTTTTGAGATGCTTGCAGACTCGTTCATTAAATCCCATGCCGGGTAAGAAAGGTTCAGGCCAAAAGGTGAATATATTCAGGATTAAGCAAGGCAAATACAAAATACTACAGGAATTTGTGGTCCGATTCCAAAAAGAAAGGATGTTGTTACCGGCGGTTCCAGATGAGTAGGCAGTGGAGGCATTCACAAAGGGTCTTAATCCGCTGAGTTCCGATGCCTCCCGAAAACTGAAGGAGAGCCTGCTCGAGTTTTAGGCAACCACTTGGGCAGATGTCCATAACCGTTATGAGTTGAAAATTAGGATAAAAGATGATCAACTCGGGTTTTCGATATCAACCAGGGGATGGGTCGAGACAAAAACCAGGACAAATTTAAAAATGATTTTGATGCGGATCGGCGGTCCTCTAGACATCATTTTCTACTATACAATAAAATCGATGGGCGTAGCAGCAAAAGGTTTCAATCATCAGATAGGTTTGCTTCTGATAGAAGAGCCGATTTCGTTGCCGGAAAAACTGGTTGTTACAGGAAAAGGAGGTGACCGGGGATTGAGACTGTGCATACCCCAGCTTGTCAGATTAGAACTTTAACATCATTTTGGTAGAGTTGGTATTAGTAATGTGAAATATGAAAAAAGCACGGTTCCTGAAGACAATCCGATCAGATCTTATCCAGAGGGATCCCAGTTTATGGTGCGAATACCATGGAACTCATGGACATAGAATTGGGGACTACTAGCATCTTCGTCAAGAGCTGGAGACATTGTCGAAGAATGGCCATCTCAGGGAGTTTTTAAGTGATCGAGCCAAGAACAACTAAGGCTAAAGTTGGGACAATGCAAAGCCTTCGAAGGTAGCAGAAGGGTCACCTCAAATAACTATTAACATGATCTTCGGTGGAAACAAAGTCAATAGTGTAACATTTTCAATAGCAAAGAAAATGAAGATATATGTGACTCATAAATAGAGACTCCAGGAAGTTGCATACGATGACATCACCTTTACTGAGGAAAACAGTGACAGATTCATTTTGCCACACAATGATGCTTTGGTAATCTCTCTTAATCTTTTAAATTTTAAAATTAAGCGTGTTTTGGTTGATCTAGGAAGTTCAGGCAACGTCATTCAATATAGAGTTATGGAGCAAGCGAAGCTGATGGGGAATATTATTCCAGCGACAAAACTCTTTGTTGGCTTCAACTTGACAAGCGTGACAACCCGAGGAGAGATTTTTGTTTACCTTGAAAATGGTAATTACAATTAGATTTGATTTTGTGGTTCTAAAAATACGTGATTTATTTTTATGCTAGTTGTTAGGTAGAAGATGCTAAGTGTAAGACTAGAAAATATGATAAGAACTCGAAAGCAGTATGTTTAAGCAAACCGAATGGCTGAGAATCTGGGCCTCAAGCCAGGCTATACGAGGCCTCAAGGTAGATCTGGGTACTAAGCTGTGGACATCCGAGGAAGGGCTAACAGTTTTGAGAGCTTTGATAAAGTCTCTTTACGATCAATAAATGAAGAACTATTAAAGTAACATAGTAAATGCAAACAATAAATGTGAATAATAGAATCAAGGGAGAATGTGTTTAAGTTAGAGAGCAGAGAATGTTCTTGTATTGAATGTTGTGTATATTTTTACAAAATGACAAAAAGTCCCCTTTATATATGAGGAGGAATTCTAACATAGTACAAATGCATTTATTACAAAGATATGAGGCTGGTACAACTATTTAATGCCACGGTACGGGCTTGAACTAGCCTAATACACTTGGTCAGCTTTAATCACGTGCCTTGGGAACTTCCCTTTTGTCCATCACAATTGTTGATTTGAACAGCCTCGAGATCGATCATTGAGAACCCTCGGGGTCGGACCCCGGGCTGAGCCTTGCGCCTTCTGGGGGCGGTCCCCACGAAGTGCCATAATGATGGTAAAATCGGATTCTCTGATTTTTACCGTATACAGATAGTCCCCGCGTTTCTTAGAATAAAAATGATAAGAAACGGTCTTAACATCGACTTCCTCGAGCCTCTCATGATAACGTCACGCTTATGACGTAAACCTTTGCGATAACTAAAACGTCCCATCGGTTCATCTTTCAAGAAGCGTTCAATGCACCGCCGGTTTATTTTCTCAAAGCGATAATATCGCCACCGATCTATCTCCCAAAACCATTGATTCCGCATGTCGATATGTTTCCCAAAGGCATTGATTGCGCATGTCGATACGTTTTCCAAAGGAATTGATTGCGCCATTGGTTACGCTTCTGCCTTTCGATAAATTGAAGCTTTCTTGGACCAAAACTTCATCCAGTTATTCTTCAACAGCCTTTAACTCCTTTTTCTCTCCATCCTCATCCAACTCTATTTCTCATGTTTCAAGCCCGTGAACGTAAGGTCACACGGCAACTTTGTCGCTAGTTATATCATGGCTCTTTCCCAGAGTTTTCCCCCATTGAGTGGGATCTTACCGGTTTGTTGTTGTTGTTGTTGGCCCGAAATAATGAGAGAGGGGCTTCAAACTATTCCCGTATTAAAGGATACATGGACTACGAACTTCTGCTCATCTCTCTTAACTTTCACCTGGTGTGGCACTTCACTCCTTTTGCTTTCCATGGAGTGAGGTGGTGTCATCTACTAACTTTTGCATCCCACACCAGTGCAATGTCTCAAGAAATGACTTTCCAATAGTATTGCTGGCAAGACCCAGACTCGCCAAATTTTTTGCAGAGCCACAATTTTCTCGGCCTATTAAGAGTTTTTGCTCTTTGGCGGGCTGCATCCTCTTCTTCATCTTTTTCTACTTTGGAGGAGGTTCTCGAAGATGTTGTTTGGAAGATCTAAATGGGGTCCCCGGAGGAATGGTTCTCGCAGATATTGCTTCCGAGGTTGTACCTCTGAGAGTAGATTAGACTTTAGCTGTTATTTTTTGCTTCTTTATTTCTGTGTAAGGACCCTTCGTGAGCTTTTGTAATCATCGTTTATTAATACAAAAATGTTTCTTCAATTTGTCTATGATTAGTGCTGGATTCCCCTTTGTCTATATTTTTAAAAAATCTGAGCATGTGACTTTACCGATCGGTCAAAATACCGGGCCTGGGCGTGGGAATTCCCTTGGTTCTTGATTGGTAAATATGATATTCCCTGAAACCTTTTGCCGTTCCTCGGACCAAGTCCGGATTGACTTGATGCAAACTTAGGCCACCGGAACTGGCAACTTTGAATTGAGTTAGAGTGGGGCCTCAAATTTTAGAACAAAACTTAGCCCGTTTAGGCCTCGTTGATAGTCCTCAAGGGACGGAGTTGCTTAACCACCTGAAAATAAAGACAGCCCTCGAGCCTTTTCAAATAGTCCCCGAGTGAGAGTTTATCTGAACTCGTGTGACCTCAAAAACTTGCTTTGAAAAATGAAGACAGCCCTAAGGCGTCATAGATAGACCCAGATGAGGATTCACCTGGACTTGGATGGGCCCTGGGCTAAAGAATCAGGTGATTGACCCGCGCATGTAATAGCAAAGGTCCTCGAGATTGGGTACCATCTCAAGGCTTAGGTTTATATGGATAGCTCCTTAGAGCTCATAGGTATAGTAATATGGATCCTTGGGATCGGACACCATCTTGGGGCCATGTTGACCCCCCTTTTGGAGCCCGTTCTGCAGTACCAAAGGTCCTCGAGATCGGGCACCATCTCGAGGATAAACTAGTGTCGATAGCTCCTTAGAGCTTATATTCACTTTGACAGAGATCCTCGAGGTCGGGCACCACCTCGAGGCTTAGATATATATATTGATGGCTCCTCAAAGCCTATAGTTATGGTAGCATAGATCATCGAGATTGGGCACCATCTTGAGGCTAGATCGATACAGGAATCTCTGGCCCCTCGAACATTGTACGACAGCTTCACTTGTATGGCACGGTCGTGAAGCGCCCGGGATGGTCCAGTCGGTACACTTTTCCGAAAGTGATAATGGCCTAGTCGGAATTAATTGGCCTTTAAAGTAGGTGAACAGTTGCCGCTTGCTCTATATATGAGTTTGTTTCCTCCCTTTTTGAAGATTCCGCTATTTTGAGCCACTATCCCTTTTCATAGAGTTCTTCTTCCTTACGTCCGCCTTTCCATCATTTTAATTCAAAGTTTTTGCTTGAGTTTTCATTTTACTTCTCTTGGTTTATCATAGCCATCGCTGCTACGCCCAAATCCATGCACCAAGAAGAGGAGGGTTCCACCTCTTCTTCCCGCTCAATCGGCGGTACACCGTCGGTGTCTGGCAAGCCAGCCTCAAGATGCTTTGTCTCGAGGAGGGACCTTTCGTTAGAGAGACCTCCCAATGTAGAGGGCCATTGGGATCATGCATCAAGGTTCACTTCATCAATAGGGGAGAAACACCTCGAGGCAGTGAGGAGAGAATGCGGATGGGGAGAAAAGGTGGTACTGCAGGTACCTTCCCCAGAAGTAAACATCATGGCTCATAGAGAGGGTTTTTTACATGTATACACGTACCCATTCATATTGGGCCCTTTCGATAGAGTCGTGCTTGACTTCTATCGAAAATATCGGGCTACCTTGGCACAGGTTCACCCGTCATTCTGGAGGATAGTGATGATGATGAGGTTCTTTGCGAAAGAAGTCGGGCTCGAGTTCACCCTTAGCCATCTCATCAGATTGTACCGACCCTTTCATTGCTGAGGCCTGATAGCTTTGCGATGCCGATCCACCAGGCCCTTTGTTCTCGATGATGAAGAATATAGGGACCGAGGGTGGATGAATCGATTTTTCCAAGTAAGGACTTTCGATGTTATCCCCGTGGAGTCCCTGCCATTTCTTGAGAAATGAAATGTCACACGTAAGTGGTACACTTGTGTTTTTATCATTTTTGCTCATGGTGGAGACGAATTCTGTAAAGATGATTTCCCTTTCCTTTTTGCAGCAACCCCGTGGATGCCATACGAGGTCCCCGACCTGATGGATTGGGCTTTCAAGCTGGCAGCCCTCTCAACCTATGATGAGCGTAAGTGGCAAGATCTATCCAAGGGTAGATGGGAGGCAAAACACCACGGTACATGCTGTGTGGTTTGCTTTCATTGGAGGGTATGTTCCCCTGTATGTACTAACTCCGTAATCACAAGCATTAAGAATTTCCCGAGGTGAGATCGTGCTCCCATGGAGAGGAGGAGGTGTCTTCGGCTTCAGGACTAAGGAATAATAACAAATGGAAGGAACCCAGCGAAGGTGCTCATAGCGAGACAAGTCCTGCTCGGCGACCCAGAGAAGATGTCTCGGCTGAGCCTGCAACACTCGAGGCTTTCGGCCTTGGAAAAATGGTTCCTCATTTGCCGTCGTCTTCTTTTCCCGTCGAAGGTGCTTCTAGGGACAAGGTTTCTCTGCCACCGTCTTCTCTTCCCGTCGAAGGTACTTTGAGGGGTGTTCAATGCTAGGGGCCTCCTGACTCAAGCGAGGTCTCAAATGATCACGTTCTTATTGGGAGTAGTTCTGCTGGGGCCGATAAGACTAGGCCGATAGGTGTGTGTACGACTTTTGACAAGGCTCAACGGCTCTGTTCTGAGGTGAGTTTTCGCTGATTGTATAATTTTTCAATTTTGCACTTCCACTTTCTTATTGAGCTCCTTTTTCATAGGCCTTTGACAAGATCAAGTCTGAGCTGCTCTGCTATGAAGCCAGGTTGAGGAAAGCCTTGGATGGGGAGAAATCCCTTAGGCTTCTTTATGATAAAAGGGGAGATGAGTTAGTATACCTACGGTACGAGGCGAATCAGAGCCTGAACTACGAAAGCCACCTTGAGAAACATGTAACCTTTGCTCCGATGGAATGCATGTTCCTTCTCCTATCCTCAGAGATTAATGTTTTGATATTTTAGTTGGAAAGCAAAACAAAGGATCTGGAATGCCTTTGGGGTGAGGTTGGCCAGGCCAAGTATGAGTGTAACGGGCTAAGGGCTCAGATAGATGCCCATGTTGCGGCCAAGAAAAATACTTTGGCCAAGGTTTCTGCCTTTGAGGTGTAGCTCCGGAATGTTTGTGAAAATAGCTTGGTTCAGACGAGTAGGATTACAAAGCTCGAGTCCGACCTTTTGGAGATGAAGGATGAGGTCGTGGACGCCTGGGCTGAAGCTGAAGAAATTCGGGCTAAGGCCGACAAGAAATTGACCGTCTATTTAAAAGACGCTACCAAAGCTCGAGCTGAGCTAAGGGGTTCTTCCTATAGAGAGAGCAGAAGAAATGAATATTCCCGGTGCAAATCCCAAAGGGAAACCCTTGAAGAGATCCACGCTAGGGGCTTCGATCTCTCGGAAGAGATAGCGTAGGCCAAGGTAGATGAATACGCTGCCAAGTTCCTCGTTTCTGACACTGAAGATAATGGAGAAGAGGCTGATGGGACCGTACTTCCTGAGGGGAAAATAGACTAGGCTTCTTTATTTTTGATTCTTTGTATAGTGTTCTTAGAGAACTTTGTAAATGGAGCTTTTTGTATTTTTTCGCTTATGCATATAAAAGAAAACCTTAAGGTTTCATCTTTCATGCATTTCCCTCTACTTGTGTATGTCTTTTTTTGTTTTCAATTTATACATTCGTTGATGATTGACCAGGTGATTTGGATTTCGAGGTAAAACCCTTAGGTTTGTAAATCGGCCCTGAGGCTTGTTGGGCTGGCTCGTAGGCTCTTACGTATTTGCCCTTAGGCATTTTTCGTTAACTGTTTAGGGCTCAGTCTTCAAGTCGAATTTCGACTCGAGCTCATTGACCCTTAAGTTTTTAAGTTTTAAGCTGGCTCTTAGGCTCTTACGTGTTGGGTCAGTAAAACCTCTAATATAGGCTGGCATCTATGCTCTTACGCGTTGGGTTTTTACGACCTCTAATTTAAAGCTGGCGACAGTGGCTCTTATGCATTAGGTCGGTACGACCTCTTAATATAGGTTGGCGATAGTGGCTCTTACGTATTGGGTCGGTATGACCTCTTAATATAGGTTGGCGTTAGTGGCTCTTACGTATTGGGTCGGTACGACCTCTTAATATAGGTTGGCGATAGTGGCTCTTACGAATTGGCTCGGTACGACCTCTAATGTGGGCTTTATTTTCCCTCGTTAAAGACTTTTTCAAGTTTTAGTGTTCGCTCGACTCTTTGACGGCTTGATAAGAACCTCGATTATGAGCTGTTATGTAGTGATAAATGACCACCTTGGGAGGTTTCGCCCGATGGGTGAATTGTTTCGAAGCCTATTGTTTGGAGCTAATATAATCGAAGCTCTTTTGCTTATGACGAGGGTAGCCTGATTAACCGATTCTTTTCGAAGTAATTGAAGGCCTGAGATTTTATAGCGATGGTCAAGCATCCCCGAGTCGCATGAGTTTGGTCAAAGCCTCATGACCGTAGTCATTGTGTTTTGCCGTAGCCTTTTAGTCCCCGAGTGAAGTAGTTTTGGCGTCTATATCGAAGGTATGCCTTTTTAGGGGTCTTATAAGTTCGGAATACAGCCTTAACTTTAAGATTGAGATTATTCCTTTTGTAAGGTCTTACAAATTTTAACATGCCTTACTTGAGGTCTTATAGATGAGTTACTTGGTACAAGTATGGTTCATGCCTTTCTTGAGGTCTTACAGATAAGTGACTTGGCACAAGTATGGTTCATGCCTTGCATGAGGTCTTATAGTTTTGGTGTTGCCTTATAGAGGTCTTATATTGTTGATAATGCCTTGTGGAGGTCTTATATTTTCTAGTATTGCCGTATGGAGGGCTTTCGGGCTCGAGGTTGCCCGCTTGAGGTCTTACGGCCTTGAATCACTGATAGCTCGATGGGATGATAGTCGACAACAGTCCCCGAATTGTCGAATGTTTTTTGGATCTGGAGCCATTCTTTGTAAATTTGGTGTTGCCTCATTGAGGGCTTTCAAGTTCGATGTTTCTGACCAGGAGGTCTTATGGCTTCGAGTTTTTGGTGACAGCCCTCGAGTGTTCGGGAAATTTTTGGGTTTGGAGCCATTTCTTGCAAAAGTATTAGACTTCTTTGAAGCGCAAAGCGTTTTGATGGAGGAAAAAATATTCTTCGATTACTTGGTACAAGTATACATGTTTTTTGCTGTCAAGAGTTTGGTTCTTCTATGCGGACACGATTCATTTGACCGTTTGGCCTGGTACATCATTTTCCTATCGAGATCCTTTTTGGCTTATCTTGACTTCTCTGAGAAGGCGATCTTCCAGGGAGATGCCCCCCCCCAGTGTTCGAGGTATATTGAAGAGAAGCCTTGAATACTTGTTAAATTCTCCTTAGGTAGCATATAGATGTTTCCTCATTAAAAACCTTGCTGGTAAAACCCTTCTTGGGATAAAACCCGATTGAAGGAAAAGAGTGCGACGTATGCTTTGAAACTTAAGGTCTTCAAACTGGACAGCATTTTGACTATTTTGATTGGACACCTACACAAATGTTAGTGTAAAATGTAAATAAAAATGGGAGGCAGTTATACCATGGCGGTGATGGCGCTTTGAGCCTCGATACATTTCCAATGTTTGCTCCAGGGATATGACACGGGCCTTTGTTTGTTTTATTCGGGTGTAGCCGAGAATGTATCTCGTGGTTGATACTTCATTGTTTGCCTATCCTTTGGCTCCTTCAATGTTGAAAGCGTCGATGCGGTGCAATGTCGTGCGCCGCAAATATCTCTCATGCTGCGTGCTGTTCTCCGTACACAGTTTTTATTTCGTCCTTTGTCAGGAACTTCATCATTTGATGAAGGGTTGATGGCACTGCTCTTATGCAATGTATCCATGGCCTTCAGACCAAGGCATTGTACCTCATGTCCCATTCGATGACACGGAATTTGACATTTTGAGTCGTGCCGGCCACATTGACCGGGAGGGTGATTTCCCCTTTTGTTGTCTCGCTCGTCATGCTGAATCCGTTGAGGACTCGAGAGGCAGGCACGATCCGGTCGAGCAGCCTGAGCTGCTCCACGACCCTCGACCTGATAATATTGGCTGAGCTACCTGGGTCCACAAGTACACATTTAATTTGAAATATATTTACTAGAAAAGAAATTACCAATGCGTCATTATGAGGCTGAGACAGGGTCTCGATGTCCTCGTCGTTGAATGTGAGAGCGTCCTCGGTTATGTAACCTCGAGTTTGCTTTTTCTTGGTGATGTATATTATTGTTCGTTTGACAATGGGTTCCTGTGGGATGTCGACTCCCCCAACAATCATGTGGATGACATGTTGTGGTTCTTCTATTTCATTTTTCCTGTTCACCTCTCTTTTCCTGAACTGATTTTTGGCTCGATCGCTAAGGAACTCTCAGATGTGCCCTTTGCTGAGTAGCCGGGCTACTTCTTCTCGGAGCTGTCTGCAATCTTCGGTCCTATGACCGTGTGTGCCATGAAATTCGCACACTAAATTAGGGTTCCTCTGCTACGTATCTAATAGTACAGGTCTGGGCCACTTGGTGTCTCTGATTGTACTGATGGTGGATATGATGTCCGAAACGTCAATGTTGAAGTTGTATTTAGACAAGCGGGGTGCCTCCGTCAGTCCTGTGTGTCTGTCGAATCCGGTTCTGCTTACGAATCCCCGAGGATTCTGACCTCAATCTGTCCTTCGATCATTTCGGGGTACATTATGCCTTGGGGCATTTCTCCTATCTTCGGTGTATGGTTGGTACCTTTCTTTGTTTGTCTTTAGTTCATTTGCCGGAAGCCTGCTAGGATATACTAAGCCTGAGGGGGCTCCTAGTTAGTCATCCTCGACCCTGATCTATGATTGGTATTGGTTGTGGACGTCCGACCAAGTCACGACGGCATATTCAACCAAATTCTGCTTCAACTGCTTCGAAGACACCGAGCTTCAATCGTTCAAACTTGGTGAAAGCCTACACTGCCCAGGCATCAGAGACCGGTGGTAATTTTATTCGCTCCATTTGAAAGCGAGATGTGAACTCCTAAAGCATCTAGTTTTCTCTTTGTTTGATTTTGAAGATGTCGGATTTCCTTGTAGACACCTTGATGGCACCGACATATACCTTTATGAAAGAATCTACCAACATGGCAAATGAGTTTATCAAATTCAGAGCAAGGTTGTGATACTACATCATGGCCCCTTTCAAAAGTGTTTCTCCGAAGTTTTTGAGCAGGATGGATTCGATCTCATCGTCCCTGAGGTCGTTGCCCTTCACCGCAAAAGTGTAGGCAGTGATGTGCTCGTTGGGGTTTGAGGTTCCGTTGTACTTCAGAAGATCGGGCATTCTAAACTTCTTCGGGATAGGCTTTGGAGCGGCATTCTGTGGGAATGGCTTTTGCACGAACTTCTTTGAATCTACACCCTTCAGGATCTGAGGTGCACCCTGAATTTGATCGACCCTTGAATTATAGGTCCCCACCTTTTTGTCATTAGCTTCTATCATCTTTTATCCCGACTCGATCCTCTTTGTGAGGTCCTCGAACATCTTCCTAATAGTGGGGTCAGTTGCTGACCCGTTGCTGCTCGATCTTTCTGGTACCTGCTCGGCGCGAGGAGCCATTTCCGAAGTTGTAGTGCTTGGAGTTTTTTTGTGGCTTTGCAGTTGAGCAATTGCTAGCTGCTGCGCCTGCAACATTTCAAAAATTACGTGAAGGCTAACCTCTTGTTCCTCCAGAACTACGGTTTTCTAAGCTTCTTGTTGGTCTTCGTGGCTTACGATCCTGTTAGTGTGGGAGCTTATATTGACGTGTTGGGAGTTGCGCGTGACCATATCTACGGGAATTGGTTCTGGTGCGTCCTAAGGGGTTCGTGGTGGTACACCAATACCTGGAACAACTACACCATTCTCCCCATGGTCCTCAATGTGAGCACGTGATTTTTACCTCGCACGAACCACTCCTAAAAATTCAAAATAAAATAAATCTTTCTTTTTGTGTGCAATTTTGTGACTTTTCGTGATATTTTTTGTAATTGTTTGCATTTGTGTGTGCATGTTCGTTGGTTAAATTAATGAAAAATACAAAAATATATTGCATGTGCATTTAGGATTTAATTTGACATTCTTTTGAATTAATCAATAATTAGGTGTTTTGCAAAAGTAAAAATTCAAAAACAAAAAAAAATATTCTTTGCATTTTAGTAATTAATGTCGAATTTTTATGTTTTCTTTTAATTTGGGGTTTAGTTATTTTGTCATAATTACTACTTAGAGTTAATTAATATTTTTAAGATAAGTTGGTCAAAATTAAATTTGGGTTTGTATTTTTATTAGGAAGAAAATTGAAAAGAAAAGAAAATAAAAGAGAATGAAATAGGAATTGGACCAGTTTTAATTAAATTCCCAGGCCCAAAACCAGTCCAAACCCGGTCCACCACCAGTTTAACCAACGACGTCGTTTCAGAGCTGATAAGTCTCAACCGTCGATCTCACTAGATCGAACGGTTCAGTCCATCTCCAGCATCGATTAAACAACGTCGTTTCATGTTTGTTGATCTGAACCATTCGTTTCATTCGATCGAACGGTCCAGTATTATCCTCGCAACCCAACCCGTCCACCCCACTAACCGACCAAATCCCCCAACCGGCCAAAACGACCCCGTTTTACATAAGTGAATTGATCCACGCCGATGATCTCAAATTATCCAACGGTTTGGATTCAATTCCACAACCTGTATATATATGTGTAACACACCCCCCTAAAGCCCCTACCCAGTCTCCTTCGTCTCTTCAGAGACGACCTAAATCCAAACCCTAGCAGCCGCCACCCCTCTCCACCACCCTAAACCCGGCGGCGCCAGTTCCAATGACCTCCTTCTTCACACCACGGATCCCCGTCAACCTCCCCATTCCAAATATCCAAACACCCCTCTTCGAATCATAGCCAAATGCCTCGAATCTTCAATCAAAGTCCAGTCAAAAACTCTAGCTTACCCAATCAATCCCAAAAATCACACCCCTGAACCATCAGGCTTCCCTCGTCCCAAATCCCATGATAGTTTTCCTCGAATCACCGTAGAGCCTTTCGAATTTCAGATCGAAAAGTTGAACCTCGAGTCCCTAAAAACACTGTTTATTAAAGATTTCAAGATTTTTAGGTTGAAATAGGATGTAATCGTGTGTTTTCAATCGAACAAAAACATACGATTAGAGCCTGTCTCAACCAAAAGAGTAGGAAAATCTTTGGAGCGGAATAAAGGGTTCGATTCTGGTAAGTGTTTCTGTGTTTTTCAATGTTTTTCTTTTATGTATCTTCCTCCTCATCCCTTTCCCATAGGCTGAAATTCACGGTCTTATCATGTTCTTGTCCTTTTATTATATGAAGTTTCAGTCTATTTGTGTCTTAATTTGCTGAAAACAACAAATGTGAACATTGCATGTTAAGTTACTGCTTAGTTAAATACGATAATTTGTTTGCAATTTCTGTTTGAATTTTGGTTTACATGATTCTATAAATGTTTGTATGTTTGACTCAGGTTCAGTTCATTTTCAAAATCTCTACATCTCTTTTGGATCTATTTTGAAACCTTAACATGTAAATAGTCCTCATAAGGGTAATGTGGTTAGTTGGAGTTAATTAAGAAACAAAGGGATTGGTAGTGGACATGACAGTTTGTCAACACCTTTAGAGGTTTAATTAAAAATAAAAAAGAAGGATAATAGTGGGAAGTAACAACCCTTAAGTACCTCTAGAGGTGGAGGAAATCAGAGACAACATGGGCTAATGATAAAAGTTTAAAGGGGTGCACATGAGAGGGAATAAACAGGCTGAAAAGTGAAAAAAATATTTGAATAAAAGAGGGTTTAACATTGGTCTTTAAAATGAGAGACATTTAGAGAATAGGGGGGGAAGAAACACTAAGATAGAGACATTGGTGAGAGTGGGAGTTTAGAAATTCTGAGATCAAAATTGCCGAAAAGATCAATAAGAAAAGTACAGTTCTATCGAAATCTTTTGGTTAATTTATGATAAAACTGTTGAAACTACTGATCCATTGGTCTTTTGGGGTTAATCTCTTGGGTTAATTTACCAAGTCTGGGTTGTGTTTGTTGTTGTTATTGTTGTTGATATCTGCTACTGCTACTGCTGATTCTCCATAGTTTGTATCTTTCCATT
Organism: Nicotiana sylvestris; assembly: GCF_000393655.2. Taxonomy (NCBI): domain Eukaryota; kingdom Viridiplantae; phylum Streptophyta; class Magnoliopsida; order Solanales; family Solanaceae; genus Nicotiana; species Nicotiana sylvestris. Next base: position 46,369,622 of record NC_091060.1, on the reverse strand, counting down.
TTCAGGTACACACTTTTGATCTTTGGCAGGCATAACTGAGTATGGTGGCTACTGATTTCATGAATGAGGTTGTTTGGTTTGTTGTTGAAAGTATTTGTAGCCATAAGTTGTACATTGGCTGATTTGGTCCAACTCATATTGTAGTAGTTCTAGTTTAGCTTTTTATCACTCTTTAATTGCTCTAGAAATCTGCTTACAATAGAGGTAAGATATAACATGATATTTTGGCCTTTCTCATACAAACCTGCTATTCTGCAAACATAAACATCTTAGAGTTCAATCAGATCTTGAATTAAACTTGATTTTGTCTCATAAATTCTTAAAGTTTGATTGTTTCTTTACATTGGATATTCCAGCAAGTACAATTCATATATTTTTAAGGCCACCATGAAGCCAGGATACCCTAGGTGAATAAGAATTGGTTGAAGCTGTGAGGTTATTTGTTGTTACTGGAAATTCAATATGAGTTTGGTTTGGGCTTGTTTGGACCCAGTAGTCATTTTAAGTGATATGGTCATGATAGCTTAGAATAATTTTGGATCTAGAGTAGGTTAACAAATCGGCTTCTAATTGCTCTTTTTGGGTGATCAGAATTCAAATACGGGGCTATTGGTATGAATTGAATATCATCTTGAATTAGAACAATAAGTTTGGGTTGCAACCTCTATAGTTGAATTAATATGAAATCGCGAGGGGGGGGGATTCGATTTAGGTTCCATATAACATTTCCTTCTCCATTGTTAGATTTGGGCTCAGGTTGGGCCCCAAAAACCTTAAAAATCATTGAGAAATAGGCAATAACAGTTCTTGTTATTATGTAAGCACTATAGGATCAGTGTTTAATTCTAATGAGTGTGTGTGCAGCTTTGGGGTTCTCGCAGGGGCTCGACCATGGGTCCCAGTGCTACAGGTGCCTCTATTTGTAGTGTTGAGCCTCATATGTAATGCGATTTAAGTCACCAAAAATCTCTAATTCAGTAGTATACACAACAAGTAAGTAGGCTCCCTTTTGGGCCCAATTTGAAAAGGGATTGGGTCTTTTAATTATTTGTTCTTGTAACGTGAGTCTAAATTTGGCATAAAAGGTCCTTTGAATTTTTTAGTGTTAATTAGTTAGATTGTTAACTAGTTGGGATGTGCCTTATTGAATAACATAAACAAATTATACCCCTCATAAATTAGTTTAGAAACCCTTAAGCTTTAATGAATTTGAGGTGTGTCGTGCCAAACAAAAAGCACAATTGCGCGGTTCTTATTTTAATTCTGTGTTGATCCTTAGAATTCGAGGCATGCCGTTTAATTAAAGTTTTATGGCCCCCGCAAATTGCAAACGCGTAGTCATTTTTAGGCGCGCTATTTTAATAACTGATTTCCCTAAACTCGGGTGCGCATTTATGTGACCCAAATCCAAATCTCAACGATGTTAAAAATATGTCAAAAATTACGGGTGCATTTATGTGACGTGGTTGAAGACGTATTTTAATCACGTTGCAATTCTCTCTAAAAAAATGAATAACATCGGCTAAAACTAAAATTTGCACATAGGTTCATAATTGCTAAAAATCAGATAATTAAGCCGAATATAATAGTTAAGCGGCCGTGCTATAACCACGGAACTCGGGAATGCCTAACACCCTTTCCCGAGTTAATAGAATTCCTTACCCGGATTTCTGGTTCGTGGACTGTTAAACAGAGTCATATTTTTCTCGATTCGGGATTCAACCGGTGACTTGGGACACCATAAATCTCCCAAGTGGCGACTCTGAATCTCTTAATAAATAAATCTCGTTTCGATTGTCCTTTAGTTGGAAAAACTCCCTTACACCCTTCCGAGGGTGTAGGAAAAAAGGAGGTGTGACAGCTCTGGCGACTCTGCTGGGGACCGAATCCAGAATCTATGGTTCAGGGCTCAGAATTCGAGCTTAAATGAATTGTTATATTTGGATTTATTTATTATCTGATTTTATTACATGTTTGGGCCTAATGTACTAAATGTTGCTTTTACCGCTTTGATATTATCTGAACTGTATATATAAATTGCTACGAAACCCCTCTCTTCCCTCTCCCGAGGAGTGCACGCTGGTCGTGACTTCTTTCTGTTAGTGTCCTATTCCAAATTGAACGAGGTTCGGACAAGTTGCAAAGCCGGATGATCTTTTGGTTATCGGTACGCAGCCCCCCCCCCTCGGCTCGAGTTGTCCGCTCGGATAAGCCAGGTCTAGAACAAATAAACCCAGGTTTTTAACCTAGTATAACTAGACCTCATGCCGGATCCCTAGTAGGAACGTTTGTCTGCATCACGTGAATTTTGACTTTGGAGACTCAACACAGGGGTTGGGTCTGTCTAGGACAGGTGTACAAAAAAATGAAAAGACCATCCTGATGCATCTTACTTGCTACTTGTGCATTTATTTGCTTCGGATTTGCATGTTGACCGGCTTTTGAATAAAAGGAAAGAGTTTGGAAAAGAAATAGCAGTGTGAGGGCTAAGGGAGGTAATTACCTGTTTTGAAAACCTATATATACCGAAACTCTGCCGAAATTTTGAAGAAAAAAAAAACAAAAAGAGAATTTTTATTGTTTTAAAAAAATATATTGGTTTTTTGTGTTGTCAAAATTGCCCGAACTACGCCAGTTTGATTCTCACAGGGTATGAGATACGTAGGCAACCCTCATCGGGTCCAACTTCTTTTTTGCAAAAATAGTCAAAAGAACAAAATTTTACTTTTATTTGAAAAATAGTTAGGGTGATGTCATTCTTATCAGAAATAGTCGAATGTCCTTAAAAACGGCGCCGGAAGGCTGTTTTTGCAAGAACAGCCACCTGTGGTCATTTTTTTTTCTCAAGGTTTTCACTAGTGAGCCAACACAGCCTTAAAATCTTCATTCTCGAAGTGCTGAAATGTCGTATTTGCAAAACCGGGTTTTTATTTTATTTTTAAAAAATGTGTGTTAATTTTATTTTGAGTCAAATAAGTCTTAAATTTGCCTAAACACCCCAATAAACATGCAGAATGAGCACGAGTCAGAATTTGCCAATAACAGTTATGAACAAAATCTCTTTGGAGTTACGTATGTGGTGGGAAGATCTGGGCAGGTCAGAGCAAGATAAGGTCAATCTGCATTTGGGGGGTCTCACCGGGTTATTAAAGATCAGACCTATAAGAGACATCATAAAGTCTTTGGTTACGTTCTGGGACCCAGCCCATAACGTATTTCACTTCTCGGATTTTGAACTCACCCCAACCTTGGAAGAGATAGCAGGTTATATGAAAAGTACTACAGGTTTGAGGCATAAGTATCTGATCGCTCCAAGTACCGTTAACTCTCACAAATTCATGGATTTGCTAAAGATAAACAAGGGAATCCTATATCCGAGTTAGAAGGGGGTTTTTCCACTCTACGTTTTATATACCAGAAGTACGGGCATGTAGGAGGGTTTAATGATCCGGAAAGCGGGGTTTGTAGTAAAGGGAACCGAACAAAATGGGACGAGCATATGCGTTTCGCTTTCATGGTAGCATTCTTAGGCCTTGTGGTGTTTCCCCGAAAAGACGGGAATATCGATTTGCGGGTGGCTGGAGTCGTCAAGGTCCTGGTTACCAACGCCAAGAGCACTCTCGCCCCTATGATAGTGTCTGACATATACCGAGCTCTCACAGCTTGTAAAGCTGGGGCAGACTTCTTCGAGGGATGCAAATATGAATGATCGAGCACTTGTGCCACCACCCTCAATATATGAGTTATGGATCCGCAGAGAAAAGCTGCATTGAAGAATTCAACACAAGTGTTTCAGGGTTCAAGTTACCGGAGGGGTTTGGAGAATGGATAGCCCGCCTTCGCACCATCACTATGGGACAAATAGAATGGACACTAGATTGGCTTCCTATTGAAGAAATTGTGTATATACCCGCCACAGTTCCTTACTTCCTCCTAATGGGTCTTCGAGGTATTCAGCCTTACGCTCCCTACCGAGTGATGAGACAATTAGGAAGGTGTCAGGTGATGCATCCAGATGAAGATCTCAGTATCCACGCGGTTGAGATTAGCTCTGACAGCCAATTCACGAAGAAACAGTTCGTTCTATTTGGAAAGAGTGCCAATATTTGAGGCAAGCACCTGAGTGCGGAACCTATCTAAAGGCGAGGTCTCACCCGCCTACCTTTCCTGGTATAGAAAGAAGAACAGTGCAAGGGCTGAATCAGAAAGACCGACCAAAAAACCGCACATTCGGGAATTCGTCAAGGCATCGCAAGAACTGTGGGCTTGGTTGGCCAAAGAAAACGAGTACAGGGCCACAATAGGAAAACTGTAAAAGCAAGTCAAAGACCTTCAATTCGAGAATGGCTTACAAGCAGCATCGGATGAGGGTGAAAAGAAAAGGCTAGCCAAAGAAAATGAGGCCCTTCGAGCTCAAATTTAGAAACTGAAAGTAGCGGCAGAAAATCCAGTCCGAAGTAACAGAGATGAAAAGCTCGTAGCTAACCTAAGGCAGAAAGTGAGTAACTATAGTTTCTATTTGAGCAAAGCAGAAAGTGAACTGGTTAGGGCTCAAAAACAATTGGCTAAAAATGCAGATGAACGGGTATGCCTGGTTAAGCAGTTAAGAGAAAGGTACGACGATGAGGTCACGGGGTTGAAGAAAAGGGTCAACGCCACAGAAAACAAAATGATCAAGCAGGCAAAAGACTTCAAGGTTGAAAGGGAACGCTGTTATACGACATTGGCGCAGTTAGAAATATACTTGCAACAACTTCAGGAACAAAATTATGCAACCAAGCAAACTTTGGAGGCCAGGGCCCAGCAGATTGGGAATTTGTTATAAGAAAAGGGCGTCATAAGAGAGAGAATTAGAAACATCGCAGACTACATTGTTATGAAGTGCCACATTTGTGAGGATATGACTCGCACTACGTTCTTTGCAGCGGTGATGACCTTTGTTAAACAAATAATGAACAACTTGGACCGACTTCAAAGGGATCTTGCACATAGGCCCGCGACGAGACCGAATGATGTCCCGCGGGCACCAGGAGCATTGATATACTCATGATTTTCCGTTTGAGTCGGTATTTCCTTTTCTGTCGGAGTCCGTAAGTCATGTTAGGTTTATATTTTCTCTATGTTAGTCTGTATTTCTTTAAAGTATGATAGCTTAATTTCGGAGTCTGTATTTTGTCTTTTGCATCAGAGTCTGTTAGTATTTTGAAATTTGTTAGTATTGAGTCTTTGTGATTGAAGCATCTATTTTATAAAAGCTGAAAATCCCAAAAATGTTTTATTTACTTTCACACTTATCTGACAGAACTACGCACGGTCTGATTCATGCGGGAACATGATACGTAGGCAATCTCTATAGGATTCGACCACCACTAAAAAGGATAAGGGGAAATAAAGAAGGATAGAATAAAAGAAGCTTAAAAGAAGGGGCACAATTATGAGAGGCCGAAATGACGCACGCAACCGAAGCAAATGCATGATAGAAAATGGTTAATTTCCTAGGTGCATTGCATCCCAACGTGTAATTGCATATGTGTTAAACTCTAAGAACTAACAAGTTTGTTGATTTCCAGAGAATTCAAGCAGTTAGTTTATCTAGAGGATACTGGCACATTATCATTACCAAACCAGATCGAAAGGACCAATACCAGAAATCATGTCTATCCCGGATGCCGACACTAGTGTTGAGGTGGAGGAGTTGGATGTCAATAAAATAAAGGAGGAGATGCTCAAACTTAAGCAGCAAATGGCCGAAATGTACCAGGCCTGGTCCAAAGGGCAATCACCCCCGTCTTACCCGACTAACCCGACTTTTACCCCACCATTAGCTCAGTCTCAGGATCATCCTGCCACTGATCCAGGTTTTCCCATTTACCAACATTACCATGGCACTACTTCTCATATGCCACAAGCTCCACCACCAAAATCAATTCCATACCCCCCCTCCGCTAGTCACCCCTGTCTTTGTGGCATCTCCACCAGCTGCACTCCATATATCCTCGAGTGAACCTATGTTCCAAGATCACGACAACTAGTATTATCCTCCGGAGCCCACCCTCAAAGTTCCCGAAACCTACCCGTATGATCCATGCTCTGATCTCCCGAGAGAAGCTGAGAGACCAGCCAAAAATCCCGAACATGAAGAGATGTTCAGAAAAATGAAAAGCATAGAACAATCCTTCTGGGATATGAGTGGGCTAGGAGGTCAGGTAAGCGTGGCTTACAAAGACCTGTGTTTATTCCCAAATGTACAACTACCGGCAGGGTTCAAAATGCCCAAATTCGACTTGTACAACGGACACGGTGATCCGGTGGCTCATTTGAGAGGTTTTTGCAGTAAGATGAGGGGAGCCGGAGGAAAGGATGAATTGCTAATGGCTTACTTCAGTCAGAGTTTGAGCGGATCAGCATTGGAGTGGTACACCCGCCAAGATCACGGAAGATGGTACACATGGGATGATCCGGCACAATCATTCGCTTGTCACTTTCAGTATAATCTTGAGATCATTACAGACCGACTATCTTTGACTAAACTAGAGAAGAAGCACAGTGAAAGCTTTAGAGAATATGGTTTTCGGTGGAGGGAGCAAGCAGCAAGGGTAGATCCCCCAATGAAAGAGAGAGAGATGGTTGATTACTTTTTGCAGGCTTTGGAGCCAACCTACTTTGGTCATTTGGTGTCCGCAATTGGCAAGTCTTTTAATGAGGTTGTAAAAATGGGAGGCATGGTCGAGGAGGGGCTTAAGTCCAACAAAATCATGAGTTATTCAGCGATCAAGGCAACCACTCAGGCCATTCAAAGCGGCACTAGGGGTGTACTTGGGAAAAAGAAGAAAGAAGATGTCACAACTGTTGAATCCGGAGCCTGATTCGGATCTAGATGCCCGTCACCCTACTATGGCCAACCATGACCCTACCACCAAAATTACCCCCACACTCCATATATCCCTCCACAACACTACTACCCACCGCCAAATCCCCATTTTTTCGTCCATCATGCACAAACCCACAAAACACGTATCCACCCCCAAGAGCCTACAGAAATACCCCCAGAACGGGTTTCCGACCAAACCAAGCCTTCAAGAATGAGAGGTTACAGAAGCAAAAGACTTTCACTCCACTAGGGGAATCATATACCAGTCTTTTCCACAGGTTGAGGCAGTTGGGCATGCTGAATCCAATTGAGCCTAAAATGCCAAATCCCCCTCCTAGAAATATTGACCACTCGGTGAGTTGTGAGTACTGTTTAGGAGCCCCGGGGCATGATACATAGAAGTGTTGGAAACTGAAAACAGTTGTGCAAGAGCTTATTGATACTCATCGGATCGAGGTTCAGGCCCTAGAAGCACCAAAAGATCAATCAGAATCCACTGCCAGCTCACCGTGAGACCCATATGATTGAGTTGATACACAAAGGAGGGGATCCAAGGGAGCCCTCGCAGACGGTAATGATGATCCGTTCCAGCGAAACCAACTCAAAGAAAAAGTAATTAGTGGGAAATCAATGGTCCAATTGAAAAGGGTAGTCGATAAGCCCGTTGTGGTAGCTGAGAGAGGGTCATCAAGCATTTTTGCAGTGAAACCAAAGAAAGCTAAAGTGGTAGTGTCAGGGGTTGCAAGTAAACCTGTTGTGGTCGTGAAAGGTGCTCGCATAGAGCCTGTTATTATAAAACCAGTAACTCAGCTTCCAGTGATCAACAACAAGGTTGTTCCTTGGAATTATGAACGAGTGACAGTGATTTACAAAGGGAAAGAAATCAAAGAAGATGTTTGTGAAGCACAAGGTTTGACTCGCTCAGGAAGGTGTTTTACTCCCGAGGAGTTAAGAAGAGCTAAAGATAATCCAACGCCGGTAAAGAAAGCTGTAACCAAAGAAAAGGCAGAGGAATTTTTGAGGAAAATGAAAGTGCATGACTATTCTGTTGTAGAACAGTTGAGGAAACCGCCCGCTCAGATCTCATTGCTCTCATTGCTAATCCATTCAAATGAGCACCGTCAGTCGCTGATGAAAATCTTGAATGAGGCCTATGTCCCCGATAAGATCTCGGTAAACCATCTGGAAAATATAGCCAACAAGATTTTTGAAGTAAATAGAGTCACTTTTTCCGATGATGAATTGCCCATAGAGAGTACTGAGCAGAACAAAGCCCTTTACCTGACAGTAAAATGCGAGGATTCCGTGGTTACCCGGGTATTGGTTGACAATGGTTCAAGTGCGAACATCTGTCCTCTCTCCACTCTAAACAAGCTGAAAGTAGAAGATGAGAGGATCTATAAGAACAGTATCTGTGTGCGAGGATTTGACGGCAGAGGCAAAGACTCAGTCGGGGACATACTGTTGGAGCTGACTATAGGTCCAATAGAATTCACAATGGAATTCCAAGTGATGGATATAGCTGTTTCCTACAATTTTCTATTAGGGCGACCATGGATCCTCGCCGCTAAAGCAGTACCATCAACACTCCATCAGATGGTCAAGTTTGAATGGGACAGATAGGAAATAGTTGTGCACGGTGAAGATAATTTGTGCGCTCACAACAACACCATTGTGCCATTCATTGAAGTGGAAGATGATAAGGGACCATGGGTCTACCAAGTTTCTGACGCAATGTGAGTCGAGAAAGTTCCATAAGGGAAGTGTATCCCAAATCTGAAGATAACCACCGCATCAGTCATGGTAGCATATGAAATGTTGAAGAATGGTTTTGTACCAGGAAAGGGTTTGGGATCAGCTCTGCAAGGCATCATACAGCCCGTGTCTCTTCCTGAAAACTTGGGAACATTTGGTCTGGGATTCAAGCCCACAGCCGCAGACATAAAAAGAGCCAGGAAATTGAAATAGAGGGCATGGGTCCTTCCAAAGACGGTCCCACGTCTTTCCAGATCATTTGTCAAGTCCGGTACGAGGAGTCACCCAGTGACAGCAATTCCCAGTTCCGTGATTGATCCGGACAAGGAGTTAATTGAAAGATTTGAGAAGTTGTTCCATAGTGTGAACATGGTGGAAATCTGAGAAGGTTCTAGCAACACGGAAGTGCAATTTGTCGGGCCAACAACAAAGCTTAATAATTGGAAGGCTGCTCCTCTCCCTACTCGGAAGGAGTCTTGGTAGTTTGCTTTAATTTTCCTTTAAGTTTGTACGGATTATTCCAGGGTTATAGTCTAGATTTCATTTTTTAGTCTGTTTGAGTGTGCAAACCTTGTTATCTTTTATCATTCAATAAAATAAAATTTCCCTTTCTTTATTATTCCTGATGGTTTTCCTTTTTGTTTTGTTTTCTTTTCTATATAGTTCTTTTTACGCTAGTTCTAATGACATGGTATGCATAAGGAATCCTTAACCCAGTCTTAATAATCAATCTGATTCCGAAATATTAGTTCAAGAAGTAGATTGTGATTACGAATCAGAATACGATGATGAGGATGAAGCCTTCGAAGAGATTAGTAAGGAGTTAATTCACTTCGAAAAAAACCCAAACCCAACCTGAATGACACAGAAGCCGTCAATTTAGGGGACACAGACAATGTCCGAGAGACTAAAATAAGTGTCCACCTCGAGCCAAAATCCGGGAGGAGTTAATCAAAACACTCATCGAGTACAAAGATGTTTTTGTGTGGTCATATGACGACATGCCAGGTTTAAGCACTGATTTAGTGGTCCACAGATTGCCCATTCATCCAGCATTCCCTCCCGTCAAGCAAAAGTTGAGGAAATTCAAAACTGATATGAGTGTGAAGATTAAAGAAGAAGTTACCAAGCAGTTGGATACAAAGGTTATTCGGGTCACTCGATATCCTGTTTGGTTGGCTAATGTCGTGCCTGTGTCGAAGAAGGATGGCAAGATCAGAGTATGCGTCGATTACAGCAATCTCAATAAAGCAAGTCCGAAGGATAACTTCCCACTACCCAATATTCATATTTTGATTGATAATTGTGCCAAGCGTGATATTGGATCTTTTGTGGATTGCTATGCCGGGTATCATCAGATTCTAATGGATTAAGAAGATGCAGAAAAGACTGCACTCATCACGCCATAGGGAACTTATTGCTACCGGGTAATGCCATTTGGTTTGAAGAATGCTGGGGCAACTTATATGAGGGCAATGACTACTGTGTTTCATGATATAATACACAAGGAGATTGAGGTATATGTAGATGATGTGATCCTAATATCAAAACATCAGGCCGACCACGTCGGGGATTTGAGCAAATTCTTCCATAGGCTTCGCAGGTACAACCTCAAACTTAACCCCGCCAAGTGTGCATTTGGTGTTCCATCCGGAAAACTGTTAGGATTCATAGTCAGCCGGTGAGGCATCGAGTTGGACCCATTAAAGATCAAAGCCATACAAGAATTGCCACCTCCGAGGAACAAGACTGAAGTGATGAGTTTGTTAGGAAGGTTGAACTACATCAGCAGGTTTATTGCTCAGCTCACGACAACTTGTGAGCCTATTTTCAAGTTGTTGAAGAAGGACGCTGCGATCAAGTGGACTGATGAGTGTCAAGAAGCATTCGACAAGATAAAGGGATACTTGTCTAACCCGTCTGTGCTAGTACCACCAGAACCAGGGAGACCTTTGATTCATTACTTGATTGTCCTGGAAAATTCATTTGGCTATGTACTGGGGCAGCATGATGTCACTGGCAGGAAAGAACAAGCCATCTACTATCTTAGCAAGAAGTTCACAGCTTATGAGGTTAAGTACACTCACCTGGAAAGGACATGTTGTGCCCTAACTTGGGTGGCACAGAAATTGAAACATTATTTGTCATCTTACACTACTTACCTCATTTCACGCTTGGATCCATTGAAGTATATCTTTCAAAAGCCTATGCCGACAGGAAGACTGACGAAGTGGCATATTTTGCTCACAGAGTTTGACATAATCTATGTGACTCGGACTGCAATGAAAGCCCAAGAATTGGCCGATCATTTGGCCGAGAACCCAGTCGATGAAGAGTATGAGCCACTGAGGACTTATTTTCTTGATGAAGAGGTGATGCATATTGACGAGCTAGAACAGGCCGAAAAACCAAGTTGGAAACTTTTCTTCGATGGGGCTGCTAACATGAAAGGAGTGGGGATAGGAGCCGTGCTTATTTCTGAAATAGGGCATCACTATCCTGTTACAGCTCAACTTCGTTTCTATTGTACCAACAATATGGCTGAGTACGAAGCATGAATTTTGGGTTTAAGGCTAGCTGCAAACATGGATGTTCAGGAAGTCTTGGTCTTGGGAGACTCGGATCTTCTGGTACACCAAATTCAAGGAGAATGGGAAACACGAGATTTGAAGCTCATACCATACCAACAATATTTGCATGATCTTTGTCAACGGTTTCTATCAGTGGAGTTTAGGCATATTCCCAGGGTCCATAATGAGGTCGCCGATCCTTTGGCTACCCTAGCGTCAATGTTGCACCATCCGGACAAAGCCTATGTCAATCCTTTGCATATTCAAGTACGAGATCAGCATGTTTACTGCAACATGATTGAAGAAGAACTTGATGGCGAACCATGGTTCCATGATATCAAGGAGTACATCAGAATGGGGATATATCCAGTGCAAGCCACGGGGGATCAGAAGAGAACAATTCGACGGTTGGCAAGTGGATTCTTCTTAAGTGGAGGAGTTTTGTATAAAAGAACACCAGACCTTGGATTGTTAAGATGCATAGATGCTAGACAAGCTACGGCTATCATGTCCGAAGTACATTTAGGAGTCTGCGGACCACATATGAGCGGATATGTGCTGGCAATGAAAATTCTCCGAGCAAGTTATTATTGGCTCACCATGGAACGAGATTGTATCAGTTTTGTGCGCAAATGTCATCAGTGCCAGATACACGGAGATTTGATTCATTCTCCACTATCAGAGTTGCACACGATGTCGGCACCATGGCCCTTCGTTGCTTGAGGCATGGATATCATTGGACCAATTGAGACAACAGCGTCCAATGGGCATAGATTCATTCTAGTAGCCATTGATTATTTCACCAAGTGGGTTGAGGCCAAAACTTTCAAGTCTGTAACCAACAAAATAGTGGTCGATTTTGTTCAATCAAATATCATCTGTTGGTTTGGAATCCCAAAGGTGATCATCACGGATAATGGTGCTAATCTTAACGGCAATTTGATAAAAGAGGTATGTCAATAGTTTAAGATTACACACCGCAATTTCACCCCATATCGTCCCAAGGCAAATGGAGTAGTCGAGGCAGCCAACAAAAACATAAAGAAGATACTTCGGAAAATGGTAGAAGGTTCCAAGCAATGGCATGAAAAATTACCATTTGCGTTGCTGGGTTATCGCACTACTGTCCGTACTTCAGTAGGTACAACTCCTTACTTGTTAGTATATGGAACTGAAGCAGTGATACCTACGGAAGTTGAAATCTCGTCACTTCGGATTGTTGCTGAGGCTGAGATTGATGATGATGAGTGGATCAAAACCCATTTAGAGCAGTTGAGCTTGATTGATGAAAAACGATTAGCAGCTGTGTGTCATGGCCAGTTATATCAAAAGAGAATGGCAAGAGCATACAACAAAAAGGTGCGTCCCTGGAAGTTTGAAGTGGGCCAGCAAGTGCTGAAACGCATCCTTCCGTATCAGGTTTAGGCAAAAGGCAAGTTCGCCCCGAATTGGCAAGGGCCATTCATTGTGACCAGAGTATTGTCCAATGGTGCTTTATGTTTAACAGATATCGAAGGAAAATGCATAGACATGGCTATCAATTCTGATGCAGTAAAAAGATATTATGTATGATTTCTTTGTTATAATTGTTGATTGTTTCTATTTGGCATTATTTCGAAGATTGAAATGACGAAGGCAATTTGTTCTACTATCCAAACACTTTAACCTTTGTTTTCCCTTTTGAGCCTTATTTATTCTTTCATACCCCTCCTTTGAATCAGTAACAAAAAAGAGAGAAAAAGAAAGAAAAGAAAAGGAGAAAAGAAAAGAAATGAAAAAGTATAACAACAAGGAAATTTAGTTGTGAACTACGTTTGACCTGATTCCTGTTAAGGATACGTAGGCAGCTTCACGGCTCGGTCAAAGTAAAATAAAATATCAAAAGATCCCCAAGCAAGAACTGGGGAAGAAGTTGTATTTGTAATAAGAAATGTGATTCCAAAAATTGTAATTTTAAACCCATGTTAAATTGTTTTGAGCCTTTGATACCCTTTCTTTCTAACCCCATCCAAAAACCCACATTACGATCCAAAGAAAGACCTTCTGATCAGTCTTCAAGAGATGCCGAGTCAAGCAAATGGAGGTGATTCATATAGGGGTAACACTCTGGTCCAAGCAAGAAAAGTAATGAAAATGAGAGAGTCTTATCGGTGAAAACCCTCATGGGCACCATAAGGCGGCGAAAGCTGAGAGAGAATAAAATGAGAGAGTCTTAATTGGTGAAAACCTTCACGGGCACCATCAGGTGACAAGGAATCAACAAATGAGAGAGGTTTGTCAGTGAAAACCCTGCAGGGAACGACAAGTCGAATAAGGTCCGAAAAGTGGGCGGAAAGTAAATGGGGTTATGGAAGATCTTGGAACACAAAGTAAAACAATTTGAAAAGAGGTTGGTTAAATAGACTGGGCTGATTAATCCAAAATGCATACCATGATCATTGGGGCCAGTGACTCCACTTAGATAAGTTCATTTTCCTATCTCCAACAGTCATCCAAATTCGGATTTTCTTCTTTATTCTTAATTCCCAAAATCATTGCATTTTCATTGCTGTTAATTTTTCCAAGTTTAGCCTTGTTTCAACAAATAAGAAGGAATTTCAAAGCTTACTACCAGTTTCGAAATTGCACAAAGCAAAATGCAGCTAGAACATGCCAAAGATGATATGATGAAAAGTGGGACCCATGGTGTAAGTAAAAAAAATATTAAAATGGTGGAATGGTTCAGTAATGTTATGGAGATATACGAGTTCAGACAGAAAGGTCAGAAGTGGAGAACAACAGTTGGGGATCCTGCAGTCAAGGATCAGTCAGAAGGTCAAAACAATCTTTTCGATCAGTTCAAGGCAGTTGGACGAAGCAAAGAATGGCAAAGAGAAAACCACCTCCAGCAAGAATGCCACAATGAACCACCACGTTTTAAACTGACGAAATTTTCATTGATTTGAAATAGAGGCAAAATGGCATTTGTTTCAAGAAATCATCCGTAGGGAGAGTAAGTACTAGGCAAATTTGATCGCAGAATTCTCAGGACCCTCCTGAAAAATGGGACTTAGTTTAAATTTCAAAACAATCATGAGTAGCATAATTTAGCACAAATGTATTCCCAGAGGAATATAAGTTGGCTTGCATATTTAAAAACAGGATTCAATTAGGAGTTTTCAGGACCCTCCTGAATAATGGGACCTAGTTTTAAAGATTTCCATTGAATCACAAGACGTAGCATAAAACTCTGTCATAAGGTAGTATAATTCAGTCATAAAAGTGTCATTTTAAGGACAAGACTTGATTTTGATTTTCAGGACCTTCCTGGATAATAGGATGTAGTTTAAAACCCTCTTAGATAACAGGACTTAGCGGAAGTAATACCTTTAGAAGATACAGCTTAGATCTATAATTGTCATTTCTCAGGACCCTCCTGGAAAATGGGACTTAGTTTAAAAATTCAAAATAATCATGAGTAGCGGAATTTGGCATAAATGCACCATAGAGGATCATAAGTGGAGCTCCGAAGTTTGTATGTTTTACACTTTGGACATTACCCAATGAGAACAAAGATTCTGACTTCTCTTCTTTCCCCGACTGGTGGTCATGATTTTCTGCTTCCTCAACCTTTCCCCCAAGAAGAAACACTATTTTTTCCACTTTTTTCCCCAATTTAGTCGGAAATTCTCAGGACCCTCCTGGAATATGGGACCTAGTTTAAAAATCGAAACAATAGTGAAAAGCAAGATCTAGCATAGGTGTACCCCAAAGGAATATAAGTTGATTTCAAAGTTTGCATGTTTTAGATAGGATTCAATTAGGAATTTTCCGAACCCTCCTAAATAATGGGACCTAGCTTTGAGAGTTTCCGTTAAATAACAAGATTTAGCGGGATTCATACCTTTAAAAGATATAGCTTAGATTTAAAATTGTCGTTTAGTTAAGGGTTATCAGGACCCCCCTGGATAATGGGACCTAGCTTTCAAATTCTTAGTAATATTTGGGACTATGATTCAGTTTAACACTCACAGATGTGTCCAGCTACCAAACTGGGGCAGAAAATTTTCTTTCATTTTGTCTATTTTGTTGAAGTCAGGTGCCCATCTGAAGAACAGGGAAGACAATTCAAGTTTCAAGGGAGAGCAAGACAACACAAATTTTAAGGGAAGCAGTTTTCGAAGCAAGACAACACAAGTTTTAAGGGAAGCAGTTTTCGAAGCAAGACAACACAAGTTTTAAGGGAAGCCGTTTTCGAAGGAGGACAACACAAGTTTAAGGGAAGCAGTTTCAAAGGAAGATAATTCAAGTTCAAAGAAAGATAATTCAAGTTTCGAAGGAAGATAAATCAAGTTTCAAAGGAAAATGGTTCAAGAGGCAAGGGAAAACAATGTCAATAGAAGACAGTTTTTAAGTTGTTGAAGTCGGGAGCCCAGCCGGAGAACGGAGGCGTTATCTTTTTTAAGTTTTTGAAGTCAGGAGCCCGCCCGGAGAACGGAGGCATTATCTTTTTTAAGTTGTTGAAGTCGGGAGCCCGCCCGGAGAACGGAGGTGTTATCTTTTTATGTTGTTGAAGTCGGGAGCCCGCCCGGAGAATGGAGGCGTTACCTTTTTAAGTCAAGAAGTCAGTAACCCATCCGGAGAGCGGAGGGATACAACAATAATCAAGAGGGATACAACAATAACAAAGAGGAATACAACAAAAAATCAGAGGAATAAATTCAAGTTTTGAAGTCAGGAGCCCGCCTGGATAGTAAAGGAATAAATTCAAGTTCAGAAATCAAAAGGAAGGCAACAATGGTCAAAAGAAGAAAGTTCAAGTTTCGAAGGAAAAACAATTTGAATTTCACAAGAAGGGAAAAAGTAGTTCGAGTTCAGCAATCAGGCATCCACCTGAGGAATAGAAGACTACAAGTCAAGTCAGAAACAAAGAAACATCAGAGGAAATACAAGTCAACAAGGCAACAAGAATCACAGGACCAAGTATGAGAATAAATCTTTGTAATTCATAGACCGTAGCTTAATGTAGCTTCTTTATGTTTTATCACGGAGCAATAAGGAGGTCAGTAAGTAGTAGCAACAGTAATAATAGTAACAGTAAAACCACAGCTTCATGGTAGTCTCAGCTACATAAATTTCCCGACCTACATTGACCTGATTCCTTTTCAGCCAAGGATATGTAGGAAACCTTTGAAGCAGAGGTTCGGTCAAATCTTTCAAAAATGCTTCACACGAAGTACTCAAACAGGCAAAAATCGCTCATGTCCGCTCACTTGGTCTTTGCACGAAAACTCTTCGTGTTTACGAGCAAAGAGGAGCAGCTGTGAGCACGTGATTTTTGCCTAGCACGAACCACTCCTAAAAATTCAAAATAAAATAAATCTTTCTTTTTGTGTGCAATTTTGTGACTTTTCATGATATTTTCTGTAATTGCTTGCATTTGTGTGTGCATGTTCGTTGGTTAAATTAATGAAAAATACTAAAATATGTTGCATGTGCATTTAGGATTTAATTTGACATTCTTTTGAATTAATCAATAATTAGGTGTTTTGCAAAAGTAAAAATTCAGAAAAAAAATAATAATATATTCTTTGCATTTTAGTAATTAATGTCGAATTTTATGTTTTCTTTTAATTTGGGGTTTTGTTATTTTGTGATAATTACTACTTAGAGTTAATTAATATTTTTAAGATAAGTTGGTCAAAATTAAATGTGAGTTTGTATTTTTTTAGGAAGAAAATTGAAAAGAAAATAAAATAAAAGAGAATGAAATAGGAATTAGACCAGTTTTAATTAAATTCCCAGGCCTAAAACCATTCCAAACCCGGTCTACCACCAGTTTAGCCAACGATGTTGTTTCAGAGCTGATAAGTCTCAACCGTCGATCTCATTAGATCGAACGGTTCAGTCCATCTCCAACATCGATTAAACAACGTCGTTTAATGTTTGTTGATCTAGACCATTCGTTTCATTCGATCGAACGGTCCAGTATTATCCTCGCAACCCGACCCGTCCACCCCACTAACCGACCCAAGCCCCCAACCGGCCAAAACGACCCCATTTTACATAAGTGAATTGATCCACGCCGTTGATATCAATTGATCTAACGGTTTGGATTCAATTCAACAACCTGTATATATGTGTGTAACATACCCTGCCCCCCTAAAGCCCCTACCCAGTCTCCTTCGTCTCTTCAGAGATGACCTAAATCCAAACCCTAGCAGCCGTCACCCCTCTCCACCGCCCTAAACCCGGCGGCGCCGGTTCCAATGACCTCTTTCTTCACACCACTGATCCCCCTCAACATCCCCATTCCAAATATCCAAACACCCCTCTTCGAATCATAGCCAAACGCCTCGAATCTTCAATCAAAGTTCAGTCAAAAACTCTAGCTTATCCCATCAACCCCAAAAATCACACCCCTGAACCACCAGGCTTCCCTCGTCCCAAATCCCATGATAGTTTTCCTCGAATCACCGTAGAGCCTTTCGAATTTCAAATCGAAAAGTTGAACCTTGAGTCCCCAAAAACACTGCTTATTAAAGATTTCAAGATATTTTAGGTTGAAATAGGCTATAATCGTGTGTTTTCAATCTAACAAAAACATACGATTAGAGTCCGTCTCAACCAAAAGAGTAGGAAGATCTTTGGAGCGGAATAAAGGGTTCGATTCTGGTAAGTGTTTCTGTGTTTTTCAATGTTTTTCTTTTATGTATCTTCCTCCTCATCCCTTTCCCATAGGTTGAAATTCACGGTCTTATCATGTTCTTGTCCTTTTATTATATGAAGTTTCAGTCTGTTTGTGTCTTAATTTGCTGAGAACAACAAATGTGAACATTGCATGTCAAGTTACTGCTTAGTTAAATACGATAATTTGTTTGCAATTTCTGTTTGAATTTTGGTTTACATGATTCTATAAATGTTTGTATGTTTGAATCAGGTTCAGTTCATTTTCAAAATCTCTACATCTCTTTTGGATCTATTTTGAAACCTTAACATGTAAATATTTCTCATAAGGGTAATGTGGTTAGTTGGAGTTAATTAAGAAACAAAGGGATTGGTAGTGGACATGACAGTTTGTCAACACCTTTAGAGGTTTAATTAAAAATTAAAAAGAAGGATCAGTAGTGGGAAGTAACAGCCCTTAAGTACCTTTAGAGGTGGAGGAAATCAGATACAACATGAGCTAATGATAAAAGTTTAAAGGGGTGCACATGGAAGGGAATAAACAGGCTGAAAAGTGAAAAAACAAATTTGAATAAAAAAGGGTTTAACATTGGTCTTTAAAATGAGAGACATTTAGAGAATAAGGGGGGGAACACTGAGATAGATACATTGGTGAGAGTGAGAGTTTAGACATTTTTAGATCAAAACTGCCCAAAGGATCAATAAGAAAAGTACTGTTCCATCGAAATCTTTTGGTTAATTTATGATAAAACTGTTGAAACTACTGATCCATTGGTCTTTTGGGGTTAATCTCTTGGGTTCATTTACCAAGTCTGGGTTGTGTTTGTTGCTGTTATTGTTGTTGATATCTGCTATTGCTACTTCTGATTATCCATAGTTTGTATCTTTCCATTTCCAGGTATACACTTTTGATCTTTGGCAGGCATAACTGAGTATGGTGGCTACTGATTTCATGAATGAGGTTGTTTGGTTTGTTGTTGAAAGTATTTGTAGCCATAAGTTGTACATTGGCTGATTTGGTCCAACTCATATTGTAGTAGTTCTAGTTTAGCTTTTTATCACTCTTTAATTGCTCTAGAAATCTGCTTACAATAGAGGTAAGATATAACATGATATTTTGGCCTTTCTCATACAAACCTGCTATTCTGCAAACATAAACATCTTAGAGTTCAATCAGATCTTGAATTAAACTTGATTTTGTCTCATAAATTCTTAAAGTTTGATTGTTTCTTTACATTGGATATTCCAGCAAGTACAATTCATATATTTTTAAGGCCACCATGAAGCCAGGATACCCTAGGTGAATAAGAATTGGTTGAAGCTGTGAGGTTATTTGTTGTTACTGGAAATTCAATATGAGTTTCGTTTGTGCTTGTTTGGACCCAGTAATCATTTTAAGTGATATGGTCATGATAGTTTAGAATAATTTTGGATCTAGAGTAGGTTAACAAATCGGCTTCTAATTGCTCTTTTTGGGTGATCAGAATTCAAATACGGGGTTGTTGGTATTAATTGAATATCATCTTGAATTAGAACAATAAGTTTGGGTTGCAACCTCTATAGTTGAATTAATATGAAATCGCGAGGGGGGGGATTTGATCTAGGTTCCATATAACATTTCCTTCTCCATTGTTAGATTTGGGCTCAGCTTGGGCCCCAAAAACCTTTAAAATCATTGAGAAATAGGCAATAACAGTTCTTGTTATTATGTAAGCTTTATAGGATCAGTGTTTAATTCTAATGAGTGTGTGTGCAGCTTTGGGGTTCTCGCAGGGGCTCGACCATGGGTCCCAGCGCTACAGCTGCCTCTATTTGTAGTGTTGAGCCTCATATGTAATGCGATTTAAGTCACAAAAAATCTCTGATTCAGTAGTATACACAACAAGTAAATGGGCTCCCTTTTGGGCCCAATTTGAAAGGGGATTGGGTCTTTTAATTATTTGTTCTTGTAACGTGAGTCTAAATTTGGCATAAAAGGTCCTTTGAATTTTTTAGTGTTAATTAGTTAGATTGTTAACTAGTTGGGATGCGCCTTATTGAATAACATAAACAAATTATACCCATCATAAATTAGTTTAGAAACCCTTAAGCTTTAATGAATTTGAGGTGTGTCGTGCCAAACAAAAAGCACAATTGCGCGGTTCTTATTTTAATTCTGTGTTGATCCTTAGAATTCGAGGCGTGTCGTTTAATTAAAATTTCATGGCCCCCGCAAATTGCAAATGCGTAGTCATTTTTAGGCGCGTTATTTTAATAACTGATTTCCCTAAACTCGGGTGCGCATTTATGTGACCCAAATCCAAATCTCAACGATGTTAAAAATATGTCAAAAATCACGTGTGCATTTATGTGACGTGGTTCGAGACGTATTTTAATAACGTTGCAATTATCTCTAATAAATGAATAACATCGGTTAAAACTAAAATTTTCACATAGGTTCATAATTGTTAAAAATCAGATAATTAAGCCGAATATAATAGTTAAGCGACCGTGCTAGAACCACGGAACGAGGGAATACCTAACACCTTCTCCCGAGTTAACAGAATTCCTTACCCGGATTTCTGGTTCGTGGACTGTTAAACAGAGTCATATTTTTCTCGATTCGGGATTCAACCGGTGACTTGGGACACCATAAATCTCCCAAGTGGTGATTCTGAATCTCTTAATAAATAAATTCCATTTCGATTATCCTTTAATTGGAAAAACCTCCTTACACCCTTCTGGGGGTGTAGGAAAAAAGGAGGTGCGACACTCAAGACCATTGTTTTTATGTGCGTTTACTGAGTTAGACATTTTGACCTGAAATCAGAGATTCCTGGACAATAAAAAATGTGAAAGATAACTTGCGTTATGTAGTAAACCAGCAGGAAAACAATCACTATTATTTTTAGCCCCACGGTGGGCGCCAAACTGTTTACCTTGAAAATGGTAATTATAATTAGATTTGATTTTGTGGTTCTAAAAATATGTGATTTACTTTTATGCTAGTTGTTAGGTAGTAGATGCCAAGTGTGAGACTAGAAAATATGATAAGAACTCGAAAGCAGTATGTTTAAGCAAACCGAATGGCTGAGAATCGGGGCCTCAAGCCAGGTTATACGAGGCCTCAAGGTAGATCTGGGTACTAAGCTGTGGACATCCGATGAAGGGATAACAGTTTTGAGAGCTTTGATAAAGGCTCATTATGATCAATAAAAGAAGAACTATTAAAGGAACACAAAAAATGTAAACAATAAATGTGAATAATAGAATCAAGGGAGAATGTGTTTAAGTTAGAGAGCAGAGAATGTTCTTGTATTGAATGTTGTGTATATTTTTACAAAATCAGAAAGGCCCCCCTTATATATGAGGGGAAATCCCAACATAGTACAAATGCATTTATTACAAAGATATGAGGCTGGTACAGCCAATTAATGCCATGATACGGTCTTGAACTAGCCTAATAGACTTGGTCAGCTTTAATCACATGCCTTAGGAACTTCCCGTTTGTCTATCATAGTTGTTGATTTGCACATCCTCGAGATCGATCATTGAGAATCCTCGAGGTCGAACCCCGGGCTGAGCCTCGCGCCTTTTGGGGGCGGTCCTTATGAAGTGCCATAATGATCGTAAAATTTGATTTTCTGATTTTCACCCTATACAATTTTATTGCCCACACACGTCGAAGGAGTAACGAAGACCACTCTATTCGAAGTAGTGGATAGCGATATGGGTTACAATGTAATCCTCAAAAGGTCATTGATACACGAGATGAAAGTTGTGCCATCAACATATCATTACTTATTGAAATTTCCAACACCAGAAGGAATCAAGCAAATAAAAGGAGACGAACCAGCGGCGAAGGAGATGAATGCAGTGGACATTTCTAGCACCAAAGGTAAAGAGTACGATAAATAGCAATTACTAGAACTGATGTCTTCTCCTTTTTCGAATGAAGAAGATAATGGCGAAGAGTCATCGGAATGCTATCAGGTTCTGAGATATTTTTAGGTACCAGAGGAGACAGATACAACTATGTCAGCCGCAGAGGAACTCGAGCAAGTGGCTTTGTTCGAGAAGTTTCTGGAAAGGAAGTTTCAACTGGGAACGGGTTTAAATCCCAAGCTCAAGTTAGAATTTATAAATTTTCCTACCAGTAAGGCAAAAGAAACACCCAATAGCAGAGGTTAGGAACATGTTTGTTAAAAAAATGTAACTCGACTACTCAATATTGGTTCAATTCGGGAGCTAAATTACCCATAATGGTTAGCCAATGTAGTTGTAGTACCCAAAAAGAATAACAAGTTCAGGATATGCGTAGATTATAAGGATTTTAATAAGGCGTGCACTAAAGACTTGATCATGCTGGCGAACATTGATCAAATGATTGATGCTACGGCCGGACACGAGCTAATGAGTTTCCTTGATGATTACTCCGTGTACAATCAAATCAATATAAACTCAGAGGATCAGGAATAAACTTCTCTCATAACAAACATTGGCACATATTGCTATAATGTGATGCCTTTAGGGCTTACGAATGTTGGAGCCACTTATTAGAGGCTCATTAATAAAATATTAGAGAATAAAATAGGCAAAACAATGAAGGTATACATTGATGACATGTTAGTCACATATTTGAATGCAGGGAATCATTGGATACATTTTCAAGAAACCTTCGATGTCTTGAGAAATCATAACATGAAACTCAACCCGTAGAAATGTACGTTTGGGGTTGGTTTCGATAAGTTCTTGAGGTTCCTGGTCTCACAAAGAGGTATCTAGGTAAATCCCGATAAAATCAAAGCTATCGAGGACATATCGACCAATTTACAAGTGTGAAGGAAGTACAGAAGCTTATCGGAAGGTTGGTATCTCTAAGTTGATTCATCTCAAGATACTGAAAAAAATGCCACCACTTCTTTTCACTTCTGAAAAAAGAAGACCGATTTCATATGGACTCCGGAAAGCCAATAGGCACTTAAAGACCTAGAAAAGTACCTGTCCAGCCTCCCGTTATTGTGAAAATCGGGGGAAGGCGAACAATTGCTGATATATCTAGCAGTCTTGGATGTAGCAGTAAGTGACCTTTTGGTCCAAGAAGAAGAAAGTACGCAATTTTCTATTTATTATGTTAGTAAAATAATGTCAAGAGCGGAGACTCTCTATTCACACCTCAAAAAACTAGCCTTAGCTCTCGTAGTCGCCTCTCGAGAGCTTAGGCCTTATTTCTAGTGCCAACTGATAGCCATTGTGACAACTTTTCCTTTGAGGAATGTCCTTCACAAGCTTGAATTGTCAGACCATTTGGCTAAATGGGCAGTCAAAATTAGTGAATTCGGCATCGTACAAACCCAAGACTACAATCAAGCCGCAAGTTTTGGCCAATTTTATGGCCCACTTTAGTCCGGAGTTAATGCCCTTGGTTGATGAGGAAGCAATGAATATGTTAGAAATGATATCGAGAGTTTGGATCTTGTTTACGGATAGAGCTTCTAATGTAAATGAGTCTAGTCTTGGGGTAGTTCTAATCATAACCTGGGGTTGAAACTTGAGGCAGATTATTAAAACTGTTCCGTTAACTAACAATGAAGCCGAGTATAAGGCTTTGGTTGCGGGACTTGAACTAGCTAGGGGACTAGGCTCTGAGGTCATTGAGATAAAGTGCAATTCCTAACTGGTAGTAAACTAAGTATACAAGATTTACGACACAAAGGAAGAGCGCATGCAACAATATTTGATCAAGGTTCATGCATTTCTTGCACGATTCGAGGATTGGTCAATCATACACAATCCAAGGGAAAAAATGTGGAAGCAGATGCATTGGCCAATTTGGTGTCATCCACAGAGATGAAAGGATCTGATTCAGGTGCGGTCGTCCAACTTCTTCATTCGGTGTTGGACGTGGATGGTTACTGTGAGGTCAATACGACTAACTTAATTTGGGACTGGAAGAATGAGTTCATCGTGTATCTCCGGCATGGTAAATTATCCGAGGACCCAAAGGCTTTCCGGGCACTACGGACCAAAGCAGCTCGCTACTACCTCGTGGATGGGTAGTTACATAGTAGGTCGTTCCAAGGACCATTGGCTCGGTGTCTAGGGGCCTCAAAGGCAGACTACGTGATGATGGAAGTCCATGAAGGGGTTTGCGGGAACCATTCTCTTGCACACTCATTAGTTCTAAAGTTGATTAGGGCAGGTTACTGTTGGCCTCAAATGAAACAAGATGCAAAGATCTTCGTTCAGAAGTGTGACAAATGCCAGCGCCATGCACAATTAGTACACCAACCAGTAGAACTCTTGCATTTGGTGTTGTACCCATGTTCATTCATGAAATGGGAGATGGACATAGTTGGTCCTCTACCACCAGGTCCCAGAAAGATAAGATTTCTTTTAGTTTTAACTGATTACTTCACTAAATGGATTAAAGGAGGTCCTTAAAAAAAGATCGGTGAATGAGAAGTGGTCGACTTTATATGGGACCGCATAATCTACCGATTTGGAATACCAAAGAAAATTACTTGTGACAACAGGCCGCAGTTCATAGGCTAAAAAGTTACAATTTTTTTGGAAGGATTGAAAATCAGGAGAATTACATCTTCATTGTACTATCCAAGTGCTAACGGACAGGCGGAATCAATCAACAAGGTAATTATTCAGAACCTGAAAAGAAGTTAGAAGATGCTAAGAGCAAATGGTCCGATGAGCTACTAGGAGTGCTATGGCCATACCAGACAACGTCGAAGTCGAGCACAGGAGAAACACCTTTCTCTCTAGTGTATGGCGCGGAAGCTCTGATACCATTAGAAGTGGGGGAGACGACTTTAATATTTTCCCAAACAAATAAAGAAACAAAATATGAAGCATTGCTGGTGAGGTTGGACTTTCTCAAACACAGGGACTTGGCATACGTGAGGATGGTGGCTCAAAAGAAAAGGATGGAAATATATTATAATCACAGGGCCAATCTCCGTTACTTCAAGGTAGAAGACTTTATTTTGAGAAAAATGACTCAGAGCACTAGGAAAGTCAATGCGGGGATACTAGTACCAACATGGGAAGGTCCTTACCGAGTTTTAGCTATCACTGGTAAAGGGTCGTACGAGTTGGAATATCAAGATGGAGTAAATTACACAGCAATTGGAACATGACTTACCTCAAAAGGTATTATTGGTGATGGATCCTACCAAAATATTGAAAGTATGTGCTGCATTCTTTTTTCCTTCGTCCAGTTTTTGTCCCAATCGGGTTTTTCTTGTACTATTTCTAACGAGAAAGTGACAGAACACATACTACGAAGGAAGCGTCATCGGCAAGGGCAAGACCTCTAAATGTCAAGGAACAAATTTTCAATCGATGGTGAATGACTATGTGGATGGTAAAAGGGATTACTTAACCATTCACAAGTTGTTTCCACAAGTGAAGCGAGACTTCCAGTATTCGAACCTGCATGTTTTGCATTCAAACACTAGGGGGGATAATATCTGTTACGACACCAACAATGACACAAAAATCAGGGACTATTAATGAATAATGCCTCATCGGTACCACAGACTGCATGACAACCCCGTTGAAATAAGTTGTACAAGTTAGCGACATGTATTAGAAGTTTTGTTTACTTTAGCAAATAAATGCTTATGCACTTTTAAAGATAGAAGGAATAAAATAAAGTCCTTTTATTTTTATCTTATTTCTTGTCCAAATGATGAGTTAGTTTTATCATTTGAAAGTTAACTAAAACTTCAAATGCTTGTGCAGGAATGAACATGAGACATCCTTTTCAAGAGCAACATAAACATAAGGGCCCTCTATTATGAAGCCCTCATAGTAAAGGGTAGATTCTAGAAGAGTTTATGCTCGGAATCAAAAGGCGTCAGATGAAAATATACCTGAAGCTTTAATCGACTAAATATAAAAGGAATATTTTTTGCACAATACTTAAGCAAAGAAAATCTTTATTTATTCAGCTCCAAACTAGATGAAAGGTTTGGTATATTTACAAATTACAAAAAAATAAAAATAGAAGAAAAAGAAGTTATGCATCATCGCTCCCAGAACCCGAAAAGAGAGATGAATCTACGTTACCCTCGGTAGAGGAAGGTGGATTCAATACAGGTTCACGACCTTCATCTTTTTTAGTCTCCCTTTCAGTTCTCGAGTAATCGGAATCAATACTCGAGGAGTTAGTTGCAACAGGCTGAACGGGAAGGTTTTGACAAGCAAATAACTCCAGCTCCCGAGCCTAGGCAATACAATCATCTATTTTGTCAATGCCCATTTTGGTCTCCTCCAATGTCTTCCTCTTCATATGATATATAGCATAGGTCTTCTCGAAGACGAGGGAATCCTCTTGATCTTGGAATTTGGCCTGAAGTTTATCGATTTTGGAATGTAGCTCTTTACTTTCAGACTTTATGGCGTAGAGGCGGGCGTCGAGCTCAACATTTGTAGTTGAATGAAGCCGGTTCTGGTCCATTCCATCTTAAGCCTCTCTTCCATTCATGCCCTCTTCTCCTCAAAAATATTGGCCTCCTCGCCTTTGGTGCATAAGTCTGCCTTCAAATTATTGATATGCTCCTCAAAGGTAGACTCGCGCTGGGTGGCGAGTATAACGTCATAGAGCTCGGCCCAATTAGCCTTAGCCTCTTGAAGCTTTTTATGTAATTGAATAGCTTCTTGTCTGTGGGCCATTTTATCTTGTTCATGCTGCTGCAAACTGAGCCTCAAGCTCGCCCATTTTTGCAGCTTTTGCCTCCAGCATCGGGAGGTGCGCAACAAGCAGATTCCTTTCAGCTAAGAGTTGATCCCGCTCGAAAGCAAGTCCTTGTTTATCAAGGATCAACCTCTGTAGGCCCTCATAAGCGAGAATGTTGGCCTAAAAAGAGAAGGTTGATATGATGTTTATCATTGCAACATGTAAGCAGAAAATAAAATACGAGGAAACTAGTACGATACCTGTGCCGTATTATACATGGCATTGTTTATCAGACAGTCCCCAAAAAGGGAGCATATTTTCTTCCAATCTTTCACCGAAGCCAACTGCTTCATATAATTGGCGAGCTCCAACGGCCTCGAGAGGATGTGACAATCATGTGAAATTGAAAGGGTTACGCTTTGCCTCCCTTAGGAGGATTGAGAAGGTATAAATAGTTGCTACCCAAGTTCTGGTGGTCAGGATACCGAGGAGGAGAGGTGTCCCTTTCTTGTTCAGATGGTACCGGTGGAGGAGATGTAGTATTTGCTGGTGGTGAAGGAGAAACTAGTGTCGATGGGTGTGAACACATTAGTGTGGATGGTGAAGAAGAAGTGGTGGCAGAAGGAGTGTTGATTGTTATTTACTTAGTTGTCGGAGGTAGAAGGGGCCCAGGGTCTGAACTCCTTAGATCGGAGATAGCAATGAGGGCTGGAAAGAAAGAATCAACATTCTCAACCAAGCCCATCTCACCCCAAAGGGCCTCAACTTCATCTGATGTCGGGTTTTGAAGCTCTCCCCGCTGAGCATCCGGTTGAGCTGATGAAGATACTTTTCTCCTTTAAAGGGAAACCCCTTCCTCACTGGCTTCCCCTTCATCAATGAGGATAACTGTGGCCGACTCAGATGGCGCTTTCTGTGCCCTCTTCTATTGAGTCCTAGCCAAGGAAGAGCATCTTCTTTGTGGTTTATTGCTTTCGGGATAGGGACTTCGAGAGGAGGCACAGAGGCTCGGGCAGATCCATGAGCTCTGCTCCAGGAAAGGGCATTTTCCTACACCCTATTGGCCTCCTCGGGGTCATATAAGGCATCAATCTCGGGGCAGATGACAGAGCCCCACGGAAGTCCTGTATCGGGTTCGTGAAGATTTCTTATGGTTGAACAAAGGCAATAAGGGCTTGACTTACCATGATACTTGGCCTTCCACCCCTATTTGGGGTCCATCTCTTTCTACCGTCGGGATTCTGCAGTGGTAATTTTTAGAACTTTCTGACTCCTTTGGTTCTTGCCTTGATCCCATGGAGGTTCGCATCGGGTAGCTGAAACGAAGAAAATGGAAAATCAGCAAAATCAAAAATGATCATTTCATGGGCAAAGGAAGTGATTGACTGAAAACTTACGAAAGCGATTCCACAACTTGGGAAAAGTTAGAGTTCTGGTCGGGATGATGTCCCTAGTAGCAATAACGACGAGTTGTTTCATCCTTCCATGATAGTTGTCGTCATCTATGCTGGTGAGAAGAGCGTGGTGACCACGCTTGCTAAGGTTTATTACTCCCACACACAAAATATTTGGGAGAGTAAAGGTTCATTATGTGTGCAAGGATTAGGGTTTCCCCGGCCTCTGAGCAGAGTTGGCGAACGTACGCCATCGTCCGCCATTTAGATGGGCCTACTTGTGCTAAGCAGACCTGATACCGCTGGCAAAACTCCAGAATTATTTGGTCGAGCCCTTCACTCGACCCCATGGTGAATGGACCAAAGGTAAAGGGATACGTATAGACATACGTAAACCCCTCCCTAGAGAAGGTAATCTATCATATTCGGAGCGAGGATTTTAAGATTAGGGTAGTCAGAGTCACCGAAAAGTAGGTAGACTATCTATATGGGGTAAAATTGGTTTACAATAGATGGTCGATGGTAACATGGTACGTGGAAGGAAGATAGGCAAATGGCAAGTCAGGAAATAATCAATACCGGATATAACGAATATAATCGATATCGGGTAAATCTCGAAGGAAGCATAGTCGACGAGAGAAGGTCAAAGGTTTGCCATCGGATAACATTTAATGAGGGAATATTCACTAACATTAAATGAGTGACTGTTACAGAGAATATTTGCATTCATGGCCTGCCTTTACACGTTCATCAATGACTCTTATATTATCATTTAAGAGGAGTTTGGTCCTAGGATCTTGTTCCCTAGGTAAAGCTATAAATAGCAGGCTCACCAACCATTGTAAGGGCATGAAACTTTCTGTATACAAAAGCTTTATCTTCCCAATTTTGCTCTCAATTCAATAACTTTATTTGCACTTGGTCATTATTTTCACTTTTTCTCTAGGAAGCACTGCGTTTGGAGCCATCCTCATTATCTTCTTCAATTTCAATCGCTAATCTTAATATTAATCTTGTCTCTTTATCATTTTTTGGATTAAATTAGTTCGCTTGTCTATAAACCACGTAATAAATTTAACTGTATTGTTTTACGGGTAAACAGATCTAAAACTTTGTAAGTTTAGGCGTCAGACCACAGTATAAAATTTTGTAAGATAATGCAAACGTAGACCACAGTCTAATATTTTGTGAGCTAACAAAAAATTATATGGGCTACATTAGACTTGAGTCTAATGTTGTTGATAGGCAAAGATTATATTTGCGCAACTTTTTAAAATAGGGGAAAACCCTAAGCAGTGAATAAAAGGCCATTTGCCTAAATCAACCTAAAAAATTTTGGATTAGTGTAATTTGAGATTCTTCAACAAAAGTAATTGGGGTTTAACAAAGTACATAGGAGGTGGCTCACTGTCCTTTTACCTTGTATTATTAAGTATCGGTTATTTATTTTTTTATTTTTTTCGTTTGTTATACAAATTCTAATTATTAAAATGATAAATTTGCAAGTGGTAATTAAAGTTTCATTAAGTCATATGTTTATTTTTCGGGAATCATGAACGCTATCAGATTTTCAATAAAATGGAGGACAAAAAAATTGCAAATGTCCTCCGTCGTATAAGATGCGCCCAGAATAACTAAATCAACCTCACCTATCACGTATACCAAATTCTTAATGCACAGATCTCTTTGTTTTGAAGTTTTCATTCCTTAATTCATTGATCCATTTCTTTGTGTACTTCAACTAGTAGATAAAACAAATATAACTTTCAGCACCCTGATCTATTTATGTTTTGATCAAGGGTACTGCATTTTTGGGTAAGTGTTTAATTCTATTTTGTTCACTCGACTAAATTTCTAATTAAATGCATTTAAAATGGTTGCCCTCTTTTATTTTATTATTATGATATATTGTGGATTTTGCCATTTTGGTACTGGCTAATGATTGGTACTCTATAGTTGGGAATCGATAGTGTATGTACTCGAAGAAGATGAAATCGTCTAATTTGTTGGATTTGTTCTATTTTCGCTTCTATTTTGTCAATTTCTGCATCCGGAGAAACAGAGCATTGTTCTTTTAGTTTGAATAATCATCTAAGGAGATTCTGGAGTGTCTTATAATTCAGGAAGATCTAAAGTCACGAGGTTTGAAGGATGATACAACCTGCTTGGTTGTTGATACTATTCCTTATGACTATCCTTCCTTGCCTACTCTTATATAGATGCCAAATTTGCTGAGTTCAATTATCTTTGGGAGGAGTCAGAAAATTATACATATAACAAAGCTTTCTACTGTTAGTATTGTGGATGATTTAATTGAGAGGACTCTGCAGTGTTTGTCGAAGGGTAAGCTTTATATGTTTGTTTTAGTGCAGAACCTAATCAAACGTAAAATTGACATCTCATTATCCTGTTGATACATATTGTTATGATGTGTACCATATCAACTTTTTTGAATTCTTTATTTAATTAACTACATCTGTTGCTCAAAGTTCAGCGGAAGTAGTTTTATTTCCCTTCGTTTAACCATGTGTTTGTATAATTTCATGAGGACTCAGAGTGCCTTATGTTTTGTTTCCCTCCAGACATGTTGATTATTGGGTTTCAGCTCATTTATGAAATTTATCTGCTGATTGGAATTATATCTGACTATGGTGTGTAAATGTGTGAAGTTTAGTTGACTAGCTGGTTCCAGTTTGTTCTTTCATCTAAAAGAAAGGGCACTAATCTGCAAATGTTAGGGGGCTTCTATTTTGGGAGTATTATTGCTGATTATAGGTGAGATGGCTTTACTAGTTTATAGCAATCTTTTCTTGACAATCTTTATTTGCCTCTATAGTGAAAATGATTTACCTATTACATGCTTTGGTATTTTTGTATGTTTTAAGATTTGAGAAAATAGTTTGAAAATTAAGTATAGTGAAAGATTTACTGTTTGATTATGTGAAAAATAAGGTTGTTGATATGTAGTTAGTCTTTTGTGTATGTTATGGAGTCACAGTGAGCAAGTTTAGCATCTGGCATCTTATGGTAAGATCCTTGTAGATTTGATGGCCAAACAACACCATTCTCTTTTAAAGTTTTATATTTTCTATTAATGATTATTCATGTTCCTTGAGTTGGAAGGTTAGTAATGGAGTACGTCAATTGATTGCCTCTACTGTATAAAGAAGAGGATGCTTCCAAAGAAGTTGTACTGTTAGTAATATTCACTATATGAAAATGTGTATGTTTGTAAACTAAGAGGTTTATTACTAATTTTAACTACTTTCTGATTAATTTGTTGTGCATTTATAAAAAAAAATAGGTTGCAACATCAATCATTTCTTATCCCATTCAAGAGGCTACCAATAAACAAATACATAATTGAATTGGAGAGAAAGCTATAGAAGGAAGTGCGTAAAGAGTGGCAGATGAATTGAAGTGAAGAAATCCATTGTTTCATAGTAGATTTTGCTTGAGTATTGAAAATAAAATTATCATGACATTGTTTTATTGTAAAGACTACAAATTTTATAGTTGAAATTAGTATATAGAGAGCTTCTGTTTTCATTACATATGATTCCAGTTTATGTTTTTTATAGGATGCGTTAAAAATAGTCTCGAGAATTTAACAATATATTCGCAAATGTCGATAATAAGTAAAAAAAATTCGACACTTTCAAATACGTCGCAACAATAAGCTAAAAACTAGAATGCTGGCATTTATAAAATGTCGTTGTATGTCTACTTTCTTGTAGTGATATAATATACATTTGCAACAATTCTTCTACCTACTTCCATGAGAGACAATAGAAGACGAATTTCTTGTAAAAGTCTCACTCAATAAACTTTCATTGTTGTAATCCTTTTTTTTTTTTTTTTTGCAGTAATATTGTAGCAACAACCGATAAAAGTATCAGAACCTTTTTACATATTCAATTCCTAAATTTCAAATTCCCTTGGAGAAAAGAAGAGGAAATAGATGTTAAAGCAGTATGAGGACCAAGTCATTATTATCGCGCCCATTTTTCTCGTGAAATTGGGTTTCGACACGTGACAACTCTTTTAAGGAAGGTTTTTAAAAGAGAGAGTCGCCACCTAACGGATTAAGGTGCGTGAGGGCACCTATTTGCAAATAACTTTGTTTGACCAGTTTGCATCACCAAAGATCGGGTAAGGGCTCGAAATTACCTCGAAGAGAAGATGTTAGGCACTTTTCGTGGTCCACAACTGTGGGTCCCAGCCGAACTCAATTATATGAATTAGTCTATGTGATCAAAGCTAAGAAACAAGGATTTACTAAACCTGAATAATCGATTGAAAGACAAGGTGGAAAGGGGGTCCTAAGTTTTTTAGCCTAAAGGATCACCCTGTACAACATAAATAATACTCTGTAACTCCCTCGAGATGGGGTGTTACTCATATTATTCAGCGGGCACAAACTATCATCTCCTGCTACCTAATTACTATCTTTAAGTTATTTACCTGAAGCGCACTAGTCAATTCTATGTCGTGTCCTATGCGTGCACTACCCGTCCCATGCCTATGGTCCAGGAGGCATTTGGACCTCTATTTTAGGGTGGTTCTAAACTTTAACCTAGACTGCTCAAAAATAACAAAAGCTAGGCGACATACAAAACACATTGGACTGTCACTTATAACCAAGTAAGGGCTCAAGTTGGCCTCCACAAAATCGACAACAAATGCACGCAACTCAAATTGACAAAGATAGTTTGCTGATTTTAAATACTTAAGATTGCAGAAAAACCTATAGGCAGGATTTCTATATGAATCTGAATATAATGAGCGGGTAGTTTATAACCTTTAAAACCTATAGAGTTGCCTACTGATTGCAGGTATAAG
The DNA here is from genome assembly GCF_000393655.2 of Nicotiana sylvestris. Taxonomy (NCBI): domain Eukaryota; kingdom Viridiplantae; phylum Streptophyta; class Magnoliopsida; order Solanales; family Solanaceae; genus Nicotiana; species Nicotiana sylvestris. The sequence goes on along the minus strand of NC_091060.1, from coordinate 46,336,847 downwards.
CGATTAACCCATAGGCATGATATCTAGGCACTTTATGCAGCAACTAACGGTGGTAATTACGGGATAATATTTAAAATTGGTTAATTGAATCCTATAGGCATGGTTTCTAGTGACAATAATTAACCCAGTGTTGAGGACTACTAAAGAAACGAGTAAAACAGTTAACTGATTCAGATCCTATAAGCATGATTTCTATAATTAAATCTGATTTTAGATCCTATGGGCATGATCTCTAAAACTGATTTTTGTTCCTATATGCATGGTTTCTACGATCAAAATTGATTTATTAGATCCTATAGACATGATTTCTAACAAAGCAGACATAGAGCATATTTTAACCAAATAAAGGACCTATAGGCAAGATTTCTACTAAAAAATAATATGTTTTGAACAAGGATAGAGTACCTATAGGCTTGATTTCTGAAAAGTAGCATGTTTTAAGCAAAGACATATTATCTATAGGCATGATTTCTAGCACATGAAGTTGAACATGTTTGAACATAATAGCACATTTTAGCTAAGTGATGAGCCTATAGGCAGAATTTCTACCCATTTAAGTGCAATTATAGGATAAAGCCTTTTCCCCAATTTTACTAATACCCCAAATTATTATTACAAATAACTATTACAGACCAGAATTTAATGTAATAAATTATAGAATAAGTATAACTATAGGGAGCCTACAGCAGGCCCAAATACACCTTGATAGGCCAGGCCTTTAACCCACAAAAACTCAAAAATTCATGTTCATAGATACAAAATAATCAGTTGTTGAGTGATTCACCCATATATCAAAGATGAGTATACAAAACCCAAGTCCCTAGTGTGTCAGAGTTCCCAAGGGCTTCAAGAACCCAAGGCAGTGCTCACACTAAAGAGATTGATCAGATATAGTTCAGGGAAAAGACTAGGGAGTAGGTCCTAGTGCGTCAGAGTTTACAAGGGTCTCACATGAACCCTGAGGAGTGCTCACACTAGGGAGGCCAAAGGACATAACCTAAATAGCCTTGGATTTTCAGCCGGCTAAGAATAAGAATTCAGAAGGAGAAGATAGTAAAGGAATAGAATGGAGTCAAGGGATTTTACTGAAGGACAGAATCCAAACTGAACACACACACACACACACACAAATAACAGACATGCTTGAATTTAGGCAGACTTAATCAAGTTTTAGGAATTAAACTCAGTCATATGCTAATAAGGCTAGTTCATAAGCAGATTCATAGTGATAACAGAGTTTAGATCAAACTAAATACAGGAGCTAGTGTCATAGGAAGGAGTCACATTAATCATCAATAGGTCAAGGCATGTTAAAACTGATTAAGGCAGTTACTAGAGGTGTCATAATACAGTAAGAACAGAGTTAAACATGCCACATTATAATGTACTCAAAACAGAGTTGTTATACTATTAAGGAAGACATCTATACCTAGTTAATCAATCCACAGGAAAGGCATAAGAGCATACTTACAAGCAGGTTCATAACTTAACTTCAAGAGATAGTTATCAATAACATAGAGTTAAGCAGGATTTCATTAATCAACTGAAAATAAGGTTCAAACATGTCTCAAACTACAAGTAATAACATTTAGGATAACATAGACTAATTGTAGTAACATATTAAGCAAATAATCATAATGAAATGGCAGAGGGTCTAATAACTCACCAGTTAAGATGAAATAAGGAAGAAAGGAATCTGACAGTGTAGTAAATATCACCAAACAGAAGCAAGAACTTGGAAATTTCTGGCCTTGGCTTTCAGCCGGCCAAAAATCAAAACACAAAGTAAGATTATTCAATAGAGTAGAAGCACACGACTTTATTTATAGTGGTCTAGAGATTTCGAACATAGAATTTAGAACCTCTTTCAAAGGGGAGTGAGGAGGGGTTTAAATAGTGCAGAAATTAGAACATAAACATGGAAAATAGTTGGTTTAAACACCAAAAAGGCAAGTGGTTGAGTTAGTAAAATTGAAACCCTAAATTTTAGGTAAAAATACACGGGATTGGCAAAAAATACGGCAAAGAATCATATAATGCATTGCATAAAATGAACATAGATAGGAGATTATTCAAAAGAAACATAGAATCGAACCAGATTTGGTTCGATTAAGAAGATCTGAAACCCTAATTTAGGGTAAGTAAAAGAAATCAACAGAACTAGGTAGATTCACGCATAATAAAGTGAATATAGACGAAATAATACTCAAAATCAAAGCTTGAACCAGGTTTGGTTCGAACCAAAGAGAATATGAAAACCCTAACCTTAGGGTTAAGTACGAATTAGTGAGATGCGAGCAAATCGGGCTCACACGATACAAAATAACGCGTTTGGACTTATGGTCGTCCAGATTCAAGAGGTGAAAATCGATTAGGACAGAATCAAAGTGGGGTACTTGCCATGTTTAGGCAAGTACCTAAGTTATTCTGTAGAATCATACCAAATAAAGGAAAAACACCGAAATGGTAAGTGAATGAGGAAAGAATCCCATTAGGAACGGGATTTGGGGGGATTTTAGTGAGGCGGCAGGATTAGGGTTCATTAGAGGAGGGAAATAGAGGCGGTAGATTTGGGAAATGAGGGTTAGGGTTTGGGGTGGAGATATAAGGAAAGGAAGAGATCGTTTATGAGCCGTTGATCATTTTGATCAATGGCTGGGATTTGAGCGGATTGGTTCTGTTTAATTGAGTTAGTTAGGGTAATTGGGCCAAGGGTTTTGGGCTTGGGGTAATTGGGTGGGTTTGGGTAGTTTTAGGTCCGAAAAATTTAACTGAAAATTGGGGTCAGATTTTAAATACATAATTTATTAAACAAATATTTATAAAAATAATAAATAAATAACAAAAATATCATTTGTGCATAAAAATGTTTAAAAATTATTTAATACTATAAAAATATAAAATGTTACTTTTTGCATAAATAAAGTAATTTTAAGCATGTATATGCTATAATTGCAAAATGTGCAATTTAGCCTTAAAAATGCAAACGTTATTATAACAAATGTGCTAAAAAATATTTAAAATCTAATATGGGTGTAAATAATAAGTTTAGATGATAAAAATCATCATAAAATAATTTATAAGGTAAATAATAGATATTTATATGTAATAAAATACAACAATAAATTGATTTAAAGCCTTTAAAAATTATAAAAAAATTATGAAACACACTTGTATATGCTTGTAGATCAAATGATCATGCATGTGTAATATTTTGAAAGTATATATATATATATATGTTTGGAAAATATGAAGAAAAAATTGGGTATTAACAATTATGTTTTAGATAAAGAAAAGATAATACTATAGAAATTGATTGTTGACAACCTAGGGAAGGTAAGTGCGCATACTTTTAGTATTTGCTAAAAGTTGGATTCACATCAAATGTTGGAATCCATTTACTTTGAGTGGATAGATTCTTATGAAAGTAAATGGATTCTTGTGATTCAGTTATGAATGAACTGCATTCCAGACGCAAAAAATATGGGCCGAACTACAGAAAAGTAAATAAAAATTGCAAAAAAGATTCACCCAAAAAAAAGTGCAGAAACTATGGTGCAGAAGGAATAAATTAAAATATGCACAAATTAAAAATGTGTGAAGAATGTCGGAATGTCACGATCCTAAATCGCCCCGGTTGTGATGGAGCCTATCACAGTACTAGGCAAGCCGATTCAGACTAACAACGTAAAAGCCTTTTGTAAATTCATTACCGAATTAATTATGATCACAAGTCTTTCATTTTAATATAACAAAATATGCGGAAAAACAATTACGCAAATACATCCACACTGCCCGATCCTGATGTCACTAATCATGAGCCACTACAATACAACTCAATACTGTCAACTTAATACAAAATAAGGCTGAAATATAAAATATTAAGGATGGGAAGGAGAAAGGCAGGGTTGCGGACGTCATGCAGCTGCCTTGCGATCTCCGGAAAATATTCTTAAAGCAAAAATCAACTCTCCCTCATAGGCTCTGGCACCTGGATCTGCACACAAGGTGCAGGGAGTAACGTGAGTATTCCAACTCAGTAAACAACCAAAGTAAATAAAAGCTGAGTGCAGTGACGAGCATTTAAAATCATATACATAGTCTAACATAGAATCTCAATAGAAATAACAAAGTCAAATCCGTAGTTTAATTTCCGAACATCTCGTAAAAACTCCAGTTTCAACGAAAGTTATTTAAAATATTTGTTCAACATTTTCAATAGAGACTCAGTATAAAAGAAGAGTGAAAACAATAATTTCATAAACAAGCCCTTCGGGCAGAGTATCACTCATAAATATAGCCCCTCGGGCAAGCCTCTCAATCACTCGTGACTCAGCTCTCGTTAATTAGTACTCGCACTCAGCATTCAGCATTCCCGCTGAATAAATATCTCATAATAATAACCGCTACGGCGTGCAGACCGATCCGTAAATATATATAGTCGACTACGCTCACTGGAGGTGTACAGACTCCGGAGGGGCTCCTACTGCCCTAGCGCTATATCGCTGTGGCGTGCAGCCCCATCCAACATATCGATGTGGCGTGCAGTCCGATCTCTCTCTCTCTCTCTCTCTCTCTCTCTCTATATATATATATATATATATATATATATATATATCGCTGCAACGTGCTGCCCGATTCATAAATATAAATAATCCTCACCATCAGGTCCTCGACCTCTCTCAGTCATTAACCTCACAGCCACTCGAGCATTTCTGTGAATATCAGGGAACTCAGCCCAAACAGTTTTCATATATTTGAAAGTAGAGTAATGAAACTAAATGAAAAAAAAGAGGTAAAAATCATGATTAAGGATATGCTTTCGAATTAAAACAGTGTGAGGAAAGTAGTAAAATACCCCTGAGGGTCCAAACAGTTTGGCACAAGGCCCCAAACATGGCGTTCAGCCCAAATTAACAGATTTATTTCTAAAACACATAGATATCATATTGAGTTTATCAAAATATGCAACTCTATAGTAGCCACGGGACGGACTAAGTCACAATACCTACGGGTGCACGCCCACATGCCCGTCACCTAGCATGTGCGTCACCTTATTTATCAAAACAGTACGAAATTCCGGGATTTCATACCCTCGGGTCTAGATTTACAATTGTTACCTCAAACCGGACGAAAATCTACTCCGCAATGCCCTTGAACCTCGACTCGGCCTCAAATTTCCCCGAATCTATCCAAAATCAGAATCATTACATCAATACATGCCAAAGGAACAAAGCCCATGCGAAATTATCAAATAAACTCAAAAATCCCGAAATTGGTCAAACCTGACCCCCGGGCCCATGCCTCGGAATACGATGAAAATCACAACACTAGAATTCTTATCCTCTCACGAGTCTATACATACCAAAATTATCAAAATCGGACCTCAAATGGCCCCTCAAATCCCCAATTTTAACTCTCCAATTTCAAGCCCTAATTTCCCAATTTTTCACCCCTAATCTCTTAAATTTCCATGTTTAATCAGTTGAAATTCACCATAGATACAAGTATTGAGTTCAAAAATCTTACCTCAATAATCCCCTTGATTTACTCTTCAAAACCCTTCAAAAGCTCCAATCCCGTCTAAAAAATGGTGGAAATGGGCAAAAATTCGCAAAGGGTTGCTTATATAGTTTCTGCCCAGGGATTCCGATCTTGCTGCTCCTTTCTCGCTTCTGCGGTCAAACCAATCGCATCTGCGATCATGCAGGTGCGCTCCAACCCTTACATCTGCGGGTCCTGGCCTACTTGGCCCTAACCGCTTCTATGGTTGCTCTAGCGCTTCTGCGGAGCTCGCACCTGCGGTCCCCAATCCGCAGGTGCAGTTATGATAGGAGCAGCAGCTGAAGCTACACAATTTCAAATCCAAATCTTACGAATTCATCCCGAGGCCCCCGGGACCTCAAGCAAAAATACGAACAAGTCATATATCATCATTTAAACTCATACCAACCCTCGGAACACTAAAAATAACATTAAAACACAAAATCACCCACGGATTCAAGCCTAAGGATTTCCAAACTTCCAAATGCCGCAACCGAACCAAAAACCCATCAAACCTCATCCGAATGATTTGAAATTTTGCACACGTCACAAAATGACACAACGGACCTGCTCAAATTTTCGAAATTCCATTCCGACCCCGACATCAAGATTTCCATTGCCGACCGAAAAATGCCAAATTTTCAATTTCGCCAATTCAAGCCTAAATCTACCACATACCTCCAAAATATATTCTGAATATGCTCCTAAGTCCCAAATCACCTAACGAAGCTATCTGAACGACAAAAACCAAATTCCGACTTCATTCACTCACAAGTCAACTTCCGATTAACTTTTCCAACTGAAGCTTCCAAATAAGAGACTAAGTGTCTCATTTCACTCCATGACCATTCCGAACACAGAACAACCAACGCGATATGATGAAATACAGCTGAACAACACATAAAGAAGCAGAAATGGGGAGAACGGGACTGTAACTCATGAAACGACCGGCCGGTTCGTTACATCCTCCCCCTATTAAACAAACGCTCATCCTCGAACGAGTCAAGAAACATACCTGAAGCCTCAAATGGGTAAGGATATCTGCTCCGCATCTCCTCCTCGATCTACCAGGTGGCCTCCTCCACGGGCTGACCTCTCCACTGCACTCTCACTGAAGCTATATCCTTTGATCTCAACTTTCGAACCTGACGCTCCAAAATAGCCACTGGCTCCACATCATAAGTCAAATCATCGTCTAACTAAACCGTGATGAAGTCCAAAACATGAGACGGATCGCCAATATACTTCCGGAGCATAGAAACATGAAATACTGAATGCACACTCGACAAGCTTGGTGGCAAAGCAAGCTCATAAGCCACCTCCCCAATCCTCCGAAACACCTTTAAAGGCCCAATAAATCGAGGACTCAATTTCCCCTTCTTCCCAAATCTCATAACACCTTTCATAGGTGAAACATTTAGTAGAACCTTCTCCCCAACCACATAAGACACATCATGACCCTTCCTGTCAGTATAATTCTTTTGTCTTGACTGCGCTGTACGAAGCCGTTCCTGAATCACTTTCACCTTGTCCAAAGCATCCTGCAGAAAGTTTGTACCCAAAATCCTGGCCTCGCCCAGCTCAAACCGTCCTACTGGAGATGTACATCGTCTCCCATATAAAGCCTCATATGGAGCCATCTGAATACCAACTGATAATCGTTGTTATATGCAAACTCCGTGACACAAGCGTGCAACATGTCCTCCAATATCTGAATAGTGCGCTTGGACTGCCCATCCATCTGAGAGTGAAAAGCTATACTTAACTCAAACTGAGTACCCAACTCTCTCTGCACGGCTCTCCAAAATTGCGATGTGAACTGAGTACCCCTATCTGAAATGATGGAAACTGGAACCCCATGCAGGCGAACAATCTCTCGGATATAAATTCGAGCTAACCGCTCCGAAGAATAAGTAGTACACACAGGAATGAAGTGCGCGGACTTGGTCAGCCGATCCACAATCACCCAAATAGCATTGAACTTCCTCAAAGTCCATGGGAGTCCAACTACAAAATCCATGGTGATCTACTCCCACTTCCACTCTGGAATATCTAACTGCTAAAGCAAGCCACCCGATCTCTGATGCTCATATTTCACCTGCTGATAATTGAGATACCGAGCTAAAATCACACAATATCATTTTTCATTCTCCTCCACCAATAGTGTTGTCTCAAATCCTGATACATCTTTGCGGCACCCAGATGGATGGAATACCGCGAGCTGTGAGCCTCCTCTAGAATCAACTCCCGAAGCCCATCCACATTGGGCACATATATCCGGCCCTGCATCCTCAATACTTCCTCATCACCAATAGTCACATCTCTGGAATCGTCGTGCTGAACTCTATCCTTGAGGACAAGCAAATGAGTATTATCATACTGGCGCTCTTTGATGTGATCAAATAAGGAAGACCAAGAAACCACCCGACTAGGCTCTAAAATGTCCAACCTCACGAACCGATTGGCCAAGGCCTGAACATTAACTGCAAGATGTCTCTCCCCAACATGAATATATGCCAAACTGCCCATACTCACTGCCTTCCTACTCAAGGAATCGGACACTACATTGGCCTTTTTCGGATGGTACAAGATAGTGATATCATAATCCTTTAGCAGCTCCAACCATCTCTGCTACCTCAAATTGAGATCCTTCGGCTTGAACAAGTTCTTGAGGCTACAATGATCAGTAAACACCTCAGAAGACACACCATAGAGATAATGCCTCCAAATCTTCAATGCGTGAATAATGGCAGCCAACTCTAAATCATGGATATGGTAGGTCTTCTCATGGGGCTTCAACTGACGAGAAGCATAAGCAATCACTCTACCCTCCTGCATCAACACACACCCAATACAACTCAAGAAGCATCACAATATACTATATATGAACCTGAAGCTGATGGCAAAACTAACACTAGAGTTGTGGTCAAGGCAATCTTGAGCTTCTGAAAGCTCATCTCGCACTCATCCGACCACCTGAATGGAGCACCCTTTTTGAGTCAACTTCGTCAAGGGTGATCCAATAGATGAAAATCCCTAAATGAGACGACAGTAATAACTCGCCAAACCAAGAAATTTGTAATCTCTATGGCTGATGATGGTCTGGGCCAATCCTAGACCGCCTTTATCTTCTTCGGATCAACTTGAATACCCTCACTGGACACCACATGCCCCAAGAATGCCACCGAACTAAGCCAAAACTCACACTTGGAGAACTTTGCATAAAGCTTCTCCTCCCTCAACCGCTACAACAAACTCTCAGATGCTCAGCATGCTCCTCCTGACTATGCGAGTACACTAGAATATCATCAATGAATACAATAACAAATGAGTCAAGATAAGGCTGAAACACGTTTTTCATCAAATGCATGAATGCTACTGGGGCTTTGGTCAGCCCAAAAGTCATCACAAGGAACTCATAATGACCATATCGGGTCCTGAAAGTCGTATTAAGAATATCTGAGTCACTGATCTTCAACTGGTGATAACCTGACCAGAGATCAATCTTGGAGAACACTCTCGCTCCCTGAAGGTGGTCAAATAAATCATAAATATGAGGCAAATGATACTTGTTTTGATTGTAACTTTGTCCAACTTCCTGTAATCAATGCACATCCTTATCGTGCCATCCTTCTTCTTCACAAATAGAACAGGTGCACCCCAAGGCGACACACTAGGCCGAATAAACCTATTATCAAGGAGTTCTTGAAGCTGCTCTTTCAACTCCTTCAACTCCACCGGTGCCATACGATATGGCAGAATAGAAATTGAGTTCCCATCACCAAATCAATACCAAAGTCAATATCCTTGTACGGTGGCATGCCCGATAGGTCTGCAGGAAACACATCAGGAAAATCCCTCACTACCGGAATACAATCGATACTAGGAGTCTCTGCACTGACTTCCCTCACAAAGGCTAAGTATGAAAGAAAATGTTTCCCAACCATCCGTTGGGCCTTCAAAAATGATATCAACCTACTGGGGAAAAAATCAGTTGAATCTCGCCACTCAACCCGTGGCACACCCGGAATAGCTAATGTCACTGTCTTAGCATGACAATCCAATATATCATGACACAGAGATAGTCAATCCATGCCTAATATCACATCAAAGTCCACCATACAAAGAAACAAAAGATCTACTCAGGTCTCCACACCCCCAATAGTCACCACACACGACCGGTATACGTGGTCCACAATAATAGTATCACCTACCGGAGTAGATATATGAACAAATGAAACAAGAGACTCACGGGACATATCCAAATAATGAGAAAAATATGATAACACATATGAAAAAGTGGAATCAAAATCAAATAACACAGATGCATCTTTGTGGCAAACTGAGACAATACCTGTAATCATGGAATCTGAAGCAATAGCATCTGGTCTAGATGGGAGTGCATAGAAACAGGCCTGACCACCACTGGATCGACCTCCCCATTTGGGGTGACCCCTAGCTGATTGACCCCCACCCCTAGCTGCCTGGGCGGGAGGTGAAGTAACTGGAGCTGAAGTCGAGGGCTGACTACTCTACTGAGATGGACCCCCAAGAAGACGAGGACAATGTCTCCTCATATTCCCAAACTCTCCACACTTATAACAACTCCTTGGTGCTGGAGACGGGAACTGAAGGGAACCCCTAGCACCGGGATGACTAGCAGAAGAACCTGGTATAGAAGAGCCCTAAACTGATGGAGCACGGGACGAACTCTACGCTAGAAAGGCACTAAGTGATGAATGGCCCTGATGAGAACTGTGAGAACCATTGCCCGATAATGCCCCACGGTGAACTGGGTGAGCCGACTAAGCATGTCTGAATGGACGGCCTCTGCCGTGCTGAAACTGGCCTCTTGAAGGAGCACCACCAAAACTACCAGATCCCCAAGACCTCTTGGCCTTCCTCTCCTCGCGCTCCCAGCGATGAACTGACTCAATCTCTCGAGCAATATCAACAACCTGCTCAAAAGTAGCACCTTACACCCTCTCTCTGGTCTTGAGAATCTGAAGCTGATATGTGAGGCCATCCACGAACCTCTTGATCCTATCTCTATCCATAGGAACCAACCAAATGGCATGATATGCTAGCTCTGTAAATCTCATCTCATACTGTGTCATTGTCATATAATCCTGACGCAACTGCTCAAACTGTCTACGCAGCTTCTCTTTATGAGACTATGGCACATACTTCTCTAAAAAGAGAGTGGAGAACTGCTGCCAGCTAAGGGGCACTGCATCAACAGGCCTATGCCTCTCATAAGCCTCCCACCAAGTAAAGGCAGCTCCTAAAAACTGGAAAGTAGTGAACGAGACCCCATTGGTCTCCAAAATACCCGCGGTCCGAAGCATCCTCTGACATTTTTCCAAGAAACCCTGGGCATCCTCGCCCTCTGCACCACTAAAAGTCGGAGGCTAAAGTTTACCAAACCTCTCCAATTGATATTGCTCATCATCAGGCATAACTGGTACCACATAATCCTGAGCAGGAGCAACCAGGTAGGTTGGAAGTGCCCCTGGTGTCTGAAGTCCCTACAAAACCTGCTCAGGTGTGCGAGCGGTAGGAGTCTGGGTGCCTCCCCTGGCCTGAGAAGTAGCTGCGGTCGTAGTAACTAAGACCGCCTGAACCAGGCCAGTGCACACTGATAGAATCTGGGCTAGGGCCTCCAGAAGACATGGAATAACAATCAGCACAACCGGTGCCTGAGCTGGTCCTGCTAGAGCATCCACGACTAGGACCTGATCGTGAACTATGGCGGTTGGTGGATCTGCAGATGTTGCCCTAGCTGTTGTGTGAGTTACACCCTTGCCCCTACCACGGCCTCGACCGCGACCTCGGCCTCTAGTGGCCCCAACCGGTGGTACTGGTAGTCGTCCATCCTGATCGGTAGTACGTGTCCTCAGCATCTGTGAGAGAATAGAATAACAGAAGTTTAGCACCAGAATCAATAGATTCGCATGACAGGAATTTCAAGAATGTGAAGATTTTCCTAAAGGTTCTGTAGCCTCTAGAGGATAAGTACAGACGTCTCCGTACCGATCCGTGAGACTTTACTAAACCGGTTCATGACCCGTGAGATCTATGTAACCTAGGCTCTGATACCAACTTGTCACGACCCCAAACCACCCTGGTCGTGATGGCGCCTATCACAGTACTAGGCAAGCTGATTCAATACTAACAACGTAAAGGACTTTTGTAAATTCATTACCAAATCAATTATGATCACAAGTCTTTCATTTTAATATAACAAAATATGCGGGGAAAAAACTACGCAAATACATCCACACTGCCCGATCCTGGTGTCACTAATCATGAGTCGGTGCAATACAACCCAATACTGTCTACTTAATACAAAATAAGGCTGAAATATAAAATACTAAGGATAGGATCTACGGACATCGTGCAGCTACCTTGCAATCTCCGAAAAATACTCTGAAGGCAAAGATCAGCTCTCACTCGGAGGCTCTGGCACCTGGATCTGCACACAAGGTGCAAGGAGTAACGTGAGTACGCCAGCTCAGTAAGTAACCAAAGTAAATAAAGGCTGAGTGCACTGACGAGCATTTAAAATCATATACATAGTCTAACATAGAATCTCAATATAAATAACAAAGTCAAATCCGTAGTTTAATTTCCGAACATCTCATAAAAACTCCAGTTTCAACGAATGTTATTTAAAATATTTGTTCAACATTTTCAATAGAGGCTCAGTATAAAGAAGAGTGAAAATAGTAATTTCATAAACAAGCCCCTCGGGCAGAGTGTCACTCATAAATATAGCCCCTCGGGCAAGCCTCTCAGTCAATCATGACTCAGCTCACGTCATTCAGTACTTGCACTCAGCACTCCCGCTCAATAAATATTTCATAATAATAACCGCTGCGGCGTCCAGCCCGATCCATATATATATATAGTCGACTACGCTCACTAGGAGTGTAGAGACTCTGAAGGGGCTCCTATAGCCCAAGCGCTATATCGTTGCGGCGTGCAGCTCGATATATATATATATATATATCGCTGCGGCGTGTAGCCCGATCCATAAATATATATGTGAGCATGTAATTTTTGCCTCATACAAATTACTCCAAAATAATTCCTGAAATTAGGTCTTTTCTTTAATTATGTGTTATTTTTAGGAAACATTGTACGGATTTCCTGTTTGTTTGCATAGGTATATGTGCGTGTGTAATTTTATTAATGCATTTAAAAATACAAATAAATAAATAAATAAAGAAATAAATAATATAATATAATGCATTTAGGATTTAGTTTTTTCAATTTAGGAATTAACAGGTTTTGTTTTATAAAAAGAAAAATCACAAAAAATACGTAATTGTTGTAATTTTGTCATTTAAATGTGCCCGTATGTGCTTTCATTTTTTCTTTGATTGCGTGTTAATTATTGTAAATATTAATTAATATTTGTAGTTGTATTTAGATTTTACAATTAATTAGGAATGGTATTTAATTCAGAAAATTAAATATTAAAGAAAAAAAAAATCAAAAAATAAAGAAAAGATTCAGATTGGGCCTGTTTTAGGCCCAAAAATTTGCACTTCCTACCCAGCTCAGATCTGTCAACCCAAAAGACATCAAACGATGTAGTATAGGGCAGAAGCTACGTCGTTTTGATGGTACCCATCCAGGTAATTCCCAAACAATCAAACGACGCCGTATTGGTATTTTTATCTGAACCGTTGATCAAATTGATCCAACGGTCCAGTTCAGATCTTCAATTAAACCAAACGACATCGTATGATGGGATTCAATCAAGGCCGTCTTTTCCTTTTAATCCAACGGACGAGATCAGACCACCCCTCCCCTATATAAGCCCCAAATCCTTACCCCACCCCCAAACCAAACACCCCCCCTCCCTCTCCTGTTCATCATCGTCCTTGAGACGGTACCCCAAACCCTAGCCGCCCTAACTCCCCCTCGCCTGAAACCCGGCGACAACGACGCCGCCGGTCACCACCTTAACACCCCTGAACCCCCTGACCATCCTCTATCCGAATCTGGTAACCACTGAGCTCGAATCTTCCTGGAGTTTCTCGAATCTTCATTTGAAGATTCGAGCCAAACTCAGATCCAAACCAACCAGTCCCTAATTAACACCATAGCACCCCCTAAACGCCCTCGTTATGGATCTGTTAGTTGTTCACCTCGAATCACCCTACATCGTCTCGAATCTTCAATCGAAGATTCGAGCATAACTTAAACTTACCCCAATGCACCCCAAACCCACACCAGTCACTCTCCTAACTTCACTCGTAACCAAACCAAACTTGGTTTGGTTCGAATCTGACCAGAAACGGTTGAACCCTAAATCTGAGAAAAAATGAAACCCTAAATTCCAAATCATGGATTTTGTCAGATTAAATGAAGGTTTGGGGTCTAATGGACCTTAATCAAAGTATTCTCAAATTAGAATACTTCGATTCAGGTCCATTCGAGCTCAATAAGGTTCAAATCAATTCAAGGTTAGGACATATTTTGGGTTTGAAGATTCAGAGGTATTTTCCCTATTTTTCTCTTGTATCCTATGTGTGTATTGTTGCCTGTTTCAGTAATCTGTGTAATTTTCCTATCTTTTTATTTGATTCTGTCTCATATCCACTATACCCGTTTATAGCATTATTTCTGTTTGTTTTGATTGTTTACAATGTGTGTAATCGACTCGATTAAGTTCGTCGATTAGTTGTTTTATAAATTCCTGTTTCTGTTAATGCTGATTGAAACAACCTGTTTATCTATTTATAGATTGATTGTTGACAATTTGTTGTAGGTAATCATTAAATTAGTTCTTGCCGATTAATTTGTTCTTGTTTGTTAAGTCAGTTAAATTTGTCAATTGTTGTTGTGTATGTTTGATCTATGGCCACCTAATTTCAGGACATTGTCATTAAGTTGACAATGAACCTGCATTCACATCACCATCATTCATATGCATATTGATTCAAGTCTGAATTTCAGTTTAAATGGTTCTGCTGAGTTCTGTGTGGTGTTAATATGTTTTTATTCAAGTTCAGTGTTCAGTCTGTTAGTTCCAGTTTGAATTCAGCCTTTGTCAATTAGCTATTAGACATTTGGTATGCTGGATCGATCATAGCTATTGCATTTCCCTGTTTGACACAATCTGTGAGGATATAATGTTTGTTTGATTTATTTTAGGAATTGGTTATTAGCTGTTAGGCAGATTAGTTTAGATAATTGTTAAGTTTGGGTAGTTTTGGTCTGGGGCAGTAATATTAAGGGATTTTCAGGGGTGTTTGGGGAATAAAACAGTTAGCATGATACTTTATTGCTAGTGCTTTATCAAGTGGGGCATTAATTAATCCTAATGGGAAACCAAAGAAGGTGGAAGGAGCTGAAATTAAGGGAAAAAGGTATCCTTAGTGGTTTGATTAATAGTAAAGCAGCCTTAGTGGCGATTGTAGTGGAAAAAATCTGTTTTGAATAACAGAAAGGAGTCGGGCAGCACTTAAGGGAAGGGGCAGACTTGTATAAAGAGGGGATGTTGGGACTGATTTAAAGGAGATAGACAGAGAGAGAGATATACAAAGGGGGAAAAGATAGAGAGGATATAAGAAAAAAGAAGAGAAAACAGTTAGAGAGGAGAGACAGAATATACACACAGAAAAAAAAAAGAGAATAAAAAATCAAAAACAGTAAAAACAGAATTTTACATTAGAAGCTAGTATTAAGGTTGATTTTTGGAGATTGAGAGTTTCAGTTTGTTTCTCCTAAGCTTTTTTAAAAATTCAGAAATACTGTTTTCCCTGAATTTGTCCGGGTTTGTTTGTTGATACTGTTTGGTTTAAATCTGAAATTTCCTAAGATTCCTGCTACTGTGCATCTAGGTTTCACGGGTCTTGCAGTTTTTTGCTCAAATCTGCTGAATCATTGGCATTTTTCTGCTGTTGGGTTTTTGTTGCTGCTGTGACTGCTGAACCTTACCTCTTTTACCCTCATTTCCAGGTACATATCTGTAGATCATGTCATGAAAAGCTTCAACATTGCAAGTAAATGAAGTTTAGAATTGCAATTATGTCCTCTACTTATTAAAATCTATTAGTTAAGTTTCAGTTTTGTTTTAGTTGGTTAATATATTATTATACTTGACCTGATAAACTATTAGCCAATTTGCTTTTTGAAGTAGTATAAATTCTGCGATAATCTTATTTATTTTGAAGTTTAGTGATGACATTTATTTTTGAATTGTTAAGATAGGGAATATGGCAGAAAGCTGGCCATTAATTAAATTTTGTGATATTGTTGGCTAAGTATAGGATAGTATGGAAATATCAAGAAACTACATTATTAGCGTATCTCGTCAAATATCCGACTTTTGTTTAAAGCTAGATGATGTAAGTTGTATTTTGTTCGTATATGGCATGATAACGGTTATGTGTATAACCAATAGGTGAAAGGTGAATTGATATAATCCGTTACGTTTACGATGTTGGAATATTGCGAATGGTTCAAATGTATAACTATGTTACATGTAATGTCATTTTATTAAATCATTTTGTAGATTAGTTCTCTTTCCAAACAACAAATGGTCCATTTATTTAAGAAACTTGTTTAACTCATTTCTTAAAAATAGTATATAAAAAATAATGTCAATAATTTTTACAAAGTGTAGATTTAGTGTTTGTAAATAGCTTGCATAGGCCGAGAATAAAAATTGGTTTGATTTTATCTATCTCAAACTCAATCATCGTAAGCGAATTAACCAAATAATTAGAACTTTGGACTAAGAACAAGTTGATGAGAAAGGGGTGAGATTTATAAATACGAATTGCAACATTTTATGTCAAAGATATACAAAAAGAATCTGTTCCGAATAGAACAATGAAAATTCTTCGAAAACTATTAGTTTGCTTATCAATTAATTTTTTTCCTAGTTTTTATACGTAATTCGATTTTGGTAAGTTTTCGAATGTATACACTTAGTCTTAAGCCTAGGAAAATAACAGACAAATTGTGCATATAATTATCAAGTACTAAAAATACATAAACAAAATCGGATATTGTATTCACGATAAAAAATGGTAGTTTTAGTTGCACGTTGTTTGTTTTTCATATCATTAATTCTTTAAATTTGAATAGTTTTGAGGTATATAATTCATACGAGTAAAATATGACCTGCGGTCAACACCTAATAAATTTTGAATTCTTTTCAAGAAATTTGGAGGCGTCCCAATAGATGATTTCCCATGACTTTCACATTTAAAAATAGATGGACATAATAAACATTTGCAGAGAATTTATATTACCATCAAGAATATTTTGTGTAATTAGGGATGCGTTCGCGTGACCTGATTATACTTATAAAGGCAATTCGGATTATGCGTTCGCGCAAATTCGAGCAAAATTTTTTAAATAAAAAGGGGTTCTTCGGAGGACATTAAATTAATTTCATATAACCCGAGATGTGCAGTTCACTATTTAATCATACAAGAGCGACAAACGTTCTTAACTTTATTTTAAGCACAATTTCGAACACAAGTTTTTTTATATATATATAATAAAAATATAAAAAATATTATCAATCTTATTGTGTACACGTATGCGTGACACGATTCTTTACATTTATAAAAATGTATAATACGAATATATGTACGCGTGATTCGTTTCAAGAAGGGTCTATAACTCTAAATAATCTAACCAAAAGCGGTAACAAAATCAGGCAACAAGAAAAAATGTATTTAATAAATCGAGATAATCAAGCCAAGTATAAAAATGGTTAAGCGACCGTGCCAGAACCACGGAATTCGGGAATGCCTAACACCTTCTCCTGAATTAACAGAATTCCTTAGTCGGATTTCTGGTTCGCAGAATGACAAACAGAGTCATATTCTCCTCGATTCGGGATTAAAACCGGTGACTTGGGATGCCATAAAACTCCCAGGTGGCGGCTCTGAAATAAATAAACAAATCCCGTTTCGACTGTCCTTTAATTGGAGAAAACTCCTTGTACCCTCGCGGGGCCGGAAGAAGGAGTTGTGACAGCTTTGGCGACTCTGCTGGGGAGTAGTGTGCTGACCCAGAACCACTGGTTCAGGGTTTGAGAATTCGAGCTTAAAATAACTGTTATAGTTAGCTTTATTTATTATCTGATTTTTACATGTTTATGCTTAATGTTCTAAATGTTGCTTTTTACCGCTTTAATATTATCTGAATTGTGTATATAAAACTGCTACGAAACCCTCCTTCTTTCTGAGTCTTCTAAATTTATGGTGCACACGTGCGCGTGGCCCACCTTTCTGTTAGAAGTCATATCAAATAAGACGAAGTTGGGACAAGTAACTAGGCCGGGTAGACTTTCGTGCTCCCGGTACGTTGCCCCCATTTCGGCTCAAACTATCCGTTTGGGTAAGCCAGGTCTAGAACAATCTGCCTCAGGTTTTTCACTTAGAATAACTCAGCCTCGTACCTGATCCCTAGTAGGAACGTCTATTTGCATCATGTACATTTGACCTTGGAGACTCAACACAGGGGTTGGGTCTGTCTAGGACAGGTGAACCCGAAATGAAAGGACCATCCTGATGCTTCCTACTTGCTACTTGGGCATTCATTTGCCTCAGATTTGCTTGTTGACCAGCTTAATTAAAAAAAAAATTCATTGTGAGAGCCGAGAAATAAAATGGGTTGTTTTAGAAAATTCCCAAAATAGTTTTAAATTTTTTTTAAAAAAAAAAAAGAAAAGAAGAAGAAGTGTTAAATAAAAAAAATGATTTTTTTATGAGTGTCTGTTTTCAAAATAAGTTTTGATTTTTGTTAAAATTAAATCGCAGATACAAAATGAGCACCACCCAAAACCCACCATTCGCAGATGTAGATGAGTTTCTATTTCGGCTTCAGATGTGGTGGCATGAGTTAGGAGAAGATGGTCAAAAATGGGTCATTAAGCATTTGGGAACTCTCACAGATATTATGAAAGTTAAACCACGTGAAGATTTGATTGCGGCGTTAGTAACATTTTGGGACCCTATTCACAATGTCTTTCGTTTCTCTGATTTCGAGCTTACTCCTACATTAGAAGAGATAGCTGGATATGTTGGTATTGACGGAGATTTGAGAAATCAAAATCTGATATTCCTAAAGGCTCCCTCAGTGCATTGATTCTTTGGTCTTCTAAACATCAGTAATCAAATCAGAAAAAGCAATGTTGTCAACGGGTGTTGTTCTTTCAACTTCCTATATTCAAGGTTCGGAAAGCCGGACGGATTTGAAATTCATGAAAAGGGCCTTACTAACAAACAGAACAAAGACACTTGGCAGATTCACCATCGCTTCGCTTTTATGGTGGCTTTTCTGGGAATCATGGTTTTCCCAAACAAAGAACGAACAATTGATATTCGCACAGCGAAAGTCGTGCAGGTCCTCACTACCAAGGAAAATCACACCCTTACCCCGATCATTCTCTCCGACATTTATCGGGCGTTGACTTTATGTAAATCAGGGGCAAAGGTCTTCGAAGGGTGCAAAATTTTGTTGCAAATGTGGATGATTGAACATCTCCAACATCAGCCCAAGTTCATGCAGTATGGTCCAAGCAATGATAATTTTATCGAAAGTTATGAAGAAAGAATAAAAGATTATAAGTCTCCAGAAGGGATGGAAGCCTGGGTATCTCATCTAAGATCTTTAACGGCAAGTCAAATTGAGTGGACTTTGGGATGGCTCCCGACAAAAGAAGTGATACACATGTCAACCTTGAGTAGTTATTTGCTGCTATTGGGATTGAGAAGCGTCCAGCCATACGCACCGCAAAGAGTTTTAAGACAACTAGGGAGATACCAAGTGGTGCCTGATGATGAGGATTTGAGTATGCAAGTAATCGAGTTACACCCCGAAGCCACTCTTCCCGAAGCTTTAATTCAGCAGATGTGGAATGGATGTCGATACTTGAAAGATGATACTCAAGTTCCAGACACAACAAAGGGTGAGATAAATCCTGGATATGCAAGGTGGTTTGAGAAACGATCCCACGTGGATGATGCACCAGAACCCGATCTAAGAAGGCCAATAAAAAGACCCCATGTTCAAAACTTTAACGATAATATCCAAGAATGATTGATTTGGGGAGAAAAGGAAAAAGGATACAAAGCGACTATCCAGGCCTTAAAGGAAAGTCTTAGGAATCTCAATTTGGAGAAAGACTTACAAGCACAAGAAGCAGAAGGTGAAAATAAGAGTCTAGCTTGTGAAAATAAAAATCTTCACGCTCAATTTCAAAAAATGAAGAAAGCTTCTGAAACACCAATGAGGAGTTGGAAAGATCAAAAAATCATCGCCAGTCTTTTGGAAAAAATGCAAGATTACGATTCCATTTTGGCAAAAACTGAAAAGGCGTTGGGCAAAGCTAAAGAAAGAATCATACAATTAAACGAGGAGGCCAGATCTAATAAGGAACGCCAAGTAATGCAATCCGAAGAAGACAGGGCACAATTCAAGAAAGAGAAAGACCGTTGGATGCATTCAGAAGCTCAACTCCATGCACAATTGGAAGAAGCGAGAAGGTACAATAGAGAACATCTACACGCAGACATCGATAGAGAAAGAGCACAGGCAAGACTCGATTAGGCTAGACTCCGAGCTCAATTAGAGTCAGCTTTAGATCGTGAAGACCGTATTAGAGATATAGCCACCACTCGCCAACAGCAACTACAAAACCAAGACCAACGTCTCCAAGATTTCAGGGCACAAATCCATGATTTAGCGGTTTACACCTCTCAAAGTTATGTAAACTGCCAAGGGATGGATTATGAAAGGTTTATAGAGCATGCACCTATTTTTGCCCGTCATCGGGCAATGGAGTTGGAAAGAATGTATCGCACGCTAGGAGGTCAGCCGGGTCAAGCCCCACCGTGAGCAAATGATCCAATAATTGAAAACAAAAGTGGGGATTGGAGCATGTTCAGAGTTGTCAAGAGTTATGTCTTTTGTTTGATTTGGGTTTGTGTCGCGTTTTTAAACCATTTTCTTATAATGTTTTCCAAATGTAATGTCTGTTCCATCTTTGTATTATTTCAAGAATAAATAAAAGTGTTGACAATTGCTTTACGTCCGAACTACGCGAGGTCTGATTCATGCGGGGGCATGATACGTAGGCAATCTCTATAAGATTTGACCACAATCATAAAAAGAATAAAATAAAGAGTGAGTGACAATAAAAAGAAAGGTCAATAAAAGCTGGGATGACACAAGCAGCCGAGCAAATGCATGATAGAAAAGGGTTATTTGTCTAGGAACATTGCATCTCTACGTGTAATTATATATGTGTGAAATTCTCAAGACTAACAAGTTTGCTCATTTCCAGAATTCAAGCAGTTAGTTTTTCTAAGAGTATACTGGCATATTATTATTATCACAACAGATCAAAAGGACCGATACCCGAAAGCATGTCTATCACGGATGTCGACACAGGTACTGAGATAGAGGAGATGGACGTCGGTAAAATGAAAGAAGAGATGATTAAACTTAAGTAGCAAATGGCCAAAATGTATCGGGCCTGGTCTACAGGGAAATCACCCCCATCTTACCCAGCTAACCCTGCCTCCACCCCATCACTAGCCCAAACTCAGGATAGTCCTACCACTGAACTATCCCCGAGTTTCCCCATTTACCAGCACTACCGAGGCACCACCTCTCATACACCGCAGTCTCCACCTCCTAAACCAGTTCCATACCCTCCTCCACCAGTAGCTCTTGTCTTCGTGGCACCTCCCACAGCTACATTCCACAAATCTCCTAGTGAGCCTATATTCCAGGCCCAGGACAACCAATACTACCCCCTGGAGCCCACTTTCAAAGCCTCCGAAATCCATTCATTTACTCCCCGTTTTGACCTCCCAACAGAGATTGACAAGCCCGTCAAAAATACCGAACAAGAAGAGATGTTCAGGAAGGTCAAAAGCCTAGAACAATCGTTCCGAGACATGCAAGGGTTAGGAGGGCAGGTCAGTGTGGCCTACAAGGACTTATGCTTGTTCCCAAATGTGCAATTACTAGTTAGTTTCAAGATGCCCAAATTTGACCTATACAACGGGCACGGCGATCCAGTAGCCAACTTGAGGGGTTTATGCAGCAAGATGCGAGGAGCTGGGGGAAGAGATGAATTATTAATGGCTTACTTCAGTCAAAGTTTGAGCGGATCAGCTCTGGAGTGGTATACCCGCCAGGACCATGGGAGATGGTATACCTGGGTTGACCTGGCACAGACATTTGCTTGTCACTTCCAATACAATCTGGAAATCATCCCAGATCGACTATCCCTGACAAAATTTGAGAAAAAGCACAATGAAAGCTTTAGAGAGTATGGTTTCCGGTAGAGGGAACAGGCAGCGAGGGTGGATCCTCCTATGAAGGAAAGTGAAATGGTAGACTACTTCCTACAAGCCTTGGAGCCAACTTACTATGCCCATTTGGTTTCAGCGACAGGAAAATCATTCAACGAAGTAGTGAAGATGGGAGGTATGGTGGAAGAAGGCCTCAAAACGAATAAAATCATGAGTTATTCGGCTATTAAGGCAACTACTCAAGCTATTCAAGGCGGAGTAGGAGGGATTGGAAAGAAGAAAAGAGAGGAAGCGGCAATGGTTGATTCAAGAACTTGGTCGGGACCCAGAGGTTCACCTCATTACTACAATCAATATCGACCCCACCAACCAACTTATCACCACAATTCACCCCAACACTACTATCACCAGTCGGAACCTCATTTTTCCGTTAACCATGCGCAAGCATACAATCAGCCACCTGCCCACGCTCATTGGCGTGCTCTTGTCATACCAAATACCTACCCTTATCCGCGAACCTATCCCGGACCAGGTTTCAGGCCTAATCAAGCATTCAGGGGTGAAAGGGGGCAGAAAAAGAAAACCTTCACTCCACTGGGAGAATCCTACACTAGTCAGTTCCACAGGCTAAGACAACTAGATATGCTAAGGCCGATACAATCCAAGCTGCCCAATCCTCCTCCAAAGAATCTGGACTACACCGTTAGCTGTGAGTATTATTCCTGTACACCAGGCCATGATACATAAAAGTGCTGGCATTTAAAGAACGCAAAACAAGAGCTGATTGATACTAATAAAATTGAAGTTCAAACCCCCGAAGCTCCCAATATCAACAGAAATCCAATGTCAGCCCATCAGGAGGCCAATATGATAGAAATAGTACGGGCTGATGGGGAAACAAAGATGCCGTCACAAACTGTCATGATTATTCGGTTTCATGAAGCCAAGCCAGATGAACAGTTAGCAGAGGAGAAGTCGGTACCTAAGCAGAACAAAAATGGTGATGAGCCATCTGTGGTAGTTGAGAAAGGATCTTCAAGCAAAGTTGCTACGAAGCAAGAAGGATCAAAAGTGATTGTACCAGGGGTTGCCAGCAAACCCATCATAATCGTGGAAGGAGCCCGTGTAGATCGGGTTATTATCAAGCCAGTAACCCAGTTACCAGTGATCAACAACAAGGCCATTCCATGGAACTACGAACGGGTGATGGTAATGTACAAAGGAAAAGAAGTCAAGGAAGAAGTCTGTGAGGTGCAAGGCTTGACTCGCTCGGGAAGATATTTTACTCCGGAAGAGTTAAGAAAAACTAAAAATAATCCAACACCAATAAAGAAAGTTGTGACGGAAGAAGAAACGGAAGAATTCTTGAGAAAGATGAAGCTCCACGACTATTCTATCGTGGAACAATTGAAAAAGACGCCCGCTCAAATTTCATTATTGTCATTGCTGATCCATTCTGACGAGCACCGTCAGGCTTTAATGAAGATCTTGAATGAGGCACACGTTCCTGATAAAATCTCCGTGAATCACTTGGAAAAAAATAGCCAACAAAATCTTTGAGGCAAACAGAATTACATTTTCTGATGATGAATTGCCTGTGGAAGGTACTGAGCACAACAGAGCTCTTTACCTCACCTTAAAATGTGAAAACTCCGTAGTGACCCGGGTGTTGGTTGACAACGGGTCAAGCGCAAACATCTGTCCTCTCTCCACTCTGAGCAAGTTGAAAATAAAAGAGGAGAGGATCCAAAAGAATAGTATTTGCATACGGGGATTTGACGGTGGAAGCAGAGATTCATTTGGCGACATAGTGCTGGAACTGACAATAGGGCCAGTTGAATTCACAATGGAGTTTCAGGTGTTGGATATAGCTATTTCTTATAATTTACTGTTGGGTCGACCATGGATACATGCTGCTAAAGCAGTCCCATCAACACTACACCAGGTGGTCAAGTTTGAATGGGATAAGCAAGTAATAGTTGTGCATGGGGAAGACAGTTTAAATGCTCACAGCAGTGCCATTGTACCGGTCGAAGGAATAGAAAATGACCAGGGACCATGGGTTTACCAGGTTTCCGACACAATGTTGGTAGAGAAAATTCCAGAGGGGAAATACATTCCGAATCCAAAGATAACCGCTGCATCAGTCATGGTAGCCTATGAAATGTTAAAGAATGGTTTTGTACCCAGCAAAGGTTTGGGCTCATCTTTGCAAGGCATTATACAACCAGTATCTCTCCCCGAGAACTGGGGAACATGTGGTTTGGGATTCATACCCACTGTCACAGACGTGAGAAAGGCCAGAAAGCCAAAACAGAAGGCATGGGTCCTTCCAAAGCCAGTCCCACATCTATCAAAATCTTTTTTCAAGTCCGGTACCAGAAATCACCCGATAACAACAATTCCTAAATCCATGATTAATCCTGAGGAGGAATTAATTGAAAGATTTGAAAAGTTGTTTGACGATGTGAACATGGTGGAAAACGGTGAAGGTTCTAGCAACGCGGAAGTTCAATTCGTTGGGCCAGAGACAAAGCTTAATAACTGAAAAGCCACTCCTCTCCCCATTCAAAAGGAGTCTTGGTAGTTTATTTTGATTTTCCTTCAGTTTGTTTGGGTTACTTCAGGGTTGTAATCCAAATGTTTATCTTACAGTTTGTTTGAAGTGTGCAAACCTTGTTATCTTTCATCATCCAATAAAATACAGTTTCCTTTTCATTATCATTCCTGATAGTTTTCTTTTCTTTTTCTTCTTCTTTCTGTACAGTCCTTTTTATGCTGGCTCTAGTGATATGACATGCATAAGGAATCTTCAGCCCAGTCTTAAAAATCAATCTGGTTCCGAAATAATAATTCAAGAAGTATGTTGTGATTATGAATCGGAATATGATGAGGATGAGGCTTTCGAAGAGATTAGTAAAGAATTAATTCATTTTGAAGAAAAAACCAAACCTAACCTGAGTGATACCGAAGACATCAATATAGGGGACACAAATAATATCCGAGAAACTAAAATAAGTGTCCACCTTGAACCAAAGATCCGGGAAGAGTTAATTAAAGCACTCATCGAATTCAAAGATGTTTTTGCATGGTCATATGACGATATGCCAGGCTTGAGCACTGATTTAGTGGTTCACAAATTGCCCATTGATCCAATGATACCTCCTGTCAAACAAAAGTTGAGAAAGTTCAAGCCTGATATGAGTGTGAGAATTAAAGAAGAAATCACCAAATAGTTGGAGGCAAAGGTCATTCGAGTCACTCGATATCCTGTTTGGTTGGCTAATGTCATTCCTGTGCCAAAGAAAGACGGCAAGATTAGAGTATGCGTCGATTACCGCAATCTCAACAAAGCAAGTCCAAAGGATAACTTCCCATTGCCCAATATCTATATTTTGATCGATAATTGTGCCAAGCATGAGATAGGATATTTTGTGGATTGTTATGCCGGGCATCATCAAATTCTGATGGATGAAGAAGATGTAGAAAAGATGGCATTCATCACCCCATGAGGGACTTATTGCTACCAGGTAATACCATTTGGTTTGAAGAACGCCGGGGCAACTTACATGAGAGCAATGACCACGGTGTTTCATGATATGATACATAAGGAGATTGAGGTATATGTGGACGATGTGATCATAAAATCAAAGCATCAGGCCGACCACGTTGGGGATTTGAGGAAATTCTTCTTGAGACTTCGCAGGTACAACCTCAAGCTTAACCCTGCTAAGTGCGCATTTGGTGTTCCATCTGGAAAGTTGTTGGGATTCATAGTCAGTCGGCAAGGCATCGAGCTAGACCCATCAAAGATCAAAGCCATCCAAGAATTGCCACCTCCAAGGAACAAAACTGAAGTAATGAGTTTGTTAGGGAGGTTGAATTACATCAGCAGGTTTATTGCTCAGCTCACGACAACCTGTGAGCCTATTTTCAAATTGTTGAAAAAGGATGCTGCGGTCAAATGGACCGATGAGTGTCAAGAAGCGTTTGATAAGATAAAAGGATACTTGTCAAACCCACCCGTGCTGGTTCCGCCATAGCCAGGAAGACCTTTGATTCTTTACTTGACAGTCTTGGAAAACTCATTTGGTTGTGTACTGGGGCAACACGACATCACCGGCAGAAAGGAACAGGCCATCTACTACCTTAGCAAGAAGTTCACAGCTTATGAGGTTAAGTACACTCATCTGGAAAGGACATGTTGCGCCCTAACTTGGGTAGCTCAGAAATTAAAACACTATTTGTCATCCTACACTACTTACCTCATTTCACGTCTGGATCCGTTGAAATATATTTTTCAAAAGCCTATGCCAACAGGGAGACTTGCAAAGTGGCAGATATTGCTCACACAATTTGACATCATCTATGTGACTCGGACTGCAATAAAAGCCCAAGTATTGGCCGATCATTTAGCCGAAAATCCGGTCGACGAGGAGTACGAGCCATTGAGGACTTATTTTCCCGATGAAGAAATAATGCATATCGGTGAGATGGAGCAAATTGAAAAACCTGGCTGGAGGCTCTTCTTTGATGGGGCTGCTAACATGAAAGGAGTCGGGATAGGAGCTGTAATTATTTTTGAAACCGGGCATCACTATCCTGTTACGGCTCAACTTCGATTTTATTGCACCAATAATATGGCTTGTATTTTGGGGTTAAGGCTAGCTGCAGACATGGGTATTCAGGAAATCTTGGTCTTGGGAGATTCGGATCTTCTGGTACATCAAATTCAAGGAGAATGGGAAACACGAGACTTGAAGCTCATACCATACCAACAATGTTTACATGATCTTTGTCAGCGGTTTCGATCAGTGGAGTTCAGGCATATTCCAATGATCCATAATGAGGTTGCCGATGCATTGGCTACCCTGGCATCAATGTTGCACCATCTGGACAAAGCTTATGTGGATCCACTGCATATTCAAGTCCACGATCAGCACGCTTACTGCAACATGGTTGAAGAAGAATTTGATGGTGAACCATGGTTCCACGACATCAAGGAGTATATCAGAATGGGGATATATCCAGCACAAGCCACAGGGGATCAAAAGAGAACCATTAGGCGATTGGCAAATGGATTCTTCTTAAGTGGAGGAGTTTTGTATAAAAGAACACTAGACCTTGGATTATTAAGATGCATAGATGCTAGACAAGCTACGGCTGTCATGTCTGAAGTACATTCGGGAGTTTGTGGACCCCACATGAGTGGATATGTGTTGGCAAAGAAAATTCTCCGAGCTGGTTACTATTGGCTTACCATGGAGCGAGATTGTATCAGTTTTGTGCACAAATGTCATCAATGCCAGATACACGGGGATTTGATTCATTCTCCGCCATCCGAGTTGCACACAATGTCGGCACCATGGCCCTTCGTCGCTTGGGGCATGGATGTTATTGGACCAATTGAGCCGACAGCATCCAATGGGCACAGGTTCATTCTGGTAGCCATTGATTATTTCACCAAATGGGTTGAGGCCAAAACATTCAAATCAATGACCAAGAAAGCTGTGGTCGATTTTGTTCACTCAAATATCATATGTCGATTCGGAATCCCAAAGGTGATCATCACAGATAACGGTGCTAATCTTAACAGTAACTTAATGAGAGAAGTATGTCAACAGTTTAAGATTATACATCGCAATTCTACCCCATATCGGCCCAAGGCGAATGGAGCAGTCGAGGCAGCCAACAAAAACATAAAGAAGATACTTCGGAAAATGGTAGAAGGTTCAAGACAATGGCACGAAAAATTACCATTTGCGTTGTTGGGATATCGCACTACTGTTCGCACTTCAGTAGGAGCAACTCCTTATTTGTTGGTATATGGCACTGAGGCAGTAATTCCTGCAGAAGTTGAGATTCCTTCCCTTCGGATCGTCGCCGAAGCTAAGATTGATGATGATGAATGGGTCAAAACCCGTTTGGAACAGTTAAACTTGATTGATGAAAAACGATTGGCAGCAGTATGTCATGGCCAATTGTATCAAAGAAGAATAGCAAGAGCATACAATAAAAGGGTGCGTCCCCGAAAATTTGAAGTGGGTCAACATGTGCTGAAATGTATTCTTCCACATCAGGTTGAAGCAAAGGGCAAATTTGCCCCAAATTGGCAAGGACCGTTCATTGTGACCAGAGTATTGTCCAATGGTGCATTATGTTTAACAGATATTGAAGGAAAATGCATAGACATGGCTATCAACTATGATGCAGTAAAGAGATATTATGCATGATTTTTCTTTGGTATAGTTATTGAACGTTTGTATTTGGCATTATTTCGAAGATTGGAATGACGAAGGCAATTTATTCTGCTATCCAAACACTGTACCCTTTGTTCCCCCTTTTTGAGCCATATTTTGTTTCTTTCTTACCCTCTTTTGGAATCAATAATTTAATTAATAAAAAAAAGAGCTTGAAAAAATAATAAAAAGAGGAAAATTATACAAGTGAACTACGTTTGACCTGATTCCTCAAAGAGGATACGTAGGCGCCTCACGGCTCGGTCATAGGGTGCATTATATGCATAATGTGCATAAAATGAAACATCAAGAGACCCCAATCAAGAAACTGGGGCAGGAATTGTATTGGCAATAAGAAAAATGATTCCAAGAGTTGTAATTTTAAACCCATATCAAATTGTTTAACCTTTGATACCCTTTCATTCCAATCACATACCAAAAGACCTTTCGATCAATCTTAGAAAAATGCTGAGTTAAGCAAATGGAGGTAATTCATAACACTCTGGTCCAAACAAGAAATGATGAAAATGAGAGAGTATTATAGGTGAAAACCCGCACGGGCACCATGAGACGACGGAAGCTGAGAGAAAGTAAAATGAGAGAGTCTTATTGGTGAAAACCTTTGCAGGCACCATAAGGCGAAAAGGAATTAAGAAATAAACAAATGAGGGAGGTTTGTCGGTGAAAACTCTTTAAGACACTGCAAGTCAAACAAGGTCCGTAAGTTGGCAAAAAGTAAAATTGGGTTGTGAAAATTTTGGAAAGCAAAGTGAAACAATTGAAAAGGAGATTGGTTAAAAAGACTGGGCTGATTAATCCAAAATGCATACCCTGATCATTGGTACCAGTAACTCCAATCAGATAAGTTCCTTATTCCTATCTCCAACAGTCATCCAAATTTGGATTTTTCTTTCCATTCTTAATTGTCAAAATCGTCATGTTTCATCACTAATAGTCTTACTCTTCTAAAGCTTTTGAGGTAAGTTTCGTTCCAAGCAAATAAAAAGGAATGTCAAGGTATACTACCAAGATTCAAAATTGCACAAAGCAAAATGCGGCCATGATGGGCGGGAGGTAATAAGATGAAAATAAGATATAGATGTGAGAATAGTTGAATCAGAGAGGTGGTTCAGTAATGCCATGAGAAACATATGGTTACAATTGAAAGAGTTTGAAGTGAAAACAACAGTTGGGAATCCTACGGTTAAGGATCAATTACGAGGGTAAAATAGTCTTTTCACCGCTCCAAGGCAATAAAACAGGACAAAGAGAAACTTCACCCCCGGCAAGAATGCCACAACCAACCACCATGCCTTAAACTAACAAAATTTTCTTTGATTTGAAACAGGGGCAAAAACAATATTTGTTTCAGGAAACACCCGGTGAGGGAAGCAGTCAGGCGTCCACCTGGAAAACAAGGAAGAGCAATGGAAATATCAGCAATCAGGCATCCACCTGGAGAACAAGGAAGAGCAATGGAAGTATTAGCAATCAGGCGTCCACCTGGAGAACAAGGAAGAGCAATGGAAGTGTTAGAAGTCAGGTGTCCACCTGGAGAACAAGGAAGAGCAATGGAAGTATTAGCAGTCAGGCATCCACTTGGAGAACAAGGAAGAGCAATAGAAGTATTAGCAGTCAGGCGTCCACCTGGAGAACAAGGAAGAGCAATGGAAGCATTAGCAGTCAGGCGTCCACCTGGAGAATAAGGAAGAGCAATGGAAGTATCAGCAATCAGGCGTCCACCTGGAGAACAAGGAAGAACAGTTGAAATAGCAATCAGGCGTCCACCTGGAGAACAAGGAAGAACAGTTGAAATATCAGCAATCAGGCGTCCACCTGGAGAACAAGGAAGAACAAGTTGAAGTAACAGCAGTCAGGCATCCACCTGGAGAACAAGGAAGAACAAGTTGAAATAGCAATCAGGCGTCCACCTGGAGAACAAGGAAGAACAGTTGAAATATCAGCAATCAGGCATCCACCTGGAGAACAAGGAAGAACAAGTTGAAGTATCAGCAATCAGGCATCCACATGGAGAACAAGGAAGAACAGTTGAAGTATCAGCAATCAGGCGTCCACCTGGAGAACAAGGAAGAACAGTTGAAATATCAGTAATCAGGCGTCCACCTGGAAAACAAGGAAGGACAGTTGAAGTAATCAAGGTCAGGAGCCCCCTGAAGAATGGAATGGCGACTAATTTTCAAAGTAATCGAGGTCAGGAGCCCCCCTTGAAGAACAGAATGACAATTTATTTTTGACATTGCTGGTTGAAGTCAAGAGCCCGCCTATATAATAAAGGAGTACACTTAGAGTCAATAAAGCAGAGGAATCCAACCGAATCCCCAGCGGGAAACAACAAGAATCCCAAACAGAGGAAGGAAGTACAAGACACAATGAAAAACAATGCGAAAAGAAATAAGCAGTTCGATCGGTGGTCAAAGGAGAATACGAGACAAAGCGGAAGTAAAGGATACCAAAGAGTCACCAAGACATCGAAGCAGCAAGAAACGCAAGGGCATGATCTAGATAAGATTTTGTAATTCATATACCATGGTCTAGTCTAGCTTTTGTTTTCTTTAAGCATGGTGTAATAAGGAGGTCAGCAAGCAGAAAAAGCAGCACACAACAACAGTAACATCACAGTCCCATGGTAGTCCCAGCTACCAAAACTTCCCGAACTACATTGACCTGATTCCCTTTTAGCCAGGGATATGTAGGAAACCTTTGAAGCAAGGTTCGGTCAAATCTTTTAAAAAAAAATGTTTCCCACGGAGTATTCAAACAGGCAAAAATCGCTCGTATCAGCTCACTTCATCTTTGCACGAAAACTCTTCGAGTTACCGCACAAAGAGGGGCAGCTGTGAGCACGTGATTTTTGCCTCATACAAATTACTCCAAAATAATTCCTGAAATTAGGTCTTTTCTTTAATTATGTGTTATTTTTAGGAAATATTGTACGGATTTCCTGTTTGTTTGCATAGGTATATGTGCGTGTGTAATTTTATTAATGCATTTAAAAATACAAATAAATAAATAAAGAAATAAATAATATAATATAATGCATTTAGGATTTAGTTTTTTCAATTTAGGAATTAACAGGTTTTGTTTTATAAAAAGAAAAATCACAAAAAATACGTAATTGTTGTAATTTTGTCATTTAAATGTGCCCGTATGTGCTTTCATTTTTTCTTTGATTGCGTGTTAATTATTGTAAATATTAATTAATATTTGTAGTTGTATTTAGATTTTACAATTAATTAGGAATGGTATTTAATTCAGAAAATTAAAGATTAAAGAAGAAAAAGAATTCAAAAAATAAAGAAAAGATTCGGATTGGGCCTGTTTTAGGCCCAAAAATTTGCACTTCCTACCCAGCCCAGATCTGTCAACTCAAAAGACATCAAACGACGTAGTATAGGGCAGAAGCTACGTCGTTTTGATGGTACCCATCCAGGTAATTCCCAGACAATCAAACGACGCCGTATTGGTATTTTTATCTGAACCGTTGATCAAATTGATCCAACGGTCCAGTTCAGATCTTCAATTAAACCAAACGACGTCGTATGATGGGATTCAATCAAGGCCGTCTTTTCCTTTTAATCCAACGGACGGGATCAGACCACCCCTCCCCTATATAAGCCCCAAATCCTTACCCCACCCCCAAACCAAACACCCCCCTCCCTCTCCTGTTCATCATCGTCCTTGAGACGATACCCCAAACCCTAGCTGCCCTAACTCCCCCTCGCCTGAAACCCGGCGGCAACGACGCCGCCGGTCACCACCTTAACACCCCTGAACCCCCTGACCATCCTCTATCCGAATCTGGTAACCACTGAGCTCGAATATTCCTGGAGTTTCTCGAATCTTCATTTGAAGATTCGAGCCAAACTCAGATCCAAACCAACCAGTCCCTAATTAACACCATAGCACCCCTTAAACGCCCTCGTTACGGATCTGTTAGTTGTTCACCTCGAATCACCCTACATCGTATCGAATCTTCAATCGAAGATTCGAGCATAACTTAAACTTACCCCAATGCACCCCAAACCCACACCAGTCACTCTCCTGACCTCACTCGTAACCAAACCAAACTTGGTTTGGTGCGAATCTGACCAGAAACGGTTGAACCCTAAATCTGAGAAAAAGTGAAACCCTAAATTCCAAATCATGGATTTTGTCTGATTAAATGAAGGTTTGGGGTCTAATGGACCTTAATCAAAGTATTCTCAAATTAGAATACTTCGATTCAGGTCCGTTCGACCTCAATAAGGTTCAAATCAATTCAAGGTTAGGACATCTTTTGGGTTTGAAGATTCAGAGGTATTTTCCCTATTTTTCTCTTGTATCCTATGTGTGTATTGTTTCCTGTTTCAGTAATCTGTGTAATTTTCCTATCTTTTTATTTGATTCTATCTCATATCCACTATACTCGTTTATAGCATTGTTTCTGTTTGTTTTGATTGTTTACAATGTGTGTAATCGACTCGATTAAGTTCGTCGATTAGTTGTTTTATAAATTCCTGTTTAAGTTAATGCTGATTGAAACAACCTGTTTATCTATTTATAGATTGATTGTTGACAATTTGTTGTAGGTAATCAGTTAATTAATTCTTGCCGATTAATTTGTTCTTGTTTGTTAAGTCAGTTAAGTTCGTCAATTGTTGTTGTGTATGTTTGATCTATGGCCACCTAATTTCAGGACATTGTCATTAAGTTGACAATGAACCTGCATTCACATCACCTTCATTCATATGCATATTGATTCAAGTCTGAATTTCAGTTTAAATGGTTCTGCTGAGTTCTGTGTGGTGTTAATATGTTTTTATTCAAGTTCAGTGTTCAGTCTGTTAGTTCCAGTTTGAATTCAGCCTTTGTCAATTAGCTATTAGACATTTGGTATGCTGGATCGATCATAGCTATTGCATTTCCCTATTTGGCACAATCTGTGAGGATAGAATGTTTGTTTGATTTATTTTAGGAATTGGTTATTAGTTGTTAGGCAGATTAGTTTAGATAATTGTTAAGTTTGGGTAGTTTTGGTCTGGGGCAGTAATATTAAGGGATTTTCAGGGGTGTTTGGGGAATAAAATAGTTAGCATGATACTTTATTGCTAGTGCTTTATCAAGTGGGGCGTTAATTAATCCTAATGGGAAACCAAAGAAGGTGGAAGGAGCTGAAATTAAGGGAAAAAGGTATCCTTAGTGGTTTGATTAATAGGAAAGCAGCCTTAGTGGCGATTGTAGTGGAAAAAATCTGTTTTGAATAACAGAAAGGAGTCGGGCAGCACTTAAGGGAAGGGGCAGACTTGTATAAAGAGGGGATGTTGGGACTGATTTAAAGGAGATAGACAGAGAGAGAGATATACAAAGGGGGAAGAGATAGAGAGCAGAACAGATAGAGAGGATATAAGAAAAAAGAAGAGAAAACAGTTAGAGAGGAGAGACAAAATATACACACAAAAAAAAAATCAAAAAAAATCAAAAACAGTAAAAACAGAATTTTACATTAGAAGCTAGTGTTAAGGTTGATTTTTGGAGATTGAGAGTTTTAGTTTGTTTCTCCTAAGCTTTTTTAAAAATTCAAAAATACTGTTTTCCCTGAATTTGTCCGGGTTTGTTTGTTGATACTGTTTGGTTTAAATTTGAAATTTCCTAAGATTCCTGCTACTGTGCATCTGGGTTTCACGGGTCTTGCTGTTTTTTGCTCAAATCTGCTGAATCATTGGCATTTTTCTGCTGTTGGGTTTTTGTTGCTGCTGTGACTGCTGAACCTTACCTCTTTTACCCTCATTTCCAGGTACATATCTGTAGATCATGTCATGAAAAGCTTCAACATTGCAAGTAAATGAAGTTTAGAATTGCAATTATGTCCTCTACTCATTTAAATCTATTAGTTAAGTTTCAGTTTTGTTTTAGTTGGTTAATATAGTATTATACTTGACCTGATAAACTATTAGCCAATTTGCTTTTTGAAGTAGTATAAATTCTGCGATAATCTTATTTATTTTGAAGTTTAGTGATGACATTTATTTTTGAATTGTTAAGATATGGAATATGGCAGAAAGCTGGCCATTAGTTAAATCTTGTGATATTGTTGGCTAAGTATAGGATAGTATGGAAATATCAAGAAACTACATTATTAGCGTATCTCGTCAAATATCCGACTTTTGTTTAAAGCTAGATGATGTAAGTTGTATTTTGTTCGTATATGGCATGATAACGGTTATGTGTATAACCAATAGGTGAAAGGTGAATTGATATAATCCGTTACGTTTACGATGTTGGAATATTGCGAATGGTTCAAATGTATAACTATGTTACATGTAATGTCATTTTATTAAATCATTTTGTAGATTAGTTCTCTTTCCAAACAACAAATGGTCCATTTATTTAAGAAACTTGTTTAACTCATTTCTTAAAAATAGTATATAAAAAATAATGTCAATAATTTTTACAAAGTGTAGATTTAGTGTTTGTAAATAGCTTGCATAGGCCGAGAATAAAAATTGGTTTGATTTTATCTATCCCAAACTCAATCATCGTAAGCGAATTAACCAAATAATTAGAACTTTGGACTAAGAACAAGTTGATGAGAAAGGGGTGAGATTTATAAATACGAATTGCAACATTTTAAGTCAAAGATATACAAAAAGAATCTGTTCCGAATAGAACAATGAAAATTCTTCGAAAACTATTAGTTTGCTTATCAATTAATTTTTTTCCTAGTTTTTATACGTAATTCGCTTTTGGTAAGTTTTCGAATGTATACACTTAGTCTTAAGCCTAGGAAAATAACAGAAAAATTGTGCATATAATTATCAAGTACTAAAAATACATAAACAAAATACGGATAATGTATTCACGATAAAAAACGGTAGTTTTAGTTGCACGTTGTTTGTTTTTCATATCATTAATTCTTTAAATTTGAATAGTTTTGAGGTATATAATTCATACGTATAAAATATGACCTGCGGTCAACACCTAATAAATTTTGAATTCTTTTCAAGAAATTTGGAGGCGTCTCAATAGGTGATTTCCCATGACTTTCACATTTAAAAATAGATGGACATAATAAACATTTGCAGAAAATTTATATTACCATCAAGAATATTTTGTGTAATTAGGGATGCGTTCGCGTGACCTGATTATACATATAAAGGCAATTCGGATTATGCGTTCGCGCAAATTCGAGCAAAATTTTTTAAATAAAAAGGGGTTCTTCGGAGGATATTAAATTAATTTCATATAACCCGAGATGTGCAGTTCACTATTTAATCATACAAGAGCGACAAACGTTCTTAACTTTATTTTAAGCACAATTTCGAACACAAGTTTTTTATATATATATATAATAAAAAATATAAAAAACATTATCAATCTTATTGTGTACACGTATGCGTGACACGATTCTTTACATTTATAAAAATGTATAATACGAATATACGTACGCGTGATTCGTTTCAAGAAGGGTCTATAACTCTAAATAATCTAACCAAAAGCGGTAACAAAATCAGGCAACAAGAAAAAATGTATTTAATAAATCGAGATAATCAAGCCAAGTATAAAAATGGTTAAGCGACCGTGCCAGAACCACGGAATTCGGGAATGCCTAACACCTTCTCCTGAATTAACAGAATTCCTTACTGGATTTCTGGTTCACAGAATGACAAACAGAGTCATATTCTCCTCGATTCGGGATTAAAACCGGTGACTTGGGACGCCATAAAACTCCCAGGTGGCGACTCTGAAATAAATAAACAAATCCCGTTTCGACTGTCCTTTAATTGGAGAAAACTCCTTGTACCCTCACGGGGCCGGAAGAAGGAGGTGTGACAATATATAATCTTCACCATAAAGTCCTCGACCTCTCTCAGTCATTAACCTTACAGCCACTCGGGCATTTTCGTGAAAATCAAGGAACTCAGCCCAAACAGTTTTCATATATTTGAAAGTAGAGTAATGAAACTGAATAAAAAATAAACAGGTAAAAATCATGACTGAGGATATGCTTTCAAATTACAATAGTGTCAGGAATGTCGCACCCTCTTTTTCCTCACGGAATCAGGTTTCAACATTTTTGGACAACTCCTTCCTTTTGGGATTCGGTAAGGGATTGGAAGAGTCTCCACCTAACGGGTTAAGGTGCATTAGGGCACCTAGAACAATTAACTCATGAATTAAAAGGTGTTAGGCACCCCTCGAGGTCCACAACGGCGGGTCCCGACCGAACTCAATTAAGCAAATTAGTCTTTAAAGAAAAGTTAAACAATTTAAAACAAATAGATATTTACCTTCAAACAAGAATTAAAAGGGTCCTACTTTTTTTAGCCTATAGGATCATTTCCATACAATACTTGGTAACTTTTCCCAAATTGGGGTGTTACAGGTTATCATCTCCTTTACTACACGATTACTATATTTCAATTATTACCTAAACTTCTAGTAGCTTCTAGTGCGTACCTTATGCGTGCACTACCTATCCCTTACCTATGGTCCTGGAGGTGTTTAAGACTTCTATTTTGGATGGATCTAGACTCACCTACGTTTCTTAAAAATGAGAAAGCTAAGCGACAAACAAAAGTTCATATAAGACTGTCACATAAGGAGCAATTAAGGGGGCTTATGTTAACCTCCACAAATAGCCAACCAATGCACGTAATTCAAACAAACAAAATTTTATAGTTTAGGATCCTATAGGCAGGATATCTATATGAGCATGAACATAATATATATAATAGCTTTATTAAAGCGAGCATCGATTCCTATCAGTTTGCCTACTGATTTGTTAATACTCTGTATATGGGCACGTTTTCAAACAGCAAGAAATCACAAAATTATTCCCAGAATTCTTTAATTATCTAAACTGTTAATTAAAGACTACAGTTTATAAATGGGTCCCTGATTTCAATAGGCAGATTTTATCTTTTAGATCCTACATGCATGCTTTCTAATTTATAAAGTTAATTAACCCTATAGGCATGATTTCTAAGTGTTAAAACTGATAGTTAGTGTTATTTCCTATAGACATGATATCTAAGTGCAAACTAATTTTTATATTTATTTTCTATAGGCATAGTATCTAAGTGCAGAACTGATTTTAAATTTATTTCCTATAGGGATGATATCTAAGTGCAAAGCAGATTTTATATTTGTTTCCAATAGGCATGATATCTAAGTGGGCAGAGACGTTAACAGAATGTCATACAAATTTAGTAATTTGCCCAAGGAAGATCCTATATACGTGATCTCTAATGCATATTGAGATTTGAAAATATGCGTGAAACATGGGTTCTTGATGCAGAATTGATAAAACAACCTATAAATAGGAGTTCAAGAATGCCAAGTATGAAACTCCAGATTTCAAACGGTGAGACAAAATCCTATATTCATGATTTCTAATGGTATGCACATAAATAATCATCACAACAACCTACAGACATGATTTCTACCCGAACCTGACAAAGATATATAAAAATCCCTCCCCAGCTTTTATTAATAACCCCATATCTATTTTTAGAAAGATTATTAAATTATTACAGACAATATGAATGAATTACACAAAAGCTATTCATTACACTATAAGGAGCCTTAGCAGGCCCAACATCAACCTGGAAAACAGGCCTTCAAGCAAGCAAGTCTGATGTACAAAGGTAGTCCATCCATAATACACAAATGGGCTTATGATGTGTCAAAGTTTTCAAGGGCCTCAAGGACCCCGGTCAATGCTCACACCAGAACCTTTCAAAGAAAACAGTTTTGCAACAGGTTGGAAGACTATACCCAATGTGTCAGAGTTCGATGGAGTCTCATGGACCCTAGGCAGTGCTCACACTGGGGGTGGTAGGACCCTAGATAACTAAGAGTAGAAGTTTAAAAAATAGTGTATAAGGGGGCAAGGGATAGTTTTAGAAAAGCATTTTGATTTTTTTGGGGGTAGACAGGTTTGAAAGACTGAAAATAGATCAGAAACCTCATTTAGCAGATTGGTTCAGGCATAGATACCAGTAATTAAACAATCACAGCAAGAACAAGGACACTTGAATTATAGACAGAACTGCCTACACATATTTGTAGTACCTAAACTGAATCAAATAAAGTTTCACATTATTGAAGGTTACTTATCTTACTAATTATTACTAGGTGGAATCATATAGTGTTTACCGTGAAAATGGTAATAACAATTAAATTTAATTTAGTGGTTCTAAAAATACGTGATCTATTTTTATGCTAGTTGTTAGGTAGTTGATGCTATGTAAAAGACTTAGAAACGAGATAAGAGCTTAGAAACGGGATTTTAATCAAACCGAATTGCTGTCAATCGGGGCCTCGAGCTTGCATATTCGAGGGCCTCGGGGCCGAGTCTGAAGCTCGGCTAGGAGCTATCAAAGGCAGTTGATGGTGACTAACAGTTATAAATAAATTAAAGGCGGATCTTTATGGCCAATAATAAGCAATAAATGATGAACAATAAATATGAGCAATAAATAAGATAACAGAACCAAGAGAATGTGTTAGAGAGTAGAAAGAATGTTCTATTATATTTAGTATGGAGCAACAGATGTTTACCAAATGACAAGTATCCCTTTTATATAAGAAGGGAAATACCAACATAGTACAAGTGCATTTATTACAAAGATATGGAGATGGGACACCTAGTTAATGCCACGATACGGGCTCAGACTAGCCTGACAGATTTTGTTGGTTCTAGCTTCACGTCTTGGGAACTCTACATTTTCTTCCCGTAACCGTCGGTCTTATACTGTCCCGAGGTCGAGCATCCATGGCCCTCAAGGGATGAAACTTGACCATGATTTCAAGCCTTCAAGGCGTCATAACGATGGAAAATTGGACCCTCTGATTTTACGGTAATATAGATAATCCTCGCGTTTCTTAGAGTATAACGACAAGAAACGACCTTGATAACCATCTTTCCGAATTTCCCACAATAATGTTATACTGATGACGTCATAGTCATGACATAGGCTTTTGTGGCATATGTACCTTTTTTTCTTCTTTGTTTCTGCGTAAAGACCCCTCGTGGGCTTTTGTAATCATATGTAAGGACCCCTCGTGGGCTTTTTTAACCAAGTATTTATGAATATAAAGATGTTTCTTCAATTCTATCTTTGATGTATGTTATATTTCCCTTTATCTATGTTTGTGAAGAGCCTGAGTGCATGACCCCATCGGTTGGTGTAAATACCGAGCCCGGGTTGGACTGATAAGCTCGGGTCGTCGGAACCCTGACTTCGAGCTGAATGAGAGTAGGGCTTCGAACCCCCAAATCGAGACATAGCCTTTAGAACCTGCGATAATATTTGAGGGGGGTTTCGCTCGGAAGATCGATAATGGAGACTGCCTTTAGGCTTTCGAGAGCAGTCCCCAAGTGGTGGTTTGCTCGGGCTGTCTGGAAACTTGTCTTGAACTTAGTGTAGATAGCCTTAAGGCGTTGTAGATAGATCCCGGATGAGGGACTGCCCGGGTTTAGATGGTATCCCGAGGCCAAGCCCATACAAATAGAGTTTTAAGTGCTTATTTTTCTCCTTGAGAGGAGCCTTCGAAATCGGGTACAATCTCGAGCCTTGTAATGACGTCAATGGCCCCTTGGAGAGATCCCTGAGATCGGGTACCATCTCGAGTCTGGCGATAATGCCAAAGGCTTCCTGGAGCCTAACTTCTTTTTTTATGGAGGTCTTTGAGATCAGGTACCATCTCGGAACTTGTAGTGATATTAATGGCTTTTTGGAGCCTTTTTTATTTTTGGTGGAGGTCCTCGAGATCGGGTACCATCTCGGGACATGTTTGGTGCGGGGATCTCTAACCCCAAAATGTCATAAGGCATTTGTCAAATGGATGACACGGCTACAAAGTGGTCGAGGCAATCCCATCGGCACATCTTCCCAAAGTGATTTCCGCCAGCATTTTAATCGGCCTCTGAGGCAGGAGGATTGTCACCGCTTTTTTCATATATAAGGTTATTTCTGTCCTTTTGGAGATTCCACCATTCTGAGTAGTTACTCTTCTTTTTCCTGCGTTAGGCCTTTCGCTATTTCAGCATTATCGCCCTTGTTTAAATTCCTACTTCAGTTCTCTAATTTAGCTGTAGCCATGACTACTACATCAGGACCCATTCGGCAGTGAGGAGAGAGTTCCACATCCGGTTCTCGCCTTGCTGGCTCGGGGCATTCTACTTCGAGAGGGGACTTTTCGTCAGAAAAGTGCCCCGATGCTCAAGACCAGTGGGAGCGTACCTTGAAATTTACTTCATCGATAGGAGAGAGACATCTTGAGTCGGTGAGGAAAGACTGTGGATGGGGGGAAAATGTAGTACTGCAGGTACCTTCCCCGGATGAGAGTATTACGGATCGTGCCGAGGTGTTTCTGAATGTGTTCACGTATCCTTTCATGCTTGGCCCCCTTGATAGGGTTGTGCTCGACTTCTGTTGAAAGTATCAGGTTACCTTGGCCCAAATCC
Source organism: Nicotiana sylvestris (assembly GCF_000393655.2). Lineage (NCBI taxonomy): Eukaryota > Viridiplantae > Streptophyta > Magnoliopsida > Solanales > Solanaceae > Nicotiana > Nicotiana sylvestris. The sequence continues at coordinate 46,296,288 of NC_091060.1, read as the reverse complement.
ATCTGTCATTTTGGCGGATAGTGTTGATGGTGAGGTTCTTTCCGGAGAGGGCAGGGCTTGAATTTACACTTAGCTATCTTATCAGGCTATATCGACCCTTTTATCATCCAGGTCTATTCACCTTACGATGTCGTTCGACCACGCCTTTCATTATAGATGATGAAGACGATGAAGGTTGAGAGTGGATGAGTTGATCCGTCCGAGTATGAACTATTGATATTATCCCCGTGGAGTTTATGCTATTTCCTGATGAATGGAATTATACACGTAAGTGGTACACTCGTGCCTTCGCAACTTTTCAATTATGGCGAAGGGGTGTTCCGTAAATATGCCTTCTTTTATTTGTCTGCAACAACTTCATGGATACCGGCCAAGGTTCCCGATATGCTGGATTGGGTTTCGGAAGATGGCTACCCATTCGACTAACAACGAGCGTAAGTGGCGAGCCTTATCTAAGGATAGGTAGGAGGCAAAATACCATAGTATGTGTTGTGCGATCTATTCCCTTCTCTTCTTTTAGTTGTAAAAACTCTTTCTCTTTCCGCTAACCTTGTTATTGTAGGCATCAGGGAGCCTTCTGAGGTGAGGTCGTGCCCCCTTGGGGTCGGAGGAGGATCGCTAGCTTCTGGGCCAAAGAATTCTAATAATAAGCAAGAGATACCTTTGTAGGGCATTGGTGCTCGAAGTAAGGCGGACCTAAACCGGTGGCCCGGAGTGGAAGTATTAACAGAGCCTACCGTGCCCGTGATTTCTGGTTTTGAAGAGGCGGTTTATCCTCCACTGTCGTCTTCTTTTTATGTTGGAGGTACTTCGAGGGATACTCGAAACCCAGGATCATATGCACTGAGTGACCGTGTCTCGACCGGGGTCGACTCTGTCGGAGCTGAGGGAGCTAGGTTAGCAGATGTGCACTCGACCTTCGAGAAAGCACAGCGGGTTCACTCTGCGGTGAGTTTTTGGCACATGCCTTTCGAGTTTGGCACCTTCCCTTCCTTACTGAGTTTTCCTTTGCAGGCCTTCGACAAGCTTAAGTCCGAGTTGCTTTGCCGTGAGACCAAGCTGCTGAAAGCTCTGGATAAGGAGAAATCCCTTAGGGTCTTTCACGATGAAAGGGAAGTTGAGTTGGCATATTTACGGTATGTGGCGAGTCGGAGCTCGAATTATGAGAGCTACTTGAAGGAGCAGGTAGTTTTTGTTTCGAGCGAGTGTCGTTCCTCCTTTTAACTCCCGAAGCTAATATTTCATTTATTTCAGTTGCAGAAAAAGGCGGAGGGCTTGGAGCGCCTTCAGGATAAGGTTGGCCGAGCCAAGCACAAGTAATGTGAGCTTAAGTCTCAGGCGGACGCTCAGGCTTCGACAGAGAAGGGCGCTTTGGCTAAAGCTTCCGCCCTTGAGGTTCAACTTTGCTTAGCTCGTGATAACAGCTGTCACGACCCCAGTTGGGCCTCCGTGAACCATCGTGATGGCACTTAGTCTCTATGACTAGGTAAGCCTAAATTGTGGAAGGTAACCAAACTTGAGGAAGTAAAACAATTTAAAAACAGAAATAAAGCGATAATAGTGTTTAAATGTGTCGCTCGGCATACACCATATATAAATCACAAAAATACCAATATCTATATCCAAGACCCGGAAATCCACGAATCACAAGCTAAGATAAATACTACATAGCTCAAACTCTAGAATGTCTAATAAGAATAGAAAAATACAAAAGGGCTAAATACTAAAGGCAGGAATAGAAAGGGACTTTTCGGTCTGCGGACGCGGCAGATGTACCTTGAAGTCTCTAGAGCAGTCGCCTCCTTAAGGATGATAGGCTTGAGTAGCGGTTCCTGGATCTGCAGATGAAAAGCATGCGCAGAAGAGGCATGAGTACATCACAGCGGTACTCAGTAAGTGCCAAGCCTAACCTCGGTTGGGTAGTGACGAGGAAGGTCAGGGTACTACTGAGATTAAATAAATATAAAGATGACAGGATAAGATAAGCAGTACAATTGAGAATCTACAGTAAGAATCTACACAGAATAATAAAAGTACAATAACGGGAACAGAGATGAAGGCAAACCACAAGGAAGTACCACTCATAACAAGGATGATAACCAGGGATCTCTTGGTATCCTCAATATATATGCTACAGATCTCTTGGTATCCTCAATATATGCTAGGGATCTCTCGGTATCCCGAGGATCTCTTGGTATCCTCAATATATCCTGAGGATCTCATAGTATCCTTAATATATGTTCCAGGGATCTCTTAGTATCCCGCACCTCAGTTCAGATCATAAATACATACAGGGGATCTCCCGGGATGCCGTCCCGTAGTCCCAAAGTAAAAACACACAGAAGCAACACAAGAATACCCAATTAAAGCTAAATTTCGTACAAAGTAAATAGTTAATTCTAGCCTAACATGCTTCACGTAATGCAAATAAGGCAGTTTAAGCAAATAGGCAATTAAGGCAACTAAACATGCTTTTCTAAACTTGCAACATGCTAACTTCACAAGTAGAATAAAACAGGAAAAAGAACTCAATTGAAATACTTAAGGAAAAACCAAATTTTCAACAATTAGCTCAAGTACACACTCGTCACCTCACGTACAAGGCATTTCAATTATCAAATATATCATATCCTAAGGGGAAGGTGTCCCACACAAGGTTAGACAAGCCACTTACCTCGAACCCGCTCAAAAATAAACCTGAAACCACGCTCTTGCCACGAGTACTCGACTCCAAATGGCCCAAAATCTATTCAATTCAATTGCATAATGTAAATAACACTTCATTTAACTGATTCTAAAATTAAATTCTAAGCTAATACGCAAAATTATGTAAAATGACCAAAACACCCCTCGGGCCTACATCTCGGAATCGGGTAAAATTTTATATTTTCAGAATCCTCACTCTCACGAGTCTAATCATATCAAATTTATCCCATTCCGATGTCAAATACCCAATCTCTTGGTCTAAGAACTTTTCCCTCAATTTCTACCAAAATTTCAAAATTAACAGATCGATTTAAGTGTAGATTCACGAAAATTAGTCTAAATCGAGTTGGAATCACTTACCCAAATCGCCCAGGTGAAAATCCCTTCAAAAATCGCAATCTCCCGAGCTCCCAAGTCCAAAATATGAATTATGGTCTAAACCCTCGATTTTGGGTTTTAAATTCTGCCTAGGTGTTTTGTTCATGGCGATCGCGAAAGGTGACTTGCGATCGCGAAGAGTAAAGGTTGATGGCTCCTGAACTGGGCTACGCGAACGCGATATGGGTCATGCAAATGCGAAGAAGGAAAGGGCAGGCTTACGCATTCGCCGACAAGGCCATGCGAACGCGAAGGGAAAAAGGCCACTGAACCACCATCTCTTAGTTCTACTATGCGAACGCGAAAGGGGGAATGCGAACGCGAAGGAGGAAGGGACAAACTTCCGCGATCGCGAAGAACAATTTAATCACCCTCCAAAATTACACTACGCGAACGCGGAGGGGAGGTCGCGAATGCCATTAAGGAAACCAGATACCAGATTTTTCTGCAACCCTACAAGTTCCAAAATGACCCGTTGAGCATCCGAAACACACCCGAGGCCCCCAAGACCACAACCAATTCTAAAACATCATTCAAACTTGTTCCAACCTTCGGAACACTCAAAACAACATCAAAACACCTACTTTTCATCGAATTCGAGCTTAAGAATTCCAAAAACTCTAAAAACACACTGTCGATGAAAAAGTATATAAAACCTCATCCGAATGACCTGAAATTTTGAACACATGTCACATTCAACACTACGGAGCTACTCCAACTTCCGGAATTCCATTCCGACCCTCGAATCAAAATCTCACTATCGAACCGGAAACTTCAAAAATTGAACTTTCGGCATTTCAAGCCTAAATTAGCTACGGACCTCCAAAACACAATCCGAACATGCTCCTAAACTGAAATCACCCAACAGAGCTAACGGAACCAGCGGATTCCATTCTGAGGCCGTCTTCACACTATTCCGACTACGGTCAACTTTCTAACACTTAAGCTCTCATTTAGGGACTAAGTGTCCCAAAACTCTCTGAAACTCAAAACCGAACATCCCGGTAAATCAAAATAGCAGAAATAAACTTGGGGAAAATAGTTAATAGGGGATCGGGGCATTAATTCTTAAGACGTATGGCTGGGTCGTCACATCCTCCTACATTTAAACATTCTTTCGTCCTCGAACGAGCATAGAGACATACCTGAAGTAGTGAAAAGATGAGGGTAATGGTTGTGCATATCCTGCTCGGTCTCCTAGGTCGCCTCCTCGACTGGATGACCCTACCACTAAACCTTCACTGATGCAATGTTCTTTGACCTCAGCTTTCTAACCTACCTATCCAATATTGCCACTGGCTCCTCAACAAAGAAAAGATCCTTGCCCAACTGGACTGAACTGAAATCCAACACGTGCGACGGATCACCGTGATACCTCTGGAGCATCAAAACATGAAATACTAGATGAACTCCTGCCAAGCTGGGAGGTAAGGCAAGCTCATAAGCAACCTCCCCAACATGCCTCAATATCTCAAAAGGGCCAATAAACCTCAGACTCAACTTCCCTTTCTTCCCAAATCTCATAACGCCCTTCATAGGCAAAACCTGAAGTAGAACCCGCTCACCAACCATACAGGAAACATCACGAACCTTCCGATTTGCGTAACTCTTCTGTCTGGACTGGGCTGTGCGGAGTCTATCTTGAATCACCTTAACCTTCTCCAAGGCATCTTGAACCAAGTCTATGCCCAATAGCCTAGCCTCACCCGGCTCAAACCAACCCACCGGAGATTTACGCCGCCTACCATATAAAGCCTCATACGGTGCCATCTGAATGCTGGATTGATAGTTGTTGTTGTAAGCAAACTCTGCAAATGGAAAGAACTGATCCCAAGACCCTCCAAACTCAATCACACACGCACGGAGCATATCCTCCAGAATCTGAATAGTGTGCTCAGATGTCCGTCCGTCTGAGGGTGAAATGTTGTACTCAACTCCACCTGAGTACCCAACTCATGCTAAACGGCCCTCCAGAACCGTGATGTGAACTGAGTACCTCTATCTGAAATGATAGACACTGGAATACCATGCAGACGAACAATATCCCGGATATAAATCTCCGTCAAACGCTCCGAAGAATAAGTAGTACACACATGAATGAAATGAGTGGACTTGGTCAGTCGATCCACAATCACCCAAACAGCATCGAACTTTCTCAAAGTTTGTGGGAGCCCAACTACAAAGTCCATACTGATCCGCTCCCACTTCCATTCCGGAATCTCTATCTGCTGAAGCAACCCACCCGGTCTTTGGTGCTCATACTTCACCTGCTAACAGTTGAGGCACCAAGCTACAAATCCAACTATATCCTTCTTCATCCGCCTCCACCAGTAGTGCTGCCTCAAATCCTGATACATCTTTGCTGCTCCCTGATACGGTCAAATAAGAAAGATCGAGAAACCACGCAAGCTAGAACCCGAGTGGGCTCCGAAAGATCCAATCTCACAAACTGGCTGGCTAAGGCCCAAATATCCATCGGCATAGGCCTCTCCGATACTAGTAAATAATCCAAACTCCCCAAACTCTCCGCTCGACGACTCAAAGCATCAGCTACCACATTGGCCTTGCCCGGATGATACAAAATAGTGATGTCATAGTCCTTCAGCAACTCTAACCACCTCCTCTGGCGCAAATTTAGATCCTTTTGCTTGAACAGGTGCTGCAAGCTCCGATAGTCAGTATAAATCTCACAAGACACACTGTATAAGTAATGGCACCAAATCGTCAGGGCATGAACAATGGCAGCTAACTCAAGGTTGTGAACAGGGTATTTCTTCTCATGTATCTTCAATTGTCTGGACGCGTAGGCAATCACCCTACTGTCCTACATCAACACCGCTCTGAGGACAACCCTCGAGGCATCACAATAGACCGTATAAGACCCCGAACCTGTAGGAAATATCAAAATTAGGGCTATGGTCAAAGCCGTCTTGAACTTCTGAAAGCTCGCCTCACACTCCTCCGTCCACTGGAATGTGGCACTCTTCTGTGTCAAACTGGTCATAGGGGCTACAATCGATGAAAACCCCTCCACAAAACGATGGTAGTAGCCCGCCAAGCCAAGGAAACTATGGATCTCGGTAGTTGAGGATGGTTTGGGCCAACTCTGCACGGCCTCTATCTTTTTCGAATCCACCTGAATACCCCTCACTGGATACCACGTGGCCTAAGAATGCCACTAAATCCAACCAAGACTCACATTTCAAGAACTTACCATATAACTTCTTCTCTCTCAGAGTCTGAAGCACAGTCCTCAGGTGCTGCTCATGATCTTCCCGACTCCGGGAATATACTAGAATATCATCAATAAAGACAATAATGAACGAGTCAAGATACGGTCGGAACACATTGTGCATCAAATGTATAAAGGCTGCTGGGGCATTGGTCAGCTCAAATGACATAACAAGGAACTCGTAATGACCATACCAAATCCTGAAAGCAGTCTTCGGGATATCTGGCTCCCGAATCTTTAACTGATGGTAACATGAGCGCAAATCAATCTTAGAAAACACCTGTGCGCCCTAAAACTGGTCAAACCGATCATCAATACGAGGCAAAAGATAACGGTTCTTAATTGTCACTTTGTTCAACTGGAGATAATCAATACACATACACATAGAATCATCATTTTTCTTCACAAACATGATAGGAGCACCCTAAGGTGATACACTAGGCCGAATAAAACCCTTATCAAGCAATTCCTGTAACTGATCCTTCAACTCCTTCAACTCAAGAGGAGCCATACGATATGGAGGAATAGAAATGGGCTGAGTGCCCGATCAACAGATCGATGCCAAAATCAATATCTCTATTAGGCGGCATGCTTGGAAGATCAGTTGGAAACACATCGGGAAAATTCTATACTACTATGACTGAATCAACTGAAGGGGTATCAATACTGACATCTCTCACATAAGCTAAGTACGCGTCACACCCCTTCTTAACCATACGCTGAGCTTTAAGAAAAGGAATAACTCTACTGGGAGTGTGATCAAAAGTACCCCTCCACTCAACACGCGGTACATCTGGCATAGCCAGCGTTATGGTTTTGGCATGACAATCAAGAATAGCATAATGGGGCGACAACCAGTCCATGCCCAAGCTAATATCAAAATCTACCATGTTGAGCAACAATAAATCGGCTCTGCTCTCAAAACCACTAAGAGCAACCAAACACGACCAATAGATGCAGTCCACAACAAGAGAATCTCCCATAGGAGTAGAAACATAAACAGGGAAACTCAAAGAATCCCGAGATACACCCAAATATAGAGCAAAATAAGAAGACACATAAGAGTAAGTAGAGCCTAGATCAAATAGAACTGATGCATCTCGGTGGCAAACCAATATAATACCTGTGATGATAGAATCGGAGGTAACAGCCTCGGTACGGGCAGGAAGGGTATAGTATCTGGCCTGGCCTCCCCTTCTAGGGCGACCTCTACCTCTTCAACATCAACCTCTAGCTGGATAAGCAAGTGGGGTGGCAATTGGAGCTGTAATCATAGCTTGGGAACTCTGCGGGGCACACTGTGGCTGAGAAGTCTGTGGAGGTGCACTCCTCCCAAGTTTAGGGCAATCCCTCACCATATGGCGTGTGTCACCACACTAAAAAAAACTCTGGGAGGACGTGGCAGCTGTGACTGGCTCGGACCAGGTCTGCTGGACTAACCTCTGAAAGTACCCCGCGTAGGAGGCGTGCTAGAAACCGGAGGTGCATAATAAGTCTCCTGAGGCCTAGGAGGAGCTGGAGCACTACTAGCTGTTGGAAGAGCTGAATGAATAGGACAACTCATATAACCCCTACCATGACGACCTACAGCTGGGGTACGGGCACCAGAATAGTGGTCCGACTCTCGAGACCTCTTGGCCTCCCTCTCTTCTCTCTCCCTAGCATGTATACCCTCAATCCTCCTAGCAATGCTCACCACATGCTGATAAGAAATATCCATCTCCAACTCAAGAGCCATGCTAGACCTGATGCTGGGAATAAGGCCCTCAATAAACTGGCGAACTCTCTCGCGAACAGTAGAAACCAAGGCTGGTGCATGCCTAGCCAAACTAGTGTAACAGACAGCATACTTTGAGACAGTCATCATTCGTGGTGCAAATGCTAAAACTCTGCGCGCCATGCGTCCCTAAGGCTCTGAGGAACATACTCTCTCAAGAACAGATCCAAAAACTGAGTCCAAGTCAGTGAAGCAGCCTCATCCAGACTGTCTAATGCATAGGTGTGCCACCACTCATAGGCGTCTCCTCGAAGCTGGAAAGTAGTGAAGGCAACCCCGCTCGATCCTGATATACCCATGGTACGAAGAATGCGGTAGCTCTCATCTAGAAATCCCAGAGCATCCTCTGATGCTAGACTGCTGAATACATGAGGCTTGTACTTCTTGAACCTCTCAAGCCTTAGTTGCTCCTCCTCGAAAGTCACTGCCCTATCCTCGGGCTGAACTGGCACTGCAGACGGTCCAGGAATAATCTTAGGGACCTACTCAACATGCACTCGCTGCTCAGGAGTGTGGACGGAGGGTGTCTGTGCTCCTCCCCCGACCTGAGATGTGGCTACAGCAAGAGGAAGCAACCCTGCCTAAGCCAAGGTGGTGTACATGCTCATGAACTACGCCAAAGTCTCCTGAAGGGCTGGAGTAGTAGTAGCAGTAGGCGTATCAGGTGATTGGACTCTGGCTGGAAATGCGAGTGGTACCTCAGCGGCAGCTTGCGCAGGTGCTCTAGCTGTACCACGTGGGCATCCTCAGCCTCTACCCCAGCCCCGGCCTCTGACGGCTACAGTAGGGGGTGCGGGTTCCTGATCATCTCGGGTAGCACGTGTCCTCACCATCTGTGAGAGAATAGAAGATAGAGGTTTAGAATTGCGATGTCAAAATATCGCACGAAAAGGAATCAAATAAGGTGGAAATTTTCCTAACAGTTACATAGCCTCTCGTAGATAAGTACAGACGTCTCTGTACCGATCAGCGAGACTCTAAAAAATCGGCTTGTGATCTATGACCCCTATGAACCTAGACCTCTAATACCAACTTGTCATGACCCCGGTTCGCCCTCTGTAAACCATCGTGACAGCACCTAGTCTCTACGACTAGGTAAGCCTAAATTGCAGAAGTTAACCAAACTTGCGGAAGTAAAACAATTTAAAAACAGAAATAAATCGATAATAGTGTTTAAATGTGTCGTATGGCATACAACATATATAAATCTCAAAAAACCAATATCTAAATCCAAGACCCGGAAACCCACGAATCACAAGCTAATATAAATAATACATAGCTCTAACTCCGGAATGCCTAATAAGAACAGAAAAATACAAAAGGGCTAAATACTAAAAGCAGGAATAGAAATGGACTTCTCGGTCTGTGGACGCGGCAGATGTACCTTGAAGTCTCTAGAGCAGTCGCCTCCTCAAGGATGATAGGCCTGAGTAGCGGTACCTGGATCTGCACATGAAAAACATGCGCAGAAGAGGCATGAGTACACCACAGCGGTACTCAATAAGTGTCAAGCCTAACCTCGGTTGGTTAGTGACGAGGAAGGTCAGGGCCCTACTGAGATTAAACAAATATAAAGATGACAGGATAAGATAAGCAGTACAATTGAGAATCTACATTAAGAATCTACACAGGATAATAAGAGTACAATAACAGGAACAGAGATGAAGGCAAACCACAAGGAAGTACCACTCATAACAAGGATGATAACTAGGGATCTCTTGGTATCCCGAGGATCTCTTGGTATCCTCAATGTATATGCTAGGGATCGCTTGGTATCCCGAGGATCTCTTGGTATCCTCAATATATGCTAGGGATCTCTCGGTATCCCGAGGATCTCTTGGTATCCTCAATATATCCCGAGGATCTCTTGGTATCCTTAATATACGTGCCAGGGATCTCTTGGTATCCCGCACCTCAGTTCAGATCATAAATACATACAGGAGATCTCCTGGGATGCCGTCTCGTAGTCCCAAAGTAAAAACACACAGCATCAACACAAGAATATACAATTAAGCTAAATTTCATACCAAGTAAACAGTTAATTCTAGCCTAACATGCTTAACGTAATGCAATTAAAGCAGTTTAAGCAAATAGGCAATTAAGTCAACTAAACATGTTTTTCTAAACTTGCAACAGGCTAAATTCACAAGTAGAATAAAATAGGAAAAAGAACTCAATTGAAATACTTAAGGAAAAACTGGATTTTCAACAATTAGCTCAAGTATGCGCCCGTTACCTCACGTACAAGGCATTCTAATTATCAAATATATCATATCCAAAGGAGAAGGTCTCCCACACAAGATTAGACAAGCCACTTTCCTCGAACCCGCTCAAAAATCAACCGGAAACCATGCTCTTGCCACGAGTAGTCGACTCCAAATGGCTCAAATCTATTCAATTCAATTGCATAATGTAAATAACACTTCAAGTAACATATTCTACAATTAAATTATATGATAATACGCGAAATTATGTAAAATGAACAAAATGCCCCTCGGCCCCACGTCTCGGAATCGGGTAAAATTTATATTTTTAGAATCCTCACACTCTCACAAGTCTAACCATATCAAATTTATCCCATTCCGATGTCAAATACCCAATCAAAACCCAATCTCTTAGTCTAAGAACTTTTCCCCCAATCTCTATCAAAATTTCTAAATTAAAAGATGGATTTAAGTGTAGATTCATGGAAATTAGTCTAAACCGAGTAGGAATCACTTACCCAAATTGCCCAGGTGAAAAGTTCTTCAAAAATTGCAATCTCCCGAGCTCCCAAGTCCAAAATATGAATTACGGTCTAAACCCTCGATTTTGGGTTTTAAATTCTGCCTAGGTGTTTTGTTCGTGGCGATTGCGAAAGGTGACTTGTGATCGCGAAGATTAAAAGTTGATGGCTCCTGAACTAGTCTACGTGAACACGATATGGGGCACGTGAATGGAAAGAAGGAACGGGCAGGCTTACGCATTCGCGGACAAGGCCATGCGAACGTGAAAGGAAAAAGGCTACTGAAGCACCGACTCCTAGTTCTACTATGCGAACGCGAAAAGGGAAATGCGAACGCGAAGGAGGAAGGGACAGACTTCCACGATCGCGAAGAAAAATTTAATCACCCTCCGAAATTACACTACGAGAATGTGTAGGGGAGGTCACGAACGCGATTAAGGAAACCAGATACCAGATTTTTCTGCAACTCTACAAGTTCCAAAATGACCCGTTGAGCATCCAAAACACACCCGAGGCCCCCGTGACCTCAACTAAACTATCCAACCAATCCTAAAAAATCATTCAAACTTGTTCCAACCTTCTGAACGCTCAAAACAACATAAAAACACCTACTTTTCATCGGATTCAAGCTTAAAAATTCCAAAAATTCTAAAAACGCACTTTCGATCAAAAAGTCTATCAAACCTCGTCCGAATGACCTGAAATTTTGCACACACATCATATTCAACACTATGGAGATACTACAACTTCTGAAATTCCATTACGACTCTCGGATCAAAATCTCACTATCGAACCGGAAACTTCAAAAATTCAACTTTTGCCATTTCAAGCCTAAATTAGCTACGGACCTCCAAAACACAATTCGAACATGCTCCTAACCCCGAAATTACCCAACAGAGCTAACAGAACCATCGAATTTCCATTCCTAGGTCGTCTTCATACTGTTCCAACTGCGGTCAACTTTCCAACACTTAAGCTCTCATTTAGGGACTAAGTGTCCCAAAACTCTCTGAAACTCAAAACCGAACATCCCGGCAAATCAAAATAGCAAAAATAAACTTGGGAAAAGTAGTCAATAGGGGATCAAGGCATTAATTCTTAAGACAACCGACCGGGCCATCACAACAGCTTGGCTCGAACAGATATGATTACGAAGCTCGAGACTGAGCTCTCGAAGATAAAGGCCGAGGTTGTGGATGCCCGAGCTGAAGCTGTAATGAGCCGAACTAAGGCTGATAAAGAAGAAACCTTGCATCTTTGTTTCTCCTGCATTTCTTTTTGCCTTGATTTTAGCCAGATAAATTGGTCTTTGAGCTGAGGGGAATCCTTAGATTCACGGCATGACATTGAGGCTCATTGTGCTGTCCCGTCAGCTCTTACGCGCTTTTGCTCTTAGGCATATTTAGGCTAATTATTTTGCGCTCAGTCCCCGAGTCGAGCATCGACTCAAGCTTATTTGACCCTCAAGTTGCCAAATTTTAGGCTGGCAATAGTGGCTCTTATGCTTTTGGTCAATGCAACCTTTTAGTGTATGTGGGCTGGCGACAATGGCTCTTACGCTTTTGCCCTTAGGCATATTTAGTTAATTATTATGGGTTCAGTCTCTGAATCGGGTTACGACTCGAGCTCATTCAACCCTCAAGTTTTCAAATTGCAAGCTGACTCTTAGCCTCTTACGCATTGGGTCGGTACGATCTTTTATACATGTGGGCTGGCGGCAGTGGCTCTTATGCCTTGGGTCGATGCGACCTTTTATATATGTGGGCTGGCGACACTGGCTCTTATGCCTTGGGTTGATGCGACCTTTTATGTAGGCTTTATTTTTCCCTCGATAAGGATTTTTTAAAATAGTATTTGCCTGACTCTTCGACGGTTTAATAAAAAACCTCAATTATAAGTTGTTATACGGTGATGAACGAGCACCTCGAGAGGTTTGGCTCGGAGGCTAAGTATCTCGAAGCTAGTGTGTAGGAGCTGACGTGGTCGAAGCTCTTTTTCCTATGTCGAGGATAATTGAAGGCCAAAGTATATTCTAAGTAATTGAAGGCCTGTGATTTATAACGACGGTCGGGCATCCCCGAGTCGCGTTAGTTTGGCTGGTACAGCCTTGTGACCGGAGTCATTTGTGTTCGGACGGAGCCTTTAAGTACCGAGTGAAGTAGTTTCGGCATCTATATCAAGGAAATGCCTTTTATAGGTCTTACAAGTTTGATATATAGCCGAAACTTTGAGATCGAGTTTATGCCTATAGTAAGGTCTTACAAGTTTTTCATGCCTTTGAGGTCTTACAGTTTTGGATACTTGGTACAAGTATTGTTCATGCCTCGCTTGAGGTTTTACAGATGTTGTTGTTTCCTTATGTAGGTATTACGAGACCAAGGCTGCCCACATGTGGCCTTACAGCATCGGATTTGATAAATCAATAGAGATGGCAATTGACGACAGTCCCCGAGTCATCGAGGGTTTCTTGGCTTGAGAGCCATTACCTGTAGACTCGGTATTACCTTATTGAGGGCTTATGATTTTGGAGTTCCCGGCCCGGAGGTCATGTGGTTTTGAGTATTTGATGCCAGTCCCCGAGTGTTCGGGACATTTTTTACTCTGGAGCCACTTTGTGATCTTGATGTTGCCTTATTGAGGGCTTATGAGTTAGGAGCTCCGACCCGGAGGTAGAATTATTTTATTTAGTTGTTTCCAGTCCCCGAGCGTTCGGGGCGCCTTTCGGCTTTGGGGCCATTTTTTGCAAAAATGTCGAGCTTCCTTGAAATGCAAAATGCTTTTGGGAAGTATTCTTTGATTAGCTGGTACAAGTATACATGTTTTTTTGCTATTGTGGGCTCAGTTGTTCTATGCTGAAATGGTTCGTTCGACCGTTTGGCCCAGTACATTGCTTTTCTGTTGAGCCCCCGTTTGGCATATCTTGGATTCTCCGAATAGGTGACCTTGGGGGGGATGGCCCCCAGCATTTGAGGTTGGTTGCAAAAGAAGCCTTAAATACTTGTTGGATCTTTCTTAGGTAGCATATAGATGTTGCCTCGTTAAAAACCTTGCTGGAAAATCCTTTTTAGGATAAAAACCCGATCAAAGGAAAAGAGTGCAACGCATGATTTTTGAAACCTAAGGCCTTCGAGTTGGAGAGTGCTTTGGCCATTCCGATCAGATACCTATGCTCAGATCAGCGTAGAATATAATTGAAAGAGAGAGGATACGGTCATACCTTAGCATATAGTGTGCTGGCGATGTTTCGGGCCTTGATACGTTTCGGTCGCCTATGATGCGGATGTGGTATGGTTCCCCGCTTTGCTAAGTCGGGGATAACCAGGAGTGTAGTTTGTTATTTCTATTTTACTATTTGCTTATCCTTTGGCTCCTTCGAAGGTGGAGGTACCAGTGCCGGGGCCACATCGTGTACCGCGAACATTTCTTTCGTCGCATGCTATTCCCCGTAGACGGTCTTAATCCCATCCTTAGTGGGGAATTTCATTATTTGATGGAGGGTGGATGGTACTGCACTCTTGCAGTGTATCCACGGCCTTCCGACCAAGGCATTGTACCCATGTCTCCCTCGATGACATGGAATTTGGCATTTTGGATTGTGTCGGCCACATTGACAGGAAGGGTGATTTCCCCTTTTGTTGTTTCGCTCGCCATGTTGAATCCGTTGAGGACTCGAGAGGTGTGTATGATTTGGTCAAGCAGTCCGAGCTGCTCTACCACCCTCAACCTGATAATGTTGGCCGAGCTGCCTGGATCCACAAGTACACGTTTAATCTGAAATGTATTTACAAGAAAAGAGATTACCAGTGCATCGTTGTGGGGCTGACACAAGGTCTCGATGTCCTCGTCGCTGAATGTGAGGTCATCCTCGGGTATGTAATCCTGAGTTCGCTTTTCTCTGGTGATGGATATTTTTGTTCTTCTCATCATGGGATCTTGTGGGGCATCGATACCTCCCAAGATCATGTAGATGACATATTGTGGCTCATTCGTTTCGTTTTTCTTGGCCGCCTCTCTTTCCCGGAACTGGTTTTTAGCCAGATCATTGAGGAATTATCGGAGGTGACCTTTACTGAGTAGTCTGGCCACTTCCTCTCGGAGCTGGTGGCAATCCTCGATCCTATGGCCGTGTGTGTTGTGAAACTCACAAACTAAGTTATGATTTCTTTGCGAAGGATTTGATTGCATAGGCTTGGCCACCTGGCGTTTCTGATTTTACTGATGGCACTACTAGAAATTTGTCCTGTTGGGACAGTTCATTGGCGACGGTTATAAAACAGTTACATTAGATATCTATGGTGACAACTAAAACCGTTCCATAATTATCCTAGTGTTGTTGGAACAAATACAAAAATGAATCGTCATAATAGAGATATAATCGTCGCAATAGTATTCTCTATTGTAACGCTTGTCGTATTCGCCACAGTAGGTTCCTCTATGGTGACGGTTATCTGAAAAAATAAGTTATTTGGACGCTTCTTATTTTCCCTCCTCCAATTTAATGAACCTGCCACATCTTTTTCCCTCTTCCAATTTAATGAATCTGCCACATCTCTTATTTTTATTATTTTTTAAAACCCTAAAATAATATGTGAGGCCACTACATCGACTAAAACCCCTATTTCATTTTGGTCTCATCTCCTTCTTTCACATAGCTAGCTCTAACTAGAGAACCCACTGAGAAATCCCACACAACTTTGGCCGGCGTGAGAGTTTATTTTGCAGGTTTCCCCTTCTGGTAGGTCACAATTTTTTTAATTTTTTTCTCTTTTTACTTCTTTCTCCCCGCCTTCAATTGTGATTGTAGTAGGAATTTCATTCTTTAATCCCTAAACAATTATCTAAAAATTCAATCTTGGTTACTGATTTCTTGCATTTTGCTTTAATTTTATGGATAATCTTGTTGAATATTTGAAATCAAAATAAGTAGAAATATGGGTCTATTTCTTTATTTTTAATTTTGGGCTGCTATTCAATATGGGTAAACATTTCTCATGGCTGTGATAATTTTTCTTGAATCTTGTTGCTAGTATATTTCTTTTGAAAGTTTTAAGCTTTAAGTTATGGAAGACTACTCCGATATTTATTCTTATTTATTTGCTATTACATCTCTTGAACAGTTAGGTTTCATTTAATCTCGTTATTTGGGTAAAAAATTACAATTTGATTAATTATTTTATTTATTCCAGAAGCTTTGATCCATCACTAGTTTTTCAATTTGTAATTTTTTAATTTAATTATAATCTTAAGTGGCCTCTTTGAATAGTCTCTTGAACCTTTATGGCTGAATAATGAGAATCGAGAAGTAATTATAAGTTATATTGAATTGTGTTTGTGCACTGTCAAAAATTCAATTCTTTAACTTTCTAGGTATCTTTCTGAAATTTTGCTTCCATTTTCTGCTACTTATAATTTTTGCAAAATTCTTGGGTTTTTTGATTAATTTTCTCATAAGTTGAGCAAAATGGTGCTATGAATAAGCATCAGTTTATAAGTTTAACTTGATCTGGCTGTTAATCTTTTTTTTTGATAATTGGTTACGGAATCCTCAAGTTGATAATTCGTCTAGGGGAGCTTTCGAAGTTTCTGTTATTGGATTACATGTTAAATTAAAATCTTCTTTCTTTGATGCTCAGTTGACCTAATTTTATAATGTGATAATTAAAGTTGTTAAGTTTAGTTAATCTGTTGTGTGTACAAACTATGCTTTGAGAAGAGAATGAATTTATTGTGTGATTCAAAACCCTTGTGTTCTGAATAGCTAGGTATAATGAGATGACTTAAGTCATTGGTGCTCTTTTGTGTTGTGTATACCAAATAAAATAGGTAATAGACTAATTTGTCTTCATTCTACGGTTCATTCAGTCAAGTCAGAGTGAAGATTCTTCTTTGTTAAATTTTGTGGTGCTATAGTGTTATATGGTTGTGTTATGGTTTTTCAATGCTTTGCAAGATCATACTTTCTAGTATGGCTCAAAATATGTTATATCTACCATTCATCTTAATAAGTAAAATAAATCTGCCTAAATTCTAAGTATAGAAAATGAGTATCCAATGCAAGACATTGTTTCTTTTCTTCTGCTTCTTAGCTTCATGATTTGCTTTTGGTGTTATATAGGATATTCAATAGTTAATGGATAATGGAGATAAAAGTTGGATGGGTCTCCGAAGATCAACGGAGGAGTACATCCGTGGAGTGAACTATTTTCTTGACAAGGCATTTGAACGAGCTGCCCAAGGAAATAAAATATTATGCCCTTTCAAAAAATGCGTTAACTATTATTGGCATTATAGAAATGTAGTGGAGGATCACTTGGTTGCTTATGGGTTTGTTACTGGATACACCAAATGGGGTTTTCACGGGAAAGCTTTTCCTCAAGAAATACTCTACGGTCAAGCAACGATGAGGATGATTCTAACATGCATGACGATATTGATGGACTACTTCATGATACTTTTCGAAATACAGAGCGTGACTTGAGATGTGAAGAAGAAGCGAGAGAGGGACCATCTGAAGATGCAAAGAAATTTTTTAAATTACTGGAGGAAGGGAAGGAAGAGTTATACCCGGGGTGTGAGAATTTCTCTAAATTAAAGTTGTACTCCGACAAGCGAGGTGCCTCCGTTGGCCCCTGGCATCTCTGATTTTACTGATGGCCTGGCGAACACGATGTCTGATATATTTACGTTGAAGTTGTACTCCGACAAGCGAGGTGCCTCCATTGGCCACGTGTTCTTGTCGAATCCGGCTCTATTGATGAGTCCCCTATGGTTTTGGCCTCGGTCCATCCTTCGATCATTGCAAGGTATGTTACACCTCGGGGTGTTTCTCCTGTCATCGGTGTATGGCTGGTACCTTTCCTTGTTTGGCTTTGGCTCCTTCGCCAAAAGCCTGCTTGGGTATACCGAGCCCGAGGGGGCTCCTAGTTGGTCATCCTCGGCCCTGATTTTTGATTGATATCGGTTGCGAACATCCGACCAGGTCACGGCGGGATATTTGATCAGGTTCTGTTTCAGTTGCTTTGAAGCCACCGAGCTTCGCTCATTCAGACCTTAAGTGAAGCCATGTGTTGCCGAGTCGTCGGAGACTGGTGGTAGTTCCATCCATTCCATTTGAAAGCGAGATACGAACTCTCGCAGCATCTCGTTCTCCCTCTGCTTGATTTTGAAGACGTCAGACTTCCTTGTTGCTACTTTGATGGCACCAGCATGTGCCCTTATAAAGGAATCTGCCAGCATGGCAAATGAGTCTATGGAGTTAGGAACTAGGTTGTGATACCACATCGTGGCCCCCTTCGAGAGTGTTTCCCTGAACTTCTTTAGTAAGACAGACTCGATCTCGTCGTCCTTTATGTTGTTGCCCTTCACTGCGCAAGTGTAAGCAGTAACGTTCTCATTGGGGTCTGAGGTCCCGTTGTATTTTGGAAGGTCTAGCATTCTTAACTTCTTTGGAATGGGTTTTGGAGCCGCTTCCTCTGGGAACGGACTTTGTATGAACTTCATCGAATCCACACTTTTCATGATCAGGGGTGAACCCGAAATTTGGTCGACATTGGAGTTGTAGGTCTCGACCTTTTTCTATTGGCTTCTATCTTCTTCTCGCCCGATTCGTTCCTCTTTGTGAGGTCTTCGAGCATCTTTACGATGGCGAGATCGGCTACCAACTCGTTGTTGCTTGACCTCTCTGGTACCTGCTCGGCCCGGGGAGCCGTTCCCGGCACTACCGTGCTTGGAGTTTTCTGATGACTTAGCAATTGAGTAATCGCTAGCTATTGTGCCTGCAAAATTTCAAAAATAACGTGAACGCTAACCTCCCGTTCTTCCCTAGTCGGGGTTTCCTAGGCTTCTTGTTGGTCTCATTGGTGTATGCTCCTGTTAGTGTGGGAGCTTACATTGATGTGTTGAGCATCGCGTGAGACCGCATCCACGGGAATCAGTTCTAGTGCGTTCTCAGGGTTTCGCAGCGGTACACCAGCACCTGGAACATCTACACCATTTTCTCCGTGGTTCTCAAGATTGTTGTTTACTGAGTCAGACATTTTGACCTGAAACCAAAGATTTTGGACAAGAAAAAGTGTGAAAGATAACTTGCGTTGTGTAGTAAAACCAGCAAGAAAATAATCACTATTATTTTTAGCCTCGCGTTGGGAGCCAACCTGTTTACCGTGAAAATGGTAATAACAATTAAATTTGATTTAGTGGTTCTAAAAATATGCGATCTATTTTTATGTTAGTTGTTAGACAGTTGATGCTATGTGAAAGACTTAGAAAATGAGATAAGAGCTTAGAAACGGGATGTTAATCAAACCGAATCGCTATCAATTGGGGCCTCGAGCTTGCATATTCGAGGGCCTCGGGGTCGAGTCTAAAGCTCGGCTAGGAGCTATCGAAGGCGGTCGATGGTGACTAAAAGTTATAAATAAATCAAAGGCGGCTCTTTATGGCCAATAATAAGCAATAAATGATGAACAATAAATAGAACACAATAAATATGAGCAATAAATAAGATAACGGAACGAAGAGAATGTGTTAGAGAGCAGAGAGAATGTTCTAGTATATTTTGTATGGAGCAACAAATGTTTACAAGATGACAAGGGTCCCCTTTATATAAGAGGGAGAATCCCAACATAGTACAAGTGCATTTATTACAAAGATATGGAGATAGGACACCTAGTTAATGCCATGATACGGGCTCAGACTAGCATGACAGATTTTGTCGGTTCTAGCTTCACGCCTTGGGAACTCCCCATTTTCTTCCTATAACCATCGGTCTCATACTGTCCCAAGGTCGAGCGTCGATGACCCTCGAGGGATGAAACTTGATCGTGATTTCAAGCCTTCGAGGCGTCATAACGATGGAAAATTGGACCCTTCTATTTTACCGTATACATATAGACATGTATTAAGTAGAGAAATATGCTAAAATTACCACAAATAGAGCAAGATAACAAGAACAGAACATGAACTATATGTCCAGCAGAAGCATATTGGAATTTGAAACACTAACCACACAGACATATAACAGTGAGATAACAAGGACTAAAGCATACTAGTGGAAAGTAAACTGGAAACATATAGTAAACAGAACATCTCGAGGTTCAAAATAAGCTAATCATATAAGTAACATGGAATAAGAACTACATCATAGTAGTTGAAAAAGAAATGGTCAGGAAACAGATATCAAAATAGAAGCATGTTGATGTCTATAGCAAACTGACTACATAGCATATAGAATAGAACATGATAACAGAAATTGAGGCATAACAGTTAAGGAGACAGCAAACAAGAAGGTGAAGGCAAGTGGAATCCAAGAGTCTAGCCTTGGATTTCAGCTGGCTAGACAGTGCAGCAAATCAAAGAACTTAAATTGTGTAAGTGTGTAAGTGAGAGTTCGTGTGTATCAGTGTGTGCTTATAAGCATATGTGTGTGTGTAGATGTTTTTCTGTTTTTGAAATCAGAATGGTGCAGGATTATATAGCATTCTGCAGCATAAACAAATAAGGCAGGAAAATCAAGAGTTCACAATAAGGCATGCAACATCAATTAATCAATCAATTAGGGTTAGACCCAATCAATAAATAAGATAGAATCCAGGAATATCATTTAAATTAGGGAGAATCAACACGAAATCGGTCAGCAAACATGATTGAAGTTAAATAAGGTAAGCAATAAGCCTAAAGACCCTTTATAGGTCGGTCAAAACAATCAATATCCAAAAATTAGGATAGTAGCATAATTAAGGAAGACAATACCAATTACGAGTCACCTATAAGGAAATAATAAATAAAAATCTCATAAAGATACCAATATTAAAAGAAAATATAATTTCAAAACCTGATTAGGCAAATAAATCAATTAATCAGTTCATTTGATAGAACCGAAGTGAGCGGGCAAGAATAGTGAGATAAATGGTCGAATAACGGAAAACTTTAAACATATCGAAACGCAGAGATGAAACATCAAACAAAGAAATTAGTCGAACAGTAAAGAAGAAAGGCCGGAGTTGAGCTTTTAGGCATTTTAAAACATTTACAGAAACTTAAAAAAGATGAAACCCTAGTTTTTTAGGGAAAAAGTGAAATCGGTAGATAATAGTGGTAAAAACAGAGTAATCTTAAAGGAAAATATTAAACAAACTCCAAATACTTCAAATCCAAAGAGATCTCAGCCTATTTGGCCAGAAATGGTTAGGTTTGTGCGAAAATAAACAGAGGTAGAAAAATCAATTCTTAGACCGGAGATTTGAAGCCATGAAAACACGAAAATGATAATACTCACAAACAATGGGTGAATACAGATGGATTCATCAAGAAACTAAGGGATTTGAACCAAGTCTATTCAAATCTCTTTGAGACTCCGTCAAATAACATGGAAATCAAACAAACAGTAGAGATAGGAGGCCGGATAGGGCCCAAGATCGAAGAGAAACCCTATGGATTGAAGGGGTTCAGGTGACGGCAGGCTAGGGTTAGGGGAAGGTTGAGAGAGAAGAGAGGAGGAAGGGATTCAGGGGTGGCGGGATTTGGGAAGTGATTAGGTTTAGGGGGTTAGGGATTAATTAAAAAGGGAAATGGATCCTGGACCGTTGATCTTCTGAGATCAACGGCCAGGATTTCATCTGGGTTAGGGCGGGTTATTGGAAATTAGCTTATGGGTTATGATTTAATTGGGCTGGGGTAGTAATTTAGGCCAGGTCCGAAAAGAAATCAAATTAAAAGAGGCTATTTGTTGAATATCCAATTAATTTAATAAAATAATTTATGAAAATAGCTAATAAATGATAAAAATGATATTTATACATAAAAATGATTCAAAATAATTACTTAATATTATAAAAATATAAAAGATTATTTTCTTGTAGAAATAAAGTAATTATGCACATATGGGCTATTATTGCAAAGATGTGCAATTCTAGCTTGAAAAATGCAAATGTAATTATAAAAAATACAATTAAAATATTTAAGCACTATTTGGGCATAACTGATGAATTTAGATGATTAAATCATCATAAAATTATGAGGGATAATTATTGGATATTTTTATAATAAAGATGCAAAAATAAATTGATTTAAAGCCTCTAAAATTATAAAAAAAATTATTGAAATACTTGTGCATGTTTGTAAATGCATGTGCACTATTTTAAAAATATATATACAAATTAAAAAGGGATTTTTACCTATCTATACCATATATCAAACCTTATTACCTTCATTGTTTAAGGATTGTGTTAATTATATTTAAGCATACCAAATTACCATTTATATACCATAATTCAAATTAAGGGTATAATTATTCCTTCATTTATTGTAGGCGTGATTGTAGGACCGTATTTTCACGTTATTTCGTTTACCCGCCTCTCTCTCCTCCCACCCCCCACACCCCCTACGATTTACCTTCAGTTAATTCCCCCCACCCCCACGATTTACCTTCAGTTTTTCCCCCATTCTCGTACAATCTCTTCTCACCCACAATTACCATCACTTTCTTCTTCACTTAATTACCTTCAGTTGTATCCCCCACGATTTGAATTCACTTCCATCTTTGTCTTCAACTCCTAAATCATGAAAAAAACCAACACTCCCAAAAAAATCATCAAAAGCTATATTAGCTGATATTCCAACCTTTGATTTGGGTGTTTTAACACCAAAATCACCACCCAAAAACCCACAATCGATGCATGCAAGTGAACAAACTACTGGTATTTCATCTCCTAGACAAATTCGTGCGGAAATGAGAAGCAATCATTTGCACGATGTTGATGTTGGTGGAGTTGATAAACTAGTCGAGAAACAACTCAAACGCAAGGGGAAAGAGTTGAGTGTAGATGACGATTTTGTAGATGATTCCCCCAAAGTAACATCTGTGAAAAAACACAAGGTCTCTCCTTCTTCATCAAAACCAAAAAAGAAGAAACCCTCAACAAAAGTACCAAAATTGGTTCACCAAAAAATTTCAATAAAGGTAAACACTATTTATGTTTCCTCACTGTTTTGTAGTTTGATTTTGGTTGTAAAAATCTGTTGTTCAAGTGTTAATTTAGTGTTCAAGTGTTTTTTGGCCAAATGTGGTATTGTCCTAATTTTGTAGATTATTTGTCGCAATTTTGTAGGTTTAATGGAACTGTGATTATTAGACAGTCTATAACTGTAGTTAGTTTGTAGTTGATTTGTAGTCTGATCGTTAAATTGTAGAGATGGTATTTTTCATTGCAACCTGTATTGCTGCTACATTTAACTTCATTCTAAATACAATTAATCTACATTTTGTGAGTTACTTGAAGTAACTGTTACATTCTGTAGATAATGTTTACACGTGCATTGTTCTTCTTTGATTGTTCAAGTGTATTTTGGTAAAATGTGGTATTGTCCTAATTTTGTAGATTATTTGTCGCAATTTTGTAGGTTTAATGGAACTGTGATTATTAGACAGTCTATAACTGTAGTTAGTTTGTAGTTGATTTGTAGTCTGATCGTTAAATTGTAGAGATGGTATTTTTCATTGCAACCTGTATTGCTGCTACATTTAACTTCATTCTAAATACAATTAATCTACATTTTGTGAGTTACTTGAAGTAACTGTTACATTCTGTAGATAATGTTTACACGTGCATTGTTCTTCTTTGATTGTTCAAGTGTATTTTGGTAAAATGTGGTGTTGTCCTAATTTTGTAGATTCTTTGTCTCAATTTTGTAGTTTAATTGGAACTGTGACTCTTAGACAGTGTATAAATGTAGTTAGTTTGTAGTTGATGTGTAGTCTGATGGTTAAATTGTAGATATGATATTTTTTATTGTAGCCTGTATAGCTCATATATTTAACTTCATTCTAACTACAGTTAATCTACATTTATGTGAGATACTTGAAGTAACTGTTACATCCTGTAGATAATGTTTACACGTGCATTGTTCTTCTGTTATTGTTTTGTAGTTATAGGTGTGGGTAGGCTATTCTTCTTCTAGTTATATTTTGTATTTGTCATGTAGTTATATGTAGATTACTGCTTCCTTTTTATGCAAACTACTAATGTTCATTAATTTTATATTTTCTACAGAATGGACCTTACTTTGCACAACAAAATGTTGATTATGGTGTGCTTAGATTCCACAGTTTGTGTGATCCTAGCATACCTAGCCAGATACAAGCTTTACTCTCTCCGAATGCTTTAAGGGTTTTCAGAAAAACTTGTTTTGGTTACTTATTAGGTCTCCCCACAATCTGTATGCAAAACCAATCACTTCATCTTCTGATGAAGTATGAATTGACAAAGTCTACTGACTCATATTTTTCAGTACTATTTAAGGGTGAAAAATTGAATTTTTCCTTGAGAGAATTTGGGTTGATAACTGGTCTTAATTGTGTGAATAAGTTTTCAGACTATGGTTACACTTCCACCTATGTTAGCCCTTTAATGAATACATATTTTTCGAACAAAGAAAGGGTTGAGAAATGGCATTTGAAAAATGTAGTGACTAAAAAGCATGGGCAAATGATGTGGATGCGGTGAAGTTGTGCATTCTTTATATGTTGGAATTTTTTGTTTGTCCTTCTGATAAAGACCATGTGACTTTCATAGACAAGTTTATGTTCTTTCTAATAGAGTCTGGTAATTTTGAGTCATACCCATGGGGTATCAAATCCTTCAAGCAGGTTATTGAATCTGTCCGACATCGTCTTAATCCCCATGTACATTCTTATCTGATACGGGGATGCTCATTAGCCTTGCAAGTGTGGCTATATGAGTGTTGCTCGTCCGTCAGCACCGAGCTTGCTACGAGATGTTCTGAATCTATACCTCGCATTTTAAGATGGTCAGCTACAAAGGGGCAGATTTGGTTAACTGCAATTGAAGAGAAGATGATCAAGCCTGAGTGGATCAAGGTATTTTTTTCCACTTTTGTATGATGCTACAATTACATTCATAATAACTACATTGAATCTACATTTTTTTGTCACTTGAATTAACTGTTATTTTCATCATTCAGTTCACAAACATGATTGAATCTGGAGAAGAGCTTGGAGTGCTTAATCTGCCAGACAAGATTCAATATGAAGATGAACATGGTGCTCAACCATCACATGTTCCAACTGCTGCTTCTCCATCATTTGAACCCAAATATACAGATTGTCAAGAGGACATTGAATCTGTCAGTAGCAAGCTCATGAAGTTGGAAAAGGGGATTGTGCAGGTATTATGAATAACTACAATATATTGACATAATTTGCTACATTTTGACTTCATTACATAACAATTATAGTATGTTATACATTGTAGTTAATTTGTGGTATAAATCTATAACAATTATAGTTTGTTGAATTGTAGTGTAACTGTAGCAGTTAGAATAAGATTACCAACTAATTATATATTTAATTTTTAGGTTGATGGAAAGTTAGATGCCTATAGGAAGGCTGTTTTTGAGGAACTCTCAAGCCTTCGAGAGCTCATAGATCAATCTTTGAAGGGTGTTATGAATGTGATAAACAAGAGGTTTGATTTGGACGAGTCAAAGGTAAGAATTTACATATAATTTTGTACTAAGACTAATTAAGACATATGAATAAAGTAGTCTCAAATATTCCCCAAAATTGTAGTTTGCTGGTAGTTCAACAAAAAATAATTACCAACATCAAGGAGAGAACAACCAGCAATTCCAGTTCAATGCTGGTGATCAACTGCATGGAAGCACAAGCAATACAGGTATCTACAAAATTCCTACATACATATCTACAAATTTCAAGACAGCATTATTTAATTATACTAATCATTTTTTTACTATGTGTTGCAGCTACAATTTCTCCAGAACATTTTCAACCACATGTTGACTTATATCCTGACTTCCAAGAAGCAGCTGAGGCATATAAAGCAGGTACAGAACCATTCCTTCATTACAATAAGGTTTTTATGCAAAATTTTAATAATTTACACCTTAACTACATATTCCTACATATATCTACAATTCTCATTTCCAATTATTCATTCAAGCTGAAGTTTCAGCAGAACATCTACAAGGAAATATTGAGGAAGAACCAGTAATTGATGAAGTAGCTGAGGCACAACAAGCAGGTAATATATTCTCTATATTCTCTATAACTCCATAATAATGTTCATATCTACATAGATCTACACTTATCTACAGAAGGTGAAGTTCCACAGTCGCCAATTCACGGTGTGACTGTGACTGAAGTTGTTCCTGAAGGCATTGATAAAAAAGTTGTTCCTGAAAGGCATTGACAACAAAGGTTTGACATTGGATGACTTTGAGCTGCCAGAAAACTTATCACAGTTGGTCATGTATGGCGAGCCCATACCAGATGAATCAACCCCTGTTCATCCCGGTAGAACCAGGCAACCGGGAAAACATGCACGATCACCTTTCACATCTTTGTATAGTTCTGGAGGCAGCACATCTGGCGGACCTAAATTTTTTTACCTCAAGCACCCCTTCACAAGTGTCATAGGTGAAAATGTAGATCCTGAATTGACAGAAAGGTTCACCAACTGGTTATACATTCGTAGTGATAAAGTATCTAGGAGGTATGAATGCTTCATTTTACACTGTCTGTTCACCATTTTTATACTTTAAAATTGTAATTCATTTTGTCAATTTTTTGTATTTGATATTTTTTTGTTATTACAGGAGGAAATATTACTTTTCCAAGAAGGATAACCAAATCAAGCCTTGGTTGGATTTTGGTTGTGAAAAGATTGATAAGAAGGACTGGTTTTATGCCCTTGCTCACCCCAGACAAGTCATCAATAACACAGTAAGTATAAAGAACATAATCATTCACAATATCTGTTTTGTCTTCAGCTGTGTAGTGTAATTGTAGTTTATTTTTCAGCTATGATGTGTAATTGTAGTAATATTGTAGACAACATATATATGTTACTATATTTATGTCTCAGCTGTGAAATTTTGCTTTTTATGGACCTTATGTATCATATGTGATGATGATTGTATGTACAAACTGGAATTTTGGTACTTTTGACTGACTTGGAATCTCTGTGTACCACAACTGTAGTTACCTTGTAGTAATATTGTAGAGCTTGTGATTGTGCCTATTAATATTAACTGTAGGTTGAACTTGCTGATTATTGGGACCTTAAGTTAGGTGGTATGTTTCATTTGTTCCTCTGTATAGTGAATAAATGTAGACAGTGCATAAATATAGTTAATGTGTAGTTGTTTTGTAGTCTGATGGGTCAATTGTACATATAGTACTTGTTCACTATGGTTCATACAAACTACAATTAAATTACATTTTGTGAGGTACTTGGACTAACTGTTATATTTCTGTAGTTATAGTGTAGCTAATTTGCAGCAATCTGTTAGAGTTTTTAATAAATTCAAATTGTAGTTAATCTGTAGCTGTCTTGTAGACAAGTGTGGTTACACCGTACCTTATTGTATATGTTTATTCTATTTTGGCAGCACATTGATGTTATTATGTATTATCTGCGAAAAAGAGGCAAATATGGCCCCAACAATAATACTAGGTTCACAACCACGGATTGCTTGTTCAAGACAAAGATTGAAAGAATCTATGACAAGTTCATAAGTTCTCCACCGGAACAAAGGTATTCGGTTGTTAAACCCGAGGATGATGTTGGAGAATATATTCTTGGGTACAGAATTCTTGCTAATGTTGCCTGGGATCTTGTTGACTATGTGCTCATACCTGTGAACCTTGTAGAGAACTTCCATTGGTTGTTGCTAGTTTTTGACATAAAGGACAGACAACTTTATGTTTATGATTCCATGGTGAGAGCAAACCGTCATAAAACAGTTGAGACATTGGTTGACAAGTTTTCAATCATTATCCCTCTGTATTTGTCATGCACTGGTTTCTATGGTAAACGTAAAGACATTAACTTCAAGACCACAAAGGCATACATCGAGAAACCAGTTACGGACCCTCTCGACATACAATGGATGGTTGCTGAGATTCCACAACAAAAGGAAGGCTCAGTGTAAAAAAATAATCTCTCTTTCTATATGTTTAATTATTTTATTTTAATCATTTGTTATATAATGAAAAATTCTCATCTTATGCAGCGATTGTGGTGTATTTGTGGCTGCATTTGCGGAGTATGTTAGCCTTGGAGATTTGGCAATCCCAAAGGAAGATCTTTCTGATATTGACCAACACCGTAGACGCTATGGAGCTCTACTGTGGGACTATGCAACAAAGAAGCAAGAAGATGGGTCAATCAGTGAGAGTGAGGTTACTGGCAGGCTAGCAAGGAGGAAGGGTGCTCCGGCAAAAAACGAGAGGACTAGAGTGCAACGAAAGAAGAAATAGACTATTGTGTTCCTAGTTTGGTCTGTGAAATTTGGTAGTTGAATTGGAAAACAATGTAGGAAATATGTCGTTTTGGTTTTCTACAACACTTTTTGTTGATTACATTATACTCGAGTACTCTGATTACATTTTTACAGCAACAGCTTTGTCTTACAATTTGACTTTAATCTTCAAGTTATTTTTATAAATACATTCAAGTGCCAAGTAATATCTGTATATAACTGTCATTTGTTACACAGCATAAAGATAAAATAAATATAGGAATCATATAAATAATTTAGCCATCTTTTATCAACAAGGTTTATCAAAAAAATTCAATTTATCTACATTTAAACTACGTCAAACTACATTTTAACTACAACTCCTCTACATATGAATAACAGGACTACAGTTCTAACACAGTTAAACTACATATTCACTACAATCTGGATACAATTTACGTTGAATGCATTCTTTATTAATATCAGTTTTTTTGTATACAGTAAATATTAAAGTTTAACTATTCTATAAAAAAAAAGACAACTTTAGATGCTTGACAGAATACATAAAAACATAAATAGTGCAGATACACAAATTGATGTTTATACTTCTTATTCATCTTCAAAAACTTAAACAATTACACAAGAAAATCCGATAATTTGAGCTCACTAACATTTATTTTGAATAACTATTCTAACTACATGATATTCATTTCTTTTTCGGCGCATTCTTGCAAGTTCTTTTGTTATGCCCTTCACCTCCACAATTGCCACATGACACCTTGTATTTCTTTGACTTTATTTCATCAAATGTTTTATATCTTTCCTTGTGAGGTCTCCCTAGTTGCCTTTTATCTCCCGCCGGTGGCTTTACTACCTTATCCAAAATATGTTGTGGCACTTCCCATTTGCCTTCATCAGGAAGAGGATTTACTGGCATTTCATAGGTAAGCAGAAGGCTCTTCCTTGTGTAATACGGAGAGCAATAGTTTTCGTATGTTTCATTCCTATGCCTTAATGCTGCCAAAGCATGCGCACATGGAAGTTCATCAAGTTGGAATTGTCCACAGCTACATTTCTTGTTTTCTAGACACACAATGTACCGCTTCACACCATCTAACACAGTATGTATATGATCTGTTGAAGCCCTCACCTACAATTGAAGACCAAACAGAAATAATAATACATCAATCATTAAAATGGATTATCAACAATTTACCTACAAATCAGCAACAAATATATTACAGCTCATCTACAAACTATTATTACCGACAATTTGACTACAGTTTAACTACAATCTGGAAACACTGCAGCTAGTACTTTTTTGATTCTACTGCACCAAAAAAAAATATCTTACCCTTAGTTTCTGAGATAATGTACTGTTGTCTTCCAATTCTTTGTTGTATTTGTGACCAAGGTATGTGAAAGTACCCTTTGCCTTCGATAACTTTTCTTTTGTCCAACGTTCAAGAAGAGTCCTCATATACTCAAATATATCAAATATTGGCAGCTCTCTTGCATCTTTTGTTACAGCATTCAACGACTCGGCAATGTTTGACGTCATAGTAAAAGTTCTATTCACCGTTGCATGTACTCTTGACCATCTATGATAGCCAATATCATATAGGTAAGACTTTACACGCAGGTCTACCTCTTCAATCTTCAACATCCTTTCATTAAATTCATCCAGAGTGTATGACCGTGCTGTAGCAAAGTACAATTCATGTAATTGTAGATGTCCCTTCTTGAATTTTGACCTTATATTTGTCCATATATGCCACATGCAAGAGTAGTGTGCCATGCCCGGATAGACAACTGATGTTGCCTTCAGTATACTCTCATGCCTATCTGAAACAACACACATTGAATCCTTGAATTGCTCAAAGAATCACTTCCAAGACGCGTCGTTTTCAGAATCAACCACAACATATACCAAGGGAAAAATAGTACCTACATTTTTAAGACATAAAATATGATTAAATAACAACTACAATATATATTGAGAATATAGACAAGTTAACTACATTCTTTTATATAACTACAACATAACTACAATTTAACTGCATTTTAAAGACTGTCTACAAAATAAGTACAAAATTATTCCATTATTTACCTGCTGCATCCATGGTGCTTGCTGTCAGCATAATCCCCCTGTAGGCTGACTTTAAGAATGTCCCATCAACCACTACTACCGGCCTACAATGTTGCCAACCATTTATTGATGTACAAAGAGCAACAAATGCGTATAAGAAGCAATCATCTGCTGCCTTCTTCAATTTAACAACAGAACAAGGATAATTCTTCTCAAGAATATAAAAATATTTGGGTAATTTGTTGTAGGAGTCACACGGATTCCCTCTCAAAAACTGTAAAGCTTTTTCCTTTGCTCTCCATGCTTGCATGTAGCTTAGGTTCAGTCCATGTTCGGATAACATGTCAGTTTGTATGTCCTTTGGTGTGTAAACAGTCTTAGGATCACAATACTTTGGAACGACCATGCTACCAAGTACTGCTGCAGTACGTTTGCGCTGTATGAATGTTTCGTCCATTAGGCAGCATGTGTGTTGACGGCTGAAACTTCTTATCTTGAACATTGTCGAATCATTAATTGACGTTGCCTTGAAATGCCATTTACAGCTTTCAGCAACACATATAAGCCAGTAGCTACAAAAAGAAATACAATATTTACACAAATTTATGAAAAACTACAATTAACTACAAACTGACTACAATTTATCTACAATTTATAAAACCCACCTATCTTCAATCATACACTGATTTTGCTGATATATTATCCACAAATAACTACATACCTTCTATGACTAAATCTTTTTACTCTGAACTGGAACTTGTGCATCACTGAATAATTCTTCATTGCAGCAGCTACTGTTTGCTTGTCCTGATAAACTTGTCCTTCTTCAATATATGTTTGCGTAGATTCAGTTATTATTTCACTTTGATATTCCTCTATAGCTGGTGAGGATGGAAATTCAAGTAAGTTTAGGGATCCAGACGAACCTGCAAACAATAAATTCATAAATGTAGTTTCTATGTAGATAATTTTGAAAGCAACATTGCTTTATCCTTTTCAGTACTATGTGAGCTTTGTAGTTTAATTGTAGGTAATTGTAGTAATATTGTAGATAACATAGTAACACCATAACTCTCTGCAATGTCGAATCAAACATACCTGCACTGGTGCTTTCATTGTTGATTGCCAATTCCATATTGAAATCTCTTACGCTTATACATAAAGGATACGAACCTAAGTTTTTATTCTCCTTTTTGGTTTCCATGTACACACGAACCCCCATATCATTCCTAATCTCCATTGGAGGACAATTCTCGTTCACAATGTATTTGATTTCTATAATTTTATCCGATGTATCAATCGATAATTGTTCTGCAATTGTAGAACTGAGAATTCCGTAGCTTGCATTATCATCTACCACAATGGCATCAACTTCAAAATCTCTAAATCTGCCATAGTTATCCCAATTACCATTCGATTTCAGCATTATTGGGATTTTTGACATGATTTCGTGTAGTTGATAGGAAAAAAGACGAAGAACAGATATAGTTTCGACAATTTGAGTACTGATATCGACGAAGAGCAATTTTGTATTCTACAATTTGTATTGAGCTTCAGTATCTTGCGATTTTTGAGAATTGTAGTCCCGTGAGAGAAGAGAGATCTCTTTCTGTTGAGGAAGGAGAGAATTACGCAACTGGTGCCTTCATCAGATCTGGTGCCTTCATCAGGAAGAGAGATTTCCTTCAGTTTCAAAATTGGAATAAAATCGTTGACAGAATCACATCAGATCTGGTGCCTTCATTTTAGGGCTTTTTTAATGGCAAAATCTACCTATTTTTGGATTGATATATAATTTATAGTAAAAGTGTGAACTACACGGGTAAATAACAAATTATGAACATTTTTGGTAATAAGATTTGATATATGGTATAGATAGATAAAAATCCCTATTTTTTTTCATCCAAAGCAAAGCTAAACTTCAATCGATAGATACCCTTCAATAAATTTAAAAGCAAAAAAGAATTAAATAAAGACTTTGAATTGGATATTATAATTACTTAATTTAATTTAAAAAATATAAAATCATGAAGGCCCTTAGCGAAATATTACTTGCCTTGTATATCTTTTAAAAATAAATTTCACATTGGATAACACAATCATTTAATTATTTTCCTAATATTAAGAGTTTAAAATTAGCTAAATTTTGACATTATTATTTTTCTAATAATTAGGAATTTGAAATCAACTAAAATTTTACATAAATAAATATTTCCTTAGCTGAACTTCTACATCATAATGAGTTTTATCGCAAGCTATAACATGATATATCAAAACAATCTCCTTTTACGAGGAAAAAAACTTAAGGTTTCGTTTATATCATAATTTTGGAAGAAAATATTCAAATTCAACTAATCTATTCTACTCACTATTGCAAAAGTAAGGGAAAACAATCAGGAAGACCAACAATTAATATTGTAATTATAATCAGTGTTAAATAGAAGCATTTTTTTTATTAGGATATGTATACGGTCAAAATTATATGCCTCCGATTTTATGGGCTCGAGGGGTTGCATCGAGGACAAGTTCAGAATAGACCAAGCTCGGGCTCGAAGGTAAAATAAGAGGCTCGAAGATCTAAATGTTCGAGGAACATCGGAGCCAAATACGACCAACTCCGAGTTGATGCCGTTATGAGTTTGTTACAGAAGGGCAAGATTCCCGCCATGTCCCCAAGATCGTGGCGTAAATTTCGAAATTTATTTGTACGACCTAGTACGAATCCGTACTAGGCGGTTAGACAGCTGTCCCAATAAGATTCTTTACTGAAAATAGAAATGTATCTTATTTAGGGTTCTCCTACTATATAAAGGGGGTTTCAATCATTCGTAAACAACATAAAAATCATTCACAAAGATTCCTTACGGAAAAGGAGAAAAAAAAGAAAAAAAATAAAGAAAAAAAAGAGAAAAAAGAGAAAAGAAATTAAGAAAGAAGGAAAAAAAAAGAAAATGACGCTTATAAATAAAAAAGAAAAGGACAAAAAAGAGGCAATTACCTTCAAAATGTACAATAGGTTGGAAGGATAGAAAAGTAAATGGGGCAGACAATGGTAGTTTGATTTTTGTAGGTAATTATATCGTTTTCCAAAATAAAAAGGGAAAAAGATGCCCAAAACCCTCCGATAAAATCCAAGGGCATCTTCAAGGGAGCACTATTTTTTGTACCAAATCTAAATTTGGTGTAAAAGTTGGTGTTTTTTTGTTCCAATGGAATACCAAATCTTGCACTATTCATCAACACCAAATTTGATTTATTAGTATTATTTAACTCATCTTTTTTATTTTTTTGGACTTTTAATTTATCATATATTGTGTATTTAATTAATTTTTATATTAAGATCTTTATAATTTTAATTTTATATCCTATTTTTTTGATATATTAATTTTTATATATAAAATTGTAAGTTAATTTTATTATTGTTATAATTGTATAAAAAGAAATATAACCATTATTTAAAAATAAAAAATGCAAATGTAAGATATCTAATGTTGCTAAAATTGAAAAGTGAAAACTAATATTTAAAAAAGAAAATTAACAATATATAAAATAAAAATACATTATAATTAAAAGTACATCAAATACGGATGCAATAAAACTGAAATTACATTAAAAAACATAAGACATAAGTTTAGTAATCCGCTATGTCATTTTCAGGTGCACCAAAATTATCAAAACACTGAGAGAACAGAGTAGAAGATTGTTATGCTTGTGGTTGTTGAAATTGTTGACTTAATCGAGCATTTATGGAAGAATAGAGGCGAAAGTTGAATATATGTGGTACTTAAATTAAATTTTACTATGATGTAATATTTATTTAATTATCTTTTATTAATGATTTTACATTTAGTTGATTTATCCTTTAAAATAATTTTATAATAAATGATTATATAAGTGGTGAATGTGAATTATATATGATGAATATGGAAAAAAAGAAAAAAAATATAATTTGTTTGAAGGAAATAAAAAATAAAATTTAAATAGAAGATAATCTATATCTATATTAAAGCAAGAAAGTTTGCATTGTGGTTAAGCCAACTGGCAGGCTACTATAAAGCCACTTGACAATCTTAAAGAGTTTGTGGGAGATTGTCAAATAAAGAAATATCTTTTAAGAACTATATATGGAATTTCATTTATTGAAATTAAATTGAAATAAGAATTCCCATTTTAAAAATAAAGTTCAATCATTATACTAATATTTTCTAACTGAAATTTTTTATTTAGAAAGTAAAGAATTTTGATATCAATAGTATTTGGATTCCTTTTCTAATATCGAGTGATGTGATGACCCAAAAGGTCATCACTTGTTTTAAAATTAAATTTTACATTAAAAGCCTCTTTCTGTCTCACATCAATTTGCGTGCGCAGTCTGGACGTGTAGCCGGAAAGCCAATATGTGAAAACCTGTGAAAAATAAATTTTGACTTTAGAATGAATAAGTTGACTTCGGTCAATATTTTGGGTAAACAGATCCGGACCCATGATTTGACGATCCCGGAGGGTCCGTATGAAAATATGGGACTTCGGCGTATGCCCGGAATCGAATTCCGAGGTCCCAAGCCCGAGAAATGAATTTTTGAAAGAAATTATTTTGCTGAATTAATTATGAAGTAAAAAAGATAATTTATGTTTGAAACCATTGGTATCGGGCCCGTATTTTGGTTCCGGAGCCCGGTACAGGTCTTATATGTTATTTAAGATGAGTCTGTGAAATTTGGTAAGAAACGGACTTGAAACGACGTGAATCAGACCGTATTTGAGAAAATTGAAAAATTTGAAGTTCTTAGGAAATTTCATGATTTTGATACTAAATTCATAGTTGTCGATGTTATTTTGGTAATTTGAATGCACGAGCAAGTCTGTATGATGTTTTTAGGTTGGTGTGCATGTTTGGTTTAGAGCCCTGAGGGCTCGGGGGAATTTTGGATAGGCCACGGAGTAGAATTGGACTTGGAAAAATTACAGGTTTCAGCTGTTCTATTGCAGGCCTGCATGTGAAGCCTGGCTCACAAATGCGAACTAGCCCAGGCCAGCCTTCCCTCGCAAATGCGAGTTTTCCATCGCAAATGCGATGCCCCCCCCCCCAAGTTACTGCCTTAGTTGCAAATGCGACTACTGTATCGCAAATGCGACTTCACATTTGCAAGAGGTCTATCGTAAATGCGAAGAAGATCGGAAAATAGAATGGGTCGCAAATGCGACATTTTGTTCGCAAATGCGAAGGTCTCAGAATTCTGAAGGGTTCGCAATTGCGACACCAGAGACCTGTAAATTTACACTTAGATGCATTTTCAACCACTTTTCACATCTTCTCAAAACATAAACCTCTTGAGCGATTTTCCAAAGAAAACTTCTCCTCCAAATCAATTGTAAGTCGTTTCTAACTGGTTTTCTTCAATCTTTAACATCTTTTCACATGATTTCAACTCAAAATCAATGATTTTCATGGGGGAAATTGGGTGTTTTGGGTAGAACCTAGGTTTTTCAAAAATTGGGGATTTGAACCTCGATTTGAGGTCCAATTTCAAAACAAATTACATATTTGGGTTCGTGGGAGAATGGGTAGTTGGGTTTTGGTTCGAACCTCAGGTTTGACCATGTGGGCCCGGGGTCGATTTTTGACTTTTTGGGAAAAAATTTAGAAAATCTATTTTCATGCATTGGAATCGATTCATTTAGCATTTATTAATGTAATTAAGTAACTTATGGCTAGATACGAGCAAATTGGTGGTGGAATTAAGGGGTAAAGAGATAGTTGAGACTTGAATTGTGTTTGTGGCATCGAGGTAAGTGTTTGGTCTAACCTTAGCTTGAGTGATTAGGAGTCGTGTCTTATTTGGTACGTATTAATTGTGGAGTACGACGTATAGGCATGGTGACGAGTATCTATACATTGGTGTCAAGCATGCCCGTGAGTCTTGTATTGTAATTGTTATGACTCAGTTGTGGTTTATTGCGCTCATATGAGGATTATCATAATTGTTCCCTTGCCAGGATGTTATTATCATTATTGTTCCCTTGCCGGGATGTTATTATCATTAGTTCCCTTGCCAGGATGTTATTGTCATATTATTATTTCCTTGTCGGGATGTTTGTTTTGATATTATTGTTCCCTTGTCGGGACCCTTTTATGATTGGTGTTCATAAAAGGAATGGGAGCAGGTTGCATGCCTGCAACGGTAATATGTGAAATGGGAGCGGGTTGCACGCCTGCAACGGTATCATATGAAATGGGATCGGGTTGCACGCCTGCAACGGTATTACGTGTATATATGTCCTTCTATTTCCTTATTTTTACTGCTAACTGATTTATGGCATTCCTTATGTTCTCTACTATCGTTATGTTGTTACCTGTTACTCCCCGTAGCATGTTTCCCCCGTCCAATTTTAGTTGTAATTATCTGCTTCTATTTCCGATGTATATGATTTAACTGCACAGGTTTATTTGGTAGTCTGGTCCTAGCCTCGTCACTACTTCACCGAGGTTAGGCTAGGCACTTACCAGCACATGAGGTCGGTTGTGCTGATACTACACTCTGCACTATATGTAGATACTGATACCGGAGCGATTAGACCGCAGTGACGGTGTTGTCTTCAGTACATAGGCAACCCGAGGTACTCTTGTAAACGTCTGCGGGCCTTGGCGTCACCTCCTATCTTTCCTCTTTCTGTTTTTACTTATTCAGAGACAGACCTATATATTTCATTCAGACTTTGTTTATAGTGTTCTTAGACTGTTTGTGAAGCTGTGACTCCAGTTCTGGGTAGTATTGTACTTCAAATTATGTAGCAGCGTTCGGTTGGAATATTAAATTTCGACTTCCGCATTTTTCGCTTGTTTAATCTTATTCTGTTGTTTAACTACTTGGTATTTTATATTGTTTAATATGTTTAAATAAAATGGGAGATAAATTCGCAATATTCGGCTTGCCTAGCTTCCACGAGTAGGCGCCATCACAACTACCGAGGGTGGGAAATCCGGATCGTGACAAGTTGGTATCAGAGCTCTAGGTTACATAGGTCTCACAGTTCACAGACAAGCTTAGTAGAGTCTGAGGGATCGGTATGGAGACGTTTGTATTTATCCCCCAGAGGCTACAGAGTTAGGAAAAACTTCACATTTATTCCTTCCTGTCGTGCGGTTTGGTTTCTCAATGCTAATTGAATTTCTACTATGTTCTTTCGCAGATGGCGAGAACACACGCTTCCTCATCCACCGACCAGCAGCCCGAGCCCCTAGCATCAGCTACCACGAGGGCCAGAGAGCAAGGTCGAGGCCGTGCTAGAGGCCGAGGTAGGGGCAGAGCTCAGCCCAAAGCAGTATCACCAGCGGTGGAGCCTCAGGTTGACTTCGATGATGAGGTTCTGGCCCCGACAGTCCTGGTGGGCCCAACTCATGTCCCGGAGGGGTTTATTTCTACCCCAGTACTCCAAGATGTTCTGGTTCGTCTAGTGGGCCTTATGGAGAGCGTTACCCGGGCAGGATTACTTCTTGTAGCACCGGCCGTCTCTCAGGTTGGAGGAGGAGCCTAGACTCCTGCTACTCGCACTCTGGAGCAGATGGCTCCCCAGTGTCAAACTCCAGCAGCTCAGCCAGTTGGAGCAGTTCAGCTGGGTGTGGTAGCCCAGACCGGTGATAGAGCAGCTATGTCTGCCAATGCTTTGTGGAGATTGGACAGGTTCACCAAGCTCTTCACTACTACTTTTAGCGGTGCATCTTCTGAGGATCCCCA
Source organism: Nicotiana sylvestris (assembly GCF_000393655.2). Taxonomy (NCBI): domain Eukaryota; kingdom Viridiplantae; phylum Streptophyta; class Magnoliopsida; order Solanales; family Solanaceae; genus Nicotiana; species Nicotiana sylvestris. Next base: position 46,258,365 of record NC_091060.1, on the reverse strand, counting down.
AGATTATCTAGACATTTGTCATGAGGTTCTCAAGAACATAGGGATAGTGGAGACCAATGGGGTCGATTTTGCTACTTTTCGCTTGTCGGGATCCTCCAAGACTTGGTGGAGAGATTATTGCTTGGCTGGACCAGCCGGATCACTAGCTTTGATCTGGGAGCAGTTTACTCAGCTATTTCTGGAGAAATTTCTCCCCATCACTCAAAGAGAGGCCTATCGGAGGCAGTTTGAGCGTCTCCAGCAAGGTTCTATGACCGTTACTCAGTATGAGACTAGATTCATCAACTTGGCTCTTCATGCTCTTATCATACTTCCCACCGAGAGAGAGAGGGTGAGGAGGTTCATTGAGGGACTTATCCAGCCTATTCGACTTTAGATGGCCAAGTAGACGGGGAGTGAGATTTCTTTCCAGGAGGCGGCCAATGTGGCCAGGAGAGTTGAGATGGTTTTATCGCATGGAGGTAGTCAGGGGTCTGACAAGAGGCCTCGTCATTTAGGCAGATTCAGTGGTGCCTCGTCTGGAGGCAGAGATTCTTTTGGTAGAGGTCATCCTCCTAGGCCTTTTCAGTCAGTACTTCATATTTCTCACAGTGCTTCAGGTGGCCGTGGTTCTCATACGCAGTATTCTGATCAACAGTCCTACATTGCACCACCATCTCCTATAAGTGCACCACCGCTTCAGAGTTTTTAGGGTCGTCAGCCCCAATAGCCGAGGGCTTGTTTTAGTTGTGGCAACACGAGGTACATTGCTAGGTATTGCCCTCGAGCATCGAGCAGCTCTCAGCATCAGGGTTCCCGTGCCATGGTTCAGGCACCGAGTGTTCCACAGCCCACCTAGCCAGCTAGAGGTGGGGGTAGAGGTGCTAGAGGTGGAGGTAAAGGTATTAGAGGTGGAGCTCAGGCCGCATAGAGGCCAACCAACAACAAGCCGTCCTAGAGATGTAGTTTAGGGTGGTGGGACCCAGTCTCGATGTTATGCTCTTCCAGCTAGGCCCGAGCAGGCCGTCCTAGAGATTTAGTTCAGGGTGGTGGGGCCCAGCCCCGATGTTATGCTCTTCCAGGTAGGCCCGAGCCTGAGGCTTCCGATGCAGTTATCACAGGTACTGTCCTGGTTTGTAGCAAAGATGCTTTAGCTTTATTTGATCCAGGATCTACATACTCCTATGTATTTGCACCGTATCTGGTCATGCATAGTGATTCTTTGAGTGCTCCTATTTATGTGTCTACACCGGTGGGTGATTCTATTGTGGTAGATCGAGTCTATCGTTCATGTATAGTTGTGATTGGGGGTCTTCAGTGTGAGACCCCATGTGTTTTTTTTTCTCTCTTCTCTTACGTAATATATATAACGTGGCATGGTTATATTAGGTATATATGATTGGGTATAGCACATTGGGAGAATAAGACTGAAAATGTGTGGTAATATCAAGGAACTAAACTAAAGCTTTAGGTCAAAGGAATCCCTTAAATAAAGGTTTGTTGTTAAAAAAATGGCTCGGGTAGCACCCCGCGCGTTCGGAAGGTTTAAGTTAACTTGCACCAGTGGGATAAGACTAAGAGTATCTAATATAATAAAAATAATGTGTTATGAGGTATTATAATATCACACTGGTCACATGTTAAGTTTTGGAGTCAAGCAAGTTGCGAAATAAAGGTCGGCAAAAGTTATCGTAAATTTCTCTAATAAATTTTCTAAACTTTGGGTCAAATGTATAAGACCATTTCTCCCAATATATAACGATTTATGGGACCCACAACCTACTGAATCGAAGGTCTGCGAGTCTAGTTCGCAACCAAAAATACCTCACATCAAACTAACATCGGAGTAAAATGTTATGACTGTTTTACCCGGACTGTCCGGGCTGAAACCGGGTTGCGAACCGGGTCGGATCAAACAAGTGGTATAAGTTGGCAAATTCGACTTTAAAGACCTCAAAACATTTTATTTTAGTCCCAAAACAGTGAGCAAGCTAAATAGAAGGTTCCACGGTGTTCTTGAGTGATTAAGGTGCGTTTTTAATGATTACTATCGTTAAAGTTTGCCCTCGTGCCTAGAAACGCAATCTCTACGCTTTGCAATCGTTTCCCCCTTCTATTAGCTGTGTTTGGAGCTATTCTTGGAAGATAGGAATTTTTTGTTCTTTCTGGTTCTTCGGGCTTTATACTTGGTTTGCCAAGGTAATCATCTTGGGACTCTTTTATAATCGTTTTTACAAAGTTCTATGGACGTTTCGTCAAGTTAGGGTCATATGGCAAATCTGCCGATTTAAACTCAATTATGAACTGTTTATAGGTGTGTATAAGCTGCATATATATAGTGTTTCCGAAGCTTAGGATGTAAGGAACAACTTTCATGAAGGAACTATAGGCATTCGGACGTTCGTTGGAAAGGTATGTTAAGGCCAAGCTCCGTCCTTCCTTTTAGCACGAATTCCGGGAAATTCCTAAGACGTCAAATGTGATATTTTACTATTCTTTTGCTAGAAAGACCTTCTATAAAAGGCATTGGGATCGTAGCTGAAGTATTTTCATGATGGTATTAGGTTGATATTCCACTCATTCAGTTAAATAGGGTATTCGACATCTATATACGTCATTTTGTCGGCTTTCTTAACTATATGTTTATATATATGAATTCTTATTCGTCTTTGGGTTATGTGGCTAAACAAAAATAAAGGTATTTCGTATTTGCGATCAGTCCTTCTTCCTTGTTAAAGTGTATTTTAAAATCTCTAAAGTGACACGTCGATTTCCAAAAATCTCAAATATAATTTTTATGTTTAAACTACTAAAACACTTGATTTTTGAAATACTTTCTTTTACTAAATATCAAGAAATCAGGTATAAGGACTAACTGAAGCACCTTAAGCTTTTTATGAACATCTTCAGAGTTAAGTTATCTTTCTAAAAGTCGAGTTAAGTTTTCAAGCTTATTCAAAAAAAACATATAAGGTTCCACGAGACAATTGTATGCGATACGAATTTGATTATGAGATTATGAGAATAAGAGTACCAATGAGCCAAGATTGGCTAAGTTCTTGTTATGGCCTATTATGTGCATTCAAAGTTCATATCATACATGGCATATTATGCATGGACTTCGAGCTATAATCGGAGGTAAGAGACCTATTTGCCCGAAAAACTATATATATTGTACAGATGGCCACAGGTTGGCAATATGATATCGGATAACTACAGGGAGAGACCGTCATTTCTAGCATTTGGTTGGGTATGTCATGAATTTGCATCAATATATATGTATTCACGACGTACGATTACATGAGCATACCATGCATATTTGATTACTATGAGGTCGAATGTCGGCCATGGAGGCTATCAGAGTTTTAGTGTCAGGTGGTATCTCTATTACCTTTTTTTACATCCTCTATGTATGATTCTACTTTCTGCCTTACATACCAGTACATTTTTATTCGTACTGATGTCTGGTTGCCTAGGGACACCGCATTTTTGTTTTGTGCATGTAGGTCCAGGTAGGGACTCTGATCGACCCCTCCACTAGGATTTCGGGGTTCAGCTGTGAGTTGGTAAGCTCCACCTCTTCCTGGAGCTTTCATAGGATGGTTACTTTTGTTGTACAGTTTGGGTATAGTCGGGGCCTTGTCCCGACAGTTCTTATGACACTCTTAGAGGCTATTGCGGACACAGTATTCTAGGTTTCTTTTTGCAGATTTCAGTCTCCAGCCCATAGGCTTAGCATGTATATATATTTGTGTGTAGGCATGTATGTCTCTGATCGTGGCCTCGTCGGCCAGCTAGTACTTTATTATTTTGGCTCGTCTACCTTTGTTTATATGGCTTATTGTTATTCAGATTTTGACCTTAATGGTCCAGGCTTAGTATTTCAGATGTTTTGCTACCCGATCTATTGGCCCCCCAGTTTAGTTAGCTAGTATGTTTAATGGCTAACTCGATCGAACACAGTATCGAGTTCCAGTCATGCATCCCCTAGTTTGGGGCGTGATAAACTTGGTATCAGAGCAGGTCGTATCCTAGGGAATCCACAAGCCGTATCTAGTAGTGTCTTGCTTATGTGTGTGTTATGCACCACACTTATAATCAGGAGGCTATGCAGCATTTAGGAATGTTTACGTTTCTTTTAATTAATAGACCGTGCTATAGAGCGAAGTTATAAGAACATATGAAATCTAAATCGTGCTTTGTGTTTCTTATCTAACAGGCTACCTACGCTTAGGAGATGGCATAGTGAGAGATAGGTATGGATCCGGGGGAAGGTACCAGTCGTTCCCCACCAGGTCAGAGGGATAGATTTCCCTTAAAGGCACACAGTGAGTCTCTAGTACCCCTAGTTTCCCCTTCCCCAGCACTTTCTGGAGCCCAGGGAGATGCAGTACCCCCAGCCTCACCAGTTCCATTAGTACCTAGGGCAGCTAGAGACACAGGACCTCTAGTACCTGTTGTTCCCCCATCAGAGACTGGGGAGCAGGGGATGAGGGAGGAAGTTCAGTTGCTGACTAGGATGGTTTCTATTCATGAGCGATAGCTAGAGTCGGGAGCAGATGCCCAGAGAGATCGGACAAGAAGCTCGACGGTATGAGAGTTTCTTCACTTGGACCCTCCATTATTTACAGGATCTAGTTCCATTGAGGATCCCCGGGACTTTATAGACCATATGTATAGAGTATTGAAGGTGATGCATGCCTCCGTTGCCGAGGTTGTGGAGTTGGCTTCTTTTCGACTACGTGATATAGTTGTCCTATGGTATGAGGCATGATAGAGATCTAGAGGACCTGATGCTCCGCCAGCAGAGTGGGAGGACTTTTTTGAGGCTTTTTCGCCCATTATTTGCCACGGGAGGTTCGGGAGGCCCGACTTGACTAGTTTCTTAGCCTGATGCAGGGGGATATGAGTGTGAGGGATTATAGCCATAAGTTTAATTCTTTGGCGAGGTATGCACCAGATATCGTACGTACCATGAGGGCTAGAGTTCATCATTATGTGGATGGTTTGGAGGATCATCTGATTAGAGACTGTAGGGTAGCATCCCTATCGGATGATGTAGATATTTCCCGCATACAGGCTTTCGCTCAGACTATAGAGGACATTTCCCATCGGATTCGTGATACTCGTAGGGATAGGGAGCAGAGTAAGACGGCTCATACTATGGGGTCTTATAGGGAGCCATGGGGTGATTTTAGGCCCCCACTCCATCGATATCCACCTCGGTTAGCAGGTAGTTTCCCACCACAGATGCAGGGCCAGCGGTTTGATCGTTATATTCAGTTAGGACCGGGGTAGAGCTCAGGACAGCCTGAGGGCCGTCGACAGGAGAGTTTCGCACAAATGAGATAGCCTACTCTTCCATGTACTCAATGCGGTAATCTGCACATCGGGCAGTGTAGACAGGGTTCGAGTGCATGTTATTATTGTGGGCAGACATGACATTTTATTAGCCGGTGCCCGGGGTTAGGCAGATGTGCACCAGCTCAACCTTCAAGATCCACAGCATCCTCTTCGCCCTTAGTCCATGCTCCCCGACCAGGTCCACAGTCTACTCAGGTCCGTGGTAGGGGGAGAGGTGGAGGAGACACCTCAAGTTCTAGTGGTGGCCAGAACCGCTTTTATGCACTCACAAGTCGACAGGATTCAGAGGCATCCCCAGATGTTGTCACAGGTATATTGACAATACATTCTCATGCTATTTATGCATTGATAGATCCCAGCTCTACATTTTCATATATTACTCCATTTATTGCTGGTAAGCTTGACATGATATCTGAGTTGTTGCCACAGTCAGTTGAGGTGTCCATGCCAGTTGGTGACTCTATTGTAGCTTATCATGTCTATCGAGGTTGTACAGTGATAATTAATGACCGTCCAACCTCTGTAAAGTTAGTTGAATTGGTTATACTAGATTTCGATGTCATTTTGGGTATGGATTGGTTGGCAGCTTGTTATGCTAATATTGATTGTCATGCAAAATTGGTCTGATTTCATTTTTCTGGTGAGCATGTCCTTCAATGGAAAGGTAATGCAGCCACGCCCAAGGATAAGTTTATTTCATACCTTAGGGCTCGGAAGTTTATTGCTAAAGGCTGTATATACCATCTAGTTTATGTCAGGGATATAGATAAGGAGCCAGCGACTCTTCAGTCGGTTCCTATTGTGAATGAATTCCTGACGGTATTCCCTGACGAGCTTCCAAGAATTCCCCCGAAAGGGAAATCGATTTCGCTATAGATTTGCTTCCTGATACATAGCCTATATCCATTCCTCCCTACGGAATGGCTCCTGCAGAGATAAGGGAATTGAAGGAACAACTAAAGGACTTGCTCAATAAAGGCATTATTAGGCTAAGTACATCCCCATGGGGTGCTCCGGTGCTCTTTGTTCGAAAGAAAGATGGCTCCTTGCGGATGTGTATTGACTACAGGCAACTAAATAGAGTCACTATCAAGAATAAGTATCATCTTCCATGGATTAATGACTTGTTCGACTAGTTACAAGGTGCCAAATGCTTTTCGAAGATCGACTTGCGATCTGGTTATCATCAGCTACGAGTCAGGGATATTGATATCCCAAAAACAACATTTTGGACGAGGTATGGCCATTTTAAATTCCTTGTCATGTCTTTCGGGATTACAAATGCCCCAATAGCCTTTATGGATCTTATGAACCGGGTATTCAAACTATTCTTGGATGAATTTATCATTGTGTTTATTGATGACATCCTGATATATTCACGATCGGAAATCGAGCATGTGGACCACTTGCGAGCTGTATTGTAGACTCTCCAGGACTACAGGTTATATGCTAAATTCTCTAAATGTGAATTTTGGCTAACTTCTGTAACTTTTCTTGGTCATGTTATTATCGGCAATGGTATCAAGGTTGATGGCCAAAAGATTGAAGCTGTGATGACTTGGCTGAGGCCCTTAAATCCGACCGAGGTTTGTAGCTTTTTAGGCTTGGCAGGGTATTACCGAAGGTTTGTGGAGGGAGTTTCCTCTATCTCTGCACCATTAACACATAAGGGAACTAAGTTTCAGTGGACTGAGGCATGTGAACAAAGTTTTCAGGAGCTAAAGAAAAGGCTTACGACGGCACCTGTTTTAACTCTTCCGGATAGCACCGAGGGTTATGTTATATATTGTGATGCCTAGAGAATCGGCCTAGGTTGTGTTCTTATGCAGCATGGTAAGGTTATCTCATACGCCTCCAGACAGTTGCGGAAACACGAACAGAAATATCCTACGCACGATCTTGAGTTAGCCGCAGTTGCATTTGCCCTAAAGATTTGACAGCATTATCTATATGGGGTTAATATTGATGTTTTCACCGACCACTAGAGCCTTCAGTATTTATTTAAACAGAGGGAGTTGAACCTATGACAAAGAAGACGGCTAGAATTACTAAAGGACTATGATATTGATATTTCATATCATCCCGGCAAAGCTAATATTGTTGCTGATGCCCTTAGCTGGAAGACCATGGGCAGTCTAAGCCATGTTGAAGTTGATAAGGTGAAGATTACCAAATATCTATGCTAGCTAACTAGTTTGCAGGTGCGTTTGGTAGACGTAGAGGGTGGACGCATTCTCGTTCAGAATACGACAAAACCTTCTTTTGTTACTGAAGTGAAAGAGCGACAACACGAGGATCCTGAGCTTATAAAACTGAGGGAAAGTATTCCACATCAGCGACAACCTTTATTTGAGCTAACTGGAGATGGAGTCCTTAGATGCCAGGGCCGCTTATGTGTACCGACAGTCAGAGAGCTCCGCGCCAAGATTCTTTCGGAGTCCCATTATTCTAGATATGCAGTTCACCCCGGAGCGACATAGATGTATCGGGACCTTCGACAAATCTATTGGTGGAATGAAATGAAAAAAGATATCGTGGAGATGGTAGCCCAATGTCCCAATTGCCAGCAAGTTAAAGCCAAACATCAGAGGCCTGGAGGCCTAACTCAGTATATTGAACTTCCATTATGGAAATGGGACATGATAAATATGGACTTCATCACTGGTTTGCCTCGACCTCCACGGAGGTATGATGCTATTTGGGTAATTATTCATAGGCTTACAAAATTTGCTCATTTCCTACCAGTTAGGATGACATATTCAGCTGAGGATTATGTCAAGCTTTACATTCGAGAGATTGTTCGCCTTCACGGAGTGCCATTACCTATTATCTCTAATAGAGGGACACATTTTTGGAAATCTTTTTAGAAGGGTCTAGGCACACAGGTAAATCTTAGCACCGTTTTTATCCACAAACTGATGGACAGGCAGAGCGTACTATTCAGGAAGTTGAGGATATATTACGTGCATGTGTGCTAGATTTTAAAGGAAGTTGGAATGATTTTAAAGGGTGAATGCGATTTGGAAAGAAGGGGAAGCTCAGCCCCATGTATGTTGGACCATATAAAATTATTCAGAGGATTGGTAGGGTGGCGTACGAGCTTGATTTGCCTTCAGAATTGGAAGTAGTCCATCATATTTCATGTACTTATGTTGCGGAAGTGCATTGGAGATCCTTCACGTATTACACCCATTGAGGATATTCACATTGTTGAAGACTTATCTTATGCAGAGGTACTAGTAGCTATTTTAGATCGGCAGGTAAGAAAGCTTCGAACTAAAGAAGTGGCTTCCGTGAAAGTGTTATGGCAAAAAATAACGACATCGAGGAAATGACCTGGGAAGCTGAGGAGGAAATGAGGAAGAAGTACCCCCACCTATTTACGACTTAAGGTGAGTCGCATAAATAATTGGCAATTATTTCTTTACAGCAACTTAATTGGATTTTAAATGACTTGAAAGTGCAATTTAAATTTCTTATTGCAAGATAGCTATACGAAGCCTAGTAGTTGGAATCTTCAAAATTTGATTTATGCTTTGCAAATGTAACAAATATAGCCTCGCAAATAATGTATTAGCGGAAAAGAAATGAAACCAAGGAATTGACTTGACCCATTCACGGATGAATGTTCTTAAAGGGGGGAGACTATGAGACCCCATGTGTTTTTTTCTCTCTTTTCTTACGTAATATACGTAACGTGGCGTGGTTATATTAGGTATATATGATTGGGTATAGCACATTAGGAGAATAAGACTGAAAATATGTGGTAATATTAAGGAACTAAACTAAAGCTTTAGGTCAAAGGAATCCCTTAAATAAAGGTTCGTGGTTAAAGAAATGGCTCGGGTAGCACCCCGCGCGTTTGGAAGGTTTAAGTTAACTTGCACCTGTGGGATAAGACTAAAAGTGTCTAATATGCTAAGAATAATGTGTTATGAGGTATTATAATATTACACTGGTCACATGTTAAGTTTTGGAGTCAAGCAAGTTGCGAAATAAAGGTCGGAAAAAGTTATCGTAAATTTCTCTAATAAATTTTCTAAACTTTGGAGTCAAATGTATTAGACCATTTCTCCCAATATATAAAGAGTTTGGAATCCACAACCTACCGAATCGAAGGTCTGCGAGTCTAGTTTGGGACCAAAAACATCTCACATCAAACCGCCATTGGAGTAAAACGTTATTACTGTTTTACCACCGACTATCCGGGCTGAAATCGGGATGCGAACCGGGTCGGGTCAAACAAGTGGTATAAGTCGGAAAATTTGACTTTTAAGACCTCAAAACATTTCATTTTAGTCCCAAAACAATGAGCAAGCTGAAGAGAAGGTTCCATGGTATTCTTGAGTTATTAAGGTGCGTTTTTAACGATTTCTATCGTTAAAGTGTGCCCTTGTGCCTAGAAACGCAATCTATACGCTTTGCAATCGTTTCCCCCTTCTATTAGCTGCGTTTGGAGCTATTCTTGGAAGATAGGAATTTTCTGTTCTTTAGGCTTTATACTTGGGTTTTCTAGGTAATCATCTTAGGACTCTTTATGATCGTTTTTACAAAGTTCTACGGACGTTTCGACAAGTTAGGGTCATATGGCAAATTTGCCGATTTAAACTCAATTATGAACTGTATATAGGTGCGTATAAGTTGTATATATATATATATATATATATATATATATATATATATATAGTGTTTACGAAGTTTAGGACGTAAGAAACAACTTTTGTGAAGGAACTACAGGCATTCGGACGTTCGTTGGAAAGGTATGTTAAGGCTAAGCTCCGTCCTTCCTTTTAGCACGAATTCTGGGAAATTCCTAAGACGTCAAATGTGGTATTTTACTATTCTATTGCTAGAAAGACCTTCTGTGAAAGGCATTGGGATCATATCTGAAGTATTTCATGATGCTATTAGGTTGATATTCCACTCATTCGGTTAAATAGGGTATTCGACATCTATATATGTCATTTTGTCGGCTTTCTTAACTATATGTCTATATATATGAATTCTTATTCGCCTTTGGGTTGTATGACTAAAAAAGATAAAGGCATTTAGTATTTGCGATCAGTCCTTCTTCCTTGTTAAAGTGTATTTTAAAATCTCTAAAGTAACACGTCGATTTTCAAAAATCTCAAATATAATTTTTATGTTTAAACTACTAAAACACTTGATTTTTGAAGTACTTTCTTCTACTAAATATCAAGAAATCGGGTATAAGGATTAAGGGAAGCACCTTAAGCTTTTTATGAACATCTTCAGAGTTAAGTTATCTTTTTAAAAGTCGAGTTAAGTTTTCAAGCTTATTAAAAAAAACATATAAGGTTCCACGAGACAATTGTATGTGATACAAAGGTTATTATGATATTATGAGAATAAGAGTACCAATGAGCCAAGATTGGCTAAGTTCTTGTTATGACCTATTATGTGCATTCAAAGTTCATATCATACATGGCATATTATGCATGGAATTTGAGCTTGTCATTTCCTGCCAGTTAAGATGACATATTCAGCCGAATATTATGCCAATCTTTACATTTGAGAGATTGTTCGCCTTCACGGAGTGCCATTATCTATTATCTCTGATCGAGGGGCTCAATTTACAACACATTTTTAGAAATCTTTTCAGAAGGGTCTAGGCACGCAGGTAAATCTTAGCACTGTTTTTCATCCGCAAACTGATGGATAGGTAGAGCGTACTATTCAAACAGTTGAGGATATGTTACGTGCATGCGCGCTAGATTTTAAAGGAAGTTGGAATGATCATCTACCTCTTGTTGAGTTTGCTTATAATAACAGGTTCCAAGCTAGTATTCAGATGGCTCCTTAAGAAGCACTATACGGGCGGAAGTGTAGGTCGCCGATCGGTTGGTTCGAGGTCGGGGAAGCAGAGTTTCTAGGTCCTAATTTATTCCAACAGACAATGGAAAAGGTAAAACTTATTAGAGACCGGCTGCGTACAGCACAAAGTCGGCAGAAGTCTTATGCAGATGTTCGACGATGAGACTTAGAGTTTCATGTAGAAGATTGGGTTTTCCTGAAAGTATCGCTTATGAAGGGTGTCATGCGATTTGGAAAGAAGGGGAAGCTCATCCCCATGTATGTTGGACCTGTCGCACCCCTTTTTTTCCTCTTCGCATTGGAAAATCGGGTTTATGATATTATGGGCATAAGATAACTCATTCCTTTTGGGAACTGGATTTTGCATTTCGAAGAGTCACCACCTAATGATTTAAGGTGTATTATGACACTTATAAGGTTCACTTCTAAGTTTGTTTGATAACCAGAGATAGGGTAAATGCTTGAAATTATCCTAAGGGAGAGGTGTTAGGCACCCCTCAGGATCCACTAGTGTGGTTCCCGGCCAGATAGTTTTGTGAATTTTGTACAATTAGCAGATAGACAAATATAGGCTCAAATAGTAGGGGATTTAAGTTTAAACGCATAAGAGTTTGAAAAAGCAATTATTAAAAGGCGGATTTTGGAAAAAAAGTTGCAATTCTAAAAATATTTGAGAATATAAAAAGGAGGGGGTCCTAGGTTTATTTATATTATGGATCACATCAATGTGATAGCCGGTATGACACTCCTCAGAAGAGGGGATACATGTGGTATTAGCGCACCGGTCATCATATCCATATCTACCCTTCCCACCCCGTCAAGGTATTAAATCGCGGATTGGTCCCGACCACTATTGCATGCTATTACCCGTCCCATTCCTATCAGTTTCGGAGGAACTTAGGGCTACTATTCCTAAAGGTGAGGGATATTAGGCTGACTTTTGGGTTTCAAAAGGTGAAAAAGCTAAGGCGACATACAAAAAAACATAGGACTGCATATTAGGGGAAACATGTAAACAACTAAAAGGCCCATGTATACCTCCTCAAACAAAGCACATAAATATCATGACTTAAACACAGTTAGGGTCTGAATTTAAAGTATAAGGCAAGAAGAATTCTTATTGTTGAGGCAGACCAGTTTATTACATAACTCAGATAAGAAGTCGGAGTCAGGCCTGCCTGCTGGTTGTAGCAGTAACTGACTAATAAAAACAGGTTCTGATTTTATTGTTGCTATCACCTAAGGCTTGCCTAAGTGTTTGGGTGGGATCCTATAAACATGACATCTATTACTGATTTAGAATGTAGCAAAGTAGTAACAGTTTTAAACGAGCGATTTAGGGATCCTATAGGCATGCTTTCTAAACCGTATTAATAAAGGAGTAAGGTTGTTTAAAACTAATTCAGAACAATACGAGTTAGGTTGATTTTAAACTAGACTAGTTTCAGATTCTATAGACATTGATATCTATTATTGCTATTTTTTAATTCCTATAGGCATGATATCTGATTGAACGATACGGATTTTTACCTATTGGACATGATGCTAGATTGTAACCAATTAGATCCTAAGAGCATGGTATCTATGTGTGGTAATAAACATGTAGAATTTAAAACGAATCCTATAGGCATATTATCTAAATGCAGAATTAGACATGCGGAAAACAAGTACTATAGGCATGTTTTCTAAATGCAAAGTTAAACATGCAGAATTTAAAACAATAGATCTTATAGGCATGATATCTAAATGTTGAATTACACATGCAGAAAACAAGTACTATAGGCATATCCTCTACTCTTCTAATAGTTAAGCATGCACGATTACCCAGCCCTTTTCACTAGCCAACCCTAATAGTTATTACAAATTATTACAAACTGAATAATAAATTACATCAGAAAAGTGCAAAAGAAGAAGTTACAACCAGAGGGAGCCTGATTATGGACTTCCTCTTTGAGTTATGGAATAAATCACCTCAAATGCCATTGGTTCCAAAGACTTTCTTAGACTTGAGTGTTTCAAAGTTCCCTAAGGGTCTCGAGGGACCCCGGGAAGTGCTTACACCCAAGTTTGCATAATCAGATAGAGATAAGTGCAGTGTGAAAGGGTCAGCCCTTATGTGTCCAAGTTGAGAGGGAGCTCATGGGTTCCAAGGCAAGGCTCACACAAGAGGGGCAGAACCTAAGTCTTAAGAGTATAGTGGAAGTACAGAGGCAGAGATTTGTTTAAAACTGGGTTGAGAATAGTAAGGGGGTGAGGGAAATTTGAAAACAGGAGTAGTAAAACTAACACTACACAGAATCAACATTTTTCATACAAAGGGGTCAGGGGTTTGGGAATACATTGCAGGGAGCTTGTGACCCTAAGATGGGTCAGGTTTGGATATGCACAGCAATAGCTGGTGCTGGCATGCTCATAAACCAGCCAGAGAACACAACACATAGAGGGGATATGAAGCATACGAACCTAGGGAGGGTCAGGTTTGGATCATGCCCAGCAATATCTAATGCTGGCATGCCCTCAAACCAACCAAAGAATACAAAAACATAGGGGCTATGGGGGTTTTGGATTCATAAGTCATAATAAGTGACTGACAGAATTCATACATAAGAAAAATACATTAATTCAGAAAAGGAAGGGCAGATTACAGCATGCTTGGTAAATGTAACTTGATTAAACACAAGCAGAAAATAGGCTAGAGTGAAGGAAATAGTAAAGAAACATGTTGTTGTTGATGCTGAAAAATTAATTAGGACATACTAGTAAAGAAGCAAATGCAGAAAAGGAAAAGTAAGCAAATTTTCCACAGCCTAGCCTTGGCTTCCAGCCAGCTAGACAAGGCAGCAACCCAATCAGTTACAGAAAAAAAGAGAGAGATAGAGAGAGTTTTGAGTGAAGTGTGTGCTCTGAACTCAAGTGGTTCGTTTGAAAGAAGAAAAGGTGCAGGGTATTTATAGATTTGAAAACAGGTGAGAAATAAGGTAACAAGTAAAGTTTTAACACAAATATAGAAACACTCTCCGGTCAGAATCAATTAACCGAGTGATTCCCTTTAATTAAGGAATCACTGTTTAACGGGTAGTAACAGATTCAAATAAGGCAAGGAAATCAGTTTAGAGACTGACTGATTATTGCCATAAAAGGTGTAGTGAAAATATTAAGTAAGCAATCGAGTCTAAGTACAGAAATATGTTTATTTTGGAAAAAGATTCAGTAAGGCAAAATATTACACCAAAGGAAAAGAATCAATAAATTTCAAACAGGCGAGTGAAATTAGGGCTCATAAAAGAAAAACTTTGTAACCAGTCACATGACCAAGATCAATCAAAGAAGAGGCTTCAGCATATAAAAAAAGTGAACAGGGTCATCAGACATGCGAGGACAAACATATTAACAAAAGAGATAATCACAAACATGCAGTAGTGGTAGAAATAAGCTAGGGTTCAGTAGTAAAGCAAACATTCGAGGCATAGTAATCAAGTAGGTCAAGCCACTTTGAGTCAACAGTGAAAAAAATAGAGTATCAGAAACATGCAAAGGTCTCATAGCAACAGGTGAGGAAATCCTTTGAGAGGTTAGGGTTTTCGACAAAAGTTGAGTTAGAAAGATAGTAAAAATCAGATAAGTCACATAAGAAAAGAGTGTCTGAAACAAGAACTTTCAATCGAGTCAAGTGTTCAGACAATAATTCCATACCCAAATACCTAGAGTTTTCCACAACAAACGAGTTCAAAAGAGGGTAAACAGATGAATCAACCAAGAACTTAAACAAACATGTACACATCTAATAAACAGCTTCAAGAACTCGATTGAGGCCCAAAAGAAATTAGGGTTTTAAACATGCTAATTCAGATAAAAGAACAACATGAGCAAAACATAGCAAGATCAGAAACATGTTAAAATTAGAGAAGATATTTTTTGAAATAACTTAAAAGAAAAAACCTAATCGGAAAAGATAAAGAGTCGTTTTGAAGGCAAAGTTAAAGAACCTTCGAGAAGAAATGCTTAAAAGCTCATGGTAAGCACAGATCTAAGGTAGGTCTGAAAAAAATTGAAAGATCTTAGAGATTAGGGTTTCAGGAAACCCAAAATAAATGAGAAATATCTTGGAAGTTAACGATCTAATCAGAAAAGGTCAAGGACCCACCTCAAAAGGCCATGAATGGCCGGAAAAGGTCGTGGATGGTCAGAGAAAGGCCATGAACACCAGTCGATCAAGGACCGGACCAAACGCCTTCGAAGTCTAGTCGTGAAACCATAGAACCAAACACATAGAAGTCATGGAAGGTTAGTACAAGCCTCAAATGACCACGGAAGGCCATGGATTAGGTAGGTATCAAGGTGTATTAGGGTGTAGCTTTATGGCGGCGGCTAGGGTTTGTAGGAGTTTTTGAGAGAGTTGAGAGAGAAGAGGCATTCAGAGGCAGCAGTTTGTGAGGAATGAGGTAGGGTGAAGGGGTCGTTTGGATTAAAAAGGAAAGGGGTAATGGGAGCCGTTGATATAAACGATCAACGACTGGGATTAAAGGGGTTAGGTGGGGAGTCTGGGTTGGGTCATTTAAATGGGTAAAGTGTCGTATTTAAAAGGAATTGGTACAGGGGAAGTTGGGTTCAAATTGGGGTCAATTTTGAGTTATAATTGAAATGAAATCTGGCTAGATTCTAAATAGCCATTTTTCCCTATTTATTTTATAAAAATAGAAAATTAACTTTTGAAAATAAATTAAAAGTACTAAAAC
The DNA here is from genome assembly GCF_000393655.2 of Nicotiana sylvestris. Lineage (NCBI taxonomy): Eukaryota > Viridiplantae > Streptophyta > Magnoliopsida > Solanales > Solanaceae > Nicotiana > Nicotiana sylvestris. The sequence goes on along the minus strand of NC_091060.1, from coordinate 46,242,451 downwards.
AATTTATGACATATAATTATCAATTTAAAAATATTGGACCTAATATTCATGAACATAAACGTAATTAAATCCTAAAGGAGGCTAATATCGTAATTATACAATTTAGCCTTTAAAAATACTAAATAAGTTTGTAAAAATATGCAAAAATTCCCTTGGCTATATTTTACCATAAATGTAAAATTCCAATAAACGAATTACCAAAAATAATAATTTTGGAAATAATTATTGGGTTTTATGAATAAAAAATAGAGAAATAAATTGGTTTAAAAACCTTTAAAATTTAAGGAAAAATAATAAAATACTTGGACATACTTATATATGCATATACATTCTATTTTGAAGGTATTTTCATATTAAAAAATATATAGGGAAATTTGGGTATCAACAGGACCGTATAAGATTATTCGGAGGATTGGTAGGGTGGCGTACGAGCTTGATTTGCCTTCAGAATTGGAAGCAGTCCATCCTGTGTTTCATGTATCTATGTTGCGGAAGTTAATTGGAGATCCTTCACGTATTACGCCCATTGAGGATATTCACATTGCTGAAGACTTATCTTTTGCAGAGGTACCAGTAGCTATTTTAGATCGGCAGGTAAGAAAGCTTTGAACTAAAGAAGTGGCTTCCGTGAAAGTGTTATGGCGAAATAACAACATCGAGGAAATGACCTGGAAAGCTGAGGAGGAAATGAGGAAGAAGTACCCCCACCTATTTACGACTTAAGGTGAGTCGCATTTAAATAATTGGCAATTATTTCTTTACAGCAACTTAATTGGATTTTAAATGACTTGAAAGTGCAATTTAAATTTCTTATTGCGAGATAGTTATACGAAGCCTAGTAGTTAAAATCTTCAGAATTTGATTTATGCTTTGCAAATGTAACAAATATAGCCTCGCAAATAACGTATTAGCGGAAAAGAAATGAAACCAAGGAATTGACTTGACCCATTCGCGGACGAATGTTCTTAAGGGGGGGATACTGTGAGACCCCATGTGTTTTATTTCTCTCTTCTCTTACGTAATATACGTAGCGTGGCATGGTTATATTAGGTATATATGATTGGGTATAGAACATTGGGAGAATAAGACTGAAAATGTGTGGTAATATCAAGGAACTAAACTAAAGCTTTAGGTCAAAGGAATCCCTTAAACAAAGGTTCGTGGTTAAAGAAATGGCTCGGGTAGCACCCCGCACGTTCGGAAGGTTTAAGTTAACTTGCACCTGTGGGATAAGATTAAGAGTGTCTAATATGCTCATAATAATGTGTTATGAGGTATTATAATATCACATTGGTCACATGTTAAGTTTTGGAGTCAAGCAAGTTGCGAAATAAAGGTCGAAAAAAGTTATCGTAAATTTCTCTAATAAATTTTCTAAACTTTGGAGTCAAATGTATTAGACCATTTCTCCCAATATATAAATAGTTATGGAATCCACAACCTACCGAATCGAAGATCTACGAGTCTAGTTCAGGACCAAAAAAACCTCACATCAAACCGACATCGAAGTAAAAAGTTATTATTATTTTACCGCGGACTATCCGGGCTGAAACCGGGACGCGAACCGGGTCGGGTCAAACAAGAGGTATAAGTCGGCAAATTCGACTTTTAAGACCTTAAAACATTTCATTTTAGTCCCAAAATAGTGATCAAGCTTAAGAGAAGGTTCCATGGTGTTCTTGAGGGATTAAGGCGCATTTTTAATGATTTCTATCGTTAAAGTTTGCCCCCGTGCCTAGAAACGCAATCTCTACGCTTTGCAGTCGTTTCCCCCTTCTATTAGTTGTGTTTGGAGCTATTCTTGGAAGGTAGGAATTTTTTGTTCTTGCTGATTCTTCAGGATTTATACTTGGTTTGCCAAGGTAATCATCTTGGGATACTTTTATGATCATTTTTACAAAGTTCTACGGACGTTTCGTCAAGTTAGGGTCATATGGAAAATCTGTTGATTTAAACTCAATTATGAATTGTTTATAGGTGCGTATATGCTGCATATATATATTGTTTGCAAAGCTTAGGACGTAAGGAACACTTTTTGTGAAGGAATTACAGGCATTCAGACGTTCGTTGGAAAGGTATGTTAAGGCTAAGCTCTGTCCTTCCTTTTAGCACGAATTCTGAGAAATTCCCAAGACGTCAAATGTGATATTTTACTATTCTATTGCTAGAAAGACCTTCTATGAAAGACATTGGGATCGTAGCTGAAGTATTTTCATGATGCTATTAGGTTGATATTCCACTTATTTGGTTAAATAGGGTATTCGACATCTATATATGTCATTTTATCAGCTTTCTTAACTATATGTCTATATATATGAATTCTTATTCGTCTTTGGGTTGTGTGACTAAAAAAAATAAAGGTATTTAGTATTTGCGATCAGTCCTTCTTCCTTGTTAAAGTGTATTTAAAATCTCTAAGTGACACGTCGATTTCCAAAAATCTTAAATATAGTTTTTATGTTTAAACTACTAAAACACTTGATTTTTGAAATACTTTCTTTTACTAAATATCAAGAAATCAGGTATATGGACTGAGTGAAGCACCTTAAGCTTTTTATGAACATCTTCAGAGTTAAGTTATCTTTCTAAAAGTCGAGTTAAGTTTTCAAGATTATTCAAAAAAAAAACATATAAGGTTCCACGAGACAATTATATGTTATACGAAGGTGATTATGAGATTATGAGAATAAGAGTACCAATGAGCCAAAATTGGCTAAGTTCTTGTTATGGCCTATTATGTGCATTAAAAGTTCATATCATACATGGCATATTATGCATGGACTTCGAGCTATAATCGGAGGTAAGGGGCCTATTTGCCTGAAAAACTATATATATTATACAGATGGCTACAGGTTGGCAATATGATACCGGTTAGCTACCGAGAGAGACCTCCATTGCTAGCATTTGGTTGGGTATGTCATGCATTTGCATCAATATATATGTATTCACGACATACAATTCCACGAGCATACCATGCATATTTGATTACTATGCGGTTGGATGTCGGCAATGGAGGCTATCAGAGTTTCAGTGTCAGGTGGTAGTCAGGACATTTTAGGATGTGGCAAGGCGAGGTTCTAGATGTCGTTTTTCAACTAGGGCTAGATCTTGCCATTTAAGAAAAAAGACCAGATGTTATTGGAGAAGAAGATTGGAGAATTATCAACTGTGTTGCTTGCGGTACCGTTCGATTCTACCTTGGTAGAGAGCAGAAATATCCATACATAAAGGAAACTTCTGCAAGTAAATTATGGAAAGCACTGGAGGATAATTATTTGAAGAAAAATTGTCAAAATAAATTGTACATGAAGAAGAGACTGTTTCGCTTCACCTATGTTCCCGGTACCACGATGAATGAACATATCGCCAGTTTCAATAAGTTAGTCACAGATTTGCAAAATATGGATGCAGCTTTTGATGATGGTGACTTGGCCTTGATGTTGTTGGGGTCACTTCCTAATGAGTTATTACTTTTTTTTACATCAACTATATATGATTCTACTTTCTTCCTTACATACCAATATATTTTTATTCGTACTGATGTCCTGTTGCCTGGGGACACTGCATTTTTGTTTCGTGCATGCAGGTCCAGGTAGAAACTCTGATCAACCCCTCTGCTAGGATTTCAGGGTTCAGCTGTGAGTTGGTAAGCTCCACCTCTTCCTGAAGCTTTCATAGGATGGTTACTTTTGTTGTACAGTTTGTTAAGAAGAAGGAAGGATCGATGAGAATGTGTATTAATTACCGGCAGTTGAATAAGGTTACAATCAAGAATAAGTATCCATTGCCGAGGATTGATGATTTGTTTGATCATCTTCAGGGTGCCAAGGTATTTTCAAAGATTGACTTGAGATCTAGCTACCATCAAATGAGGATTAGGGCATCCGATGTCCCTAAGACCGTTTTTCGCACTCGGTACGGGCATTATGAGTTCTTGGTGATGTCATTCGGGTTGACAAATGCCCCATCAGCTTTTATGGATTTGATTAACCGGGTGTTCAGACCTTACTTGGATTCATTAGTGATAGTCTTTATTGATGATATTTTGATCTATTCCTGCAGCCGGGAAAAGCACGAGTAGCATCTTAGAGTGGTTCTTCAGACTCTAAGGGATAGTCAGTTGTATGCCAAGTTTTCGAAGTGTGAGTTTTGGTTGAGTTCAGTTGCATTCTTGGGTCATGTTGTATCAGCAGAGGGTTTTCAAGTTGATCCGAAGAAGATTGAGGCAGTCAAGAACTGGCCTAGACCAGCATCAACTACAGAGATTTGGAGTTTCTTGGGGTTGGCAGGCTATTATCATCGGTTTGTGGGAGGTTTTCATCTATTACAGCCCTGATGACTAGGTTGACCCAGAAAGGGGCCTAGTTCAGATGGTCAGATGAGTGTGAGGCAAGCTTTCAGAAGCTCAAGACAGCTCTGACTACAGCACCGGTATTGGTTTTGCCCACAGTTTCAGGGCCATATACGGTTTACTATGATGCATCTCATATTGGACTTGGTGCAGTGTTGATGCAGGATGGAAAGGTCATTGATTACGCTTCGCATCACTTGAAGATTCATGAGAAGAACTATCTGGTTCATGATTTGGAGTTAGCAGCCATTGTTCACGCGTTGAAGATTTGGAGGCATTATCTGTATGGAGTGGGATATGAGGTGTTCATGGACCACAAGAGTCTGCAGTATTTGTTCAAGCAGAAGGAGCTAAATTTGAGGCAGAGAAGATGGTTGGAGCTATTAAAGGACTATGATATCACCATCTTATATCATCCTGGAAAGGCCAATGTGGTGGCCGATGCTTTGAGTAGGAAGTCAGCCAGTATGGGCAGTCTCACTTATATTCCGGTCGGTAAGAGGCCGCTTACTTTGGATGTTCAGGTTTTGGCCAATTTGTTCGTGAGGTTGGATGTTTCTAAGCCCAGTCATGTGTTAGCTTGCACAGTCGCTCGTTCTTCTTTATTGGAGCGTATCCGAGATCGATAGTATGATGATCCCTATTTGTGTGTCCTTAGAGACACGGTGCAGCACAGAGGTGCCAAGCAGGTTACCTTAGGAGATGATGGAGTTTTTAGATTGCAGGGTCGAGTTTGTGTGCCTAATGTGGATGGACTCTGAGAGTTGATTTTAGAAAATGCCTATAGTTCCCGGTACTCTATTCATCTGGGCGCCGCAAAGATGTATCAGGATTTGCGGCAGCATTATTGGTGGAGAAGAATGAAGAAGGATATCATTGCATATATGGCTCGATGTTTGAATTGTCAGAAGGTTAAGGACGAGCATCAGAGGCCCGGTGGTTTGTTCCAGAAGATCGAGATTCCTGAGTGGAAGTGGGAGCGTATCACTATGGACTTCGCTATTGGACTCCCATGGACTCAGAGGAAGTTCAATGCAGTGTGGGTTATTGTTGATAGGCTGACCAAGTCAGCACATTTCATTTTTGTGGCAGTCTCTTATTCGTCTGAGAGGTTAGCTGAGATCTATATCCGGGAGACTGTTCGTCTTCATGGTGTGCCCATGTCTATCATTTCGGACCAAGGCATGCAGTTTACCTCACACTTTTGGAGAGCAGTTCAGCGAGAGTTGGGCATACGGGTTGAGTTGAGCATAGCATTTCATCCTTAAACGGACGGGCAGTCCGAGTGGACCATTCAGATTTTGGAGGATATGCTCCGAGCTTGTGTCATTGACTTTGGAGGCTCGTGGGATCAGTTTTTGCCTTTAGCGGAGTTTGCTTACAACAATAGCTGCCAGTCGGGTATCTAGATGGCTCCTTATGAGGCTTTGTATAGTAGGTGGTGTCAGTCGCCGGTTGGATGGTTTGAGCCGGAAGAGGCTCGGTTGTTGGGTACGGATCTAGTACAGGATGTCTTGGACAAGGTCAGGATTATTCAAGATAGGCTTCGTACAGCTCAGTCCATGCAAAAGAGTTATGCCGACCGTAAGGTTCATGATTTGGCATTCATGGTCGGTGAGCGGGTATTGCTTTGAGTGTCGCCTATGAAGGGCGTGATGAGATTTGGGAAGAAGGGCAAGCTTAGCCCTAGGTTCACTGGCCCGTTTGAGATTTTTGATCGAGTGGGAGAGGTGGCTTACAGACTTGCATTGCCACTGAGCTTATCAGCCGTGCATCCAGTGTTTCATGTGTCCATGTTCCGGAAGTATCACGGTGATCCATCCCACGTGTTAGATTTTAGCATTGTCCAATTGGACAAGGACTTGTCTTACGAGGAGGAGCCGGTTGCTATTCTAGACCAGCAGGTTCGTCAATTGAGATCGATGAGTTTTCCTTTTGTTCGTGTTTAGTGGAGAGTTAAGCCTGTTGAGGCATCGACTTGGGAGTCCGAGTCCGATATGCAGAGCCGTCATCCCTATATTTTCCCCGACTCAAGTACTTCCTTCTTTTGTCCGTTCGAGGACGAACGATTGTTTTAGAGGTGGAGAATGTGATGACCTCAAGGCCTTAAAAACCTCTTTATGTCTTACCTCGATTTGCATGCATAGTCCGGGCACGTAGCCGGAAAGCCAATATGTAAAAATATGTGAAAAATGATAAATTTTGACTTTAGAATGAATTAAATTGACTTTGGTCAATATTTTGGGTAAACGGACCCGGACCCGTGATTTGATGGTCCCGGAGGGTCCGTAGGAAAATATGGGACTTGGGCGTATGCCCGGAATCGAATTCTAAGGTCCCAAGCCCGAGAAATAAATTTTTGAAAGAAGTTATTTTGCTGAATTAATTATGAAAGTAAAGAAGAGAATTTATGTTTGAAACCATTGGTATCGGGCCCGTATTTTGGTTCTGAAGCTCGGTATAGGTCTTATATGTGATTTAAGATGAGTCTGTTAATTTTAGTAAGAAACGGACTTGAAACGATGTGAATCGAACCGTATTTGAGAAAATTGGAAAATTAGAAGTTCTTAGAAAATTTCATGATTTTGATACTAAATTCATAGTTGTCAATATTATTTTGGTGATTTGAATGTATGAGCGAGTCCGTATGATGTTTTTAGGTTGGTGTGCATGTTTGTTTAGAGCCCCAAGGGTTCGGGTGAGTTTTGGATAGGCCACGGAGTAGAATTGGACTTGGAAAAATTGCAGGTTTCAGCTGTTCTAGTGCAGGCCTGCAGGCTTCGCATTTACGAAGCCTGGGTCGCAAATACGAGTTCGTAAATGCTAGGGCTGGGTCGCAAATGCGAACTAGCCCAGGCCAGCCTTCCCTCGCAAATGTGAGTTTTCCATCGCAAATGCGATGCCCCCCCCCCAGTTACTGCCTTAGTCGCAAATGCGAGTGGTCTATCGCAAATGCGACTTCGCATTTGCGAGTGGTCTATCGCAAATGCGAAAAAGACCGGAAAATAGACTAGGTCGCAAATGCAACATTTTATTTACAAATGCGAAGGTCTTAGAATTCTGAAGGGTTCGCAATTGCAAACCCTGGTCGCAATTGCGACATCAGAGACCTGTAAATTTACACTTAGACGCATTTTCAACCATTCCTCACATCTTGTCAAAACATAAACTCTCTCGGGCGATTTTTCAAAGAAAACTTCTCCTCCAAATCAATTGTAAGTGGTTTCTAACTAGTTTTCTTCAATCTTTAACATCTTTTCACATGATTTCAACTCAAAATCAATGAATTTCATTGGGAAAATTGGGTGTTTTGGGTAGAACCTAGGTTTTTCAAAAATTGGGGATTTGAACCTCGATTTGAGGTCCGATTTCAAAACAAATTACATATTTGGGTTCGTGGGGGAATGGTTAATCGGGTTTTGGTTCGAACCTCGGGTTTTGACCAGGTGGGCCCGGGGTCTAGTTTTGACTTTTTGGGAAAAACTTTAGAAAATCTATTTTCATGCATTGGAATCGATTCATCTAGCACTTATTAATATAATTAAGTAACTTGTGGCTAGATACGAGCGAAGTGGTGGTGGAATCAAGGGGTAAAGCGATAGTTGAGACTTGAATTGTGTTCGTGGCATCGAGGTAAGTGTTTGGTCTAACCTTAGCTTGAGGGATTAGGAGTCGTGTCTTATTTGCTACGTGTTAATTGTTGAGTACGACATGTAGTCATGGTGACGAGTATCTATATGTCGGTATCAAGCATGCCCGTGAGTCTTGTATTGTAATTGTTATGACTCTGTTGTGTTTTATTGCGCTCATATGAGGATTATCATAATTGTCCCCTTGCCGGGATGTTATTATCATTATTGTTCCCTTGCCGGGATGTTACTATCGTTATTGTTCCTTTGTCGGGATCTTATTGTCATATTTTTGTTCTCTTGACGGGATGTTTGTTTTAATATTATTGTTCCCTTACCGGGACCCTTTTATGATTGGTGTTGATAAAAGAAATGGGAGCGGCTTGCACGCCTACAACGGTAATATGTGAAATGGGAGTGGGTTGCACGCCTGCAACGGTAATATGTGAAATGGGAGCGGGTTGCATGCCTGCAACGGTAATATGTGAAATGGGAGCGGGTTGTATGCCTGCAACGGTAATATGTGAAATGGGAGCGGGTTGCACGCCTGCAACGGTAATATAAGAAGGGGAATGGGATGCACGCCTGCAACAGTATTACGTGTGTACCTGTCTTTCTATTTCCTTATTTTTGATGGTAACTGATTTATGGTATTCCTTATGTTTCTCTACTGTCGTTCTGTTGTTACTTGTTGCTCCACGCAACATGTTTCCCCCGCCTAATTTTAGTTGTAATTATCTGCTTCTATTTCCGCTGTATATGATTTAACTGCATAGGTTTATTTAGTAGTTCTGTCCTGGCCTCTTCACTACTTCACCGAGGTTAGGCTAGGCACTTACCAGCACATAGGGTCGGTTGTGCTGATACTACACTCTGCACTGTGTGCAGACACTGATACCGGAGCGCTTGAACCACAGTGAGGGTGTTGTCTTCAGTCCACACAGGTGACCCGAGGTAGTTCTGCAGACGTCCACGGGCCTTGGCGTCACCTCCAATCTTTCCTCTTTTTGTTTTTACTTATTCAGAGACAGACCTATGTATTTCATTCAGACTTTGTTTGTAGTGTTCTTAGACTGTCTATGAAGCTGTGACTCCAGTTCTGGGTAGTATTATACTTCAAATTATGTAGCAGCGTTCAATTGGAATATTAAGTTTCGGCTTCCGCATTTTCCGCTTGTTTAATCATATTCCATTGTTTAACTACTTGGTATTTTACATTGTTTAATATGTTTAAATAAAATGGGAGATAAATTCTCAATATTCGGCTTGCCTAGCTTCCACGAGTATGCGCCATCACGACTCCCGAGGGTGAATCTGATGTGCAATTTTAATTTATTTTAAAAATTTAGTACTTTTTAATGAAGTAAAGATAAATATATTTTAACGTTTTAACCTAATGTTCAGAATGTAGATATATTTTATAATTTATTTATTTCATAAGGAATTATCTAAAGTATCTGTTTTAGACTAATTTTTCTGAATTTTAAACAAGTTTACACTAAAAATAATTTTTTTAGAGGCTAAAAGCTTCAACAAAAATAATAATTACTAGAAGTTTAATAATAAAAATACCATAATATTTTGGTGTAGTACTATATAGTTCGATCATATGCACTTTTATTTTTGTCTATTATTGAATAAAATGCTAAATGAAAAAATTAAACAAAATATCATACTTACTAGGGGAAATAATTTAGAAAGAGGGGGATTGTGCATGAAAAAATTAAATGCATTGTGGTTAAGCTAAGTGGCAAGCTACTATAAAGCCACTTGGCAATCTTAAAGAGTTTGTGGAAGATTGTCAAATAAGAAAATATCACTTAAGAATTATGTATGGAGTTCCATTTATTGTAATTAAATTGAATAAGAATTCTTTTTTCAAAAATAAAGTTCAATCATTATTCTAATATTTTCTAACTGAAATTTTTTATTTGGAAAGTAAAGAATTTTGATATCAATAGTATTTGGATTCCTTTTTTAATATCGAGTGAGAAGAATATATCCTATCGTAATCTTATGTGAAATTTTAATTTATTTTAAAAATTCAGTACTTTTTAATGAGTTGAAGATAAATATATTTTAAGGTTTTAACCTAAAGTTCATAATGTAGATATATTTAATAATTTATTTATTTCATAAGGGATAATCTAAAGTATCTATTTTAGACTAAGTTTTCTGAATTTTAAATAAGTATATAATAAAAATAATTTTTTTAAAGGCTAAAAGTTTCAACAAAAATAATAATTACTAGAAGTTTAATAATAAAAATACCGTAATATTTTGGTGTAGTACTATATAGTTTGATCATATGAACTTTTATTTTTGTCTATTATTGAATAAAATACTAAATGAAAAAATTAAATAAAATACCATACTTACTAGGGGAAATAATTTAGAAAGTGGGGGATAAAGGTAGTGTTAGAGAATTTATACTTTGAATTAATTTAAATGATAAAATAAAGAAAATAAATAATTAATACTCACAAATATTATTGATAAATTCAAATATTTTATAGTGAAAGATTAAAATAAATCTATATATATTAAAGTAGAAAGTTTGCATTGTGGTTAAACCAAGTGACAAGCTACTATAAAGCCACTTGGCAATCTTAAAGAGTTTGTGGAAGATTGTCAAATAAGAAAATATCACTTAAGAATTATGTATGGAGTTCCATTTATTGTAATTAAATTGAATAAGAATTCCTTTTTAAAAAATAAAGTTCAATCATTATTCTAATATTTTCTAACTGAAATCTTTTATTTGGAAAGTAAAAAATTTTGATATCAATAGTATTTGGATTCCTTTTCTAATATCGAATGAGAAGAATATATCCTACCGTAATTTAATGTGAAATTTTAATTTATTTTAAAAATTCAGTACTTTTTAGTGAGTTGAAGATAAATATATTTTAAAGTTTTAACCTAAAGTTCATAATGTAGATATATTTAATAATTTATTTATTTCATAAGGGATAATCTAAAGTATCTATTTTAGACTAAGTTTTCTGAATTTTAAACAAGTATACAATAGAAATAATTTTTTTAACGGCTAAAAGCTTCAACAAAAATAATAATTACTAGAAGTTTAGTAATAAACATACCGTAAAATTTTGATATAGTACTATATAGTCTGATCATATGCACTTTTATTTTTGTATATTATAGAATAAAATACTAAATGAAAAAATTAAAAAACAATATCATACTTACTAGGGGAAATAATTTAGAAAGAGGGGGATAAAGATAATGTGTGAGAATTTATAGTTTGAATGAATTTAAATGATAAAGTAAAGCAAATAAATAATTAATACTCACAAATATTATTGATAAATTTAAATATTATATAGTGAATGATTAAAAATAAATAAAAAGATTAATTTAAGAGAAAGAAAAACCATATCCATTATAGTATATTATAATAGAAGTAGCAGATAGGCATATAAAGTAGGTGACAAGCTAATAAAAAGTTAAGTAATAATGTAACCATATCAAGTAACGGGTAACACAATAACAATAGACAAAGAACAAAAAATAGAGATTATTTTTGTAAATAAATAATATAATTGTAGATATATAGAAGGATTAGCTATTTAAAATTGATATAAGAAATTTTTTTGAATTATTATGAGAAAAAACATCTTATATAGATAATATCATGAAATCGAAAACATAATTTATAAACCAAAAATTTAAAACGTTTACAATGAAATAATGCCAAGAAACAAATTAATAATATAAAGATGTATTAAAATTGTATGTAGTTAAGTTATAAAAAAACTAAAGTCAAAACTCTATACAAAAACAAAAGGAAAAAAAATAATTACATATTGCACATAATACTAAATAATAATTACTAAAAGTGTAGATTTATGGAAAATAATAAAAAGAACTTCTTCGTTTTTTGCATATTCTCAAAAGAATTAGAAAAATTATACGATAATGTTTATATTATAGATACAACACGAAGTGTGAAAAATAATTAAAATATTATATGATAGAAATAATGTATATAGAGGATAATAGAAGTAATGTGAAGGGGTCTATACTTTAAATTTATTTAATAAAATAATTAAATAGGAAAAATAATATTATTGATAAATTTAAACAAAACAATTGGAGCTACGGAACAAAAGAACAAAGTTAAATTAAATTTTAGGGGTAACACAAAACTATATTCATTGTATTATACTAAAAGTAGAGCAATGAGTAAGGACATTAAGTAACGCGATAAGCTAACAAAAAGTCACATGGCAATATAGCAATGTTGCATTATGGTTAGAAAATTATGACAATATTTGTTATAGAATTTAATTTAAATTGAAAGACGGGATATTTATTTAAATTTAAATAGAAATATGGTAAATAAAATTCTTTTGAATTTGAATGGAAAGAAAGTTAAATTTGAATTGATTGATTAACTAATTAGGAAAGCTAATCAACACATAAATGTTCCAATTCAAACGAGAGGCTCAGCGAGTGAGGGGAATTGTTCTAAATAATGAGAAAGAGTTTTTTGAAATTTGAGTTCACAATAAAAACAACAGAAAAAATAAAAACGTGTTTGTTACTAGAAATAAGACTAAAAAATCTAGGTTCGAACCCATAATCATAATTACCGCATTGTTGGATCGAAACTTAACTTTCTTAACTACTTTAGGGATAATGTTTAACTATGAATCGACGCCGACATAGGCTAAACAAACGTCAATTGTGTTGCCTTACTATAAAATTAATTATCCAATATTTTATAATTTGTTTTATATCTCAATTGTTTGGAAGACATTTATTTTTATTTTTCTTTTAGTGCTAGCAGTTGTTATGCTAAAATAGATAAGGAGAGAGGATATATTCTTTTCTAATGGCTCATGTATGGACAATGACCTTTTGGCGCGTTGTTAATATTTATGTTCTCTCAAATTGTATGAGCCAATTGATCGAGCAACCGATGTGGTCAAATATATATATATATATATATATATATATATATATATATATATGTGTGTGTGTGTGTGTGTGTGTGTGTGTGTGTGTGTATGTATGTATGTATGTATGTGTGTGTGTGTGTGTGTGTGTCAATTAGAATGGAATAGATTTGGATAGCGTAAGCACATAGATGAATATATGTCACAACCCGGATTTTTCACCCTCGAGAGTCGTGATGGCACCTACTGGTGGAAGCTAGGAAAGCCAAATTATTCTAATTACCTTTTCCAGTTTTAATCCATTAATACTGATGAGTAGATATCATACAAATAGCGAAAATAATTAAGCGGAAGACAAAATCTGATTATTTATCTTAATACAAACTGCGTAAGTCTAAATATAACTTTACCCAGAATTTGGTGTCACAATTTCACAGACGGTCTAAGAATACTACATACAAAGTCCGAAAGATAAAAGATACACTATTTCTAAAATAAGTAAAGGAAATAGGATAAAGGAAAGATAGGAGGTGACGCCAAGGCCCGCAGACGCCTGCAGGACTACCTCAGGTCGCCTGCTGGACTGAAGGCAGTAACCTCACTGCGGTCCAAAGTCTATAATACTGGGATCTGCACAAAAGAGTGCAGAGTGTAGTATCAGTACAACCGACCCCATGTGCTGGTAAGTGTCTAGCCTAACCTCGGCGAAGTAGTGACGAGGCTAGGACTAGACTACCAAATAAACATGTGCAGTTATATCATAAACAGCGGAAATAAAAGCAGATAATTACAATTAAAATTGGGCAGGAGAAACATGCTTCGGGGAATAACAGATAACAACAGAATATCAAGAGAATATAAAGAAACCAAAATCCAATTACTAACAAGGATAAGGAAAACAAATGCAGAATTCACTTTCATTTCTTATCTTGTTGCAGGCGTGCAACCCGATCCCATTTCATATATCTCGTTGCAGGCGTGCAACCCGATCACATTTCATATATCTCGTTGCATGCGTGCAACCCAATCCCATTTCATATATCTCGTTGTAGGCATGCAACCCGCTCCCATTTCATGTATCTCGTTGCAGGCGTGCAACCCGCTCCCATTTCATATATCTCATTGCAAGTGTGCAACTCGCTCCTATTTCACATATCTTGTTGCAGGCGTGTAACCCGCTCCCATTTCACATATCTTGTTGCAGGCGTGCAACTCTCTCCCATTTCACATATCTTGTTGCAAGCGTGCAGCCCGCTCCTATTTCACATATCTTGTTGCATGCGTGCAACCCGCTCCTATTTCTTTTATCAACACCAATCACAAAAGGGTCCCGGCAAGGGAACAATAATATCAAAACAAACATTCCGGTAAGGAATAATAATATGACAATAACATCCCGGCAAGGGAACAATAATGATAATAATATCTCGGCAAGGGAACAGTAATGATAATAGCATCCCGGCAATGGAACAATAATGATAATAACATATGAAGCGCAATAAACCACAACGGAGTCATAAGAATTACAATACAAGACTCACGGGCATGCTTGACACCGACGTATAGATACTCGTCACCATGCTTATATGTCGTACTCCACAATTAACACGTAGCAAATAAGACACGACTCCCAATTCCTCAAGCTAAGGTTAGACCAAATACTTACCTCGATGCCACGAGCACAATTCAAGCCTCAATTATCGCTTTACCTCTTGATCGCACCACCAACTCGCTCGTATCTAGCCACAAGTTACTTAATTATATCAATAAACGCTAAATGAATCGATGTCAATACATAAAAATAGGTTTTCCAAAGTTTTACCCAAAAGGTCAAAAATCGCCCCCGGGCCCACATGGTCAAAACTCGAGGTTCGAACCAAAACCCGATTATCCATTCGTGCACGAACTCAAATATATAATTTGTTTTGAAATCGGACCTCAAATCGAGGTCCAAATCCCCAATTTTTGAAAACCATAGGTTCTACCTAAAACACCCAATTTCCCCCATGAAAATCATTGATTTTGAGTTGAAATCATATGAAAAGATGTTAATGATTGAAGAAAACGAGTTAAAATTAACTTACAATCGATTTGGAAGAAGAGTTGTCTTTGAAAAATTGCCCAAGAGTGTTTTGATTTTGAAAGAGTGAAAAATAAAATATTATCGGCTAAATTATAAAATTGCAGGTTGCAGATGTCGTTTGCGACATGGGTTCGCAATTGCGAACCCAGACTTCTGCTAAGTTCGCATTTGCGAAGCAGTTTTCGCATTTGCGAAGTGGGAATTGCGAACAATGTGTCGCATTTGCGACGTCTGGCTAAAACTGGGAGATCACATTTGCGATCAATCCCTCGCATTTGCGAGGTAAGCTGGCATGGGCTATTGTTCGCATTTGCGACAAAGCCTGCAGGCCTGCAATGCAACAGCTGAAGTTTGCAATTTCTCAAGTCTGAAATCTACCATGTGGCCTATCCAAAACTCACCCGAGCCCTCGGGATTCCAAACCAAACATGCACACCAACCTAAAAACATCATACAGACTCGCTCGTGCATTCAACCACTAAAATAACATCAACAACTATGAATTTAGCATCAAAATCATGGAATTTCTTAAGAACTTCAAATTTGCCAAATTTCTCAAATAAGGTCCGATTCACGTTGTTTCAAATCCGTTTCTTACCAATTTTCATAGGCTCGACCCAAATCATATATAAGACATGTACCGGGCTCCGGAGCTAGAATACGGGCCAGATACCAATGGTTTCAAACACATTTCACCTTCAAAAACTCATAATTAATTCAGCAAAATAATTTCTTTCAAAAATTCATTTCTCGGGCTTGGGACCTCGGAATTCGATTCCGGGGATACACCCAAGTTCCATAGTTTCCTACGGCCCTCCGGGACCGTCAAATCACGGGTCCATTTACCTAAAATATTGACCGAAGTCAACTTAATTCATTTTAAAGTTAAAATTCATCATTTTCACAGATTTTTACATAATGGCTTTCCGACTATACGCCTGGACTGCGCATGCAAATCGAGGTGATGCTGAAAGAGGTTTTTTAAGACCTCGAAATGCAGAATTCATTTCTAAAATAAGTGATGACTTTTTGGGTCATCACAATATAATTGCACTATTTGGGATTGCTATTTACACAAAATAAAGCAAATCACAAAATCACAAGGTAAGATTCATTTAATTTATAATTACATGTAAGAACTCATCTTCTTTTAGTACATGTGCATCATAGAAGAATAATATTTAAAGTAGGTTAACATTTATTTAATTATAATATATTAATCTTAACTATATCCCAAATGTATCACTTAAATTGTTAAAAACAATATGACTTTAGCTGTGTGGTTAAAATTGAGGTAACTAGCAAAATTATTAAGCAAATTACGATCCAGCTGTTTTATAAGTTGGTAACTCCCAAAAGTTAGAATATATTGGTTGTTAATAAATTATCATGTATGTATATATTAATTTATCACTGTGTAATTTTAGATTGGTAGAAGTTGATGTTAATGTGAGAATATATTATGCTTAGATAATAATATAATATATCTTTATAATTTAAATTAAGATATTACTAAATGTATTTTTATTTGTTATTACTCTATATAATACGACTTCACTCAGTTTCAATATAGATGAGATAGTTTGACTTAACACGAAATTTAAGAACGAAAAAGGAAACTTTTGAAACTTATGATCCTAATAGTTTTGCGGAGCCATGATATTTGCATGAGTGTAAGAACTTCTCATTATATGTAAAAGAGTAAAATAAAAAATTTAAAGTTAAATTATTTTCAAATATAAAAATGTGTCATTCTTTTGGAACAGACTAACAAGAAAAATATTTTATGTAAATTGAAAGGGAATGAGTTTTATTTTTGAATCATATTGTATTTTTATTTGTTTGTATCATCGACTATATATGGGGTTATAATATTTAAGTTTATGTCAATAGTTATTCATATAATTTATTCTTTTTAATTTATATAATTTAGAAGGATCATAATATTATCCGCACATCGTGCGATTACTAATACTAGTAATATAATATAGAAGAGAGAGAAGAAATATTTTTTTGGTGTAAAAAATGGTGTAATGGTTGAAGTAAATTTGGTGTTACATCATTTTGGTGAGAAATTTGGGGAAAATTTTATTTTGTATCTCATACAACTGACACTAGTTGTATGAAGCAATTTTTTTGTCTCACAGTTTTATGGACCCAGAAGTGTAAAATTGGGGGTCCACAAATTTATGTGACAAAAAAAAAGCCTCATACAATTAGGATAAGTTGTATGAGACACAAAATAAAACTTCTCGAAATTTGATATTAGGGTTGGAGATAGGTCTTAGACTTGACTTTCAGTTCCTTCTTGAGCTGCTGGGTGCCTTTTCACTCCCTCCCTTTCTCTCTGCAGTAATCTAATTAACAGCTTGTTGACTTTGCTTAAAATTTTGATATTTTTCAGCGGGGTATGCTGACGGTGATAAAATTCTAAGGAACAGAGTGTAATGTTGCAACATCTTTTGCATTTGGTCCTGTTCTGTTCTGCTATGTAATTTGAGGACTCTGATTAACATCACAAATTTTATCTTAAGAATCAGCCAGCATGATTCAAGGTATACAATTCCCTCTTTTTCCCCCTTCTTTTTTGCGTTTTGGGTTCTAAATATTAAGCTTAAGACTTATATTCAACTTCTTCTAACAGATAGTAAAAGAAGCTGTTGTTGAAGGGAATAGAGAAGATAGAATCAGTGCTTTACCAAGAAGCATTATATATTATATCTTTGAGGTCTTATCGGTTCAAGATGCAGCAAGAACTAGTGTTTTATCCACAAACTGGAGATATATTTGGACCATGCTTCCTAATATTGTGTTGGATAAGCTCTTTTGCAATAAACAGAGGCGGATCTAGGATTTTTAGTATATGAGTGCACAATCAAAAAAAGAAAAAAAATATATTAAGTGGAAATGATCCCTATTACTCTAGATAAATAACACAACCTTCAACCAAGTACCCTAATCAACCTTCTTGGAGTATGTGTGCCAACAGTTAATATTATACCAATTTAAAAAAATATATATATATACATAAAATATTAATTTTGCCGAGAGACCATGGGTTCACATGCCCCGTAATCTTACCTATACATCCGCCCCTGGCAATAAATTAGCAAAAAGATCTCATTCTTTTTTCAACTAAACAGTAGATTGGATTCTCTTACAGCATATTGGAGACATCGTGATTTTTGTTCTTGATGTTTCAGGAGTAATATTGTCTTCATATGCAAATATTGATAGATGGATGTAGTATGTCACCAAAAATGGTGTCAAGGAGCTAACCCTAAACATGCCAGATATTACTACTTATAGACTCCCTTCGCATATATTTAATTGTCCAACCCTGACATATTTGGATCTCCACAACTGTGTATTCAAACCACCAAATACTTTTCTAGGCTTTCAGAATCTTGCAGACCTCCATCTGAATAAACCCCAGAGTTTTGTGTTATCAATGCCCCCCTTCTTGCCAATTTGTACTTGATATACTGTAACGGCACGCAATACCTAAACATGGCCTCACCCACTGCCGGAGGCAGGATCTTCACGAAGGGGTTCAAAAAAAAAAATTGTGTTGAGGTTTTGAACCCTCTTGACTGAACTATACTTTTGGGTTGTGTTAAGGGGGTTCAAAACTTAATATATAGAGGTAAAAAACAGATTTTGCTTTATATATACAGTGTATTTTTTCGGCGAGGGGGTTCGGGTGAACCCCTTCCGCCCCCCCTAAATCCACCCCTGGCCTCACCGTTGCTGGAGTTCTTGACTGTTCGTCAGAGTCACTATGATCTTGAACTAAATTGCTTTACAACATGATTTAAGAGTATTGGACCTTGTGGTTAATAATCCAAAACATGATGAAAGATCAACTTTGGGAAAGCTTCTTTTTAACTTGCCTACGCTTGAGGATCTTGCTTTGGGCTCAATTGACCTTGAGGTATGAATCATTCATGTTGTTTTACTTGAACATCTTATAAGGATTGTGTTCATGCGATTCTTATTTTAATATTTGCTCCAATTAAAGCTTTTGAGTGCAGACACAGTTTCGAAGCGGCTTCCTTGTACGCTCGACTGCTTGTGGTATGTAAGGTTGGGTGTATGCTTCGGCAAAATGGGTCAGACTTCTTGCTCTCTAGAGTTAATTAAGAGTACCCCCAATTTGAGTAAACTTGAGATTTGGGTAAGAAAGGTAAATGTGGTTATGTGTATATTTAAACATGAGAAGGTAAACTTACTTTGTGTAATTTGACACCATTAGGCCTATGATACCAGCGACAATGCTGAAGCAGTTTAGAAATATCTAGGCACACCAACCTGCTTGGAACGGCCACTCAACCAGCTGAAAGATGTAGTGATACATTGGTTTAACGGTTCAAAAACTGAACTGCTTTTCGTAAAGCTATTGTTAGCTCATAGTCCATCTTTGATAAGGATGAGCATTAAGCGTTATAGAGCCTTTGGTTCCGACGAAGAAAGAAATATCACCACAGAATTGATGCGTTTCCCTAGAGCATCTCCAAAGGCTGAGCTTTTTTATTTGTCAAGTGTGTCTTAAACAGTAAGGTAATGTATTTGGACCCGTTTCTTTCTTGAAACATTGTCACATGTGCAAGAAAATGTTAAAATATGTGCCCCAAATTAGTTACTTAAGGATTTCAAATTCCATATAGTTTAATATACTCATGAACTACTTTGCTCATTACTTTTAAGGTTTTAGTTGGATACTTGAAGTCTCTCATGGTAGTAGTAGAGTAATTCATGCTCTTTGCTATGTTACCACCATGTTAAAGATGCTGGCTTTACAATTACTAGCAAACCAGTAGAGCTTGAGTAATATTTCCAATGAACTTCAGTTAAAGATTCTTGGTTCAGGGCAATTTCTGCGAAGCATTCAAGATTTGTCAAAAGCTTCCAAGAATAAATCACTGTCCAAGTTATCTAACACCATCATCTGGTTAAACTAATTCTCTGATTTACTTTAAAATGAGCTGGTTCTTTAGCAAATACAAACATGTATCGTGGGACAAAGGGGTGACTGGAATACATTATACACGGATATGTTAAATCTCGAAGCTTTGATGGTTATTATGCGAAACCGGTGTCCACCTGCGTGGCAACCTGTAGGATACCTTTTTTATTAAGCTAACAGTTTTTCTAATATTCTTTGTTAGCACGGAAACAGTATTCTAATAAAGGGTCTTATTGTTGCTACTTGAAGCTACAGATGTTCTGTTATATTTTGAGAGTTGATTGGTCTACTCCGTAATTACCTACTCTTAGACAAAGGGGATATGCTGTAGTTTTACGTCTGAACTCTGATGGTGCAAGCAATAAATTAGGAAGACGTCAAAGATTAAGCAAATTGTTCAATTTTCTATAGGTGATTACAAGGTTGAAAGCATGTATATAAGGCTTTTGTTCACCATTCCCAGAGGCAGACCATAAAGGGGTAGCACACACAACATTTTAGGTAGCAAGTTCCTACTATGAAGTCTGGTGAATCAGCTAATAAGGATTGTATTCCTTTAGAATTGGACGCTTCAGTCATGTAGTGTGTTTTTGTATTAACAGTACTGAATTCATTAAAAGGATGAAAGACTTTATTAAGCAACCTTGACATTGTTTTTAGGAGTTTACTTTGAATATTGTTGTGCTCTAGGTGAATGTCGCGAAAGTGCAAAACACAAAAAATGAACTCTGGCCCGGCCATGTTTAAGTGATTATATATGCCTATTTACTGCTGCAAGTTTGCTTGATCTGACATTATATCGACTTCCTTGCAGGATGATCTCCAGGTTAAAGTTTGTATTTTGAGGGCATCGGTATAGTTAATTTTCCACGCGTGTGGCATAGTTATTTGCTTGTTTTGCCATGTCACAGTTGTTGATTGTCAAAAGTCCCACATCGGTGGGTGACACTTTGGGATTGAGAATTTTTCCCTATAAAAGGAGGTCTAATGTTTAGGATTTAAACACACCTCTCATTTGCCTTCTTATCTTCTTAAGGCATTTGTATCTTCTCTCTTTAGTATTATTTCACTTGTATTTTTGGAGTGGAATAAAATATTGGTTGTGTCCGAGGAGTAGGCAAAATTAGCCGAACCTCGTAAATTCTGGTGTTCCTTTTATTGTTGCTTTATTGTCTTATTTATTATTTGGTGGCTGTCATAATTTTTGGTATAGTAGTTGTGACTTATTCACACTATATACATTTGGCTTCCGCAACAATTGGTATCAGAGCCAAGGTACTGTCTTAGTATGCTCTGTGGTTGCAGCATAGTCTGATCTTCCACATCAGAAAAGATTTATCTTGGTAACTGTGTCAAGATTCTGTCTAATATTCGTGTCAAAATGGGAGACAATAAACAAGAAGAATCTACATCAAGTGTCAATAATACGTCATCGTTGGCATCTTCGCTTATGACAAGAATTGTGTCAAATGCGAAATTTGCAGTAGAAATTTTTGACGGATCAGGACATTTTGGGATGTGACAAGGCGAGGTTCTAGATGTCCTTTTTCAACAAGGGCTAGATCTTACCATTGAAGAAAAAAGATCAGATGTTATTGGAGAAGAAGATTGGAAAATTATCAACCGTGTTGCTTGCGGTACCATTCGATCCTACCTTGCTAGAGAGCAGAAATATCCATACACAAAGGAAACTTCTGCAAGTAAATTATGGAAAGCACCGGAGGATAAATTTTTGAAGAAAAACAGTCAAAATAAATTGTACATGAAGAAGAGACTGTTTTGCTTCACCTATGTTCCTGGTACCACAATGAACGAATATATCACCAGTTTTAATAAGTTGGTCACAGATTTGCAAAATATGGATGCAACTTTTGATAATGGTGACTAGGACTTGATGTTATTGGGATCACTTCCTAATGAGTACGAGCACCTTGAAACTACTCTACTCCATGAGAATGACAAAATTTCTCTCAGAAAAGTTTGTTCGGCTTTGTACAGCTATGAACAAAGAAAGGGAGAAAAACAAAAGGGCGGAGAAACAGAAACACTAGTTGTGAGGGGTCGTCCTCAAAATCAAATGAGGACAAAGAAGGGAAGATCCAAGTCAAGATCCAGACCCAGCAAAGATGAATGTGCCTTTTGTCGAGAAAAGGGACACTGGAAGAAAAACTGTCCGAAGTTGAAGAATAAATCCAAACATAACAATGGAAAGGCCATTATGGATTTAAATATAGTTGATTGTGATGATTCAGATTTCTCATTAGTTACAACAGAGCTATCAACATCAGCAGACATATGACTAATGGACTCGGCTTGTAGCTATCATATGTGTCCCAACAGGGACTGGTTCGTGGATTTTCAAGAAGGAAAATATGGAGTCATCCACACAGCGGACAACAACTCTCTTACCTCATATGGAATTGGTTCAATACGATTAAGGAACCATGATGGAATGATCAGAACATTAACAGATGTTCGATATGTACCGGATTTGAAGAAGAATCTCATCTCTGTGGGAGCCCTAGAATCAAGTTACCTTTGGGTACAATTTTGAGAATTTACATGACATTTTGGTAATTGTTTTGTCCGTAAATGTTTACCTTGTTGTAGTTAATTAAAAAAATACAAAAATACAGGCCGCATGCATATTTAGGATTTAATTGTGCATTTAGGAATTAATTAAACCATAATTTGGTTTTCAAGGGAAAAATCACAAAACTATGCATTTTTATTCTATCTGTCGTCATTGTTGATTTTATTTTAACTAAACGTTTTAATTTGTGTGTTAATTATTGTTGAATGTTAATTAATATTTGTGTAGTTTAATTTTGGTTTTAATTTAATTAGGAATTTTTGTTTAAATTAAAAGAATGAAAAGGGAAGAAAATACCAGATTTGGGCCCAAAATTCAATTGAAAATCAGGCCCAATCCATTACATTGACCCAGTCCATGACCTGGGCTTCCAAACGACGTCGTTTAGGTGTATTTGATCTGAGCCGTTCATCTCACTTCATCTAACGGCTCCAGGCTTTCCCAGATACCCGACCTATTTCACCCAAAGACCGACCCAGTCTCCACGCGAGACCAAACGATGCCGTCCCCTTAAGTGAAAAGATCAAGGTCATTGATCATCAATGATCCAACGGCCGAAATTCAACTCCCCCGTCCCGTATATAAACCCTCATCTCTCACCCCACGCCCCCGTAACCAAACAACCCCCTGCACCCCTTCGTCTCTATCAACTCAGAGACGAAACCAATCAGCAAACCCTAGCCGCCGTTGAACCCCTAAGCCTGAAACCCGGCGGCAACGATGCCGGTGACCACCAAATTAACACCCCTAGTGCACCTTGACCCCCTGGACACGAATCTACAAACTGTTTGGCTCGAATCAACCTATATCGTCTCGAATCTTCATCTGAAGATTCGAGCCAAACCTCAACCTATACTAACCGACCCCAAATTCACACCAGTTACTCCCCTCACCTCCCTCGTGACCAAACCAAGCCTGGTTTGGTTCGAATCGAACCAGAAAAGCTGGAACCCCTAATTTGAGCCCCAAGAACCCTAGAAATACAAGAACCAAGAATTTGTCCAAATTAGCAGAGGGTGTGGGGTCTAATAGACCTTAGTCGAAGTGTTCTCCATTGAGAACACTTGATTAAGGTCCATTCGACCTCAAAAGGGTCAAGTCTGAGTTCGGACCTGGGTCATCTAGTTTACTTTGAGGTATTCTTTTTCCCTTTCTGTTTGTTCTATTTTTTTGTTTGGTTGGTTATTCGTTTGTGTGTTTAGAATGATTTTATTTCCAATTTCTGTGCTTTGTTATTCTTCTTCTCCAAATTAGACCTTTTATTTGGTCGAAATTTTCGTCTGTTTGTTGTTAAGTGTATGTGTTAAACTATATAATCGATTGGAATGAGTTTAGTCGATTAATTAGTTTCCAGGGTAATTCCCTGTTTTGTCAGTACAACTTGAATCACCTGTGTGTACTGTTCGATTCTGATCATTAACTATTGACTATATATGTTGTAATTCATATAGTCGATTGGATAAATGTCGTCAATTAGTTTTAACAGGTTGGGATGTTAGAAACCTGCAAATTGTTTAGTTTTAAGGGTCTGTCAGTTTAATACTAACATATCACTAAGCAAATGAATAAAATAGGGATCAATAGTGGGAGTGATAATATGTTAAGTGCCTTTAGTGGCTGGAAATCAGAAATAGCATGGGGTTTAATTTTAAAAATAGAAATGGCCAGTTAAAAGACTGACAGGTTTTTGAATTAACTAGTGAAAAAGGTACTACTTGAGTTGGCTTAGTGACTTTACTAGTGAGAAATCTGTAACAGCATGGGTTTAATGATAAAAAGGTAGGAATGCACATGAGGAGGGAATAAAACAGGCTGAAAGTGAAATGTTTGAATAAAAGAATGGCCAATTCTAGTCTTTAAATAGACTGGATTTTGGACAAGAAAGAGAGGAGAGAGTTGACTAAATTTTGAGAAATCAGAATTTGAGAGCAAAAAGAGAAAAACAAGCTGAACTTTTACTTGAATAATTTCAGGTTGCTTTTCCTTGAGTGTTATTCAAAAATCAGTAAACTACTGCGTCTTGTATCCGTCTCTCTTCTGCTTTGACTGCGATTGCATTCTGGTACTGCTGGTTTTCAATCTGTTACTGGGTTATTCTACTGGTCGTTACTGGTTTTGCTTTTGCTGAACCTGTTGTTGCTGTGTATTTACACTACTGCTGCTTCTACTGATATTCCTCTTCTTTTACTTCCAATACCAGGTACATGGCCGTAACCTTATCGATATTGTAAGCTGAAATGTGAAAGCATGAATACATATGAAGAATGGAATTTTGAAGTTTTAATTTAGTTTTTTTTTTCTTTGTCTCTTTTACTGATTGTGTTTAGGTTATCTCATATATTATTATTCTGTAAATTTCGGTTGCTTTGCATAACTAGGCATCTTGTAGTAATGTATTAAATAATACTCTGTTTTAGTTTGGTTATTAGGTAGTATATGTTTAAGCATGCTCATTACTGTCAAACTGTTTAACAATTGGAGTAAGAGGAAAATAACATAAGTTGGTCTTTAGTGAATCGGCTTGGTAAAACTGGTTAGTTCACTAGCTTGAAGGTTTTAATATTGTCAACAGTAGGTTAATCGTGAACATGTAGCTAAATTTAGTTAAAGTATGAATTTAAATTAATTTCGTGAATTAGGCATTATGGCATGATTTGAGTTCAAACAAGACGAGTTAACGTTTGAATTTAATAAACTTTCGAATATGCATTAGTAATTAAGATTGATTCTAGTTTCAAATAGTCGTAAATAATTAATTCCAACGGTTCAAGTCATCTAACAATGCGAGTTTAATCTAGTTATAGGATAATTAGTTTCTTTTGAACATATTATTTGTCGATTCCGTAGTTTATTTATAATTTCAATTTTAGTAATATTCCTTTCCGTTAACATTTGTCTTAATCTAGCATTTAATATGTTACGCCCTTTTTTTTAAGCATGTAACTAATTAGGATTTTTTCTCTTTTATTTTAGAAACGAATTTAATAGAAATGTAGTCACTTTAGGATATCCTTAAAATAAATGAGGCGAGCCTCGCCAAACAAAGACGCACAAACTGCGGGGCCCTCAATAGATGTTAATAATTACTTAGATTTCGGGAGTGGCCATTTAGCGAACTTCACGGCTTTCCCCAAAGATAATAACGCGTTAGACTCTTTAGACGCGATTTTAATTAAATTACATGCTTAAATTCGGGTGCGCATTTATGTGACCCAAATCCAAATCTCAACGGAGTCGGAACGTATTAACATCCACGGGTGCATTGATTGTGACGTGGTTCGAGATGCATTTTCACGACGTTGCAATTCTATTAAAAAATAATAATAAAAGCGGTTTAAACTTAATAAAAGCACACAAGTCATAACATGTATAAAAATCAGATATTTAGCCATTACAACAATTTAAGCGACCGTGCTAGAACCACGGGATTCGGGGGTGCCTAACACCTTCCCTCGGGTCAACAGAATTCCTTACTTAGAATTTTTGGTTCGCAGACTTCATTTGGAAAGTCGAAAATTTCCTCGATTTGGGATTCAAGATAAACCGGTGACTTGAGACACCAAAAGCCAAACCTTTCCCAAGTGGCGACTCTGAAATAAATAAATAATCCCATTTTCGAATAATGTAACTTAAAATGGAAAAACTCCCTCACGCATTTATCTTTCGGGACAGGTGCGCAAAAAGGAGGTGTGACAGCTCTGGCGACTCCGCTGGGGAGTGAACCCAGAATCTCTGGTTCAGGGTTCAAGAATTCGAGCTTAGAATAATTGTTATATTTGGCTTTATTATCTGATCTTTATTACATGTTTGGGCATAACGTGCTAAATATTGCCTTTTACCGCTTTGATATTATCTTAACTGTATATAAACTGTGTTGAAACCCTCCTCTTCTCATCTTCGGGGATGTGCTTACTAGTCGAGACTCCCTTATTCTGTTAGTGTAACCCTGAAATAAGAAAGAGTCCGGACAAGTTACAAAGCCGGACGATCTCGCGGGTCCCTGGTACGTAGCCCCCTCCTCGACTCGAGTTATCTGCTCGGGTACACAGTCTAGAACAAATACCCAGGTTACGAACCTAGAATAACTCAGCTTCATGCCGGATCCCTAGTAAGAACGTTTGTTTGCATCATGTGCATTTGACTTTGGAGGCTCAACATAGGGGTTGGGTTTGTCTAGGACAGATGTACCAAAATGACAAAGACCATCCTGATGCATCCAACTTGCTACTTGTGCAGTTGTTTGTTTCGGACTTGCATGCCGACCGGCTTCTGAATGTCTTGAGGAAAGGGAGATAGAGGTAGTTAATCGCCTGCTTTGAAAAAAAATCAACGTCCAAATAGTGTCGAAACTCTGCCGAATTTTTCAAAAAAAAGAGTTTTGTTTATGAAAAATGGTATTGTTTGCCAATGGAAAAAGAGTCTTGTTTTTCAAAAGAAGTTTGTTTTATCTGCCCGAACTACGCAGGTTTGATTCTCACAGGATGTGAGATACGTAGGCAACCCTCATCGGGTCCAACCTACCTTTTTTCAGAAATAGCCAAAATGTCAAAATTTTAATTTCATCATAAATGAGTCGGGTGATGCCGTTTTTGTCAAATGTAGCCGAATGTTCCCAAAAGGGATGCACCGGAAGGCTGACTTTGCATAAACAGACGCTTTTGGTCATTTTTTGAATTTTGACCAATTTGCCCAATAGCCTTAGAATCCTCGTCCCCGAGGCTCTGTGAGGCCGTGTTCCCAATGTCGGGCCACTATTTTGAAAAAAAAAAGAGTCATAAATAAATCAAGTGATGCTGGTTTTTGTCAAAAACAGCCAAATGTTCCCGAAAGGGACGGCGGAAGGTTGACTTTGCATAAACGACCACTTTCGATCATCCTTTAGAGTTTTGATCGGTTGACCCTCAAAGCCTTAAAATCTTCATCCCTGAAGTGCTGAAAGGCCGTGTTCAAAAAATCGGATCTTTCTTTCTAAAATATAGTCAAATCATTTTTGAGTCAAATAATTTTTGCTTAAATCACCTTAATAAATGTGCAGGATAAGCACAATGCAAAATGAACACTTTTCGATAATGACTAAAGTCCCTGTCAAGTTGCGGCTATGGTGGGATGATCTAGGTGGTGAAGGGCAAGATGAGGTCAAGAAATATCTGAAAGGTCTCACGGGTTTATTGGAAATCCAGCCCCGGGGAGATATCATAAGAGCTTTGGTCACCTACTGGGACCCGACACACAATGTCTTCCTCTTCTCCGATTTTGAACTCACCCCGACTTTGGAGGAAATAGCCGGGTACATCGGAAATGCTGAAGTTCTATTAAGGAAAAAATACCTGGTTGCCCCAAGAGCTGTCACTGTGCATCAGTTTCTAGATTCATTAAAGATACCCAGGACGGTCCATAACCCAGATTTGACCGCAAGTTTCTGTAATTCGCGCTTCATATACGACAGATATGGTCATGTGGGAGGATTCAACAATCCGGGTAACAAGTTATGCAGCAAAGGTAATCGTCAGAAGTGGGATGAGCATAGACGAGTGGCTTTCATGATAACATTTTTGGGCCTTTTGGTGTTTCCAAGGAAAGACGGAAACATTGATCTGAAAATATCCGGGGTCGTCAGTACTTTGCTCACTTAAAATGAAAGCACTCTTGCGCCTATGGTAGTATCTGATATCTTTCGAGCTCTCAAAGCCTGCAAAGCCAGAGGAATTTTTTTCGAGGGGTGTAATTTGCTGCAACAAATATGGATGACTGAACATCTCTGCCACCGTTCCGAGCTTTTGAGTTATGGTTCCTCGAAGAAGACTTGCATAGAAGAGTTTTACATGAGAATCAAGGAGGTCAGTCTACCCAAGGGAGTTACGGCATAAACGTCATTCTTTCGAACCCTCACCGCCAGCCAAATACAGCGGACACTGGGATGGTTGCCTGCTGATGAGGTCATATATATGCCGGCAGCTAGGACCCACTTTCTATTGATGGGACTTAAGAGCATTCAGCCTTACGCGCCCTATCGAGTTTTGAGACAACTCGGGAGATGCCAGATAGTGCCACACGAGGAAAATCTTAGTGCTCAAGCAATTGAGATTAGCCCTGACGGACAATTTCCTGAAGCAAAAGTCCGCCAGATCTGGAATGAATGCCAATGTTTAAAAGCAGATACTTGCGTGCAGGATCGGGCCAAAGGTGAAGTAGCACCAGGGTACCTTGTGTGGTACAGAAGAGAACTTGAGCACAAAAGGTCGGCTAAACGACCCCATATCCTGAATTTTGCCGAGTCATCACAGGAGCAATGGGATTGGTTAGCAAAAGAAAAAGGCTATCGGGCTGAAATCAGCAAGCTGAAACAACAAATTGAAGGTCTAAAATTTGAGAACAACGTGCAAGTTGCTACTGATCTGGGAGAAAAGAATAAGTTGGCCCAGGAAAACGAGGCGCTTAGGGCCCAAATCCAGCAAATAAGGATAACCGCTGATAACCAACAAAGGAGCCGGTCGGATGAGCAACTGATAAAAGGTTTAAAAATGGAAATTAGTGAGTGCTGGAGTGAGTTGGAGAATTTTGAGAATACCATAGCAGGACTCGAGGCACACTGGGCAAAAAGAACAGAGGAGCGCAACCGGTACCTGCAGCAGTTGAAAAGGGATCACGAGCAAACCATTGCCAATTTGAAGAGAAAGGTGGCCACTCTTGAGGACAAAGAGGCTAAGCAAGCCCGAACCTTTGAAGCTGAAAATAGACATTACTATGATTTACTGGCCCAGATGGAAGTAGAAATTCAGCAGTGGCAGAATCAACATCTCCAGGATTCTCGGGTTTTGAAGGCCCGTAATGATCAAATAGAGCACCTACTTATAGAAAAGGGAAAACTAGGGATAACATTAAGACCATTGCCCATGCCATCATTAGGAGGTGTCTACGGTGTGAAGATATGACCCGCACTACCTTTTTCTCGGCAGTGATGATTTATGTCAAGCGAACCATGTATGAGCTGGAACAACTTGAAAGGGACCTCGCACCTAAGCCCGCGGCGAGGCCGAACGATGCCCCGCGGGCGCCAATTTTTAAAGCTTTAATGTATTTATAGGTCGAGTCTGTATTTTCCGTCTTGGCGTCTTTTGTTTGTCTTTTCGCATCATGGTGTATCAGTAGTTTTTGAGTTTGTATTTATTTCAAGTCTGTTATTCTCCCTTTTTCAAAAATGTTTAGTTTGTAATAGAATGTTTTAGTAATAAAAAATGTTTCTTTATTTTTGCACTTGTTTGTCACAAACTTCGCTTGGTCTGATTCACGCGGGGCCGTGATACGTAGGCAATCTTCGTAAGATTCGACCAGAACCTTAAATAAGAAGAAAGGTTGTAAAACCAAAAAAAATAATAATAATGATAAAAAAAATATATAATAAATAAATAAAAAATAAATATATATAAATAAAGGGGAGCATAAAGAGAAGCCGGAATGACGCATGCCATCGATGCAAACATGTAGAAACTCACTTAACTGTATAGGTGCATCACACCCCAACGTGAGATTACCTATCTGTTATTTGTTTCAAACTAACCGTTTGCTTGCTGCTAAGTCCAGATTTTTAGAAAGGTGGTTTGGTTTTGTGGAGGTCTGGCCTCACATTCATACTTTACGAGGTCGAAAGGAAGTGTTCAGCTACCCGTCACTAAGTTGAGAGGAAGTATTCACACTTACTTCACGAGATCAAAGGGAAGTGTAGAGATGTCTTCAGAAATTCCTTTGCCAACGATTCCTATTTTCGAAGAGAGTTCAATCTCGGCCATCCCAACTTCCGAATCAGTAACCTCTGAAGAAAACAGAATCTTGCGGCTTCGCATGTTGGAAATGTTGGATGACTGGAACAATGGAAAAGATCCGCCGAGTGTAATCCCTGGATTCCCCGAGGTGTTCTCTAGGACAAGTGGGACTTCCAACGTCCCCATAAGTTATCCAACTACCCCATTCGGGTATCCTACCATTTCAGCCCACTCCGCTGGATCACCCTCCGATTCTTATCCCCGGGTGTCAATGACAGATGTGGCTACAAACATATTCACTGCACCGCCCTGTCCAATTGCGGCATAACCCGCTATACACAGGCCTAATTTTGACTCTTCCTCATTCACATTTCAAGCACCATCTTTCTCGCTGGAACCAACTCGGTTTACCACCAGTGCTCACCCTCAGCAGCCTCAATGCGAGCTTACGCCTAGGCAAGACTGAAATCCCAAAGCTCCTGAACAAGATGAAATGGCGAGAAGAATGAGGAGCCTCGAGCAGAGCTTAAAAAATATGCAAGGCTTAAGCGGGCAGAAGAGTGTCTCCTATACTGATCTGTGTATGTTCCCTCATGTGCACCTGCCCGTAGGGTTCAAAACACTGAAGTTTGAGAAATATGATGGGCATGGCGATCCCATTGCTCACCTCAAAAAGTATTGCAACCAATTGAGTGGGGCTGGAGGCAAAGAAGAATTGTTGATGGCATACTTCAAAAAAAGTTTGGTGGGCATAGCCTCAGAGTGGTATATGGATCAGGACATATATCGATGGCACATTTGGGACGATCTTACCAGAGATTTTGTAAGGCAGTTTCAATATAATATTGACATCGCACCAGACAGGAATTCTTTGTCAAACTTGAAGAAGAAACCCTCAGAAAGCTTCAGAGAATACGCTATTAAATGGCGCGAGCAAGCATCAAGGGTAAAACCTCCCATGGATGAAATAGAAATGGTCACTACTTTCCTCCAGGCTCAAGAATCAGATTACTTCCAAAACATGATGTCGGCCATGGGAAAACCTTTCGCAGAAGCGATTAAGATCGGGGAGATGGTAGAAAATGGGTTGAAAATGGGTAGAATCTTGAGTCAGGCGGCCATAAGGGCGACCTCCCAAGCCATCCAAGGCGGGTCCAGAGGAATGGCAAGAGGGAAGAAAAAGGAAGAGACGTCCATGGCGGCGTCAGAAGCAAGAGAATATCGTAATCCCAGGCCCCGTTTTCCAAAAATAAACCACAACATTACTACCCCCACCAGGATGTGGCCTATGCTCCTCAACCTTACATGGTCATGAATGCTCAACCTTACGGCCGACCACCACAGCAAGCCAATCGGAGCCAAGCTTCACCTCCCAGAAATCAGCCTCCTTACCGAAACCACTATAATCCACAACTACCCCAGAATAACTTCCATCCTCAAGAACCACCCAGAAGATAAACTTTCACACCCATTGGTGAACCGTATTCTACCCTATTCCCAAAACTGGTCCAGATGGGTTTCCTGCAACTAGTCCCTCAGACAAGGCAAAATCCAGCATCACCTGCTTACAGAGCCGGTGTCAGGTGTGCTTATCATTCGGGAGCAGAAGGGCATGATAAAAATGATTGTTGGACTTTAAAAATGGCGGTAGAGAACTTAATAGAACAAGGAAAGATAGTATTAAGGGACGAGGAGGTCCCAAATGTGACCAACAATCCGTTGCCCGCTCACAATAATGGGCCATTGATTGGGATGATCTGTGAGGACAAGGAGTTTGATCCTGCCCTGAAAGCTATAATCGCCATTGTCAATGCAGAGAGAAAGCCTAAAGCAGCCTCGAAGCAAGAGAAAGGGGAAAAGAAGACTAATACTGTCAAGGCTGAGCTCGAAAAGAAGGCTGAGACAAAGACAGAGACGATGTTGCCTTAGAAGAATGAGGTTCTCTATATTCCACAAGGTCGATCAGAGAAGCCACAGAGATTCGAAATGAAAAGGGGAATACCGATGTACGTGTCGAAAGGGGCCTATGTGGTTCGGGGGACGATTAAATCGCCTCGGCTGAATGAGCCAGCGGTTATCGGATGCGTGCCACAGAAGCCAATGACAGACCCGTCTACGGTACCGTGGAATTATCAACAAACATTGGTTACATACAAAGGCAAAGAAATCACGGGGGAACTTCCAGAAAATACTTCTGCTGGAAAATATTCAGACATTCAAGAAGTGAACAATGCCACACGGAAGCGCTTCCCACCCAAGAAGCATGTAAGTGCTGAAGAAGCAGAGACTTTCTTCCAGAAGATGAATATGCCTGACTATGAAGTGGTGGATCAGTTGCGCAAATACCCTGAACAAGTGTCTATGCTATCTTTGCTAATGAGGTCCGCCGAACATCAGAAGATCCTGCTCAAAACCTTGAATGAAGCGTATGTGCCGGCTGAGACTTCAGTTGAACAACTTGAAAGAATGACGGAAAGGTTCTTTGTGATTAATCAAGTTTCTTTTAGCAAGAACGATTTGCCTCCGGAGGGAGCAGCTCACAACAAGGCTTTACATCTGACAGTCAAGTGTGAAGACTACTATGTCAAGCGAGTAATGTTGGATGGGGGTTCGGGTGTTGACATTTGTCCGCTCTCCACGCTGCAAAGAATGGAAATTGGGACCGAAAGGATTCGTCCCAATAATGTCTGTGAAAGAGATTTTGATGGCATCAAGAGGGACACCCTCGGAGAAATAGACCTGATATTGACTATCGGGCCAGTGGAGTTCGAAGTAACTTTCCAGGTACTGGATATGGACACATCTTACAACTTTCTCCTCGGAAGACCTTGGATTCATGCTGCAGGGGCTGTACCCTCCACTCTCCACCAAATGGTGAAGTTTGAATATTAAGATCGGGAAATTATGGTCCACGGAGAAGACGAACAGTCTATTTATCGGGACCCATCCATCCCATATCTTGAAGCAAGAGAAGGGAGTGAGCACACAGTTTATCAGGCTTTTGAAGTTGTTCTGGCGGAGCAGTATGAAGAAGGGAGCCCTTGCCCCCAACCTTTCTTGTCCAACGCTTCAATCATGGTTGCTAAAGAAATGATCCAACGGGGATTCAAACCGGGAGAAGGACTTGGAAAATCGTTGCAAGGAATAACTAAACCTATCACCTTGCCTTCCACTAAGAAACTCTTTGGGATAAGCTTCCACCCTACTCCAAAAGATGAAGATTGGGCAAAGAAGAGAAAATGAGGGATGGAAGTTGCCTCAATCATTGCCACATTTGTACAAAACTTTCGTCAGACCAAAGTACACTGAAAAAGAAGATGATGAGGCCTTTACGGCCGAAAGGATTGAGGAAATATACGGGGTGATGAGAGAAATGCTTTACGAAAACCACATGGTTCAGCTGGGAGAAGGCACAAGCACCGTTGAGGTGCTATACATGGGGCCAAATGCTAAGCTTCAAAATTGGGAGGCTACACCGTTCCCAGTCAGGCAGGAGTCCGAGTAGACTTGTCCTGCCACCTTTCCTGCATCATGAGTTATCCCAGGGTGTAACTCGGATGTTTTTCTTTAGTTTCCTGTTTTAATTTCCTGAAATATAAACCCTGTTATCTTCCCAATTCTAAGGAATAAAATCAATATTTCATCATTTTTTCTTTATTCTTTCTGATTTTTGCTATTTTTCTTTTATCTTTTCCTTTCAGTTATAATAATGCGGCTTTAAATAATATGACATGCTTGCGGACTTCACGCCCAGATCCAAACGAGCTGTCTAATTGTGAAATAATGAACCAAGAACTGGAATATGACGAAGAAGAGGCTTTTAGGGAAATAAATCGAGAATTGGAACACTTTGAGAATAAACCTAAGCCGAATTTGAATGACACCGACCCGGTTAATTTGGGAACTCCTGAAGAAATCCGAGAAACCAAAATAAGCATTCACACAGATGAGAAAACGCGAGATGCAATAATTCAACTCCTCTTTGAATTTAAAGATGTGTTTGCTTGGTCATACGATGACATGCCAGGATTAGGTGTTGATCTAGTGGTGCATAAATTGCCAATTTACCCTGATTGTCCTCCAGTTCAACAGAAGCAGAGGAAGTTCAAGACTGATATCAGTGATAAGATCAAAGAAGAAATCACAAAGCAGTTGAAAACATGAGTAATTCGGGTAGTGCAGTATACTACGTGGTTGGCCAATATAGTTCCTGTATCGAAGAAAGATGGGAAAACTCGGGTGTGTGTAGATTATCGAGATTTGAATAGGGCAAGTCCCAAAGACAATTTCCCGTTGCCCAACATCCACATCCTTGTTGATAACTGTGCCAAACATGAGATACAGTCTTTCGTAGATTGTTACGCTGGATATCATCAGGTGTTGATGTATGAAGAAGATGCCAAGAAAACCGCCTTCACTACACCTTGGGGTACTTACTGTTATCGGGTTATGCCGTTTGGTTTAAAGAATGCCGAGGCAACTTACACGAGAGCCATGACTGCCATTTTTCATGATATGATGCATCAAGAGATAGAGGTGTATGTAGACGACGTGATAGTCAAGTCCAGGACTCAGGATGATCATGTTCGAGACTTGAGGAAATTTTTTGAGAGGCTGAGAAAGTACGACCTGAAGCTGAATCCGGCTAAGTGCGCCTTCGGAGTCCCATCGGGCAAGCTTCTGGGTTTCATAGTAAGCAGGAGAGGTATCGAGTTAGATCCAACAAAGATAAAGTCTATCCGAGATCTACCTCCTCCAAGAACGAAGAAAGACGTGATGAGTCTATTGGGCAGGTTAAACTATATCAGTCGATTCATTGCCCAACTGACTAGCACATGTGAGCCCATATTCAAGCTATTGAGGAAGGATGCAGCAATCAAATGGACGACTGAGTGTCAAGAGGCTTTTAATAAGATCAAAGAATATCTTTCAAATCCTCCAGTTTTGGTCCCGCCAAAGCCAGAGAGACCCTTGTTCTTGTATCTAATGGTCTTGGAAAGTTCTTTCGGTTGTGTCCTTGGACAACATGACATAACTGGAAAGAAAGAGCAGGCAATCTATTACTTAAGCAAGAGGTTCATCGGTTATGAGGTCAAGTACACTTTGTTGGAAAGAACGTGTTGTGCTTTGACGTGGGTCGCTCAAAAATTGAAACATTATCTCCAAAATCATACTACTTACCTCATAACCAGGTTGGATCCTTTGAAGTACATATTCCCGAAACCGATGCCTACTGGGAGATTAGCAAAGTGGCAAATCTTGCTTACTGAATTTGACATAGTCTATGTCACTCGCACGACAATGAAAGCCCAGGCGTTAGTAGATCATTTGGCTGAGAACCCGATTGATGATGAGTACCAACCTTTGAGAACTTACTTCCCAGATGAAGAAGTAAATTCAGTTGAGGCAATATCTGAAGACACTCATGCTTGGAAAATGTTCTTTGATGGGGCGGTAAATGCAAAAGGTGTTGGAATTGGGGCAATTTTGATCTCACCCACTGGTCAGCACTATCCAGCCACAGCTCGGCTTCGGTTCTTCTGTACAAACAACACCGCCGAGTATGAAGCTTGCATTATGGGTATAAACATGGCAATCGACTAAAATGTCGAAGAGTTGTTGATTTTGGGAGACTCAGATCTGATTATCCGGCAAGCCCAAGGAGAATGGGAAACCCGAGATGTTAAGCTTATCCCTTACAAAAAGCATGTGGAAGACCTCAGCAAGCGATTCAAGTCAATAAAGTTCAGCTACATTCCTCGTTTTCACAACGAATTAGCCGACGCACTTGCTACTTTGGCCTCAATGCTGCCATATCCCGGCAATGCTCACATAGATCCCTTGGAAATTCAAATCCGGGAAAGGCATGGTTATTGTAATACAATTGAAGCAGCACCAAATACCCAACCATGGTACCATGACATCAAAAAGTTTCTGAAAACTCAAGAATACCCCGAGCAAGCCAGTGGAGACCAAAAGAGAACCATTAGGCGGCACACGAGTGGTTTCTTTTTGAGTGGGGATGTCTTATACAAGAGAACTCCGGACCTCAATTTGTTAAGATGTGTTGACACAGAAGAGGCTGGAAGAATCATGCATGAGGTACACGCGGGAGTATACGGGCCCACATGAACGGGTATGTTTTAGCAAAGAAAATCCTTCGAGCGGGTTATTACTGGATGACCATGGAAAAGGACTGTTTTAGTTTTGTTCGGAAGTGTCATCAGTGTCAGGTGAACGGTGATTTGATTCATGCATCTCCCACAGAACTGCATCCCATGTCTGCACCTTGGCCATTTGTTGCCTGGGGCATGGACGTCATTGGGCCAATCGAGCCAAAAGCCTCAAATGGACACAGATTCATACTAGTTGCTATTGACTACTTCACAAAATGGGTCGAAGCTGTCACTCTCAAATCGGTCACTAAGAAAGCCGTGGTGGATTTTGTACATTCAAATCTTATCTGTCGTTTCGATATTCCTGTAACTATCATCACAGATAATGAGGCAAACCTGAATAGTCACTTGATGGAGGATGTATGCGAACAGTTCAAAATAACGCATAGGAACTCCACTCCTTATCGGCCCAAAGCCAATGGCGTTGTTGAAGCGGCAAACAAAAACATCAAGAAGATTTTGAGAAAGACAATCCAGAGTTCCAGACAGTGGCATGAACAGTTACCTTTTGCCTTGC
Source organism: Nicotiana sylvestris (assembly GCF_000393655.2). Taxonomy (NCBI): domain Eukaryota; kingdom Viridiplantae; phylum Streptophyta; class Magnoliopsida; order Solanales; family Solanaceae; genus Nicotiana; species Nicotiana sylvestris. Next base: position 46,205,454 of record NC_091060.1, on the reverse strand, counting down.
TGGGATATCGCACTACAATGCGCACATCAGTAGGCGCAACCCCATACTTGTTGGTTTATGGGACCGAGGCTGTGATACCGGTAGAGGTAGAAATTCCTTCGCTCCGGACCATTGTCGAAGAAGAGATTGAAGATAGCGAGTGGGTTAGGATTCGATTGGAGCAGTTGACCTTAATTGACGAAAAAACGAATTGCTACGGTCTGTCACGGGCAGTTGTACCAACAAAGAATGGCCCGTGCTTACAACAAGAAAGTGCGACCCAGGAATTTTGAAGTAGGTCAACTAGTGTTAAGGCATATTCTTCCCCATCACCAGGAAGCAAAAGGAAAATTCGCTCCTAATTGGAAGGGCCCATACGTCATCAGAAAGATATTGCCAAGAGGAGCATTGTATCTGGGCGATATCGAAGGAAATGATCCTGAAACAGCTGTAAATGCAGATGCGGTCAAAAGGTACTATGTTTAATCCTTTTGCAGCAATAACATTATCCGATTGGGATGATGAAGGCTTTCATTCTCGTTACCCCAAACACTCCAATCCTTTGCTAACCCTTTGATCCATTTACCTTTCTTTCATTACCCTCTTTGGAACCTGAAAGTGTCATTTAAAAAAAAGGAGAAAACAAATAGAAAAACAAAAGAAAAATCAAAAACAAAGTTTCCTGAACTACGTCTGACTTGATTCCAAAAGGATACGTAGGAAGCCTCTCTTTGGGGTTCAGTCACACCAAAATAAAAATCCAAATTCCCTCAAAAATGAAACTGGGGCAGATGTTGTAATGGTCCCGCGGTAATCCCGTTTTGAATGGTTCCAAAGTTGTAAATCAATCCAAATCATTTTTACCCAAATCTTTTCAAGTCCTTCCGATCAATCAGTGAGAGTGTTCAAGGATCAGAGGATACAACTACTTGGATCCGAGGTAAGAAAATGAGAGAGTCTTATTGGTGAAAACCCACACGGGCACCATAAGGCAATGGCGAGCAGAGAAATCAAAAATGAGAGAGCTTGTTTAGTGAAAACTCGTAAAGAGTGCTATCAGGCGACGGTGAGAAGAGAAATGAGAGAGGTCGATTGGCGAAAACCCACAAAGGGCGTTGTCGATCCAAAAGAAGACACTCCCCCACCATTGAAAGAGTCCTGGCCAGGTTTCTCGATTGGAGATGTAGTTCACAATGAGTTGGATAGTTGTGCATATTGGGTATCCAGTCCAAGAAGCATGTCATGTCTATTGAAGCCTGCATGCACCCCAGATAAGTCCTTCTTTCTCCCAAAAGGGACGCTTCTCCTTAAATTCATTTTTCTTGTCCTTTCTTTACTTTTCCTTGAATCCCTTTCAGTCTAACTCTATTTTCGAAACTAATACAAAGGAAAGGTGGCAAGATTGGTTTTACAGGGTTTTGTTTAACAAAATCCAAGTCCAAAGGAAAGTACCCAGCCTCAGTAGATGCATCAAGTCGATCCCAGCTGGCCATGATAGCCGATGCTCTGAAATCAGAGTTATTGAAATTGAAAAGAAATCCAAATTCAAAAGCCCCTAGAAGTAGATTAAAATGAAAGGGCCAAAGCCCTATACAGTTGAGCCGTCATGATAAATTTTGAAAGTTGAGTTCCTCGGTTTTAGGAGAGAGACTAATCTTTAAGAAAAGCCAGCAAGCGGCAGAGGTTCTCGGCAAAAGAGTTAGGTCAAGATCAAGTGATCAAAAACAATGAAGGCCACAAAACCGACCACCGTTTCAAACTAACAATTGTTCTTTGTTTGAAAATTGAAAAAGGTGCAATCCAAAGCAACAGTGCAAGAAGCAGGTGTAACCAAAATGGAAAAAGAAATGTGCAACCGCTAGAAATAGCTTAGCAACAATAATTAACCCAAAAGGGAAGTCGCCTCCAAATTCTTTTCTGCATTTTTTTTACTAAAAAATGAATTAAAAGAAAATAGATAAGAAAAAAAATAAAAAAAAAAGGTAGTTTAGAAGCCCCAAAATCAATCAATTTTCCTTTAGCCGACATTAGGGCTCCAATCCCTGAGTTGAGCGATTTTCTTTTTAGCCGACATTAGGGCTCCAATCCCTGAGTTGAGCAAGTTTCCGTTAGCCGACATTAGGGATCCAATACCTGAGTTGAGCGATTTTTCTTTAGCCGACATTAGGGCTCCAATCCCTGAGTTGAGCGATTTTCTTTTAGCCGACATTAGGGCTCCAATCCCTGAGTTGAGCAAGTTTCCTTTAGCCGACATTAGGGCTCCAATCCCTGAGTTGAGCGATTTTTCTTTAGCCGACATTAGGGCTCCAATCCCTGAGTTGAGCAATTTTCCTTTAGCTGACATTAGGGCTCCAATCCCTGAGTTGAGCGATTTTCTTTTAGCCGACATTAGGGCTCCAATCCCTGAGTTGAGCAAGTTTCCTTTAGCCGACATTAGGGCTCCAATCTCTGAGTTGAGCAATTTTCCTTTAGCCGACATTAGGTCTCCAATCCCTGAGTTGAGCGATTTTCTTTTAAGACGACATTAGGGCTCCAATCCCTGAGTTGAGCAAGTTTCCTTTAGCCGACATTAGGGCTCCAATCCCTGAGTTGAGCAATTTTCTTCTAGCCGACACTAGGGCTCCAATCCCTGAGTTGAGCATTTTTCCTTTAGCCGACATTAGGGCTCCAATCCCTGTGTTGAGCGATTTTCTTTTAGCCGACATTAGGGCTCTAATCCCTGAGTTAAGCAATTTTCTTTTAGCCGACATTAGGGTCCCAATCCCTGAGTTGAGCAAGTTTCCTTTAGCCGACATTAGGGCTTCAATCCCTGAGTTGAGCAATTTTCCTTTAGCCGACATTAGGGCTCCAATCCCTGAGTTGAACGATTTTCTTTTAGCCGACATTAGGGCTCCAATCCCTGAGTTGAGCGAGTTTCCTTTAGCCGACATTAGGACTCCAATCCCTGAGTTGAGCAAGTTTCTTTTAGCCGACATTAGGGTCCCAATCCCTGAGTTGAGCAAGTTTCCTTTAGCCGACATTAGGGCTTCAATCCCTGAGTTGAGCAATTTTCCTTTAGCCGACATTAGGGCTCCAATCCCTGAGTTGAGCGATTTTCTTTTAGCCGACATTAGGGCTCCAATCCCTGAGTTGAGCGAGTTTCCTTTAGCCGACATTAGGACTCCAATCCCTGAGTTGAGCAAGTTTCCTTTAGCCGACATTAGGTCTCCAATCCCTGAATTGAGCGATTTTTCTTTAGCCGACATTAGGGCTCCAATCCCAGAGTTGAGCGGTTTTCCTTTTTAGCCAATATTAGGGCTCCAATCCCTGAGTTGAACGTTTTGCCTTTTGCAAACATTAGGGCTCCAATCCCTGAGTTGAGCGAGTTTCCTTTAGCCGACATTAGGACTCCAATCCCTGAGTTGAGCAAGTTTCCTTTAGCCGACATTAGGGCTCCAATCCCTTAATTGAGCGATTTTTCTTTAGCCGACATTAGGGCTCCAATCCCAGAGTTGAGCGGTTTTCCTTTTTTAGCCAATATTAGGGCTCCAATCTCTGAGTTGAGCGTTTTTCCTTTTGCAAACATTAGGGCTCCAATCCCTGAGTTGCGCCTTTTAGACTTGAGGTTTCCAATCCCCTCATCAATTCTGTAGATTTTTATGGCAATTAACTCACGAAATTTTTCTAGTTAAACTAGGGCAGAAAAATTTCGTTTGTTTGTTTGTTTTGTTGTCTGAGCAAGTTTAACCTCGAGGCACAGGGATCGAGATGACCTATGGGTTGAGTCTCAATCCAGAATAAAGAAAGGAAGAAAAGAACAAAAAGAAGATGAGCCCAAATATTGGAGCAAACAAGTGTAGATCGCTCAAAATCTGATTGAAGTCACGAGCTACGCCAATCCCGTTTCACTCAATGCTGCAGAAATAAACAAGCACCTACAACTTGCGAGCATCAAGATTCAGATCGAAGTCTACAAGCAAAATCAGCTAAGACTCAAGATCAAGTTGCGAAAGAATTATAGATATGAATCTTGTAACTAGTAGTTGATAGGCATAGCTAGCTTAGCTTTGATTTTTCTTTTTAATGTAATAAGGAGGTCGGTGAGCAGTAGCAGCAGCAGCAACAGCAGTAACAGTAAAATCGAAGCGTCATGATAGTCCCAGCTACCAAAACTTTCCGAACTACATTGACTTGATTCCTGTTTAGCCCACGATATGTAGGAAACCTATGAAGCAAAGGTTCGGTCAAATCTTTCAAAAAAATGCTTCACACGGAGTATTCCAACGGGCAAAAATCGCTCGTATCCGCTCACTTTATCTTTGCACGAAAACTCTTTGCATTTTCGGACAAAGAGGGGCAGCTGTGAGCACGTGATTTTTGCTTCACGGAAATTACTCCAAAAGAAATCGAAAAAAAACAAAACAAGTTACTTTTGGGTACAATTTTGAGAATTTACGTGACATTTTGGTAATTGTTTTGTCCGTAAATGTTTACCTTGTTGTAGTTAATTAAAAAAATACAAAAATACAGGTCGCATGCATATTTAGGATTTAGTTGTGCATTTAGGAATTAATTAAACCATAATTTGGTTTTCAAAGGGATAATCACAAAAATATGCATTTTTGTTCTATCTGTCGTCATTGTTGATTTTATTTTAACTAAACATTTTAATTTGTGTGTTAATTATTGTTGAATGTTAATTAATATTTGTGTAGTTTAATTTTGGCTTTAATTTAATTAAGAATTTTTGTTTAAATTAAAAGAATGAAAAGGGAAGAAAATACCGGATTTGGGCCCAAAATTCAATTGAAAATCATGCCTAATACATTACATTGACCCAGTCCACGACCTGGGCTTCCAAACGACGTCGTTTAGGTGTATTTGATCTGAGCCGTTCATCTCACTTCATCTAACGGCTCCAGGCTTTCCCAGATACCCGACCCATTTCACCCAAAGACTGACACATTCTCCACGCGAGACCAAACGACGTCATCCCCTTAAGTGAAAAGATCAAGGCCGTTGATCATCAATGATCCAACGGCCGAAATTCAACTCCCCCGTCCCGTATATAAACCCTCATCTCTCACCCTACGCCCATGTAACCAAACACCCCCTGCACCCTTTCGTCTCTATCAAATCAGAGACGAAACCAATCAGCAAACCCTAGCCGCCGTTGAACCCCTAAGCCTGAAACCCGGCGGCAACGATGTCGGTGACCACCAAATTAACACCCCTAGTGCACCTTGACCCCCTGGACACGAATCTACAAACCGTTTGGCTCGAATCAACCTACATCGTCTCGAATCGTCATCTGAAGATTCGAGCCAAACCTCAACCTATACTAACCGACCCCAAATTCACACCAGTTACTCCACTGACCTCCCTCGTGACCAAACCAAGCCTGGTTTGTTTCGAATCGAACCAGAAAAGCTCGAACCCCTAATCTAAGCCCCAAGAACCCTAGAAATCCAAGAACCAGGAATTTTGTCCAAATTAGCAGAGGGTGTGGGGTCTAATAGACCTTAGTCGAAGTGTTCTCCGTTGAGAACACTTTATTAAGGTTCATTCGACCTCAAAAAGTTCAAGTCTGAGTTCGGACCTGGGTCATCTAGTTTACTTTGAGGTATTCGTTTTCCCTTTCTATTTGTTCTATTTTTTGTTTGTTTTGTTATTCGTTTGTGTGTTTAGAATGATTTTATTTCCAATTTCTGTGCTTTGTTCTTCTTCTTCTCCAAATCAGACCTTTTTTTTTGGTCGAAATTTTTGTCTGTTCATTGTTAAGTGTATGTGTTAAACTATATAATCGATTGGAATGAGTTTGGTCGATTAATTAGTTTCCAGGGTAATTCCCTGTTTTGTCAGTATAACTTGAATCACCTGTGTGTACTATTCGATTCTGATCATTAGCTATTGACTATATATATTGTAATTCATATAGTCGATTGGATAAATGTCGTCAATTAGTTTTAACAGGTTGGGAAGTTAGAAACCTGCAAATTGTTCAGCTTTAAGGGTCTGTCAATTTAATACTAATATACCACTAAGCTAATAGGGATCAATAGTGGGAGTGATAATATGTTAAGTGCCTTTAGTGGCTGGAAATCAGAAATAGCATGGGGTTTAATTTTAAAAATAGAAATGGCCCGTTAAAAGACAGACAGGTTTTTGAATTAACTAGTGAAAAAGGTACTACTTGAGTTGGCTTAGTGACTTTACTAGTGGGAAATCAGTAACAACATGGGTTTAATGATAAAAAGGTAGAAATGCACATGAGGAGGGAATAAAACAGGCTGAAAGTGAAATGTTTGAATAAAAGAATGGCCAATTCTAGTCTTTAAATAGACTGGATTTTGGACAAGAAAGAGAGGAGAGAGTTGTAATTTACCTTATCGATATTGTAAGCTGAAATGTGAAAGCATGAATACATATGAAGAATGGAACTTTGAAGTTTTAATTTAGCTTCTTTTTTTCCTTTGTCTCTTTTACTGATTGTGTTTAGGTTATCTCATGTATTATTATTCTGCAAATTTCGGTTGCTTTGCATAACTAGGCATCTTGTAGTGATGTATTAAATAATACTCTGTTTTAGTTTGGTTATTAGGTAGTATATGTTTAAGCATGCTCATTACTGTCAAACTGTTTAACACAATTGGAGTAAGAGGAAAATAACATAAGTTGGTCTTTAGTGAATCGGCATGGTAAAACTGGTTAGTTCACTAGCTTGAAGGTTTTAATATTGTCAACAGTAGGTTAATCGTGAACATGTAGCTAAATTTAGTTAAAGCATGAATTTAAATTAATTTCGTGAATTAGGCATTATGGCATGATTTGAGTTCAAACAAGACGAGTTAACGTTTGAATTTAATAAACTTTCGAATATGCATTAGTAATTAAGATTGATTCTAGTTTCAAATAGTCGTAAATAATTAATTCCAACGGTTCAAGTCATCTAACAATGCGAGTTTAATCTAGTTATAGGATAATTAGTTTCTTTTGAACATATTATTTGTCGATTCCGTAGTTTATTTATAATTTCAATTTTAGTAATATTCCTTTCCGTTAACATTTGTCTTAATCTAGCATTTAATATGTTACGCCCTTTTTTTAAGCATGTAACTAATTAGGATTTTTTCTCTTTTATTTTAGAAACGAATTTAATAGAAATGTAGTCACTTTAGGATATCCTTAAAATAAATGAGGCGAGCCTCGCCAAACAAAGACGCACAAACTGCGGGGCCCTCAATAGATGTTAATAATTACTTAGATTTCGGGAGTGGCCATTTAGCGAACTTCACGGCTTTCCCCAAAGATAATAACGCGTTAGACTCTTTAGACGCGATTTTAATTAAATTACATGCTTAAATTCGGGTGCGCATTTATGTGACCCAAATCCAAATCTCAACGGAGTCGGAACGTATTAACATCCACGGGTGCATTGATTGTGACGTGGTTCGAGATGCATTTTCACGATGTTGCAATTCTATTTAAAAAATAATAATAAAAGCGGTTTAAACTTAATAAAAGCACACAAGTCATAACATGTATAAGAATCAGATATTTAGCCATTACAACAATTTAAGCGACCGTGCTAGAACCACGGGATTCGGGGGTGCCTAACACCTTCCCTCGGGTCAACAGAATTCCTTACTTAGAATTTCTGGTTCGCAGACTTCATTTGGAAAGTCGAATATTTTCCTCGAATTGGGATTCAAGATAAACCGGTGACTTGGGACACCAAAAGCCAAACCTTTCCCAAGTGGCGACTCTGAATTAAATAAATAATCTCATTTCGAATATTGTCACTTAAATTGGAAAAACTCCCTCACGCATTTATCCTTCGGGGTAGGCGCGCAAAAAGGAAGTGTGACACCGTTATCGTGGCAGTACAGTTATTGGGACAGCGACAGTGACATCCAGTGACGACAAAGAGGCAGAAGCAACCAAGCTATGGCGCATGCGCTTGGGACATGCTGGAGGAAAATCCATGAAAACTCTATTAGATCAAGGATTGTTAAAAGGAGTAAAGGCTTGCAACTTGGAGTTTTGTGAGCATTGTGTCAAAGGGAAACAGATAAGGGTTAAATTTGGTACAGCGATCCATAATACTAGAGGCATTTTGGATTATGTACACCCTGATGTTTGGGGTCCTTCCAAAACACCTTCATTGGGTGGGAAGCACTATTTTGTAACCTTTGTTGATGATTTTTTCCGAAGAGTGTGGGTGTATACAATGAAGAGCAAAGATGAAGTGTTGGGAATTTTTCTCAAATGGAAGACGATGGTGGAGAATCAAACAGGCAAGAGGATCAAGTGTATTCACACGGACAATGGAGGTGAATACAAAAATGATCATTTCAATAAGGTTTGTGAAAATGATGGCATCGTCCGACACTTCACTGTCATACATACACCACAACAGAATGGAGTGGCAGAACGTATGAACCGGACCTTGCTGGAGAAGGTACAGTGTATGTTGTCCAATGCTGGCTTGGGCAAATAATTTTGGGCTGAGGCAATTACATATGCATGCCACCTCATTAATCGTCTACCATCTGCTGCTATTGATGGCAAGACACCATTTGAAAAATGGTATGGAAAACCTGCTGTAGATTATAACTCTTTGCACGTGTTTGGCTCAACTGCATATTATCATGTGACGGAGTCAAAATTGGATCCAAGGGCAAAGAAGGCTATTTTTATGGGAATTACTTCTGGAGTCAAAGGATATCGCTTATGGTGTCCTATGACAAAGAAAGTAATATTCAGCAGGGATGTTACCTTTGATGAATCTGCTATGGTAAATAAGGTAACAGAAGATACCAAACAAAATGAAGGTGCTTCTAAGCAGGTGGAGTTTGAGGGAAAATTTATTTTTCCTACACAAGAAGCAGAGGAGGAAACAAATGAAGATTACCCTCTGGAAGGAGAGCCAGTAGAGGAGATTCCAACTCAGGAACCTCAACAACAACTTGAATCAATAGCAACCAGCAGGCCAAAAAGAACAATAACGAAACCTGTTCGTCTCATAGAGACGGTTGCTTGTGCAACCTCAATTGTAGCTGATGATGTTCCTACTACTTATAAAGACGCTGTCCAAAGTTCAGAAGAAGATAAGTGGAGGATTGCCATGAATGATGAAATACAGTCCCTTCATCAGAATCATACATGGAGATTGGCCAATCTCCCGAAGGGAAAGAAAGCAATTGGGTGCAAATGGGTATTTGCAAAGAAGGAAGGATTTCCTAACCAAGTAGATGTTCGCTACAAAGCAAGATTGGTGGCCAAAGGATATGCTCAAAAGGAGGGAATTGATTACAATGAAGTGTTTTCTCCAGTTGTAAAACATTCCTCCATTAGAATTATGTTGGCTTTGGTAGCACAATTGGATTTGGAACTAGTTCAGATGGATGTAAAAACTGCATTTTTATATGGAATCTTGGAGGAGGAAATCTACATGACTCAGCTAGAAGGATTCAAAGTTGTTGGAAAAGAAAATATGGTGTGCAAACTTGAAAAATCGTTGTACGGATTGAAACAATCTTCTAGACAATGGTACAAGCGATTTGACGAGTTTATGTTGCGGCAAGGGTACAAGAGAAGCAAATACGATCATTGTGTGTATTTGCACAAGCTTAAAGATGGTTCCTTTGTATATCTTCTCCTATATGTTGATGATATGTTGATAGCTTCCAAGAATTTGGAAGAAATTGATAAGTTGAAGATTCAACTGAAGAAGGAGTTCGAGATGAAGGATTTGGGTGAGGCAAAGAAAATTCTTGGCATGGAGATAATTAGAGATAGACGTTCAAAGAAACTCTGTTTATCTCAAAAGGAATATTTGAAGAGAGTACTTCAACGTTTTGGCATAGATGACAAGACTAAGCCAGTTAGTACTCCACTTGCTTCCCATTTTAAGCTAAGTACTACTATGTCGCCAATGGATGAAGCTGAACGAGAGTATATGTCAAAGGTACCATACGCAAATGCTGTTGGTAGCTTGATGTATGCAATGGTTTGCACAAGGCCTGACATTTCACAAGCTGTTGGAGTTATTAGCAGATATATGCACAATCCAGGGAAGGAGCATTGGCAAGCTGTGAAGTGGATTCTACGGTATATTCATAATACTGTAGATGTCGGGTTAGTTTTTGAGCAGGAAGACAATCAGTCTGTAGTTGGATATTGTGACTCAGATTTTGCGGGTGATCTGGACAAACGAAGATCAACTACTGGTTATGTGTTTACTTTTGCAAAGGCACCAGTTAGTTGGAAGTCTACTTTGCAGTCAACAGTTGCTTTGTCTACAACAGAGGCAGAGTACATGGCTATTACAGAGGCTGTGAAGGAGGCAATTTGGCTTCAAGGATTGCTAAAGGAGCTTGGTGTTGAACAAAAAGGTATCACAATTTTTTGTGATAGTCAAAGTGCTATTCAATTAGCGAAGAACCAAGTTTATCATGCAAGGACGAAGCACATTGATGTTCGGTATCATTTCGTACGAGAAATCATAGAAGAAGGTGGAGTCACGGTGAAGAAAATTCATACTACAGAGAATCCTGCTGATATGCTGACAAAGGTGGTGACTGCGGTCAAGTTTCAACATTGTTTGGATTTGATCAACATTGTTGAACACTGAAGATTGAAGATGAAGACACAACCAAAATTTGTTATTGAGAGAGAATTGAAAATGTGGAATTTTGCCAAGGTGGAGATTTGTTGAAGTTTGGCAAAATGCCAAAGTCCCACATTGGTTGGGAGTTAAGTTTGGGTGAGAATTTTTTCCTATAAAAGGAGGCCTAATGTTTAGGATTTAAACACACCTCTCATTTGCCTTCTTATCTTCTTAAGGCATTTGTATCTTCTCTCTTTAGTATTATTTCACTTGTATTTTTGGAGTGGAATAAAATATTGGTTGTGTCCGAGGAGTAGGCAAAATTAGCCGAACCTCGTAAATTCTGGTGTTCCTTTTATTGTTGCTTTATTGTCTTATTTATTATTTGGTGGCTGTCATAATTTTTGGTATAGTAGTTGTGACTTATTCACACTATATACATTTGGCTTCCGCAACAACAGTATATGAAAGTCAGTCACTTAATTCATTTTGTGGAAGATTGTCCGTGAAGTGTGTAATAGGGACAATATGGCTCGAGTTCAGTCGTTCAATAGGTGCAATTTTTAGTTTAGGTGTCTAAATGAATAATCCTATGTATTTAGCCGGGAAAGTGTTAAAACAATAATATATCACCCCATATCAGTTATTTAAGAATTTCCAAATAGTTTTTAATTGTTGTGAATAACTTTGCTCATTATTACTTTAAGTTGGATGCTTGAGGGTGTGTTTGGTATAACGGAAAATATTTTCCAACAAAATATTTTTTTGGAAACAAGCAGTAATTTCCGGTGTTTGGTACGCAAATTAAGGAAAATGACTTCTCAAGAATATATTTATATATAATAAACATGAAGCCACAAACATTCTAACCATAAACCTTCCGAACCCACAAATTTCATAAACTTTCGAACCGCTAAACTTTCGAAACCGCAGAATTTCGAACAACTTTATAATTTCTAAACGCGTAAACTTCCAATCACATAAACCTCCGAATTCATAACTTTGGAACTTGTAAAATTTTGAACCTTTAAACCGATAAATAAAAAAATAGAACTGAAAAATATATTTAAAAAATATTTTTTCCGCGGGGGAGGGGGAGCAAAAAAAACAAAAGAACAGAAATTTGAAATTACAAAAAAAAATACTTTTTTTTGTGCGGGGTGGGGGAGGGTGGTGCAGAAAAAATGAAATAAAAAAAATTGAAATTACAAAAATAATAATAATTTTTTTGCGGGAGGGGGTGGGGTGGGGTAGAGGGGTAGTAGGGTGGGTGGTAACGGAAAAACTGAAATTTAAAAAAAAACTTTTTTTGGAGAGAGGGGGTGGGGTGGGGTGGTGAGGATGGAGAAGGTTGAAAAGGAGTTTTGGAAAATATTTTCCCTTCTCTTGATAAGAAAAACATTTTCCTCCAATTGGAGGAAAATAAGTTTATAAGAAAAATATTTTTCAAAACATTTAAACCAACCAAACGTGAAAAAATTAAAAAACATTTTCCTTCGTACCAAACACACCTCGAATCTGTTTACATTTTCATGCAGATGTTTCTTTTCTTTTCCATTAGTTTTGCTAATTGGCTTTACAATTATGTAGCAAAACCAATAGAGCTTGATCAAATATTGCCCATGAATTGTGATTCTTGGTTTGGACCATTTTTTGCAAAGCAGATCAAGATTTGTGTATTTAGTACCATCATTAGGTCTACTATAATTTGCTACTCTCTTCCTTTCAATTTATGTGAATCTATTTTCTTTTTTGGTCCGTTCAAAAAAGAATGACCCCTTTCTAATTTTAGAAATAATTTAGTTTAAATGTACAATTTTACCCTTAATGAGAAGCTTTTATAACTACACAAATACTCTGGGCCCCTTTTTAACTTGTTTAGAGCCACAAATTCCAAAAATTTTCATTTTTTTCTTAAACTCTGTGCCCAATCAAACTAATTCATATATATCAACACACCTGTGCAGTCTGAGGTTGAGCCAGAGCAGTCACATGGTGAGGGAGATGATGAAGAGGAGGAGGACGAACATGATGAAGAGTGGAGAGCGTCCGAGGATGAAGACGCTGCTTGATCAGGGAGTTTCCTTGCACCCTACTCTTTTTGTTTATTGTTTTGTCAATTTGTGCATGCACTGAGGACAATGCATGATCTAAGTGTGGGGTGGGTACTTGTAGAAATTAGTAGTTAGCTGTTTTTGTTGTTGTAGTAAGTGTCGTTTTCGTTAGCTAATTGTTTTAGTTATTTGTTTTAAGCATTTGTTTTTTTTTATATATATTTTTGTTTTTTTTGTTAGTTGTTTTTAGGCAGAAAACATAAAATTAAAAAAAATATTGGATTTTTCTCGACGATGGATCTCCTAGACAGTTTTCTTGAGGGAGGTAAGTCTAAAGAAAATACCAAAAAGATTTGTTTTTGTGTAGGTAGTGTAGTAATTCCCCCTTGGTTTTTTTTTGGGATGTGGTTCTTTTCCAAAGGTTTTTAGTTGAACCGGGTGTAGTTAGTCTTAATTTTTAGGAGTAGGAACCATGTGGCTATGCATTTTATCGCAGCAATATCTCTGAGCTTTGTGATGCCTTGAGAATAGTCAGTACTTTGGTTGTGACGCTTAGGCTCAATTTTTGACTCTAGTATAAATACCTTAAATCGTAGATTCTTAAATTTGCTTAACTGCTTTGACTGGACTGTCATGATAAAAACCAATCCTGAATGAGTTATGTGTCATGTCTGTGTATGGTTTGTATGTATTATGTGAATTGCATTTGATGTCTAGAACTTGCCCCATGTGTGTGTGCAAAGCGAAATAGTAGTCTTGTTCAGTCTGAGAAGTGATATAGATGGTTCTTTTTAAGCCAGATATATATAGAGTACCCACCTAAATATTATGTATCGTAGTTAACCTCTTTGAGCCTATAATCCCGTTTCTTTTGTAACCACATTACAAGTTGTACCCCTTTGTTTGAATCGATCATATATTTGAGCCTTGTCACATCTCATGAGCACTTGAATTGTGAGGAATTATGGAAAAGTTAAAGTGTGGGGTGGTGGGTTGGCTTTTGAGTGGAACAAGTGAAATAGGAGAAAGGTGCACCGTTTGAAACAAAAAAAATGTGTCAATAAAAGCCATTCGGATAAAAAAAGAAAAAAAGAGAGAGAGAAATATATATATATATATATATATATATATAATAGTTGTAGTGTATGAAAAATAATTTCTAATGGTGGTGGTTTTTGATGTACTGGTGGTTAAAGAAGTAGGGGTAAAATATAGTGAAGTTAAGGTGGAGTTTTGGTTTGACATAAGTATGAGCTTGAAGGTTAAAGTGTGTGTATTAAAGTGCTTAAGGGAGGTGTAGTCACTTATATCCAAATGTATCCTACCCGACCCGCAGCCTACATTACAACCAATGAAAGTCTTATTTGATCTTACACTGAATGAACTCGATTAGTGGAGTATTATACTACGGGCAAGCTTATGGTGCATCATTTGGGGCATATGAAGGTTATTTGGGAGAGTGAGTGATTTTTTCCTATCTTGCGTTCCTACGTTATTAAAGTTCATTGTGTGTGGAACTAAGCTCTTTGATTAGGTGAAGGCACATGATTCATAAAGGAAAGGTAATGTTGGTGACTTCCATGTTAGAGTAAGTAAGTGAATTGTGAAAAAGGCATGGTATTTATGAGTTGAATCTTGAGGCGAGGATGCCATATCTTTGTGCTTAAACTATTTTAAAGACTCTTGGTATAATAAGTTAAGGGAATTGCTTAATAGGTTGTGTCTATAAGTGTAGTTTGATTGTTCGAGGACGAGCAACGTTTAAGTGTGGGGAATTGATGTGTGGCTATAATTCATGGTTTTGCACATTATTCGCCTTACATTTTTATATGCTTTAATAATAAAGTACACTTTATTCGCATGTAATAGGGTCCATTTTATGTGTAGGTGAATTGGAGACGAAAGTAGAAGAAAAAGGAGACCTACAAGTCGAAAGCGTGCGCGGGAGCAATGAATGAGAGAACCTGGTGATGCCAGGCTTGAAGTTGGCGTTAATGTATGCGGCGAAATCAGAGGGCCTAATTTCTTGCTATCAAGTCGCTTCAGAAGAATGTCTCGAGACCCCGAGGACGTGGAGTTGTGACCGAGTTCCCTCCCTCGGGGCTCGTCGAGGCCCGACTCAAAGAAGACGAAGATCGAGGCTAGAGCAAAACGGGGAATTCCCAAGGCACACTTCTAAGTCTGACAGAGCCGGCCTACCCAGAGCCTGTATCGAGGCGTCGCGTCTAGCCGTCCCATCTCCATGTCTTTACAATTAATGCATTTTGTACTATGTTGTATTTTCCCTCATATATAAAGAGGATCCTCACCACTTTGTAAGGGGATGCTGTTACTCCAACTACTCTACACAAGATCAATAACAATTCTCTCTCTCTCTCTAATTTACTCGCCCGAGGCTACTTCTTTATTTATTGCTTTCATACTTGTTCTTCTTTTATTGCTTGATATTGGCCATAAAGAGCCTTCTTTAATTATATCCTAACTGTTATTTCCTTTCTGATTATCCCCGACAGGTCGAACTTGAGCCCAGGCATTGACCTCGAGGCCCCTCATCGGCCAGTTCGAGGCCCGAGTATCAAGCTTCTCGGTTTGATTACTGCCCTATTTTAGCTTGTATTTCGTCGATTAAACTTCACATATTTAGCATTCACTGCTCTAACAACTAGCATAAAAATAGATTACGTATTTTTAGAGTCCCATTTACAAATTTAATTATTATTACCATTTTCATGGTAAACAGTTTGGCGCCCACCGTGGGGCTAAAAATAATAGTGATTATTTTCTTGCTGGTTTCATTACACAAATGCAAGTTATCTTTCACACCTTTTCTTGTCCATGATCTTTTGATTTCAGGACACAAAATGTCTGGCTCGGTAAACAAAGTCAAAAACGGCAACCTCGAATACCATGGGGAAAATGGTGTGGCTGTTACAGTCGTTGGCGCGCTATCCCGATAACGCGCCCGGACCAATTTCAGCGGACGCGGATTCGAAGGACGCACAGCAGATCGACAAAACCTCATACACCGACAAGAGCATGCGGCATGACGACCAACAGGAATCCCAAAATATCCCAGCCTGAGAAGAACAGAAAGTCAATCTTCATGTTATTTTTGAAATGTTGCAGGCACAACAGTTGGCTATCGCTCAGTTGCAAAGCCACCCGATGACTCCCAGCACAGTAGCGCCGAAAACTACTTCCCCAGCCGAACATGTACCGAAGAGGTCAAGCAACAACAGATCAATAGCCGATCCTGCCATCGTGAAAATGCTGGAGGACCTCACCAAAAGGATCAAGTCAGACGAGAAAATGATAGGAGCCAACGATAAGAAGGTCGAAACTTATAACTTCAGAGTCGACCAAATCCCGGGAGCGCCCCCAGTCCTGAAGGGTGTAGTTTCGAGGAAGTTCGTACAACAGTCTTTCCCATAGGAAGCGGTTCCGAAACCCATTCCAAAGAAGTTCAGAATGCCAGAACTCCCAAAATACAATGGGACCTCAGATCCCAACAAACACATCACTGCCTATATGTGCGCGGTGAAAGGCAACGACATAAAAGACGATGAGATCGAGTCTGTCTTACTAAAGAAGTTCGGAGAAACGCTCTCGAAAGGGGCCATGATGTGGTCCACGACCTAGATCTCAACTCCATAGATTCATTTGCCATGCTAGCAGATTCCTTTGAAAGGGTGCACGCCGGTGCCATCAAGGTAGCAACAAGGAAGTCCGACGTATTCAAGATTAAGCAAAGGAGAACGAAATGCTGCGAGAATTTGTGTCTCATTTCCAGACAGAACGAATGGAACTACCCCCAATCTCCGACGATTGGGCAGTGCAGGCCTTAACCCAAGGCCTGAATGAACGAAGCTCGGTGGCCTCAAGGCAGCTGAAAGAGAATCTAATCGAGTATCCTGCCATAACCTGGTCAGACGTCCACAATCGGTACCAGTCAAAGATCAGGGTCATGAATGACCAGCCGAGACCCCCCTCAGGCTCAGTATACCCAAGCAGGCTCCTAGCAAAGAAACTGATACCAAACAAAGAAAGATACTACCCGTACGCTGCAGATAGAAGGAATGTCCCGAGACGCAACCTACCTCGCAACGATCGGAAAATGGATCGAGGACAATATCCTCGAGGAATCGTTAACAGATCCAGATTCGATGGGGACACGAGGACTGCGAGGGCGCCTTGCCCATCAGGATACAATTTCAACACTGTTGTATCAGACATCGTGTTCACCGTCAGCGAAACTAGGGACGTCAAATGGCGCAGGCCTATTCAGTCAAATCCCTCTCAGAGGAATCAAAGCTTGGTGTGTGAACTATATAATAATACGCACGTCCATGAGGCCGAAGATGGCCACCAACTCCGAAGGAAAAAAGCCAAGCTACTCAATAAAAATCACCGCCGAGAACTGTCGAGCGATCGGGCTCAAGTTCAATTCCGAGTAAGGAAGGCGGCCAAGAATAACGAAGCAAATGGGCCGTGACATATTACCATGATAGTAGAGGAGCGACGACACTCTCCAATAACTTATAAAGAGGAGGGTAAAAATGCATGTCACCAGAAAAAAGAGGATCCGGGGATATATTCCCGAGGACACCCTCATATTCAGTGAAGAGGACGCCAAGACCTTGTCTCAACCTCACACTGACACACTGGTAACCTTCTTCCTCATTTGATCCATTTTAAATAAAACATATGCTCATGAATTCAAGTGGCTCGATCAACATTGTCGGGCCGAGGATGATAGGGCGGCTCAGACCGCCGGACCAAATCACGCCCGCCTCTTGAATCTTTGGCAGATGCCACACGGCGATCGAGATGACGAGAAGAAAGACCATTCATTCAATCAGCACGGCTGGCGCAGACCAAAACGCCAAGTTCCGTATCATCAAAGGAGACACAAGGCATGAACGCCTTATTCAGATGGCCGCGGACATACTACGTGAAGGCAGTGTCGTCCCCTCTTCGCCAAAGGATGAAATCCCCCACAAGGTATGGAATTAAAACCGTCAGTAGGGAGCAACACGCGGCAAGGGGAATGTTTGCATCACATAACGTATCGCCGGCACCAATATCTCCACTCTCGAAAGAGTCAAAGGGTAATCAAACCATGTCTTCGGCCAAGCCCGATTAAACACAGCGGGGGGCTGTACATAGTCCTCGCTCCAAAACAGCAGGGACATATCGAGCCTCGGAACATTGCCTGCGCACCCAGCGATAAGGTAAGACCACCTCCCTCTTTCGTTATTTTACACTAACCGTATGCAGACACCCGGCCAGGGCGTTCAGAAGTGTTAACCCTACCCGAAGATCCCAAGGCCTTAATGGCACCCATCGCACTCTTTCGCCCCGAAGAGGGTCTCGCCAGCAAGGTTCTCAGCGGGGCGACGTGCCTCCTAAGGAGGATCCGACAAGATCGCAGGGCTTCTTTTGCAATCAACCCCGAATGCTAGAAGGCACCCCCCATTGAAGACGTCATATACTCGGAAGGGCTAGGGAACAACAAACTAAGTTCCAATAGGAAACAATGTACCGGGCCAAACAGTCAAAAGAGCCATGCCTGCGCAGGCCGAGCTCACGGCAACGAAACAACATGTACTTACGCCAAGCAATCAAAGGTTATCTTTCGCCAAAAGCATCTCGTACTCCAAAGAAAATTCAGCATACTCACGGCAAGGGTCCCTCCATCGAGTACGTCCCGAAATACTCGGAGACTTAGCATCAACAATTTGATACCCACATGACCTCAGGGTCGGAACTCCGTGCTCGTAGGACATCAACAAGGCAATTCCGAGCTCACAAGTAATGGCTTTCGAGCCTAAGAAAACTCGATGACTCAAAGACTATCGTCAATCGCCATTCACTAAAAAACTAGAGGTCGTAAAACCCCGAGTGGGCAAACTCGGTCTAGCCAGATCTATTTTAAATAACAATAAAAAATAACTGTAAGACCTCAACAGACATGAAAAGGTTGTAAGACTTCAACAGGCATGAAAAAACTGTAAGACCTCAACATGTATGAAAAAGCTGTAAGACCTCAACAGGCATGAAAAAACTGTAAGACCTCAACATGCATGAAAATTTTGTAAGACCTTACTATAGGAATAAAACTCGATCCCGAAATTCAGGCTATATGTTGCATTTGTAAGACTCTAGAAAGGGCATACCCTCGATATAGACGCCAAAATTGCCACACTCGAGATCACATATGGCTCCATCCAAACACAAATGACTACGGTCAATACAGCTGCACCAGCCAAATTAACGTGACTCGGGGACGCCCGACCGTCGCTAACAAAATCACAGGCCATTACTTTGAATCTACTTCGAAACGAACAAGTTAAAACAGGTTACCCTCAACAAGCAAATGAGCTTAGACCATGTCAGCTTCAAATCACAAGGCTTCGAGCTACTCAGCTTAAGAGCTAAACCTTCTGAGGTGCTCGAACATCGCCGCTAACAACTTGAAATCGAGGTTCTTCTTGAACCGACAACGGGTTAGGCAAAATCATTTCAAAAAGTCCTTAACGAGAGGTAAACAAAGCCTACATATTCCCACGGGCAAAAGAGTAAGAGCCATTGTCGCCAGCCAAATGATCCTAGGGCCACACACTAAAAGGTCGCAACGACCAAAAGCGTAAGACCCACTATCGCCAGCTTAAAATTTGAAAACTTGAGGATTAAAATGAGCTCGAGTCGTAACCCGATTCGGAGACTGGATCCAAAATAGTTAACTATACATGCCTAAAGGCACAGTGTAAGAGCCATTGTCGCTAGCTTCACAAGCCTCAGGGCCACATACATAGGAGGTCACTTCGACCCAAGGCATAAGAGACATTGTCGCCAGCTCTAAAAAAAACTTGAGGGCCATTAAGCTCGAGTCGCAACCCGACTCTGAGACTGAACCCAAAATAGTTAAAATACAAATGCCCAAGGGCAAGGCATAAGAGCCATTGTCGCTCGCCCATGCAGATGCAAAAGCTTGAGGGTCGAATAGGCTCGAGTCAAAACCCGACTCGGTGACTAAACCCAAAACAGTTGAACAAAGCATAAGATCTCTAACGCCAGCTTGCGCTAAAGGCCGCATCAACCAAGCGTGTAAAAGCCTCCAGGCCTGCTTGATGAGCTCTGGCACCGTATTACAAATCTTAGGATTCTCGCCAACTCCGAAACCAGCCCGCCTGGTCAAAAGCAAAGCAAAAAGGGATACATAAGAGATAAAGGTTCAGGTTTTCTTTTATTTACATACGCAAAAAAGTGTGTTCTCCATATACAAACGCGCTCTGCGAATATCACATACAAAATGGCAAAGTCTACGCTCCGCTTCAAAAGGCTACGGCCCACCAGCCTCATCTTCACTCTCCGCGGCGTTGGCAAGAAGTGACCGAGCATCATGCTCGTCTGCCCTCGCTCGAGCCAGCTCTTCCGGGAGAACAAAACCCCTAGCGCCGACCTCTTCAAGTACTTCTCTTCGTGATCTGCAACGAACATATTCCTCGATCCTCTTTTCACGATTGAGGGCCCTCTTCAACTCGGCTTGGGTATCAGTAGCATCCTTCAAATGAATTTCCATCTCCTGATCAGCCTTAGTCCGACTCAATGCTGCTTCAGCCCGAGCATCAACAATTTTAGCCCCGACCTTCGAAAGTTCGGACTCGAGCTTCACGATAATATCCGCTTGAACTGAAGTGTTGTCATGAGCCAAGCGGAGTTGGGCCTCAAAAGCGGGAACTTTAGCCAAGGCACCCTTCTCTTCTGAAGCTTGAACCTGCACCTGAGCTCTTAGTTCGCCACAGTCATTCCTAACTCGGTCGGCTTCACCCCTAAGGTGCTCTAGAGCCTCCGTTTTCTCTGCAACTGAGATAGGCAAAAGATTAACCTTAAAGGTTAAAAAGCGAAATGCGTACTACGAGAGGTTACCTACTCCATCAAATAGCTCTCATAATTTGAGCTCCAGTACACCTCACATCACCAGTGCATCAACTCAACCTCTTTCTCCTCGCAGAGGAGCCTGAGGGACCTACCCTCATCTAGAGCTTTCCGAATCCTAACCCCATGACGGAGAAGCTCAGACCTGAGCCTATCAAAGGCCTGCAGAAGAAAAACTTGATAAGGAAGGAAAGACACAAGATGCGGAAGGACTATGCCGGAACCCACCGCGAAGTGAAGCCGGCGGACTTCCTCGAAGGCCGAGCACACTCCTGTTGGTCCAGCCCCCTCCGCCCTAGAAGAACCAACCTTAGTTGAAGCACGATCACTCGGAGGAACCATCATTCTGGAAGTGAAGACTTCAGGAACAGTAGGCTCGGGCGATGTTTTCTCCTTGAAGACACGGACCCGTTTGGCCCCGCTAAAAGCTCCATCACACCACGAGCGGACATCCCGTTTATCACCATCGTCCCTTGTCTCGAAAGCCGACAACTCCTCCCCTACACTGAAGGAGTACATCCTTGCCCCTGGGGACCTTCCATACCTACTACGGCAAGAGCAGTACAAAAGAAAGAGGAAAATGTCATCTCAAATATACGTAAACCAAGGTAAAAGCAGTGTACGCACATACCTTAGTGTTTCGCTTCCTATCTACCCCGGGACAAAGCTCGCTTCCTACGCTCGTCATAGGTCGAATGGGTCGCCAACATCTGGACCCAGCCGGGCAAATCGGGAACTTCGCCCGGCGCCCACGAAGTTGCTGCAGAAAAGGAGGAAACACAGTTACTAAACTGGTTTTCGCTACAAGCTAATCTTAGAAAGCATGAGACACTCCACTCACGCGCATAATTCCATTCCTCGGGAAATGGCATGAGTTCCACAAGGATAATGTTAGTCGTCCGGACCCGGACGAATCGATTGACCCACTCTCGATCCCCATCTTCTTCATCATCAACAACAAAGGGCATGGACGAACGCCACCGCAAGGTTAGCAGGCCTCGTACAGTCTGACAAGGTGACTAAGCGTGAATTCAAGCCCAGCCTTCTCCGCAAAGAATCTCATCATCAGCACCACTCGCCAAAATGACGGATGTATCTGCGCCAAAGTAACCCGATACTTCAGGCAGAAATCAAGCACGACCCTATCAAGGGGGCCTAATGCGAAAGGGTATAAGTATACGTTCAGGAATCCATTAGCAGGGTCGATAATACCCTCATCCGGGGAAAGCGCCTCTTACGCTACCCCTTCACCCCATCCACAGTCTCTCCTCACTATCTCCAGATGTTCCTCTCTTATCGAAGACATAGTCTTCAGAGTAAACTCCCGCGGATCCTGAGCACTGGGAGTGGAACTCTCCCATCCCTGTCGGGCAAGCCCTGAAGTAGCAGTCATGACTATGGTGGAATTGGCCAATTGAAACAGGGACCTACACCAACACTTTTGCGCTTAAAGTAACGAGAGACTTGATGCCAAGGCGGAAGGATAGCTATCTAAAATAATGGGATCTTCCAAAGAAGCAAGAGCCATCCCATGTATATGTGGGAAACATCAATGATTAGCCTACCTAGGATAAGCCCCGGGAGGCCAACGGCCTCGGTACGGATCCCGAGGTGGTACCCGACCTCAAAGTTTTCCCTCAAGAAGAAAAATAGCACTTAGAGCTTCATCCACGAGGGCTCGACCTTAGGAAGTCACCTAAGTACGAATAGCCCCTCCTCAGAAGCCTGCCTACAACAACTAAAAAGGTTATCTACGTCAAGCTTAAAGTAAAAGCTCCAAGTGCCCGAAGTTGACTTTCACTTCGGTGCTCTATCTCTACGAGGCTCGAGGGCCCTGATGATCCAAGTTTACCGGACCGCTTCAATCTTGATTCCGGGAACAACGATGAGCTCGAAAAGGAGCCATTTCTGTCAATCAAAGGCAGGAAAAAATATTGATGATCGTCAACAGAGGCATACATTCAAAATCTCCTCGAACGCATAAGAGTATACAAGAACGTGGCAAAAATCAAAAGCAGAAGTAAAGAAGATGTCTTCATATTTCATAAATATTGGCTACAACGGCCCTCGGGGGGTCCTTACATACAATCACAAAAGCCCGTAAGGGGTCCTTACACAGAAACAAAGAAACAAAAGGGTATACACCCATAGTGAAAACCTAAGAACCTAGTCCATCCTCGAAGGTCCATCTCCGGTATTAGCATCTTCGAGCGTTGCCCCCTCGAGCTCGCATCCTCGAAGGCAATTCCTTCGACCGCCATCTCTTCTAGGTTCCCAGCTCAATCTCGCGGGAAACCCTCACCGAGGCAAAAGATGAAGAATAGGAAAAGGAGGGGATGCAAAGGAGGCAGAGAAAAGAGACATAGTCCACCGAAGCCAAAGGTTGAAGATTCGGCGGGCCCCAGCCTCAACGACCGGTGGTGCCATTTTATCCCTCGGGAAAGAAAAAACCCAAGGGATGAAGTGCCACACCAGGCCAGGGTAGAAGAGTGAGCAGCGGTGCATAGTCCGAATCGAAAGGGTATAAGTATACGTTCAGGAATCCATTAGCAGGGTCGATAATACCCTCATCCGGGGAAAGCGCCTCTTACGCTACCCCTTCACCCCATCCACAGTCTCTCCTCACTATCTCCAGATGTTCCTCTCTTATCGAAGACATAGTCTTCAGAGTAAACTCCCGCGGATCCTGAGCACTGGGAGTGGAACTCTCCCATCCCTGTCGGGCAAGCCCTGAAGTAGCAGTCATGACTATGGTGGAATTGGCCAATTGAAACAGGGACCTACACCAACACTTTTGCGCTTAAAGTAACGAGAGACTTGATGCCAAGGCGGAAGGATAGCTATCTAAAATAATGGGATCTTCCAAAGAAGCAAGAGCCATCCCATGTATATGTGGGAAACATCAATGATTAGCCTACCTAGGATAAGCCCCGGGAGGCCAACGGCCTCGGTACGGATCCCGAGGTGGTACCCGACCTCAAAGTTTTCCCTCAAGAAGAAAAATAGCACTTAGAGCTTCATCCACGAGGGCTCGACCTTAGGAAGTCACCTAAGTACGAATAGCCCCTCCTCAGAAGCCTGCCTACAACAACTAAAAAGGTTATCTACGTCAAGCTTAAAGTAAAAGCTCCAAGTGCCCGAAGTTGACTTTCACTTCGGTGCTCTATCTCTACGAGGCTCGAGGGCCCTGATGATCCAAGTTTACCGGACCGCTTCAATCTTGATTCCGGGAACAACGATGAGCTCGAAAAGGAGCCATTTCTGTCAATCAAAGGCAGGAAAAAATATTGATGATCGTCAACAGAGGCATACATTCAAAATCTCCTCGAACGCATAAGAGTATACAAGAACGTGGCAAAAATCAAAAGCAGAAGTAAAGAAGATGTCTTCATATTTCATAAATATTGGCTACAACGGCCCTCGGGGGGTCCTTACATACAATCACAAAAGCCCGTAAGGGGTCCTTACACAGAAACAAAGAAACAAAAGGGTATACACCCATAGTGAAAACCTAAGAACCTAGTCCATCCTCGAAGGTCCATCTCCGGTATTAGCATCTTCGAGCGTTGCCCCCTCGAGCTCGCATCCTCGAAGGCAATTCCTTCGACCGCCATCTCTTCTAGGTTCCCAGCTCAATCTCGCGGGAAACCCTCACCGAGGCAAAAGATGAAGAATAGGAAAAGGAGGGGATGCAAAGGAGGCAGAGAAAAGAGACATAGTCCACCGAAGCCAAAGGTTGAAGATTCGGCGGGCCCCAGCCTCAACGACCGGTGGTGCCATTTTATCCCTCGGGAAAGAAAAAACCCAAGGGATGAAGTGCCACACCAGGCCAGGGTAGAAGAGTGAGCAGCGGTGCATAGTCCGAATGACTTTCTAAAAAAGGGAAGAATCAATTTCCCGTCTGTCATCATCTCGAGCTAATAGGGACAACGACAGTAGACGTAACAACAACCACAACAGCGATAGGACGGCATAGTCGTGCTCAGCAAATAGGAGCTCAGGCAAAGGGCCATGACACGGCCTATCGGAATATGCCAAACAATCTCAAGGCTGTAGACTCCAAACATGGTGATAAACAATAGAGGAATATGATAAAGAGAAAAGGGCGAATGGGAAGATGAAGGCACTTGGATAGAAAAACAACGCCAGAACGCCCCCATTTATAGGAGATAACGACACGGTCATCAAGGCCTTTGGAAGACTAACCGGCGGACGCAACTACTGCGTTCTTGAAGAACCGAATCGACAGCGGTACTTTCACCTTGGAGAACAGTAATCGATAGTGCATTGAATGATGTCAAAAACACAAGTCCATGAGATGTCTCGGTTATCTCAAAAAACTCGCTCCATAGGTTGCGTTATCGGTATGACGTCGTCACGAGAAGCTCGAGGAGTCGGGTTTCAGAGTCATTTCCCATCGTTTCGTTCTGAGAAACGCGGAGACTATCTGTATGCAGCAAAATCAGAGGGCCTAATTTCTTGCTATCAAGTCACTTCAGAAGAATGTCTCAAGACCTCGAAGACGTCGAGTTGCGACCGAGTTCCCTCCCTCGAGGCTCGTCGAGGCCCGACTCAAAGAAGACGAAGATCGAGGCTAGAGCAAAATGGGGAATTATCAAGGCACACGGCTAAGTCTGACAGAGCCGGCCTACCTAGAGCATGTATCGAGGCGTCGTGTCTAGCCGTCCTATCCCTATGTCTTTACAATTAATGCATTCTGTACTATATTGTATTTTTCCTCCTATATAAAGGGGATCCTCACCACTTTGTAAGGGGCTGCTGTTACTCCAACTACTCTACACAAGATCAATAACAATTCTCTCTCCCTCTCTCTTTTTTCTCTCTAACTTGCTCGCCCGAGGCTACTTATTTTTTATTTCTTTCATACGTGTTCTTTTATTGCTTGATATTGGCCATAAAGAGCCTTCTTTAATTATATCCTAACTGTTATTTCCTTCCTGATTATCCCCGACGGGGCGAACTCGAGCCCAGGCATTGACCTCGAGGCCCCTCATCGGCTAGTCCGAGGCTCGGGTAGCAAGCCCCTCAGTTTGATTACTGCCCCATTTTAGCTTGTATTTCTTCGATTAAACTTCACATATTTAGCATCTACTGCTCTAACCACTAGCATAAAAATAGATCACATATTTTTAGAGTCTCATTTATAAATTTAATTGTTATTAACATTTTTACGGTAAACAGTTAGGCAGGCGAAGCAAGGCAAAAGCCAGGCTTGAAGCTGGTGTTAGGCTGGCGACGCCAAGATAAAGCCAAGCAGAACCAGGCGTTAGGCTGGCGACGCCAGGCCTGGGGCTAGGTCTAGTCCGAATTTTGAAGACTTAATTCGTTTTCCGGCTTGACTAGGATTTGACCTACACGTTTAGGTCTTGTCCTAAACATATAAATAGACCCAAAATACCATTTTGAAGGACTTTTTGCAACCAGAGGCAAGGATAGCTCGTGGAACACTACTTGGGAGTTAGAATCATCGATTTCTACGTCCCTTTATCCTTACTCTATAATTTAATTATGTAAAATACTTTGGATATTGTTATTATGAGTATGAGTAGCTAAACTACTAATCTAAGGTTTTGATGGAACATGTTGGAAGATGATTTTCTTGTTGCGTTAATATAGATTTACCATAGTATTCTCTCTATTTGTTCAACTATATACTTATTGATGTTGATTGAAGGGCCCTCGATTAACTATTCCTATTTAGTATGTATTACTCGGGAGAGAGTGCATATTTAGGTAGTTGTTGAACAACATCACTCCTAACGTATATGAGGGATCAATATGAAGGGTTTAAAGGTGGGATTAGGGATAACGAAACCTTGGTGCGATCTAAGTGAGATGTACTTAAGGCTAGCTAGCGTAATTCGGGAGAATATATCTAGTATATTGTTGTAATTACTCGGAAGTGAGTTACAACAGTCAGAATGCTCATGATCGATAGAGAAGACTTAGGCAAATTTATAGAAACGTAGCGGAAAGGATTCCGACAATAGAGAAAATCAGAACCTTAGATTATTCCAATTCCTGTCTACGACCTGTTCGTAGTTAGTTCTTATTTATTGCATTTTTATTACGTAATATTTAGTTAGTAAACATCCAATTTATTACTTATATATTTCTGAAGATTGAATATGTGAATTTGTGTGAGTCCAATAGCTGTGTTTGATAGGTTAATTCCCTGTGGGATTCAACTCCAGACTTGTTAACCGGAATATATTTGCAACGACCGCTTTATCCTTTTTATAAGGCATAGTTGGGTGTGATCACTAATCCTCCAAACTCTTATCAAGTTTTATTAATTTTATTTGACAATTAAATAAATCATCAGAAAACAATAAAGAAAGTAAGAAAAAAGAAAAAGGTTTTACACAATTTATTAACTAAACCTTTTTTTATTTATTATAGCTATACATGACATATCAAACCCAAAAGAAAAAAGTTCTCTTTAAAAAACTATTTGATAAAGTTTCTTATGATTAATTTGGATTACATATTAATCAAAATTTTATATAAGCTGAATTGGGCGAGTCAAAATGAATCATTTATAAATATTTCATCCAATCTTAAGTCGGTTGGGTGGGTCATGCTTTCTCGTGTCACCCCTACTTTTTCAAGAAAATGTTTTTTCCAAGAAAAATATTTTTCTTGATACCAAATAAACCCTTAATAAGGCCATTTTAGTATTCCATTAGACACCAAAAGTTAGGGGTGTAAATGGTCCGGTTCGACCGGTTATTTTATAAAATTTGTATTACATCAATTTTTTGGTTATTCTATTATGTATGACCAAAATTAGACTTTTCGAAACCATCCCGTCTGCTTCTCTTCGGTATTGGTACGATTCGATTAATTTTCGGTAATTTTTTAAATGTTATGTAAAAGTCACCAGTATAAGTAGAATGCAATAACATACTTACTTTTATAGGACTTAGCAAAACGCTCTAGATATTTTTATAGTTTAAAAGGTGACGAATTAAGAAAATATGAAAGATAGCTAGAGTATAGATCGATCAACTATTCTATAACAACGTAAAAGAAACTAAGCAAATATAAAGAAAATATTAATCAAACGAGTGGAAAGATATTAACCAGGCTGTGATTCAAGAATAAAGTCTATGGAAAATTAAATATTCAAAAAGATAAATCTAAATCATACGAAAGGAAACATATTCAATACATTGTACTTTGCTACTCATAATCACTACAATACATTGTGTTTTGCTAATGAATATGCTGGAAATAATTTAGTTTCAATAGGAATAGCATAAAAGGCTTGGGAATTAAGATTTTGAGTTTAATTACTTGTTGGCTCGTAACTGTTTCATAATTCCAAGGCCCGAGAAAAATGTAATGCTTTATTATTTTTAAACTTAATATATAAATATATTTTTAACATTGTAAATTTATTCAGTACGGTTCAGTATTTTTTCGGGATTATTTTTATAAAATAAAAAACTTACTCTAATTATCGGTACAGTTATAAATTTATATAAAAAACCTATGATTTTTTTAAAAAATCTTAAAATATAGTTCGATACGATTTGATCGTTTTAGTCGGTTTTTAAATATCCATTGACGCCCCTGTCAAAGGCGGAGACAAAATCAAAATACCAGCACAAAAATATCCTATTTGTGTGTAAATCACCTACTTTGACCCAAGCCCAAATTCTTCTCAAGCGGACTCGAAGAAAAACAAGCAAATGAGCGCCAACTTATACCGTGTCCTGCCTTAAAGAAAAAACCCTTGTCTGCGCATCCCATAGCGAACTCCTCACGTTCCCTCCCTGGCAGAATTAAAATTGGTATTTTTTTTTTCCCTTGTGAATACATAGATGTTTTCCTTTCTTTCTTTCTCTCTCTAATTATACTTTTGAATTACTGCATTCCATATGTTGAATTTCAACTTCAAGCAATTGTATCATTATGAACTGAAGGTTTCTGAGGTACTCTTAATTTTTTTAAAAGTTTCCTATAATCTAACACAGTATGAAAATGATTCTCTACTAGCAATTGTAGATTGAATTTTGCAGTTTTAGGACTAAGATACTACATTTGAGACTAAGGCTTGTTTGGTTTGGCCTATTATTTTTCAGTATAAATTTTGTGTGGGAATTTATGCACTATGGGGATCGTTTGGTTTAAAGACAAGTTATGTTGCGATTACTAATGCAAGGATTCCAATGCATGGATTGTAATATAAGGCTCGTATAATGCAAGTATGATTTCTTGTTGAATGTCTAGTTTGATATATTACTACATATTAGTATACAATGTATAATTTAAAATATTTATTTATTTTTTAAAACAAAACAAAAAGTTCTTACTTTTATGAGTGTTTGGTCATTTTATCTTTTTAGTCCATGTATACTAGTAACTCCACTCCTGTTCCGCTATTCTATCTCACATAACTTAATGTAGGTATTATTTATGAGGAAAACAAAAAGGAGCAACAAAACATTGTATTAATTAGTACTGATTTCTATGTGGAGATTATATCTCCTTAATATTCCAACCAAACATTATATAAGCTTATGCTGATTTATATGTGGAGATTATATCTCTTAAAATTCAAACCAAACGGTCCTGACGTGTATTATTTTATGTGGGATAGATGGTGTAAATATGAATCAGGCATTAGCAGTATATCGGTAAGAGCACCTAAAAGTGAACAAAATTCTTTAAAGCTAATTCTTTAATTTGGTATTACAATAAAATGTTTGGCTCAATTCTTCGCCTCATCTATGTGTGCAGTTCGATGCTAATTGATAAGTTTAATATATTAGTTTATCATCTGGAAAGCATTATATGTAAATAGTTTGTTTTTCTTTGTTTCTGAGCCATTAATCATTTGATACAACTAGTCTCGTAAACTGTTATGGAAAGGGTCGTGTATTGACATGATCAAAAGAAATGAGTAGTGCCACTGTATTAACTAATCATTTGTTTCTGAGCCATTAATCATTTGATTGTTTTCTCTTGGTTGATCTCCTGCTAACTTCTCACAGTTGCAGCATGTTTTTCCAATATGATTTCAAGTTTTTTGCTGGATTTTTATGTCTTCTGTTGTCTCCAGACTCTTCTATCGATTCTCTAAAATGATGGAAACGAAGATCATGAAAGTGTCAGGCCGAGAACCTTCTGATATCATAAGCAACCTTCCTCACGATGTAATTAAGTTCATTTTGACGTGTTTGCCTCTGCGAGATGCTGTTAGGACTAGTATCTTGTCGAGGAAATGGAGGTATAACTGGACCAAAGTTCCAAAATTAACGCTTGATAGCAGACTCTGGAAAAAAACCAAGCAGAATATATCAACCCCTAGAGTTAAGTTTGCAGTGATTCTCTTTCAGCTCTTGTCACTTCATCAAGGACCAATTACTGAGTGTGGAGTCTCCATTTCTGATCTGAAAGACTGCCCTGAAATTGACAACTTGATATTTTTCCTGTCAAGGAATGGGATCGAGCATCTCGATTTTAAATTTCCGAAGGGTGAAAAGTACAAATTGCCCTCTTCAGTTTTCACATGTTCACACATGAGGCATTTGACTCTCAAATATTGTTTGATCAATCTTCCACCTGCATTTGAAGCATTTAGTAGGCTTCTTACCCTGGAATTGTATGAAGTCACTATTTCTGACAAATCTCTTGAGAATTTAATATCCTGTTGCCCAAAGCTCGAGCATGTGGAGCTTGAAATCTCAGTCCCTTTGAACTCTATTGAAGTTAATGCTCCTCAAATAAGATACTTCTACTTCGGGACCAAAATAAATTCTGTATGTTTCAAGAATACCCCTCTTCTTGATTATGTTTATATTGTGATGCAAGATATAAATAATGGTTCTGTGGAGAGAGGAAAATGTAATTTTATGGAGTTTTTTGGTTCCTTGCCTGCTCTTAAGGATCTCAACTTGGATTATTTTATTATCAAGGTAAAAGTGTCTAGAACTAATATTATTTATGTTCGTTGACATATCATGTCTCTGCTGTCCTGACTTTAATATTTGCCTTGGAAGACACTAATTGCAGGAATAGATGAAATCCCGGTGAGGCTTCCCATGCTTCTTCTCTGTCTTAGACAGCTTTACCTATGCGAGATTCGTATAAGCGAGTTAAATGATATACGCTGTCTTTTTTGCTTGATTAGAAGCTCCCCATATTTGGAAAAAATTGGAATGGAGGTCTGAAATAACTATCTTGGCTTATTTTCTCCTTTTTCTTTTATTTCCTCTTTTTGTATGTTCCAGATTATGTTGTTGTTTCCTCATTTTGTAATATTTCCTCAGGCATTTAATGACAAAGGAGATGAACTTCCTGTTCTTGAATATTTGGAAGCTGAATACCATTCAGACATGAAGTTGAATCAGCTTACCAAAGTTTGCTTGAAAGAAATTAGTGGCACAAAGCCTGAGATGGAACTGATCAAGCTTCTGTTGGCCAAGTCTCTGAAGTTGGAGACTATGCTAATTGAGCCTTGCATAGAGCCTGAATCTCCTCAAACATTAGTTGAGATACTGAAACAGATTAATGAATTTCAGAGGGCATCCCCTAGAACAAAAGTCAAATTTATAGACGAAGTCTAATGCATCACCAGAAAGAGATATACACATTCACTATGCAATATGTTATGATAAAGATATGGGAACATTTCAAAATTTGACTGCTAGAGAGGAGGCAGGCAGCTAGCATATTTTAATGCAATGCTCGTAGGCAGGAGTTGGTGAAGAACTGAATCATTCATTCAAGTTGAAGGTGTGAAATTTAGTATGTCTTCACTGAAGTTGTTCCGACATCAAGTTCTTATTGATCTTTATCCGTATTATTTCTTTTGTCTATAGGCATTTGGCCTCCGAACTCACTAGCCCGACTAATTTGGTTTCATTCCCTGCTAAGAGATTCTGCGTTCTCTGGAATCTGAGATCTCTTGTCAAGATGGAGGGATACCGACCGCTCACCACATCACTTTGGTGATTTTGTTGGAGTTAATTTTGTCTCTAGCTCAAATTTCTAAACAGAATTTTCAGGCGATATTTCTTGCCAAAGTTTATTACTCAGTTTTGCCTTGCATTATTTATGCTATATTGCTTATCCATTCAGGATACTAGTGCATATGATCTAGCATCTTATTAAGTAGTAGTACTGTCTTGGTAACTTTTGACTGGATCTCTCTTCTTTTTTCTTTAATTTGTCCTTTGACCGAAAAGATAAATCTGCATTCAGAAATTTAATATTGTTAGGGTACAATATGGGTGTCAAGGGGCCGGCCGGACTATTGGAAAAGGAGACTGGCCGGTCTTCGTACTGGTCCGGTTATTAGTTTCAAAATACCGGTTTTATCGGTCCCGTGCCTCGCTGGTGAAAATGTAAACCGGAATGGTTCCGGGCCTAGGGGTCTGGCTGGGCCGATTTTATTTTTTTATTTTTGTGTATTTTGTATAACTATCGTAATTTATATTAAGATAAAGTAAAAATATAAAACATAAAAGCAATCTTGTAAAAAGAGTGTTTGAATAAATTTCAAAGGCTTTAAAAGCCTTACATTTGGAATTTTGAAAAAAAAAAAAACTTCAAAGGCTTTAAAAGCCTAATATTTGAATATTTTATTAAGAATTTAAGGTAATACAATAAAGATGGAAAAAAATTAACTTATAATTTGCAAGTTCTTTTTTTAATTCAAACTTGCAAATTAAAATCTACATTTTACAACAACTAAATTAAAGAAAAAAAGAGTAAATTCAAATTAGAATTATTAGATATAAATCAAGAACTTCAAAGGTTTTGCATTGCCTTAGTAAGTTCTTCATAATCAATATGAACTTCTTTGCCATCTTCTGTGGAGTGTTAAATTCAGATGGGTTACCATGTGTTAATATATCTCCAAGTTCCTCGTCTTCTGGTTTAGCAACATCTTCATGTCCTTGCTTTCTTCGTTCCGATTTAATACAATCTCTGAAACATACTAAAACATCCAAAGCATTGCTTCCCAATGAGTGACGGGTTACCATGTGTTAACAATGCACATTAGCAACTTCAGTTATCGACAATCTATATTTGTAGCAACATTTTAAAATAAGTATGTATAATTCCATCTAGTAACAATTTCATCTGGCATGAATCTGGGGTTAAGGTTATGTTCAGCACACTTAGTCTTAAATTCCCTAGTTCTAGAATGTCTATTATTTCCTTGAATAACACCAACTGCTCTTCTTACATGAGTAATCTCAGTCGAAAATAAATCAAGGCCACTTTTAACAATTAAATTATAAACATAACATGCACACCTAACATGAAAAATTTCGTTAAGTGGTGGTTGTAAATGCAGTCTTAATATTGAAATAGCGGCATTATTGTTAGAAACATTATCAAAAGACATACACAATACTTTTTTATTAAGATTGTATAATGCAACAACTTCGCAAATAGTAGTACTTATAAAAATAGCAGCATGACTTTGATCTTCATCATATTTAAAAGCGATGATACGTTTTTGCATACAATAATTATCATTTATCCAATGATATGTAATTGTCAAATAATCATTTTCATTAACAGTATGGCCAATATCAGAAGTTAGAGAAACTCTACAAGGAAGGTAGTCAAACAAATAACGCATGTATGTCTGATATTGTCTATGAAGTCTAAAGATATCAGATTTATAAGTATTTCTAGGGATACCTTTAAATAAAAGATTATAAATCCTTTGAATATACATAATAAGATATGATGAAAAAGCAAAAAAAAAAGGTAAACAACCAAAAACAATCATTTTTGCTAATTCCTCACGATCATTTATTTTATCATATTTCATAGGTTTATAATTTCTTGATTTTCATCTAAATCAGAGTCTCATTCTATAGGATGAGTAATTCTCATATGTCTACTAAGTGTCTCAGTCTCTCCTAAACTTCCTCCGGTCTTATGTTTAAAATCATCTTTACAAAATTTGCATATAACTCTATTAGAATTCTCTATTTCCTTAAAATATTTTCAAACTTTACTTCTCCTTCCCCGATTAGTAGTCGGGGTCACATGTGGTCTACTACTAGTGTCACGACCACCACCTCTGCTACCAACTCCAACAATACTATATGCAAGTAGTGTCTCATCTTCAATTTCTAATTCATTATCTTTTATACCGAAATCTTCATGTAATTGTTCATAATCTATATTATTCTCATGTGATATTTCAGAAATGTGTAAAGTCATTTAAATTACTACTAGAAGTTGAAGCAGTACCTCTTTTTCTATTTTTTTTTATTACCCCGATTAGCAACCCTATTATAAACTATTTTTGAAGCATTAAACATATTGTGAAAATTTAACCACTAATAAATTTGGTACAAAATTATTATTTTTATAATGAACTACATAATACACTATCAGATGACCGAGAAGACGAAGCACCATTATTACAAAATAATAAATGGTGGGCTCTTTTATAAAATACAAAAGTTTGGGATAATTTTTTAATAATGTAATATTGATATTTTGGGCCAAAACCAGCTCTTGAGCTAGTTTCGAGATTTGGGTTTTGCGTTTTGGGAATTTGCCAAAATGTAATAAAATCTATGGCCAAACATGTATTTGTCAAGAAAAAAACCCAAATATATTTTGATAAAATATATGGCCAAACGGGTCCTAAATAAGAGAAAGAGTTGGAACGAGCGCACCAAAATCCGCAATAAATTGAACACTTGATGATTTTTAAAGTCTTAAAATTGAATTTTGCAACTCCGATGTTACCACGATAAACGTCAATTGCCCAAAATTCAAGCTTCAAATAATATCATAAATATAAAAAATTAGAGCCAAATACTTGATTGCAATTTAGGTAAAAAAAAAATGAGAAAATAACATTTGAGAATTTGAGTTTGAGAATTGAGAGATGAGTGAAGAATGAAGAAGGCGGGGGAGGGAAGGATATATTTATAGTTTTTCAAAGGGCTAAATTAATAAATACTAAAAGTATTATTTTTAAAAAAGATGCCCAAAAAGGGCCATTCTTACAAAATAGTCGTTGGGCAATGGTCAAAATGGTAGTTGACCGTTGCCAACGGTCAATTATAATTAAAAAAAAATTAAAATAGTTGTTGAACCGGTCCGGGTCGTTCCGGGTTGGTCCGGTTAACAGGTCGAACTTGACTTGACAGTACTAGTTCTGACCGGTCGGGTTAACCAGTACTTGCCTCCTATTTGGCACAATCCCTTCCCCGTCCCAACCCAATCCTGCCCGGCCCCCTACCTACCGGTCTGGTCTAAAATTGATTTGGACTAGTCCGAAATCGGGTCAACGCGACCCGTTTGACACCCTTAGGGTACATACCAGTTGCTAACTCAATCGATGAATTAGTTATGTTCCTTCACAAAGCTTAATTGGAACTATGACTCTTTAGATGTCTCTCTCTCACTCAAAAGTGTTTTACAAGAAGATCCGTCCACCCAACTAAAACATTAGTTTAGCGAGAAAGCTCCTATTTAACGGCGTACTCTTAAAAATGAAATCAGAATTCTCCATAATTAATCATAACAAATAGAACAGAGAAATATGTTTATTGAATAATCTGGAAGGAATTTCAAGATTAACCAAATATTGGGGGATATCAGAGTAAATAATTAAAGATGAAAAAAAAAGAAATAATTAAACAAAAAGAGAAAATTAAAAAGAAAGATCTAGTATAACAAGGGCATACAACAACAACAACAACCACAACAACAAATCCAGTATTATCCCACACTATAGGATTTGAGGAAGGTAGTGTGTACGCAGACCTTACCCCTACCTTGTGAGGATAAAGAAATTATTTCCGATAGACCATCGGCTGATTCGGCTCAAGAACAAGGGCACTGTGCATTTTGTTTGGTGAACGAATGTCACAAAAAAAAGATTTAGTATTAATTTAGGAAGATGCGCTCAAAGAAATGGGAGTTTATTCTCATAACATACTTAATTCATGTAGCTTATTGTTATAAATATATTATATTATGGATGTTCATTTAGTACTCCATTGTAAATAAGCTTTCTGAAGAAGCTTATCATTTAGTATTCTATTAGAAATAAGCATCTTGAAGAAGCTTATCAATTTGGTACCCGGTTATGGATAAATATTACCCCCGGTAAAATATTATCCATACCGGGTATAATAAGCTTATCCTTTCGATACTCCGTTATGGATAAATATTATATCCGGTAGAAGATTATCCATACTAGGTACAATGAACTTATCTTTTTACTCCGTCATGGATAAACATTACCCCTAGTAGAAGATCATCTATACCTGGTACAATGAGCTTATCCTTTCAGTACTCCGTTATGGATAAACATTACTCTCAGTAGAAGATTATCCATATCTGGTATAGTAGCAGCTTACACAACAGCTTTCTTTCTTCTATAAATAGAAGAGATTTCAGTTCATTATGTACATGAGTTTGAAGTCGAATAATATATCAATTTCTCTCTATACCTGTCTTTACTTTATAGTCTTTATTTTATAATACGTTATCAGCACGAGACTCTGTCATCTCGAGCAAATACTTTGAAATTATCTGAGGCATGAACTTTTTTTTTCTATATAATGTCAAATCTTTCTAAACTTGAATTTGTAGTCTGGATATATCGGGCAAAAGCTACATGTCTTGGGTGCTTGATGCTGAAATTCATCTTGATGCGATGGGTCTGACAGACACCATCAAGGATAAAAATCAGGCATCAAACCAAGACCGTGCGAAAGCAATGATATTCCTACGCCATCACCTTGATGAGAGCCTGAAAATGGAATATCTTACTGTTAAAGATCCAGTCATACTGTGGAATAATTTGAAAGATAGATATGACCACCTCAAGATGGTCGTTCTTCCACATGCACATTATGATTGGACTCATCTAAGGCTACAAGATTTTAAATCTATAAGTGAGTAAAATTCTGCTATGTTCAGAATTATTTCCCAGTTGAAATTATGTGGTAATAATATTACTGATTATGATATGTTGGAGAAAACTTTCACCACTTTTAACGCCTCTAATATGCTCCTGCAGTAGCAATATCGAGATATGAGATTTAAAAAGTATTCTGAACTTATTTCACATCTTCTAATAGTCGAGCAACATAATGGGCTATTAATGAAAAATCATGAAAGTCGACCTGCTGGTTCTTGTCCACTCCCTGAAGTGAATGAGACGAACTTCTACCAAGATACGTGGAAGAGGTCGTGGCCCCAGTCGTGGTCATGGCCATGGTCGGGGAAGAAACTATAATCATGGTAATAATAATGCACCAAAGAACCCTCCTCGCCACCAGCAGTGGAAAAGGAAGGAACAAAAGCATGAAGCGGTGCAAACACCTAATGCAGAAAATGTATGCTATAGATGTGGAGGAAAAGAGCATTGGTCACGTACTTGCCGTACGCCATAGCACCTGGTTGAGCTTTATCAAGCCTCCCTGAAGAAGACAGAGAAAAATGTTGAAGCAAATTTTATTTCTGAAGATAATTTAGACTTCATGCATTTGAATGCAGCTGATTACTTTGCACTCCCAGAAGGAGAAACAAGTCATGTAATATGTGGTGAATCTGTAGAAATGTAAATATTTTTATTTTTGTTGTTTGTAATAGATAATATGGTTACGTAATTGTTGTACATAAATAAAATTTATGCTTTGATAATGATGGTTACTATAATATATTTTATTTATGTCATTTTGAAGAATATGGATAATTCTCAAATGATGTTTGGATCAAAGACAAATTGTGAAGATATTTGTGTTATTGATAGTGGAACAACTCATGCCATATTCAAGGATTAGAAATATTTTTCTTATTTTCATAAGGAAAAAACAAATGTTTCAACAATTTCTGGTAATATAAGTTTGATTGAAGGCTCTAGAAGAGCCATTATATTTTTGTCTAAGGGAATAAAACTTATTATAGACAATGCATTATTCTCCTCCAAGTCCCGCAGAAACTTGTTGAGTTTTATAGATATTCGCCGAAATGGGTATCATGTTGAGACAATAAATGAAATAAACGTGGAATATCTTTGTATTACAAAGAATATTTCTTGCCAGAAATGCATTATAGAAAAGTTACCAACTTTATCTTCTGGCTTATACTATTCAAAAATTAGTACAGTTGAAGCACACTTTATCGTAAACCAGAAGTTTACGGATTCAAATACTTTTGTGCTTTGGCATGGCCGTTTGGGCCATCCTGGATCAATAATAATGAGACGAATTACTGAAATTCGAGTGGGCATCCATTAAAGAACCTGAAGATTCTTACAAATGACGAATTTTCTTGTGATGCTTGTTATCAAGGCAAAATGATCACTAGACCATCACCAATGAAGGTTGACATTGAATCCCCTGCCTTTTTAGAGCGTATACATGGGGATATATGTGGACCTATTCACCCACCAAGTGAGTTGTTTAGATATTTTATGGTCCTAATAGATGCATCTTCAAGATGGTCTCATGTGTGCCTACTATCATCTCGCAACCTGGCGTTTGCAAAGCTATTAGCCCAAATAATTCGATTAAGGGCACAATTCCCAGATTATCCTATAAAGGCTATTCGCCTTGATAATGCTGGAGAATTCTCATCTCAAGCTTTTGATGATTATTGTCTATCAGTTGGGATAAAAGTTGAACATCCTGTAACTTATGTTCATACTTAAAATGGCCTTGCAGAGTCATTTATTAAACACCTACAATTGATAGTAAAACCACTACTTATGAAAATAAAAATTTTCACTACTGTTTGGGGCCATGCTATCTTGCATACAACATCACTTATCCGTCTAAGACCGACATATTATAATAAATATTCTCCGTCACAATTAGTTTTTGGTCATGAATCAAATATTGCCCATCTACGAATTTTTGGATGTGCTGTATATGTGCCAGTAGCACCACCACAACGCAGTAAGATGGGGCCACAGAGAAGGATAAGATTATATGTTGGGTTTGAATCACCCTCTATTATTTGCTATCTTGAACCACTGACAGAAGATTTATTTACTGCTCGATTTGGAGATTGTCGGTTTGATGAAACAATTATCCCACAATTAGGGGGAGAGAAAAAGGAAATCAAAAGAGAAATTGTGTGAAAAGTTTAATCATTATCTCACTTTGATCCACGTACTTCTATATGTAATCAGGAGGTCCAGAAGATCATCCATTTACAGAATATAGCAAATCAAATGTCAGACACATTTACTGATTTGAAAAGGATAACTAAGTCACATATCCCTGTGAGCATGTGATTTTTGCCTCACAGGAATTACTCCTACAGAATTTCAAAGAATTAGATTTTTCTTTTAATTATTTGTTATTCTAGGAATTATTGTCGAGTTTTTCTAATTATTTGCATTTTTATGTGCATGTTTAATTTTATTTAATTCATGAAAAATACAAAAAACAATACATTGCATTTGCGTTTAGGACTTAATTTTATATTTTTAGATTAATTAGTAAATTAGTTGTTTTATAAAAATAAAAAATCACAAAAAATAGTTCATTTTTATATTTTTTGTCTTTTAATTTTAGTTTATTGATTTTCCTTTTTTAATTTAGAATTAAGTGATGCTTACAATTTCTATAATTAGTTAATTAGTTTAATTTCACATTTTAGATAATTTAGGAATTTTTAATTACTAGATTTTTTTTATTAAAAACAATGGAAAAGGAAATTAGAAATAATGGAAAACTTGGAAAGAATGGAAATTGGTCCATCTTCAAACACCCAAATTCGGCCCAATTTCCCCCATATACAATTAAACCTTCAACCCAAAGGACCCTTTTCCCTCCGGTTCAACCCAACAAGAAACTGGACCGACCCGTTAATCGACTCGCCCATTTCTCTTAATATAAAACCCCCCTTATAATTTTTCCCCCAATCAAACCTTAAACCTAGAGAATCAGAAGCGGCGTCGAGTTGTACTGTTCATCGTCTTCCTCGCCTCAACTCACTATCACTCGCCCGAGTTCACTCAAAATGGTCCCCCCTCCACGTCATTTGATTCCCAACAGTTTTGTCAGAGAGGAGTACGAATTTTTCTCTCCTAAATCGCACGATTTAGGTTGCAAAAGGACAATTGTTGGATGAATGGGATCCGTGGATAGATGTGAATCAATCCACGCCTCCATTTTTCCCAAAATTGTTAAGAAAACCTGAAGATTTTTTTCGGATTTGGGCAGATTTTTGAAAGTTTTGGAGGGATATATATACGAGGCAACTCTTCTGTGCTAGGTTAGAGAAAAAGAGAGGAAAAATTGTAGAAAAATCTTCAAGAACTTAGCCGAAAAAAATCTTCAAAAAACTGAGTTGAGTAAAATTTCCAGATTTTTTAGTTGTCATTTATCTTCTTGTCTTTCCTTTCCAGCCGATTTCTTCTTTACAAAACAAAAAAAATGGTTCAACTTCAGTTTTGAGTCCAGATTTGATCTCATTTCTTTGTTGGGGTTTCGATTGTTGTTATTTGCTGGTTTTTTGCTTTACCCGTGGCTAAACTTCCTTCATATCCATTTCTACTCTCTACCAGCTATTTCGAGCTCTATTTGTTGAGTATTCTAGGTACACATTTTCGAATCTGTACGGTTTCTTCATGAAAAGGGATGAAATTTTGAATGAATTATATTTCTGATGTTTCGTCTCCATGTTCTTGACTATTTCCTTGATAAGTTGCTTATTACACTTAAACATGATTTTTGATAATGAACCAAAATAAAGGTTGCCATTTCAGTAGACTGATTAATATGTTCACATTTGCTATTGGGTATCTTGTATATGATTGTGAGCATAATTATTTGAAGTCGTGTGTTGTAGTATTGTTTAGTTCAATTACTAAAAATGTTTGGTTCCAAGAAGCGATTGTTGGTGGGGGTTGAAGATCTAAGTTCTATTTCTTTCTTCTTTCCAATCTTGTGATGATTAAACTTGGTTCAAATTTGTTTTAATGCTTAAAAGTGAATTTTAAACATTTGGATTGTTGCATTTAAATTCGTGTGGATGTAGAAAGCATTGAATTCTTTGTGCCGTAAATTTGTTATGCTTCTTTGCTGATAAAGAATTTTGTTATATTCTAAAACAAAAAATAAAAGAAGCAAAAGTTTTAGGATAAGTATTTCTACTAATTTTCAGTGACTAACGTAGTATAAAATGAATTGTGAGTGTGCATGTATAAGGTTACACGTGAGTGAGTGCCTGAAGGCATCAGATTATTCGAAGTTGACCTCATTACATTAGATGCACTGTAATGTTCTATTAGTTTGTTGCATTTGATGTGATTATTTGCACAAATGCTTTTCATCCCATAATTTATTCCATTATGGATTTACATGAATTGGGATATTTGGATTGGTTTGGGTTTAGATAAGCCTCAAAGGAATTGGGCTCATTGTGTGATAAATATAACTGGGGATTTGGGGTTAAATTAACCCCGATATTATTCATTCAATGACTTATGGGTCTATGTCCTCATTGTGGGAGCCCTTCGCATTCTGGGTCTCGATGAGTCCATTTCTGTTTTCTTTTAAGCTTGTTGAGATTCCTAGCATGGGCATTTAATCAATTTAGTCGGTAACTCTATAGTGTGGTGCTAAAAAATGGATTTGGACGGCCTTTTGCTTACAGAAATTCCTCAATGCCCTCATTAAGGTCCATGTTTCTTTAGTTTGGGATTTCATACACGATTAATACACGATTCACACTATTTTGTGTCTTCACAAAAACCCCTGAGCTTAGAAAAAAAATAATTACGGGCACCATAGTCTGCTCTAGGCGCGCAATTAGAATTATTACAACTTCGGGTATGGTTCCCGTGGCGTGGTTGTGATAATTAGTTTTAAAAATAGAAATACCTCTAGTTTGCCTTTAAAAATATATACAACCTTTTTTAAGAATAAATTGAGGTGTGTCATATACAAATAAAATCTTTTAATTTATGGCCCTCATATAAATATAAATTTAGTTTAGAAATGCCTTGAACTTTCGTAGTTTGCTTTAGGCGCGTTAATTAAATAATTGTCATAGCTACGGGTATGATTCCCGTGACGTAGTTTGTGACGCCTAATTACTAAAATCTGGGGGTAATTTATGTGACACGGCCACAATTTAATCATTAAAATTAAACGTGTTGTAGATCGTGGGTACGACTCCCGTGACATGATTCGCAATACGTAACAATAATTGTTAAAAAGCGGTTATAAAGGCTAAAATTGATGGGTTAAAACATGTATTAAAATCAGATAATAGGCCAATTATAATAGTTTAAGTGACCGTGCTAGAACCATGAAACCCGGGAATACCTAACACCTTCTCCCGAGTTAACAGAATTCCTTATTCAGAATTTCTGGTTCGCAGACTTCAAAAGGAAAGTCGAAATTTCCTCGATTTGGGATTTAAAATAAACCGGTGACTTGGGACAGCAATTAAAATATTTCAAGTGGCGACTCTAAGATTAATTAATCCCATTTCGAATAAGGTCACTTAAATTGGAAAAACTCCCCTATATATCCCCTTCGGGTGTGTAATAAAGGAGGTGTGACAGCTCTGGCGACTCTGCTGGGGACCATAACCCAGAACTTTTGTTCAGGGTTTAAGAATTCGAGCTTAGATTAACTGTTATATTTGGCTTTATTCATTATCTGATTTTTACATGTTGAGCCTAATGTGCTAATTGCCGTTTTTTACCGCTTTGATATTATTTGAATTGTATATAAACTGTTACGAAACCCTTCCCTTCTTATCTTCGGGGATGTGCACGCTGGCGTGACACCTCTTTCTGTTAATGTCATACCTTGAAATAAGAAAGAGGCTCGGACAAGTTACAAAGCCGGATGGCCTTTTGGTTCCCGGTACATAGCCCCCCCTCGGCTCGAGTTATCCGCTCGGGTACACAAGTCTAGAACAATATACCTAGGTTTTAAAACTTAGAATAACTCAGCTTCATGCTGGATCCCTAGTAGGAACGTTTGTTTGCATCATGTGCATTTGACTTTGGGGACTCAACACAGGGGTTAAGTCCGTCTAGGACAGGTGCACCCCAGAATCAAAGACCATCCTGATGCATATTTTATGTGCTACTTGTGCAATTAT
Organism: Nicotiana sylvestris; assembly: GCF_000393655.2. Classification (NCBI taxonomy): domain Eukaryota; kingdom Viridiplantae; phylum Streptophyta; class Magnoliopsida; order Solanales; family Solanaceae; genus Nicotiana; species Nicotiana sylvestris. Next base: position 46,162,788 of record NC_091060.1, on the reverse strand, counting down.
TTGCTTCAGTTTTCATGTTGACCGGTTGCTAGAATAGGGAAGGAATTGGGAAAAATAAAATTGAGGTATGAGAGAATTGATTACCCGCCTTTGAAAAAAACCTGGTGTCCAAAATACGCTGAAACTCTACCGAAATTTTGAAGAAGAAAAAAGAATTTGGTTTCAAAAGTTTCATGTCTTTTCTCTATTTTTTTTTGTCAAAACTGACCGAACTACGCAAATTTGATTCTCACCGGATGTGGGATACGTAGGCAACCCCCATCGGGTCCAACTCCATTTTTGCAAAAATAACCCAAAAAATAAAATGTTGTTATTCTGTCTTAAATAAAGCTAGGTAGTGTCGTTCTTGTCTAAATAGCCCAAAATATCCTCAAAAGGACGCCGGAAGGCTGTTTTTGTAAGAATAACCACCTACTGCCCTTTTATAAATTTTTGGCTATCCAGCAAGCACAACCCTAAAATCTTCCCTTTCGAAGTGCTGAAGGGCCGTATTTGTAAAAGTAGTCATGTTATTTAAATGTTTGCAAAATTGACCTCTTTTTGTAAAAATTCGCTTCGTTCTAAAACCAATCACCTTAATTTAAATGTGCAGAATGAGCACGAGTCAAAACTTGCCAATGACGGTCATGACTAAGATTCCTTTGGAACTGTATATGTGGTGGGAAGATCTGGGTGAATCAGGACAAGATGTGGTCAAACTTTACTTGGGGGGTCTCACCGGGTTATTGAAGATCAGGCCTAGAGGAGACATAATAAAGGAACTGGTTACGTTTTGGGATCCAACTCACAATGTGTTCCATTTCTCGGATTTTGAACTCATACCTACTTTGGAAGAGATAGCTGGGTATATTGGGAGCACTGAAGCTCTGAGACACAAGTATTTGGTCGCTCCAAGAGCTGTCACTCCACACAAGTTTCTAGATTTGCTAAAGATAAGCAGGGGAGTCCAATACTCAGATTTGGCAACTAGTTTTTCCACTCCACAGTTCATATACCAGTGATACGGACACATAGGGGGTTTCAACAATCCAGAAAGCAAAATTTGCAGCAAAGGGAATCAACTAAAATGGGAAGAACACAGGTGCTTCGCTTTCATGGTGGTATTTTTGGGTCTTCTAGTATTTCCCAGGAAAGATGGGAATATCGATGTATGGATAGCTGGGGTCGTCAACACTTTGCTTACTCAGGTCAAAAGCACCCTTGCACCCATGATAGTGTCTGAAATCTTTCGAGCTCTCACATCTTATAAAGTCGGAGGAGACTTTTTTGAACGATGCAACTTGCTGCTACAAATGTGGATGATTGAGCATTTCAGTACATGAACTATGGGTCGACAGGGAAAAGCTGCATAGGGGAGTTTTATACAAGGGTCGACGGGTTTAACATGCCAGAAGGGGTCACAGAATGGATATCTTGCCTATGTTCCGTTACTGCAAATCAAATAGAGTGGACGTTGGGTTGGCTTCCTGTTGATGAAATCATATACATGCCAGCTACCGATCCTCACTTCCTCCTGATGGGTCTCAAAAGCATCCAACCTTATGCCCCATACCGGGTTTTGAGACAGCTAGGGAGATGTCAAATAGTTCCCAAGGATGAACACCTTAGCCGCCATGTGGTCGAGATCCGTTCTGATGGACAGTTTCACGAAAAAGTAGTTCGCCAGATTTGGAGTGAATGCCAATATCTGACAGCAAATACCCGAGTGTGTGATCTATCCAGAGGTGAAGTCTCGCCCGGTTACCTCGCTTGGTACAAAAGGAAAGTTGAGTTTGGAAGGCCAGCTAAAAGACCCCACCTCCAAGAGTTTGTCGAAGCATCACAAGAACAGTGGGAGTGGTTGGCAAAAGAAAATGAATATCGGACCACCATAAGTAGGTTAGAAGGACAGATCAGAGACCTCAAGTTCGATAGTGATGTGCAAACCGCTGCAGATGAGGGCGAGAAGAAAAAATTAGCCCAAGAAAATGAAATCCTCCAGGCCTAGATCCAAAGGATGAAGGTAGCTGTGAAGAATCTGGAAAGAAGCCGAGCAGAAGAAAAACTCATTAATGGCCTTAGGAACAAAATATATGAGTATGGGAATGATCTAGAAAAATTCGAAGGCAGTTTGGCAATGTCATACCTCCTTTTTCCTATACCCCGCGAAGGGAGTGTAAGGGGAGTTTTTCCCAATTTAAGTGACAAATCGAAACAGGATTATTTTATTAAAAATTCAAAGTCGCCACTCGGGAGATTTCTGATATCCCAAGTCACCGGTTGAATCCCGAATCGAGGAAAAGCTTAACTCTGTTTAATAGTCTGCGAACCAGAAATCCGAGTAAGGAATTTTGTTAACCCGGGAGAAGGTGTTAGGCATTCCTGAGTTCCGTGGTTCTAGCACGGTCACTCAACTGTTATATTCGGCTTAATTATCTAATTTTAGTACAAGTTTAAAACCTATGTGCATTTTTAGTGTAACCGCTTTTATTCATTTTTAAAGAAAATTGCAACATTATTAAAACACGTCTCGAACCACGTCACATAAATGCACCCGTGGTTTTTGACATATCTTAACATCGTTGAGATTTGGATTTGGGTCACATAAATGCGCACCCGAGTTTAGGAAGGTAAATTAAATAGCGCGCCTAAAGCAACTACGCACTTTCAACTTTGCGAGGGCCATGGAAATTCAACTAAATGACACGCCTCGAATTCTAAGGATTCAAATATTAACTAAGCGAGGACCATGCATTTTGGGATTTTGTTTTGCACGACGCGCCTCGACTCCAAATTTTAAAGGGAATTCAAAACTAATCTCTTGAGGGCCATAAACAATTTTATTATTCCGGATGGCACACCTCAACTAATTAAAGATCTAATCAATTAATTAAGGAAAGCTTATGGGAATACTGACGGTTTTGAATTAAAAGTTTGATCACACTAATTAACTGAAGCTCGTCGCATTAGAAAACCAATTGCATAAGGGAAATTACTTTGACAAGACAAATGAATGGGCCCCTTCGGAAAAATGCCTTCAAGCTTAGGCTCGAAACGAGCCCAACTCATGATGAGGAAAGATGCCTGAGTTCGTTTATCCTTCAGCTGGGCCTGCATTAGGCCCAGTTCTTATGCTCCAAATTATTCATGCCACTCAAAGAATGTTAATTAATCGATGCTAACACAGACGTGGAATCGAATTAAACAAAATCTCGTTCTGACTTTAGACAACAATACAATTTACCTAGGTTGAATTTATAACTCCACATTTCATGCATTTTTGGGTCAATCTTGCCATAAAGATGTAGCAACAATAAACAGACAAGTTATTTAGCTGAAGGAGTAGCCCCAAGTGCAAACAAAGCAGATACCAAAAACATTTCAATTCCAAATGCTCGCATGTATACAAAGGCAAGCTAAATATCAAATCACAGAACGATAGAATCATGTTTCTAGCTATGAGCAAACAAACCATTACTTGGCATTCTAACACATTTAGAGATGAATTAATGCCAAAACAGTATTGATCTTAGCAGAAGCTGAACAAATACCCCTAAACCTACAACCATTTCAAAATGAACCAGGAAGAAACAGATGTGACAAGAAACCAAGCTAATTATGAAATCTAATTGATTTTCAGAAGTAGAAGAAGCTACAATTTACAGGCTTGTATGACACAGCCTGCCATTTAATCAAATAAAAGTCTTGTTCTTCCATTTTACATGTCCAAGGAATAGGAGATACCTGGTAAAATCAAAGCAAACAACAGTGATAAAATCAGCAGCAGAAGGAGATGGAATTCAGCAGATTATCAACAGCAATTCCAGCTTGCTCAAACCATTTCAATCCCAGAAAGAGTCAAGATTACGTCAAATTTTTAAGAAACGGAAAGAAACACACACAGCCTCAATGAAACAATGCCTTTTGGTGCCTTTTTTTTATTTTTCCTCTAATTCTTCAGACCTTTTAAGTGTTTTCCTTTTTTATTGTTTTCTCTAGCCGTCTCTGGTTTTTCCAAGTCTGATCCCCTTTGAAAGTTTAGGAAATGGGGATTTTATAGATGGGTTTTAGGGCAACAGTAATGATTTGTTAAATATCAGTTACCCCCTTCTCCAATTTTCTTTTTGTTCAACCTAAACCCCAACTTACATCAGTTTTTGCAAGCCAATCCCTTCCCCCACTTTCTTAGAAGCTTCCCAATGCAGTTACAAAAATATTCCCAAACCCAAACTTCCCAGACTACCCTCCACAGTCTCTGAAATTACCCTCAGCCTTTTACCCGGGTCAAGCTTGACCCAATGGCCTAACTGGATTCCAAACTTGGGCCTGAACAGATGGTCATCCGATGCCCAGGTCTGCATTACCCCAAACCCAAAAGGAACTCTTAAACCCATAATAAGAAACCAAAAACTCAGATTGAACACACAAACATTCAGCCAATAGAATCCTAAAGTAGTGAATTAATTATGTAAAACTACCACTAGGTAGAAGGGAAAAAGATCAGGCACCCGATTAGATTAGACTACTCCTGAAGTTTAACATTCTGGTAAAACCGAAGAGAACAAGAGGACTACCTTATTGAGCTAAATCCCCATAACAAATAAAGAGGCGAGTGGAAGACAAACTGGGATCAGAATCAAAACCAAAAGAACAGAGCTAAAACTGAAATGGACATATTGTCAAGAGAGGGGACATGTACTGTCCGTTCTTCCACCAGAAACCTACAGAAGATTTGATGAATGGTTCCGCCTGACAAGCTTTGTTGATTTTGGTCTTACATGGGGTTGATAAGCCTCGAAATGAGTCAAAATCAATGCTAACCATATGCTCTTATGGAGAACAAACGGCTGGCATAAGTTCTGACCCATTAATGGCCCAAATATCACTTGAACAAGGCACAAAACCTAAGTTTCAACTTTAACATCAAATTCGAAATTTGGCGCTAAGGATGGGGCTTTTGGGAAAATTTTTACTAGCCTAGTGCTTGAGGGAGCGTGGGGAAGGAATAGTTATGAATTGGTGAGGTTTGGAGCTCCGTTGACTATGAAAATGGTGGATTAGGGTTTTTTAGAGAATGAAGAGGTGAAGAAGATGAAGGATACGAGGCGTAACTGACTGGTCTCTGATGGATTCAGACATTTTTAAGAGAAATGGGGGAAAGCATGGGTGCCGTTGGATGAGCTAGATTGAACGGCCAGGATTTTGTTAAAGCTAACGAACTCGAAACGACGTAGTCTAACTCCTATACTAAGTCGTTTCAAAGACCTGGGTGATGGACTACTTGGACCGGGTTCAATGGCGGGGTTGGGTCGGGTTTCGGGTGATTGGACGGGTTTCAGGCACAATTGTTTGGGCCTGAGGGATTTTGAATAAAAATGGCCCAAACAGACTTCTTGTTGAAATTCTTTTCTTTTTCTTTATCAATTTCTTTCCTTTTCTTTTCAAATTAACATAAAACCTAAATTAATTCCTAATCAAATTATCTTGTCAAATTGAATTAAATAACTCTAAATAATGCTTACCACCACTAATTAAATGCCAACTTAAAGAAAACTACCAAAATTCGAAACTAAAATTAAAAATGCAAAAATAAGTTACTATTTTGTGATTTTTCCATTTTTATAAAACAACTAATTTGTCAATTAATATGAAAATTAATTCTAACGCAAATGTAGTGTGTTTTTGTATTTTCGTGAATTAAATAGAATAACATGCAAAGACAAATGCAAACAATTATCAGAAAATGCCACGAAATCCACAAAAATTACAAATAATGAAAATAAATTATTTTGTTTTGAATTTATGGGAGTAATTCATATAGGGCAAAAATCACGTGCTTACAGCTGCCCCTCTTTGCCCGTAAACACGAAGAGTTTTCGTGCAAAGATAAAGTGAGCGGATACGAGATATTTTTGCCCGTTTGAATACTCTGTGGGAAGCATTTTTGAAAGTTTGACCGCACCCTGCTTCCGAGGTTGCCTACATATCCTTGGCTGTAAAGGAATCAGGTCAGTGTAGTTCGGGAAGTTTCGGTAGCTGGGACTACCAGGAAGCTGTGATTTCACTGTTGCTGCTGCTGCTACTACTGCTTACTCTATCCCTTTATTACACCATGATAAAATAAAAAGAAGCTAGACTAGACTATGATCTATGCATTACAAAATCCTATCTATATCTTCAAACTTGCTCATGTGGTTCTTGTTGCCTTGTTGACTTGTATTCTCCCGGCGGAATCCATTTGTTACCGCCTTGAATTGTAATCTGAGATGTTTTTCCTTTTCTCCAGGTGGATGCCTGACTGATGAACTTGAATGTATTCCCTGCTCTCCAGGCGGGCTCCTGACTGCTAGACTTGAAATGTATTCCCTGCTCTCCAGGCGGGCTCCTGACTGCTAACTTGAAATGTATTCCCTGCTCTCCAGGCGGGCTCCTGACGGCTAACTTGAAATGTATTCCCTGCTCTCCAGGCGGGCTCCTGAGTGTTGATTTGAAATGTATTCTCTACTCTCCAGGCGGGCTCTTGACTACTGTCTTGAAATGTATTCCCTACTCTCCAGGTGGGTTCCTGACCGCTAACTTGAAATGTATTCCCTGCTCTCCAGGCGGGCTCCTGACTTGAATGTATTCCCTGCTCTCTAGGCTGGCTCCTGACTTCAACAAAATAGACGAAAACAAAGAAAATTGTTTGCCCCAATTTAGTGGCTGAGCACACATGTGAGTGTTAAACTGAATCATATTACCAAATATTACTAAGAATTTGAAAGCTAGGTCCCATTATCCAGGGGGTCCTGACAATTCTTACCTAAACGACAATTTTAAATCTAAGTTATATCTTCTAAAGGTGCGACTTTTGCTAAATCTTATTATCTAAGAGGGTCTTTAAACTACTCCCCATTATCAAGGAGGGTCCTGAAACTCAAAGGTCAAATTTTATCTTAAGAGTGACAACTTTTATGACTGAATTATACTATCCTACAACAGAATTTACGCTAAATGTTGTTATCTAATCGAAATCTTAAAGCTAAGTCCCATTATTCAGGAGGGTCCTGGAAACTCCTAATTGAATCTTATCTCGAACATGCAAAATTCTAAACCTACCTATATTCCTTTGGGATACATTTATGCTAGATTACGCTATTTCTAAACTTTACGCTAGGTCCCATTTTCCGAGGGTCCTGAAAAATCAAAAATCAAAACTGTTTGGTGACCACCTTTCTCCACGGAGGATTTCTTCAAAACAACCGAAATTTCCTGCCCCTATTTAATCAGAGAAAAATTCTTCAGTTTAAAATGTGGTGGTTAGTTGATGGCATTCTTTGCTGAAGGTCTCTCCGCTGCATTGTTTTGTTTTGACTGGCTTCCCCGAACTGGCCCTGAACCGCTTGACTTTCCGACTGACTTTCAAAACCCTATGACCCTGAATGACCCGAGTGTTCTATACATGAACCGTTGTTTCACACCTCTGACCCCTTTAACGGAACCTTTGTATCTCCCATGAAATTACCAAATCATTTTGCTGATGAAACTCTTGCTGGCACTTTATCCCACTTTACATCATGCTATCTTTGGTGTGCTCTGGCTGCACTGTGCTTTGCAATCTTGAAGCTGGTAGTGAGCTTTGAAATTCCTTCTTATTTGCTTAAAAAGAACTGACATTGGGAACATCTTAGAGAAATAAACCCAAAAGAAATAAAATGCAATGACTTTCAGAGTTAAGGATAAGGAAATCCAAAACTGGAAGACTATGAAGAGAAAAAGAAAAGAGACTTATCTGAGTGGAATGGCTGGTACCAATGATCATGACATGCATTTTGGATTAAGCGGCCCAATCTATCCAAACAATCAACTTCCAGTTGCCACACTTTGTTGACCCAGAATTCCCATAACCTGATTTCTTCACCCAAATCCCGACCTTGTTCATCCTGCGGTGCCTTGAAAGGTTTTCACCAGCAGACCTCTCTCATTCGTTCATCTATCAACTCACTTTTGCCTTAAGGTGCCCGTGAGGGTTTTCACCAATAAGACTCTCTCATATTTATTTCTCTTTTCTATTTGGACCAGAGTGTTGCTCCTGATATGAATCACCTCTACCTGCTTGACTTGGCATTTCTCGAATACTGATCGGAAGGTCTTTCTTTGGACCGTAATGTGGCTTTTGGAAGAGTTTAGAAAGAAAGGGTATAAAAAGCTCAAAATAATTCGAATGGGTTCAAAATTACAACTTTCGGAATCAAATTTTTAATAACAACCACAATGTCTGTCCCAGTTTCTTGTTTGGGGACTTTTGGATTTTTACTTTGATGGGACCGAACCGTGAGGCTGCCTCCGTATCCTTAAAAGGAATCAGGTCGCACGTAGTTCATGACATAGGAATTGCTCTGTTGTTGTGATTTTTCTTTTTCTCTTTCTTTGCTTTCTCTTTTGCTTTCTTATCTCTTTTGTTGTTTTTCTTCTTCTTTTTTTTTCTTTTCATTCTTTTCTTTCTTTTCCATTCTTTTCTCTCTCTTCATTCTTTTCTTTCTATTTTTCTCTCCTTCCTTTACTTATATTTTACGCTTGTGTTTCCGATATTTATTACTGATTCCGAAAAAAGGGTATGAAAGAAAATAAATAAGGCTCAAAGGGGGTGACAAGGGATGAAATGTTTAGATAGCAGAACAAAATGCCTTCGTCATTTCAATATTCAAAACATGCCAAATACAAACAAGTACAATCAAACAAAGAAAATCATACATAGTATCTCTTGACTGCATCAGAGTTGAATACAATGCACCATTGGACAACACTCTAGTTACAACGAACAGCCCCTGCTAGTTTGGGGCAAACTTGCCTTTTGCTTCAACCTGATGTGGAAGAATGCGTTTCAATACTAACTGACCCACTTCAAACTTCCGTGGACGCACCTTCTTATTGTATGCTCTTGCCATTCTTTGTTGATACAATTGGCCATGACACACTGCTGCCATTCTTTTCTCGTCGATCAAACTCAATTGTTCCAAGCGGATTTTGACCCACTCATCATCATTGATCTCAACCTCCGCGACAATTCGAAGGGATGGAATTTCCACTTCTGCGGGTATCACTGCTTCGGTGCCATACACCAACAAATAAGGAGTTGCCCCTACTGAAGTACAGACAGTAGTGCGATAACCCAACAATGCAAACATCTTTTCATGCCACTGCCTAGAGCCCTCCACCATTTTTCGAAGTATCTTCTTTGTGTTCTTGTTGGCTGCCTCGACTGCTCCATTCGCCTTGGGGCAGTATGGGGTAGAATTGCGATGTGTAATCTTAACTGTTGACACACCTCTTTCATCAGATGACTATTAAGATTAGCACCGTTATCTGTGATGATTACCTTCGGTATCCCGAACCGGCAAATGATATTTGAGTGCACAAAATCAACCACTGCCTTCTTGGTTACAGACTTGAATGTTTTAGCCTCAACTCACTTGGTGAAGTAATCTATGGCCACCAGAATGAACCTGTGCCCATTCGATGCTGATGGCTCAACTGACCCAATGACATCCATGCCCCATGCAACAAAAGGCCACGGTGCAGACATCGTGTGTAATTCAAATGGTGGAGAATGAATCAAATCTCCATGAACTGATGACATTTACGCACGAAAGTGATACAATCTCGCTTCATAGTGAGCCAATAATAACCTGCCCGAAGAATCTTCTTTGCCAGCACATACCCACTCATGTGCGTTCCACAAACTCCAGAATGTACTTCAGTCATAACAGCTGTGGCCTGCGTAGCATCTATGCATCTCAGCAATCCAAGATCTGGAGTTCTTTTGTACAACACTCCTCCACTGAAGAAAAATCCACTTGCCAACCGTTGAATTGTTCTTTTTTGATCACCTGTGGCTTGTATGGGATACACTCCCATCCTGATGTACTCCTTGATATCGTGAAACCAAGGCTCCCCATCGAGCTCTTCTTCCACCATATTACAATAAGCATGCTGATCGTGGACTTGAATATGCAAAGGGTCCACATAAGCCTTATCTGGGTGATGTAACATTGATGCCAGAGTAGCCAAAGTATCAGTGACCTCATTATGAATCCTCAAAATATGCCTGAACTCTATTGATTGGAATCGCTGACAAAGATCATGTAAACACTGTCGATACGGTATGAGTTTTAAATCCTGTGTTTCCCACTCTCCCTGAATCTGGTGCACCAGAAGGTCTGAGTCACCCAAGACCAAGACTTCCTAGACACTCATATCCACAACCATCCTCAAACCCAAAATGCATGCCTCGTACTCAGCCATGTTGTTAGTACAGTAGAATCGAAGCTGAGCCGTAACAGGGTAATGATGCCCTATTTCAGAAACAAGTACCGCTCCTATCCCAACGCCTTTAATGTTAGCAGCCCCATCAAAGAAAAGTTTCCATCCTGGCCTTTCAACCTGTTCCAACTCATCAATGTGCATTACCTCTTCATCAGGGAAATATGTCTTCAAAGGTTCGTATTCTTCATCCACAGGATTCTCAGCCAAATGGTCGGCCAATGTTTGTGCTTTCATCGCAGTTCGAGTCACGTAGACAATGTCAAATTCTGTGAGCAAAATCTGCCACTTTGCGAGTATTCCCGTGGGCATAGGCTTCTGGAAGATATACTTCAACGGATCCAAGCAAGAGATAAGGTAAGTAGTGTAATATGACAAATAATGTTTTAGCTTCTGGGCTACCCAAGTTAGGGCGCAACACATCCTGTCAAGATGAGTGTACTTAACCTCGTAAGATGTGTATTTCTTAGTGAGATAATATATGGCCTGCTCCTTCCTGCCGGTGATGTCATGCTGTCCCAACACACATCCAAATGAATTGTCCAAGACCGTCAAATACAGAATCAAAGGTTTTCCTGGTTCAGGCGGTACCAACACAGGTGGGTTTGACAAGTACCCCTTTATCCTATCAAATGCTTCCTGACATTCATCTGTCCACTTAACCGCAACATCTTTCTTTAATAGTTTGAAGATGGACTCACAAGTTGTCGTGAGCTGAGCAATAAACCTGCTGATGTAATTTAATCTCCCCAATAGACTCATCACCTCAGTCTTGTTCTTTGGGGGTGAAAACTCCTGGATAGCTTTGATCTTTGACGGGTCTAATTCAATACCTCGACGGCTGACTATGAATCCCAACAACTTTCCAAATGGGACACCGAATGCGCATTTTGCAGGGTTGAACTTGAGATTGTACCTGCGAAGCCTTTGGAAGAACTTTCTCAGATCTTGGACATGATCAGACTGCTTTCTAGACTTTACAATCACATCATCCACATAAACCTCGATCTCGTTGTGTATCATGTCATGGAATATGGTCGTCATTGCCCTTATGTAGGTTGCCCCAACATTTTTCAAACCAAATGGCATGACTCGATAGCAGTACGTTCCCCATGGTGTGATGAATGCTGTCTTTTCTGCGTCCTCCTCATCCATTAAAATCTGGTGGTAACCCGCATAACAATACACAAAAGAACCAATTTCATGTTTGGCACAATTATCGATCAATATATGGATGTTCGGCAATGGGAAGTTATCTTTGGGACTTGCCTTATTGAGATCTCAATAATCAACACACACCCTAGTCTTACCATCCTTCTTCAGCACAAGCACAATATTTGCTAACCAAGTGGGATATCGGGTGACCCGAATGACTTTGGCCTCAAACTGTTTGGTGACCTCTTCCTTAATTTTCACACTCATATCAATCTTAAATTTCCTCAGCTTCTGCTTGATCGGGGGGACTGCTGGATCAGTGGGCAATTTGTGAACCGCCAAGCCAGTGCTTAGACCTGGCATGTCGTCATAGGACCATGCAAAAACATCTTTACACTCGAACAGTGTTTTAATTATCTCCTCTCTGAGTTGTGGTTCAAGATGGACACTTATTTTAGTTTCCCGGACATTATCTTGGTCCCCTAAATTGATTGCTTCTGTATCACTCAGGTTAGGCTTGGGTTTTTCTTCAAAATGGCTTAATTCTTTACTAATCTCTTCAAAGGCTTCATCCTCGTCATATTCCGATTCAACATCACACTCTATTTCTTGAATTACTATTTCAGAATTAGATTGGCTTTTCAGACTGGGCCGGAGATTCCGCATGCATGTCATATCATTGAAGCCAGCATAAAAAGAACTGTACAAGGAAGAAAAGAAAAACAAAAATAAAACTATCAGAAATGGAGAAGAAAAGAAATTGCATTTCATTGAAATTAGAGATAACAGGGTTTATACATCCAAACGGACAGAACATAGAATCTGAACTACAACCCTGGGATAATCCAGATAAACTGAAAGAAAATCAAAGCAAACTACCAAAACTCCTTCTTGGTGGGGAGAGGAGTAGCTTCCCAATTGTTAATCTTTTCACTGGGCCCAACAAATTGCACATCTGCCTTGCTAGAACCCTCTCCAGCTTCCATCGTGTTCACTTCGTCGAATATCCTCTCAAACTTTTCCATCAAATCTCCATCCATATCAACCACCGAACTGGGAACCGTCGTCACTGGGCACTTTCTGGTACCAAGCCTGACAAATGATCTGGAAAGACACCGGACTGGCTTTGGAAGAACCCATGCTCTTTGTTTCATTTTTCTGGCTCTTCTCATGTCTGCGACTGTGGGCTTGAACCCCAGACCAAATGTATCCAAGTATTTAGGAAGAGAAACCGGCTATACGATACCTTGCAAGGATGCACCCAAACCCTTGCCTGGCACAAAACCATTTTTCAACATTTCAACAGCTACCATGACTGATGCAGCAGCAACCCTTGGAGTCGGAACACACTTCCCTTCAGGAATTTTCTCTACCGATACCGTGTCAAAAACCTGATAAATCCATGGCCCCTTGTCGTCTTCAAACTCTATGAACGGAACAATGGCATCACTGGGAACACACAAATTGTCTTCGCCATGCACAACAATTTCCTATCTATCCCATTCAAACTTAACCATTTGATGTAGAGTGGACGGGACCGTTGTGGCAGCATGAATCCAGGGTCGACCTAACAACAGATTGTAAGAAACAACCATATCGAGCACCTGGAATTCCATAGTAAATTCAACTGGCCCTATTGTAAGTCTATCACTATATCCCCGACTGAATCTTTCCCTCCACTGTCAAATCCCCGAATACAGATACTGTTCTTGTGAATTCTTTCATCATCCACCTTTAACTTGTTCAGAGTGGAAAGATGGCAAATATTTGCACTAGAACCATTGTCAACAAGTACCCGAGTAACCACAGAATCTTTACATTTCACCGTCAGATAGAGGGCTCTATTGTGCTCAGTACCTCTACGGGCAACTCATCATCAGAAAAAGTGACTCTGTTTACCTCAAATATCTTGTTAGCTATCTTTTCCAAGTGGTTTACTGAGATTTTGTCAGGAATGTGGGCTTCGTTCTAGATCTTCATCAAAGCCCGACGGTGCTCGTCCGAATAGATCAATAATGACAATAGCGAGATCTGAGCAGGTGTCTTCCTTAACTGCTCCACAATGGAATAGTCCTACACTTTCATCTTTCTTAGAAATTCCTCTGCTTCTTCCTCGGTCACAGCTTTCTTCACCAACACTGGGTTATCTTTGGAGGTCTTAGCTTTTTCTCAACTCTTCGGGGGCAAAACATCTCCCCGATCGAGTTAAACCATGGGTCTCACACACTTCTTATTTAACCTTTTTCCCCTTGTAAGTCACTGTCACTCGTTCATAATTCCATGGGACTGCCTTGCTATTGACTATCGGTAATTGAGTTACCGGTTTGATAATGACAAGATCTGTGTGGGCGCCCTTCACAATTACCATAGGCTTATTCGTCACTCCTGGCACAACCACTTTTGCTCTTTCATGTTTTCCTGCAACGTCACTTGAGGACCTCTTCTTGACCTCCACAGATGGTTCATTATTTGCCCCGTTCAACTTGATCACAGACTTCTCACTCGCTGACTTTTCACACGGCTTGGCTTCACTAGCCCGAATCATCATGACGAATTGCGAAGGCTTCTTAAGCTCCCCTCCTATATGTATAATCTCAATCATATTTGTCTCATGATGGGCCGGCAACGAGTTCTGATTGATATTGGGTGCCTCCGAGGCTTGGACCTCAATCTGATTAGTATCAATGAGCTCCTGAATAACTGTTTTCAATTTCCAGCATTTCTCTGTGTCATGACCCGGGGACCCTGAACAATACTCACAACTCACCGAGCGGTCAAGATTTCTGGGAGGGGTATTTGGTATTTAGCCTCGATCGGATTCAACATACCCAACTGTCTCACTCTGTGGTATAGACTAGTATATGATTCTCCCAATGGAGTGAAAGTCTTCTGCTTCTGCAACCTTTCATTCTTAAAGGCTTGATTTGGCTGAAAAACTGTTCCAGGGGGATTTATGTAGGCTCTTGGGGGTGGATGGGCATTTTGTGGAGCTAGGTATGGACTTTGTGGAGCTGGCACACGCCATTGTGCGTGAGCGGGAGGTTGGGTATAGGTTTATGCATGATGGACGGAAAAATGGGGATTGGGCAGTGGGTAATAGTGTGGTGGTGGGCTATATGGAGCGTGGGGGTAAGTTTGATGGTAGGTTCCAGGCGGGTTGTAGTAACGTGGAAGGTTCCTGGATCCAACCCAAGCTCTTGACTCAATTGTAGCAACATCCTCTTTCTTCTTCTTCCCGAGTACACCCCCAGTACTGTTTTGAATGGCCTGGGTGGTCGCTTTGATTGCTGAATAACTCATGATTTTGTTGGACTTGAGTACCTCCTCAACCATGCCTCCCATTTTTACAACCTCATTGAAGAACTTGCCTACTGCTGACACCAAGTGACCAAAATAAGTGGGCTCCAAAGCCTGCATGAAATAATCAACCATCTCACTTTCTTTCATCGGAGGGTCAACCCTCACTGCTTGCTCTCTCTAACGGAACCCATATTCTCTGGAACTCTCACCAGGCTTCTTCTTAATTTTTGTCAATGACAAACGGTCTGGGATAATTTCAAGATTGTACTGAAAAAGGCAGGCGAAAGCTTGGGCCAATCGTCCCATGTGTACCACCTGCTGTGATCTTGTCTGGTATACCATTCTAATGCCGATCCACTCAAACTTTGGCTGAATTATGCCATCAGCAATTCATCTCTTCCGCTTGCTCCTCTCATCTTGCTACAGAATCCTCTTAAGTGTGCTACTGGGTCACCATGCCCATCGTACAAATCGAACTTGGGCATTTTGAACCCTGCGGGTAACTGAACATCTGGGAAC
This sequence comes from Nicotiana sylvestris, assembly GCF_000393655.2. Lineage (NCBI taxonomy): Eukaryota > Viridiplantae > Streptophyta > Magnoliopsida > Solanales > Solanaceae > Nicotiana > Nicotiana sylvestris. The sequence goes on along the minus strand of NC_091060.1, from coordinate 46,147,533 downwards.
AGACATAAATCCTTTTAGGTGACACTTACTTGACCTCCTAACCCCCTCATATCTCTGAACAATTGTTCTAAGCTTTTGACCTTTCTGATCATCTCCTCGTGTTCGGGATTCTTAGGTGGCTTCTCAGTTTTTGTCGTGAGATCAAGATGAGGGGTGTAAGAATATGGTTCTGGAACTTTAAAGGTGGGTTCAGGGGGATAATACTGGTTGTCGTGAGTTTGGAACAGATATTCACTTGAAGATCGGTGTAATGTAGCAGGTAGAGGTGACACAAAAACAAGTGTGCTTGGTGGGGGAGGGTGTGGGACTTGTCTGGGTGAAGGAGCTTGTGATGTCTGAGAAGTGGTGTCGTGGCATTGTTGGTAGAGGGGAAAGGCTGGAGAAGAGTTCACAGTGGGAGGTTCTTGAGGTTGAGCCAAGGGTGGGATATAAGTAGGGTTGGTGGGATAAACCGGTGGTAGATGCCCCTTTGCCCAGGCTTGGTACATTTCAGCCATTTGTGCTTTAACTTATACATCTCTTCCTTCATCGCATTAACATCCAATTCTTCCACTTCTTTTTACGGGTCGACAATACTTGTCTCCGGTTCTTGGTTGGCCATATTCAGCCTGTCTTTTGATCGGGTGTTGTATGAGTGAGTTGCCAGAATGCCAATCAACTAACCACCTGCATGGACTCAATACATCAACAACGACCTTGTTAGTGGTTAGGGCTTTAACAAATTGGTAACCGCACATTTGGGGAATGAATGCACCTAAGCAGTTAACCGTTTCTATCATGCATTTGATCGGCTGCTTGCGTCATCCCGGCTTTTCCATTTACAACTTCCCTTCTTTTTCTCTTTCTTTTCATTCTGGCCTTTGCTTTCTTTGTTTTTATCCTCTTATTTCCCTCTTGTTTTGCCATTGTTTCTTTTCTCTTATTTTCTCTCTTTTTCTTTTCTTTTCTCTTGTTTTTCCTCTCTTTTCTTTGGTTATGGTCGAATCCTATGGAGATTGCCCACGTATCATGACCCCGCATGAATCAGACCAAGCGTAGTTCTGGGAGATAAGTGTGAAAGTAAACATTTTCTAGGATTTTCAATTTTCATAAAAGCAAATGCTTTGATTACAAAGACTCCAAACTAACAGACTCCAAGAGAAACTCACATACGCGGATGAAGAGACGAAATACAAACTCCAAAAATAAATTATCATACTACAACAAAAGAAAATACAGACTCGAACACAATTGACAGACTCCAGCAAAAAGAAAATACAAACTCAACACAACTGACAGACTCTAACGGAAAAGGAAATACAGACTCAAATGAGAAATCATGAATACATTAATGCTCCTGGTACCCGCGGGACATCATTCGGTCTCGCCGCGGGCCTATAAGCAAGATCCCTTTGAAGTCGATCCAAGTCGCTCATTATCTGTTTAACAAATGTCATCACTGCCGCGAAGAAGGTGGTGCGAGTCATATCCTCACAGGCTTGGCACTTCACAACAATGTAATCGGCGATGGTTCTAATTCTTTCTCTTATGACACCTTTTTCTCGCAACAAATGCCCGATCTGCTGGGTCCTGGCTTCCAAAGTTTGCTCGGCCACATGTTTCTGCTCCTGAAGTTGTTGCAAATCTATTTCTAATTGTGCCAATGCTGTATAACAATGTTCCCTTTCAACCTTGAAGTCTTTCGCCTGTTTGATCATTTTGTTTTCCGTGGCGATGACCCTTTTCTTTAATCCCACGACCTCATTGTCGTACTTCTCTTTCAACTGCTTAACCAGGCGTGCTCGTTCATCTGCGTTTTTAGCCAATTGCTTTCGAACCCTGGCTAGTTCACTTTCTGCCTTGTTCAAATTAAAACTATAGTCACTTACTTTTTGCCTCAGGTTATTTATGAGTTTTTCATCTTTGGCACTTCGAGCGGGGTTTTCTGCCGCTATTTTCATTTTCTGAATTTGGGTTCGAAGGACCTCATTTTCTTTGGCTAGTCTTTTCTTTTCACCTTCGTCCGCCGCTGCTTGCAAGCTATTCTCGAATTGAAGTTCTTTGACTTGTTTTTACAACCTTCCTATTGTGGCCCTGTACTCATTCTCCTTAGTCAACCAAGCCCATTGTTCCTGTGACGCCTCGACGAATTCCTGAAGATGGGGTCTTTTAGCCGGCCTCCCAAACTCAATTTCTCTCCTATACCAAGCAAGGTACCCTGGTGAAACCTCACCTTTGGATCGATCACGTACACAGGTATTGGCTGTTAAGTATTGACATTCGCTCCAAATTTGGCGGACTGCTGCTTCATGAAACTAATCGTTAGGTCCGATCTCAACTACTTGGGCATTAAGATCTTCATCTCTCGGAACTATTTGGCATCTCTACAGCTGCCTCAAAACCCGATATGGAGCATAAGGATGGATACTCCTGAGTCCCATCAAGAGGAAATGAGGCCCGGTGGCTGGCATGTTTATGACCTCATCCACAGACAGCCATCCATATGTCCACTATATTTGGTTTGCAGTGATGGAAAGGAGGCGCGCTACCCACTCTGTGACCCCCTCCGACAGGCTGATCCCGTTAACCCTTGTGTAAAATTCTTCTACGCATGTTTTCTCTGTCGACCCATAACTCATAAATTGAGGACGATGGCATAAGTGTTCGATCATCCACATCTGCAACAACACGTTGCACCCCTCGAAAAAGTCTCCTCCAGATTTGCAGGCTGTGAGAGCGCGGAGGATTTTAGTTACTATCATGGGTGCAAGGGTGTTGTTGGCCTGAGTAAGCAAAATGCTGACAACTCCGGCTACTCGTATGTCAATATTCCCATCTTTTCTAGGAAACACCAAAAGTCCCAAAAAGACCACCATAAATGCGAAACACCTGTGTTCTTCCCACTTAAGGCGGTTTCCTTTGCTGCATATTTTATTTTCTGGCTTGTTGAACCCTCCTACATGACCATATCTATTGTATATAAACTGCAAAGTACAAAAATCAGCTGTCAAGTCTGGGTTGTGGACCCCCCTGCTTATTTTCAAAAAGTCTAAGAACCTGTGTACGGCTACAGCCCTTGGAGCAATCAGGTACTGGTGTCTCAGGGGAACTTTGGGATTCCCAATATATCCGGCTATTTCTTCCAATGTTGGGGTAAGTTCAAAATCTGAGAAATGAAATACGTTGTGGGCCGGGTCCCAAAATGTAACCAACGCCTTTATGATGTCTCCCCTAGGATTAATCTTCAGCAACCCAGTGAGGCCTCCCAAGTATAGATTGACCGTGTCTTATCTCGATTTACCCAGATCATCCCACCACATATGCAACTCCAAAGGGATCTTGTTCACGATTGTTATTGGCAAATTCTGACTTGTGCTCATTCTGCACATTTATTAGGGTGGTTAAGAAAAATCACGATTTAATTGACTCAAAAACAAATTGACACTTTTTTTTTCAAATTAAATAAAATCCGGTTTTGCAAATACGGCCTTTCAGCACCTCGGAGACGAGGATTTTAAGGCTATGTTGGCTAACCAGTGAAAACCTTGAAAACTGGCCACAGGCAGCTGTTCTTGCAAAAGCAGCCTTCTGGCGCCCTTTTAGGGACATTCACTATTTTTGACAAGAATGACATCACCCTAATTATTTTCAAATAAAAGTAAATTTTTTGTTTCTTTTGGGCTATTTTTGCAAAAAGAAGTTGGACCCGATGAGGGTTGCCTACGTATCTCACATCCTATGAGAATCAAACTGGCGTAGTTCGGGCAAATTTGTCAAAATAAAACCAAATATTTTTCCTTTCTAAAACACAAAGATTTTCCCTCTTTTTTTCTTTTCTTTGAAAACTACAAAATTCTTTTTTTTTTCAAAATTTCGGCAGAGTTTCGGTATGTTTGGGACATTGGTTTTTCAAAATAGACGTTTATCCCTCTCAACCATCAAGTTTTCCTTGTAAGCCGGACAACATGCAAATCCGAAGCAAATGAATACGCAAGTAGCAAGTAAGATGCATCATAATGGTCTTTACATTTCGGGTACACCTGTCCTAGACAGACCCAACCCCTGTGTTGAATCTCCAAAGTCAAATGCACATGATGCAAACAAACGTGCCTACTAGGGATCCAGCATGAGGCTGAGTTATTCTAAGCTAAAAACCTGGGTATATTGTTCTAGACTTGTGTACCCGAGCGGATAACCCGAGCTGAGGAGGGGGCTACGTACCGGGAACCAAAAGGCCATCCGGCTTTGTAACTTGTTCGAGCCTCCTTCTTATTTCAAGGTATGATACTAACAGAATAGGGAGTCTCGACCAGCGAGCACATCCCCGAAGATGAGAAGAGAAGAGTTTCGTAGCAGTTTATATACAGTTCAGATAATATCAAAGCGGTAAAAAGCATCACTTAGCACATTAGGCCCAAACATGTAACAAAAATCAGCTAAAGCCAAATATAACAATTTATCTAAGCTCAAATTCTGAACGTTGAACCAGAGATTCTAGGTTCGATCCCCAGTAGAGTCGTCAGAGCTGTCACACCTCCTTTTTCCTACACCCCGCGAGGGGAGTGTAAAGAGAGTTTTTCCCAATTTAAGTGACAAATCGAAATGGGATTATTTTATTAAAAATTCAGAGTCTCCGCTTGAGAGATTTCTGGTATCCCAAGTCACCGGTTGAATCCCGAATCGAGGAAAAGCTTGACTTTATTTAATAGTCTGCGAACCAGAAATCCGAGTAAGGAATTCTGTTAACCCAGTAGAAGGTGTTAGGCATTCCCGAGTTCCGTAGTTCTAGCACGGTCACTCAACTATTATATTCGGCTTAATTATCTAATTTTAGTACAAGTTTAAAACATATGTGCATTTTTAGTGTAACCGCTTTTATTCATTTTTTAAAGAAAATTGCAACGTTATTAAAACACGTCTCGAACCACGTCACATAAATGCACCCGTGATTTTTGACATATCTTAACATCGTTGAGATTTGGATTTGAGTCACATAAATGCGCACCCGAGTTTAGGAAGGTAAATTAAATAGTGCGCCTAAAGCAACTACGCACTTTCAACTTTGCGAGGGCTATGGAAATTCAACTAAATGGCACGCCTCGAATTCTAAGGATTCAAATATTAACTAAGCGAGGACCATGCATTTTGGGATTTTGTTTGGCACGACGCGCCTCGACTCCAAATTTTAAAGGGAATTCAAAACTAATCTCTTGAGGGCCATAAACTATTTTATTATTCCGGATGGCACACCTCAACTAATTAAAGATCTAATCAATTAATTAAGGAAAGCTTATGGGAATGCTGACTGTTTTGAACTAAAAGTTCGATCACACTAATTAACTGAAGCTCGTCGCATTAGAAAACCAATTGCATAAGTGAAATTACTTTGACAAGACAACTGAACGGGCCCTTCTGAAAAATGCCTTCAAGCTTAGGCTCGAAACGAGCCCAGCTCATGATGAGGAAAGATGCCTGAGTTCGTTTATCCTTCAGCTGGGCCTGCATTAGGCCCAGTTCTTATGCTCCAAATTATTCATGCCACTCAAAGAATGTTAATTAATCGATGCAAACACAGACGTGGAATCGAATTAAACAAAATCCCGTTCTGACTTTAGACAGCAATACAATTTACCTAGGTTGAATTTATAACTCCACATTTCATGCATTTTTGGGTCATCTTGCCATAAAGATGCAGCAACGATAAACAGACAAGTTATTTAGCTGAAGGAGCAGCCCCAAGTGCAAACAAGGCAGATACCAAAACCATTTCAAATCCAAATGCTCGCATGTAAACAAAGGCAAGCTAAATATCAAATCACAGAACGATGGAATCATGTTTCTAGCTATGAGCAAACAAACCATTACTTGCATTCTAACACATTTAGAGATGAATTAATGCCAAAATAGTACTGATCTTAGCAGAAGCTGAACAAATACCCCTAAACCTACAAACATCACATGAGTTCTTTATAACAACCTTAAAACCCATTCATACAAACACAAATCTTGATCTCATTTATCCTAATAGGCTAAAACTCATAATTCATCCAAAGCTACAAAAAAAATCAAAATGAACCAGGAAGAAACTGATGTGACAACAAACCAAGCTAATTATGAAATCCAATTGATTTTCAAAAGTAGAAGAAGCTACAATTTACAGGCTAGTATGACACAGCCTGCCATTTAATCAAATAAAACTCTTGTTCTTCCATTTTACATGTCCAAGGAATGGGAGATACCTGGTAAAATCAAAGCAAACAACAGTGAGAAAATCAGCAGCAGAAGGAGATAGAATTCACCAGATTATCAACAGCAATTCCAGCTTGCTCAAACCATTTCAATCCCAGAAAGAGTCAAGATTACGTCAAATTTTTAAGAAACACACATAGCCTCAATGAAACAATGCCTTTTGGTGCCTTTATTTTTATTTTTCCTCTAATTCTTCAGACCTTTTCAGTGTTTTCCTTTTTTATTGTTTTCTCTAACCGTCTCTGGTTTTTCCAAGTATGATCCCCTTTGAAAGTTCAGGAAATAGGGATTTTATAGATGGGTTTTAGGGCAGTAGTAATGATTTGTTAAATATCAGTTACCCCCTTCTCCAATTTTCTTTTTGTTCAACATAAACCCCAACTTACATCAGTTTTTGCAAGCCAATCACTTCCCCCACTTTCCCAGAAGCTTCCCAATGCAGTTACAAAAAGATTCCCAAACCCAAACTTCCCAGACTACCCTCCACAGCCTCTGAAATTACCCTCAGCCTTTTACTCGGGTCAGGCTTGACCCAATGGCCTAACTGGATTCCAAACTTGGGCCTGAACGGATGGCCATCCGATGCCCAGGTCTGCCTTACCCCAAACCCAAAAGGAACTCTTAAACCCATAATAAGAAACCAAAAACTCAGATTGAACACACAAAAATTCAGCCAATAGAATCCTAAAGTAGTGAATTAATTATTTAAAACTACCACTAGGTAGAAGGGAAAAAGATCAGGCACCCGATTAGATTAGACTACTCCTGAAGTTTAACATTCTGGTAAAACCGAAGAGAACAAAAGGACTACCTTATTGAGCTAAATCCCCATAAAAAATAAAGAGGCGAGTGGAAGACAAATTGAGATCAGAATCGAGAAAACCAGAAGAACAGAGCTAAAACTGAAATGGACATACCGTCAAGAGAGAGGACATGTACTGTCCGTTCTTCCACCAGAAACCTACAGAAGATTCGATGAATGGTTCCGCCTGACAAGCTTTGTTGATTTTGGTCTTACATGGGGTCGATGAGCCTCGAAATGAGTCAAAATCAATGCTAACCATTTGCTCTTATGGAGAACAAACGGTTGGCATAAGTTCTGACCCATTAGTGGCCCAAATATCACTTGAACAAGGCACAGAACCTGAGTTTCAACTTTAACATCAGATTCGAGATTTGGCGCTAAGGATGGGGCTCTTGGGAAAATTGTTACCAGCCTAGTGCTTGAGGGAGTGTGGGGAAGGAATAGTTACGAATTGGTGAGGTTTGGAGCTCTGTTGCCTGTGAAAATGGTGGATTAGGGTTTTTCAGAGAATCAATAGGTGAAGAAGATGAAGGATACGAGACGGAACCGACTGGTCTCTGATGGATTCAGACATTTTTAAGAGAAATGGGGGAAAGCGTGGGTGACGTTGGATGAGCTAGATTGAACGACCAGGATTTTGTTAAAGCTAACGAACTCGAAACGACGTAGTCTCACTCCTATACTACGTCGTTTCAAAGACCTGGGTGATGGACTACTTGGACCGGGTTCAATGGAGGGTTTGGGCCGGGTTTCGAGTGATTGGACGGGTTTCAGGCACAATTGTTTGGGCCTGAGGGATTTTGAATAAAAATGGCCCAAATAGACTTCTTGTTGAAATTCTTTTCTTTTTCTTTTTCAATTTCTTTCCTTTTCTTTTCAAATTAACATAAAACCTAAATTAATTCCTAATCAAATTATCTTGTAAAATTGAATTAACTAACTCTAAATAATGCTTACCACCACTAATTAAATGCCAACTTAAAGAAAAACTACCAAAATTCGAAACTAAAATTAAAAATGCAAAAATAAGTTGCTATTTTGTGATTTTTTCATTTTTATAAAACAACTAATTTGTCAATTAATATGAAAATTAATTCTAATGCAAATGCAGTGTGTTTTTGTATTTTCATGAATTAAATAGAATAACATGCAAAGACAAATGCAAACAATTATCAGAAAATGCCACGAAATCCACAAAAATTACAAATAATGAAAAGAAATTATTTTGTTTTGAATTTATGGGAATAATTCATATAGGGCAAAAATCACGTACTCACAGGCAAGAGCTAGAACACAGTTGGCAAAGAACGCCGAGAGTCAGGCAGAGTTTGTTCGACAACTAAAAAGGAAATACGATGGAGAAGTCACAAATTTGAAGAAAAAGTTAACCACCCTCGAGAATGAGCCAAGCAAGCCAAGAGCTTCAAAGCCGAGAGAGAACATTGCTACACTTTGATGGCACATCTAGAGGGAGACCTACAGTATTTAAAAAGAACATAATCATACTGCCACTCAGGTCTTGGAGGCTAGATCTCAGCAGATTGGGCGTTTGTTGCAAGAAAAGGGTTTCATCAGGGGAAGGGTTAGAAGAATCGCCGACTACATCGTGATGAAATGCAACGAGTGCGAGGACATGACCAGGTCCATGTTCTTCGCCACAGTAATGATCTTTGTCCGCCAGATAATGGACGATCTCTATCGCCTCTAGGATGACATGGCACGTAGCCCTGCAGCAAGATCAGTTGGTGTTCCTAGGACAAGATTGGAGGCACTGATGTACTACTGATTGTGTTTTCTTTTTCGAGTCCGTATTTTCATTCCCTAAAGTCTATTTCGAGTCTGTTGTAGTTTTCAATTCTCAAGTATGTAGGATCGAGTTTTTGTAACAGAGAAAATTAAATGTTTTGTTTTAATGAAAATTTGAAAAAAAATACCAAAAATGTTTTATTTTGCATTTATTTCTTGAACTACGTAATGATCTGATTCACGCGGCGTTGTGATACGTAGGCAATCCTCATCGGATCCGGTCATAATTTTTGTAAATAACTCAAATAAAAGAGAGATGTGGAAGGAAAGAATCGAAAGAAAAACCGAAAAGAAAGGAAAGAGAGCCAAAGAAAAACCAAAAGAAAAAATGAGAGCAAGGAAAGAGAGAAAAAAAAGAATGGAAATTGGGAATGAGAGGAGAAACACAAAAAGCCAAAGTGGAAAGAAAAGAAAATTGGGAAAATAAGCAAAAGCCAGGATGAAACATGCAACTGTTGCGAAACATGTAGAAACACATTTAACTATATAGGTGCATCACACCCCCAATGTGCGATTACTTATGTGTTAACTGCTCCAAACTAATTGGTTTGTTGTCTACTGTTAAGTATAGGTTCTATAGTAAAGTGGTTGATTTTCTGGTAGTCTGGCTTCACATCCATACTTCACGAGGTCAAAAAGAAGTGTTGAAATGTCTTCGGAAAGTTATCTGCCAACAGTTCCTATTCCGGAGGATAGTCCGATCTCGTCCATCCCAACTTCTGAGTCAACAATTGCTGAGGAAAATAGAATTTTGTGTCTCCGTATGATGGAAATGTGGGACGCCTGGGCCAACGGAAGAGAACCACCGAGTGCGATCCCTGGATTCCCTGAGCTTTTTTCTCAGGTCAAGTGGGACCTCCAATATCCCCATAAGTTATCCAAATACCCCACTGGGATATCCTACCATTTTAGCCCACTTCGCTGGAACACCTTCTGAGGCTTGCCCCCAGGTGTTAACATCAGGTGCGGCTTCAAACATATTCACCGCGCCACCTTGTTCAGCTACGGCACAACCTACTCTACCCAGGCCTAACGTCGATCCATCTTCCTTCACATTTCAAGCCCCATCTTTCCCACTGGAACCTACCCAGTTTACTACTAATGCTTACCCTCAGCTGCCTCGGTACGAGTTTATTGCAGGGCAGGAAAAAGCCACAAAAACACCTAAATAAGAGGAGATTACCAAAAAGATGAGAAGCATGAAGCAAAGTCTCAAAAATATACAGGTTCTGAGTGGGCAAAAGAGCATATCTTATGTTGACCTGTGCATGTTCCCACACGTACATCTACCCTTGGGTTTCAAAACCCCGAAGTTTGAAAAATATGATGGGCGTGGGGATCCTATTGCCCACCTCAAAACGTACTACAACCAGTTATAGGGAGCGGGCGGAAAAGAAGAGCTTCTTATGGCCTACTTTGGAGAGAGTTTGGTCAGCATTGCTTCTGAATGGTATATGGATCAGGATATATCCTGTTGGCATATCTGGGACAACTTGGGTTGGGACTTTGTCAGGCAGTTTCAATATAACATCGACATTGCCCCTGACAGGAATTCATTGTCAAATCTAAAGTCCTCGGAGAGCTTCCGAGAGTATGCTATCAAATGGCGCGAACAAGCGGCCAGAGTCAAGCCTCCAATGGACGAAACAGAGATGGTCAGTGTCTTTCTTCAAGCCCAAGAGGCTGATTATTATCAAAACATGATGTCTGCAATGGGAAAGTCGTTTGCCGAAGCCATCAAAATCGGTGAAATGGTTGAAAACAGGGCGAATCTTGAGTCAGTCTGCTATAAGGGCTACCTCCCAAGAAATCCAAGGTGGGTCTGGAGGAGTAGCAAACCGAAAGAAGAAGGAAGAAGCAGCAATGGCAACTTTGAGTGTAAGAAAACCCCGTCTGGCCAGACCTCATTTCTCTAAAAGAACCCCACAACACTACTACCCTCATCAAGATGCGGCCTATGACATGGCTCCTTAGCCATATGTAGTGATGAATGCACAACCATACGTTAGGCCACAACGTCAATCAAAACCGAGCTCCATTTCCCAGAAATCAACCTCCTCACCAAGCTTAGTATAATCCCCAACCTCCACAAAATAATTTCCCTTACAACGCCCGTGCACGAGAGCCGCCAAGGAAAATAAACTTCATGCCCATTGGGGAGTCATATACTAACATCTTCCCCAAATTGGTCCAAATGGGTTTGTTGTAACCCGTACCCCCGAATAGGCAAAACCCAGAGTGACCCTCGTACCAACATGGCACCCGATGTGCCTATCATTCAGGGGTAGAAGGGCATGATACAGATAATGTAGGACCTTGAAGAGGGCTGTGGAAGACCTGATAGAACAAAAGAGAATAGTGCTAAGGGACGAAGATGTTCCTAATGTAACCAACAATCCATTACCAGCCCACAACAACGGGCCGGTTATTGGAATGATTTGTGAAGATAGAGAGTTTGACCCAGCTCTAAAATCCATCATTTCCATAGCCGATGTGGAAAGGAAACCAAAAGTTGTCGCAAAATGAGACGAAGGGGAAATAAAGAGTAAACCTATCCCTTAGAAAACCGAAAAGAAAGTGGAAGCTGAAACTGGGGCAGCGCCCTCAAAAGATGTCGTTCTCTATGTTCCCCGAGACCACAAGAAACAACAGATGTCATTGAGTCATCCTAGAAGGTTTGAGTTAAACAAGGGAGCTAAAATGTATGTGCCCAAAGGGACCTACGTGGTGCGGAGGCCAATAATTGAACCAAGGATGAATGAGCCATTGGCCGCGCACTGCAAAGGACTATGACAGATCCCACTACCATTCCAGGGAACTATAACAAAGCGGTAGTAACTTACAAAGGTAAAGAGATCTCGGGAGAAGTTAAGAAAAATAACCCGGCTGAGAAATACCTCAATCTAGAGGAGGTAAATAATGCCACAAAGAAGCATTTCCCACCCAAGAAGCCAGTAAGTGCTGAAGAAGTAGAGGAGTTTTTCTGGAAAATGAAAATGGCAGACTACGAGATAATTGACCAACTTCGAAAGTCTCCTGCCCAAGTCTCTTTTTTGACTTTGATAAAGAATTCAACTGAACATCAAAAAGTGTTGATCAAAACTCTTAATGAAGCATACGTACCCATTGAAACCACTGTAGAATAGTTAGAGAGGATGGCGGAGATATTTTTTGCAGTCAATCAAATCTCTTTCAGCAAGAATGATTTGCCTCCGGAAAGGGCCGCATACAACAAAGCCTTTCACCTGATAGTTAAATGCAAGGGGTATTATGTGAAAAAGGTCATGCTAGACGGTGTTTCTGGGGTAGATATTTGCCCTCTCTCAACTCTGCAATGAATGGAAATCGGTACTGAGAGAATTAGACCCAACAACGTCTGTATGTGTGCCTTTGATGGCATTAAGAGAGATACAATAGGCGAGATTGATCTGATTCTGACTATCGTCCCGGTGGATTTTGAAGTGACCTTTCAGGACTTGGACATGGATACTTCCTATAATTTCCTCTTGGGAAGACCGTGGATTCACGCAGCAGGGGCTGTGCCTTCTACTCTCCACCAGATGGTGAAATTCGAACATGAAGATCAGGAGATTGTAGTTCATGGGGAAGATGAGTAGTCAATCAACTGGGACCCGTAATTCCCTTGTCTTGGAGCTAGAGAATGAAGTGAACATATAGTTTATCAAGCTTTTGAGGTTGTGGTCGCGGACCAATGTGAAGAAGGAAACTCGTGCCTTCAACCCTTTCTCTCAAATGCATCAATTATGGTTGCCAAAGAAATGATCAGCATGGTTATAAACCCGGGAAGAGGCTCGAGACTTCATTGCAAGGAATTACTGAACCTATCACCCTGGCTGTTAGTGAGAAGTTCTTTGGGGTAGGTTTCCAACCCACATCAGCTGATGGAAAATGGGCAGATAAAAGAAAGAACAATGGTTGGGTCTTGCCTCAGCCGATTCCGCATCTTTAGAGAACATTTGTCATGCCTAAATACAATGAGAAAGAGGAAGATGAGGCCTTCACGGCCGAAGAAATTGAAGAAATTATGTGGGGTTATGAGGCAGATGTTGTATTAAACCCACACGGTCCAACCAGGGGAAGACTCAAGCACCGCTGAGGGGCTATACATAGGACCCAATGTTAAGCTGCAAAATTGGAAGGCTACTCCATTCCCAATCAAGCGGGAATCCCGGTAGTCCAGTCCTGCCACTTTTTCTGTATCACGAGTTATTTCAGGGTGTAATGTTTTCTTTAGTTTCTTGTCTTTAATTTCTAATGTAAACCCTGTTATTTTCAAATTTAATGAAATAAAATCAATATTTCATCGTTCATCTCTCTACTCTTTCTGATTTTTGTTATTTTTCTCTCTTATTTTTCTTTCAGTTCTAATAATGCGGCTTTAAATAACATGACATGCTTGAGGACTTCATGCTCAGATTCAAACGTGCTGTCTAACTGTGAAATAATGAACCAAGAACCGGAATATGATGAATAAGAGGCTTTTAGGGAAATAAATCGAGAATTGGAACAATTTGAGAATAAACCTAATCCAAACTTAAATGATACCGAGCCGGTTAATTTGGGTAGTTCTAAAGAAGTCAGGGAAACCAAGATAAGCATTCATACAGGTGAAAAAAACTCGGGACGCATTGATCCAACTCTTGTTTGAGTTCAAAGATGTGTTTGCTTGGTCATACGATGACATGCCATGACTAAGTGTTGATTTGGTGGTTCATAAATTGCCAACTTACCCCGATTATCCCCCTGTCCAGCAAAAGCAAAGAAAATTTAAAACTGATATCAGTGACACGATTAAAGAAGAGGTCACAAAACAGTTGAAAGCGGGGGTGATCCGAGTGGTTCGATACACCACATGGTTAACCAATATAGTTCCAGTGTCAAAGAAGGACGGGAAAACTCGAGTGTGTGTGGATTACAGAGATCCGAACAAAGCAAGTCCTAAGGATAACTTCTCTTTGCCAAACATCCACATCCTTGTTGATAACTGCGCCAAACATGAGATACAGCCCTTCGTCGATTGTTACGCAGGATATCATCAGGTGTTGATGGATGAAGGGGATGCAGAAAAGACAACTTTTACCACACCCTAGGGCACGTACTGTTATAGAGTCATGCCTTTTGGTCTGAAGAACGCCAGGGCAAGTTACATGAGGGCCATGACTGCCATTTTTCATGACATGATGCACCAAGAGATAGAGGTGTATGTGGACGACATGATCATCAAATCCAGGACCCAAGATGACCATGTTCGGGACTTGAGAAAATTCTTTGAGCGGCTGCATAAAAATGATTTGAAGTCAAACCCAGCCAAATGTGCATTTGGGGTACCGTCTGGCAAACTCTTGGGATTCATAGTCAATCGTAGGGGCATCGAGTTAGACCCAACAAAGATAAAACCCATTCGAGAGTTGCCTCCTCCAAGAACCAAGAAAGATGTTATGAGCTTGCTGGGAAGATTGAACTACATCAGCCGATTCACTGCCCAGTTGACGTCTACATGTGAATCCATTTTCAAAGAATATCTGTCGAACCCGCCAGTTTTGGTCCAACCTGAATCGCGAATGCCTATGTTCTTGTATTTGAAAGTCTTGGAGAATTCTTTTGGATGTGTCCTCGGGCAACATGACGTAACCGGGAAAAGAGAACAGGCGATATACTATTTGAGAAAAAAGTTCACAAGATATGAAGCCAAATATACCTTGTTGGAAAGAACTTGCTGCGTTTTAACTTGGGTTGCTCAGAAGCTAAGGCATTACTTGTTGGCATACACCACTTACCTCATTACCAGGTTGGACCCTTTAAAGTACATATTCCAGAAGCCAATGCCCACAAAGAGGCTAGCAAAGTGGTAGATCTTACTCACTTAATTTGACATAGTCTACATCACTCACACGGCAATGAAAGCCCAGGCATTAGCAGATCACCTAGCTGAAAACCTGGTTGACGATGAATACCAGCCTTTGAGCACATACTTCCCAGATGAAGAGGTAAATTCAGTTGAGATAACATCAGAAGACACCCGTGCCTGGAAAATGTTCTTTGATGGAGCTGTGAACGCGAAAGGTGTTGGAATTGGGGCAATCTTGATCTCACCAACTGGTCAGCATTATCCAGCCACAGTCCAGCTACAGTTTTTTGCACAAACAACACTGCCGAGTATGAAGCCTGAATTATGGGTATGAACATGGCAATCGACCAAGATGTCGAAGAATTGTTAATCATGGGAGATTCGGATTTGATTATCAGGCAAGCCCAAGGAGAATGAGAAACTCGAGATGTCAAACTTATTCCCTACAGGCAACATGTGAAAGATCTTAGCAAGCGATTCAAGTCAATAGAGTTCAGATACATCCATCGTTGTCACAATGAACTAGCTGATGCACTTGCTACTTTGGCCTCGATGCTGCCATACCTAAGCAATGCCCACATTGATCCCTTGGAAATCCAAATCCGGGAAAGGCACGATTACTACAATACGGTTGAGGCAGAACCAAATATTCAGCTATGGTGTCATGATATCAAAAAAGTTCTAAAAACTAAAGAATACCCTGAGCAAGCCAGTGAGACCAAAACAGAACCATTAGACGGCACGCAAGTGGTTTCTTCTTGAGCGGTGATGTCTTGTACAAAAGGACTCCGGATCTCAACTTGTTAAGATGTGTTGACGCCTAAGAGGCCAGAAGAATCATGTATGAAGTGCACGCAGGAGCGTGCGGAACCCATTGAACGAGTATGTTTTGGCAAAGAAAATCCTTCGCCTGGGCTATTACTGGATTACTATGGAAAAAGACTGCTTCAGTTTCGTCCGGAAATGTCATCAATGTCAAGTGCACGGTAATTTAATTCATGCACCGCCTACAGAACTGCATCCCATGTCAGCACCATGGCCATTTGTTGCTTGGGGCATGGACGTCATTGGGTCGATTGAGTCGAAAGCTTCAAATGGGCATAGATTCTTATTGGTCGCTATCGACTACTTCACAAAGTGGGTGGAAGCAATTACTCTCAAATCTGTCACCAA
The DNA here is from genome assembly GCF_000393655.2 of Nicotiana sylvestris. Lineage (NCBI taxonomy): Eukaryota > Viridiplantae > Streptophyta > Magnoliopsida > Solanales > Solanaceae > Nicotiana > Nicotiana sylvestris. The sequence goes on along the minus strand of NC_091060.1, from coordinate 46,131,652 downwards.
GAAAGCTGTAGTGGACTTCGTGCATTTCAACCTCATCTGCCGTTTTGGTATTCCTGCAACTATCATTATGGATAATGCTGCAAATTTGAATAGTCATGATGAGGGAGATATGCGAACAATTCAAGATAACGCATTGGAACTCTACCCCTTATCGTCCCAAAGCTAATGGTGTCGTCGAAGCAGCAAACAAGAACATCAAAAAGATTTTGAGAAAGATGATTCAAAGTTCCGGGAAGTGGCATGAAAAGTTACCGTTTGCACTATTGGGGTATCGCACTATCGTGCGCACATCAGTCGGAGCAACCTCGTACCTTTTGGTTTATGGCACTGAAGCCGTAATACCCGCAGAAGTTGAAATCCCTTCCCTCCGGATCATTGTTGAAGCTGAAATTGAAGATAGTGAGTGGGTCAAAACCCGTCTGGAACAGTTAACCCTAATCGATGAAAACCGAATGGCGGTAGTCTGCCACGGGCAGTTGTATCAACAAAGAATAGCTCGTGCCTACAACAAGAAAGTGCGGCCTAGAAACTTTGAAGTAGGACAACTCGTTTTAAGGCGTATTCTCCCCCATCATTAGGAAGCAAAAGGAAAATTTTCTCCTAACTAGAAAGGCCCATACATTATCAGAAAATTATTGCGAAAAGGGGCATTATATCTGGGAGACATTGAAGGAAATGACCCTGAAACAGCTGTAAATGCAGATGCAGTCAAAAGGTATTATGTCTAATCCTTCTGCAGCAATAACATTATCTGATTGGGATGACAAATCCTTTGCTAACCCTTTGAGCCGGTTACCCTCCTTTCATTACCCTCTTTGGAACTTGAAGATGTTTGGGAAAAAAGAAAAAAAAAACAGAAACAATAAAAACAAAAATTTTCCCTGAATTACGTTTGGCTTAATTCCAAAAGGATACGTAGGCAGCCTCTCTCTAGGGTTCAGTCACACCAAAACAAAAATCCAATTTCCCCCAAAAATGAAATTGGGGCAGATGCTATAATGGTTCGGCGATGATCTCGCCTGAACGGTTCCAAAGTTGTAATTCGATCTAAGTTTTTTTTTACCCAAACCTTGTTCAAGTCCTTTCGATCAATCGGTGAAAGGTTTTCAAAATTAGAGAACGCAGTTATTTGGATGAGAGAAATAAAATGAGAGAATCTTATTGGTGAAAACCTACGGGCACCGTAAGGCGATGGTGAGCAGAGAAACTGAAAAACATGAGAGTCTTGTTAGTGAAAACTCGTAAAGAGCACTATAAGGCGACGGTGAGAAGAGAAATGAGAGAGATTGATTGGCAAAAACCCGAAAAGGGTGCCGTTGATCGAAAAGAAGAAGACTCTAACCACCTTTGGCACTGAAAGAGTCCTATAAAGGTTTCTCGGTTTTAAAACATGGTCGCAATGGGTTTATGAGGAGTTGGATAGTTGTGCAGATCAGACATCTAGTCCAAAAAGCATGTCATGTCTATTGAAGTCTACACGCACCCCAGATAAGTCCTTCTTTCTTCCCCGAAAGGGACACTTCTCCTTAAAATTCACTTTCTTGTCCTTTATTTACTTTTCTTTGAATCCCTTTCGGTCTAACTCTGTTCTGAAACTAATACAAAAAAAAGGTGGAAAGATTGGTTTTACAGGGTTCTTCTTAATAAAAGCCAAGTCCAAAGAAAAGTACCCAGCCTCAGCAGGTGCGTCAAGTCAATCCCGACTGGCCATGATGACCCATGCTCCAAAATTAGAATTATTGAAAATGAAAAGGAATCCAAAGTCAAAAGCCTCTAGAGGTAGAATAAGGTGAAAGGGCTAAAAACCTCATACAGTTGAACCGTCATCTGGAAGGTTTGGAAAATTGAATTCCTCGGTCTTAGGAGAGAGATCAATCTTCAGAAAAGCCAGCGAACAGCAGAGGTTATCACCAAAAGAGTTGGGCCGAGATCAAGTGATCACAAACAATCAAGGCCACAAAACCAACCACTGTTTCAAACTAATAATTGTTCTTTATTTGAATAATTGAAACAAGTGCAGTCCAAAGCAACCATGCAAGAAGCAGGTGTAACCAAAAAGGAAAAAGAAATGCGCAAGTGCTAGAAACAGCTTTGCAACAATAATCAATCCGAAAATGAAGTCTCTTCCAAATTCTTTCCTGCATTTTTACTCATTTTTCTAAAATAATAATAAAAAGAAGAAGAAGAAGAAGAAGAAGAAAATTCAAAATCATGGTAGCATAGAGTCCCATTCCCTAGCCGATGCCAGTATAACCTGGTAATATTTCCATTAGGGTCCCAGTCCCTAGTTGACGCCAGCATAACCTGTTAATCTTTTTCAACATAGGGTCCCACTCCCTAGTTGTCCCCGGCATAACCCGAGGACCCTTTCCTCCCCGGCATAACCCGAGGACCTTTTTCTTTGTCGGCATAACCCGATGACCTTCCCGGCATAACTTGTGGACCTCTCCGACATAAACCGAGGACCTTTTTCTTTGCCGGCATAACCAGTAGACCTCCCCGGCATAACCCGAGGACCTTTTTCTTTTTTCGGCATAACCCGAGGACCTTTTTTTTTCTTTTCCGGCATAACCTGATGACTTTCCTAGCATAACCCGTGGACCTCTTCAGCATAATCCGAGGACCTTTTTCTTTTTCCGGCATAACCCGATGACTTTCCCGCCATAACCCGTGGACCTCCCGGCATAACCCGGGGATCTTTTTTCTTTTCCGGCATAAACCGATGACTTTCCCGGCATAACCCGTAGACCTCCCTGGCATAACCCGATGACCTTTCTTTTCCAGCATAACCCAATGACCTTTCCCGGCATAACCCGTGGACCTCCCCGGCATAACCCGAGGACCTTTTTCTTTTCTGCATAACCCGATGACTTTCCCGGAATAACTCATGGACCTCCCCGGCATAACCCGATGACTTTTCCGACATAACCCTAGGACCCTTTTTCTTTTCTGGCATAACCCGATGCCCTTCCCTAGCATAACCCGAGGACCTTTCCGGCATAACCCGATCATTTGTCCAGCATAACCTGGCAATCTTTCGAGCTTAGGGCCTCCGATCACCATTTGGTTTCATTTTAGATATAAAGTCTCCACTCCCTAATCTCTTTTCCTCAAGGATATACAATCCTAATTTTGTTGCTTTATATAAAGAAGTAGTTTAGATTTTTGTTACAATAACTCACGAAATTTTCCTAGTGAAAACTGGGGCAGAAAATTTCGTTTGTTTGTTTGTTTTGGTGTTTGAGCAGGTTTTTACCTTGAGTTACAAGTTTCGAGGCGCCCAAAAGAAGTCTCGATTCAAATAAAAGAAAAGAAAAACAAGAAAAGAAGTGAAATCTAAGTGTAGAAGCGGAGAAAAGATGCAGACTGCTCAAGATATGATTGAAGTCACAAGCTTTGCATGTCCCGCCTTGATCCGAAAAGCTAAAGAAGAATGAACCAGCGGTTGCAGCTAACGAGCATCAAGATTCAGATCAGAGTCTATAGGAAGAACTAGCCAAGACTCAAGATCAAGCTTTAAATGGTTTATAGATAGGAATCTTGTAACTCGTAGTTGATAGGCTTAGCTAGTTTAGCTTTTCATCTTTCATTTTGGTGTAATAAGAAGCTCAGCAAGCAGAAACAGCAACAACAATAGTGAAATCACAGCTTTTCGGTAGTCTCAGCTATCAAAACTTCCAGAACTACACTGACCTGATTCCTTTATAGCCAAGGATATGTAGGCAACCTGTGAAGCAAGGTTCGGTCAGACTCTTTTCAAAAATGCTTCCCATGAAGTTTCAAATGGGCAAAAATCCCTCATCATTGCTCATTTTATCTTTGCACGAAAATCCTTCGTGTCTCCGAGCAAAGAGGGGCAGCTGTGAGTACGTGATTTTTGCCTCACAAGAATTACTCCTATAGAATTCCAAAGAATTAGATTTTTCTTTTAATTATTTGTTATTCTAGGAATTATTGTCTAGTTTTTCTAATTATTTGCATTTTTATGTGCATATTAAATTTTATTTAATTCATGAAAAATACAAAAAGAAAATACATTGCATTTGAGTTTAGGACTTAATTTTACATTTTTAGATTAATTAGTTGTTTTATAAAAATGAAAAATCACAAAAAAATATTTCATTTTTACATTTTTTGTCTTTTAATTTTAGTTTATTGATTTTCCTTTTTTATTTAGAATTAAGTGATGCTTACAATTTCTATAATTAGTTAATTAGTTTAATTTCATATTTTAGATAATTTAGGAATTTTTAATTACTAAATTTTTTTTATTATTAAAAAAAAGAAAAGGAAATTAGAAATAATGGAAGACTTGGAAAGAATGGGAATTGGGCCATCTTCAAACACCCAAATTCGGCCCAATTTCCCCCATATACAATTAAACCTTCAGCCCAAAGGACCCTTTTTCCACCGGTTCAACCCAACAAGAAACCGGACCGGCCCGTTTCTCTTAATATAAAACCCCCCTTATAATTTCCCCCCAATTCAAACCTTAAACCTAGAGAATCAGAAGCGGCGCCGAGTTGCACTATTCATCATCTTCCTCGCCTCAACTCACCATCACTCACCCGAGTTCACTCAAAATGGTCCCCCCTCCACGTCATTTGATTCCCAATGGTTTTGTCAGAGAGGAGTATGAATTTTTCTCTCTCAAATCGCACGATTTTGGGTGCAAAAGGACAATTGTTGGATGAATGGGAGTCGTGGATAGATGTGAATCAATCCACGCCCTCCATTTGTCCCAAAATTATTAAAAAACCTGAAGATTTTTTTCGGATTTGGGCAGATTTTCGAAAGTTTTGGAGGGATATATATATATGAGGCAAGTCTTCTGTGCTAGGTTAGAGAAAAAGAGAGAGGAAAATCGTAGAAAAATCTTCAAAAAACTGAGTTGAGTAAAATTTCAAAAAAATTTAGTTGTCATTTCTCTTCTGGTCTTTCCTTTCCAGTCGATCTCTTCTTCAGAAAACAAAAAAAAATGGTTCAACTTTAGTTTTGAGTCCAGATTTGATCTCATTTCTTTGCTAGAGTTTCGTTTGCTGTTATTTGCTGGTTTTTTGCTTTACCCGTGGCTGAACTTCCTTCATCTTTATTTCTGCTCTCTACCAGCTATTTCGAGCTTTATTTGTTAAGTATTCTAGGTACACACTTTCAAATCTGTACTGTTTCTTCATGAAAAGGGCTGAAAATTTTGAATGAATTATATTTCTGATGTTTCGTCTCCATGTTCTTGACTATTTTCTTGATAAGTTGCTTATTACACTTAAATCTGATTTTTGATAATGAACCAAAATAAAGGTTGTCATTTCAATAGATTGATTAATATGTTCTCATTTGCTATTGGGTATCTTGTATGTGATTATGAGCATAGTTATTTGAAGTCGTGTGATGTAGTATTGTTTAGTTCAATTACTAAAAGTGTTTGGTTCCAAGAAGCGATTATTGGTGGGGGTTGAAGATCCAAGTTCTATTTCTTTCTTCTTTCCAATCTTGTGATGATTAAACTTGGTTCAAATTTGTTTTAATGCCTAAAAGTTAATTTTAAACATTTGGATTGTTGCATTTAAATTCGTGTGGATGTAGAAAGCATTGAATTCTTTGTGCCGTAAATTTGTTATGTTTCTTTGCTGATAAAGAATTCTGCTATATTTCTAAAACAAAAAATAAAAGAAGCAAAAGTTTGAGGAGAAGTGTTTCTACTGATTTTCAGTGACTAATGTAGTATAAAAATAAATTGTGAGTGTGCATGTATAAGGTTACACGTGAGTGAGTGCCTGAAGGCATCAGATTATTCGAAGTTGGCCTCATTACATTAGATGCACTGTAATGTTCTATTAGTTTGTTGCAATTGATGTGATTCTTTGCACACATGCTTTTCATCCAATAATTTATTCCATTAATTGTGAGTGTGCATGTATAAGGTTACACGTGAGTGAGTGTCTGAAGGCATCAGATTATTCAAAGTTGGCCTCATTACATTAGATGTACTGTAATGTTCTATTAGTTTGTTGCATTTGATGTGATTCTTTGCACACATGCTTTTCATCCCATAATTTATTTCATTAAGGATTTACATGAATTGGGATATTTGGATTGGTTTGGGTTTAGATAAGCCTCAAAGGAATTGGGCTCATTGTGTGATAAATATAACTGGGGATTTGGGGTTAAATTAACCCCGATATTATTCATTCAATGACTTATGTGTCTATGTCCTCATCGCGGGAGACCTTCGCATTCTGGGTCTCGATGATCCCATTTCTGTTTTCTTTTAAGCTTGTTGAGATTCCTAGCATGGGCATTTAATCAATTTAGTCGGTAACTCTATAGTGTGGTGCTAAAAATGGATTTGGACGACCTTTTGCATACAGAAATTCCTCAATGCCCTCATTAAGGTCTATGTTTCTTTAGTTTGGGATTTCATACATGACTAATACACGATTCACGCTATTTCGTGGCTTCGCAAAAACCCCCGAGCTTAGAAAAAAAATAATTACGGGTACCGTACTCTACTCTAGGCGCGCAATTAGAATTATTATAACTACGGGTACGGTTCCCGTGGCGTGGTTGTGATAATTAGTTTTAAAAATAGAAATACCTCTAGTTTGCCTTTAAAAATATATACAACCTTTTTTTAAGAATAAATTGAGGTGTGCCATACACAAATAAAATCTTTTAATTTATGGCCCTTGTATAAATATAAAATTAGTTTAGAAATGCCTTGAATTTTCGTAGTTTGCTTTAGGCGCGTTAATTAAATAATTGTCATAACTACGGGTACGGTTCCCGTGACGTAGTTTGTGACGCCTAATTACTAAAATTTGGGGGTACATTTATGTGACCCGGCCATAATTTAATCTTTAAAATTAAACGTGTTGTAGATCGTGGGTACGACTCCCGTGACATGATTCGCAATATGTAACAATAATTGTTAAAAAGCGGTTATAAAGGTTAAAATTGAACCATGGGTTAAAACATGTATTAAATCAGATAATAGGCTAATTATAATAGTTTAAGTGACCGTGATAGAATCACGGAACCCGGAAATGCCTAACACCTTCTCCCGGGTTAACAGAATTCCTTATTCAGAATTTCTGGTTCGCAGACTTCAAAAGGAAAGTCGAAATTTCCTCGATTTGAGATTTAAAATAAACCGGTGACTTGGGACACCAATTAAAATATTTCAAGTGGCGACTCTAAGATTAATTAATCCCATTTCGAATAATGTCACTTAAATTGGAAAAACTCCCCTATATATCCCCTTCGGGTGTGTAGAAAATGAGGTGTGACAATCCCTGCAGAGAATGTGCATATCTGAATTGATGTCCCAGTATGACCATCTACTAGCATGAGAGCTAGTAAACCTAAAGCACGCCTGAAGCGTGGTAGGACTTTAGGTTCTAAGGATCGAAATCCTCGAAAAAGAAAATCGACAAATGATCAAAACGATACTATGAAGGGATCTCCTGAAGAGACCCAAGATCTAATTAGTTCTGAGATTCCTGAAGAAATCAATGAACCTGAAGCTCAAGTGAGTGAGGAACTTTTAATAAGTACTACCGGTGATAGGATTAAATCGATCTGAAATAGTGGTGAATAATATTTTTGCATATAATGTTGCACTTAATAGTATGCAAGATAGTGAGGATCTTGAACCCCGCTATGTCGAAGAATGTCGACAAAGATCGGATTGGCCAAAATGGCAAGAGGCAATTCAACCGGAATTGAAGTCACTTACTAAAAGAGAGGTCTTTGGACCAGTAGTCTAAACACATGCTGGTATAAAACCAGTTGGTCATAAATGTGTTTTTGTGCGAAAAAGGAATGATAAAAATAAAGTTGAAAGATACAAAGCTCGCCTTGTTGCATAAGGATTCTCACAACGACCTGGAGTCGATTTTGATGAAACATATTCACCTGTTATGGATGCCACAACATTTCGATATCTTATCAGTTTAGCACTACATGAAAAGCTTGAAATACATTTAAGGGATGTAGTTACAGTTTATCTGTACGGTTCACTTGATAATGAAATTTATATAAAAATCCCTGAAGAATTTAAAATGCCTGAAGCGAATTCAAAATCTCAGGAAAATATATTCAATTAAATTACAAAGATTTTTGTACGGTTTAAAGCAATCTGGATGCATGTGGTATAATCGCCTTAGTGAATATTTGCTGAAAGAAGGTTACATAAATGATGTTATTTGTCCATGTATTTTTATAAAGAAAATGGCATTAGAATTTGTTATACTTGCTGTTTATGTTGATGACATAAATCTTGTTGGAACTCCAGAAGAGCTCCAAAAGGCAGTTGAATATCTTAAGAAAGAATTTGAGATGAAAGATCTTGGAAAGACAAAACTTTGTCTTGGCCTGCAATTAAACATTTAGCAGACGAGATCTTTATCCATCAATCTGCATATACATAAAGGATCTTAAAACGCTTTTACATGGACAAAGCACACCCATTGAGTACACCAATGGTTGTTCGATCACTTGTAGTGAATAAGAATTTGTTCCGACCTCCAGAAGAGGATGAGGAACTCCTTGGTCCCGAAGCACCCTATCTCAGTGCAATTGGTGCACTAATGTATCTTGCTAATGCTACAAGGCCTTACATAGCATTTTCTATTAATTTACTAGCAAGATACAATTCTTCTCCTACACGTAGACATTGGAATGGGATTAAGCATATATTGCGATATTTAAAGGGAACTCTTGATATAAGTTTGTTTTATGCTAACAAATATAGTGCAGATCTTGTTGGTTATGCAGATGCAGGTTATTTATCTGATTCCCATAAACCTCGATCTCAAATCGGGTACGTGTTTACATATGGAGGTACTGTCATATCATGACGCTCCACAAAGCAATCTATTATTGCTACTTCTTCAAATCAAGCTGAGATAATAACTATTCATGAAACAAGTAGGGAATGCGTATGGTTGAGATCAATAATTCATTTTATTCGAGAAAAATGTGGTTTGGAATGTGAGAAAAGACCCACAATTTTATACGAAGACAATGTTGCATGCATAGCCCAATTGAAGGGAGGATTTATAAAAGGAGATAGAACGAAGCACATTTCACCAAAATTATTCTAGACACACGACCTTCAAAAAAAATGGTGACATTGATGTGCAACAAATCCGTTCAAGTGATAATCCAGCAGATTTATTCACTAAATCTTTGCCAACTTCAACTTTTGAGAAGATAGTATACAAGATTGGAATGTGGAGACTCAAATATTTAAAACAAGGTTTTCATCAGGGGGAGTAAAATACGCGATGCACTCTTTTTTCCTTACTAAGGTTTTTTCTCATGGGATTTTCCTTATAAAGTTTTTAATGAGGCACCAAGCAATGCGTATTACTAAATATGTGTATTCTTTTTCCTTCACTAGGATTTTTTCCCATATGTTTTTTCCTAGTAAGGCTTTAATGAGGCACATTATCTTTTAATGAACATCCAAGGGGGAGTGTTATAAATATATTATATTATGGATGTTTATTTAGTACTCCGTTGTGAATAAGCTTCCTGAAGAAGCTTATCCATATGAGACTCCGCCGTAAAGATGTTTATCTATTTAATACTCTATTGGAAATAAGCCTCCTGAAGAAGCTTATCACTTCGGTACCCGGTTATGGATAAATATTACCCCCGGTAGAAGATTATTCATACCGGATATAATAAGCTTATCCTTTCGATACTCCATTATGGATACTACCCCCGGTAGAAGATTATCCATACCGGGTATAATGAGTTTATCCTTTCAATACTCCATTACGGATAAACATTACCCCCAGTAAAAGATTATCTATACCTGGTACAATGAGCTTATTCTTTCAGTACTCCGTTATGGATAAACATTACTCTCAGTAGAAGATTATCCATATCTGGTATAGTAACAACTTACACATCAGCTTCCTTTCTTCTATAAGTAGAAGAGATTTCAGTTCATTATGTACATGAGTTTGAAGTCGAATAATATATCAGTTTCTCTCTATCCCTGTTTTTACTTTACCGTCTTTATTTTATAACATTTATAAAATATTTTAAGAGTTTATTTAATTTTTTCAATCCCCTCGCCCCCCAAAAAAAAAAGATAACAAGAGCACCAAGAAGTCCTAAAATTCAACAATTTTTTAGAGGGTGAAATATAATTTTCAAAATACATGACAGGTCCTTATACTTTTAATAAACTACAGATTGGAGTACTATATTTCATTTCATAATTTGCCGTCATATGTAGCAACATCAACTTGTCACGCATTCGCAGACATCCCCGCATGTAATTCGTATCATTTTCCTGTCTCCTGTCTTGTTCGACCGATGTACCGATCAGAAACTTAACAGAATCAACTGTCCGAAAAATTCAAGAGCCCCTTCAAATTCAATCTCAGGTTTACCTTTTAATTGAACTGTTATTTTGCTTTATACTTTGGTACTGTACAGCTTTTTGTTAACGATTACATTTTTATCATCTGGGTGTGATTAAATTAGCTAATTTTGATATGGGTTTTGTCCAAAAAGTTGATAGAGGTTAAATTTATCTGTTGATTTATAGGCTATATATGATGTAGACATTAAGTGTGTGTTTGTTTTGTTGATCGGAAAATTCTTGAATTAGGGATTCTGGGATTTAGCAAATACATGATTTTAAAAATTTCTTTCCATTGATTTTGATGACTACAAGTTGTACATTTTCTTTGAGACCCATATTAAGTTTTATTCTATTGAGGGTAGGGATGCAACGGTATACTTGCTCATTTGATTACTCGTAGTCTATGAATTCAAGTCGTGGAAACAGTCTCTTTGCATAAATGCTTATGTGCACCCACCTTCTAGTCCACAGGCGGATCCAAGATTTGAACTTTGTGGGTTCGAGTTCGAGATTCTGCCACAACTCATTTGATTTATGGGTTCGAAATCAATATATATATATATATATATATATATATATATATATATATATATATATATATATATATATATATATATATGGGGTCCAACCCAAGGCTACTAGGTCTGGATGAATCCATAACTTTACCTCTACATCTGCCCTTGCCCTTTTGCTTGGGTGGGGGGATAGGTTAAGAGGTTGTGATATTGTGTTATAATTTATTTTCTGTCCCATTTCTCCGTTTTCTGCATAATGAAGTGGTGCAGACAGAGAGATCTCATTAGTTTCGTATAATTTGAAGTTTTCTAAAAGAGGGTCTGTTTGTTGACAATTAACAGTGTGATGTCTTTTCTGAATGCTCTTTTTATGAGGAAAAAGTAGTGTAACTTTCTTTAGGTCTTTAAATTGAATCTGTAACAAAGAGTTCAGTTGTCTTTCTGAAAGTTGAGAGGTTGAATTTGATCTTTGTGCAGATATTATTCAACTGAAGTTGATGAATGGACACTGATTCGGGTAGAGATTTAATAAGTGATTTGCCTCAAAGTATCATAGAAACCATCCTCATTAAACTTCCATTACTAGATGCTGTAAGGACAAGCGTATTATCAAGGAAATGGAGATACAAGTGGGCAACCATTACGGAGCTTGTTTTTAATGACACATGTCTGATTCCTTGCCAGGACAAAGCAATTATCAGTTGCAATCTTGTAAATTTCATTACTCGTTGTCTGTTTCTTCATGACGGACCAATTCACAAATTTGAATTGAATACTTCCTACTCACCAACTTCTCCTGATTTAGATCAATGGCTACTTTTCCTTTCGCGTAAAGATATTAAAGAGTTGATTATTGATATAGGAGAAGATGACTGGTTTAGAGCACCTTCTTGTCTGTTCTTTTGTCCGAAGTTGACTCATTTGGTGCTTGTTCGATGTGAATTAAACCCTCCTCCAAATTTCAAAGGCTTCTTGTCTTTGAAGCACCTTAGCCTGCAGCAAGTTATCATTCCTCCACATGATATTGAAGGTCTGATCTCGAGTTGCCCTCTTCTTGAGAGCTTGACTTTGTCATATTTTGACAGTTTGGAGCTTACTATTCGAGCACCAAATCTCAAATATTTGAATTTGGAAGGTGAATTTAAGGATATACGCCTTGAGAACACCCCACATTTGATCGGCATTTCAGTTGCTATGTATATGACTGATGATATAGCTGAGCACTTTGAACAAAGCTCAGGTTGCAATTTTGACAAGTTTCTTGGTTGTGTTCCTCGCCTTGAGAGGCTTATTGGCCATATTTACTTCACTAAAGTAAGGTTCTTTCCCGAAATTCGTCGGATCATAAAATACTTTCATGTATCTCTTTTTCCGGAAATGTTTTAATTACAGATTGAATATCTATAGTCTAACCCCTCCTTCCACCCTCTGTGTGTGGTGTGTGCGCAGTATTTGAGTATAGGTAATGAGCAAGGAAGCTTTCCCGTTATGTATCAAAATCTGAAGTTCATTGAACTGTACCAAGTTAGTTTTGAAGACATGAAAGAGTTACTTGTTGTGCTTCGCTTGATTGTGAGCTCCCCTAATCTAGAAGAGCTTCAGATATCAGTAAGTATTAGTCAAAATGTTTGATTTCTTATTCTAAACGATATAGGTTTTCACAAAATGCTCCTGTTTATGCACCTTGTCTTTGTCAGAGTTCCTCAATCACAACTACAACTGATATTTATGATCTGGACTTTTGGGAGAAAGACTGGCCTGCTGACTGCACTTTCGGTAAACTGAAGATTGTCCAGATGTCTGATTTCTCTGGTCTGCCGCATGAAATAGCATTTATCAAATTCTTACTTGGACATTCGCCTGTGCTTGAACAAATGATTGTTGCTCCTACTATATATGTCACGGATAAAGTGGTGAAAATGTTGATTGATTTGTTAACTTTTCGACGGGCTTCTCCTTTAGCTACAGTCAAATTTGTTCAAGAGCCATTATAGGTTCATGTACAAGCGTATGTTCTTTCCTCTTTGTTGCTCTATTCCTTTCTTTTTTTCCCCTATAGCAAAGAAAATTGATCTGGAAGTCTTTACCAGAATCAGTAGCATGATATGTGTAGTTCACAACTTTTTACTTTATGGATATCATACTAGATATTTTGATTATTTTTTTTTAAATGTTATACTGTGTTTGGTCAGAAAAGATTTGTGTATTTGACATCTAGAGACAAATCAAAGGAAGGATGCTATTTTGACATCACTGGTGGGGGAAGTGTTTATATACAAGGATAACTACTTGGAAATTTGGTCTATAGCAAAACATTACCTATATACTTGACCTTTAGGTGTCCTTTGGTTCTCAGGGAAGTTACACAGATTATAATATGGTGATTATGTTGCAGTTGAAATAAATACTGGATTAGTTTTATTGTTGTACCAAAATCTGCATAATCTCAAAGGTTGTAACTAAGTAATACGGAGTATTTGTTTTCAAAAATACCTTTATGGGATGTTGTTAGTATCATAAATTAATTATGCATGGATTACCATGTATAGATTGTTATAACAGTGAATAACAATGTAAGAATTGTTATTCTGTAAACAATAACATAGTGATTTCATACAATGAAATGGTTGACGATTTAGAAACAGAGCATCCCTACAACTCAGATGAGCATTATGTAGAGCCGAGGTTGAAGTGAAACTAGGGGATACAAGATGCTCTGAGAGTTCCACAGAAACCTGAAATGCGATCTTGCAATTATTTCACTCTCTATTGCCTGTGAGCAGAGTGAGGATACTAGAGTTGGAGCAAACTGCGATTATACTATTCGTTCTTCTCGTAAAATTACCATCACGGGTTGGGCTGAATTTGGGCGGGTCAAAATGGGCTCAATCAATAAATAGGCAGGTCAATGACAGGTTCACAAGTAACTTGGGCTGAAATTGGTTGGATCAAGTTGGGCTACAATTTGGGTCATAGTCCAATCCGTTCAACTCTTACCAAAGCTTTAATTGATGTGTATTGTTTTCTTATGAATTGTTTAATTATCAAATCATATATAACATATCAGACAAAAAAAAGTTATTTTAAATATATTTTAGTAAATGAATTTTTCTCGTGGATTGTTTTGGGCTAAAAATCAGCTCAACTTTGGGTGGGCTGAAATGAATTAGGTCAAAATAGGCTAAGTTCAACAAATGGGCAGGTCAATGACTAGCCCAACCTTGGATGGGTTGGGTGGGTCAAATGGGGTGGGCTCAAATTGCCACCCCTAATCACATTGGTTGTTAGATGAAGTCAATAGTCCATTGGTTGCATCAAATGAAGAGTTTTCAATTAGATTGTGCATTAGTAGTAAAGGTCTGTGATTTTTGCATCTAAACTGATCAATTAGCAAGTAAAATATATTCTATTTCTCTCTCTATATATATATATGAAAAAGAACATCCCATAAACATTTTCACTCAACCAGGAAACAAAAAAGAAAAATTAATTCTCAGCCTAATCAGTTGTTCACAAATTATCCTTTACAGTCGGAATGTATTCATATTCTATTTGCAGCTTCTGTATGATCCTATAAACAATCTCAAATATCACACAGGATTCTTGTTCTGGCATTCTGTCTCAGATGCTCTTTATTTATCATCTTGGACCAGATAGTTCCATTGCTTGTACAAGCAATGAAGAATCATTATCAGTGAGATCAGAGTATCTTTCTGAAGAGGAAAATTCATTGGCTCTACTGCATCTTGTGTTAGGTTCTGCTCTTTGAGAAGCTTCCCATTTCTCTGCTAGCCCATCCCCTTCTAGCATTCTTACAACTTCTGACATTTTTGGTCTCTGACTTGGGTGATATTGAGTGCACAATAATGCTACTTGTACCATTTCCTCTAGCTCTATCCTATCATAGTTGTTTTTCATGTCCTTGTCCACTAACATGTCTAGCTTTTTCTCCTGGTGTATCTTTTTTACCTGCAAGAAGAGACAAGTCCATAGGACGAATTCAAGATTTAAACATGGTCAGTGCATCTCTTAATACATATACGTAAGAGTCCATATTTCAGACAGTGAATGCACGTGCACCTACTACTTATACGAGTTTTCATACAGTGAATGCACGTGCACCTACTACTTATACGAGTCCATGTTTCAGACAGTGAATGCACGTGCACCTATACTTAGACGAACTGCCTATAAGTTTTTCTATTGTGGAATCATGTATGGGGAATTTGTCATACTTACCCAATCAAGCATGGCGCCTTTCTGGTTTGCTGCTTTACCAAATTCCAAAGCTCTTTGGCCAGTGATCAATTCTAGCAAGAGAATACCAAAACCAAAAACGTCCGTTTTATCAGAGGACTGTCCGGTAGAAAGGTACTCGGGAGCTATATGCCCAACAGTTCCCCTAACCGCGGTTGTGACGTGTGAATCATGATGATCCAGAAGCTTTGCCAATCCGAAATCTCCCACAACAGCCTCACAGTAGTCATCAAGTAATATGTTTGCAGCTTTCACATCCCTGTGAATGATCTTAGGATCACACTGCTCATGCAGATATAATAAACCCCTTGCAGCTCCCAAAGCTATGCTTTTTCTTGTACTCCAATCCAAGGTTGGTTTGGCTGCAACATATGACAGCTATCAGCAAAGCATATAAGAAGAAAAAAAAAAGTAATGTAGGGTCAGAGAGTAATGTAGGGTCAGAGAGACTAGTAGATTTTGAAGGTTCATTACCAGGGGCGGAACTAGAGTATTACTTACGGTTCTCACGAACTTGGAAGCTTTTGCTTAGAACCTATATTAGTATAGGAAATCCATTAAATATGTATGAATATCTAGTTGTGAACCCAGTAACTAAAACGAGCTATTGGTTCAGTGGCAAGTTCAGTGGCAATTTTAGAACCCGATAAACTTCAAATCCAAATCCTTCGCTCTCGAAAACAAGAAGTTCTGGTCCGGGAGGGATATTTCTCTTTCTAACCAAACAATTACTAGTACACCTTATGATTTCTAATACAAGAGTCAAAATAGGGACAAGCATCCATATGATCGCCTAGACTTCTTTTAAGGATTCCAATTTGGAAAAAGAATTGATAGTCTCTATTTTTGTTGTATTAATAATCATCATCGATCAATTTTTTCTACAATGATATCTATGCTACCTAGTATTGTCATAATATAAGCTAATTTTATTCTTTTAACTAACTGAGGAAGCAGCCAATAATGCTTGCATTAGGGTAGCCTATCTACATCACACTCCCTAAGGGTGTGTCCCTTCCCCGGAGCCTACGTAAATGTGGGATGTTTTGTGCACCGGGTTGCATTTTTTTTTGTTGGTGTTCTTATACTTTTTCACAAATTTATTACTTGGAAGCTTTTGGGAAAAGACTTGCTCAAAAACAGAAATCTATTGAATGCACAATCTTTAACAGGATGAAAAGACTATTTAAAGAGCAGCAGTTTTTGGATATGTTTACCTTTGAGCCGTGAAGCTACACTTCCATTAGACATGTAAGGATAGACCAGCAGCCTTTCAGTTGGTGTCATGCAAAATCCATACAACCGGAGAAGATTGCGATGCACTGCTAGGCTGATCAACGCGACTTCAGTCTGAAATTGCTGATCGCCTCCAGCTGCATTTCCATCTTTGAGCCTTTTCACAGCTACAATATTCCCATCTTGAAGACGGCCTTTATAAACATGTCCAAAACCACCTTTCCCTAGTATGTTCTTGCTGCTGAAGTTGTTTGTAGCAGCCTGAAGTTCCTTAAATTGGAATCTCCTTAAGTTGCCTAAGCACACTTCTTCATGATGTAGCTCTGCAATTATGAACAAGTAAGAGGATCGCGGAGCTAAAACTGCATGCTTATTGCTTAGTACCTTCAAATTGCTCATGTTAAACAATACTCACCATTACTGTCAAAGAAAATCTGCTTATTGTGTTTTTGTCTCCACCACAGAAAGAAGCCAAAGCCGATTATTAGTAGGCAGATGCACCCTAAACTTGTCCCAAAGGCGAAGGCGAACTTGTGAGTCTTTGGTTTTCCAGAAGGCTGATTATCTGAGATCGCACACAAGACTTTCAGCTGGGAATGAACTATGCAAATTTACATGTTTTTATCAGCAGAGAAAACTAGTGAAGCCAATTTACATCATAAATCTCTATGGCTAGTTCTTACCTTGTGGATTGTATAAAAAGGAGAGGGGTATGGGTGCTGTTCCATTGCATTCTGCCTCTTTACCAGTTGCACATATCATAGGATTCCCTAAAATGCTGAATCAATAAGAGCAAAAAGACATATAAATACAAATATCTGGTTTCAACAACAACAAAACCAGTAAATCCCGCAAGTGGGGTCTAGGTAGGGTAGTGTGTACGCAGACCTTACACCTACCTTGAGGGTAGAGAGGCTGTTTCCGATAGACCCCGGCTAAAGGAAAGATGAACAGAAAGCAGTAGCAACAAGCAGTAACAACAACAAGATAATAAGGAAATAAGCGGAATGATCGACATGTAGTAATGGAGATCTAACACTAATAGAATACAAGGCTACCTACTAATACTACTGGTATGGGGAGAAAGTGGAATACAGAGACTTCTTTGAGAGCCTTACTTGAATGTTTTAGCAAGAAGCCTTGGTACAGGACCACTGAGATTGTTGAAAGACAAGTCCCTGAACATGAAAAACAGAACCCCATATTGACTTTCCCAAGTGAAGTATTATAGATAATATGAATTACTCACAGAAAAAGGTTTTAGAGAAACACATAAGTGACAGCTGAGTCATATTGGCCAAGTCCACAGGAACTGCTCCAGTTAGACTGTTGTTGTTTAATCTCCTATAATTAACATTTAAAAACACAATCATTAGTCTTCTTAACTTAAAACTTGTTTTTATCAGATCTTAAAGTCCACTTTGCTTACAAGTATTGGAGGTTTTTCAGTTGAGCTAAAGAGGAAGGGATTTTGCCGGTTAACTTGTTATCAGAAAGATCAATTGTCTTAAGTTTTGGAAGCATTCCAAGCTCCAAAGGAATTGATCCTGAAATATTATTGCTCTGCAGAAGTCTGTAAACAAAACACTCATATTAGTAACATTTAAGAATCAATCATTTGATATTTTATTTCCTTTTTGTTGTTATGTAATAAGTACTCACACAAGCTCAAGGTGAGTCAAATTGTGAATATATGGTGATATTTTGCCAGACAAACTTTGGCTAGGACTTGCCCTGCACAATCATCAATTCAACCATTATTAGAAAATAGACTAAAAATTGTAGAAGTGTAAACAAAGGCTCAGAAAGTTATTTACTTACAGGCTAATGACAAATTTATCAGTTGAACAAGTCACCATATTCCAGCTACAGGGATCAACAGCATTTTCATCCCAGTTCAAAACATTATGAGGATCAGTTAAAGCCTTCTTTATTTCCATTAGAGCTTGCACTGCCAAAATCAGTGGTAAAAAAATTCTTGAGACTTTTTTTCTGAAGCCCCACAAAAGGAAAAGAATTTGCAAAAAGAAATAAAACAAACCAAACCAAAATCCTACAATATTTCATAAGAACTAACCTTCATAATTGACACCAGCTGGGGTAAGCATAGCATTAGCATAAGCCAAGAAGCTGAATAAGGTCAAATATCCCAAAATAGCAATCATTTTTCTTGCTTTTACTGGTTTTAGAAGTCCAAGAAAACAACTTCCCGGAAGCCAAAATGAGATTTTTGATGAAGAAATAAGCTATTTAGAAAAGAAGATTGAAAGTAGACTTTGTTTTGGTATGAATTTCAACCCCTTAAACAAACACTTTCAACCAAGTCTCCTCCTCTACAACTGCACATTAACATACTAGTTGCACTCACTCATTCACTTACAGCTTTGTGTAAGAGCCCTCAAATAACAAAACTAGAGGTTGGTAGTGGTTAAAAGTGAGAGCCAAATAACATGCATGCCACTTTTGTTCAGCAAAGTAAAGCAAAGAATATATATAAAAGAAGAAAAGTAAAAGAGCATGGAAATTTTGAATTGTCCTAGTCTAGAGAAATTCAAAAGATGGTGGAAAAGAAAATTCCTTCAATCATGCATTGTCTAAGAGGGAAGGTGACTATACACTATGCAGAACTTTTAAGTTTCACTTTTTTTTCAAGAATTTAAAATGAAAAGGTATTCCAAATGTTGACTGTTAAGCACTATAATGATTAATATAAATGTACTTAATCAGATAACACTTTGTGGGACATGTGGAGTTGTTGTAGGGGGGGGGGTGTAGGCTTTGGATAAAGGAAGACTGAAATAGTAGAAGTATAAGAACATGCTTATTGGGATTTGCTTCAATTTGCTGAGTTTTCTTGTGAGTTTGGTAATCTGCAAAATTGATTTGTTTAAGGAAAAAAAGATCATGGATATATGTGCAGACATACTAAGCTATGTTTTTGCATAAATCCAGAAGACAGTATCTTCCCTGGCATCAGGCAATCAAATTGTGGAGGGTGAAGTCATATGTACAGCCCCACCCAACCCCACTAGTGCCCAAGCCTTTTTTTTTCATTTTTTTTAATTTTAGTGGGAAGGAAAAGGAAAATGGAAAATGGAAAATGACCAAATATACTCCTGTATTATGAGAAAAGGCTTAAATATATTATTCGTTATATTTTGGGTCCAAATATATTCTATCGTAATATTATTTGTTCAAATATACCCTTCTTTTGTTAAGTTTGTCCAAAGTGGACATCCAACCCTACGTAGCACTAATATTTAATAAGGTGGATGCCACGTCAGGTAATCGAACCTTGTAAAAGTTTAGGTGATCAATAATTGCGTTACTAGGATTCCTCGTGCTCAAGGCTAACTTTGGACTTTCTTTTTTGAACGCTAGCTAGGGACTTTTCATTTTTTTTCCCTTATTCTAAAATCAAAATCTTTTGGAGAAAAGAAAGGAGCTACTCATATTTTTGGTAAAATGTTCTCTTATTACCATAAGCATTTGAATTTGGAAAAGGTATGTTAGAATAAACGAAATTTTATGTTATCAGTGTAATCTGGCGACCTTTTTTCTATGTGGCCAAAATACAAACAATGATCTGGTTTTTAAGTAATCATATATGTAAAAGAAAAAAAAGGTTATTTTCAAGGTAAATGTATTGAACTCAGTGTTAGTTTAATAACGTTTGCATTTGTAAACCAATTAATTAAAAGTTAAAATTTATGTCCAGCATCTGATGTCTCAGTATTGATGGAGAGTATGCTTATGCATTTTTATTCAGGAAAAGAATGAAGATCCTCCTTCCACTTAAATATTTTATTGGAATTCTTTGAAAAAGCTATATTGTAGAATCAATTAAGTTGGATAATTTTATCCTTATTCACTTGCCAAAAAGAAAATACTACTGTATGACAAAGAGGGGGTTGTGTTAAAGGAAATGTGGGCAGGGAAGGACCATCGGAGAGAGGGTTGACTTTGGGGGTGAGGTGGACATTATTTTATGTATTTTTTCCCTCTTTAGGTAGAGATCTTTCATTTAATAAAAAATGTCGAATCTTTTGTAAGAAATGTACTTACAGAGTTGTAGGCAGCGAGGGAAGGAGATTCAAGAAAAGTAGACCCGTGAATAAGCTAAGAAAATTTAATATCTGATATATTATATTAAAAAGTATTTAAATTTAGATAATGTAATTTTTCTAAAGAGGGGTTCGGATTCCTTCTTCCCCTAGTCTAGGGTGTGACAAAGTATTAAAAACCCATTAAACATTAAGTTAATATAAAAAGTAAAACCTTAAAATAAACATAGTTCTATACTCGAATCCACTTGGTAACTTAACCGTGACTAAAGAAACAAGAGAATATATAAATAGGAGTAACAATATTGCCACTAACTTAAACAATGCAATATATTATTTCAGAAAAATGTCACTACTGATAAAGGAAAAAGAAAAAAAATAAAATCTTGAAAAGAAATGGACAACATATGCCCTTTAGTCCAAAGAATCAAAATGACATTTTCTCTGCAAGCATAATGTGCGTGTAAAAGCTGGAAAGACTCAAAGACATTAGGGGACAAGAAAAGAAAAAAGGAAATATAAAAAACAAAGAAAATATGGAGAAAACTGTATTGTTCAAAATTCAAATATAACCTTTTACATGTATAATCATGAAAAGGAAAAGGAGATGAGGAATCAATCTCGAGACAAGCTTGAGATTCGCAATGTAATGACTCCTCTTTGATATCTTTGTGGAAGGAATTACATACCTATTTTTACTTTGCATTTTTCCTTTATTATTAGAGAAAATACATAAAGACTTCATTCAACTTATACTGGAAAGTCATTTACACATTTAAATTTTACGGGTGTCCTAACACTCCACTATTGTTTAAAGAACTGTATTTATTTACTCCCTCCTAAGGCCTGGGCAGCCGCGCGTAATTGAATTGAGCGCGTCCTTACTTTTTTAATCGTTGAAAACACCCAAAAAAAATAGAAATAAATAAATGTTTAACGTTAATATAACCCCAACCAACGGTAAAATCCCCTCTTCCCCAATATTTTACCAAACCCAGTTGAAGAACCCTAATTTCTTCTTCTTCTAATTTCTGCCGAAAATCCCTCAAATTGCCCTTTTGAAGTTTTAATCTTTGAAGGCAAAGGTTAACCTTTCTCCTTCTTAAGAACACTATTTTCTTTCTTTTAGTATTGTTATGCCTTTTTTCTAAAATTCAATTATCCGATATTTGAAAGCAAATGCAAATTATCTGACTTTGATATTATCTTGTTGTGTTGTAGTTGTTGCAATGCCTTCAAAAGGCTTGAATTTGACAAGGCTTTGCACGGAAGAGGAAGAAAATGAGTCAAGTGGAGAAATTCGATGCAACCATGGCTATGTGCTGCCTTTGTTAACAGCTTGGACCCCTCGGAACCCAGGAAGAAGATATTGGGTTTTATCCATACTATGGGGTAAATGATAGTAAAAATTCTTTCACTAATTTAGTTGTGAAAATTATCATTCATTAATTTTCTTTTGTTATTCATCTTAGGGTCCACGATCTTATGATTTTTGGGTTTGGAAGGATTCCGAAATTGATCCTAGGTCCAAATTTATTATTCCAAAATTGCTTGACAAAATGGGTGAACTTGAGAATGCATTAGAAAGCTTTGAAAATCTTGCCAAGCCGAGGACAACTTTAAAGATTGAAAACAACATAGAAGAGGACAAGATGAAGAAGATTGGGGCTCAATTGGTGAAATTGCAAGATGATATGGAGAAGATGAAAGAGAAGGAAAAGAAGTGGAAGAGTAAATTAGCTAAGTCAAAGGCTAGGAAAAATGTACTTTGGTTCATTATATTGGGGATGTGTATTATTCTTGTTGGTTGTGGGTATCTAGGAATCTCATTGAAAGAAGATGCAATGAGGTTGCCATTGTGAATCTAGTTTTGTCATCTCAATATGAATGTAGGTATTTCTTGTAGGATTTATTTTGTATGTTTACAATGGAACTTTCATTTGAATGTAAGCCTTTTGTAGTTTTGTCATCTCAATATTTTGTAGTATTCTCATCTCAATATGTATTTGTACTTCTTGCTTATAAATTGTTGTTTCTAAAGAAGCGTTGTTTTTACATTGGGAAGTAAACTGCATACTGCATACTGAAGAAAGTAAACTGCATACTGAAGTTTTTGATTTCATGGCAAACACACATACTATCAACTTGTACAACTCATAGATCACTAAAACATCATATATGCATTTGTTGCATAAAAATCACAAAATGAGTTAACAAAATAGCTATTTGTTGTCATTGTAGCAGCAACAAATCAGACACCAAATGTAACAAAATTACAGTCTATAGCTACCTACAAATCCTTATCAAAATACAGAATTGCAGTCTATAGCTGCTTAACATTTTTTGCATAATGCAGTCTATTGCAATACAGTCATCAAACAAAATCATAGCTTCATCATCTGGGTTGATTTGCAGTGGTGCTTTCCTGGCTTAACTTAGCAGCCCTAGACCTTGTTTGAATGAGCTTCTTGCCTCTCAATTGTTGAAGCTGCCTTGATGTCATAGCTTCTTTACCTTTCCATTTAACACCTCGTGTTGGTTGATGGCCTAGATCTTCAGTTACTTCTACTGAGGACCTCACATCCTTAAAGTTTGTAGATGACATTCAAGGCTGCCAAAACCCAACAGAAAATCAGACAAATGAAATCACCTAAATATGAGAGTTTGTGTTAGACTTACATTTTGAATTTTGAAGCCACTTTGAGTGTGTAAAACTCCCATCCCAACCATCATTGGTTTCTTATATTGTGTTCTTACATCAGTGCTACTACCAACATCCTACATCAAACAATCAAAATTAAAAATTTGGTAATTATTTAAAAAAGAGAAAGAAGACATTAAAGGGAAGAACTTCACCTTTTCTTTAGAACCTTTTGGCCTACCCCTTCCTCTTCATATACTTTGCTTTGGTGGCTTTGAACTACCAACACTTGTAGGCACAGAACTTGCTGAAGTTGCAGCAGTATTACTTCCAGTAGCCTTTGCACAGCCCCTCTTGTTATGACTCTTGTTATGTCAATTGCTATATGTCATTTCCACTCTACTTTTTCCTGTCTTATTTTCACCAAACTCTTTTCTTCTAACCTTCTTTGGCCTTCCAGGCATCTTCTTGACATGAGGTGGTATAACAGTTGGGTTTTGTGACTCTGGTCACAATTCATACCCAAGACAGGCTGAAGAAAGTAACTGTATGTTTTCATGTAAGTTGCATTACTATACCAGTGAGAAATATAGTTCATAGGCTCTAGATATTTATAATGCAGGGCAGCAACTGCATGAGCACATGGTATGCCTTTTAACATCCAAGCTCTGCAGGTGCATGTTTGCCTGTTGATGTCCACCAAATGCTTCACTTAACTTGCACCTGATCCTTGCTTCACTTCAAATCCATACTCACCATTCCAGAAAATGATACATTTCATTGACCTTTTTGTGTTCTCTTCCAAGACTTTCATGGCCATTGGTGAAAAATCAGTAATCCAAGTGTTTCCAAACTGTCTGAGCTGACCTATTCTGTTCATCATCTTCACCCTTATTTCTTCAAGCATTGTCACTATAGTCTTCTGCCTTGCTGCCAAAATCCAAGCATTGAAACATTCTGGCATATTATTGTCAACACTATCAGACTTGCAGAATGTGTTGAAATACACCTTATTCCATCTTTCAATGTTGTAGTACAACAGTTCATCAACTATCTTAGTCCCCAATTTCTTCATGTCATCCAGATTTTTCTTCAACTCCCACTCATAGGTAGACCTTGCACACCTCTAGAAGCAGTTCCTTCTCTCTATGCCCCTCCATTTCTTAGACTAGTTAGCTAGGACGTGCCTTGCACACATCCTATGCTCAGAATTTGGAAGCAGGTCTGCTATAGCATTCTCAAGCCCCTGGAAAAATTAACAATGGTAGTTAGTTTTAAGTGAAACAGCAGTAGAAAAATAACAACAAACTACAAGTTATTACCTTTTGCATGTCTGTTATTATGGTCAGATTTGTACCATCTCCAAACTGAAGATCACTCTTTAAAAGGTTGACAAATCACCTCCAATTGTGCATATTTTCAATCTCAACAATAGCCCAAGCAAGTGGAAGCATCTGATTATTTCCATCTTTGCAAACTACTACAAGTAGTTGGCCTCTACATACCCCTTTTTAAAAACATTCATCCAATCCAATGCATGGTCTACAACCAGCTAAGTATGACTTCTTCATTGCATCAAAACAAATGTAGAACCCAACAAACATTTTCTTCCCACATTCAAAAGTTTCTTCAATAAGTTTCACTACACATGTACTACCTGGATTAGATCTAAGCAACTCATCCCTATAATCTAAAATCTTGCCATACTCCAGTTTATGATCACCCATTATCTCACTCAACACAATATTTTTTGCCCTCCTACAAATTGTCCTCCCAACATATAATCCCAATTTCTTTCTAATCAACTCTTGAAACTTGAATATTCTAATGTTAGGTTGTTCTTTTACCCTCTCATTGAACCTTCTAGCCAAGAACTTTGAATTACACAGCTTGTTTCTGTTAGTAGGGTCACATTTGTGAACTGGATTGTAGTTCTTGACTACAAAATTCTTAGTCTTAGAATCATAACTAGCAACTAGAAGCCAAGGACATGATGCCTTCTTGCACTTAACCCTCACCCTTATAGGTTCATTTACATACTTTTCTATAGAAACCTTTTGTTGAACAACATATTTAGTTACAGCTTCTCTGAAATCTCTCACACTTGTAAATGCAAGTCCAGTTTCCCAGACTATTTTCTTGCAGGTCTTGTCAAATATTACTCTTCTTTGAGTCTTTCTTCTTCTAGCTTTAACTTTCTGTTGAACCTCCCCTTCACCTTCATCATCAACATCATCTGGATCTGTCTCAAAACTAGCAGCTTCATCTGAGAAGTAATAAGGCTCATCACCACCTATCTTACCTTCTAAACTCTTCTTCTTCTTAGATTCATATTCATCATACCCCACATCTGGCCCTCTCTTACATAGTTTAACATGTTCTTGTTTAGGAGCACTTTCTTTCCTCTTCCTCCTCTCTACAGTCCTTCTTTCTGCCCTAAATGCCCTGTATTCCTTATGTGTATCACTGCCATAATCAGCTTCTCCTTCTTCAAACAACTCCTCATGGTCTGAATCTGAGCTGTTATCAGTGCTGCTACTAGATTCAGATGAGGAGTTTGAACTATCATCAGTAGTAACAACTATGGGCACACTATTATTGGCACTATTTTCAGCAGTATTGGATGCCTTTTCAGAAGTTCCCAAACCCTCGCAGCCCCCCAAATCTTGACCAGATTATTTCTTAAAAGACATTACTATCATCCACAACTTGGCTGACATATTCTAATAGAGGGGGGACCACTACAGCTTCTTCAACCAAGTGATCTACATAAACCTCCAAAATATCCCCACTTTTTAACTCTTCACAAATACACATAAGGTCCCTATCAACCTTAATTATTACCAAACCAGGACAATTAGGTGGTCTAACATAAATAACAGCAGAAGAACTATTGTAACCAAACTCTTTTACATAACCTAAAAGCTCAAAATATAAGAACATATCAACATCGACATCAACACAATCAGTAATCATCCCACCAACATAATCCTCCACTGAAAAGGAATGTAACTTATCCATAGAGATTTTTCCACCATGGAAAAGCCTTAGTGTAACAAGTACAAAAGACATTGAAATACCTGAATATAGTAGAAAATAAACTAATTAAGGATTAATAGTTACTATTAGACCCCTACATAAGAAGTCAGAATACATGCAACAAGAAAAAACTGAAAATTGGTTATTATTACACCTTAAAAATTGTATTTTTGTTCCTCGATTTTACATTGAAAACATTACAGTGAAGAAATTTGAAGCAAGTTCAAAACCCTAGATACGGATAATATTAAAGAAACGAAAACAGAGATAACATTTAGGGTTGATGATAGAAAAGGCTAGGGTTGATGTGCTTACCTCCAAACTAAAACAAAGATAACGTTTGCACTTGATTCTTCAGGGACCTTCAACTTCGAACGGTTCTTCAACCAAATCGTCAAATGAAACAATTAAGAACAAACGGAAAGCACCAGCAACAACGAAATCGAAGGATATTGCAATAGGTCCCTTCGATTTTGGTCAGGCAAATTGATTTTGGAAAGGCTAATCGAATCTTTGAGGGTGGGATAATAGGGTTCTTCACTTTGGGAATTTTTCACTGAGGGGGTTAATGGGTTAATGAGTGACTGTGTAATATGTTATGTTTATGTTTATTTACGGAAGGATTTAATTACGTGGCTTCATAATAAAAGCGCGTGTTTTCCACTGAAGTTATTACAGTTGGGTCAGGCCTTAGGAGGGAGCAAATAAATATAGTTCTTTAAACAATAGTGGGGTGTTAGGACACCCGTAAAGTTTAGGTGTGTAAATGACTTTCCAGTACAAGTTGAATGGGGTCTTTATGCATTTTCTCTTATTATTATTATTATTATTATTATTATTATTATTATTATTATTATTATTATTATTATTATTATTATTATTATTATTATTATTATTATTATTATGTTATAAATAAAATTATATTTAAGGTGAATGTCTATATTTTAGAGAGATTTTAAGATTTGTTACTTGGTGGCTAAGTCACTTTTCCTCTATAAATAGAGGGATTTTATTCCATTATAATGGATCCAAAATCTATAAAATTCCCTCTCACTACTTTTCTGTGCAATACTCTTCTTCTTCTCTTATTATTTTATACCATGTTATGAGCACGAGACACTAACCAATTGAGTAGCGGCCTGCTTTGGTCACCAGGCTTTGGGATACGTGTATGGAGCTCAACTTGCACATAATATTGAGCATAATTAATGATTGTAAATTTTTTCATGAACTTCCTTCAGGAATAAATTCTGGATCTAAGGCAAGTATTCCACCTTATTTTTCTCTTTTTATTATTGAAATTCTATACTTTGATTTTAAATACAAACAAAGATAATAAATTATGATTATAACTCTAATAGAGTTTGTAAGAAATTATAATCACCCGAAGTGGTAAGGTATTAATGGATGTTGACGTGACAATATATGAAACTATAATCGTCATTATTATGGTAATGAAAATAATAAGGATTTTCAAAATATCATTCACTATGTGAAATAATATTTGTCATCAATTGACATGAGATTTTGTAAAGAACATATAGAAGATTATGGTCCATTCACGACGTGAATGTGACAACATGTTGTTTATGAATACATATTCATTCTTGAAAGAATAAAATGTGCTAGTGGTAGTAAATATACCATACTCACCTCTAGTAGGAGGTTTGAGATGATATAAGAAAATAATGTCATTGTTATGGCATGAATGGTCATTGGTCACGTACCTATTGTACGCCAAAATATTTTGCTAATGTGATTATTAAAGGATAACAGTAATGCAAGAAACAGATCTTGCATATAATTTTTATTGTGGCCATAATTGTATAATTTTCTCTTTAAAAGAGATAATCACCATATGGATGTTGATGAATATGTGGTAGTACCAAATTAATTGAGAGTTGTGGAAGATTCAATTATTGCTATTATAGAGGAATAAAATTAATTATCAATAAGGCATTGTGTTATAGTAAGTCTCAAAGAAACTTATTGTGTTTCTAAAGTATTCGAAAGCGGTTGATTATATTGAGACTATAAATAATCAGAAGATTTAATATCTTTATATTATTACAAATGTAGAGGGATAATATGTATATGAAAACTACTCGCTTTATTTCCTGATTTGTACTACACAAATAAAGAATATGATGAAATTATATGACGCAGTAAACTGGATGTTTATTGATATAAAAATCAATATCATAATAAACTTGGGATATTTTTATAATTGCACACGTCATGGTGTAAACCTTAAGTTAATCAATATTTGATAATTTATTCAGTTGGCACAATTGATTTAGCCATTTTAATTTTAATATGATATGCAAAAATAAAAGAGAATTCACATGGGTAAATATTAAAGAACTAGAAAGTTCTTTACGAATTCTCTTATGTTGCTTGTTCTCACTAATTAGGAGACCAACTAAAATTGGGATTGAATCCCATGAATGCTAGAAATATCAAAGGTGAATATGGGCTCATTCACCTGCCATGTATACCACACAAGATGCAACTATGAAACTGTTACATATAAAATTATTATTAACCCGCAACCTGGTGTTTGCGAGGTAAGTTGCTCAATAATTAAATTTAGAGCATAATTTTCAGATTTTCTATTCAAAAAGTTCATCTTGATAAGTTGGTTTACTCACAGTTGGTTTAGCAAAATGATTTATTGAGTGCCTCCACTTAATAACTAAACTATTGCTTATGAGAACAAAGTTATTTATATCAGTTTGATATATGTTATATACGAAAGTATATTACATTCTCCCCTCGCAAGTGGTTCAGGGTAAAGAACCAAATAATTTTATCTTATTATTAATGACGTGCAGTGTATATTTCGATTAACACTATAATATACAAAGGTAGGTTTCCAAAGTTGAGGAAGCGAGTTAGTTTTTTTTAACATGAGGAGGAGACAAGATAAACAGTTGAGAAAATGTTATGGAATGAATTATCATTTGTACATCTAGATATATCTTTGAATAAGATAATGTGAACTTGAAGTTCATAAAAATATAATTCATCTGCAATATGTTGCAAAGCATGTCTGATGCATTTGCTTACCCAAAGAAAGTAACTATATTCTCACTGCAAATGCTTCTATTAGAATAAGTCCTACAAGGATAAAATTTATGGTACGCTTAAGTGTATAGGCAAATCAGTTTCAAATAAAATTCTTGAAATAGAAGATGAGCAGATGATGATAATGATCATAATAATAAGGTAAGTGATCTTGAAGATCACATGACATAACACTTCATAAAGTCTCAGAAGAGGTTCAGATACTTGAAAATATGAATGAAGAGATCTCTATATCATGTCTTTATGAAAAAAGGTGGTTGAAACCGATATAAAATGTTCATCGATTATATTGAGGACAACACTAAATATATATGAGGATTTTAAGCTTGGAGGAACAATTCAAGTAGAATTGGTTTCATATGAAAAATATGTAGTTTTGAATTTGCAGATCAAACAGTTGAAAGTATAAAGTCAATGGTGTGTGAAATCACATTTATCTATCTTATATGTTTAGCATGGCATAAAAACTTGACATGCATCTAAAGTCCATTCATATGGCTTATATGAATAACTTATATGACAATTCCTGAAGGATTTAAATTGCTTAAAGCATATCGAATTCTTGGTCTTGAAGTACTACATGCTAAGTGCAATTTGGACACATTTGTACCTTGCTATAACTATAAGCATGATAATGTGATAGCGAGGATTTTCAAGGCACAACATATTCATTGGAGTTAATATAACTGATTTATTCACCAAATCTCTGCCAACGTCAACCTTCAAGAAGCTAGTGCACAAGATTGGGATGTGAAGGCTCAAAGATGTGAATTAATGCTCTCATTAGGGGGGAGTTAATACGTGTTGTACTTTTTTTTCCTTACAAGGTTTTGTCTCACTTGATTTTTCTTGCAAAATTTTTAACGAGGCAACAAAAAGGCGTATTTCTAAACATGTGTACTCCTTTTCCTTCTCAAGAATTTTTTTCCCACTGGATTTTATTTTAGTTAAGGTTTTAACGAGGCACATTATATGTTGAATAGATATTCAAGGGGGAGTATTATAAATAGAATTGTATTTAAGGTGAATGTATATATTTTAGGGAGATTTTAGGGATAATTTGGTGGCTAAGTCACTCTTTTCCTATAAATAAAGGGGTTCTATTCCATTGTAAATCATCCCAAATAAATAAAAATTCTCTTTCTTTACTTTTCTCTGCAATATTCTTCTTCTCCTTTTATTGTTTCTTAACATATTTTATTTTATTTTTTTACTTTTTTTAATATTTTTTTATTTGCTCAAGTCCACTCTACATTATCAAGACAAAAAAGGTATTCCAACAATTTATAATATTAAATTAATCATATTAATACTGAAAGTATAATTTCTTTTATCAATCAATCTACTGTATATCTTAAATTACTCAATTTACTTGCATACTTTCTACAACTCCAAAAAGAGAGGCTTGCTCTTGAAAATCAAAAGGCACTGAAAACTTACTCATCATTTTTCATTTTTCTAGATAAACAAGTTTAGCTGTCTAAACTCTAAAGACAGGTTAAAGTAGGAGTTTCCTTTTGAGAGTAACATTCTTTTTCCTCAAAATTTCCTTTCCTTGGCAAACCTCTTCTTTCGTTCTCCACCCCCAAACCAAGCCACCTCATAATAATTGTATATTCATATTTATTTTCTATATTAGAAGAAAGACTCCCTAATTAGAAATTCTTTAAAATGAAAAAAAGAGAGGAGAAAAGGATAGATGATCGATCATGAATTAAGGAAACTAAATACAATTAAAGCCATGTGATTAGCATATGAGGGTAGAATGTGGTGGAAAGATTGAGATCCCATCACATTTAACCACAAGTGATTTCTAACGCTGGGAGTAAAGGATCTGTTTGTAGGAAACGTTTTATTCTTCTCAATATACCTATCCAGCACAAAGCGCAAATCTGAATTAATGGACAGTGGATTTTTTTATTACCGGATATCTTAGAAAAATTAACTGCCTTGTTTGTTTCAATCTATATTGTACAATGACCACAGATGGAAATGTAGGGTCGCACTCGAGAGTTGTTATATTGTTATAGCAGAGGCTGGTTTGATGATGTTGTACTCTCACATGCACGTGCAATGTGGATGTCATCATATCATTGACCTTATTCAAACATTCTTTAGGTTGATTGGCTTTTGGATCATTATTCATGAATGCATAGTATTATTTGAGATGCCCTTATCCTTAATCATTAAATGAAGCTTAACGTTCTAAATCAAGTTTTAGAAATTAGTAATTATGACTGGATTAAGGGCGAGTTTATCTTTTAAGAATGAGTCAAGTAGGTCATCTTATAGCTTAACTAAGAACAACAAAAAGTTGCCCCAAATTAATAATTGCTTAATTGCTCAAGTAAATAGTAAGTGTTACTCCATCCAAGATGAAACAAACAGATGAAATGATCACTAATTGCTTTCTTTTCCATCTCAATTCTCTTACTACTACTATCTCCATTTCAATTTTTTCATTCTAGTTTGACTTGACACAAAGTTTAATGGAGAGATACAAACTTTCAAAATTTGTGATCTTAAATATGTCATAACGTTTGTGTGATTATAAAGCTTTTGAAACTTATAGTCTTAAACAAGACATAAAATTTGTGTGGCTGTAAATGCACACATTATGAAAATATAGGAATGTGTCAATCTTTTTAAAAACGAAGATTGTATACGGTAAAATCGGAGGGTCCAATTTTCCATCGTTATAACGTCTCGAAGGCTCAAAATCACGGTTGAGTCTCACCCCTCGAGGGCCATCGACGCTCGACCTCGGGGCAGTATGGGATCGACAGTTATGGGAAGAAAATGGGGAGTTCCCAAGGTGTGAAGCTAGAGCCGACAAAATCTGTCAGGCTAGTCTGAGCCCGTATCGTGGCATTAGCTAGATGTCCCATCTCCATATCTTTGTAATAAATGCACTTGTACTATGTTAGGATTCCCTCTCTTATATAAAGGGGATCTTTGTCATTTTGTAAACATCTGTTGCTCCATACTAAATATACAAGAACATTCCCTCTGCTCTCTAACATATTCTCTTGACCTTATTAGTTTATTTATTGCTCATATTTATTGTGTTTTATCTATTGTTCTTCATTTATTGCTTATTATTGGCCATAAAGAGCCACCTTTGATCCGTCTATAGTTGTTACTCCCCATCGACCACCTTCGATAGCTCCCAGCCGAGCTACGGACTCGACCCGAGGCCCTCGAACAGGCAAGCTCGAGTCCCCGATTAACAACGACCCGGTTTGATTAACACCTCGTTCTTAAGCTCTTATTTCGTTTCTAAATCTTTCTCATAGCATCAACTGCCTAACAACTAGCATAAAAATATATCATGTATTTTTAGAACCACTAAATCAAATTTAATTATTATTACCATTTTCACGGTAAACAGAGATAATATTAGTTATGGAGTAAAGTATTATGCCTTTACTCCATTAATGTGTTGTATCTCTCCTTAATTAGCAAAAGTAATATAGTACTTAATACCCCCCACCCCCCTCCAAAAAAAATCCCACAACCTACAACTACAAGCACAGATGCACATCAGATACTTTTTCTTTTGTGTTCTCTTTTTGCTCTGTGGCAACTGGCAAGGGTCTTTGAAGGGAAAAGACAGTCAAACAATTGGGTGGGGCTAAGGCTAATTATTATTGATCATAATCTTAACGAAGAGATTTGCATTTAGTGGGTGGTACCCAAATGAGTGGGAAATTATTGTTCTGTTTACTACTAGTTGTCTTTGTTTGAATGAGGGAATGGAGCTACACTATTTCTACTACGTACTACTCCCTTCAGTCCACAACAAATGACCAGTTTATTTTTGACACACCTATTAAGAAAATACTAAATTCTATACAAAAATATCCAGTATAACTAAACTACCCTTAATTATATATTTAATGTAAAGAGTAAGAAAACTTTTTAGGGATATATACATAAGGGTAATTTTGTAAAAATAAATTAAATTCTTTCTTGATTATATAAATGAACACTTATTTTGAACCAAAATTAAAAAGTAAATTGATCATTTATTATGAACCGGAGGAAATACTTTATTTATGGGTAAGATATATATATGTGTACGAAGTCACATGATTCTTTGTCTATGGAATTGCCTATTTAAAGGAGAATACGATATCACAAAAAGAATCAAAAATAGTTGACAATCCCAACCCCACATTTGTCACTCTCATTTAACAACCAATCCACCTCCATATGCTAAAGGAAAGTTTAACCCCTACACCCCCTCCCTATTAATGATTTGTATACTTGATAATGTATACAGAATCCACAATAATGATCATAGGAATGTACAATAAAACCATAAAAAACAAATCTCAAATAGACTTGATAAGTTTAAAATTACTCCATTTGATGTGATTTGGTGTGATATTGTAATAAAAAATGATAGTATTATTTTGCTTTCATTTGGTAATAATAAAAAATGGCTTATTTCATGCACACTAATTACAGTTGTATATCCAGAAAAAACAGTGGTTTCACACCTTTTTTTTGTAAGACTTATTCTATTAAAAACTAAGGACTATTACAAACTGATACAACTATACTTTTGTGGCAAGACTACTTGTCTTCCTGGTTTGGTTTGGTATTAAAGAAACAATAAAGTGACTAAAACTAACTAAACCAACATTAAATTGGCCTGATTTATGTCCTTTTAATATAGTAAAGAGAATTTAGCTCCAATTAGGCCGTAGATTTTGGTTACTTTTTTTCAAAAAAAAAAAAAATTAATTATTCATAAAATATGATTAATTTTTGAAAAAAAAACTTGAAAAAGAATTTCAAGTTTCCAAAAACTGATTTAGGATAGTTTAGGGTGATTTTTTTCCAATCATAAAACTTCAAGTTCTTTTTAAATAAAATGCATATCCAAAGACAACTTCAACTTCCAATAATTTATTTTTCAACACAACTTTAAAACTTTTTTTTTAAGTTTCAATCGAATCTCTGTCCAAACGCTAGCTTATTATAAACCCAAGCTTCTACCACATACGGATGCTCCAGGGCTATATTAAAGGACAAAGAACAAATCAACAAATATTGTTTATTCAGTGAATAAGATGCATTCTTGATAAAAATAGGAATATCTATATTATATGAAAAGGAGAGTGGTGAAACATGTGGTTAAGCTAAGTGACAAGCAAAAATGAAGCCACTTGGCAATTTTAAGACAACATTAATTGTTAGAAATTATAAATAGAAATATAATTAATGGAAGTAGTTTAATAAATCTTATACATAATCTAAATAGATCTTAGACAAATCTAATCTATATATGTATATTTATATATATATTTGTATCTATATGTATATCTATACATTGATCCACTCATAGATTTTCTTCTATATTAGCTAGAAATATGGAAGTGAAAAATTAATTAAACGTTAAAAACTATCATAGAAAAAAATAAAAATACAGAAATACGTAAATTAAAATAATCTATGACTATTTATATTTTGGAGTATGTGAAAATATAAAATAAAATTAAAATTTATTATGATACTAAAAATTTATTGAGTATAAAAATTAAATAATTCCAAGTAGCAAAATAAGATCTTACTCAATCTATCTATATTATATTAAAAGGAGAGTAATGAAGCATGAGGTTAGGCCAAGTGGCGTATTGAGAAAAAGCCACTTGGCACTTTTATGAAATCTATTTGTTGGATTCTATTTGTATAACATTGAAAAAAATATTATTTGATATTCTTTTGTATCTAATTATTAATTGGATAAAAAATCTGTTGGGAAAGAAAGATGAAATCGAGCTATCTGTGAACATATATTACCATATCCATATTATATTATAGATAAGTTCATGGTTTTCGTCAAAAAATTATTATTTGATGTTCTTTTGTATCTAATTAACAATTAATTTTTTTGGTGGCAATGAAATATGAAATGGAGTTGTCCGTGAACATATATAACCATATTTGGAGTAATATTACATATGACAAATATTCTGTTGAAATATGAAATTAATGCTTTAAGTTAATATGGGTAAGAGAAAAAGGTATGAAATATTCTGCTGACATAAAAACGGAAAGAAAAAATTCTTTCCAAAAATGTGTTATGGACCAAAGTCCAAAAATAAGTAAAAGAAAAAGATCATTGTGACATGACAATATATGATTACTCACACTTGCCATACAAAATTACAGGATCATCGATTTGTAATATTATTAAGGATTTCTTTTATGGTAGGCATCCCTTTTCGAGAAAGAATCAATTAAAATTTCATTTTGTATCTTACACATTAATTTTAAGTTGAAATAATAATTCTATATTTAGTACAAACTTTGCATCTGACCTTATTTGCGAATAATATACATTAATATATGTATCATATATATTACTATAAATATCTTTAATTAAATTTTGTGTATAATTCAGTTATGATACGTACTCCTTTTTAAGAAAGAATCAATGAAATAAATGTTTTGTCTTACATCTATATTATACTAAAGAAAATAGACTGAAAAAAGAAAGAATTAATTAAACTAAAATGTTCTCTTTTTAATGACCAAAGTAGAATCTTTTGGTCGTACAAAAAAAAAAAGACGCAATTTTCATTATGCAGACCAATATACTATAATTATAGGCATCTTTAATTAAATTTTGTGTATAATTCAGTTATGGTAGGTATCCTTTTTTTTGAGAAAGAATCAATTACAATTTAATTTTGTATCTTACACATTAATTTTAAGTTGAATAATAATTCTATATTTAGTACAAGCTTTTTATCTGACTTTATTTACGAACAATATACATTATTATAGATATCTTTAATTAAATTTAGTGTATAATTCATTTATTGTAGGTATTCTTTTTCAAGAAAAAAATAATTAAATAAACGTTTTGTATCTTACATCTATATTATATTAAAGGAAATAATATTGAAAAATGAACAAGAGGACAAAGGAAAAAGACAAGAAAAATTAAGGCTTGGTGGTTAACAAATTTTAATTAACCACAAAAAAAAACGTTGAAAATTAAAATAAGCCAAAAGCTAAAAAATGAAGATCCGTATCATTTTTTGCGCACTCACTCATACAAATTAATTTACACATACCATTTTAAATACTAGGATTTCATATACTTAAAAATTGATTTACTAGATTGTCTTTTTCTTAGAAATCTTTATTTAAACAACTTTTGCTTAGGTTTGGCTTCTCTACATTACTTAGGGTTTAGCTTCCACACAAACTTCTGCAAAATATAGCTCCAAACTATAACTATATCAGCGAAATATTAATGTCCAAAATGAGTTGGAATTTGAAAGCTCGTGTTGTTAGATTATGACACATTCTAGACCGCAAGAAACCAGAAAATTTTAATTTAATTGAATTAATTATTCAAGATGAAAAGGTGCATACTCTTTTACATGTTATTTTTTTCCGAGTTGTGATATATTTTCTTCAACTTATGCGCCTTACTAACTTAAATTTTTTTTCAAATTTTTTATTTTAGGGAGATTGAATTCATGCAACTATTGGGATTTTCGTACTTTCAATACAAGCATTAGGAAATATAAGGTGTCTTACGCATAATTAGGTTTTTAATTTTTCAAAATGTTAGTGACAAGGGTTCACCAGAAATTCTTGAGTTTTTACCCATATTTTTTTTGTAGTGATAAACCTCAATACAGAGGACAACTTCTGGAAAATGCCCTGCGATATGTCACGAGCATTTGCTACAAAAATGTTCCCTTAGGCACGTGCTACATATCAAGCAAATTGTATAGCATCATTATTTTTTGTGGAACATTCATATCAAACAAATTGTATAGTATCATTATTTTTTATAGAACATTTATTAGGAGATGGAATGAAAGTTTTACAGGAGTCTTAAAATGTTTTTAATGTTTGGTTGTAAAGATGATATTAACACTAACATATTAAACTTTACGGTATAGATCATTCTTTTTAATTATTCGTGCATCGCACATGTACTAATACTAGTTACTAACTAAAGTAAAGGGATTTCTTGCCCTTTCTATATATACCTTAGAGCAACATTAGTAAATATTCCCATTAATTTGAGCCATTTGAAGATTTGCTCTCAAAAGCATGTGATGCCATCCTTCTTAACCTTTGTTTTTTATACATCACCTTTCACCTTCCAAATTCCTACTCCCACAGAATAAAGTTAAAGGGGAGAAAATAGTTATCTGCCCACCCCATTTCCCTTTCAATCTCTTCAAAAATAAAATAATGTCATAATTCTGTAACAACAACAACAATTATCCAGTATGATCTCACAAGTAGGGTCTGGGGAGAGTAGACTATATGCGGCCTTACCCCTATCCTGAAAGGGTAAAGAGACTGTTTCCGATAAACCCTCGACTAATGTCATAATCCTCTACTAAATATAATTATGCAAGGTTCAAATGGAACGTCAATATCTTCAGCGGCTGTCATCAAACAAAATTTTGATGAATCAACTGATATGTTATCGACAAAATAGAATATATCATAGTATGTCGTCTTTCTCTGAAAGAATTTTCATGTTGGAGCAATAGGGATGACAATGGGGCGATGTGAGTACGAGGCGGTACGGGTTTGAGATCATGCGGGATGGGTGCAGATGAATGCGAGGTGGGTGCGGAGCGGGGCGGGTCACAACACTCTTCTAAAAACTAAAAGCGGTTTCAGGGCGGTTGCGGGTTAAAATCATGTGAGGAGGGTTCTTCAATTTCAAGTAAATTTTGCCACTGAGTATATAGACTGTTGAAGCATTTCTTCTCATACTTTTCTTTAAAATGAGATTTTGGATGTTTAATAGTTGAAGGCCGTGGTTATAATATTAACTAGAAAATGAATTTTCTTTTCCACTTTTTCTTTTTTCATTCATGTTCTTTGTTTCCTTTTTTCGTTTTGAAATAAATATGTTGCTGTTAACTAAAAGAGCAATAAGAGAAAACAAAGTGGTAACCAAATCAGGAAGTATGAATTTTTATTAAGATTAAATAATAATATATAAATAGCATAGCTAAGATATCAGTTCAACGAGCAAAAAATAGATGAGAAGATTTGGTAATTGACTTAAATTAGCAAACTTCAGTAAATTAAAGTTGCATAGAACAAAATTTTTTTGACGAAACAGAGAGCATATAGAAGAAAATGAAAGATTTTTGTTAAGTGGGGCGGGTTGGGGCGGGTTCACGCGGGCGGGTTGAAAACAAAAAATTATACAATACGGTGCGGGGTGGGGCGGGTTGAATCTAAACCCGCACCGCAACCGCCCTGCCCCGCCCACTGCCAGGAACAAGAATTAGTATGAAGGTCGATTTACTATGAAAGCATGGTCGTTCCTATTTTATTTTCGTCAAAAAAAGTTATTCAAAACTCCTAGATTTTACACTGCTTTTCGATGATTTTATCTGAATTTCATGGTATTTCTTGTAGCGATTGAATTATAGCAACACAAACAATTTAAGACTTAAGTGATAGTGGTGAATGATCTATGTATACATATACAAAAAAACAAGTTCAAGGAGACAATGAAATGCTCTACAATTTCTTTCATGGTATATGATGTTGAAACCTTGATGCTTTTGGCATGAACTAGAATCACTAGTACAATGCTGTTTGGAGAATCATACGTAAACTGTTTTAAATATTATATTATAACTAATAATGCTGTAATGTATTGTAATTTTGTATTGTCTCCATATATATACTAAATTTTTTAAGAATTGTTATTTAATTTAGTGCTGAAAGTTAAATATTAGTATGATTTTCATGATTATCAATCTTTGTTGGCTCCGCTACACTCCAATTCCTACTTGTCAGTCACACTGATGTAACTAAAGTGACTCCAAATAATTTTTATCACTAATTTGATTTAACTTCTCTTTGGAGACATTAGCGCGGAAAAGTGGAAGAATCAACACGAGGACAAAGATATACTTCAATAATAGTATAATAGTAGAATTAAAGAAGAACAAACAGACAAACAACATTTGCAACAAAATCTAACGATTAAATCCATAGATTAATCATCATTAATAACATCTAATCAACTTTTTGAAGAGATATTGCTGGCATCCAACATGGTAATCTAGCCAAACAAGATGCTACACGTGAGGTTGGATTTGAAGCATTATGATCAACACATTTGATAAAAGTGGATTTTATCTAATGAACCTTGATCAAGATAATTTAGTTTATCCTTTTTTAAGGCAACATTAACCCGAATAAAGGGCGAGTCTAGCGATGCCTCTCAAGAATTATCTTTAAACATTCAAGATAATGGAAACAAGTTTGGGAATAATTTAAGTTAAGCTCTATAATTGCCGGTGTAAAAATTATGTACACAATTAAGTCATTTAAAAGACAATAGCTCGTTAATAAGTATTGATGGTAACTTAATAAAATAACATTAGATTCCTATAATAGGTTAAACTATACTAGTACAGTACAAAATTTGTACATATAACTTAATTTATAAGTGATACACCTTCAACCTGAAGGATTGCATATAGGTGTTCGTAACATGTAACGGAAGACAATAACAATCCTAGTCAGATCTTTTCATGTTTAAAATTTATTTACATGTTAATAGATCGGATCTAAGACGTACCTGGTGAAGAAAGTCTTGTTTCAAATTCTTCGATAGTGCGAAGACTCTATGCGTATCCACACCGATACCGACCCTTGCTATCAACTCTTTGAACAAAATATTGTGCTGAAAGTTTTCTCAAAAATCTCAACTCAATGTTAGAAGAACAAGAAACACTTTTCTTGTAATTGTATTTTCTCTCTTGGCTTCTGTTGCACTCTCACTTTCACAAAGTGATTTTTCTTCTCAAGAATTAATAATGCGACAAATTTTCTTCATCATCCTTTATATAGCATCACCTACAAACCCTTTTCCTATTTAGTTGAGGTAATGATTTACTTAGGGTAAAAGTTTATTCCAAAAATAAACTTTATGGAAATTTCTTGGAAAATATCGATCCTATTCACAATAAGATTCCGACGACGTGTGGTCGTAACTAGTCCGTATGGACTTTTACATTGCTAATCGAATTCTAACTAGGAAACTAATTTACAAACTTTTTATTAATATTTTCCTGAAAATATAATCCCATTCCAAATGGGTTTAAGTTGCCGAACATCCTAAGGATTCATGTTAATCCAATCCAACATTGGATTTAACTTATACGTCTTATGGACTTTGCAATTCCAATTCCAATTTGGTAAGAATAAATTAATATTATATACATAAACTTTATATAAATCAATACTAATTTATTTATATATATCACATATATATTTCAACCAAGAGATATAATTTAATTTTCTATTCCAAATAGAAAACTTCAATTTATTCACAATATTAATTATATCCTCTGTGCTAGCAAAGAATATAACAATATTTTATTTGGACTAATAACTATATATTTGACTAATTAAATTCCTTAATTTAATTATCAAATAATAAGTTAATTAATCCTTTAGCAAAAATCAGACCACTCGTTAGTGTGCAACCCCATAGATTTAATACTAAACCGGTAGTGTGAGCACGTGATTTTTGCCCTACATGCATTACTCCCATAAATTCAAAAAAATAAATTTCTTCCATTATTTGCAATTTTGTAGATTTTTTGTTAATTGTTTGCATTTTTCTATGCATGTTTGTTTTATTTAACTCATGAAAAATACAAAAAGATACCCTGCATTGCATTTGGGATTTATTTTTACATTTTAGGTTAATTAGTAAATTATTGGTTTTATTAAAAAAATAAAAATCACAAAAAATGGCTCACTTTGCATTTTAACCTTTTAATTTTAAATTTGTAGTTCTTCTTTTAATTTAGGAGTTAATTAATTTTATAATTATTATGGTGGATTATTAGCTTAATTGTGTAAGTTAGTTTAGTTTAAGGGTTTAATCTAGGTTTTAGTTAATTGAAGAGAAAAAGAAAACATTTATAAAAGGAAAAAAATAAAAAAGAAAGGAAATTGAGAATTTGTTTCAAAACCTTGAAATTGGGCCAATTTAGTTGAAAACCCATCTAGAATTCTGCCTCAAATTCAGGCCCAAACTCGACCATTACTCGGTCCAATCATTCAGTCATCTAGGCAACTCAAATAACGTAGTATGTAACCAAAACTACGTCGTTTTGAGTTTAAGAGTTTAGAATAGATTATGGCCTTCCATTCTATCTCATCCAACGACCCTAGAAGGTTCCCCCATTTTGATTAAAATTGTCCGAATGGCCTCAGAACATGCTAGGATTTTTGTTCAGTTTCTCCTTCATCTCTCTTAAAGTCAAGAACCCTAGCCCGTCGCCCTGAAACTCCTAAGCTTCCACCGGCCGACAGCAGAGCCCAATCGACCCCAAATCTTTACCACACAACCACCACCCACACCTGATTCCCAATCCACCACCACATCTCCTCAAATCCTCACCAAATCGGACCAATTTTGGATCTAAAAAAAAAGAAGAAGAAAAAGAAAAATCTCCCAAGTCCTTGAGTTTCCAAGAATAATTAGGGCTGAAATTGGTATTGTTCGTCTGTTCTCGACGAGAACACGCGATTGATGCCAATTTCGGTTCAAATTGAAGTCTGCCTGAGGTTTGTCATGCCTTGTCCTGCCTATTTAGGCATCTCCGTTCTTTTCTTATTTTTCTCCGTCCTTTGTTTTGTTCCCGTCTTCGTCTCCTTCTGATTCCTTTCTTTTTCTTTATTATTTTTCTGTTTAAATCATTTTCTGCTTGCATGTTTAGAATTAAAATCATACTAGTTTAATAATACAATTTACGTTTGTTTTGATTTCGTGTTTGGTTTTGATTAATTCTCTTTTTGTTTTGTTTCGGGGGAATTCTGATATTAGGAGTTTACAAACTCCATTGGCCTGTGTTTCTTATTTTTTGTTTTTGAATTGGAACTGGGGCTTTGTGGGTCAGAAGCCCAAAGAGGGGGAAGGTCAATTCTGGTTGTAAGCCCAGGGTCTTTGGTTTGGTTTTTGGGTCAACTTGACCCATGTTTGGTTCCTGCGGGTAAATAACAGAGGGTTAAAGGGTAGTTTAGGGAATTTAATAAAGGGAATCTTCAAAAATTTCCTGGGAAACTTCCAGGAAGGTGGGGTTGGGGTTAGTTTTAACAAACATGCTAAATATTGGGGTCTGAAGTAGTTTGATAAAATTGGGGGAAAGGTTTAATTGATAAAATGGGGAAATCAGTTCTGCTGCCCTAGGACTTTCTATATAAGGTTGCTTTCTTTCATTTAGAAGTAGAGATCAGAACCCTAAAAATTCAGAAACAGCTGGGAAATATACATTGCTAGAGTTAGAAAATTAACAAGAAAACACAGAAAAAGGAGAAAATTCTGTTACATTGGCTGATTTTCTGGGATTTGAAAGAGGATCTAATACTTTGCTGGTTTTGGATTCCAAATGGATTAAGATTGTTGTTTTTTGCTGTTAACTACTGCTGCTAAGCTACTATTGATCTCACCCTCCTCTTTTGAAATTCTGTAGCTGTTTTTGGTTATATCCAGGTACATTTTCGAATCCTTGGAGTGGAAATATGAATGTTGAATGAAAGATGGTGTTCCAATGTCTAAATTCCAGCCTCACTTTAAAGTCTGGTCTTAGTAGTCTTGTTATGGCTTGATGTTTATCAATTAGTTTGTTTACAGTTTTAACTGAACTTGGTATAATTTCAGTGAATGTTATGTAGTTGTTTATAATCGTAAGTTTGAACTTTCAGTTTGCTTCATTAGCTTCAAGTGTATTCGAATGGATTTCTAGTTCATTATTAGGGGTCTAATGACATGACATATTACTGCTTGATTCACTAGTTTCATGTGCTGAAACCAATGTTACAATTAGCTTTGATGTACCTGTGCGTTGTATGTTCTTGAAGAATCAATACTTTTGCTCAAATGATATCAGTTTAAGGGTTCTGAAGTTGTCACCTTTGAGTGTTAGCTTGACTGCCCTGCACTTAATATTAGCATATGCATAACAGGTGTATGAATGTTAGTGAAAGAAAGTTTGTGAGTCTAACGTTAAAGATTTCATAGAATTAGTCCATTATTGTCTTGGATCTAATGTTTGGAGTGGGACAGAGTTGAGTCCATGTTAGTAATGGTATTTTTTTGAAATCATGTTAGTGTTTGGTTAGAATTCATGAATTTTGTTATATTTTAAATAGTGAGACAAACTGTGTATGAGCTTTATAACATTAGTTATTGCATCTTCAT
This sequence comes from Nicotiana sylvestris, assembly GCF_000393655.2. Classification (NCBI taxonomy): domain Eukaryota; kingdom Viridiplantae; phylum Streptophyta; class Magnoliopsida; order Solanales; family Solanaceae; genus Nicotiana; species Nicotiana sylvestris. Next base: position 46,088,187 of record NC_091060.1, on the reverse strand, counting down.
TATAGAATGTGATTTGGCATCAAAATACACTTTGCATCTGTTTAAAACTAGCAAGAATTGTCAGTACTTGTTTTAATCTAAAGATTTCTCATGAAAAAATATAATTTGTTTCAAGTAATTGTCATGAATCACGCAACTGGGCCTTTGTCATTGGCCCAGTTACATCCAAAACCCGTTTTGCTAATCCCGTCCAGTTTTGGGCCTCACCTTGAGCCCAATGCCCTTTAAATTGTTGTCTATTGTTACTTAAGTCTGAAATCCGCTTTCTCCAAATGTTAGGCCAATATGTAGCACTTTGAATAGGCTGCGTATTGTAATGAAGACCGAATTAATTTGAACAAAGATCAAACTGCCTTAATCTTTAATTAATTAGGACTCTTTAATTAGATTGGGGTGTGCCATATCCATAAAACTTATAATTTATGGCCCTCGTAAGACTAGACCAAGGAATCATTTGCAGAAATAGGCTTGAGGTGTGCCATGAGCAATTAAATCATCTATGGACCTCACCAATGTTAATTTAGATATTAAAAATGAACTTTGTAGCTTGCTTTAGGCGCATTGAATATAATTATCTTGAGTACTAAAATCCGGGGGTGCATTTCATGTGACCCAGTTTTAATTTCCAACAAGGTTAAATAGAACGTGTCGTGAACCATGGGTGCATTTCATATAGCGTGGCTTGCGATGTGTTTTAAATAACCTTAAATCAATTCCTGAAATAAATAAAAGCGGTTTTAAAGTTTAAAATGCACATAGGTTTAAAAGTGTTTAAAAATCACACAATTGAGCCAAAAATAATAGTTGAGCGACCGTGCTAGAACCACGGAACTCGGGAATACCTAACACCTTCTCCCGGGTTAATAGAATTTCTTTCCCATATTTCTGTGTTCGCGGACTGTAAAATAAAGTCAATCTTTCCTGGATTCGGGATTTGAAACCGGTGACTTGAGACACCATAAATTATCCCAAGTGACGACTCTGAATTTTAAATAAAATAATCCCATTTCGATTGTCACTTTAATTGGACAAACTACCATATACCCTTTTGGGGGTAGTAAAAAGGAGGTGTGACATCTCTGGCGACTCTACTGGGGATAACAACCCAGAACTTCTGGTTCATGGTTCAGAATTCGAGCTTAGAATATCTGTTATAATTGGCTTTATTTATTATCTGATTTTTTATATGTTTGAACCTAATGTGCTAAATGCCGCTCTTTTACCGCTTTGATATTGTTGAATTGTATATAAATTGTTACGAAACCCTCCTCTCTCTCAGTCTTCTAAATCATCTGGGAAGTGTGCACTTCGTGTGACTTATCTTCTGTTAGAGTCATATCCCAATTTAGAATGAGGTTCGGACAAGTTGCAAAGCCGGTGAAGCTTCTGTATTCCCGGTACGCTTCCCCCCGGCTCGAGCTGTCTGCTCAGGTAAGCCAGGTCTAGAATAAATGAACCCAGGTTTTCAAACCTAGTATAACATAGCCTCATGCCGGATCCCTAGTAGGAACGCTTGTTTGCTTCACATGCATTTAACTTTGAGGACTCAACACAAGGGTTGGGTCCGTCTAGGACAGGTGCACCCAAATTCAAAAGACCATTTTGATGCATTTTACTTGCTACTTGCGTATTTATTTGACTAGGATTGCATGTTGACCGGCTTCTAGAATGAGGGAGAGAAAATTAAGAAAAACCAAATTGAGGTGAGAGAGAGGAAATTACCCGCCTATGAAAAACTTGGTGTCCAAAATTCCCCGAAACCTCGCCGAAATTTCCAGAAAAAAAAGAAGATAAAAGCTATTTCAAAAGTTTGTGTTTTCTGTTGCGTCAAAATTGACCGAACTACGCAAGTTTAATTCTCACTGGATGTGGGATACGTAGGCAACCCTCATCGGGTCCAACTCCTTTTTTGCAAAAAATAAACCAAAAAATATGTAGTGTCACTGTATTGTCACAAATAAATTAGGTGACGCCGTTCTTGTCCAAAATAGCCAAAATGCAAAGGGCACTGGAAGACTGTTTTTGCAAGAATAGCCACCTAGGGTCCTTTTCCAAATCTTGGTTGATTAACAAACACAACCCTAAAATTTTCTTTATTGAGGTGCTGAAGGGCTGTATGCGTAAAAATATTTTTGTTTAAATTTTGTGAAATTGTGTTTTTCTCTTGAGTCAAAGTAAATTGCAGTCTTTTAATCAATCACCTTAAATAAATGTGCAGGATGAACACAATTGAAAATGAACCGTTCACAGTCCGTGATAAAATCCCGTTAGAACTACATATGTGGTGGAATAATTTGGGAGAAGTCAGCAAAAAAATTGTGATAAAAGCTTTGGGTGGTCTTGTTGGGCTTCTGAAGATTAAGCCAAGGAAGGATATAATTTAGACTTTGATACCCTTCTGGGACCCAACACATAATGTATTCCATTTTACTGATTTTGTGCTAACTCATACGCTTGAGGAAATAGCGGGCTACGCCGGTTTTAGTGGGAATCTCAGAAACCAATACCTAGTGGAACCTAGAACAGTGACTCCTCATAAGTTTCTGGACCTTCTAAGCATCAGTCGGGAAGTTCAAGACCGAAATTTGGCCAAGGGATTCTGCACATTCTACTTTTTGTACCGACGTTATGGGAATCCCCGCAGTTTTGAGATGCCAGATACCAGTCTTACTCATTCGGGGAACAAAGATAAGTGGAAGCTCGACAGGGATTGGCTTTTATAGCGGCATTCCTGGGTGTTTTGATTTGTCCAAGAAAGGATGGAAACATAGAATTGGAGCTTGTGGGAATAGCCAACTTCATGACTAAAAAAGCAAATGGAACCATTGTACCGATGATCTTGGCGGAGATTTACCGAGCTCTAACTGTTTACCGAGAAGGAGGAATTTTTTTTGAAGGATGCAATATGCTTCTACAACTCTGGATGGAGGAACACCTATGTCACTGCTCGGGGTACAAGAACCTTGGTATGACCAATCTTCAATGCATTGAAAAACATGAACAACGGGTGGAGGGCTATGATTTTCTCGATGGTACGGAAGCATGGTTTGCACATCTGAGCTCCCTGACTGCAAACAAGATCGAATGGACATTCGGGTGGCTCTCGGTCAGTGAAGTCATTTATATGTTGACCGAGGTGTGTTTTCTTCTATTGATGGGTCTCCAGAGCATTTAGCCTTATGCCCCGCATAGAGTTCTACGCCAGTTAGGCAGGTACCAGACTGTCCCGCATGACGAGGATTTGAGTCGGCGGGTCATCAAATTGGAATCAAAAGCTTCTTTCCCGAAAGAAAGGGCGCGTCGGATTTGGCATCAATGTAGGTTCTTAGAGCCAAAGACTCAGGTACGAGATCTTCCCAGAGGCGAGTTGGAGCCTAGTTACACAATTTGGTACAGTAAAAGGTCCCAAGTCCATCTAGAGACCGAACGACCCGCAAAAAGGCCCCATGTCCAACAATTCACTGATGAAGTGCAGGAGCAATGGGATTGGTTGGAAAAAGAGGCAAGCTACAGAGCCACCATAAGCAAATTGGAGGGACAGATTTGGGATCTTAAATTTGACAAAAGTGTACAGGCCGCTGCCGATGAAGGGGAGAAGAAGAAATTGGCTCAAGAAAACAAGGCCCTTCAAGCATAGATCCAAAAAAGGAAAATAGCTGCTGAGAGTCAAGAAAGGAGCCGAAAGGATGAAAGACTTATAGGTGGTCTTAAGAGGAAAATAGCTGAATGTGAGGATGATTTGGAAAAATCTGAGGGTAACCTGGCGAGAGCCCGGGCACAGTTAGCAAAGAACGCAGAGGGACGGGCGGAATTCGTATGACAGTTGAAAGGGAAATATGAGGGAACAGTCACCAATTTGAAGAAAAGGGTAACTAACCTCGAAAATGAGATGGCTAAACAAGCTAAGAGATTTAAAGTAGAAAGGGAACATCGCTATGCATTAATGGCCTAGCTAGAGGAAGATATGCAACAGTTGCAGGATCAGAACCATCATGATGCCCAGATGCTAGAAGCAAGGTCTTAGCAAATAGGGCATTTACTCCAAGAGAAGGGTATCATCAGGGAGAGGGTTAGAGAAATTGCAGACTATATCATCATAAAGTGCCATAAATGTGAAGACATGACTAGAACCACCTTCTTTGCTGTAGTAATGACCTTTGTTCGCCAAATAATGAGTGATCTGGAGTGTCTTCAAGGGGATCTTGCGCATAGGCCCATGGCAAGACCGACTGATATCCTACGGGCCCGTGGAGCAATTGAGGCATTGATGTATTCATGATTTTCATTCGAGTCTGTATTTTCATTTTCTTTGTTGGAGTCTGTTAGTCTGTTTTGGAGTCTGCACTTTCATCTTTCTATTAGAGTCTGTTAGTCCCCTTTTTCGAGTCTGTTAGTTTTTATGATTAAATTCTGTAGAATGAGTCGTTGTAATCAAGATGTTTTTATTTTTATGAAAATTTGAAAACCCCAAAAATGCTTGTGTTATTTTTATTTTTACACTTATCCCCCAGAACTAGGCTTGGTCTGATTCATGCGGTGTCATAATACATAGACAATCCTCATAGGATTCGATCATAACGATGAAATGAAAAATGAAAAAAAGAGAGAAAACAAGAGAATTGTGGGAAGAAAATAATAGCAAAACAAGAGAGAAAAATGAGGGAATAAAAGAAAAATAAGAATCAAGAAAAGAAAAGCAGGAATGAAAAAGAGAGAGAAGTTGCAAAGTGAAAATTAGGGAAAGCCGGGATGATGCAAGCGACCGATCAAATGCATAATAGAAGTGGTTAACTGTTTAGGTGCATTGCATCCCCACCGTCCGGTTGCCTATCTGTTAAGCTCTAATCACTAACAAGTTTGTTGTTGTCATCAAGTCCAGGCAGGTGGTTAGTTTGTTTGGCATTCTGGCAACTCATCCGTGCAACACCAGGTCCAAAGACAAGTTGATCATGGCTAACCAAGAACTGGATGTAAGTGTTATTGACCTGTCAAGAGAGGGGGATGAGTCTGATGTTAACCTGAAAGAGGAGTTGTGAAACACTAGACGACAGAGATATACCAGGCATGGGTAAAAGGGCATCCACCACCATTCTACCCCGCCAACCCTGCTTTCGTCCCGTTGCTTGCTCAATCCAAAGAACCTCCCACTGTTGATTCATCTCCAGGCTTCCCCATTTACCACCACTACCAGGGAACCACTTCCCAAACACTACAAGCTCCACCACCCAAACTAGTTCCATACCCTCCTCCACCATTCACCCCTATTTTCGTGGCACCCCCACCCGCTACACTCCACCGATCCTCTAGTGAGCCTTTATTCCAGACCCAAAATAACCAATACTATCCCCCGGAGCCTACTTTCAAGGCCTTAGAACCTTACCCCTACACTCATCGTTTCGACCTCTCTGTTGAGATTGAGAAACCACCTAAAAACCCAGAACAGGAGGATATGTTCAGGAATGTTAGAAGTCTGGAACAGTCATTCAGAAACATGCAGGGATTGGGAGGCCAGGTGAGTGTAACCTACAAGGATTTGTGTCTATTTCCTAATGTTCAGTTGCCTGTGGGATTTAAGACGCCGAAGTTTTATTTGTATGATGGGCACGGAGACCTGGTGACCCATTTGAGGGGATTTTGCAGTAAAATGAGAGGAGCCAATGGGAAAGATGAGCTATTGATGGCATACTTTAGCCAAAGTCTGAGTGGCTCGGCATTGGAGTGGTACACTCATCAAGATCACATCAGATTGTATACCTGGGATGATTTGGCCCAAGCATTTGCTCGTTATTTCTAGTACAACATTAAAAATTTTCCAGATCATTTGTCTTTAACTAAGATTGAGAAGAAGCCTAGTGAAAGTTTCAGAGAATATGGTTTTCGTTGGAGAGAATAAGCAGCAAGAGTTAACCCCCCAATGGAGGAGAGCGAAATGGTGGAGTACTTTCTGCAGGCTCTGGAGCCCACTTACTTTGGCCATCTGATATCGGCCATAGGCAAATCGTTCAATGAGGTAGTAAAGATGGGTAGTATGGTGGAAGAAGGGCTTAAATCAAGCAAAATCATGAGTTACTCGACTATCAAGGCAACTACCCAAGCCATTCAGAACGGTACTGGGGAGTGATTGGAAAGAAGAATAAAGAAGACGTGGCGACAATTGATTCAGGATCATGGTTTGGACCCAGGGGCCCATCACACCAATATCCCCAGCTTCAACCCCAATACCGAATCTACACCCAAACCCCATATAGTCCGCACTACTTCCCATCACCAGACCCTTATATTTCTGTCCACCACTCCCAGATATATACTCAACCTCCTGCCTACGCACAATGGCGTGCCCCAGCCCTACAAAACACCTACCCAGCTCCACAAAATGCTTACCCACCCCTACGAGCCTACCGAATCCTGCTGGTCCAAGTTTTCGACCCAATCCAGCATTCAAAAATGAGAGGTTGCAGCGGAAGAAAACATTCACCCCACCGGGAGAGTCCTATACCAGTTTATTCCATAGATTGAGGCAATTGGATATGCTGAGGCCAATTTAGTCGAAATTGCCAAACCCTCCCCCAAAGAATCTTGATTACTCCGCGAGCTGTGAATATTATTTTGGTACTCTGGGGCATGATACAGAGAAGCGCTGGCACCTGAAAAATTCCATTCAGGAGCTCATTGACATGAACCAGATTGAAGTCCAAACTCCAGAGGCACCCAACATCAACCAGAACCCACTGCCAACCCATCAGGAAACAAACATGATTGAGATAGTACATAAGGGAGGGGAGCCCAAGAAGCCTTCATAGACCATCATGATGATTCGGTCCAGTGAGGTCAAACGAGTTAAAAAATCAACAGTTGAAGAATCAGTGAACAAGTTGAGCATGACAAACGGCAAACTATCTGTGGTAACTAAGAAAGGATCCCTAAGTGATGTTATAGCAAAGCAAGAAAAGTCAAAAATGGTTGTGTCAGGAGTAGACAACAAGCCTATCATAATTGTGGAGGGTGCCCATACTGATCCTGTCATCATCAAGCCTGTAACCTAATTGTCGGTAATCAGCACCAAGGCCATCCCATGGAACTATGAATAGGTGATAGTGACCTATAAGGGAAAGGAAGTGAAATAAGAAGTCAATAAGGCCCAGGGATTAACTCGTTCGGGGAGATTCTTTGCCCCAGAAGAGTTAAGGAAAGCTAAAACATCCAGAGATAACCCAGTTCTAGTGAAGAAAGCAGTGACTGAAGAAGAGGCAGATGAGTTCTGAGAAAAATGAAGGTACAAGAATATTCCATCGTGGAGCAGTTGAGAAAGACGCCTACTCAGATTTCATTGTTGTCATTGTTAATCCACTCAGATGAGCATCGTCGAACCCTAATGAAAATTCTGAACGAGGCTCATGTTCCCGACAAAATTTCAGTGAACCTTCTGGAAAAGATCGCCAACAAAATATTTGAGGTGAACAAGGTCATCTTCTCTAATGATGAGTTGCCTATGGAAGGTACTGAACACAACAGAGCTCTCTATCTTACGGTAAAATGTGAAGATTCTGTGGTTATCAAGGTATTAGTTGACAATGGGTCCTGTGCAAACATCTGCCCACTCTTTACTCTAAACAAGTTGAAAGTTGATGATGAGAGGATTCACAAAAATAGCGTATGCGTCCGAGGTTTTGATGGTGGAGGAAAAGACTCGGTCGGTGATATATTGCTTGAGTTGACAATTGTACCAGTGGAATTTACCATGGAGTTCCAGGTGCTGGACGTGGCCGTCTCCTACAATTTGCTGTTAGGTCGCCCTTGGATTCATGCCGCTAAAGCAGCCCTGTCCACTCAGCACCAGATGGTCAAGTTCGAATGGGATAGGCAGGAGATCATCGTGTGGCAAAGATAATTTGTGTGCTCACAGTGATGCCTCTGTCCCGTTCATTGAGGTTGAAAGATGACAAAGGGCCCTAGGTCTATCAGGTTTTTGAAACAATGCTGGTCGAGAAAGTTCCAGAAGGGAAATGTATTCCAACCCCAAAGATAACCTCCGCATCAGTCATGGTGGCCCTTGAATGCTGAAAAATGGCTTTGTGCCTAGTAAAGGTCTGGGTACATCTCTGCAGGGTATCATACAGCCAGTGTCCCTCCCTAAGAATTTGGGTACATTCGGTATTGGATTCAAACCTATAGCGGCAGATGTGAAAAGAGCTAAAAGGTTGAAACAGAAGGCGTGGGCACTTCAAAAGCCCGTTCCATGTCTCTCTAGGTCTTTTGTCAAGCCCAGTGCTAGGAAACGCCCATTGACGACAATTCCAAGTTCTATGGTTGACATTGATGAGGAGTTAATTGAAAGGTTCCAGAGGTTGTTTGATGATGTGAACATGGTGGAAGTTGGAGAAGGTTCTATCAAAGCGGACGTGCAGTTCATCGGGCCGAATGCAAAGCTTAACAATTGGAAGGCTACTCCTCTCCCTACCTGGAAGGAGTCTTGGAAGTTTGTTTTGTTTTCCTTTCTATCTGAGTCATTCCAAGGCTGTGACTCAAACTTTTATTTTCCTCTTGTTCATGTACAAACCCTATTATCCTTTATTTTAATGAAATACACTTTCCCTTTCCATCACTCTTGATAGTTTTATTTTTATTTTCTTTTCTTCTCTGTACAGTTCTTTTTATGCTGGTTTCAATGACATGAAATGCATGAGGAATCTTTGGCCCAGTCTTAAAAGTCAATCTAATTCTGAAATAATAATCCAAGAAATAGAGTGTGATAATGAATCAGAATATGATGAGGATGAGGCCTTTGAAGAGATTAGTAAGGAACTAAGTCATTTTGAAGAAAAACCCAAGCCTAATCTGAATGATACGGAAGCAATCAATCTAAGGGACCCAGATAATGTTCGAGAAACTATGATAAATGTCCATCTTGAACCACAAATCAGGGAAGAAATAATTAAAGCATTACTTGAGTATAAGGATATTTTTGCATGGTCGTACGATGACATGCCAAGCTTAAGTACCGATTTGGTGGTCCATAAATTTCCAATTGATCCAGCATTCCCTCCCGTCAAGCAGAAGTTGAGAAAATTCAAAACTGACATAAGTGCGAAGATTAAAGAAGAGGTCACAAAGCAGCTTGATGCAAAGGTCACTCGGGTCATGCGGTATCCCACGTGATTAGCCAATGTTGTGCCTGTGCCAAAGAAGGATGGTAAGACTAGAGTGTGTGTTGATTACCGTGATCTCAACAAAGCAAATCCAAAGGACAACTTTCCATTGCCAAATATCCACATTTTGATTGATAATTGTGCCAAACATGAGATTGGGTCTTTTGTGGATTGCTATGCGGGCTATTGTAAGCACGTGATTTTTGCCCTATATGATGATTACTCCCGAAAAATTCCAAAAATAAAACAATTTTTTAATTGTTTGCAATTGTTGTGAATTTTGTGTTATTTTTCTTGTATTGTTTGCATTTTTGTCTGTGCATGTTTATTTGTTAAATTAATAAAAAATATAAAAATATGTCGCATTTGCATTTAATATTTAATTCTACAGTTAGGAGTAATTAAGTTTGTTTTACAAAATGAAAAAAAATCATAAAAATATGTATTTTGCATTTTTAGCATTTGACGTCCAAATTGTGTGATTTTATCGTTAATTGTTATTTAATTGTGTGTCAATTGTTATTAAGAGTTAATTAGTATTTCCAGATAATTTTTGGTTTTTATAATTTAATTTTAACATTTTAGTTTTATTAATAAGTAAAAAATAAAATAGAAGAAGACCGGATTGGGCCTTTTCTTCAATTTAAATCACAGGCCCAAAGATACCCAACCTTCCCCTACGACCCGGTCCATTTCAAACCGGGTCGACCCGGTCTGCCCCATAGCCCAACGACCCATCCCTATCTTCCCATTTTTTTATTTAGTTTTTTTATTTAGAAAACCCTAACTTAAACAAAACCTAAACTACCCGCCCCACCCATTTTTTTTTTCTTCTTCTTCTTCTACTCCTCCAAGCTCTAGCTTCAAAACTTTCCTCCCATGGCTGCCCTTGCTGCGTCTTCTTCTTCTTCTACTCCTCCAAGCTCTAGCTTCAAACGAAACCCCCATGACTGCCCTCCTTCACCTCCCCAGCTGCCTCGTCGACCTCCAGAAAAACCCAAGCGTTCACGTCCCAAACGACCTCCAGCTTGGCGATGCAGCATCAACAACTACTACGTCCACCATCGCTACTGCTTCTTCCTCTCCAGTCGCAGCTCCAGTCGCAGCTTCAGGCAGCTCACCATGGCTGCTACTGCTCGACGACCATGATACCAGTTCACGTCGCTGCTGCTCCGTCTCGTTGCTGCTGCCATGGCTTCGTCCGTGTTGCTGCTGCTCGATGCTGCTGCTTCGTCCAGCTTCGTGCAGCATCCATGGCTGCCACTGCTCAACCACAAACAACTGCTGCTCGTCGATCTTGAGTTTCAATCCGTCGAGGTCGTCGTTTGTCGTTTTGAGTTCGTCAAGGTTAAAAGGAAGGTGGGTTTGTCGTTGAAGTCAAGATCCGTTAGGCCGTTGGCAGTCTAGGTTCGAGTTTTGTTTTCATTCAAGTTCGTCGTCATTCCGACCCGGTTAGTGGGTTTAAGTTTCATTTCTGTCCGTAGTTTTGTTTTGATATTCTCGGATCTTAAATCAGTAGATGTTTGATTCTTGTTTTTGTTCGTGTTTATCATTTCTTGATTGTTTCTTCAGGATTGTTTCATTTGTTCTTGTTTATTTTTATGTAGAAATTGTTAGTTTAATTATAATCTTGTTAGATTTAAGTTGAAGTTCAATTAATTATTTTGAGTTTAGTGATTTGAATCTGTTTATTTATTTTGTTTAAGTTTAATTTGAATTTGAGCTCATGCTTTGAATATATTTGTTTGTTATTGTTGTTGAATCTGAAAATAGATTTGTTGTTTAAAAACATTGTTCAGTCAAAATAATTCCAGTTGTTTCTTTGTTGTTCATCATTTAGTTTGAGTTGGTTCATAAAATTTGATTAGGAATTGGTTATAGCTGCTATATTTTGGTTAAAATTGATTAGGTGAATTGGTTATAGCTGACGGGGTAGATTGGTAAATTGCAGTATTTTCAGGGGAAAAATGGTAATTTCAGTAAGGTCGGAGGGATATTTTTGGAATTAAAAATCTGAACAATTATTTATTTTGAGTGCTCTGTCCATTAAGATTAAATAATATTTTAATAATATTAAAATAGTACATGGTGGGGGACAAGACATAATGGTGGGGAATAATGCACTTGTTTAATAAAAAATGGGGGACAAGACATAGTAAGATTGCGGGGCTCAAGAAAAGTTGAGTAAATAATAATAATTACATTTTTTTATGTAGTAGTGGGTTTGGTAAGAGAAAGTGGATGATTTTATTATTTGATTAATTGATTAAGGGGTCTGTTTTGAGAAATAAATAGGATAGACTTGAACAGATTTTGGGAGGGGGCTAAATATTGAAGAGAGAGAAAAATTCCGAAAATATTAAGGCTTCAAAAAATAAAAAGAAAAACATTCTGGAAATTCAAAAGAAGAGTAGTATATACCTGATATACAATCTAACTATTCTGATATACGGATTCAGAAATTAAGGGCTAAACATTAACTAGTCTTTCAAAGCTGAAAAGATTCCCTTTGCTTCTGTCCGTTGATTGTTGTTGGTGTTTCTAGATTTGTATCTTGTTTTTAAAATCTGTCACTAGTTTCTCGTTGCTGGTTGTTACTGGTTGCTGGGTATTGCTGTTGTTGTATGCTACTGAATTTCTGCTGATCTCCCTTTTCTTTTGCTTCCAATATCAGGTACACAACTGACACGCTGGTTACTGTAAACTGAAACATGAAGCATGGATACAAAATGAAGAGTTGAAGTTCTAAATTTATTTAATTATATTCTGAATTGTATTTGTATATATAAATTATTTAGCTTACTCTAATCAGAATCATGTAGCTGTTTAATATATACAGTAGAACATCTGACGATAGCTTAGCGGACGAACTATCTAGGTATTGCCTAATAAATAAATAAATGGTGTAGTAACTCTGTCTAGTTAATTCGTTATTGTTGGGTGATTATTATGTCTCAAAAAGCATGTTAGCTGATTTAGACTATTCTTAAACATTCAACAGTTAGTTCATTAAACTAATAGGCCGTTTCGGAACTTGTAGGAATATTGTTTAGCTAAATACTATTGGTTAATTTCAGCATGTAAATGGTCTAGGATTAAAATTAGATTGCCAAGTTTTTTTAATTTGACAAACCGTGAACATGCCTAGTATAATGTAATTAGGTAGTAACATGTGAATGATATGGCCCAGGTCCAGTTTTGTGCCATACACGTTGGGCTTGGGCCCGCATTGGCAACGGACTGCCCTGAGTGCATCATTTTCAGATTTTATGAATCATATTCGAAACCCAACTATAACAACTCAAGCATGTAAATAAATTAAGACCTTTTTCCTTTCATTTTGTAGAGACAAATTTAATAGAGAAAAATGTAGGCATTTTAGGATTGTCCTTTTAAAATAAATGAGATGAGCCTCGCCCAATAAAATGCACAAATTGCGGGGCCCTCAATAAATGTTTAATTGAATACTTAGATTTCGAGATGGGCCGTTTAACAAATTTCACGGCCTTCTCCAAAGTAATAAAGCGTTAGATTCTTTAGGCACAATTTTAATAATACTACATCCCTAAATGCGGGTGTGCATTTATGCGACCCAAATCCAAATCTCAACAGAGTCGAAATACGTCGATGACCACGGGTGCATTGATGTGACGTGGTTCGAGATATATTTTCACGATGCTGCAATTCTCGATAAAAATAATAATAATGATAAAGCGGTTAAAAGTCAAAATTCGCACATATGTTCAAAATGTATTATATCAGATAATCAAGCCGAATATAACAGTTGAGCGACTGTGCTAGAACCACGGAACTCGGGAATGACTAACACCTTCTCCCGGGTTAACAGAATTCCTTATCCAGATTTCTGGTGTGCAGACTGTTAAATAGAGTCATTCTTTTCCTCGATTCGGGATTCAACCGGTGACTTGGGACACCATAAATCTCCCAAGTGGCGACTCTGAAATAAATAAATAAATCCCGTTTCGATTGTCCTTTAATTGGAAAAAACTCCCTTCCGCGCCCCTTCGCGGGCGGCGCGGGCGAAAAAAGAGGTGTGACAGCTATCATCAGATTTTATTGGATGAGGAAGATGCGGAAATGACGGCATTCATCACGCCATGTGGAACATATTGCTACAGGGTCATGCCTTTTGGTTTGAAAAACACTGGGGCAACTTACATGAGGGCAATGACGACCATATTCCATGACATGGTACACAAGGAGATTGAGGTTTACGTGGATGATGTGATCATAAAGTCTAGGAAGCAGTCTGACACGTCAAATATCTGATAAAGTTCTTCCAAAGGCTCCGCACGTACAATCTTAAACTCAACCCTGCAAAGTGCGCATTTGGTGTTCCATCAGGGAAATTGTTGGGATTCATAGTCAGTCGGCGAGGCATTGAATTGGATCCATCAAAGATCAAGGCTATCTAGGAATTACCATCACCAAAGAACAAGACCGAGGTGATCATCTGCTAAGGAGGCTGAACTACATCAGCAGGTTTATTGCTCAGCTCAGAATAACTTGTGAGCCCATCTTTAAGCTGCTAAAGAAGGATGTTGCGGTCAAATGGATCGATGAATGCCAGGAAGACTTCGATAAAATCAAGGAGTATTTGTTGAATCCACTTGTGTTGGCCCCACCGAAACCCGGAAGACCTTTGATTCTTTATTTGACAGTCTTGGATAATTCATTTGGTTATGTGTTGGGTTAGCATGACATCACTGGCAGGAAAGAGAAAGCCATCTACCATCTCAGTAAGAAATTCTCTCAGTAAGAAATTCACATCTTACGAGGTTAAGTATACTCCCCTTGAAAGGACATGTTGTGCCTTGACTTGGGTAGCACAGAAGTTGAAGCATTATTTGTCATCCTACACTACTTACCTTATCTTTCTCCTGGATCCTTTGAAGTATATCTTTCAGAATCCAATGCCCACGGGAAGGCTCACAAAGTGGCAGATCTTGCTCACAAAATTTGACATCGTATATGTGATTCGGACAGCGATGAAAGCCCAAGCTTTGGCTGATCACTTGGCCAAGAACCCGGTGGATGAAGAATATGAACCTTTGAGGACTTACTTCCCTGATGAAGAGATAATGCATATCGACAAGGTCGAGAAGGATGAAAAGCCTGGTTGGAAACTTTTCTTTGATGGGGCTGCCAACATGAAAGGTGTTGGGATATAGGCAGTGCTCATTTCTGAAATAGGGCATCACTACCCTGTTACGGTTCAGATTCGTTTCTATTGTACCAACAACATGGCTGAGTATGAGGCATGCATTTTGTGTTTAAGGCTAGTCGTAGATATGGGAATCCAGGAAATCCTCGTCTTGGGGGATTCAGATCTTCTGGTGCACCAGATTCAAGGAGAATGGGAGACACGGGATTTAAAGCTTATACCGTATCGACAGTGTCTGAATGATCTTTGTCAACGGTTTCGATCAATAGAATTCAGGCACATTCCAAGGATCCATAATTAGGTTGCCGATGCCTTGGCTACCTTGGCGTCAATGTTGCACCATTCGGACAAAGCTTATGTTGATCCTCTGCATCAAGTTCGTGATCAACATGCTTACTGTAATGTGATTGAAGAAGAACTTGATGGTGAACCATGGTTTCATGACATCAGGGAGCATATCAGAACGGGGGTATATCCAGTACAAGCCACGGGTGATCAAAAGAGAACAATTCGACGTTTGGCAAGTGGATTTTTCTATAGTGGAGGAGTTTTGTACAAAAGAACTCCAGATCTTGGATTGTTAAGATGCATAGATGATAGACAAGCCACGACTATCATGACCGAAGTACATTCCGGGGTTTGCGGGCCGCATATGAGTGGGTATGTTCTGGCAAAGAAGATTTTTCGAGCAGGTTATTATTGGCTCACCATGGAGCGAGACTGTATTAGTTTCGTGCACAAATGTCATCAATGCCAAGTACACGGAGATTTGATTCATTCTCCGCCATCTGAATTGCACATAATATCCGCACCATGGCCCTTTGTTGCTTGGGGTATGAATGTCATCGGACCAATTGAGCCAACAATATCCAATGGACACAGGTTCATTCTGGTGGCCATTGACTATTTCACTAAGTGGGTTGAAGTTAAAACTTTCAAATCTGTGACCAAGAAGGCAGTGGTTGATTTTGTTCATTCAAATATCATTTGTCGGTTCGGAATCCCAAAGGTGATCATCACAAATAATGGTGCTAATCTTAGCAGTCATCTAATGAAGGAAGTGTGTCAACAGTTTAAGATTACACATCGCAATTCCACCCCATACTGCCCCAAGGCGAACGGAGCAGTCGAGGCAGCCAACAAAAACATAAAGAAGATACTTCGAAAAACGGTGCAAGGTTCCAGGCAATGGCATCAAAAGTTTCCCTTTGCATTATTGGGATAACTCACTACTATGCACACTTCAGTAGGTGCAACTCCTTATTTGTTGGTATACGACACAGAAGCGATGATACCCGCGGAAGTTGAAATTCCATCCCTTCGAATTGTCGCTGAAGCAGAAATTGATGATGATGAGTGGGTCAAAACCCGTCTGGAGCAATTGAGTTTGATTGATGAGAAACGATTGGCAGTAGTATGCCATGGCCAGCTATATCAAAAGAGAATGGCAAGAGCATACAACAAGAAGGTGCGTCCCCGAAAATTTGAAGTGGGCCAGCAAGTATTGAAACGCATCCTTCCATATCAGGCAGAAGCAAAAGGCAAGTTCGCCCTAAATTGGCAGGGGCCGTTCATCATAACGAGAGTGTTGTCCAATGGTACTTTGTATTTGACAGATATAGAAGGCAAATATGTAGATATGACTATCAATTCTGATGCGGTCAAAAGATATTATGTATGATTTCTTTGCTTTAAATTGTGCTATTTGTACTAGGCATGTTTTGAATATTGGAATGATGAAGGCATTTTGTTCTGCTATCCAAACACTTTATCTTTTGTGTTACAACCCATATCCACATGTGTTAGTTCATGCCATATATTAGTTAACATAAATTCAAGAAAGAATTATCTTTGAGATGATAAGAAGTAAATCCTATTGGTCTTAAGTGATACAAGAGTGTATAAGGGTGATTAACAAGTATTAGAAGTTAAATGAATCAAGGATGTTGTAACTCGTATTTTCAAGTAATATAGCGGTGCTTAATACACTCAAGAGTTCATTTATTAAGGTATTTTAATCATATAATATCCGTATCATAAGTCTTGAAGTCAAACGAGTTATGAAACAAAAGTCGACAAAAGTTGTCGCAACTTAGGTTCATAATTTTACTTAAACATTAGGTCAAATGTTTCTAATCTTTTCTCCTAATTTACAAGGAATTACGGGGTGATCTACCAACCAAATTAAATATCTATGAGTCTAGTTTCCAAATCATTAAACCGTTCATCGATACAATCTCGGAGTAGAGAGATATTCGCGTTTTCGCGAGACTGCGCCAAGCACCTCTCTATGGGGCCCACTAAGGCGGTTTAAGATATTTGGACCTATATAGGATGCCTCCAACCCGTTTTAAGTCATTTCTTCTCACTATTTTCAGACCTTAGAACCCTAGGAACATCCTCTCAAGGTTCTCTCAAGATTCAAGACCCAAAAAAGGGGCAAACAACACAAATCAAGTGTCGGGAATTCCGTGGCGCTAGTAAGTCTCTTGTTCTTCTTGTTGTTGCTCATTTTTGTGTCGTTCCAGCTCGTGTGGGAGGTTGTTTTAAAGGGTTTATGTTCTGTAAATACTCCCTCATGTTCTTAATATCAATCCTAGGTGATTTCAAGCCTTCTAAAGTGATTCTAGTGCCGAAAAACACTAATTGATCGCTAGTTTCGCTTTTTTGTTGTTGTGGCAGCATTGGAGGGATATTTCATGGAAATTTAAGGTCAAATTGGAGTTGTTATTTCTGTATAAAGGTAAGGAACCTCTTACTCTATATGTATTTAAGATTATCCAAGTTGCGGCTAAGCCATTGAAGCTAGAACTTGTGAAATATATATCGAAAGGCTTGGTAGTAATGTTATTGTTTTGTGGACTGTTTTGCGTTGCTGTTGGGCTGCGTATTTTACTACTGTTTTGTGGAGTTTTGGAGGAGGAAGGGTGTGGAGAAACACCATATATATGTAGGGTTATGGGCTGATAGTTATTCGTAACATTTCCAGGTTGTTTGACACGACTACGGTGGTCGTCGTATGTATGGAGTGATTAGGCTGTGTGTGGACTATTTTGGGAGGCTCAATATGTTTATTATTGATGTTGTTTGGGCTGTTTGGTGACTGTTTTGAATGGTGTGAGGTCATATATATAGGGGAGGTGCTGTCCGTTTCATCGTAAAATAGGTTGTGGTCGATACATAATAGTTATGACGCTTAAATGATAACGATAGTATCGTTTCTCTTATTGTAGACTAAGGAGTTTTGACAATTGCATAGCTTGAGATTGGGGCAGTATATACAAGGTATGTGAGGCTATCCCTTTCCTTCTTTTGCACGACTCCGATTGTACATAATGTAATGAACGAGCTTCCAAGATACTCTACTCTTAGAAGCTAGCAGTACTTACATTGTTTTCCCTCTTATGGAACGATTGATGTTAATGTTGCTTCTCTTATTCTTATGTTATCAATGTTGTTGGTACTTCCTGATTCTTATAAGGTTCATAGTGAAGAGTTAGTCCTAATAACGTGTACAGAGGATACCGACCTTACGTCACTCCGAAAGGTTTAGAATGTGATTCCATGAGTCGAGCATGCATTATATATATGTATCTATTTTACTCTACCGAGCCACGCTATAGTTGGCCGGGTACGACACCTATTGTGCAACCACTGATCAGTTGGGTTTTACCGAGCTCCACGTGGCCGGGTACGATTCTACCGAGCCTATTATGGCCGGGTACGATATTTTACCGAGCCTATTATGGCCGGGTACGATATGATGATGATGATGCCCACAGAGGCGAATGTTTTAAGGGTTTATGTATTTATACATATGTATCATGCATTTCATGTAAGTAGCCCTCAGAGGTACTAAGATGTTACAGGTTGTATATTCTCTATCCTTGCTTACATTACTGATCGTATTTATGGTTCCTTGCCTTACATACTCAGTACTTTATTCGTACTGACGTCCTTTTATTTGTGGACGCTGCATGTCGTGCTGCAGGTCCTGATAGACAGGCAGGTGCAGCTCCCCCACCACAGTAGACTGTCCAGTTCAGCGGTGATTGGCGAGATCCCTTCTCCGGACTTGCCTTGGTCTTGGTATGCAATTTTTGTTATAGACATTATGGGTATGTCGGGGCCCTGTTCCGGCTATGTTGCAGCACTTATGTTCCTTTAGAGGCTCATAGACAGGTGTCGACTCATGTATAGTTTGGTATGCCTTGTCGGCTAGTTTTTGTTGTATAGTCTTTCATAGTAGCGTGGTAGCTCATACCTTATATGTAGTTTCTTGATTGTCTGGTCATCCCCTGCTATGTATGTTCATGCCGTCATATTTTATTGCTGGTTGTCCATGATCCAGGTCTACCATTTATATTGATCTCGTCAGCCCTAAAAGATAATAATGAAGGTTAGATGAAATGTACGTTGGTGCTCGGCAAGTGTGGTCGGGTGCTAGTCATGGCCCTCCAGTTTGGGTCGTGACAAACTTGGTATCAGAGCAAGTCTGTCCTAGGGGTTGTCTATGAGCCGTGTCTAGTAGATTCTTGATTATGGATGTGTAGCGCGCCACATTTATAATCAGGAGGCTACATGACATCTAGGGTTGTTACCTTCTTCCTGAATCTAGATCGTGCGTAGAGTTGAGTCGTAAGTGTTCGTCTCTAATATTCACCTTGTTTTTTTCAGTGATGCCTTCGACTAGGAAGCAAACGATTAGTAGACGGCTTGATACAGCAGCAGGAGAGGGTACCAGTCAGGTGCCCCAAGTCAGAGCAGGACAAAGTGAGGCTCAAAGTGAGATGCCCTCTCATACCTCATCTCCTCCATCTCGTCCAGAGGATATTAGAAGGCACCCAGCGCCTCCAGTTCCTCCGTCTGGCACTCCAGACCAGTATATGCGGAGTGCTTTGCAGTTATTGACTAGCTTGGTAGCTGCTCAGGCTCAGAGGCAGAATACAGGTGCTGCTGAGAAACCAATTAGTACAAGAGTTCGTGATTTTATTAATTTAGACCCTCCAGTGTTTACCGGATCAGACCCCAAGGAGGACCCACAGACTTTTATTGACCAGGTTCATCGTACACTTCGGGTTATGCATGTTAGTGATACAGAGGCAGTAGAGTTGGCTTCTTATCGGCTACGGGATTTAGCGGTTCTCTGGTATGATAGTTGGGAGAGATCCAGGGGTCCGAACCCTCCTCCAGCTGTGTGGAAGGAATTTTCTGAGGCCTTTCTTCGTCACTACTTGCCAGTTGAGATACGACGAGCTAGAGCTGATAAGTTCTTGAACCTTAGACAAGGTAATATGAGTGTGCGAGAGTACAGTATGCAGTTTGATTCTTTGGCAAGGTATGCTCCCCATATGGTGGCCGAGATGAGTGATAGGGTGCATATGTTCGTGAATGGGTTGGGACCACATCTGATAAATGAGTGTACGACAGCCTCCTTGGTGGAGGGCATGGATATTTCCCGTATTCAAGCTTATGCCCAGACCCTAGAGGATCGTAAGCGCCAGCAGAGGGCAGTTAGGGAGCAGGATAGGGGCCAGCATAAGAGGGCGAGATTTGCAGGGTATTCTGATGACTTCAGAGGCCGCATCAGGCCACAGTTTTCGAGGAGTTCGGCGCCACCTGTAGCTAGTGCTCCTCCACAGTTTCAGAGGCCTCGATATGATCGATCCTATTCTGGTCCAGGTCAGAGTTCGCGGGCATCTGGCTCGCAACATCACAGGGATACTAGTCAGATGAGACCCCCAACACCACATTGTGATCAGTGCGGCAAGGCCCACTTTGGACTGTGTCGTCGAGGTTCTGATGCATGCTATTCGTGCGGGCAGCCTGGCCATATGATGCGGGATTGTCCTAATAGAGGAGGTGATGGTATGGCTCAGCCGACTGGATCTGTGTCTGGTTCTTCCTCATCAGTTCGACCTCCAGCACGGGGTTTTCAGCAGTCGACAGGTCGTGGTAGGGGTAGAGGTGCAGTGCCGAGTTCGAGTGGTGCTCAAAATCGAACCTATGCTCTAGTAGGTCGACAGGATCTCGAGTCGTCTCCAGATGTTGTTATAGGTATTATATCTGTGTTTTCTTATGATGTATATGCGCTGATTGATCCGGGATCTACATTATCATATGTTACACCCTTTGTGGCTAATAAGTTTGGCATTGAACCTGAATTGATAAGTAAACCCCTTGCGGTATCTACTCCGATAGGAGATTCTGTGATTGCTAGAAGGGTATATAGAGGTTGCACTGTGATGATTTGTAGTCGTCAAACCTCGGCAAATTTATTTGAGTTAGAAATGGTTGATTTTGATGTGATAATGGGAATGGACTGGTTGGCCTCATGCTATGCAAATGTTGACTGTCGTACGAAGATGGTTAGGTTCCAATTTCCGGGTGAACCCGTCATTGAATGGAAAGGGAACATTGCTACACCGAAAGGTAGGTTTATTTCCTATCTTAAGGCAAGGAAAATGATCTCAAAAGGTTACATTTATCATCTCGTTCGCGTTAGGGATGCGGAGGCGAAACCGCCTACTTTACAATCAATCCCTGTGGTCAACGAATTCCCAGATGTTTTCCCAGATGAACTCCCAGGCCTTCCTCCTGAAAGGGAGATTGAGTTTAGCATTGATGTGTTGCCTGACACTCAACCGATCTCTATTCCTCCATACAGAATGGCCCCGGCAGAGTTGCGAGAGTTGAAGGTGCAGTTGAAGGACTTGCTGGATAAGGGCTTTATTAGGCCTAGCACTTCACCTTGGGGTGCACCAGTCCTATTCGTGCGGAAGAAAGATGGGTCGTTACGGATGTGTATCGACTATCGACAGTTGAATAAGTCTACTATAAAGAACAAGTATCCACTTCCAAGAATTGATGACCTGTTTGACCAACTCCAGGGTGCCAAGTATTTCTCCAAGATTGATTTACGTTCAGGGTATCATCAGGTGAGGGTTAGGGAGAAGGATATTCCAAAGACGGCCTTCCGGACAAGATATGGGCACTTTGAGTTCTTGGTGATGTCGTTCGGGCTAACAAATGCCCCAGCAGCTTTTATGGATCTCATGAATACTATATTCAGGCCCTATCTTGATGTGTTCGTGATTGTATTCATTGATGACATTCTAGTGTATTCTCGTTCGGAGGCGGAACATGCGGGCCACTTGCGGATAGTATTACAGACGCTTCAGGATCGTAAGTTATATGCTAAGCTCTCCAAATGTGAATTCTGGCTGAACTCAGTAGCATTCCTTGGCCATGTGATATCTGATGAGGGTATTAGTGTCGACACTCAGAAGATCGATGCAGTAAAGAATTGGCCGAGACCTACAACACCATCAGAAGTCCGCAGCTTCCTAGGGCTAGCAGGATATTATAGGCGGTTTGTAGAAGGATTTTCCTCTATATCATCACCATTGACTAAGTTAACACAAAAAGCTACCAAATTCCAGTGGTCTGACACTTGTGAACGTAGTTTTCAGGAGTTGAAGAATCGATTGACATCTGCACCAGTGCTCACTCTTCCTGAAGGAACAGAAGGTTATGTGGTATATTGTGATGCCTCAGGTATAGGTTTGGGGTGCGTATTGATGCAGCGTGGGAATGTGATTGCTTATGCATCAAGACAATTGAAGAAGCATGAAAAGAATTATCCAACCCATGATTTGGAATTGGCTGCAGTAATATATGCTTTGAAGATATGGCGGCACTACTTATACGGCGTCCATGTTGACATCTACACAGATCACAAGAGTTTACAATACATCTTCAAGCAGAAAGAGTTGAATTTGAGGCAGCGTAGGTGGCTTGAATTATTGAAAGACTACGACGTCGAGATATTGTATCATCCCGGTAAAGCCAATGTTGTGGCAGACGCTCTCAGCCGTAAATCAATGGGAAGCTTAGTACATATTGAGGCAGGTAGATGGGGGTTGATTAAAGAGCTTCATCAGCTAGCCAATATGAGAATCAGATTGTTAGACTCTGATGACGGAGGTGTTACTGTACAGAATACATCAGAATCATCTTTGGTAGCCGAGGTAAAAGCACGACAATATGAAGATCCTATCTTAGTACGATTAAGAGAAAGCATTCAACAGTGTAAAAGTATGGCTTTTGGGATCGGAAAAGATGGGGCACTGAGATACCAGAGCCGATTGTGTGTGCCTAATGTGGCAGGGTTGCGAGAGAAGATTATGAATGAGATTCATCAATCCCGATATTCCATCCATCCCGGCTCGACAAAGATGTATCATGATGTCAAGGAGCAGTATTGGTGGGATAATATGAAGAAGTCTATTGCAGAATTTGTAGCCCAGTGTCCCAATTGTCAACAAGTAAAGATAGAACATCAGAAACCTGGTGGATTGCTTCAAAATATAGAGATTCCGACCTGGAAGTGGGAGGTGATTAATATGGACTTCATTATTGGATTACCTCGCTCTTATCATAAGTTTGACTCTATCTGGGTGATAATTGATCGACTTACAAAATGTGCCCATTTTCTGCCAGTGAAGACAACTTACACGGCTGAAGATTATGCGAAGTTGTATATCAAGGAGATTGTTAGGCTTCATGGTGTGCCCATATCTATTATATCAGACCGAGGAGCTCAATTTACGGCTAACTTTTGGAGGTCTTTCCAGAAGGGTTTAGGCACACAAGTAAATCTCAGCACTGCATTTCATCCGCAGACTGACGGACAGGCTGAACGTACCATTCAGACACTGGAAGATATGCTACGAGCATGTGTTCTAGATTTTAAGGGGAATTGGGATGATCATCTTCCACTCATAGAATTCGCCTATAACAATAGCTACCATTCCAGTATTAAAATGGCCCCATACGAGGCACTATACGGGAGGAGATGTAGATCACCAGTTGGATGGTTCGAAGTCGGTGAAACAGAATTATATGGGCCAGATTTGATTCACCAAGCTATTGAGAAGGTGAAAGTGATACAGGAGCGATTGAGGACGGCACAAAGCAGGCAAAAATCTTATTCTGATGTCCAACATCGTGATTTAGAGTTTGAGGTTGGTGATTGGGTTTTCCTGAGTATCTCACCAATGAAGGGTATTATGCATTTTGGGAAGAAAGGTAAGCTGATTCCAAGGTATATCGGGCCGTCTAAAATTCTTCGACGAATTGGACAGGTTGCTTATGAGTTAGAATTGCCATCCGAATTGGAATTTGTCCACCCAGTATTCCATGTATCTATATTGAGAAAATGTATTGGAGACCCTTCTCGAGTCGTCCCTATCAAAGATGTACAAGTTACAGAGGACCTATCATATGAATAAGTGCCAGTGGCGATATTAGATCGGCAAGTCCGCAAGCTGAGAACAAAAGATGTAGCTTCCGTCAAAGTATTGTGGAGGAACAAAAATATGGAAGAAATGACATGGGAAGCAGAAGAGGAGATGAAGTCTAAATACCCTTACTTATTCCAGAATGAAGATAACAAGGATGCTGGTGGAAGACAGGATACATTGGAAGGTGAAACGGCTCTATGAGGTAAGCAATAATTTGAGAATACTCCTCCTTAATACAAAATGGTGATATGTAGATAATGTAAATACGCATAATGCTTTGTGTAGCCTTGTGAAGCCATATGTTGGGCTTAATTACTTGCAAGTTTTGCTAGTGACCATTTTATAGGGGAAAATTGATCGGAAATTTCCATTGGAATCCACGATGATTTAAACTCCCCATAAACCCTTACATTCGAGGACGAATGTTCCTAAGGGGGGAGGGTGTTACAACCCATATCCACATGTGTTAGTTCATGCCATATATTAGTTAACATAAATCCAAGAAATAATTATCTTTGAGATGATAAGAAGTCAATCCTATTGGTCTTAAGTGATACAAGAGTGTATAAGGGTGATTAACAAGTATTAGAAGTTAAATGAATCAAGGATGTTGTAACTCGTATTTTCAAGTAATATAGCGGTGCTTAATACACTAAAGAGTTCATTTATTAAGTTATTTTAATCATATAATATCCGTATCATAAGTCTTGAAGTCAAACGAGTTATGAAACAAAAGTCTACAAAAGTTGTAGCAACTTAGGTTCATAATTTTACTTAAACATTAGGTCAAATGTTTCTAATCTTTTCTCCTAATTTACAAGGAATTATAGGGTGATATACCAACCAACTTAAATATCTATGAGTCTAGTTTCCAACGCATTAAACCGTTTATCGATACGATCTCGGAGTAGAGAGATATTCGCGTTTTCGCGAGGCTGCGCCAAGCACCTCTCTATGGGGCCCACTAAGGCAGTTTAAGATATTTGGACCTATATAGGATGCCTCCAACCCGTTTTAAGTCATTTTTTCTCACTATTTTCAGACCTTAGAACCCTAGGAACATCCTCTCAAGGTTCTCTCAAGATTCAAGACCCAAAAAAGGGGCAAACAACACAAATCAAGTGTCGGGAATTCCGTGGCGCTAGTAAGTCTCTTGTTCTTCTTGTTGTTGCTCATTTTTGTGTCGTTCCAGCTCATGTGGGAGGTTGTTTTAAAGGGTTTATGTTCTGTAAATACTCCCTCATGTTCTTAATATCAATCCTAGGTGATTTCAAGCCTTCTAAAGTGATTCTAGTGCCGAAAAATACTAATTGATCGCTAGTTTCGCTTTTTTGTTGTTGTGGCAGCATTGGAGGGATATTTCATGGAAATTTAAGGTCAAATTGGAGTTGTTATTTCTGTATAAAGGTAAGTAACATCTTAATCTATATGTATTTAAGATTATCCAAGTTGCGGCTAAGCCATTGAAGCTAGAACTTGTGAAATATATATCGAAAGGCTTGGTAGTAATGTTATTGTTTTGCGTTGCTGTTGGGCTGCGTATTTTACTACTGTTTTGTGGAGTTTTGGAGGAGGAAGGGTGTGGATAAACACCATATATATGTAGGGTTATGGGCTGATAGTTATTCGTAACATTTCCAGGTTGTTTGACACGACTACGGTGGTCGTCATATGTATGGAGTGATTAGGCTGTGTGTGGACTATTTTGGGAGGCTCAATATGTTTATTATTGATGTTGTTTGGGCTGTTTGGTGATTGTTTTGAATGGTGTGAGGTCATATATATAGGGGAGGTGCTGTCCGTTTCATCGTAAAATAGGTTGTGGTCGATACATAATAGTTATGACGCTTAAATGATAACGATAGTATCGTTTCTCTTATTGTAGACTAAGGAGTTTTGACAATTGCATAGCTTGAGATTGGGGCAGTATATACAAGGTATGTGAGGCTATCCCTTTCCTTCTTTTGCACGACTCCGATTGTACATAATGTAATGAACGAGCTTCCAAGATACTCTACTCTTAGAAGCTAGCAGTACTTACATTGTTTTCCCTCTTATGGAACGATTGATGTTAATGTTGCTTCTCTTATTCTTATATTATCAATGTTGTTGGTACTTCCTGATTCTTATAAGGTTCATAGTGAAGAGTTAGTCCTAATAACGTGTACAGAGGATACCGACCTTACGTCACTCTGAAAGGTTTAGAATGTGATTCCATGAGTCGAGCATGCATTATATATATGTATCTATTTTACTCTACCGAGCCACGCTATAGTTGGCCGGGTATGGCACCTATTGTGCAACCACTGATCAGTTGGGTTTTACCGAGCTCCACGTGGCCGGGTACGATTCTACCGAGCCTTATGATGGTCGGGTACGTTTTTTTACCGAGCCTATTATGGCCGGGTACGATATGATGATGATGATGCCCACAGAGGCGAATGTTTTAAGGGTTTATGTATTTATACATATGTATCATGCATTTCATGTAAGTAGCCCTTAGAGGTACTAAGATGTTACATGTTGTATATTCTCTATCCTTGCTTACATTACTGATCGTATTTATGGTTCCCTACCTTACATACTCAGTACTTTATTCGTACTGACGTCCTTTTATTTGTGGACGCTGCATGTCGTGCTGCAGGTCCTGATAGACAGGCAGGTGCAGCTCCCCCACCACAGTAGGCTGTCCAGTTCAGCGGTGATTGGCGAGATCCCTTCTCCGGACTTGCCTTGGTCTTGGTATGCATTTTTGTTATAGACATTATGGGTATGTCGGGGCCCTGTTCCGGCTATGTTGCAGCACTTATGTTCCTTTAGAGGCTCATAGACAGGTGTCGACTCATGTATAGTTTGGTATGCCTTGTCGGCTAGTTTTTGTTGTATAGTCTTTCATAGTAGCGTGGTAGCTCATACCTTATATGTAGTTTCTTAATTGTCTGGTCATCCCCTGCTATGTATGTTCATGCCGTCATATTTTATTGTTGGTTGTCCATGATCCAGGTCTACCATTTATATTGATCTCGTTAGCCCTAATTTATAATAATGAAGGTTAGATGAAATGTACGTTGGTGCTCGGCAAGTGTGGTCGGGTGCTAGTCATGACCCTCCAGTTTGGG
Organism: Nicotiana sylvestris; assembly: GCF_000393655.2. Lineage (NCBI taxonomy): Eukaryota > Viridiplantae > Streptophyta > Magnoliopsida > Solanales > Solanaceae > Nicotiana > Nicotiana sylvestris. The sequence goes on along the minus strand of NC_091060.1, from coordinate 46,061,432 downwards.
TCGTGACATTTTGTTACCCCTTTGAGCTTTATTTGTTTCCTTTCAAACCCCTCTTTTGGAATCAGTAGCAAAGTTTGGAAACACGAGCGCAAAAGGTGAGTAAAGAAGAAAAAGAGAAAAGAAAGAGAAAAGAGAAAGAAAAGAATGGAAAAGAGTGAAAAAAAGAGAGAAAAGAAAAGAAAATAAAAGAAAAAGAAGAAAAGCAAAGAAAAAGAAAAGAGGGAAAGGAAAAGAAAAGAGAAAAATCACAACAAGAAAGTGATTCCTATGACATGAACTACGTTCGACCTGATTCCTTTTAAGGATACGTAGGCAGCCTCACGGTTCAGTCCCATCAAATAAAAATTCAAAAGTCCCCAAGCAAAGAAACTGGGGCAGAAAATTGTGGTTGTTGTAAGAAATCTGATTTCAAAAGTTTTAATTTTGAACCCTTTCAAATTGTTTTGAGCCTTTTGATATCCTTTCTTTCTAACCCTATCCAAAAGCCCACACTACGATCCAAAGAAAGACCTTCCAATCAGTCTTTGAGAGATGCCAAGTCGAGCAAGTAGAGGTGATTCATATCAGGGGCAACACTCTATTATGAGCAAGGAAATCAAAAATGAGAGAGTCTTATTGGTGAAAACCCTCATGGGCACCATAAGGCGATGGAAAGCTGAGAGAAGTTTAAAAATGAGAGAGTCTTATTGGTAAAAACCCTTACAGGCACCGTAAGACAACGATGAGTTGAGAGATGAATAAATGAGAGAGGTTTGCTGGTGAAAACCCTTAGGGCACTGCAAGCCGAACAAGGTTGTTGACTTGGCAAGAGAGTCAGATTAGGGGAACCCCAGGGATAAAGTGTGAAGATTGAAAAAAAGATTGGTCGAATAGGCTGGGCTGATTAATCCGAAATGCATGTCATGATAATTGATGCCAACAACTTCACTCAGATAAGTCCCTTTTCCTTTTTCTTCCTCAAATAGTCCTTCCGTTTGATTTTTTTCTCTACTCATAACTCCCAGAGTCATTGCATTTCATTTCTTTTGGGTTTATTTCTCTAAGGTTTTTCCAATGTCAGCCTTGTTTAAGCAAGAAAGAAAGGATTTAAAAGCTTACTACCAACTTTCAAATTGCACGAAGTAAAGTGCGGTCAAAGCATACTAGTGATAGCATGATGTAAAGTGGGAAATAAGGTGTCAGTGAAAGTTTCATTGGTCGAATGATTTAGTAATCTTATGGGAAATATAGAGGTTCAGGTAGAAAGGTCAGAAATATAAAATAACGGTTTGGGTATAGAACACCCGGGTCATCCAAGGTCTTGCGGTTGAGAGTCAGTCAGAAAGTCAAATGGTTCTTGGCCAGTTCAAGGCAACCAGTCAAAGCAAAGCACGACAGCGGAGAGGCCACCTTCAGCAAGAATGCCACAAACTAACCACCACATTTTAAACTGACAATATTTTTCTTTGATTGAAATAGAGGTAGAAAATTTCATTTGTTTCGGAGAAACCCTCCGCAAGGAAAGCAAGTACTGGACAGGTTGACTGTAAATTTTCAGGAACCTCTTGGATAATGGGACCTAGTTAAAAATTCAAAACATTCATGAGTAACAAGATCTAGAATAAGCTTTATCTTGAGGAAATATAAGTTGGTTTTGAAGTTTTCATTCTTAGGATAGGATTCAATTCGAAATTTTTAGGACCCTCCTAAATAATGTGACTTAGCTTTAAGACCTCCATTAGATAACAAGATTTAGCGTAAGTTCTACCGTAGGGAAATATAATTTAGCCTTAAAATTGTCACTCTTAAGATGAGATTTGATTTTAATTTTTAGGACCCTCCTGGATAATGGGATCTATCTATCAAATTCTTAGAGATATTTGGTAACATGATTCAATTAACACTCACTGATGTGCCAGCTACAAAACTGGGGCGGGAATTTTTTTTGTTTTGTCTATTCTGTTATAATCAGGCACCCACCTGGAGAGCAAGGGAGAACAACACAAGTTTCAAAAATGGAAAGTCGTTCAGGTTCAAGCAATCAGGCACCCACCTGGAGAGCAAGGGAATGCAATTCAAATGTTGGTAATTAGGAGCCCACCTAGAGAACAATGACAAAAGCAATTCAAGTGTTGGTAATTAGGAGCCCACCTAAAGAACAAAGGGAAAAACAATTCAAGTGTTGGTAATCAGGAGCCCATCTAGAGAATAAAGGGAAAAACAATGCAAGTGTTGGTAATCAGGAGCCCACCTGGAGAACAAAGGGAAAAACAAGGCAAGTGTTGGTAATCAGGAGCCCACCTGGAGAACAAAGGGAAAATCAATTCAAGTGTTTGCAATCAGGAACCCACCTGGAGAACAAAGGGAAAACAATTCGAGTGTTGGTAATTAGGAGCCCACCTAGAGAACAAAGGGAAAAACAATGCAAGTGTTGGTAATCAAGAGCCCACCTAGAGAACAAAGGGAAAAGCAATTCAAGTGTTGATAATCAGGAGCCTACCTGGAGAACAAAGGGAAAAACAATTCAAGTGTCGGTAATCAGCAACCCACCTAGAGAACAAAGGGAAAGCAATTCAAGTGTTGGTAATCAGGAGCCCACCTGGAGAACAAAGGGAAATAGTTCAGGTTTCGAGGGAAAACCGTGTAAACGTTGGTAATCAGGAGCCCACCTAGAGAACAAAGGGGAAAGCAACAATGTTCAAAGGAAGACGGTGCAAGTTCGGCAATTAGGCGCCCACCTGGAAACAAAGGGAAAACAAGTCAAGTGTCGGAGGAAAGGAAGATAATTCAAATGTTGGTAATCAGGCGCCCACCTGGAGAAAAAAGGGAAAGCAACAATGTTCAAAGGAAGACGGTTTAAGTTCAGTAATCAGGTGCCCACTTGGAGAACAAAAGAAAAGCACCTCAGGATACAATTCAAGTCAGCAATAAAGGAATTTCACCTGGAGATTACAAGTCAACAGAGCAACATAAACTGCAAGAGCAAGTTTGAAGATATAGATATGATTCTTGTAATTCATAGATCATAGTTTAGTCTAGCTTCTTTTATTTTGTCTTGGTGTAATAAGGGGTTCAACAAGCAGTAGAGGCAGCAATAACAGTGAAATCACAATTTTCTGGTAGTCGCAGCTACCGAAACTTTCCGAACTACACTGACTTGATTTCTTTATAGCCAAGTATATATAGGCAACCTCAGAAGCAGGGTGCAGTCAAATCTTTTCAAAATGCTTCCCACGGAGTATTCAAACGGGCAAAAATCGCTAGTATCCGCTCACTTTATTTTTGCACGAAAACTCTTCGTATTTCCGAGCAAAGAGGGGCAGCTGTGAGCACGTGATTTTTGCCCTATATGAATTATTCCCATAAATTCAAGAAAATAAATTTCTTCCATTATTTGCAATTTTGTAGATTTTTTGTTAATTGTTTGCATTTTTTATGTATGTTTGTTTTATTTAAATCATGAAAAATACAAAAAGATACCCTGCATTGCATTTGGGATATATTTTTACATTTTAGGTTAATTAGTAAATTATTATTTTATTAAAAAAATAAAAATCACAAAAATGGCTCACTTTGCATTTTAACCTTTTAATTTTAAATTTGTAGTTCTTCTTTTAATTTGCGAGTTAATTAATTTTATAGTTATTATGGCGGATTATTAGCTTAATTGTGTAAGTTAACTTAGTTTAAGGGTTTATTCTAGGTTTTAGTTTATTGAAGAGAAAAAGAAAACATTTATAAAAGGAAAAAAACAAAAAAGAAAGGAAATTGAGAATTTGTTTCAAAACCTTGAAATTGGGCCAATTTAGTTGAAAACCCATCCAAAATCTACCTCACATTCAGGCCCAAACTCGACCCTTACCCATTCCAATCATTCAGTCATCTAGACAACTCAAACGACGTAGTATGGAACGAAAACTACATCGTTTTGAGTTTAATAGTTTAGAATAGTTTCTGGCCTTCCGTTCTATCTCATCCATCGGCCCTAGAATTTTCCTCCATTTTGATTAAAATTGTCTGAATGGCCTCAGAACGGGCTAGGATTTTTGTTAAGTTTCTCTTTCATCTCTCTCAAAGTCAAGAACCATAGCCCGCCGCCCTGAAACTCCTAAGCTTCTACTGGCCGGCGGCGGAGCCCAATCGACCCCAAATCTTTACCACACAACCACCACCCACACCTGATTCCCAATCCACCACCACATCTCCTCAAATCCTCACCAAATCGGACCAGTTTTGGATCTAAAAAAAGAAGAAGAAAAAGAAAAATCTCCGAAGTCCTCGAGTTTCCAAGAACGATTAGGGCTGAAATTGGTATTGTTCGTCTGTTCTCGACAAGAACATGCGATTGATGCCAATTTCAGTTCAAATCGAAGTCTGCCTGAGGTTTGTCAAGCCCTGTCCGTCTGCCTATTTAGGTATCTCCGTTCTTTTCTCATTTTTCTCTGTCCTTTGCTTCCCGTCTTCGTCTCCTTCTGATTCCTTTCTTTTTCTTTATTATTTTTCTTTTTTAAATCATTTTCTTCTTGAATTTTTAGAATTAAAATCATACTAGTTTAATAATACAGTATACGTTAGTTTTGATTTCGTGTTTGGTTTTGATCAGTTCTCTTTTTGTTTTATTTCGAGGGAATTCTGATATTAGGAGTTTGCAAACTCCATTGGGCTGTATTTCTTGTTTTTGTTTTTTGAATTGTAATTGGGGGTTCGTGGGTCAGAAGCTCAAAGAGGGGGAAGGTCAATTCTAGTTGTAAGCCCAGGGTTTTTGGGTCAACTTGACCCATGTTTGGTTCTTGAGGGTGATAACAGAGGGTTAAAGGGTAGTTTAGGGAATTTAATAAAGGGAATCTTCAAAAACTGCTTGGAAACTTCCAGGAAGGTGGGGTTGGGGTTAGTTTTAAGAAACAGGCTAAAAATTGGGGTCAGAAGTGGTTTGATAAAATTTGGGGAAAGGGTTAATTGATAAAATAGGGAAATCAGTTCTGCTGCCCTAGGACTTTCTATATAAGGTTGCTTACTTTCATTTAGAAGTAGAGATCAGAACCCTAAAAATTTAGAAATGGCTGGGGAATATACATTGCTAGAGTTAGGAAATTAACAAGAAAACACAGAAAAAAGAGAAAATTCTGTTACATTGGCTGATTTTCTGGGATTTGAAAGAGGATCTAATACTTTGCTGGTTTTGGATTCCAAATGGGCTGAGATTGTTGTTTTCTACTGTTAACTACTGCTGCTAAGCTACTATTGATCTCACCCTCCTCTTTTGAAATTCTGTAGCTGTTTATGGTTTTATCCAAGTACATTTTCAAATCCTTGGAGTGGAAATGTGAATGTTGAATGAAAGATGGTGTTCCAATGTCTAAATTCTAGCCTCACTTTAAAGTCTGGTCTTAGTAGTCTTGTTATGGCTTGATGTTTATCAATTAGTATGTTTACAGTTTTAACTGAACTTGGTATAATTTCAGTGAATGTTATGTAGTTGTTTGTAATCGTAAGTTTGGACTTTCAGTTTACTTCATTAGCTTCAAGTGTATTCGAATGGATTTCTAGTTCATTATTAGGGGTCTAATGACATGACATATTACTGCTTGATTCAGTAGTTTCATGTGCTGAAACCAATGTTACAATTAGCATTGATGTACCTGTGCGTTGTATGTTCTTGAAGAATAAATACTTTTGCTCAAATAATATCAGTTTAAGGGTTCTAAAGGTTGTCACCTTTGAGTGTTAGCTTGACTACCCTGCACTTAATATTAGCATATGCATAACAGGTGTATGAATGTTAGTGAAAGAAAGTCTGTGAGTCTAATGTTAAAGGTTTCATATAATTAGTCCATTATTATCTTGGATCTAATGTTTGGAGTGGGAAAGAGTTGAGTCCATGTTAGTAATGGTATTTTTTTGAAATCATGTTAGTGTTTGGTTAGAATTCATGAATTTTATATATTTTAAATAGTGAGACAAACTGTGTATGAGCTTTATAACATCAGTTATTGCATCTTCGTTATAGAATGTGATTTGGCATCAAAATACACTTTGCATCTGTTTAAAACTGGAAAGAATTGTCAGTACTTGTTTTAATTTCAAGATTTCTCATGAAAAAATGTAATTTGTTTCAAGTAATTGCCATGAATCACATAACTGGGCCTTTTTCATTGGCCCAGTTGCATCCAAAACCCTTTTTGCTGATCCCGTCCAGTTTTGGGCCTCACCTTGAGCCCAATGCCCTTTAAATTATTGTCTATTGTTACTTAAGTTTGAAATCTGCTTTCTCCAAATGTTAGGCCAATATGTAGCACTTTGAATAGTCTGTGTATCGTAATGAAGACCAAATTAATTTGAACAAATCTCAAACTACCTTAATCTTTAATTAATTAGGACTCTTTAATTAGATTGAGGTGTGCCATATCCACAAAACTTATAATTTATGGCTCCCGTAAGACTAGACCAAGGAATCATATGCAGAAATAGGCTTGAGGTGTGTCATGAGCAATTAAATCATCTATGGCCCTCACCAATGCTAATTTAGATATTAAAAATAAACTTCGTAGCTTGCTTTAGGCGCGTTAATATAATTATCTTGGGTACTAAAATCCCGGGGTGCATTTCATGTGACCTGGCCTTAATTTCCAACAAGTTTAAATAGAACATGTCGTGAACCATGGGTGCATTTCATGTAGCGTGGCTTGCGATGTGTTTTAAATAACCTTAAATCAATTCCTGAAATAAATAAAAACATTTTAAAGTTTAAAATGCACATAGGTTTAAAAGTGTTTAAAATCAGACAATTGAGCCAAAAATAATAATTGTGTGACCGTGCTTGAACCACGGAATCCGGGAATGCCTAACACCTTCTCCCGGGCTAACAGAATTCCTTACCCTGATTTTTGTGTTCGCGGACTGTAAAACAGAGTCAGTCTTTCCTCGATTCGGGATTTGAAACCGGTGACTTGGGACACCATAAATTATCCCAAGTGGACTCTAAATTTTAAATAAAATAATCCCGTTTCGATTGTCACTTTAATTGTACAAACTCCCTTATACCCTTCCGGGGATAGTAAAAAGGAGGTGTGACAGGTAGTAAATTAATATACTAATCAAGGGTGGCGTCAAGCAACACTCCTTAACGACCGGATAGCATGAAGTATACAATTTACTCTCAAGAACAAGTATAAGAATAATGTAGTAATTCCTTCTGTCCTTATATCTCTGGATCACCCTAGGATATGGTTCAATTGTCAAATCCTCATAGGCAACCAACTATGTGTTCATGTCAAATATAATCGATCATTGAATGACCTAAGAAACTCTTTTCTTCTTTCATTCAATTGCCCTGACCAAGGTCTTAGTTTGGTCATTTATAATTCATGACAATATGGAGTTTAAACTCATTACCAAGAATTGACAAATTCCATCTTGATCAATCACTAATTCTACAAGCATTTAATCATACCCAATATCCTTTCAACTATCGCCCTAGGGCCATATGTGTCTGGTATCAAAGCACAATAAATAACTTGTCAATTACTATGACGATCTCAGGTCAAAGGAAATTTTTACATCACATTCTTCAAGAGAATATCCTATTGACAGTTATGGTAATTCTAACCATTAGGAATTATCCAATGAATCGGTTTAATGATCATATCTCTATATACGTCATCTATCTATGTGATTTAGTTAATGAGATCAACTAATATTTATCTAATAAAGACGATCACATAAATATTGATCTAACTGGATTACTAATGTCCAAATTAATAATCCTACGATCAAGACTAAATTTAGATTAAATTATAAGAGACTTTGCTCTCATTATCATGATCTCTATCACGATGACAAATCTCAAAATTTAATCAAGGACCTTATCAAATTAATCAAACAATTAATAATAACTATGATAAAAGAATGCCATATATTTTTATATCAAATAACGTTCACAAAAATATGTTCAAATCATCAAATATGAGATTGGATCTAGGGCATATCTACTATATCCCTAAAAATCTCCCACTTGCACTAGAGCCAATCGCTCTTGTACTTCATTCCCAATTTCTACTTGCGCTTGTCAAACTCTTTTGCACCAAGAGCTTTAGTGAATGGATCTGGAGCATTTTTCTTTCCAGAAACCTTTTGAATCTAGACGTCTCCACGTTTAATGATCTCTCTTATCAAGTTATACATTCGTAGAACGTGTTTGGATTTTTGGTGTGATCTTGGTTCTTTTGCTTGAGCAATGGCTCCAGTGTTGTCACACAAAAATGGAATTGTACCTTCTATTGAAGGAACCACACAAAGTTCAGTTAAGAACTTTTTCATCCAAACAGCTTTCTTAGCACGTTCACTAGCTACTATATATTCTGCTTCAGTCACTGAATCAACTACTGTAGCTTGTTTGGAACTTTTCCAACTCACTGCACCACCATTTAAGGTAAATACATAACCAGAAATAGATTTGCTATCATCTTTATCTGAAGAGAAACTTGCATCACTTTAACCTTCAAGTTTCAACTCAGAATATCCATAAATGAGGAATTGGTCTTTAGTCCTTCTTAAGTACATAAGAATGGTCTTTACCACCTTCCAATGTTCCTCACCAGGATTTGCATGATATCGGCTAGTCACTCCAAGTGCATAAGCCATATCAGGATGTGTACATGTCATAATATACATGATAGCTCCCACTGCACTATCGTATGGGATACTACTCATGCGTTCTCTCTCTTCAGGTGTTTTAGGACAATCCTCCCTACTGAGAGTAATTCCAGTGCCTATCGGTAGATAGCCTCTTTTGGAATTATCCATATTATACCTCTTTAAGATGGTATCAACGTACAAAAACTGGAAAAGTCCAAGCAACTTCCTAGATCTATCTCTATAGATCATTATTTGTCACAACCCAGATTTCACACCCTCGGGAGTCGTGATAGCGCCTACTCGTGAAAGCTAGGCAAGCCGCGTAATACAAAATCCCTAACTCTTTTATTTAGACTTTTAACTATTTAAACTAACATGTGAATAACAGTGAAATATTAACGATAAATAGATACAAACGGAAGACTTAATTTGATAAATTAACCATAACCAGTACGACAATGACAACACACATCTCTACCCAGAATCCGGTGTCACAATATCACGGACCGTCTATGAATACTACATACAAATGTCTGGAAAGAAAGTAAAATCTATCTCGGAAGAAAATGAAAATAGAATACCTATAAAGATAGAAGAGAACGCCAGGCCTGCGGACGCATGTAGGACTACCTCAGGATCTCTAACTGGACTGAAGGCAGCCACCCAATGCTACGATCCAAAAGCTGCCGCTCCGGGATCTGCACATAGTGCAGAGTGTAGTATCAGCACAACCGACCCCATGTGCTAGTAAGTGCCTGGCCTAACCCCGGGGAAGTAGTGACGAGGCTAGGACCAGACTACCAAATAAACCTGTGCAGTTATATAATATGCAGCGGAAAATAAAACAGGAAAAAATTGGTATAGATGGGAGAAGGTACATGCTGTGGGGGAATATCAGTAGCAACAGTAAATTAAGAGAAAAATATAAGAACAATTTAGAATTTTATAGCCAAACAATAAGGAACTCGTAACCAATCTATGAACACTTCATATTATCAATTGTTGCGGCACGCAACCCGATCCCAAAACATAATAACTCTGTTGCGGTGTGCAACCCGATCCATATCATTTATCACTGTTGCAGCGTGCAACCCGTTCCAATTATATTATTGTTGTACCGTGTAACCCGATCCCAATATAGTATTGTTGCAGCGTGCAACCCGATCCAAATATAATATTGTTGTGGCATGCAACCCGATCCAAATATAATATTATTGCAGTGTGCAACTTGATCCAAATATAATATTGTTGCGGCGTGCAACCCGATCCAAATATGCAATTCGACACCAATCACAATGGAGCCCCGACAAGGGAACCATAAGGTAACAACAAAATCCCAGCAAGGGAATCAATAACAACATAATAGAATCAAGTAACAACAAAAAATTAGTAAATAAACGTAAAGGACAGCATAACTCAATTATCAACAAGATTTAGGAAAATCAAGGACAAGTGCACGACATCATCCTTCGTGCTTTAGCACTCTCTTACCAAAACAATACTAACAAGAAATAAGGGCAAGGAAATAGATGAAATCACAATAAAATCCCGGCAAGGGAACAACGATACAACAATCGAATCCCGGCGAGGGAACAATATCAAAAATCCTCTTCTCTTTTCCTTTTCACATTTACTTCACAACTCACTTCACAACTTGAGCCAATGCTCTATAGGGTTCAATTGCCAATTATATCTCCACAATTCATTTTACAACTTGAGACAACGCTCTTCAATATTCAAATTCCAAAAATTACTTCCATGAGCCTTGCTCAACAATAGAAATCCTCACAAAAGGCATGACCAATACAAACGAAGTCACATTAATCAGAATATAAGACTCACGAGCATGCTTGATACCAACGTATAGATACTCGTCACCATGCCTATACGTCGTACTCAACAATTAACACATAGCAAATAGGATGCAACCCGTAATCCCTCAAGCTAGGGTTAGACCAAACACTTACCTCGATGCCATAAACACAATTCACGTCTCAATTATCGCTTTACCCCTTGATTCCACCACAAATTCGCTCGTATCTAGCCACAAGTTACTTAATTACATCAATAAACACTAAATGAATCAACTCCAATTCATCAAAATGAGTTTTCCAAAGTTTTACCCAAAAAGTCAAAAATTGCCGTCGGGCCCACATGGTCAAAACCCGAGGTTCGAACCAAAACCCGATTACCCATTCCTCCACGAACCCAAATATATAATTTTTTTTTGAAATCGGACCTCAAATCGAGGTTCAAATCCCCAATTTTTGAAAAAACCTAGGTTCTACCCAAAACACCCAATTTTTCCCATGAAAATCATTGCTTTTGAGTTGAAATTATGTGAAAAGATGTTAATGATTGAAGAAAACGAGTTAAAATTGACTTACAATTGATTTGGAAGAAGAGTTGTCTTTGAAAAATCGCCCAAGAGTGTTTTGGTTTTTAAAGAGTGTGAAAAATGGGAGTTTTTCGGCTAAGTATAAAAATTGCAGGTTACAGATATGGGAATTACGACCAGGGTTCGCAATTGCAGACGACCTCTGCTAGGATCGCATTTGCAAAGAGGTTCTCACATTTGCGAGTTGGGGAAGTGCGAACAAGGGATCACATTTACGATAACAGGCCCAAAAGGGGCCTATCGCATTTGCGAGGAAGAGCTAGCCTGGGCTGTTTCGCAATTACGACTCAGCCTTAGCATTTGCGAACTTGCATTTTGATAAGTTAGGATTTTAACATGTTTTATGCCCCTACTTGCCTATGCTTTGATCATATATTGTTACAAAATAGTCCTAAAAGGCTCACGAGTTGTGCTTGATTGCAGGTTTGATCGACAAAGTGACGAAATGTCAAAGATCGGCTCAAAAAGGAGTGAAACTTGATCAAGTATCAAAGACCAATAAATCTAAGGAAAGAAGGCCCAGTGCGGACCGCGCAAAGTTGAATGCGGCCGCACTAGGTGGTTCAGAGAGTTGGTAAACCAGGCTAGAAGAAGCACGGCCGCGGTACGCATCTCGCGGTCCGCGATGAAGGCTCCGCGACCGCACTACTCTTTTGTGCGGTCCGCGCTCATGAGATTTAGAGAGATGAAAGTTTACATATCCAATTCCATGCGGTCCGCGGTCGTGATTGCGTGGACCGCGCCAGCTCTCTCCGTGGCCACGGTCCATTCTACGCGATCCACAGAGTTCAAGTTCAGAGAAGCAAAAGTCAAAGAGCCCAGTGCGGCCGGTCCATTTAATGCGGCCCGCCTGACCCTACAGGGGTATTTTTTTCCAGTTTTTCAGCCTAGTATAAATAGAACATTTTACCATTTTTTAAGGAATCACATATATCAGACGAGCTGCGCTCGTGAGAACGAATTTTGTAGCTATTTTTGGCACTTTTGCTTTACATTTACTATCGATTCTTGTAGTTTAATTTTAGCAATTAATTAATATGCTTAGTTCTTCATCTATTTCTTCAATTTCTTTATCTAGCATGAGTAGCTAAACCCATTAGCTACGGTTGTGGCTCAACCCTAGTGTGGGTAATTGATGGGTATTGCCATCTAGTGTTAGATTGACTATGGGTATTTGCTATTTGGGTTGATTTTATGTTTTAATCTAGAGTTGGTGGTTGCAAACACTGATTCAAGCTTTGTGGGTTTAACTCTTCTTGAGAAAGAGAGTCTATGACCCCAAAATTGACCCAACAAGGAAATGGGATGGACTCATGAGAAATGATAGTCCCAATTAACGGGTTAAACCTCGAGAGAGTAATTACCCTACTTGAACCCTAGTTGCTTGGTCTAATTTGCCTACCCATTTGGTTTCGAGAGAGTCAATTGGGCAAAATCACTTTCACTACCGAGAGGTGTGAGAGTGTGTAAAATTGTGCAACGGTTATAGCATAAGCCCCAATTATGTCAATCGAACCTTAGTAACATCTACACGTCAATTAGCCATCTAGGTAGTGTCACGACCCTAGTTCCCTTATTCCCATTAGATACAACTCAGCAATATTCTCGTAGCATAATTTAGTGTTAATTAATAGTTTTATAAAAATAGTTATAATTCGAAAACCCAAAAATGTTTGAAGTAACATTAGGAGTACAAACACATCTCTAGGCTAGACAGACAATCCAACTCCACTACTAGCTCCCTGAGGAAATCGATCCCGACCTTCATATCGCGTAAAAGCTATTGCGACCCGCTCTTCCTACCTTAGTGTAGCGTCGAGTTGGCAGCAATCACTTTTTGGCACCGTTGCCGGGGAGCTTACGGTGTTGACTATCTATTTATTTAGTTTTGTGTTTTGCTTCTCTTTCCTTCTTGTTTACTAATTTTGTTTGTGTCGATCAATCAGGTACACATGGCTCTTAATGCAAATGACCCTTTCGGCAATGTAATAGCGGGGGAGGAAGTAGAGGATATAGAACAAGATGAGGTCTTACCTCGATTTCCATGGAGAGGCCGAAATGCCAATGTAAATGCAAATGAGAACAACAATATTCCAGACCCTCCTCCGGCACCGCCGAGAGTGGCTCCCAGAGTTTTACCAAATCAAGGATACACCAGTGCTATTGTTCCTCCCCGAATCCGGGCGGGGAACTTTCAAATCACAAATGTTATGTTGACCTTGCTCGAGCAAAGAGGGTATTTCACGGGCGCCTCCGATCAAAATGCCTACAAGCACTTGAAGGGGTTCATGGATACATGCTGAGGTAGCAAGCAGACAAACATGTCCGAGGATGTGTTGAGATTGAGGCTTTTCCCAATCTCTCTTTGGGGTAAAGCATTGGATTGGTTAGAAAGGCTCCCCAATCATTCTATTACAACATGGGATGAATTGATGGACAAATTTATTGCCAAGTTCTTTTCTCCAAGTCATATGGCAGCTCTTCGGGATGAAATTCTATCCTTCAAGAAAGAGCCAATGGAACCTTTGCACGAGATATGGAAAAGATATAGAACAATGGTGAAAGAGTACCCTAATAATGACATGACCGAGGCTATGATTCAACAAACCTTTTATCGGGGCATCAACACCATAAATCAATGCATTGTGAACTAATTGGCCGGAGGGAACTTTATGAAACTTTCTTACCAAGAGGCATGTTATGTACTTGATGAAATGGCCGACACCTCTTCGGCATGGCAAAGCCAAGCAAATGTGCCCCAAGGTGACCCCACGGTCATCCATTTGCACAAGGAATTGCACGATCATAGCCAAGCTTACAACAACTATGAATCAATTGGCAAGGGCGTAGTTGCAACAAGTCCAAAACCCGCGCCAAGTCAATGCATTAGAAGGTGTTTCTATGTTGAAAAGGAGGCAAAGAGGGCAACAACCTCAAGGTAATTGTGAACAATATGACAACAACAATGATGGTGGTGGTTATTCAAACAAGTGCTATGATGATCAAAGCGAAGAGGTCCAATATGTCAATAACTACCAAGGGAATAGAGGCAACTCTTCGAATCAACAATGGCGTCCTCAAGGAAATTGGGGCAATCAACAACAAGGCGGAGGTAATTGGAATAACAACAATCAACAACAAGGTGGTGGCAATTGGAATAATAACAACCAAAACAACAATTGGGGTAATCAAAGCAACCAAGGGAATTGGAATGGTAATAACAATAATTGGAGCAACAACAACAATCAAGGCGGGTGGAACAACAATGGAAACCAAGGCAACAAGGGAATGGGCTTTCAAAGGCCCCCCATGTACCAACTACCGAACAATCCACCCCCTTTCCTTCTCAAGGTCCGAGTTCTTCCGGGAGTGATATGGGGAGAATTGAAAGCATGTTCGAGCAAATGATGAAAAAGAACCAAGATTCCAATGCCCAATTGGCTTCTCATAATACATCTATCCGAAACTTGGAGGTGCAATTAGGTCAAATCTCTCAAACGTTGAATACTTGTCCCAAGGGTGCTCTACCAAGTGATACAGTAGTGAACCCGAAGGGTGGGAATAACAATCATATTATGGCGGTCACAACAAGAAGTGAGAGAGGCGGTGATGTGAATGCCTCAAAGCAAAAGCAAGTTGTGGATGGAGATGTTGAGTTGTGGGATGATGATGCACCTTTGATTGTTGATGATGTGGTTAATCAAAATATGAACAATGATGTGTGGATTGATATTGATGATGAAGCCCAGGTAGAGACCCAAGATGTCGTGAACCTATCTAGGGAACACGTGATTGATATGCCCGAGCCGGTTGTACCAAAGGCCAAGGAACCTTTGCCTAGGCCACCTCCACCTTATCCTCAACGGTTAGAAAAGCAAAAGAGTGACAATCAATTCAAAAAGTTCATTGACATGATGAAGAGCCTCACAATCAATGTGCCTTTGGTGGAGGCACTTGAGCAAATGCCGGGGTATGCTAAGTTCATGAAAGATTTGGTAACAAAGAAGAGGTCGATGGAGTGTGAAACAATTAAAATGACTCATCAAGTGAGTGCCATAGTGCATTCAATGGCACCCAAGCTTGAGGACCCCGGAGCTTTTACTATCCCTTGTACTATCAGAAGTGCGGATTTTGCCAAGGCACTTTGTGACTTAGGGGCTAGCATAAATTTGATGCCGTACTCGGTCTTCAAGACTTTGGGAATTGGACAACCTTGACCTACCTCAATGAGACTTCAAATGGCGGATTGATCGATGAAGCGACCTTTGGGCATAATTGATGATGTACTTGTCCGAGTGGATAAGATTATATTGACGGCCGACTTTGTCATATTGGATTGTGAGGTGGACTTTGAAGTGCCAATTATTCTTGGTAGATCTTTCCTAGCTACGGGGAAGGCATTGGTTGATGTTGAAGCGGGTGAGCTGACTTTTCGAGTGGGGGATGAGAAGGTGGTATTCCATGTTTGCAAATCAATGAGACAACCCAATAGCACGGAGGTGTGTTCATTTGTGGACATTGTCACAGCTGTGATGGTGGATGACACAAGTTCCATGATCCATGTTGAAGATCCCCTTGAGGCCGTGCTTCTTAATATGGATGTCAATGATGATGCTAGTAGAGTGGAGTGCGTGAATGCATTGCATGCTATGGGTTCATATTCATATGAGCCTAGGAGGCTATCTTTGGATCTTGAAAACCGCAAAAATCCACCAACAAAGCCATCGATTGAGGAGCCATCGGTGTTGGAGTTGAACCCACTTCCTCCACACCTCAGGTATGAATTTTTGGGTTCAAATTCTACTTTACCTATTATTCTTTCTTCTTGCCTTACTAACATGCAGGTTGAGGCCACCTTGGCGGTTCTTCAAATGCAGAAAAGGGCAATTGGATGGACTCTAGCTGATATTTGGGGAATAAGCCCCGCATTTTGTATGCACAAAATCATCTTGGAGGAGGATGCAAAGCCTTCCTTGGAGCATCAAAGAAGACTAAATGAGGCGATGCAAGAGGTGGTGAAGAAAGAGGTTATCAAGTTGCTAGATGCTGGGGTGGTTTATCCTATTTCTGACAGCTCGTGGACTTCTCCGGTGCAATATGTGCCGAAGAAGGGTGGTATGACCATGGTGACCAATGACAATAATGAGCTCATTCCCACTAGAACGGTCACCAGGTAGAGAGTTTGTATGTATTACTAGAAGCTAAACAAGGTGACTAGAAAAGATCATTTCCCATTGCCATTCCTTGACCAAATGCTTGATCGTCTTGCGGGTCGGGCTTTCTATTTCTTTCTGGATGGTTACTCGGGGTATAATCAAATTCTAATTGCCCCCGAGGACCAAGAGAAGATCACCTTTACATGTCCTTATGGCACATTCGCTTTCTCTAGAATGCCATTTGAATTGTGTAATGCTCCGGTGACCTTCCAACGTTGCATGATGGCTATTTTCACCGACATGGTGGAGGATATCTTGGAGGTCTTCATGGATGATTTCAGCATGGTTGGGGATTCTTTTGAGGAGTGCTTGGTAAACGTGGATAGAGTGTTGGCCCAATGTGAAGACACCAACCTTGTTCTCAATTGGGAAAAGTGTCATTTTATGGTAGAAGAAGGTATAATATTGGGTCACAAGATCTCCAAGCGAGGAATTGAAGTTGATAAGGCCATGATTGAGGTTATTTCGAGGCTCCCTCCCCCTACTTTTGTCAAAGGGGTGAGGAGTTTCCTTGGGCACACGAGTTTCTACCAGAGGGAATTAAATTGAGTACCTCTATTTGAGATGATGGAAACCGGAACACCTTGCAACCGAACAATCTCCCGGATATAAATCCTTGCCAACAGCTCTGAAGAATAGATAGTACACACAAGGATGAAGTGCGTGGACTTAGTCAGCCGATCCATAATCACCCAAATAGCATCAAACTTCTTCAAAGTCCGAGGAAGTCCAACCACAAAGTCCATAATTATCCTCTCCCACTTCCACTCGGGAATAACCATCTGCTGAAGCAAGCCACCCGGTCACTGATGCTCATATTTTACCTACTGGCAGTTGAGACAGCGAGCTACAAATCCCACAATATCTTTCTTCATTCTTCTCCCCCAATAGTGTTGCCTCAAATCCTGGTACATCTTCGCGGCACCCAAATGGATAGAATACCGCGAGCTATGGGCCTCCTCCAGAATCAACTCTCTAAGCCCATCCACATTGGGCACACAAATCCGGCCCTGCATCCTCAACACACCATCATCACCGATGGTCACATCTCTAGCATCATCATGCTGAACTCTATCCTTAAGGACAAGCAAATGCGGATCATCATACTGGCGCTCTCTGATGCGATCATATAAGGAAGACCGAGAAACCACACATGCCAACACCCGACTGGGCTCCGAAATATCCAATCTCATGAACCGATTAGCCAAGGCCTGAACATCAACTGCAAGGGGTCTCACCCCAACTGGAATATATGCCAAACTCCCCATGCTCACTGCCTTTCGGCTCAACGCATCGGCCACCACATTGGCCTTTCCCGGATGGTACAATATAGTGATATCATAATCCTTAAGCAATTCCAACCATCTCCACTGCCTCAAATTAAGATCCTTTTGCTTGAACAAATGTTGAAGACTGCGATGATCGGTGAATACCTCACAAGATACACCATACAAATAATGCCTCCAAATCTTCATTGCATGAACTATGGCAGCCAACTCCAAATCATGAATAGGGTAGTTCTTCTCATGGGGCTTCAACTGATGAGAAGCATAAACAATAACTCTACCCTCCTGCATCAACACACAACCAATACCAACTCTCGAAGCATCGCAGTATACGGTATATGAATCTGAAACTAATGGCAAAACCAATATTGGAGCTGTGGTCAAAGCTGTCTTGAGCCTCCGAAAGCTCTCCTCACACTCGTCCGACCATACAAATGGATCACCCTTCTGAGTCAACTTGGTCAAGGGTGATGCAATGGATGAGAATCCCTAAACAAACCAGCGATAATAGCCTGCCAACCCAAGAAAGCTACGAATCTCTATGGCTGAGGACGGTCTGGGCCAACTCTGAACCGCCTCTATCTTCTTCGGATCAACCTGAATACCCTCCGTGGACACCACGTGACCCAAGAAAGCCACTGAACTGAGCCAAAACTCACACTTGGAGAATTTTGCATAAAGCTTCTCCTCCCTCAATCTCAACAATACAACTCTAAAATGCTCCGCGTGCTCCTCCTGACTACGCGAGTACACCAGAATATCATCAATGAATACAATAATGAACGAATCAAGATAAGGTCGGAACACGTTATTCATCAAATGCATGAATGCTGTTGGGGCATTGGTTAGCCCGAAAGACATCACAAGGAACTCATAATGACCATATCTGGTCCTGAAGGCAGTCTTAAGAATATATGAATCCCTGATCTTCAACTGGTGATAACTGGAATAGAGATCAATCTTGGAGAACACTCTCGCTCCATGAAGCTGATCAAATAAATCATCAATGCGAGGCAAATGATACTTGTTCTTAATTGTTACTTTGTTTAATTGCCTATAATCAATGCACATTCTCATCGTGCCATCCTTCTTCTTCACAAACAAAACCGTTGCACCCCAAGGTGACACACTAGGACGAATGAACCCCTTATCTAGGAGTTCCTAAAGCTGTTATTTCAATTCCTTCAACTATGCTGGTGCCATACGATATGGAAAAATATAAATGGGCTGAGTGCCCGGCACCAGGTCAATACCAAAATCAATATCCCAGTTCGGTGGCATGCCTGGCAGGTTTGCAGGAAACACATTGGGAAAATCCCTCACAATTGGGACAGAATCAATGCCAGGATTCTCAGCTCCCACATCCCTCACAAATGCTAAATATGAAAGGCAACCCTTCCCAACCATACATTGGGCCTTCAAGAAAGATATCACCCTACTAGGAACATAATTAGTCACACCATGCCGCTCGATCTGTGGTACACCCGGCATAGCCAAAGTGACTGTCTTAGCATGACAATCTAGAATAGCACGACACGGAGATAGCTAATATATGCCCAAAATGACATCAAAATCTACCATGCTCAATAGCAATAGATCTACTTGGGTCTCCAGACCCCCAATAGTCACCACACATAACCGGTACACACGGTCTATAACAACAGTATCGCCCACCGGGGTAGATACATGAATAGGTAAAGCAAGAAACTCATGGGGCGTACCCAAATAACAAGCAAAGTATGATGAAACATAAGCAAAGGTGGAACCGGGATCAAATAATACAGAGGCATCTCTGTGGCAGACTGAAACAATACCTGTAATGATGACATCTAAAGCAATAGCATCTGGCCTGCCTGGAAGTGCATAGAAACGGGCCTGACCGCCCCCTGATCGACCTCTCCCTCTAGGGCGATCCCTGGCTGCCTGACCTCCACCCCTAGCTGGCTGGGCAGTTGGTGAGGTAACTGGAGCAGAAGTTGAGGGCTGACCCCTTTGCTGAGATGAACTAGCAATACGACGAGGACACTGCCTCCATACATGTGCAAACTCTCTACACTCAAAACAACTCCCAGGTGCTGGAGAAGGGGACTGAAGGGAACCCATCGCACCGGAGTGACCAGCTGATGCACTTGGCATAGAAGAACCCTGAGCTGAGGGGGCACGAGATGAACTCTGGGCTGGAAGGGCACTAGGTGATGACTAGCCCTGCTGAGTACCGTGATAACCATGAACTGAAGATGCCCCACAATAACCTGGGCGAGATGACTGAGCAGGACTGAAAGAACGGCCTCTACCATGCTGAAATTGGCCCCTCGAAGGAGCACCACTGTAACTGCCAGATCCTCGAGGCCTCTTGGCCTTCCTCTCCTCTCGATCCTGACGGCGAACTGTCTCAATCTCACGAGCGATATCGACCATCTCCTCCAACGTAGCACCCAACACCCTCTCTCGGGTCATAAGAATACGGAGATGATTGTTAAGGCCATCAAAAAATCTCCTGATCCTCTCACGATCTGTCGGAACCATCCAAATGGCATGTCAATCCAACTCAGAAAACCTCGACTTATATTGTGACACCGTCATATCCCCCTGTCGCAACCACTCAAACTTTCTACGCAGCTCCTTTCTGCGGGACTGCGGTACATACTTCTCCAAGAAGAGAGTAGAGAACTAATGCCAAGTAAGGGGCGCTGCTCCAACCGGCCTATGCCTCTCACACGCCTCCCACCAAGTGAAGGCAACCCCAATAAACTGAAAGGTAGTAAATGCCACACCACTAGTCTCAAGAATCCCTACTGTACGGAGCATCCGCTGACACTTATCAAGAAAACCCTAGGCATCCTTGCCCTTAGCACCAGTGAATGACGGATGCTGGAGTCTACCAAACCTCTCAAGACGACGCTGATCATCATCCGACATAATTGGCACAACAAACTCCTGAGCTGGTGCAACCGGCTGAGCTGGAGGTGCCCCCGGTGTCTGTAGTCCCTGCACTACCTGCTCAGGTGTGCGAGCAGCGGGGGTCTGATTGCCTCCCCCGGCCTGTGAAGTAGCTGCTGCTGTAGTGGCTGAAACTGCCTGAGCCAGGCCAGTGCAGACTGATAAGATCTGTGCCAAGGCCTCCTGAAGACCCGGAATCACGATGGGCACAGCTGGTGCCTGAACTGGTGATGCTGGAGCATCCATAGCTGGAGCCTAATCCGGAGCTAGGGCAGCTGGTGGATCTACAAGTGCTGCCCTCGCTGCTCTGCCTCTGCCAAGACCCGACCACGTCCACAGCCTCTGATGGCCTCAAATGGTGGCATTGGTGGTGGTCCACCTCATCCGGTAGCTCGCGTCCTCACCATCTGTGAGAGAATGGAATAACAGAAGTTTAGTACTCGGACCAACAAGTTCGCACGACAAGAGTTTCAAGAATATGAAGTTTTTCCTATAAAAGGTTCTACAGCCTCTCGAGGATAAATACAGACGTCTCCGTACCGATCCACGAGACTCTACTAAACCTGCTTATGACTCATGAGACATATGTAACCTAGGCTCTGATACCAACTTATCACGACCCAATTTCCCAAACCCGATCGTGATGGCGCCTCTCATGAAGACAAGGCCAGCCAGACCAAAATAGACCACCTCTTTTAAACAGTTAAATACCATAAGTAGTTCTAAAACATGATATAATAACAATAATTTGCGGAATTAGCGATAACAACAGTAGAAACCATCCCGACACAACCCAAATCGGGGTGTCATAAGTCATGAGCAACTAAGAAATTCGGATACAAGTCTACTAAATACTAATTCCGATACAATAGTTCTAAAAACATGAAAAAAGATAAGATAAGGGAGGCATAGGGTCTGCGGACGTCAACAACTACCTCGTAGTCTCCGAAAACACTGCCTGGACTGGGAGGATCAACACTCAGGAGCGGACTCTGCGACGCCTGAATCTGCACACATGGTGCAGGGAGTAATGTGAGTACTCCGACTCAGTGAGTAATAATTATAAATAATGGCTGAAAGTATGAAAACATGTAAAGGCACAAAACAATTCCATATCAAGCAGTAAAATCACTTAAAGCAGTAAATCAGTGAAGAAATCAAATGATATCCCTTTTTAAAGCAAGTAAAACAGGTAATTTAACAGGTAAATAACAAGTAGAAATTCGCCCCTCGGGCACAGTATCAATCTCTCAGAACAGTATCAGCCCCTTAGGCTCTCTCTCAGTACAGTATCAGCTCCTCGGGCCTAGTATCAGTCACTCAGAACAGTATTAGCCCCTCGGGCTCACTCTCAGATCATAATGGGTACCCGCGCTCACTGTGGGTGTGCAGACTCCGGAGGGGTCCCTTACGACCCAAGCGCTATATCAAGCCACCTCGTGGCATCATCACTCGGCACTCGACCTCACGTCACTCAAGCCACCTCGTGGCATATAAAGTATCTCAAGCCCTCGGCCTCATATCACTCAACATATCCTCACACATGGCCCTCGGCCTCACTCAGTCCAAAAATCATCACAAGCCCCCTAGGCATTAATAAAAAAGTAGTTCTCATCCCAAAACATGATGTAGAAATATCATTTAAGTTTCAAATCTGAGTAAAAGTGACTAAGTTTGTAAAACAGTAGATATCAACAGGACTGAGTTCAAATAATAAGTCAAACAGTGAGGAAACAATGATAAAAATCCCCGAAGGGTTCAAATAGTTGGCACGATGCCCAAATATGGCAATCAACCCAAATCATGATGATAACAAATGAATTTCAGTCCAATATGCGATAAAATCATCAATTGAGACTGACCAAGTCAGAATCCCCAGCAGTAAAAGACCCCACACTCATCATCCAGCGCGTATCTTGCCTCAATACAGCACTACGATGTGCAATCCGGGGTTTCAAACCCTTAGGACATCATTTACAATCATTACTCACCTCGAATCGGCTAAATCTCTAGCTCGTGATGCCTTTGCCCCTCGAATTGGTCTCCACGCACGTCGAATCTATCCAAAATCAGAACGAATACGTCACAATATGCTAAGGGAACAAAGTCCAAGCGAAAACATTTGAAAAATATCAAAAATCCCGAAATTAGCAAAACCCAAGCCCCGAGGCCACGTCTCGGAATCGGGTAAAATTTACATTTTCAGAATCCTCATACCTTCACGAGTCTAACCATACCAAATTATCCCATTCCGATACCATTTGGTCCTTCAAATCATCATTATACATTTTTGAAAGGTTTCATAATTTTCTTCCAAATTCCATCCCAAATCACGAATTAAATGACGAATTCAGTGATAGATTCATGTATTCTAGCCAAATCTGAGTTAAAATCACTTACCCCGATGAATTTCTTGAAAAACCTTCGAAAAATCGCCAAAATCCGAGCTCTCTAGGTCAAAATATTAAATAAAACCCAAAACCTCGTATTTATAGAGTACCCCTCAGATTTCAGCCTCCGCGGGCCGCACCAAATCGACCGCGGCCGCACAGAACCCAAAACCTCTGCACCAAACACGAAGAGCTACAACTTTTGTTTGTGAATCATCTCTAAATTTCTTATAGATCAAACGATATGAGCTTCCGAAGTAGGACCAGTGAACCGTTCCCCACTGCGGCCGCACACCATTTTGTGTGGTCTGCATGACACCTACCGTGGCCGCACTTCTTTTTGTGCGGTACTCACAGCACATACCACGGCCGCACTTCTGTTTGTGCGGACCGCGCGGGTGGTTTCCGAGGCCTGCAACCCTCCTGGACCTGCTACAAATATGATTTTCGGCCTAAAACATCCCGGGACTCCCGAAACTTCAAACTAATTGTACCAACACATCCCATGACATTTTTCAAACTTGTTCAACACTTCGGAACTCTTACAACAACATCAATTCACCAATTTAACATAGGGTTCAAGCCTAAGAACTCCAAGAACTCTTAAATTATGCTTTCGCTCAAAAAGTCTATCAAATCTCGTCTGAATGACCTGAAATTTCGCACACACATCCCAAATGACACAACGAAGCTACTGCAACTCTCGGAATTCCATTCTGACCCTTATATCAAAATCTCGCCTATCAACCGAAATTGTCAAAATATCAATTTCGCCAATTCAAGTCTAAATCTCCTCTACAACTCCAAAACTTATTCTGATCGCGCTCCGAAGTCACAAATCACCTCCCAAAGCTAACCGAACTATCAGAACTCACATCTGAGCCCTCTAACTCATAAGTCAACATCCGGTTGACTTTTCCAACTCAAGCCTTCTTAAAAGAGACTAAGTGTCATATTTCTTACCAAAACCACACCAAACGCAAACCAATCAACTCTGTCGACGCCCCCTTTTTCTATGGGTCAAAATCGGGTATACGACATTGGGAGGACAACTCTATTCCCTTTCGAGAATTGGGTTTTGGAATTTTGAAGAGTCACCACCTAATGATTATAGTGCATTAGGACACTTTAAGAAAGGTTTGAGTTGGAAAAACCAGAGTTCGGGTAAGGGCTAGAAATTATCTCGAGGGAAGGTGTTAGGCACCCCTCAAGATCCACTAGTGTGGTCTCGTCCATGTTACAATTGTGATTTTACAAGTAAACAATCAAGGCTCAAATAAGGACTTGCATACAACATTGCAATTAGGTTGAAAACTTTTGAAGGTAAGTAGAGAGGACATGAATTTATGAAAAAAAAGATTTGAATGGTTTCATGAGAAGAGATGAAAGCAAATAAGGGGAGGGGGGTCCTAGGTTTATGATTAATATGGATCACTTAAATGCAATACCCAGCAATCACTCCTCAAAAAAGAGGGGTCGCACGTGATATTAGCGCATCGGTTCATCATCTCCATATCTATCCTTTCCACCCGTTAAGGTATTAAGGCGCGGAATAGTATCGTTACTTATTGCATGCTATTACCCGTCCCAATCCTATCAGTACCGGAGGCATATGAGACTACTAATCCTAAAGGGTAGGGAGCTATGGCTTTTGCAGTTTTTTTAAAAAGGATAAAATTCTAAGGCGACATTCAAAACATATACAACAAGTATTGGTAAAGCAAGTAAGCAGATATGGCTCAAATAAACCTCCTTAAATTAGATAAAATCATATAGTTTAGCATGTCTTACACGTACTGATTAGGTCTGAATTAAACTTAAACATTAAGGCAGGCTGATTTATCACATATTTTCAGATAAGTCGGAATTAGGCCTGCCTGCTGGTTGTAATTATCAAAGACTGATGCAATTATAGTTTTTACCCTAAAGCTTACCTAGGTGTTAAACGGAACCTATATGCATGATATCTATTAGTTTCAGAAATAAAGAAGTAAACCTATTGCAGAAAAAAGAATTGTCAATTACAGGGACATAAGATCTGCAGGCGTTAAACATTATTGCTACTGATTTTAGGCTTATAAGCGAGTTGACGATTCAGGTTTGGTTGATAGCTCCTATAGGCATGCTTTCTAGGCGTTACTGATTTTAAGCACTGTTATTGTCATGCAGAAATCCTATAGGCAGGTCATCTATATGCAGTTAGTTATTTAAATCTTATAAACAGGTTTGCCTAGTGACATATACATATGCAAAATGCAGGAAGTCCTATAGGCATATTACCTATATGATATGCAGAATTTCAAAAATGACTTATAGACATTGTATCTATATGAAGTGCAGAAAAACCTATGAACATGGTATCTACATGAAATGCAGAATTTCAGAAGTATAGGAATTCCCTATGAACATGGTATCTACATGAGATGCAAAATTTCAGAAGTATAGTAATTCCCTATGAACATGATATCTACATGAGATATAGAATTTTAAAAGTATACTAATTCCCTATAAACATGGTATATACCCCTTTGCATGCAGGACTGACCCTCCCTTTTTCACTAACACCCCATCAGTTTATTACAAGATTATTACAGACAAGAATGAATAAGAAAAAGATAAAAAAATATATCAGAAATTAAAGATTCCAACCAATGAGAGCCTAATTCAGACCCCAGGTCTGAAATATGAAATAAACCAACTTCCAAAGATCAGATTTGCAAAGCCTTTCTCTTATTTGGGATGTGTCAAAGTTCCAAGGAGCTTCAAGAACTCCAAGCAATGCTTACACCCCCAAATATCATTGCAGAATCAGATTATAGTGCAGTGTGGAAGGGCCAGCCCTCAAATGTCCAAGCTCAGAGGGAACTCAAAGTCCCAAGGCAAGGCTCATAGGGGGGGGGAGCAGAACTTAGAGGCTAGGAGTAAGTGCAAGTGCAATAGAGGGGAATTAGGGGAAGTCCAGCGTAAACTAGTGGTCATACCCAACAATAAGGAGTGCTGGCACACCCTAACCAATCTACTAGGCCACATTTTGGGAGTTAAGATCCATTAAGGATCAGGTTCAGACCTGAGCAGCAATTTGGATATGCCAGGCCATAAACCTTAACTCAAACACATAGAAGGGAGTAGGGGTATGGGGAATTCACAACAAACAGTAGACGCAAAGAGAGAGTAGCATATTCAATACAAAACATGAACAGGAAAGTATCCAAGAGTGTAGCAACTGTAAAGTAAACACATAGGGATGATGCTGGAATCAAAATTAGGACATACCAAGTTCAGGGAAACAAATAAGTGAAAGCAGAAGTTTTGTAAGCCAAATTGCAAGCAAGCAGTACAAAAGATCTCAGAAGAGAGTAGAGAATTGAAAGAGTATTGTAATTGAGAGTGTATGTGTAAGAGTATATAATTCAAAGTGTGTTCAAGTGCAGAAAGGTAGCCCCCTTTTATAGTGCAGAAAACAAGTAAGAAAAGTTAAGGAAATAGTTTGCAATCAATCACATAAAGTTTCCCTTTGGTTAAGGGAATTCTGATTTCGAACGGGCATAAGACAATTAAGGAAAGAATTTGATTAAAACCTTTTCCAAAGTAACATAATAAGGTAAAATACACAGGGTTTATTTAAGGCAAAAGTCTAATGGTACATGGTTTCTGAAAAATAAGGAAAGGGAATCAATCAAACAACCAGTAAAATTAAAGCTGCAAGCTTTGTTCGAATGAACCAAGTCAGAAAAAGGGTAAAGAAAGGTTCAATTAGGGAAAATCAGTAACAATCAAGTAAACAACATTAAAGGAATTCAGAATCAATTAGTAGTTGGCAAAACCTTTTGAAAGAAGAGTTCTCATATATAAAGCACACAAATATGTGAATCAAGAAGAGGCTGTCAAATTATATAGAAGAGAGTTTAATCGAAGAGAAGTTCAGAATCATAAGCAAAAAGATACAGATTCAATTTGCAGACTCATAGTGAGTCTGAGAGTTCAGGGTCCTAAAGTGGAGCCTTAACTCGAACACAAAAATCAAAATCGTCAAAGGAAACCCCCAAATCCTAGGGTTTCAAAATTGAATCAGACATGGAAGTGAGAAAGAAAGTCATTTGTTTCAGAGTCTCAACAAAACAGATATGATAGCATGTTTGAATGACAAAGGAAGAAAAATCATGAAGAACATATTTGAGAAAACTCGGAAGCTAAACAAGTTCAGAAGAAGGAGATAATACAAACGTGAACACAAGTAGATGAAGCATGTAAGAACATGACCAAAGTCCAGTAAACAAGGTCAAATAACTTAACGGTAAACACACATAGTAAAATAGTAAAGAAAACTAAGCAGGGATTAACAGGAGTAACATGCATAGCAGAAAAGAAAAGGTAGAAGACAGTACATGCATAATAAAGAGTAATCATACCAGCAGGGTATGGTCAAACACACATAAAGTAAAGAAGAAGAAAAATCAGAAAGATTTTTCCCAAAAAATCCTTTAAAAAACCCTAAAATCGAAGAGAAACGATTTTGAAAAGAAACTTTTGGGGAAAACACTTTTGATGGCAAGAAAAGCATAGATACAGTATAGATCTTAACAAATAACGATGAAAGGACCTTGAATAGCTTAGGGTTTTGGAGAAACCCTAGAAATGAGAAAGGCTTGGAAACAAGTCCGATCTTGAGTCGGAGAGGTCAAGAATCAGGCTCTTGAGTCTTGAATTTGCAGGAGCATGGCCGGAGGATCCATGAAATCAAAGGTATGAAAAGATCGGAGAGGGAATTATCGAGGTCAGGCCTCGAAGCTTCGAACAACCCTGGCTTGCTGGTGAAGATAGGTGAGTACCAACTATCCATGGCCTGAGAAGCCATGGATTCCGGTGACCGGTGGTTGAAAAGGGGGTAGGAGGAGGCTAGGGTTTCAGAGAGTTTTTGAGAGGATTTGAGAGGGTTTGGGATTCAAAGGCGGCGGGCCAGGTGAGAATGAGGGATTAGGGTAGTCAACTGTGTTTAATTACGGTAGGGCGAATAGTGGTCGTTGATCCGAATGATCAACGACCTATATTTAAGATGGTAGGTGGGGAACCGGGTTGGGTCGTTTGAGTTGGGTTAGGGGCTGAGTCAAAAGGAATTGGGCTGGTCCGAATTTGAGTTTGAAATTGGGTCAATTTTAGGCTAAAATCGAAATGTAATGGGGCTACAATTGAAACGATCTGAGGCCAAAATTTAAATAGCCAGTTTTCCCTTTTTATTTTAGAAAAATAGTAAAAAATGATTTTTAAAGAAAATTAAAAGCACTGGATCCGTTAATAGAATATAAATATTAATTTAAAAATATTGGAACCAGTTTCATAATTATAAAATGCTATTAAATCTTAAAGCAGGCTAAAATTGCAATTATATGCAATTTAGCTTTTAAAATACCAAATTAATTTGTAAAAATATATGAAAAGTAACCTACCTATATTTTGGTATAAATATTAGAATAAAATAAGTTATTCACCAAAGTGATAATTTTGGGAATAATTATTGAGCAATAAATCAATTTAAAAATCTTTTAAAAAATTAGAAAAATACTAAAACATTTGGGCATACTTATATATGTATGTATATGATATTTGAAAGTATTTGCATATAAAAGAAATACATAGGGAAATATTGGGTATCAACAGCTGCCCCTCTTTACCTGGGAAGGATGAAAGAGTTGTCGGGTAAAGATATGATGGCCAATTTTGACTGAAAGAGACGATTTGCAAAGAATTCTGATCGAGCTCTGGCTATTGAGCTGCCTAGATATCCCTGGTCTTACAGGAATCAGGCCATATGTAGTTCAGAATCCATCGGCGAAATATGCCGATAGAGTTATTGAAAGGAACGGACGCGATGCCTAAGTTGAGAAGGATAGTTGAAGTCTGATAGGCTGCGAGAACCGGAGCGGGATCTCTACTACTGAGACGGCTGTTTGCTAGCCGGTGTACCTGCAAGTGGGCAATACAGCATAGATTGTACATAAATTTAAATGTGATACAAGTTCCCATTGGACCATGAATGCTGTCTTTGGACGGTTAGGATGACGTCCCGGGCTATGAAGAGCGTAAATAAAATTTCGTAGGCCATGAAATGATGTTCTCGGGCTATGTAGGTGGTGCCTCCGAACTATGATGCCTTTGAATAGGTTGGCGATCTTTCAGCCCATGAAATGCAAAAGATGGCAATTTTTCAGCCGGTACAGAATTTAAATGAAGGTGGCGATGTTGCAGTCGTGCGAGAAAAGTAAAGAGGCGATATTTCAGCCATGCAGGATGGAGACAATGCTTAGTCTCGAAAGGCAGATAGAGTAGCCTTATGCAGATGGAGACAAGGCTTAGTCTCGAAAGGCAGATAAGTAGCCTTATGCAGATGATGATGGAGCTAGAGCTTAACCTCGGAAGGCATAAAAGTAGCCTTATGCAGATGATGATGGAGGTAGAGCTTAACCTCGGAAGGCAGAACAGTAGCCTTATGCAAAATGCAGATGGAGACAGGGCTTAGTCTCGAAAGGCAGAAGAGTAGCCTTATGCAGATGATGATGGAGGTAGAGCTTAACCTCGGAAGGCAGAAAAGTAGCCTTATGCAAAATGCAGATGGAGACAGGGCTTAGTCTCGAAAGGCAGATAAGTAGCCTTATGCAGATGATGATGGAGGTAGAGCTTAACCTCGGAAGGCAGAAAAGTAGCCTTATGCAAAATGCAGATGGAGACAGAGCTTAGTCTCGAAAGGCAGATAAGTAGCCTTATGCAGATGATGAGGAAGGTAGAGCTTAACCTCGGAAGGCAGAAAAGTAGCCTTATGCAAAGTGCAGATGGAGACAGAGCTTAGTCTCGAAAGGCAGAAGAGTAGCCTTATGCAGATGATGAGGGAGGTAGAGCTTAACCTCGGAAGGCAGAAAAGTAGCCTTATGCAAAGTGCAGTTGGAGACAGAGCTTAGTCTCGAAAGGCAGATAAGTAGCCTTATGCAGTGCAAGAATGTAAAAGGATAATTAGTAGTAAGATCTCTTAGCTGATAGCCGATTACGACAATATGACTGCTGGGGAGATTGTGTACGGATAGCAATTGTGGGCAAGTGGTGATTCTGAGAAGTTGCATTCTTGGGAAAGTATGCGTACATAAATATACTTAATGATACTGCAAGTCGAGTGCCTGCATCCAAAGAAAAATCGTGAGTTCTGTAAGGGGAAAAGGTTAGTTCGTCTTCCCCGGGCTCTTGACGTTGTGTATCATTGGGGTAGCGTCGCTAAACAACAGCAATTTGGATAATAGTTATGCATGATTTAGTAAATATAACGTAAGTATATAATCGAAAATAATTTTCTTTAGATGAACCAATGACTGCGACGTGGTTCAAGACATTGCAACCTCTTTTGCTCCGGAATTTTGAGGGTCCTCCTCAAAATTCTGCCCCAGTTTGTTGAGCGGACATTTCTGACGGTTGTGCTGAATGACTAAAAAAATCGTCTTCAGAATTTTAAGGGTCCTCCTCAAAATTCTGCCCCAGTTTACTGGGCTGGCGCTTCTGGCGATGCATGGGCTAAAATCAACTTCGGAATTTTGAGGGTCCTTCTCAAAATTCTGCCCCAGTTCCAATAGCGGGGAAAATGGAATTTTTATTAAATTGTGATCGAACCTATAGGGCTGCCTACGTATCCCCTCTTAAACGGGAATCAGATCAGGCGTAGTTCAAATTACATAATAGAGGGAATCATAGGTGGTTACACATAATATCATTTTACTGCATCTGAATTGATAGACTTTGGCCAGACTTCTCCATCCATTTCTGCAAGAATAAGGGCTCCTCCAGTTAGAACCTGGTGAACCATGTACGGACCCTGCCAATTGGGAGAGAACTTCCCCTTGGCTTCAACTTGATGTGGGAATATTTTCTTCAACACCAGCTGCCCCGGTGTAAACTTCCTTGGCTTAACTCTTTTATTGAAGGCACTGGACATTCTGTTCTGATACAACTGACCGTGGCAAACTGCATTCATCATTTTCCCATCTATAAGGGCTAACTGCTCGTAGCGACCTTTTACTCATTCTGCATCATCCAACTCTGCTTCTTGTATGATCCTTAAGGAGGGAATTTCTACCTCGGCGGGGATGACCGCCCCTGTACTATAAACCAGCATGTAGGGAGTTGCTCCGGTCGATGTGCGGTATCCAAATAAGGCGAATGATAATTTCTCATGCCATTGTTTGTGCCTTTCGACCATCTTCCTTAGTATCTTCTTGATATTCTTGTTGGCTGCCTCCACAGCTCCATTCATCTGAGGCCTGTAGGCTGTAGTGTTCTTGTGTTTGATCTTGAATATTTCACACATTGCTTTCATCAAGTCGCTGTTGAGATTGGAACCATTATTGGTGATGATTGATTCCGGAATTCCGAACCAACAAACAATGCGGCCGCGGACGAAATCTGCCACAACCTTCTTAGTGACCGCCTTATATGATGCTGCTTCGACATATTTGGTAAAATAATCGATTGCCACTAAGATGAACCTGTGCCCATTTGATGCGGCAGGCTCGATAGGTCCGATAACATCCATTCCCCAAGCGGCGAATGGTCATGGTGAGCTTGTTGCAGTAAGATTATTTGGAGGCACCTTTATCATACCTGCATGTATCTGACAGCGATGGCATTTGCGAACATACCGGATACAGTCTGTTTCCATAGTCATCCAAAAATATCCTGCTCGGAGTATCTTCTTTGCTAAGACAAAACCATTCATGTGCGGCCCGCAGTTCCCTGCATGCACTTCGTCCAATAGCCTGGATCCTTCTTTTGCTTCGACACACCTTAGTAAACCCAAATCGGGAGTCCTCCTATACAGGATTCCTCCACTGTGAAAGAAGTTGCTGGATAACCTACGAAGTGTGTGCTTCTGAGTAGCGTTGGCAAGTTCTGGATATTCCCCTGTTGTCAAGTACTCCTTGATGTCATGGAACCATGGTTTTCCATCCGCTTCTTCCTCAACGTGGGCGCAATAAGCTGGTTGATCATGAATCTTTACTAGGATGGGATCAATAAAATTTGTATCTGGATGCTGGATCATGGACGATAAAGTAGCTAATGCATCAGCAAACTCGTTCTGAGCTCTGGGGACGTGCTGAAATTCTGTCTTTGTGAACCTTTTCCTCAACTCATGTATGTGATGCAAGTAGGGAAGTATGCTAGAGTTCTTGGTTGCCCACTCTTCTCGAACCTGATGTATGAGCAAGTCTGAATCCCCGATCACTAGCAACTCTTGAACGTTCATGTCAATGGCCATTTTGAGCCCCAAGATGCAGGCTTCATATTCGGCCATATTATTGGTGCAAGGGAACCTAAGCTTGGCGGATACCGGGTAGTGCTGGCCGGTTTCTGATACTAGGACTGCTCCTATGCCAACTCCTTTGAAATTTGCAGCTCCGTCAAAAAACAACCTCCAACCATCATAGGATTCTGCAATATCTTCTCCTATGAAAGATACCTCTTCATCGGGAAAATACGTTTTTAGGGGCTCGTATTCTCTGTCCACGGGATTCTTGGCGAGATGATCCGCCAAGGCTTGCCCTTTGATTACTTTCTAGATCACATAAACAATATCGAATTCATTTAGCAGGATTTGCCATTTGGCGAGCTTGCCAGTGGGCATGGGTTTCTGGAAGATATACTTCAAAGTGTCCATTCTGGATATGAGATATGTAGTGTAAGCACAGAAGTAATGCCTCAACTTCTGCGCGACCCAAGTCAGAGCACAACAAGTGCATTCTAAAAGAGAATACCGGGCCTCGTACGGTGTGAACTTCTTACTGAGATAGTAGATGGCTTGCTCCTTTCTCCCTGTTTCATCATGTTATCCCAGAACACAACCGAATGCTCCATCCAATACCGCAAGGTAAAGCAATAGGGGTCTTCCTGGCTCAGACGGAACCAAGACCGGTGGCGTTGACAGGTATTCCTTAATTCTGTCAAAAGCTTTCTGACAATCATCAGTCCACTTGGAGGCAACGTCCTTTTTCAACATTTTAAAGATAAGTTCACAAATGACCGTGGACTGAGCTATGAACCGGCTGATATAGTTGAGTCTCCCCAGGAAACTCATCACGTCCTTCTTGTTCTTTGGCGGCGGAAATTCTTGGATAGCATTGACCTTTGACGGATCCAATTCTATTCCTCGACGACTCACGATGAAACCCAATAATTTACCAGCAGGAACCCCGAATGCACACTTGGCGGGATTCAGTTTCAGATTGTACCTCCTCAGTCTGTTGAAGAACTTTCTTAGGTCTTCCATGTGATCCCTGGCTTTCTTGGATTTGATGATGACGTCATCCACATATACCTCGATCTCCTTGTGTATCATGTCATAAAAGATGGTAGTCATGGTTCTCATGTAGGTGGCACCAGCGTTCTTCAAACCGAATGGCATCATTTTGTAACAGTACATTCCCCATGGCATGATGAAAGTCGTTTTCTCTGCATCTTCCTCGTCCATCCATATCTGATGATACCTAGCGAAACAATCAACGAAAGACTGTAACTCATGTTTGGAGCAGTTGTCAATTAGAATGTGTATATTCGGCAAGGGGAAGTCATCTTTAGGACTCGCCCGGTTAAGATCCCGGTAGTCAACACAAACTCTAACTTTCCCATCCTTTTTTGGCACTAGCACGATGTTGGCTAACCATGTCGGATACTCTACTACCCTGAGAACCTTGGCTTTGACTTTGTTGGTAACCTCTTCTTTGATTTTCAAACTTATGTCGGGTTTGAATTTCTTGAGCTTCTGCTTTACCGGCGGACATGATGGATCTGTTGGCAGTTTGTGAGCTACAATGGATGTACTGAGACCAGTCATATCATCATACGACCAGGCGAATATGTCTTCTTATTCCTTTAGAAATTCCGTGTACTCTTTCTTTTCTGATGGTGACAGGTGAACACTGATGCACATTTATTTGACATTGTCTGTATCTCCTATATTAACGACCTCAGTTTCGTCCAAGTTAGACTTAGGCCTATTCTCGAAATTCTCAACCTCTCTGACGACCTCTTCTGGTATATTATCCTCTTCTAAATCCATATCCGTTTGTTGCATTGTCTTGTTGCAAGTCACAATCGTTGGTTCATCGTCAAGGCAGGTAATAGTAATGTTGTGTAAAATAAAGTGAATGATAGAAAAAATAATAAGAGCGAGATATATAATAAACTGAAATGCTTTGATTGAATTCATAATTGTTTTGAATATCATAGCTCTTTTCAAAATTAAAGACAATGCGGAAATAAAATCAGCTAGTAAAAAGTAAAAATGTGATGCATGGTGCTTTTGTTTAGCCTTGCTACCCCGAAGCTTTTCGGGCCCTGGTGGTTCTAATTGACCAATTACTGAGGCATTCTCCTCGGTTCACAGCTTGTATAGAAGGGTCTTCCTCCCCTTCCTCCTCGAAAATAACACAGCAGTCCATATCATCGTCTTCCAGAAACAGATTCTTCATGGCTGCCAATGATTCATCTTCCTCTGATCCATATATGATGTTTGTCGGCTGGAAAGTCTGCTCCAGGCGAGGTATCAGATGCGCCAGTGGATAGTAGGGACCGCGCCATGGTGGAGACCAGTCATTGAACTCCTTCCAAGTGTATTCATACCCCAAACCAAATGTAGTACCATGTTTCTTCAGCTTGATGGGTTTGGTGATTCCTTGGAGGTTTTTGCCGAGTCCCTTTCCAGGTTCGTACCCACACCAATTCAAGATACTTTCAATCTTGTTATCCCTCCATTTATCCTTGTCTACGGCGTTGACCCTTTCAATGTGGTGGTATGTTTCTCCGCCTATTCTTCTTCTACCTCCAATCATCGGGATGGTCTGGCGACTATATATGGGGTTGCTACCATCGCTATGAATAATCACCTCTTGGTGATTCCATTCGAACTTCACTGCCTGATGCAAGGTCGATGCTACAGCTCCAACGGCGTGGATCCATGGTCGTCCCAACAGCAAGTTGTAAGATGCTGGGACATCTATCAATTGAAAGTCAACGACGAGCCAAGTTGGTTCCATTTGCATGCATAGGCTAATCTCTCCAGTAGTAGACCTTTGGGACCCATCAAAGGCTTTGACATTGATGGCTCCATCTTTGATCTTGTGCAGGCTCTTTCCCAATATTCTGAGAGTGATCAGCGGACAGATGTTGAGGCTGGATCCTCTGTCGATCAGGACTCTAGTGATGAAGTAATCCTCGCATTGCACGGTGATGTACAGGGCCTTGTTGTGACTCAGTCCTTCCGGTGGCAGCTCATCTTCGTGGAAGGTGATTTTGTGGCTTTCCAGTATTTTCCCTACCATATTTGCCATTTCACCTCCAGTTATGTTGCTGGGAACATAAGCTTCGCTAAATATCTTTATCAAGGCATTTTTGTGTGCGTCAGAGCTCTGCAAAAGAGATAGGATGGAGATCTGCAGTGGTGTTTTGTTCAACTGCTCAACGACCGAATACTCCTTAACTTGTATTTTCCTCCAAAGATCATCGGGCCCAGTTTCAGTAGTCCGTCCTGAGGCTTGCTTACTGGACTCAGCTAGGTGCTCTGGAGTGTAAACCCTGTCTGTTCTGGTCATACCTTGCACAGCAATTGCTTCTCCCGTCTTGGTCTTCCCTTTCCTCCTTGTTTCAGCTGTGTAACCCCATGGTATGGCATTTGAGTGGAACGGTATTATGTCTGACCTTGCTACAGGAATAGGTACCCTTGGTGGTAACACAACAACTTTGAAAGGTGCAGGTGCCTTCGGGACTCCAAACTCAACCTTAATTGGTCCAGGCGCCTTTGCAGAAGAAGGTGCTTCAAATTCGAGAGGTATAGACATATTTACTTCATCGCCCTTAGAGGGCTGATTCTGCACAACAATTGGGTTAAGTGTGACCGCTGGTTTCTTTGGCTCATCACCCTCAACAATCATTCCTATAGACCCCTTGGGGTCCCAGTAATCTTCGATCTCGATCATGTGAATGTCTCCACCTTTTTGATCAGGCAGAGGGTTGTTGCGGACATTAGGAGCAGACTCCTTTACTACGATAACCTTATTGTTGATCAGAGTTTGAATATTGTCCTTCAACGAGTGGCATTCGTCAATGGTATGTCCCTTC
Organism: Nicotiana sylvestris; assembly: GCF_000393655.2. Lineage (NCBI taxonomy): Eukaryota > Viridiplantae > Streptophyta > Magnoliopsida > Solanales > Solanaceae > Nicotiana > Nicotiana sylvestris. Next base: position 46,025,446 of record NC_091060.1, on the reverse strand, counting down.
ATGCCGGAGTGGTACACATAGGTCTTATTAGGGTTGACCCACTAGGAAGGATTTTCTAAAGTTATGGCAGGGATAGGGGAGAAGTAACTAACAACTTTAAGTTTCTCATACAGCTGGTCAATTGGCTCAGCGATGGTTGTATATTATCTGGGAGGTCTGCGGTTAAAATTTGGTCTAGGTCTAGGGAAATTTTGGCGAGTGGGAGGTGATTGGTAGTGAGAGGGTTGGACATTATAAGCTTGGTAAACAGGTGCAGGTTGAGAGTATCTGGGTGAAAAGGGTTGATATGTGGGAGGTGGAGATGATTGGTAAACGGGTGGTGGATTTTGGTAAGAGGGTGCGAGTGTTTGGTAATTCGGGATAGGCTGATATGTAAGTGGAGGTGACGGGTAAGTGTGGTATTTTAGTGGTGATTTGGCTCCCTGTGCGACCATCACGACACTCACATCCTTCTTCTTAGACGTGCCACCAGACTGTAAAGCCTTGTCGGTGGCCTGCAATGCTTCAAGATTAGTAACCATACCATTCTTAATGCCTTCCTCAATTCTTTCTCCAACCTTTATGATATTGGAGAATTTCTGGCCCTCGATCAGCATCAACCTCTCATAATATTATGGATCCTGAGCCCGGAAGAAGAATCTGTTCATCTATTCCTCTTCTAAGGCCGGCCTGACCTTAGCAGCCTCTGATCTCCAACGAGTAGCATACTCGCGGAATGTCTCGGTAGGCTTCTTCTTCAAATTCTGGATGTAGAATACATCCGGTGCATTCTTTGTATTGAATCGGAACATATCCATAAAATCTGATGCCATACCTACCCAGCTTGTCCATTTCTTGGGGTCCTGACTGATGTACCAGGATAAAGCATCCCCCTTCAGACTTCTCATGAAGAGTTTCATACGGATTTTCTCATTCCTTCCGACTCCGACCAGATTATTACAATATGTCCTCAAATGGACTCTGGGATCTCCCGTGCCATCGAACATTTCAAACTTGGTAGGTTTGTACCCATCCGGAAGTCCAACATCTGGCTAAATGCAGAGGTCCTCATGATTCAGCCCCTCTATACCTTTGTTTCCTTCCATGCCCTAGACTCAGCTGGTCAACTTCTTGAGTTCTGCTGCCAAGTTTCTGATAAGAGAGTCCTTGTAATCAGACTCAGGTGCACTTGAGATTGGTTGAGTGTAGTGGGGTACAATATCTACGTAGATGAGAGTGTTGTGGAGGTGGTCGTTTATGGTGTTCAGTGGTTCAGGAATGAGATTTGGAGTGTGGCATGTGTTGCAGTGTTGAGCATGAGTGGGTTGCATCTGTGGTTGTGGGGTGTTCTATGGAGGAGCAGGATTTTGAGCATTTGGAAAGTTGACATCAGGAGCGGTGAGAGGGAATGATAAATTTGCCAAGTTCCAAACTTGGTCCAGTTCTTCTCGAAACTTCAATAATTTCTGCTCAAGTTGGGCAGAAGTTTCCTTAGAAATCGGGGTACCCTGAGGAATCTCAATTCTTTCAATTTCCTTTCTGGCACTTGAATCTCCCATTCTTCCTTTGTTCTTGTTCCGGATAGGACTCGGAGGAGGGGGAGGTGGAGGGCCCTTGGATCTTGTACTGTATGATGATGGTGCCAGAATGCACGAACTAACCTTTGGGGAGGGGAATAATAAAAGAAAAGAAAAACAAAAAAGGTAACAAGTTAGTGCGGATTATGAAGAAAAAAGGTTGCAATATTTAAACATATTGTGCAAGAATATAAATCGTGTCCTAATTTGGGTGCCTCATTGTGCCCGAGGTAAGCCTAGCGACAAGTTAATTTGGAGAACTTATAGTGCTAAATGCCTCATTTTATTGACAAAAAATAAGACGAATCCCAAAATGATACTAAAATAGCGGAAAGTAAAAATTTCACTAATGGCCATTGGCCTTATTACATTAAAAGCGAAAAGAAAGACTCCTAACTACTTGGTCCCAGAAGGACCTTCTTCAGGTTGAATGTTCTCGTTGATCAAGTCCTCCAGCTCGCGCAGATTTTCCAGTAAAAATGCTATCACCAGACGTTCTTCTTTGCCTTCCTCAGCATTTTGACAGTCGATGACTCTTTTCCTCACTTTCCCTTCCAATTCCAGCAAGCTGTACTCCAGGTATTCTAGCTTCTCACTAGCCTTGGTAACTCTCTCTTTCCATTCGTTGATTTGGTTGCTCGATGGGAGGTTTCTCCACCAAGTCTGCAAGAGTGAAGGTATATTTACCATACCGAAGTCAGGAACTTTGTCATTCATTTTCTGCAAAACAAAAGGGTTAAGACCTCACCCCCACCGGACTTGACTATTTAATACCAATAATCAGCATAAAAAACATTTAGTTCTCCAAATAAATGTACAGAATATGGTGGTGTCCATTTGGGTTTCAGGTAAACCCGATGGACTTTGGACAAGGTTATCTTAATGAGTCATTATTTGAACAACATAACTGACTCGGCTAGGTTTGACCATGATGCATGTACAATTAAACAGAGTAAGGTTTCTATTGGGGTCTTAGACAGGTATCCTTGAGCGGACAACTCAAGAGAAAAAGGCACGGAACCGTCGACTGCACCGCTGATCGACTGGTTTTACCGCAAATACACCTTTGCCAAATTTAAAGGGTGATATTATTGGAAGAGCGCAACCACTCATTATAAGCGTTGCTATGGTATTTGTTTGGCACGAGTGGAATATGATGTTGAAGATGCAGTTTACAAGAATGAAACAAATTGACATGTATTTCCACGTTCATAAGATAAATGATTACAATAATTGCAGTAATCACAACAGTATTGAAATAAAGCAGTAAAGGAAAGCAGTTAAAGGAAAGAAAAGACATGAAGAGCCAAGTCAGTTTCGTAGTGAAAGAATAAAAGACAATAAATAAAGCAATTAATGAGATTGTAAAGTCACAAGAAACATGTAATGGTAAAAGCCTAAAGAAGTTCCCCAGCAGAGTCGCCATGCTATCGATGCCTCCTTTTTCTATGGGTCAAAATCGGGTATACGATATTGGGAGGACAACTCTATTCCCTTTCGAGAATTGGGTTTTGGAATTTTGAAGAGTCGCCACCTAATGATTATAGTGCATTAGGACACTTTAAGAAAGGTTTGAGTTGGAAAAAACCAGAGTTCGGGTAAGGGCTAGAAATTATCTCGACGGGAAGGTGTTAGGCACCCCTCAAGATCCACAAGTGTGGTCCCGGTCATGTTACAATTGTGACTTTACAAGTAAACAATAAAGGCTCAAATAAGGACTTGCATACAACATTGCAATTAGGTTGAAAATTTTGAAGGTAAGTAGAGAGGATAGGAATTTATGAAAAAAAAGATTTGAATGGTTTCACGAGAAGAGATGAAAGAAAATAAGGGGAGGGGGTCCTAGGTTTACGATTAATATGGATCACTTCAATGCAATACCCAGTAATCACTCCTCAAAAAAGAGGGGTTGCACGTGATATTAGCGCATCGGTCATTATCTCCATATCTACCCTTCCCACATCGTTAAGGTATTAAGGAATAGTATCGTTACTTATTGCATGCTATTACCCATCCCAATCCTATCAGTCCCGGAGGCATATGGGACTACTAATCCTAAAGGGGAGGGAGCTGGGGCTTTTGCAGTTTTTTTTAAAAGAATAAAATTCTAAGGTGACATTCAAAACATATACAAAAAAGTATTGGGAAAGCAAGTAAGCAGATATGGCTCAAATAAACTTCCTTGAATCAGAGAAAATCATATAGTTTAGCATGTCTTACACGTACTGATTAGGTCTGAATTAAACTTAAACATTAAGGCAGGCTGATTTATCACATATTTTCAGATAAGAAGTCTGAATTAGGCCTGCCTGCTGGTTGTAATTATCAAAGACTGATGCAATTATAGTTTTTACCCTAAAGCTTGCCTAGGTGTTAAACGGAACCTATATGCATGATATCTATTAGTTTCAGAAATAAAGAAGTAAACTGATTGCAGAAAAAAGAATTGTCAATTACAGGGACATAAGATCTGCAGGCGTTAAACATTATCGCTACTGATTTTAGGCTTATAAGCGAGTTGACGATTCAGGTTTGGTTGATAGCTCCTGTAGGCATGCTTTCTAGGTGTTACTGATTTTAAGCGCTGTTATTGTCAAGCAGAAATCCTATAGGTAGGTCATCTATATGCAGTTAGTTATTTAAATCTTATAAACAGGTTTCCCTAGTGACAGATGCATATGCAAAATGCAGGAAGTCCTATAGGCATATTACCTATATGATATGCAGAATTTCAAAAACGACTTATAGACATGGTATCTATATGAAGTGCAGAAAAGTCTATGAACATGGTATCTATATAAAGTGCAAAATTTTAGAAGTACAGGAATTCCCTATGAACATGGTATCTACATGAGATGCAGAATTTTAGAAGTATAGTAATTCCCTATGAACATAGTATCTACATGAGATGCAGAATTTCAGAAGTATAGTAATTCCCTATGAACATGGTATCTACCCCTTTGCATGCAGGACTAACCCTCCCTTTTTTACTAACACCCCAGTAGTTTATTACAAGATTATTAAAGACCAGAATGAATAAGAAAAAGATAAAAAAATATATCAGAAATTAAAGATTCCAACCAAGGAGAGCCTAATTCAGACCCCAGGTCTGAAATATGAAATAAACTAACTTCCAAAGATCAGATTTCCAAAGCCTTTCTCTTATTTGAGATGTGTCAAAGTTCCAAGGAGCTTCAAGAACTCCAGGAAATGCTTACACCCCCAAAAATCATTGCAGAATAAGATTATAGTGCAGTGTGGAAGGGTCAACCCTTAAATGTCCAAGCTCAGAGGGAACTCAAAGTCCCAAGGCAAGGCTCATAGGAGGGGGGGCAAAACTTAGAGGCTAGGAGTAAGTGCAAGTGCAATAGAGGGGAATTAGGGGAAGTCGTGCATAAACTGGTGGTCATACCCAACAATAAGAAGTGTTGGCACACCCTAACCAGTCTACTAGGCCACATTTTGGGAGTTAAGATCCATTGAGGATCAGGTTCAGACCTAAGCAACAATTTGGATACTGCCAGGCCATAAACCTTAACTCAAACACATAGAAAGGAGTAGGGGTATGGGGAATTCATAACAAACAGCAGACGCAAAAAGAGAGTAGCATATTCAATACAGAACATGAACAGGAAAGTAGCCAAGAGTGTAGCAACTGTAAAGTAAACACATAGAGATGATGTTGGAATCAAAATTAGGACATACCAGTTTCAGGGAAATAAATAAGTGAAAGCAGAAGTCTTGTAAGCCAAATTGCAAGCAAGCAGTACAAAAGATCTTAGAAGAGAGTAGAGAATTGAAAGAGTATTGTAATTGAGAGTGTGTGTGTAAGAGTATGCAATTCAAAGTGTGTTCAAGTGCAGAAGGGTAGTCCCCTTTTATAGTGCAGAAAACAAGTAATAAAAGGTAAGGAAATACTTTGCAATCAATCACATAAAGTCTCCCTTTGGTTAAGGGATTATGATTTCGAACGGGCATAAGACAATTAAGGAAAGAATTTGATTAAAACTTTTTCCAAAGTAACATAATAAGGGTAAATACACAGGGTTTATCTAAGGCAAAAGTCCAATGGTACATGGTTTGTAAAAAATAAGGAGAGGGAATCAATCAAACAACCAGTAAAATCAAAGTTGCAAGCTTTGTTCGAATGAACCAAGCCAGAAAAAGGGTAAAGAAAGGTTCAATTAGGGAAAATCAGTAACAATAAAGTAAACACCATTAAAGGAATTCGGAATCAATTAGTAGTTGGCAAAACCTTTTGAAAGAAGAGTTCTCATATATAAAGCACACAAATATGTGAATCAAGAAGAGGCTGTCAAATTATTTAGAAGAGAGTTTAATCGAAGAGAAGTTCAGAATCATAAGCAAAAAGATACAGGTTCAATTTGCAGACTCATAGTGAGTCTGAGAGTTCAGGGTCCCAAAGTGGAGCCTTAACTCGAACACAAAAATCAAAATCGTCAAAGGAAACCCCCAAATCCTAGGGTTTCAAAATTGAATCAGACATGGAAGTGAGAAAGCAAGTCATTTGTTTCAGAGTCTCAACAAAACAGATATGATAGCATGTTTGAATGACAAAGGAAGAAAAATCATGAAGAACATATTTGAGAAAACTCGGAAGCTAAACAAGTTCAGAAGAAGAAGATAATACAAACGTGAACACAAGTAGATGAAGCATGTAAGAACATGAACAGAGTCCAGTAAACAAGATCAAATAACTTAACGGTAAACACACATAGTAAAAGAGTAAAGAAAACTAAGCAGGGATTAACAGGAGTAAGATGCATAGCAAAAAAGAAAAGTAGAAGAGAGTACATGTGTAAAAAAGAGTAATCACACCAGCAGGGTATGGACAAACACACATAAAGTAAAGAAGAAGAAAAATCAGAAAGATTTTTCCCAAAAAATCCTTTCAGAAACCCTAAAATTGAAGAGAAACGATTTTGAAAAGAAACTTTTGGGGAAAACACTTTAGATGGCAAGAAAAGCATAGATACAGTATAGATCTAAGCAAATAACGGTGAAAGGACCTTGAATAGCTTAGGGTTTTGGAGAAACCCTAGAAATGAGAAAGGCTTGGAAACAGGTCCGATCTTGAGTCGGAGAGGTCAAGAATCAGGCTCCCGAGTCTTGAATATGCCGGAGCATGGCCGGAGGAGCCATGAAATCAAAGGTCTGAGAAGATCGGAGAGGGAATCATCGAGGTCAGGCCTCGAAGATTCGAACAACCCTGGCTTACTGGTGAAGATATGTGAGTACCAACTATCCATGGCCTGAGAAGCCATGGATTCCGGTGACCGTTGGTTGAAAAGGGGGTAGGAGGAGGCTAGGGTTTCAGAGAGTTTTTGAGAGGATTTGAGAGGGTTTGGGATTCAAAGGCGGCGGTCCAGGTGAGAATGAGGGATTAGGGTAGTCACCTGTGTTTAATTATGGTAGGGCGAATAGTGGCTGTTGATTCGAATGATCAACGGCCTAGATTTAAGAAGGTAGGTGGGGAACCAGGTTGGGTCGTTTGAGTTGGGTTAGGGGTTGGGTCAAAAGGAATTGGGCTGGTCCGAATTTGAGTTTGAAATTGGGTCAATTTTAGGCTAAAATCGAAATGTAATGGGGCTACAATTGAAACGAACTGAGGCCAAAATTTAAATAGCCAGTTTTCCCTTTTTATTTTATAAAAATAGTAAAAAATGATTTTGAAAGCAAATTAAAAGCACTGGATCCGTTAATAGTATATAAATATTAATTTAAAAATATTGGAACCAGTTTCATAATTATAAAATGCTATTAAATCTTAAAGCAGGCTAAAATTGCAATTATATGCAATTTAGCTTTTAAAATACCAAATTAATTTGTAAAAATATATGAAAAGTAACCTACCTATATTTTGGTGTAAATATGAGAATAGAATAAGTTATTCACCAAAGTGATAATTTTGGGAATAATTATTGAGCAATAAATCAATTTAAAAATCTTTTAAAAAAATTGGAAAAATACTAAAACATTTTGGGCATACTTATATATGTATGTATATGATATTTGAAAGTATTTGCATGTAAAAGAAATACATAGGGAAATATTGGGTATCAACAAACTCGACCACATAAAACACGGATAACGAAGCATAAAGAAACAAAAATGGGGGAAATGGAGCGGTAACTCATGAAACGACTAACCGGGTCGTCACATCCTCCCTAACTTAAACAAACGTTCGTCCTCAAACGAGTCAAGAAACATACCTGAAGCCTCAAACAGGTGAGGGTATCTGCTCCGCATCTCCCGCTCGGCCTCCCAGGTAGCCTCCTCCACCGGCCGACCTCTCCACTGCACTTTCACTGAAGCTATATTCTTTTACCTCGAATTCCGAACCTGATGACCCAAAATAGCTACTGGTTCCACATCATAGGTCAAGTCATCATCCAACTGAATCGTCCTGAAGTCCAAAACATGAGACGGATCCCCAATATACTTCCGGAGCGTAGAAACATGAAATACCGGATGCACACTCGATAGACTAGGTGGAAAAGCAAGCTCATAAGCCACTTTCCCAATCCTCCGAAGCACCTCAAAAGGCCCAATGAACCGCGGACTCAACTTCCCTTTCTTCCCAAACCTCATAACACCCTTTATGGGCGAAACCTTCAGCAAGACCTTCTCACCGACCATGTAGGACACATCTCGAACCTTCTGGTCCGCATAACTCTTCTTACGTGACTGCGTTGTACGAAGCCTCTCCTGAATCACCTTCACCTTCTCTAAGGCATCCTGAACCAAATCTGTCCCCAATAGTCTAGCCTCGCCGGGCTCGAACTAACCAACTGGAGATCTACATCGCCTCCCGTACAAAGCCTCAAACGGAGCCATATGAATACTCGACTGGTAGCTATTGTTGTAACCAAACTCTACAAGTGGTAGGAACTCATCCCATGAGCCTCTAAATTCAATAACACAAGCACGCAACATGTCCTCCAATATCTGAATCGTACGCTCGGACTGTCCGTCCGTTTGAGGATGAAAAGTTATGCTCAACTCCACCTGAGTACCCAACTCTCACTAAACAGATTTCCAAAACTAGGAAGTAAACTGAGTACCTCTATCTGAGATGATGGAAATCGGAACACCATGCAACCGAACAATCTTCCGGATATAAATCCCTGCCAACTGCTTTGAAGAATAGGTAGTACACACAGAGATGAAGTGCGCGGACTTGGTCAGCCGATCCACAATCACCCAAATAGCATCAAACTTCTTCAAAGTCCGAGGAAGTCCAACCAAAAAGTCCATAGTGATCCTCTCCCACTTCCACTCGGGAATAACCATCTGCTGAAGCAAGCCACCCGGTCTCTGATGCTCATATTTTACCTACTGGCAGTTGAGACACCGAGCTACAAATCCCACAATATCTTTCTTCATTCTTCTCCCCCAATAGTGCTACCTCAAATCCTGGTACATCTTTGCGGCACCCGGATGGATAGAATACCGCGAGCTATGGGCCTCCTCCAGAATCAACTCTCTAAGCCCATCCACATTGGGCACACAAATCCAGCCATGCATCCTCAACACACCATCATCACTGATGGTCACATCTCTGGCATCATCATATTGAACTCTGTCTTTAAGGACAAACAAATACGGATCATCATATTGGCGCTCTCTGATGCGATCATATAAGGAAGACCGAGAAACCACACATGCCAACACCCGACTGGGCTCCGAAATATCCAATCTCACGAACCGATTGGCCAAGGCCTGAACATCAAATGCAAGGGGTCTCTCCCCAACTGGAATATATGCCAAACTCCCCATGCTCACTGCCTTTCGACTCAATGCATCGGCCACCACATTGGCCTTTCCCGGATAGTACAATATAGTGATATCATAATCCTTAAGCAATTCCAACCATCTCCGCTGCCTCAAATTAAGATCCTTTTGCTTGAACAAATGCTGAAGACTGCGATGATCGGTGAATACCTCACAAGATACACCATACAAATAATGCCTCCAAATCTTCATTGCATGAACTATGGCAGCCAACTCCAAATCATGAACAAGGTAGTTCTTCTCATGGGGCTTCAACTGACGAGAAGCATAAGCAATAACTCTACCCTCCTGCATCAACACACAACCAATCCCAACTCTCGAAGCATCACAGTATACGGTATATGAACCTAAAGCTAATGGCAAAACCAATACTGGAGTTGTGGTCAAAGTTGTCTTGAGCCTCCGAAAGCTCTCCTCACACTCGTCCGACCATACAAATAGAGCACCCTTCTGAGTCAACTTGGTCAAGGGTGATGCAATGGATGAGAATCCCTAAACAAACCGGCGATAATAGCCTGCCAACCCAAGAAAGCTACGAATCTCTATGGCTGAGAACGGCCTGGGACAACTCTGAACCACCTCTATCTTCTTTGGATCAACCTAAATACCCTCCCTGGACACCACGTGCCCCAAGAAAGCCACTAAACTAAGCCAAAACTCACACTTGGAGAATTTTTCATAAAGCTTCTCCTCCCTCAATCTCTGCAATACAACTCTCAAATGCTCCGCGTGCTCCTCCTGACTACGCGAGTACACCAGAATATCATCAATGAATACAATAACGAACGAATCTAGATAAGGTCGGAACACGCTGTTCATCAAATGCATGAATGCTGATGGGGCATTAGTTAGCCTGAAAGACATCACAAGGAACTCATAATGACCATATCTGGTCCTGAAGGTAGTCTTAAGAATATTTGAATCCCTGATCTTCAACTGGTGATAACCGGAACTAAGATCAATCTTGGAGAACACTCTCGCTCCCTGAAGCTGATCACATAAATGATCAATGCGAGGCAAAGGATACTTGTTCTTAATTGTTACTTTGTTCAAGGGCCTATAACCAATGCACATTCTCATCGTGCTATCCTTCTTCTTCACAAACAAAATCGGTGCACCCCAAGGTGATACACTAGGTTGAATGAACCCCTTATCTAGGAGTTCATGAAGTTGTTCTTTCAATTCCTTCAAATCTGTTGGTGCCATATGATATCGCAAAATAAAAATAGGTTGAGTGCCCGACACCAGGTCAATACCAAAATCAATATCCCTGTTCGGTGCATGCCCGGCAGGTCTGCAGGAAACACATCGGGAAAATCCCTCATAATTGGGACAAAATCAATGCTAGGATTCTCAACTCCCACATCCCTCACAAATTCTAAATATGAAAGGCAACCCTTCTGTAAAGCCCCAGAAAATTTTGCTTAGTAATTTAAGATTTCGGGATGCCAAGGTAGGCCAAATATTTTATCTTGCGTACAAATGAGGATTAAGGATATTATGGATATCAACTGGAAATATTAATAAGTGTATAAGTCATATTATAAGTGAATTGGGGTCTAAGGAGAGGCCTAAGTCTAAGCCAAGTTGGAAATCTTCATAATAGACGAAAGTTGCAAATAAGTGCGCACAAGACCTAACTTTGGACAATTATATCTCCAGTTATATAAGGATTTGTGTGATGAACAGCCTATCAAATAAGAGGTCGTTGAGTCTAGTTTCCAATGCTTCAAACCGTTCGTCATTCGGACATTCCTACACAAAGTTATGATCAAATTACCAAAGGCTGGAAAAATGTGATCCTGCGTCAATTCTGCGATCGCAAAAACCATTATGCAGTCCGCATACTTGATCTGCGATCGCAAATCTGGTCGCAAACTGGAGTAGTGTAGCCCAGTTTTGGGCACCGATTCTGCGACCCGCATTCATGTTTTGCGGTCCATTCTGCCAAACCCGACTTCAGAGGGTTAATTTTCCTATTTTTATAACCCGACCCCATTTTAATATATAGGCTTTGAGGTTCATTTTGGGGTCATTTCTTACTGATTAGAGAGAGATGAGAGCATTTTAGAGAGAGAAGGAGGAACCCAACATTCAATCATCCAATCTTGCATCAATCTTCAAGAATCAAGGAATCCAATCACAAGTTCTTCATCTAAGAGGTAAGGTTCTATACCCTAGACTTTAATTTCGAGTTTGGGGTATAAGGTGGGATATTGAGGTATGATTCTTGGGTGTAATACTAATATGTATACATGCATGTACAAATTAGGTTTGTGAAAAGATTGTTGAACATAAACAAGTAAAGATTGGGTTGGGGAATGAAGGGAACCTAGTAAAAGAGATTTGAAATCAAGATGCTCAGCTAGTATTTGATGAAATGCTCAAATGAGCTGAAACCATGACTACCTTCCTAATTTATGTTCAATTTTGTTATGTCTCAAAGTAGATTGGGATTGCTAGAATTTACGGAACGTTGTAGTAACTTAAAGAAAGCTTAAACAAGGTATGTATGGCTAAAACCCTCTTTTATTAGAAATTGAGCTCCGTTGGCATTTACGAAAGTGTGGTAAGAGCTGAATTGGTTAGTATATTGATTGTTATTACGCATTAATTGATTTGCAATTATCTACACATATACGTGAAGGTTGTGCCTCAATGTGAGTAATGTACCATTCTTGATAATTAGAGAAGTATGAAGAATACAATTATGCGTTGAAATGCTTAGGCTGCAAGCCAAGATCGAAACAGAGAATTATTCATGCTAGCTATGTGCTCACTTACCTGTGATTGCAACTTGAATTTATGTATATGTCTATGATCACAACTTGTAAGATGAATATTGAAAATGGAAAACGAGGTGATAATGGTGGCCCTGAGTGCCCCGAGATTGATATGATATATGTGAAATAAAGATTCTGACGTGATGACTAATGAGAAAGGGATAATGCCTAGATAAGGCGACCTAGCCGATCGGGTCGAGATCGGACACCATGCCGCACACATAGTGGTAATGTGCTGATATTGAATTCCGGATAAGGGAAATGAAATATTGATTGAAATGTATGCCTCCAATGAGGTGACCTAGCTGGTCGGGTCGTGATCGGACTCCGCTTAAGATAGCGGTGGAATTGAGAACAGTGATGAACATATGAAAGAGATGCCCCAAACTGAGTTTTGGAAATTATATGAAGGATTGCATGAATTGCATATTTGATTTACTCACGTGACTTACTCGTACTTGCTTGATAGTTCTTTCTAGTAAAATGGTGTGTAGTTATACATATTAGTACTATTCCATGGTACTAATGTCCCTTTTGCCGGGGGCGCTATATTTTTTTTATGAATGTAGGTGGCTCCATAGCGGATAGTGTCGATCGTGTGTAGCGGAACATCCTTCTTCTAAAGATCTTGGTGAGACCCCTTCTCCTTCGAGGGGCTATATCTCACATCTTCTTGTTTTGGACTTTTACTATTGAGGTATAGCCGGGACCTTGTTGCCGGCATTGTTGTCATGTCTTTCGTATCCTTACAGGCTCCGTAGACGTTTGTGTGGGTTATGTATGGGTATTGGATAGGTCAATGGACCATGTTGTAACCTTGTACCCTTGCTTTCTTCTACAATATAACTTATATGGAACCTTGGAAGTCAACCACGTTTTAATGTTGTGATATGAAATGAACTAAGATGTTGAATGTACTACCTATCCTAGTTTAAATAAAGGTAAGCATGACTTCCTTATTCTTATTGAGTTGGGTAGATAGTGGTTGATAAGACTTGCTCAGTTGGGTTCACTCGATTGAGCGCCGGTCGCGCTCCTCGGTTTTGGGGCGTGACACCTTCCCAACCATACACTGGGCCTTCAAGAAAGATATCACCCTACGAGGAACATAATTTGTCACACCACACTGCTCGATCTGCGGTACACCCGGCATAGCCAAAGTGACTGTCTTAGCATGATAGTCTAGAATAGCATGACACGGAGATATCCAATCCATGCCCAAAATGAAATCAAAATCCACCATGCTCAATAGCAATAGATCTACTCGGGTCCCCAGACCCCCAATAGTCACCACACATAACCGGTACACACGGTCTATAACAATAATATCTCCACCGGGGTAGATACATGAACAGGTAAAGCAAGAAACTCACGGGGCGTACCCAAATAACAAACAAAGTATGATGAAACATAAGAAAAGGTGGAACCGGGATTAGACAATACAGAGGCATCTCTGTGGCAGACTGAAACAATACCTGTAATGACAGTATCTAAATCAATAGCATCTGGCCTGCCTGGAAGTGCATAGAAACGGGCCTGACCGCCCCCTGATCGACCTCCCCCTCTGGGGCAACCCTTGGCTGCCTGACCTCCACCCCTAGCTGGCTGGACGGGTAGTGAGGTAACTGGAGCAGAAGTCGAGGGCTGACCCCTCTGATGAGATGAACTAGCAATACGACGAGGACACTGACTCCACATATGTGCAAACTCTCACTCAAAATAACTCCCAGGTGATGGAGAAGGGGACTGAAGGGAACCCCTCGCACCAGAGTGACCAGCTGATGCACTCGGCATAGAAGAACCCTGAGCTGAGGGGGCACGAGATGAACTCTGGGCTGGAAGGGCACTAAGTGACGACTAGCCCTGCTGAGTACCGTGATAACCATGAAACAAAGATGCCCCACGAAAACCTGGGCGAGCTGACTGAGCAGGCCAGAAAGAACGACCTCTACCATGCTGAAACTGGCCCCTCGAAGGAGCACCACTATAACTGCCAGATCCTCGAGGCCTCTTGGCCTCCCTCTCCTCTTGAACCTGACGGCGAACCGTCTCAATCGTGCGAGCGATATCGACCACCTCCTCCAACATAGCACCCAACACCCTCTCTCGGGTCATAAGAATACGGAGATGATAGTTAAGGCCATCAACAAATCTCCTGATCCTCTCACGATCTGTCGGAACCATCCAAATGGTATGTCGAGCCAACTCAGAAAGCCTCGACTCATATTGTGACACCGTCATATCCCCCTGTTGCAACCACTCAAACTGTCTACACAGCTCCTCTCTGCGGGACTGCGATACATACTTCTCCAAGAAGAGAGTGGAGAACTCATGCCAAGTAAGGGGCACTGCTCCAACCGGCCTACGCCTCTCATACACCTCCCACCAAGTGAAGGTAGCTCCAATAAACTGAAAGGTGGTAAATGCCACACCACTAGTCTCAAAAATCCCTATTGTACGGAGCATCCGCTGACACTTATCAAGAAAACCCTAGGCATCCTTGCCCTCAGCACCACTGAATGACGGAGGCTGGAGTCTACCAAACCTCTCAAGACGACGCTGCTCATCATCCGGCATAATTGGCACAACAAACTCCTGAGCTGGTGCAACCGGCTGAGCTGGAGGTGCTCCCAGTGTCTGTAGTCCCTGCACTACCTGCTCAGGTGTGCGAACAGCGGGGGTCTGATTGCCTCCCTCGGCCTGTGAAGTAGGTGCTACTGTAGTGGCTGAAACTGCTTGAGCCAGGCCAGTGCAAACTGATAAGATCTGTGCCAAGGCCTCCTAAAGACCCGAAATCACGATGGGCACAGCTGATGCCTGAACTGGTGCTGCTGGAGCATCCATAGCTGGATCCTGATCCGGAGCTAGGGCAGCTGGTGGATCTACAGGTGTTGCCCTCGCTGCTCTGCCTCTGCTAAGACCCGACCACGTCCACAATAATTATTTTTCTTTTTCAAGAGTGAAAAGAAATGATGGCCCTTCTCCGAACCTTGATATAAATTTACTAAGGGTCGCCATCCTGTCTGTCAATGTAATGACCTAAAATCTAACCATGGTCATTATAAGTTGGTATCAGAGCCTAGGTTACATAGTTTCACAAGTCATGAGCGGGTTTAGTAGAGTCTTGTGGATCTGTACGGAGACGTATGTACTTATCTTCGAGAGGCTGCAGAACCTTTAGGAAAACTTCACCTTCTTAAATTCTTATCGTGCGATATTGATTCAGCTTGGAGTGTAACTCTTTGAATTCCTTCCACGTATTCGTATGCACACTGCATTGACGGATTGTGATTCCCTGGATGAGGTGCGAGATGTGATTTCTGTGTGTTGATGTTGGGCCAATCTAGAGGATTTGAGGCCGAGTTTTGACTGTAGATTGAGCACTAAGGTGTTGATTGTGTGAGCGCGTGCTTGTGGACTTATATGTTCGGTGGTGTCCCTATTAATGAAAATAGTGGCTAGATGGATACGTGATGAGTATGATATGACCGCGAGATGAGTTCATATGATTTGAATGTGACGAGAAGGTATTGCTAAAGGTTTCACCTATTTGAGACTCCAGGTATGTTATTAGACTGGTTCGAGGTCGAACGTTTGTTTAAGAGGGTGAGGATATAACGACCCAGACTGTCGTTTCGAGAGTTATAGCCCCATTTCTCCCTCATCTATGCTTCTTTATGTATTGTTCAGCTGTGTTGAGTTGTATCGAGTTGGTAGGTTTGGGTTCGGAGTAGTTTTGGAGTGAAATGAACACTTAGTCTCTTAGTTAGAAAGCTAAGTTAGAAAAGTAAATTGGAAGTTGACTTATGAGTAAACAAATTTGAATTTGGATTTTTATGATTCGATTAGCTTCGTTGGGTGATTTTAGACTTAGAAGTGTATCCAAAATATAATTTTGAGGTCCGTGGTAGAATTAGGCTTGAATTGGCGAAAGTTGGAAGTTTAGAAGTTCTTACGCTTAAATCCGAGATTGATTTGGTGTTTTGGTGTTATTTTGGGTGTTCCGGAGGTTCGACTAAGTTCGGGTAGTGATATATGACTTGTTGGAATTATTGGTTGAGGTCCCGAGGGACTCGGGTGAGTTTCAGATAAGCTTGGGTTGTGTTGCGCTCGTTTTCTTATATTTCGACGTCGTTTCTTCAAGTATAAATGATATCATATTGAACAAATGAGCCTCGATTTCCTTTTTGATTGAAGATTCGTCAAATTTGGACATCATATGAGGATTTTATGGTCATTTTACTAAGAATTAGATTGCCAGATTTGTCAGATTAATTACGAAATTGCCACTAGCAGCGTATTTAAAAATCTGCACTATGTGTAAATATTAAAACCTACATATCTCATTCATTATAAGGTCAAATTGAGTGATTCAAAAGCCTAACTTGACCAGAATTTCACAAGGAATCTATTGGAGGGATAAAAAGTGAGTTTTGGGATCATTTGGAATGAGAAATAAGGCAGAATAGCTGGCAAAAAAATATATAAAATCAGGGTTTATTCATTCGGTCATATTTTGAGTTGGGGAGCTCAGATTTGGGCAATTTTGTAGGCGATTTTCACCATATGGATTGGGGTAAGTTTTCTATACTCGGTTTTGGTTATATTTCATGAATCCATCAACATTTTTGGGATTTGATTGATGATTTCAAAGTGAAATTGAGGGGGTTAGGGTTTGAGTTTTGGAGAGTTTTAAGTGAGGATTTGAGGGACCAAACAAAGTCCGATTTTGATAAATTTTATATGGTTAGACTCAAGAGAGAACGAGGTTTATGATTCTGCCATTTTTGACTGATTCCGAGATATGGGCCCAGGGGCCAGATTTTGGCTGATTTCGAATTTTTGGCCTATTTGTATAGTTTTTATTGTGGAATTAGATTTTTTAGACTATGTTGATAGTAGTATTCTAATTTTGGTTAGATTCGGAGCTTTTGAAGACCGAGTCCAGAGACGAGGGCATCCCGAAGTAGGATTTTACGCGGTTGAGGTAAGTAATAGTTTTAACTCTGGCCTTGAGGGTATAAACCCGGAGAATTTGATATCATGTGATTGTTTGGAGGTGATACCCACACTAGGTGACGGGCGTGTGGGTATATATTTCGAGGGATAGAGACTTGGTCCGTCCCGTGGGGCCTTATAGCCATCATCTGTGTTTACGTAGTTACTTGTTGTTGAACTTGTCTACCTTCATGTTAGAGATCATGCTTAGACTTTATTCATGCTCACATTAATTGTACTCAGTCATAAAAATTATTGTACATGTTTACCTCAGTCTCTATTATTTGCTAATATGCTGTGATACTTGATGTGGGTTGTGTCCCCTTATTTGTTGATGATGGTGAGGCTAGTGACGTACTTGATTGAGTGAGGCCGAGGGCCTAGTTGTGAGGATATTGATACCATAGTGCGTGAGTTGTCCGCGTATCACATGAGTTGATCGTGCGGGTCTAGGTATTGATACCATAGCACGTGAGTTGTCCACCTAGCACGTGAGTTGACCGTGCTGATCCAGGTATTGATATGATGGCACGTGAGTTGTCCGTGCTTAGCGCTTGGGCTTTGGGATCCCCTCCGGAGTTTGTACACACCCCTAGTGAGCGCAGAGTGTTGAGTGTATTAAGTGTTGAGTGTTGAGTGCTGAGTGATGGAGTGACATTGCTGTGAAGTTGCATTTACTTTTGTTGTTGCTGCATTTATCTGTTAAATTTCTTTGTGGTATTTACTGAGTTATGGAATTTACCTGTTTATTCATGTTTATTTTTTTTAAAATTGTGAAAATAAATAATTGGACTGTTTTACTTAGCTCGTCACTACTGCTCAGTTCCTTAGTTATTTCTATTACTACTAAGGTGGTTGTACTCATACTACACCTTGCACTTTATGTGCAGATCCAGGTGAGATAGAGCGCAGCGATCGTTGAGTTCAGGCCGACTATCTGTGGAGATTTCAAGGTAGCTACTAGTGTCTGCAGGACCTTGTTACTCCTTTTTCATTTCTTCTTTTGGACTGTATTAACAGTTAGACAGTTTATATATCCTAGTCCATAGTTTTAGACGCTCATGACTTAGTAACACCTTGATGTTTGGGGCTCGTTTCTGTATTTTTCTATATTGTATTTAGAGTTGATTTAGTTTATAAAAAATTTAAATGTTGAAATGTTTTATCAATTTTGTATAATCGGTTTAGTAGTAATATTTTTGGAAGTAGGCTTGCCTTGTAACACGATAGGCGCCATCGCGACCATGGTTAGATTTTGGGTCGTGACAATCAACCTTTGCACTTCCTTCGCACTTGTCAACTGATCAGGGATATCCTCGATGGCTTTTATATTGTCGAGATTTACTTCGATTCCTCTTTGAGAAAGTAAGAAACAAAGAAATTTTCCGGACCCAACTCCAAAAGTGCATTTTTTCGGGTTAAGCGTCATGTTGTACTTCCTAAAATATCGATTGTCTCTTATAAATGAGTCAAATGCCTTCCTGCGTTAAGAGACATAACCAGCATATCATCTATGTAAACTTTCATAGTTTTACTAATTTATTGTCCCAACATTTTATTAACGAGCCTTTGGTAGGTGGCTCTGACATTATTAAGCCCGAAAGACATCACGTTATAGCAATAAGTACTAAAATTCGTGATGAACAAGGTTTTTTTATCCTCCGGGTGCATCCTAATTTGATTATACCCGGAATATGCATCAAGAAAACTCATCAACTCATGTTTGGCCCTAGCATCGATCATTCGATCAATGTTCGACAATAGGAAAGAGTCTTTAGGGCATGCCTTATTTAAATCTTTATAATCTACACACATCCTAAATTTATTATTCTCTAGGAACAGTCACTACGTTAGCTAGCTAGTCAGGATAATTTATCTCGCGAGTTGAACCTATATTCAATAACTTGGTTACCTCCTCCTTAACAAACATGTTTTTGACCTCAGCTATTGGCCATTTCTTTTGCTTCACCGGCGGAAAACTGGGGTCCAAGATTAATTTATGGACAGCCACTGATGGGGAAACAAGAATTTAAAAGGAATTACATAAAGGTTCTTAAGGTATATATATTAATTCCTTTGGGTATTGTTTGGTATGATGGATAAGTAAAAATAATTTTGCGATAAAAATTTAAATATAGTTATTCAAAAATTAAAAATAGTATTGGGATAATTTATACCTGCCAGAGGATGGAATAGTAATATCGGGATAAGCTATCCCAAGATAAAGCAGTAAAATCCCAGGATTAACATAATATACCAAACGGTCAATAAGAAATAATTCCAGCATAATCAATCTCATCATAGCTAATCCCAATATAATTAATCTCAGCATAGCTAATCCCAGTCTAACTAATCTCAACTTAACTAATCTCAGTATAACTAATCCCAGCATAACTTGTATTCAAACCAAGCGAACCCTTAATTTCTTCACGTGTTGATGTAAATTTGCTTTCTTCTACTTAAATGCCTACTATGAAGTGTAAAGAATTAGGGAGAACTTGTGCAGTTGGTTGTTTTAGGGATATAGTAGATATGCCCTAGATCCAATCTCATATTTGGTGATTTGAACATATTTTTGTGAACGTTATTTGATATAAAAATATATGACATTCTTTTATCATAGTTATTATTAATTGTTTGATTAATTTGATAAGGTCCTTGATTAAATTTTGAGATTTGTCATCGTGATAGAGATCATGATAATGAGAGCAAAGTCTCTTATAATTTAATCTAAATTTATTCTTGATCGTAGGATTATTAATTTGGACATAAGTAATCCGGTTAGATCAATATTTATGTGATCGTCTTTATTAGATAAAGATTAGTTGATCTCATTAACTAAATCACATAGATAGATGATGCATATAGAGATATAATCATTAAGTCGACTCATTGGATAATTCCTAATGGTTAGAATTACCATAACTGTCAATAGGATATTCTCTTGAAGAAGGTGATGTAAAAATTTCCTTTGACCTGAGATCGTCATAGTAATTGACAAGTTATTTATTGTGCTTTGATACCAGACACCTATGGCCCTAGGGAGATAGTTTAAAGGATATTGGGTATGATTAAATTCCTGTAGAATTCGTGATTGATCAAGATAGAATCTGGCAACTCTTGGTAATGAGTTTAAGCTCCATATTGTCATGAATTATAAACGACCAAACTAAGACCTTGGCCAGGGCAATTGAATGAAAAAAGAAAAGAGTTTCTTAAGTCATTCAATGGTCGATTATATTTGACATGAACACATAGTTGGTTGCCTATTAGGATTTGACAGTTGAACCATATCCTAGGGTGATCCAGAGCTATAAGGACAGAAGGAATTACTACATTATTCCTATACTGGTTCTTGATAGTAAATTGTATACTTCATGCTATCCGATCGTTAAGGAATGTTGCTAGACACCACCCTTGATTAGTATATTAATGTGATCAATTTACTAACGGTTTAGTATTGAAACTATGGGGTCGCACACTAACGAGTGTTCTAATCTTTACTAAAGGATTAATTAACTTATTATTTGACAATTAAATTAAGGAATTTAATTAGTCAAATATATTTAGTTATTAGTCCAAATGAAATATTGTTATATTCTTTGCTAGCACATAGGATATAATTAATATTGTGAATAAATTAAAGTTTTCTATTTGGAATAGAAAATTAAATTGTATTTCTTGGTTGAAATATATATGTGATAATATAAAATAAATTATTATTGATTTATATAAAGTTAATGCATATTATATTAATTTATTCTTACCAAATTGGAATTAGAATTGCAAAGTCCATAAAGGGCGTATAAGTTAAATCCAATGTTGGATTGTATTAACATGAATCCTTAGGATGTTGAGCAACTTAAACCCATTTGGAATGGGATTATATTTTCAGGAAAATATTAATAAAAAGTTTGTAAATTAGTATCCAAGTTAGAATTGGATTAGCAATGCAAAAGTCCATACGGACTAGTTACGGCCACGCGTCGTCAGAATCTTATTGTGAATAAGATCGATATTTTCCAAGAAAATTTCATAAAGTTTATTTTTGGAATAAACTTTTACCCTAAGTAAATCATTACCTCAATTAAATAGGAAAAAGATTTATAGGTGATGCTATATAAAGGGTGTGGAGAAAATTTGCCGCATTATTAATTCTTGAGAAGAAAAACCACTTTATGAAAGTGAGAGTGCAACACAAGCCAAAAGAGAAAATATAATTACAAGAAAAGTGTTTCTTGTTTTTCTAACATTGAGTTGAGATTGTTGAGAAAAATTTCAGCACAATATTTTGTTCAATTTGTTCGCGGGTTTCATTGATCAAAGAGTTGATAGAAGGGATCGGTCTCGGTGTGGATACACATAGAGTCTTCACACTATCGAAGAAATTGAAACGAGACTTTCTTCACTAGGTACGCCTTAGATCCGATCTATTGACATGTAAATAAATTTTAAACACGAAAAGATCTGCATAGAATTGTTATTATCTTCCGCTGCATCTTATGAACATCTATATACAATCCTTCAGTGGTATCAGAGCCATAGTTTCTCGTGTCTAAACTTTATTTACGAAATATTTTAAGGATTATATTTGATGAGTTCAAACCATAATATTTGTGTATTGTGCAATATTCAAATTGTTTGAATGCATATTACATTGATATTATTATATTGCGAATAAAATATGTATTTATACAAGTTAAACTATTGAGATAGTTCGTAACTTGAATTTGAAATTTTGTATTAGATACGACGGGAATATATAATAGATTACATGATTCTATTGTTATTTTTAATTGTTATTAGTTCATGAGATGTTAATTAATAATAGTTTCCTGGCATGAATTGTTTTTATATGATATATAAGATAAATATGTTAGAAGATGTTGAATTTAGTTTTTATGTCACATGCTTGTTCGTTACATAATTTTGAATTATTTATTACATGTGATGTAAATTAGTTTAAGACTAAGAATGTAGACAATTTGAACTAAATTCACATGCTATAAAAGATTTGATCTTTATGTTATTAAAAACTGTTTTAGTAACAATTCTCTCTTACTAAAATTTGAGTTCTTAAATAATAAAATATAAGATATTTTATTATAGCTATCCATCAAAGTAAATAATTTTACTTATTTCTTGTTTATAAGGAGCGGCCTGACTACTAGAAGACTTATAGTTCAAAAATATGTAAAACTTATTTATTGCATTAGATGCATGGATTGAAAGAATTATTCAATTTTTTACTAGACGCCTAGACTACCCGGGGAGTATAAAATTTCATAAGTTCTTTGCTATCATGATGGTTGAACTCAACTATGCCAATAGGATCGACTTGACTACCAGGGGACTATTTGACATAGAGCTATTTAAGAAAATTGTATGGGGATACAATTGGTAAGAGTACCTACCTTTAAAATATATGTGAGAAATGACTTGACTTCCAAGGGGCTCATACATATTGTTAAAGAAAATATCATTTAGATAAAAGTTCATGTCTTTATGATATATGCAAATATGTTCTTATATCATTGCCTTTTCTTTTCTATATTTTAGATTTCTTAATATGTATGTTATATCACTGCGTGAAATACTTGATACCAACAAGTGATAGGACCAAACTTTGATTACTGGTATAGAAATTTGAGAATTGTTCTCATACATGAAAAGCTCATTGATGTGATCGATAAGCCTGCAAAGATAATCCCACTAGAGAAGGATGTTCAAGGCACCAAGATTTATCAGAAACACTTGGAAGAATGTGTTGCTATTAAACGCATCATTCTTGCTTCTATGAGTTTTGAACTCCAGAGGAAACATCACAATATGGATCCAACTGCAATCATTGAATATCTTAAGAAGATGGCTGATACACAATTGGACATTGAAAACTCTCCAGTTGGATCCCTTATCAATCATATGATTGTTCTTACCGAAGAACATGAGAAGTTGGGGTACAAGCTTGGTAAAAAGATTTCTGAAGATTTGATCTTGCAGTCAGTATATGATACTGAATGTTTTCACTGTAAGAAGAAAGGGCATTGGAAGAGAAACTGCAAGGAATTTTGCAACTCTAAAGGACAAGAAACAAGGTGAGACATTAATGAAAAATGTTTTCAAGGTTTCTTTAGCTGCTACTAATTCTTCACTGTGGGTAGTAGATACTGGCAGTGGTTATAACATCTACAATATGTTGCAAGGGTTCAAGATAAGTAGGAGACTAAAGAAAGGAAAAGTTAATCTACAAGTTGGAAATGGTGCAAAAGTTGCGGCCGTAGCTGTAGGATTAATTTCTTTAATAATGCCTACGTGTAGCTGTAGGTACACTTCCTTCTACAACTTGTTAATTCTTTTATCTCCAATATGGCTGTAGCTGTAGGATTAATTTCAGCTTTTATGTTATACAAACATGGTTTTCGCATTAACATAGGCAATGGTATTTGCTCTATTTATTATGGTGATAATTTATATGTGAATGACTATCTCCAACATGATGTTTATGTCTTTCCTAATGTGAATGCTAATTCGATTATACATGTTTCAAGTCTTAAGAGGAAAAGAGATAATCAACTAAATCATATACACCTTTGGCATTGTAGGCTTGGCCATATTGGAGATAAAAGAATTAACAAGTTGTAGAAGGAAGTGTACCTTGACAAGTATGATTTTGAATCATATCCAACTTGTGACTCTTGTCTCAAAGGAAAAAATGACCAAATCTCCATTTACTGGAAGTGGAAAAAGAGCTTTTGAATTATTGGGACTAATTCATACAGATGTTTGTGGGCCCATAAAAATTCAAGCTAGAGGTGGATATTCTTACTTCATCACCTTCACTGATGATATGTCAAGATATGGATTTGTGTATCTTATGAAACACAAGTATGAATCTTTCCGTAGTGAAGTTGAGAAGCAGACTGGTAAAAGTATCAAAGTACTAAGGTCTGATAGAGGTGGAGAATATCTTAGTGAAGGTTTTACGAGATATCTCAAAGAGAATGGGATTATCTCACAGTGGACACCTCCAGGAATACCACAACACAATGGTGTGTCTGAAAGGAGAAATTAAACCTTATTAGATATAGTGAGATCTATGATGGGGTTCACTGATCTTCTAATAAATTTATGGGGATATGCTTTGGAAGCAACAACATACTTACTTAATAAAGTTTCCAATAAGTCAGTCTCTATAACACCATATGAGATATGGAAAGGATGTAAGACTACAGTCTGATAAACTTGACTCAAGATCTGATAAGTGTAGGTTCATTGGGTATCCCAAGGAAACAATGGGATATTATTTCTATCACCCTTCTGACCATAAAGTGTTTGTGGCCAGAGGAGCAACCTTTTTGGAAAGGAAATTTCTTTTAGAAGGAAATTATAATGGAGAAATAGAACTTGATGAAGTTCAAGATACTAATGAATCAACACAATGTAAAGATCATGAGACCCAAGTTGAAAAACCTTTATTGAATTTTTTGAAGTTGCTAAGGAAGTTTTCATCTTCAACGGTTGAAGTTCAAGAACTAAATGAAGTTCAAGAACAGGTTAATGAACCAGTTCCAAACCAAATTTAACAACAACCAAATTCAGCACAAGGTGAACAGGTTGTGCAATTACCTCTTAGAAGGTCCACACGAGAACGTCATGTACCAACTAGAATAAATTTAATGGTACAAGATTATGTATCAAATGAGGTTGATCATAATGATGATGATCCTAAGACCTATGAAGAGGATATACAAAGTTCTAATTATGAGAAGTGGCAAGAGGCCATGGAATCCGAAATGGAATCCATGAAGGAAAATAAAGTATGGACTTTAGTTGAACCTTCAAAGGATATAAAACCTATAGGTTGTAAATGGTTTTTTAAGAAAAAGATTGGAGCAGACAGAAAGGTGGAGACCTACAAATCCCGTCTTGTTGCCAAGGGATATTGTCAGAAAGAAGGAGTCGACTATGACGAGACTTTCTCTCCTGTGGCAATGCTCAAATCAATTCGGATTTTGCTTGCTATAGCAGCATACTATGATTATGAAATATGGCAAATGGATGTGAAAACAACTTTCCTTAATGGTGAGCTAGAAGAGGATGTGTACATGACACAACCTGAAGGTTTCACATCTTCGTTTGATCATAATAAAATTTGCAAGCTACAAAGATCCATTTATGGACTAAAGCAAGCTTCTCGAAGTTGGAATATTCGCTTTAATAAGACAATTGGAAAGTTCAATTTTGTTAGATGCGAAGAAGAACCTTGTGTGTACAAAAAGGTTAGTGGGAGCACAATTATATTCTTAGTTTTATATGTTGATGATATATTTCTCATAGGGAATGACATACCGGCATTGCAAAGTACCAGGATTTGGCTATCTGAACAGTTCTCCATGAAAGATTTGGGAAAAATAGCTTATATATTAGGAATAATGTGATGACCAAAAAGGTCATTATTTGTTTTTAAAAATGATTTCTGCATTCCGAGGCTTTAAAAACCTCTTTCAGCGTCACCTCGATTTGCATGCATAGTCCGAACGAGTAGCCGGAAAGCTATTATGTGAAAATCTGTGAAAAATGTTGAAATTTTGACTTAAAATGCATTTAAGTTGACTTTGGTCAACATTTTGGGTAAACAGACCTAGACCCATGATTTGATCATCCCGGAGGGTCCGTTGAAACATATGGGACTTGGGTGTATTCCCGGAATCAAATTCCGAGGTCTAAAGCCCGAGAAATAAATTTTTAAAGAAAATTATTTTCTGAAATTATTTATGAGATTAGGAAATGATTTGTGATTAGAACTTGATGGTATCGGGCCCGTATTTTGGTTCTGGTTCCCGGTACAAGTCTTATATGTGATTTAAGATAAGTCTGTGAAATTTAGTAAGAAACGGACTTGAAACGACGTGAACCGGATCATATTTGAGAAAAATTGAAAATTTGAAGTTCTTAAGAAAATTTCATGGTTTTGATGTTAAATTCATAGTTGTTGATGTTATTTAGTGATTTTAATACACAATCAAGTCTGTATGATGTTTTTAGGTTGGTTTGCATGTTTGATTTGGAGCCACGAGGGCTCAAGTGAGTTTTGGATAGGCCACGGGGTGGATTTTGGACTTGGTGAATTGCAGGTTTTTAGCTGGTGTGATCAGGTCTGCAGGCTTTGCATTTGCGAAGCCTGGCTCGCAAATGCGAAGGCTGAGTCGCAATTGCGAAACAGCCCAGGCCAGCTCTTCCTCGCAAATGCGATAGGCCCCTTTTGGGCCTGTTATCGCAAATGCGATCCCTTGTTTGCATTTCCCGAACTCGTAAATGCGAGAACCCCTTCGCAAATGAGAACCTAGCAGAGGTTGGGGTTCGCAATTGCGAACCCTGGTCGCAATTCCTATATCTGCAACTTGTAATTTTTATACTTAGCCAAACAACTCCCATTTTTCACACTTTTTCAAAACCAAAACACTTTTGGGCGATTTTTTAAAGACAACTCTTCTTCCAAATCAATTTTAAGTCAATTTAAACTCGTTTTCTTCAATCATCAACATCGTTTCACATGATTTCAACTCAAAATCAATGATTTTCATGGGGAAAATTGGGTGTTTTGGGTAGAACCTAGGTTTTTCAAATATTGGGGATTTGGACCTCGATTTGAGGTCCGATTTCAAAATAAATTATATATTTGGGTTCGTAGGGGAATGGGTAATCGGGTTTTGGTTTGATCCTCGGGTTTTGACCATGTGGGCCCGGGGGCAATTTTTGACTTTTTGGGTAAAACTTTGGAAAACTCATTTTCATGCATTGGAGTTGATTCATTTAGTGTTTATTGATGTAATTAAGTAACTTGTGGCTAGATACGAGTGAATTGGTAGTTGAATCAAGGAGTAAAGCGATAATTGAGACGTGAATTGTGTTTGTGGCATCGAGGTAAGTGTTTGGTCTAACCCTAGCTTGAGGGATTAGGAGTTGCGTCCTATTTGCTATGTGTTAATTGTTGAGTATGACGTATAGGCATGGTGACGAGTATTTATACGTTGATGTCAAGCATACCCGTGAGTCTTATACTATGATTAATGTGACTTCGTTTGTATTGTTCATGCTTTTTGTGAGGATTTCTATTGTTGAGCAAGGCTCGTGGAAGTAATTTTTTGAATTTGAATATTGAAGAGTGTTGGCTCAAGTTGTAAAATGAATTGTGGAAGTATATTTGGCAATTGAAACCTATGGAGCATTGGCTCAGGTTGCGAAGTGAGCTGTGAAGTAAATGTGAAAAAGAAAAGAGAAGAGGATTTTTGATATTGTTCCCCCGCCGGGATTCAATTTTTGTACTGTTGTTCCCTTGCCGGGATTTTGTTATGATTTCATATATTTCCTTGCCCTTATTGTTTTGGTAAGAGAGTGTTAAAGCACGAAGGGTGATGTTGTACACTTGTCCATGATTTTCCTAAATCTTGCTGATAATTGAGTTATGTTGTCCTTTACGTTTATTTACTGATTTTCTGTTGTTACTTGATTCTATTATGTTGTTATTGATTCCCTTGCCGGGATTTTGTTGTTCCCTTATGATTCCCTTGTCGGGGCTCCATTGTGATTGGTGTCGAACTGCATATTGGGATCGGGTTGCACGCCACAACAATATTATATTTGGATCGGGTTGCACGCCGCAACAATATTATATTTGGATCGGGTTGCATGCCGCAACAATATTATATTTGGCTCAGGTTGCACGTCACAACAATATTATATTTGGATCGGGTTGCATACCGCAACAATATTATATTTGGATCGGATTACACGCCGCAATAATATTATATTTGGATCGGGTTGTACGTCTCAACAATACTATATTGGAATCGGGTTGCACGCCGCAATAATAATATAATTATATCGGGTTGCACACCATAACAGAGTTATTATGTATTGGGATTGGGTTGCGCGCCACAACAATTGATAATACGAAGTGTTCATAGATTGGTTACGAGTTCCTTGTTGTTTTGCTGTAAAATTCTAAATTGTTCTAATGCTTTTATCTTAATTTACTGTTGGTACTGATATTCCCCCACAACATGTACCCCCTCCCATCTTTACTTGTTTATTCCTGTTTTATTTTCTGCTATATATTATATAACTGCACAGGTTTATTTGGTAGTCTGGTTCTAGCCTCGTCACTACTTCGCCGGGGTTAGGCCATGCACTTACCAGCACATGGGGTCTGTTGTGCTAATACTACACTCTACCCTACTAGCAGATCCTGGAGCAGCAGATTTTGGACCGTAGCATTGGGTGACTGCCTTCAGTCCAGTCAGAGATCCTGAGGTAGTCCTGCAAGCGTCCGCAGGCCCGACGTTCTATTCTATCTTTATGTGTATTCTATTTTCATTTGCTTCCGAGACAGATTTTACTTTCTTTCCAGACATTTGTATGTAGTATTCATAGACAGTCCATGATATTGTGACACTATATTCTGGGTAGAGATGTGTGTTGGCATTGTCGTACTAGTTTTGGTTAATTTATCAAATTAAGTCTTCCGCTTGTATCTATTTATCGTTAATATTTCACTGTTATTCACATATTAGTTTAAATAGTTAAAAAGGTTAAATAAAAGAGTTAGGAATTTTGTATTATTCGGCTTGCCTAGCTTTCACGAGTAGGCGCCATCACGACTCTCGAGGGTGGGGAATCCGGGTCGTGACAAGTTGGTATCAGAGCTCTAGGTTACATAGGTCTCATAATTCACGGACAAGCTAAGTAGAGTCTGAGTGATCGGCACAGAGACGTTTGTACTTATCCCCAGAGGCTACAGAGTTAGGAAAAGTTTCACTTCTATTCTTCTCTGTCATGCGATTTTGGTTCTCTCGATGCTAAATTGAAACCTTTACTCTTGTCCTTTCACGAATGGAAAAGTCACGTACCGCTTCTTTAGCCGAACAGCAGCACAGACCGGTGTTAGATCAGCTACATCTTCGAAGTCTTTGCGGAGGTTGGATAGGTTTCACCCAGCTCATCATTACTACTTTCAGCGGTGCATCTTCTGAGGATCCCCAGGATTATCTGGACAGTTGTCATGAGTTTCTCAGGAACATGGGGATAGTGGAGACCAATGGGGTCGATTTTGCTACTTTTCACTCATCTGGATCTGCCAAGACTTTGGTGGAGAAATTATTATTTGGCTAGACCAGTTAGGTCATCAGCTTTGACTTGGGAGCAGTTACTCAGCTATTTTTGGAGAAGTTTCTCCCCATCACTTAGAGAGAGATCTATCGGAGGTAGTTTGAGCATCTCCAACAAGGTTCTATGACTGTTAATCAGTATGAGACCAGATTCATCGACTTGGCTCATCATGCTCTTATCATACTTCCCACAGAGAGAGAGAGAGTAAGGAGGTTCATTGAGGGACTCGTTCAGCCCGCTCAGAGGTGGAGGTAGAGGTACTAGAGGTGGAGGTAGAGGTACTAGAGGTGGAGGCAGAGGTATTAGAGGTAGAGGAACGGGTACTGTTCTGGTTCGTAGTAGAGATGCTTCGGTTTTATTTGATCTAGGGTCTACCTACTCCTATGTGTCGTCTTATTTAGCACCGTATCTGGTCATGTCTAGTGGTTCTTTGAGTGCTCCCGATTATGTGTCTACACCGGTTTTTGATTCTATTGTGGTAGATCGAGTCCATCGTTCATGTATAGTTGTGATTGGGGGTCTTGAGACTCGTGTAGATTTGCTTCTTCTAGTCATGGTTGATTTCAATGTCATATTGGGGATGGACTGGTTATCACCTTACCACGCTATCTTGGACTGTCATTCTAATATTATGACCTTAGCCTTGCCGGGTTGCCTTGTTTAGAGTGGAGAGGGACTCCTGGTCATTCCACCCGTAGTGTTATTTCTTACATGAAGGCTCGGCGTATGGTCGAGAAGGGGTGTTTGGCCTATTTGGCCTATGTTCTTGATTCTAGTGCTGAGGTCCCTTCTATTGATTCTATGCCCATTGTTCGTGAGTTTCCTTAGGTATTCCCTTTAGACCTGCCAGGTATGCCACCCGACAGGGATATTGACTTTTGCATTGATTTGTCTCCGGGCACTCAGCCCATTTCTATCCTGCCGTATCGTATGGCCCCGCCTGAGTTGAAAGAGTTAAAGGAGCAATTTCAATACTTGCTTGAAAAGGGTTTCATTAGACCTAGTGTTTCGCCTTGGGGTGCACCGGTGTTGTTTGTTAAGAAGAAGGACAGATCGATGAGAATGTGTATTGATTACCGGCAGTTGAACAAGGTTACAATCAAGAATAAGTATCCATTGTCGAGGATTGATGATTTGTTTGATCAGCTTTAGGGTGCCAAGGTATTTTCAAAGATTGACTTGAGATCTGGCTACTATTAGTTGAGGATTAGGGCATCCGATGTCCCTAAGATAGTTTCTGCACTCAGTACAGGCATTATGAGTTCTTGGTAATGTCATTCAAGTTGACAAATGCCCCAACAACTTTTATGGATTTGATGAACCGAGTGTTCAGGCCTTACTTGAATTTGTTTGTGATAGACTTCATTGATGATATTTTGATCTATTCCCGCAGTCGGGAAGAGCACGGGCAACATCTTAGAGTTGTTCTTTAGACTTTTAGGGATAGTCAGTTGTATGCTAAGTTTTCGAAGTGTGAGTTCTGGATGAGTTCAGTCACATTCCTGGGTCATGTTGTGTCAGCAAAAGGTATTCATGTTGATCCGAAGAAGATTGAGGTAGTCAAGAACTGGCCTAGATTAGCATCAGCTACAGAGATCTGGATTTTCTTGGGTTTGGCAGGCTACTATCGTCGGTTTGTGGAGGGGTTTTCGTCTATTGCAGCCCCGATGACTAGGTTGACCCAAAAGGGTGCCCAGTTCAGGCGGTCGGACGAGTGTGAGGCGAGCTTTCAGAAGCTCAAGACAGCTTTGACTACAGCACTGGTATTTGTTTTGCCCACAGGTTCAGGGTTGTATACAATTTATTGTGATGCATCTCGTATTGGACTTGGTACGGTGTTGATGCAGGATGGCAAGGTCATTGCCTATGCTTCACGGGACATGAGAAAAATTATCTGGTTTATGATTTTGAGTTGGCAGCCATTGTTCACGCGTTGAAGATTTGGAGGCATTATCTATATGGCATGGCATGTGAGGTATTCACGGATCACAAGAGTCTACAGTATTTGTTCAAGTAGAAGTAGCTAAATTTGAGGTAGAGAAGGTGGTTGGAGCTATTAAAAGACTATGATGTCACCATCTTATATCATCCGGGAAAGGCCAATATGGTGGCCGATGCTTTGAGTAGGAAGTCAGCCAGTATGGGCAGTGTTGCTTATATTCCGGTCGGCGAGAGACCGCTTGCTTTGGATGTTCAGGCTTTGGCCAATCAGTTCGTGAGGTTGGATGTTTCTGACCCCATTCGTGTGTTAGCTTGCACGGTTACTCATTCCTCTTTATTGGAGCGTATCTGTGATCGGTAGTTTGATGATCCCCATTTGTGTGTCCTTAAAGACACGGTGCAGCACGGAGGTGCCAAGCAGGTTACATTAGGAGACGATGGATATTTGAGATTGTAGGGTCGAGTTTGTGTGCCTAATTTGGACGGGCTTCGAGAGTTGATTTTAGAGGAGGACCATAGCTCCCGGTACTCTATTCATCCGGGCGCTGCGAAGATGTATCAGGATTTGCGGTAACATTATTGGTGGAGAAGGATGAAGAGGGGCATCGTTGCATATGTGGCTCGGTGTTTGAATTATCAGCAGGTTATGCACGAGCATCAGAGACCTGGTGGTTTGTTCCAGAAGATTAAGATTCCCGAGTGGAAGTGGGAGTGCATCACTATGGACTTCGTTGTTGGACTCCCACGGACTTAGAGGAAGTTCGATGCAGTGTGGGTTATTGTTGATAGGCTGACCAAGTCAGCACATTTCATTCCTATGGTAGTTTCCTATTCTTCCGAGAGGTTAGCTGAGATCTATATCCGGGAGATTGTTCGTCTTCATGGTGTGCTCGTGTCTATCATTTCGGATCGAGGTTTACCTCACATTTCTGGAGAGCAGTTCAGTGGGAGTTGGGCACACGAGTTGAGTTGAGCACAGCATTTCACCCTCAGACGGACGGGTAGTTTGAGCGGACTATTCAGATTTTGAAGGATATGCTTCGAGCCTGCGTCATTGACTTTGGAGGCTCGTGAGATCAGTTTTTTCCTTTAGAGGAGTTTGCCTACAATAATGGCTACCAGTCGAGTATCTAGATGGCTCCTTATGAGGCTTTGTATGGTAGGCGGTGTCGGTTACCGGTTGGATGGTTTGAGCTGGGGGAGGCTCGGTTGTTGGGTACGGATCTGGTTCAGGATGCCTTGGACAAGGTCGGGATTATTCAGGATAGGCTTCGTACAGCTCAGTCCAGGCAAAAGAGTTATGCCAACCACAAGGTTCGTGATTTGGCATTCATGGTCGGTGAGCAGGTATTGCTTCGAGTGTCGCCTATGAAGGGCATAACGAGTTTTGGGCAGAAGGGCAAGCTTAGCCCTAGGTTCATTGGCCCGTTTGAGATTGTTGATTGAGTGGGAGAGGTGGCTTATAGACTTGCATTGCCACCGAGCTTATCAGCCGTGCATCTAGTGTTTCACATGTCCATGCTTTGGAAATATCACGGCGATCCATCCCACGTGTTAGATTTCAGTACTGTCCAGTTGGACAAGGACTTGGCTTATGAGGAGGAGCATGTAGCTATTATAGACCGGCAGGTTCGTTAGTTGAGATCGAAGAGTTTTCCTTCTGTTCGTGTTTAGTGGAGAGGTCAGCCTGCTGAGGCATCGACCTGGGAGTCCGAGTCTGATATGCAGAGCCGTTATCCCCATCTTTTCCCCGACTCAGGTACTTCCTTCTTATGTCTGTTCGAGGACGAACGATTGTTTTAGAGGTGGAGAATGTGATCACTTGCTTTTAAAAATGAATTCTGCATTCCGATGCTTTAAAAACCTCTTTCAACAGCACCTCAATTTGCGTGCACAGTCTGGGCGCGTAGCTGGAAAGCTATTATGTGAAAATCTGTGAAATATGTTGCAATTTTGACTTAAAATGCATTTAAGTTGACTTCGGTCAACATTTAGCCTAAACAGACCCGGACCGATGATTTGACGGTCCCGGAGGGTCGGTGGAAAAATAAGGGACTTGGGCATAAGACCGAAATCGAATTCCGAGGTCCCAAGCCTGAAAAATGAATTTTTAAAGAAAATTATTTTCTGAAAATATTTATGAGATTTGGAAATGAATTGTGATTAGAATTTGATGGTATCGGGCCCGTAATTTGGTTTCGGCACCTGGTACAGGTCTTATATGTGATTTAAGATAAGGCTGTGAAATTTGGTAAGAAATGGACTTGAAACGACGTGAATCGGATCATATTTGAGAAAAATGGAAATTTGAAGTTCTTAAGAAAATTTCATGATTTTGATGCTAAATTCATAGTTGTTGGTGTTATTTTAGTGATTTGAATACACGAGCGAGTCTGTATGATATTTTTAGGTTGGTGTGCATGTTTGGTTGGAGCCCCGAGGGCTCGGGTGAGTTTTGGATAGGCCACGGGGTGGATTTTGGAATTGGTGAATTGCAGGTTTTTAGTTGGTATGATCAGGCCTGCAGGCTTTGCATTTGCGAAGAATGGCTCGCAAAAGTAATCGCTGCCAACTCGACGCTACACTAAGGTAGGAAGAGCGGGTCGCAATTGCTTTTACCCGATATGAGGGTCGGGATCGATTTCCTCGGGGAGCTATTAGTGGAGTTGGATTGTGTGTCTAGCCTAGAGATGTGTTTGTACTCCTAATGTCACTTCAAATATTTTTAGGTTTTTGAATTATAACTATTTTTATAAAACTATTGATTAAGACTAAATTATGCTACGAGAATATTGCTGAGTTGTATCTAATGGGAAGAAGGGCACTAGGGTCGTGACACTACCTAGGTGGCTAATTGACGGGTAGATATTACTAAGGTTCGATTGACATAAGTGGGGCTTATGCTATAACCGTTGCACAAATTTACCCACTCTCACACCTCTCGGCAGCGAAAGTGATTTTGCCCAATTACTCTCTCGAGACCAAATAGGTAGGCAAATTAGACCAAGCAACTAGGGTTCAAGTAGGGTAATTACTCTCTCGAGGTTTAACCCGTTAATTGGGACTATCATTTCACATGAGTCCGTCCCAATTCCTTGTTGGGTCAATTTTGGGCTCATAAACTCTCTTTCTCAAGAAGAGTTAAACCCACAAAGCTTGAATCAGTGTTTGCAACCACCAATTCTAGATTAAAACATAAAATCAACCCAAATAGCAAACACCCATAGTCAATCTAACACTAGATGACAACACCCATCAATTACCCACACTAGGGTTAAGCCACAACCCTAGCTAATGGGTTTAGCAACTCATGCTAGATAAAGAAATTGAAGAAATAGATGAAGAACTAAGCATATTAATTAATTGCTAAAATTAAACTACAAGAATCTATCGTAAATGTAAAGCAAAAGTGCCAAAAATGGCTACAAAATTCGTTCTCACGAGCGCAGCTCTCATCTGATATATGTGATTCCCTAAAAATGGTAAAATATTCTATTTATACTAGGCTGGAAAAATTGGACAAAAATACCCCTGCGGGGTCAGTGCGGGCCGCATTAAATGGACCACGGCCACACTGGGCTCTTTGACTTTGACTTTTGCTTCTCTGAACTTGGACTCTGTGGACCGCGTAGAATGGACCGCGGCCACGGAGGGAGCTTGCGCGGTCTGCGCAATCACGACCGCGGACCGCATGGCATTGGCTTTGCAAACTTTCATCTCTCTGAATCTCATGACCGCGGACCGCACAAAAGAGTAGTGCGGCCGCAGAGCCTTCACCGCGGACCGCGAGATATTTACCGCGGCTGCGCTTCTTCTAGCCTAGTTTACCAACTCTCTGAACCACCTAGTGCGGCCGCATTCAACTTTGCGTGGTCCGCACTGGGCCTTCTTTCCTTAGATTTCTTGGTCTTTGATAGCGGGTTTCACTCCTTTTTGAGCCGATCTTTGACATTTCGTCACTTTGTCGATCAAACCTGCAATCAAGCACAACTTGTGAGCCTTTTAGGACTATTTTGTGACGATATATGATCAAAGCATAGGCAAGTAGGGGCATAAAACATGTTAAAATCTTAACTTATCAACTCCCCCAAACTTAAACCTTTGCTTGTCCTCAAGCAAACAAAATAAGGCCCACCCCTTAAAGGAAAATCCAAGCACTTCCAGATGTCCTAAAGTAATCTCAACAAGCATCAATTGGGACTAACAATTGCCCTCAATATGAATGGATCATTAACAAAATTTAAACTTTGAAAAACTATGGATCAAGTGTGACACAAGAGCATCAAGAATTGACTCATTACATCAAAGAACTCTCTCAATTACTTTGGTCGTTGTGGAACCCAATCTCACACATCCTCAACTCTCCCTAAGCAAAACCTCACCTTTTAGAGTATAAGCACACAAACCAAGGTTAATGGGAATTTACTCGTCTCTCTCAAGGAAATGTCACAAGTCCGGCTCTAAGTACCATATACTTGACCCTCATGTAAGTATCCACTGATGCGAGCGCCATCCAACTCAAGATCATATAGGGATTTTGTGGAGTCAATGTGAAGGCTTTTGGTTTAGGGTAAGAAAAGTTTTTGGTCTATATGGGTTCCATATTCCCTTAAGTACTTCTTTTGATTCATTTTGGCACAATTATCTTTGACTCTTTGAGTATTTCACTTCTTTTCAAGGAGTTAGAGAGACACATTATCACTCTTTCTTATGCAATTCAAAGCATTTCTCCTTTTTCTCCCTTTTCCACACCTTTTTCACTTTTGTTTTTCTTGAATCCCGTTTTATTCTTTGCACATTGGGCTTTCTTTTTGTCTTTTTCTTTTCTTTCTTTTTCATCGCCTTCCTTTCTTTTTGCTTTTGTACCTTTTACCACTTTCTTTCCTTTCTTGTCTCTCCCTCCCAAACTTAGACTTTTGTCATTACTCAAGGGACGATTTGGGTGCCATGAGAGGGTATAATTTAGAACGGGTATAGGCTTGTAGCATTGGTTCTTCAAAGAAAAAGGTTTAAGGTTCAAAAGGGTTATCTAGGGATTATATCATTGGTAGGCTATGGAATTGTTAGACTATTATTTGGATCAAGGAGAGCCTATAATCACTTCTCAAGTCGAATTTTCACTCAAAATTTCGCCTCAACAAACATTCAGGGCAAGTTCTAGACCATTGGCTCGGGACTTGGACTCACAAATTCGATTTCTCACCACACACACTCAAGGATTGCTAAAGACATAGAGTCAGCGGCCCACAACAACCTTAGACACGATTGAGCACACAATAGTCCTGAAAGACCACATGATGTTTGTTTGGTCAAAACAAGAGTCTCAAGGTCACTACTTTCACCATCCTAAACACAACCACTTGTCTTTGACCATGGGATCAAAGGCAAATGTGTTAAGCCCAAGTGAAGCTTTGCTTGAGGTACCCTTAACTATAAACTACTAAAAACAAAAGAAAAATCAAAAATGGACTCAAACCCTTAAGAAGGTTGTCACGCCATCCATCATCGGAAAGAGCCACCCGGTTCGCACAATACTCCACCCTTGGAAAGAACCGTGGCATTAAGAAAACCAAGGGTTTATCGAAAGTGCCAAAACGAAACAACAAGGCTGCGAGCCTATCTACTAAGCTAAAAATGAAAATTTGTACGAAAATAGAAAATAGAATGAATATTTACAATAGGGGATGAGAATATACAACGGGTGATGAATATATACAAAAATGTAACTTTATATACAGACCAAAGAGAAGATAAAAAGTGCGATAAAAGTAACTAAATGTAAAGTTATATACAGACCAAATAGAAAATCAACAAAAACATAAACTAAGTCAATTAATATATACAATCATCTGGATAAAAGGTAGGGCACACCCCCACAAATGAAAGTTGGCATTGTCCCCAATGCCAACTAAACAAATAAGCATCAAAAATCAAGATGAAAGGATATAGGAGCTCTCTAAGCCTCGTCTGTATGCATGGGAACATGAGTGGTCCCCGGGTCCTCTATATGTACGGGAACCTCAGACTGGTTCCCGGTCTCCTTCTGCTCAGTTGCTGGGACTGGGGCTTGGACCTGTACGGGCTGAATATCTGGAGCAACCTGTGGCCGACAGGAGGAAGCCTTCGGTGGGTCCGCCAACTGGATGATCGTCTCATCTGCACTAGGGAGCTTCCTCTTCTTCTTTGGAAGCTGTTGTGTCTACTCCTATTGTGGCTCTGCCGCTGTAGCTGGATCCTCAAATAACAAGTCTAAAGGTAACTGGTCTGCCTTCAGTTTGTCAACATCCACCCTCAGCACCTTTATAGACTCCTTGAAAGCCCGTGTTTTGCGCAGCTTCTTGTGCTCCCTAGCAAGCTCCTTCAGGGCCTTACCATGTGAATCCACTGCCTTAGCCAAGGCAGCCTGAGAATCAAGGATCTTTTGCTGATTGCCAAAAATATACTTAAGTGAATTCTCGATAGACTGGGGCACCTGCACTGGCTGTGGTGCCGACTGAGCCACAATGGTAGAAGTCAAGGTGGACAACTTGGATGAAGCAGTCGCCATCCAGTTGTTCAAGCTATGAAGTGTCTGGCTTGGTTGGTGGGCAGTGATAGGATGGGCTCGGGAAGATGGAATCCCCAGGCCAGCTGAAGTAGAGGGACCAGCAGTAGTGGAAGATCCGAGAGGCATGTCAGCAACTATGGAGGTGGGCTCAGTGGAGCGTTCTACCGCAACCGGCTCTTCAGACTGGCCGGTTGGGGCAAAAGCAGGCTGCTTTTAATTTTTTTCCTTGGGGTTGTCTGACCCCTACAAACTGTACCATGAAAATGGAGCCACAAGTTTGACCTTGATGTCAAATGGTCTCTTCTCTACCTCCAAGTCCCGGAAATACATAGTGAGGGTGCTGGGAAAAGGGTAGTTCCGGTCATGCTCAACTCCCACTACAGAAATGACGCGGGACATCACATTGCCGACGTTGATAGGGTATCCCGCCATAATAGATGCAACAAGAACAGACCGGGCAAGTGGAATAGTCTGATCATGGGTAGTGGGGTCGAGCCGACTACACACAAAAGTCAACCACCCTCTAGCCTCAAAGTTAAAGGTTCTCCGAAGTATTTTGGCCCCTGCTTGCAACCACTCTGGAACTGTACCCGGGATTTCCAAGTATGAAGCTAACCACGGTCGAACTTCATCGCCCATTGCCAACTTTTCATTGTAAAGGGACTCATCTTCATCATTGAACCCCAGGTATTCATTTAATGCCTTCCCGGTAAATACCACATTTTTGTTTCACACTTTGGTCACCTTAGTGCCCTTCAAGATATGGGCCATATTGCTATAAAACTCCTTGACCATGTGCTTATTCGCCTTCACACAATTATCTTTAAAGAACTCCCAACCCACTCGAGCCTGAAACTGTCTATGTACATTGGGGTGTAGGGGTAAAAGGTCTTTGTCAATGAAGCTCCTCTCAAGAATCAACTTTCGTGATGGCCACCATTCCCTAAACTTGTGGAACGCCACCTGGTTGACGAATCTATCTTCCCAAACAGCGGGATTCCTAGTCCAGTCAACACCCCCAACGTGAGGCACACCACCTCCAAGTAACTCCCCATCTCCCTCATCACCTCTATCACCCTCTCCAGATATTGACGTTGTGGGAGAGGTAGAGTATTCATCCCCACTACCTGCCGCTGAGCCCTCAGACGACCCAGAAGAAATGTTAATTGAAGCTCGAGCATCAGGGGAAGATGGAGGAGTGTCTCTATGTATGGCATTCTCCGGATACGGGATGTATAAAGGGACTGAATCTGAAGAGATCGCCCGGGAGGGCTCGTACTCACTCCCCGAGTTGTCAAGGGCTCTATTAGCCGCTTTGATTGCTTTCCTCATGTCCTTTATGTTTTTTCTAGCCTGGGGAGTGAGTTTTACCATCCTTTGTTTCCCTCCCCGGGAGGAACTACCGGCCGGGTTGTTTGGCACATCTACCTCGTTGTTTGACCATTATCTGCAAGCATACACATCTAACATGGTTAGTATTAGCATAGGCAGTGATACAAGTGTTGAAATTGAATTGCAGACAGTAGATGAAATATTGTAGAACAGTGCATGCGGCCTGCATAAACATGAGTGCGGCCGCAGTAGGGGCACCGCGGACCGCGCAAAGGCGATCGCGGTCCGCATTGGGACAAGGCCCTGGAAAATATCTCTCTGATTCTCCCCACCGCGG
This sequence comes from Nicotiana sylvestris, assembly GCF_000393655.2. Lineage (NCBI taxonomy): Eukaryota > Viridiplantae > Streptophyta > Magnoliopsida > Solanales > Solanaceae > Nicotiana > Nicotiana sylvestris. The sequence goes on along the minus strand of NC_091060.1, from coordinate 45,985,969 downwards.
TCCATACAAAAAGTAGTGCCGTCGCATTGGGGGCACCGCAGACCGCATAAAACAACCGCGGTCCGCACTGAGGTGAGGTCTGTAACACCACCTCTCTGCATCCAACCACCGTGGTTCGCACAAAGAAGCACTGCGACTGCGGTGGGCCAGCACAGACCCATAAAGTGCAATGCGGCCGCACTGGGCATAGATTCAATTTCAGTCACTAGGGCACTGTGGTCCGTGCAAAATGGCAATGCAGACCGCGTCAAGGCACCGCGGACCGCACAAAGGTGACCGCGGGCCACGGAGTGTATTTTGCACAGGCACTAAGTTAGGGTTTCATTCATTTTTTTTGCACAATTGTTCAAGTTAGTTCACCTACTTTGTCCCTACTCACTTGCCCAACCATTATGCATATCCAGCACACAAACCTAGCATTTAAAACTACCCTAAGCTAACAACTAAATAAAGAAGAAGAAACTAACGAGAAGAAAAAGAAATTATAAGCTAATGGTAATAAAATAAAACAAAATTAATCAAGTAAATGCACAAGGACTGAGTGAAACAATACCAGATGAGAAGATGAAATGTAATTAGTCAATCTTAAGCAAGAATCACGATCACAAGAGGTTATGAACAGTACTTTTATGTCTCTGAGTGTTAAAAGTTCGAAAAGGGTAAATGGTGACCCGTGGGGTCTATTTATAGAAACGCAATGGGACCCAGCCTTACCTACCAGTGCGGCCGCACAAAACCGACCGTGGACCTGGGTTTGTTTAAATGAAGCTTGAGTAGGCAACCTCCGCGGTCCGCACAAACCTGACCGCGGCCACGGAGGTCCACCGCGGACCGCACTAAATGGAATGCGACCGCAGTGGCAAAATTCAGAGAGCACCACTTTTGACCATCACCGGTGCGGACCGCATAAAGTGCAATGCGGCCACACTGGCAGTCTTCAGAGACTGTTCAACTTTTTTCAAACTATTTTGCACTGCGTCAGCTCAATCCCTTCAACATCTCACAATCAGTTAGCTCTAAAATCAAACCTACACTACCAAGAAAACACAGAAAACAACAAAAAGAAAAAAAATATGGGTTGCCTCCCAAGCAGCGCCTGATTTAACGTCGCAATACGACGCATGTTACCAGCACATCACTTTAGATGGAGAAGTGACACCACATGGCTATCATCAAATTTCCCAAGATAATGTTTGACCCGATGTCCATTGACTCTGAATACTTTACCATTCTTGTTCCTTAGATCAAGAGCACCAAATGGGGTCACGAACACAACTTCAAAAGGCCCACTCTACTTTGACTTGAGCTTACCCAGAAACAGACGTAACCGGGAATTGAACAAGAGAACCATATCTCCAACCTTGAACTCCTTACCCCGAGCATATTTTACGTGAATGTACTTCATTTTGTCCTTGTACAAGGACGAGCTGGAGTAGGCATGGAATCTAAACTCATCGAGCTCATTAAGTTGTTCAACCCGAAGATTTGCTGCAACATCCCATTCTAAGTTCAACTTCCTCAAAGCCCACATGGCTTTGTGCTCTAATTCCACCGCAAGCTTTCCCAAACACCAACCGATACAGAGACATACCAATCGGAGTTTTGTAATCCGTACGATAAGCCCAAAGAGCGTCATCCAACTTTTTTGACCAATCGGTCCTATTAGCATTGACAGTTTTAGACAAGATACTCTTAATTTCTCTGTTGGGGACTTCCACTTGGCCACTAGCTTGAGGATGATAGGGGGTCGAGACCTTATGATTGACACCGTACTTATAAAGCAACGTGTCGAAAGCCTTGTTGCAAAAGTGAGACCCCCCATCACTAATGATAGCATGAGGAGTGTCAAACCTTGTGAAGATGTTCTTTTTAAGAAACGCAACAACACTTCGGGCTTCATTATTAGTCAAAGCCACGGCTTCAACCCACTTTGAGACATAATCAACCGCCACGAGAATGTAAGTATTCCCACAAGAGCTAACAAATGGACCCATGAAATCGATGCCCCAAACATATCCACTTTAAGAATCGTATTGAGAGGCATCTCATCCCTTTTTGAAATTCCGCCCGCTCTTTGGAACTCATCACATCTCTTCAACAAATCACCTACATCTTTGAACAAGGTGGGCCAATAGAATCCACAACTAAAAACCTTCGAGGCGGTCCTCACCCCACCATGGTGGCCACTATAGGGTGAAGAATGGCAAGCCTCTAGGATACTCAATTGTTCTTCCTCCGGGACACATCGACGAATCATACCATCCATGCAAATCTTGAACAAGTATGGATCATCCAAATAGAAATCCAAACTATCCCGATTGAGCTTCTTCCTTTGGTTAGAAGAGAGCTCACACGAGATTATTCCTGTCACAAGGTAATTGGCAACATCGGCAAACCATGGCATATCCTTCATTGACACCGCAAGGAGTTGTTCGTTGGGAAATGAATCATTGATCTCAAGGCCTTCACAAGTCCTCCCCTCCTCCTCCAAACGGGACAAGTGGTCCGCCACTTGATTCTTACTACCCTTCCGGTCAACAATTTCTAGAACAACTCTTGAAGAAGTAACACCCATCTCATCAATCTTGCCTTTGAGTCCTTCTTGTTCATCAAATACCTAAGGGCGGCATGGTCGGTATGCACTATTACTTTGGTCCCCATAAGGTAAGGTCGAAACTTTTCCATAGCAAATACAATAGCTAAAAATTCTTTCTCGGTGACTGTATAGTTCCTTTGAGCCTCATTCATGGTCTTGCTTGCGTAGTACACCGGATGAAACATCTTGTTGATTCTTTGGCCCAAAACAGCCCCAACCGCAACGTCACTAGCATCACACATGAGCTCGAAAGGCAAGCTCCAATTTGGTGCGGTAATGATAAGGGTAGAAGTCAAATTGAGCTTGAGAAGCTCGAATGATTGCATACAACTCTCATCGAATAAGAACTTTGATTCTTTCTCTAGAAACTTGCACAACGGATGTACCACTTAATCTGTTCAGGGAGAGTTGGGTACTCAGGTGGAGTTGAGCACAGCTTTTCATCCTCAGACGGACTGACAGTCCAAGCATACGATTCAGATATTGGAGGACATGTTGCGTGCTTGTGTTATTGACTTTAGAGGTTCATGGGATGAGTTCCTACCGCTTGCAGAGTTTGCTTACAACAATAGCTACCAGTCGAGTATTCAGATGGCTCCGTATAAGGCTTTGTACGGGAGGCAATATAGATCTCCAGTTGCTTGGTTCGAGCCCGGCGAGGCTAGACTATTGGGGACATATTTGGTTTAGGATGCCTTAGAGAAGGTGAAGGTGATTTAGGAGAGGCTTCGTAAAGCGCAGTCGCATCAGAAGAGTTATGCGGACCGGAAGGTTCGAGATGTGTCCTACATGGTCGGTGAGAAGGTCTTGCTGAAGGTTTCGCCCATGAAGGGTGTTATGAGGTTTGGGAAGAAAGGGAAGTTGACTACGCGGTTCATTGGGACTTTTGAGGTGCTTCGGAGGATTGGGGAGTTGGCTTATGAGCTTGCTTTGCCACCCAGCCTGTCAAGTGTGCATCCGGTATTTCATATTTCTATGCTCCGGAAGTATATTAGGGATCCGTCTCATGTTTTGAAATTCAGCACGATTCAGTTGGATGATGATTTGACCTATGATGTGGAGCCAGTAGCTATTTTGGGTCGTCAGGTTCGGAAGTCGAGGTCAAAGAATATAGCTTCAGCGAAAGTGCAGTGGAGAGGTCGGCTCGTGGAGGAGGCTACCTAGGAGGCCGAGCGGGAGATGCAGAGTAGATACCCTCACCTGTTTGAGGCTCAGGTATGTTTCTTGACTCGTTTGAGGATGAACGTTTGTTTAAGTTGGGGAGGATGTGACGACCCAGTCAGTCTCATGAGTTATCACTCCGTCTCCCCCATTTCTACTTCTTTATATTTCATTATCCGTGTTTTATGTGGTCGAGTTTATTGGTTTGCGTTTGGTGTGGTTTTGGTAAGAAATGAGATACTTAGTCTCTTTTAAGAAGACTTAAGTTGGCAAAGTCGACCGGATATTGACTTATGAGTTAGAGCGCTCGGATATGAGTTCCGATGGTTTGGTTAGCTTCGAGAGATGATTTGTGACTTCGGAGCGCGATCGGAATGGGTTTTGGAGTTGTATAGGAGATTTAGGCTTGAATTGGCGAAATTGATATTTTGGCAATTTCGGGTTCATAGATGAGATTTTGATATAAGGGTCGGAATGGAATTCCGAGAGTTGCAGTAGCTTCGTTGTGTCATTTGGGATGTGTGTGCAAAATTTCAGGTCATTCGGATGAGATTTGATAGACTTTTTGAGCGAAAGCATAATTTAAGAGCTCTTGGAGTTCTTAGGCTTGAATCCTATGTTAAATTGGTGATTTGATATTGTTGTAAGCGTTTAGAAGTGTTGAACAAGTTTGAAAAATGTCATGGGATGTGTTGGTACAATTAGTTTGAAGTTTCGGGAGTCCCAGGTAGGTTTCGGGATGTTTTAGGCAGAAAATCATAGTTGTAGCAGGTCCAGGAGGGTTGCAGGCCTCGGAAACCACCGGCGCGGTCCGCACAAAAAGAAGTGTGGCCACGGTATGTGTTGTGCGGACCGCACAAAAAGAAATGTGGCCGCGGTAGGTGTCATACGGACCGCACAAAATGGTGTGCGGCCGCGGTGGGGAACGATTCGTTGGTCCTACTTCGGAAGCTCATATCTTTTGATCTACAAGGAATTTAGAGATGATTTGAAAACAAAAGTTGTAGCCCTTTGTGTCTAGTTTCCGGAAAGGTAATGATATCGCAATTTGGACATATATAGAAAAGGTTATGGCCAAAATACTAAAGCCTATCACTATAGAGGAAGGCATGTGCGGCCGCGGTTGTTTTTGCGCGGACAGCACTGGCTTGTGCGGACCGCGGTCGGTTTGGTGCGGCCCGCGGAGGTTGAAATCTAAGGGGTACTCTATAAATATGAGGTTTTGGGTTTTATTTAATATTTTGACCTAGAGAGCTCGAATTTTGGCTATTTTTCGAAGGTTTTTCAAGAAATTCGTCGGGGTAAGTGATTTTAACTCAGATTTTGCTAGAATACATGAATATATCATTGAATTTGTCATTTAATTCGTGATTTGGGATGAAATTTGGGAAGAAAATTGTGAAACCTTTCAAAAATATAAAATGATGATTTGAAGGACCAAATGGTATCGGACTGGGATAATTTTGGTATGGTTAGACTCGTGAGGGTATGAGGATTCTGAAAATGTAAATTTTATCTGATTCTGAGATGTGGGCCGGGGCTCGGGTTTTGCTAATTTCGGGATTTTTGATATTTTTCGAATGTTTTCGCTTGGGCTTTGTTCCCTTATCATATTGTGACGTATTTGTTCTAATTTTGGATAGATTCGACGCGCGTGGAGGCCAATTCGAGGGGAAAAGGCATCGCGAGCTAGAGATTTAGCCGGTTTGAGGTGAGTAATGATTGTAAATGATGTCCTGAGGGTTTGAAACCCCAGATTGTACATCGTAGTGCTATATTGAGGCAAGATACGCACTGGATGATGAGCGTGGGGTCTTTTACTACTAGGGATTCTAACTTGGTCAGTCTCGATTGATGATTTTATTGCATATTTGACTTAAATTCATTTGTTATCATCATGATTTGGGCTGATTGTCATATTTGGGCTTCGTGCCAACTATTTGAACCCTTTGGGGATTTTTATCACTGTTTTCTCACTGTTTGACTTAGTATTTGAACTCAGTCCTGTTGATATCTATTGTTTTACAAACTTAGCCACTTTTACTCAGATTTGAAACTTAAATGATATTTCTACATCATGTTTTGGGCTGAGAACTACTATTTACTAATGTCCAAGGGGCTAGTGATAATTTCTAGACTGAGTGAGGCCGAGGGCCATATGTGAGGATATGTTGAGTGATATGAGGCCGAGGGCCTGAGATACTTTATATGCCACGAGGTGGCTTGAGTGATGTGAGGCCGAGTGCCGAGTGATGTGAGGCCGAGTGCCGAATGATGATGCCACGAGGCGGCTTGATATAGCGCTTGGGCCGTAAGGGGCCCCTCCGGAGTCTGCACACCCACAGTGAGCGCGGGTACCCATTATGATCTAAGAGTGAGCCCGATGGGCTGATACTGTTCTAAGTGATTAATACTGGGCCCGAGGGGCAGATACTGTACTGAGAGTGAGCCCAAGGGGCTGATACTATTCTGAGCGATTGATACTATGCCCGAGTGGCGAATTTCTACTTGTTATTTACCTGTTTTACTTGCTTTAAAAAGGGATATCATTTGATTTCTTCACTGATTTACTGCTTTAAGTGATTTTACTTCTTGATATGGAATTTCTTTGTGCCTTTACGTGTTTTCATACTTTCAGCTATTATTTATAATTATTACTCACTGAGTCGGAGTACTCACATTACTCCCTGCACCATGTGTGCAGATTCAGGCATCGTAGAGATCCGCTCCTGAGTGCTGATCCTCCCAATCAAGGCACTGTTTTCGGAGACTACGAGGTAGTTGTTGACGTCCGCAGCCCCCGTGCCTCCCTTATCTTATCCTTTTTCATGTTTTTAGAACTATTGTATCGGAATTAGTGTTTAGTAGACTTGTATCCGGATTTCTTAGTTGCTAATGACTTGTGACACCCCGGTTTGGGCTGTGTCGGGATGGTTTCTACTATTGTTATCGCTAATTCTGCAAATTATGATTATTATATCATGTTTTAGAACTACTTATGGTATTTAACTGTTTAAAAGAGGTGGTCTATTTTGTTCTGGTTGGCCTTGTCTTCACGAGAGGCGCCATCACGATCGGGTTCGGGGAATTGGGTCGTGACACCCCCTCACCAGCTCCGCCACCCTCCGCCGCTGGAAATCGCCTCACGGTGGCGGACCACCTCCAATCCACTCCAAATTAACACCCCATCACCAAATCTCTAATCCATTTCCTTCAAATCATCACCAAACACCTCGAATTTCAGATCTAAACCCGGAACCCCCAAAACCCTAAATCATCCAAACAACCCCAAAACTACACCATGCAACCTCCTCCTCCTCCTCTTCCCAAATATCCCTTTGATTCCCCTCGAATCGCCCTTAATTATGTCAAACCTTGAATCTACGATTCCAAAAAACCCTAGCTTCCTTTACCTTTTTTCTCGGTCAGTACCTGGAAGTTTTTGAACCCAAACGCCCATTAATTTATTGTTCTTGCTAAGAACAGCCAATTTATGGCTGTATAAGTTCACGAGTGTCTCGTTCAGGATAGTTCAGCAACTGGCCCGGTCCAAAACAGTTTTTGTAATTCTTTTTCTTTTGTTGTTTGTTTGTGTTCTTTCTTTTGTTCTACTTTCTACTTTCTTTTCCCCACTTGTTTCTTCTTTTTGAGCATATGTGATCTAGATTAGTGACAATGTTCCTTTAAATTGGTATCGTCAACTTGTTCATAAAAAGCATGCTGAATCTTGCAATTAGTTAAGTCTGGTTTTGATTGCATAGGATTTAGGTTGATTTTTTATTTTATTTGTGTGATTGCTCTGCTTTGTTTCCATTTTTTTGTATTTGTTCCCCTCTAGTATTCTCTATCTTAGTTGCAATATTTAGCTTAGTTTCAATCAGATTTCCGAATGCTAATTGATTAAGCTGTTTCAATTTTTAAATTAAGTAGTCTAATTTCTAGGGTTTCTTCATGGCTTTCTTTCGATTTTGGTTTGTTAGTTGTTCAAGTGTTAGTTGTTTAAATTCAGTGTTTGCTTAGGGCTAACTAAATGAGCTCTTACTAATTAGGCGAATATAAATGTTTAGTTACATCTTTTGATTTTGGACCCTGAATCTTTTGATTTGCAAATCATTGGAAACTTGTAGGGTCTTAATTCAAATAAAAGGAACTTAGGACAAAGATGAAATAGTCAGTAATTTGAAGGGTAAAAATGGACTTTTACAAAGGCTAAAAATCTGAAGTTTCTAGAGCCTGGGGCAGCTGTCCCTATTTGGTTAGCACAAAAATGTTGAGCCAATAAGGGACAGCCAGCTGTCCTAGTTAGTTAAAATGATGCATACTTCTAACTTCATTCTCTACACCAAAATCCTGAAAAACATATCAGAATTTCAGAATAATATGTTTTTTGCATTACTTGACTGGTCTTTCTGGTTTTCTTTTAGGATAAAAAAAGCTTCCACGAATTGTCTGGCTGGTTTTTTAAGTTGTTTGCTTGATTTTTCGTCACTAGTTCTGGTTGTTGTGTTGATTTATTGCTGCTGAGTTTCCTTCATATTGCATTTGTTGTTTTTCCTGTTTGTTACTCATTCAAGGTATCATTTTCATCTCCTTCCTCGTGTATTGTGGTTTCTTTCTTCTGAAATGGAATGATTTGTTCAGCAAATGGATTTTATGTGAACGTTTGTGGGCTTGCATAGATCTAGTTTAAATTTATTGTTTGAAAGTCTATATGACTCTTGTTATGTGGGTTGATAATCATTTGTGACTTCTTTTCTTCCTACATGTTTAAGCTTAAAGTTTGTTGTTCAAGCTTTATACTAGAATGTGAAGGTCCAGCATGCTTAAAGTAGTCTATAGGGATCCATGTGAAGGCTGAAACTTGCTCTCATTTTACTGTTTTTGATAATTTAACTAATGGAGTCTATGAGATAGTATTAAAGGGGATTTGGACATTTTGGTTAAGCTTACCTTGTGTGTGGTAACCAATGAAGGGTGGTAATTGTACCAACTTTTTGCTTTGTTTGCCTGCTGTTATAATGAGTCAAATGCAAATTTGCAAGTTAGCTTCATAGCTACTCTTGAAAATCCCAACAGTGCTTTGAACCACAAGTCTCCGGGGAGGAAGTATGCTATCTTAGTAGAAGGGTGGATCATTTTTTAGCTTTTCGTCAATGAGTAGTTAAATTACATGGTTGTTATGATCAAAAATTGTATAAACTTATTTTCCTTCAGTTATCTATTTTGTATGATTATTTTAGGGATGTTCAGTTATTGATAGTTAATTGTAGTTTTCAAATTTATGTATTTGCTTTTAAGTATATGCAGAAGACCAGTGTGTTTCATTAATGAATGGGGCCAGGAGTGGGCCTAAACATATGGCCTAGTCAAGATCACTTTAAGCGTGATCCTGGACTTTTGTTCGAATGTTGGGCTCAATTTTGAGGCCCAAATTGTCAAAAGGTGGTTTTCCTTTTGACTTGGGCACAATTTCAGGCCCAAGAGTCTTCAACCCCACCCCTCTTCCCTTTTGTTTAAAGAAGTGGCTTGTAATGTGGAGTTCAATGTATTGTTGGGCTTGTTATTGGCCCAATCTCATCGCTGAGGGTCTTTGGCCCTTCGTTGTGAGTAATGGGCTCAACTTCGAACCCAGCTCCAATGTGTTTTCGTTAAATCATTAGCAAACCTGTAGCTGGTTCAATTTTTTTAGCAATCAAAATCCCTTTAATTTATCTCAATGCATATTCTCAATCCGTAAATATAGAATGAATCTTGGGTTAGATTAAGCAATAACCTTAATATTCGCATTAACACAATTGTCTTCCTTAAATAAAGTGAGGTGTGCCATCCTAATTAAATCACTCATGGCCCTCATATTAATTTTATAACTTAGATACTAAAAACTAAATTTTGTAATTTGCTTTAGGCGCGTTAATTAGATAACTATCACGGCTACGGGTATGGTTCCCGTGACGTAGTTGTGATTTGTAATTACTAAAGCCCGGGTGTACATTTCATGTGATCCTATTCTAATTTCCAACGAGATTAAATAGAACGTGTCGGGAACCACGAGTGTATTTCATGTAGTGTGGCTTACGATGTGTTTTAAACAACCTTGAAATAATTCCTTAAATAAATAAAAGCGGTTATGAAGTTGAAAATGCACAATAGGTTTAAAACGTGTAATAAATCAGATAATTAGGCCAATAATAATACTTGAGCAACCGTGCTAAAACCACAGAACTCGGGAATGCCTAACACCTTCTCTCGGGTTAAAAGAATTCCATACCCGGATTTCTATGTTTGCAGACTGTAAACAGAGTCAATCTTTCCTCGATTCAGGATTTTAAACCGGTGACTTGGGACACCAATAAACTATCCCAAATGGTTACTCTGATTTTAATAAATAAATAATCTCGTTTTGATTGTCACTTAAATTGAAAAAACTCCCTTATACCCCTTCCGGGGTAGGAAAAAGGAGGTGTGACAGTTGCTTCCCCGGTTTAGGGAATGGTCGATCATTCATATCCCAAGAGAAGAGAACGTGGGATCACATGCATTGGCTAATTTAGGATCGTCCACAGAAATGAAGGGAGTTGATTCAGGTGCAGTCATTCAACTATTGCATTCGGTATTGGATGTGGATGGATATTTTGAAGTTAACTCAACCAACCTAATTTGGGATTGGAGAAATGAGTTCGTAGACTATTTAAGGCATGAAAAATTGCCTGAAGATCCTAAAGCTTCCTGGTAACTACGAACTAAAGTTGCTCTCTTTTGCCTTGTTGATGGTCAATCGTACCAAAGGTCGTTTCAAGGACTATTGGCTCGGTGTCTAGGGACATCGAAGGACGATTATATGATGAGAGAGGTTCATGAAGGAGTGTGCAGAAATCATTCTAGTTCAAACTTATTGGTTCTAAAACTGATGAGGGCTTAGTATTGTTGGCCCCAAATAGAGCAAGACACTAAGGCATTCATATAAAATGCGATAAATGTCAGTGTCATGCGCAGTTAGTACATAAACCGGCAGAGCTTTTGCATTTGGTGGTGTCACTATGGCCCTTCATGAAGTGGGGGATGAACATAGCTTGTCCCTTACCTCAAGGGCCTAGACAAGTAAAGTTTCTTTTGGTTTATTAACTGATTATTTTACTAAAAGGATTGAAGTAGGTGCTTACAAAAGATTGGAGAACGAGAAGTGATTGACTTCATATGGGATCACATCATTTGTCGGTTTGGAGTACCAAAAGAAATTACGTGTGATAATGGGCCACAATTTATAGGTTCTAAAGTCATAAATTTTTTGGAAAGGTTGAAGATCAAAAGGATTACATCTTCTCCATATCATCCAAGTGCTAATGGAAAAGAAGATTCAACCAACAAAGTTATAATCAAAAATCTCAAGAAAAAAATTAGAGGATGCAAAAGGTAATTGGCCAGAAGAGCTGCCGCGAGTATTATGGACATATCGAACAACGGTGAAGTCAAGTATGGGTGAAACACCCTTTTTCACTTGTGTACGGTGTAGAAGATTTGATTCCGGTATAGACTGGGGCACCGACCATACGGTATTCCCGGGAAAATGAGGAGACAAATAATGAAGTTCTGTTGATTAAGCTGGATTTGCTTGAAGAGCACTGAAATCTAGCATATGTGAGGATGGTGGCACAAAAGCAAAGGATGGAAAGATATTACAACCGCATAGAAAATCTCCTATATTTTAAAGTTGGGGATTTAGTTTTGAGAAATGTAACTCAAAGTACCCGAGAGGTTAATACCGAGAAGCTAGGACCAACATGGGAAGGACCTTACCAGGTTTCAGCTATAACCGGTAAAGGTTCTATCAGTTGGAAAATCAAGATGGAATAAAATTACCAAGCAATTGGAACGTGACTCACCTCAAAAGGTATTACAGTTGAAGATCCTTGTTGATACTAAAAGTAAGTGTTGCACTCTTTTTTTCTTCGACCAGTTTTTGTCCCAATTGAGTTTTTTGGGAAAGGTTTTTAATGAGGTAGCAACGTAAAGCATACTGCGAATAAGAATCATCAACGATAGCAAGAACTCCAGTATTCGAATTCTCATACTTAGCATCCGAACACTGGGGAGAACTATTGTATATTAGAGCACTAAAAGTGTCATAAAGATCGGGACTGTTAGAATCGGGAAATATATCTTATTAGGACCGAGACTGCATGATCAGCCCTGTAAAAATAAGTTGTACAACTTAGCCACATGTATTGAAATCTTTATTTACTTAAGCAAATGAATATTTATGTAAATGTACTTTTGGAAATGGAAGGAGTAAATCAAAGTCCTTTTGTTTTTATCTTATTTCTTGTCCAAATGATAAGTTAAATTCTTTTTCATCTGAAAGTTAATTAAACTTGTAATGCTTGTGCTAGAATGAACACGAGACGTCCTCCTCGAGAGCACCGTAAACATAAGGGCCCTCTCATATGAAACCTTCATAGTTAAAGGGTAGATACCGAACGTATAAATTTTCGGAATTAAAGTCATCAGATATTAGAAATTTTCGAACTTTATCAAATAATAAAAAAAATACTGCACGAAAATTGACCAAGAGATGTCTTTATTTCTTAAAAGTACCAAACTTATTAAAACGTTTGACATAATTACAAAGAGAGATATGTATTACGTCAATTGGTTTTGCCAGCGGAGTCTAAGGTAAGAGAAGTATCTTCAACATCTTTCGAGGATGAAGGTTATTCTATTTCTGGTTTAGTACGTTCATCCTTGACTTTTCCTTTAGCTTCCTCTTCGGCCCCCGAGTACTCAGAACTTGTGCTCGAAGAACTTGAAGCAGTAGGCTGGGTAGGTATATTATTAAAGATAGTCGTCTCCAATTCGAGAACTTTAGCGATGCAACCACCAATATTCGGAATACCTTCTTTGGCTTCCTCTAAAGTCTTCCTTCTTATCTAGTAAATTACAGAAGTTTTCTCGAGGAGAAAGGAGTCATGTTGATCTTGGAGTTTAGCTTGAAGCCTCTCAATTTTGGAGTGTAGTTGTTCGTTTTCAGCCTTCACTATGTCATAGATTCAGTTAATGTCTGTATTTGTTCTCGCGTGCTCGTGGTTCTGCTCCATAACCACTATGAACATTTCTTCCATTTTGGCTCTCTTCTTTTCGGCATCAGTGGCCTCCTCAGTTTTGGAATGTAAGTTTGCTTCCAGGTTGTTAATTTGCGCCATGAAAGTAGACTTACCTTCGGCTGTGACAGTTATAACATCATGCAATTCAGCCCACTTGGTCATTTTCGCTTGCTTGGATTGCTCTAATCGGGCCTCGAGCTCGCCTATATGAGCAATTTTGCTTCTAAAATCAAGAGGCGCTCGGCAAGTTGATCTCGTTAAATGGCAAGCTGATTTCGTTCAGTAGTAAGCTTGTCTTTGTCCAAGATCATTTTTTGTTGACCCTCGGAGGCAAGGAGGTTAGCCTAAAATGGTTAAAAGTTAAAGTTATGAGAACTGAAAGGTGCATGTTGTTATTGATCAGACACTTAGCAAAAAGAGCATCCATCTTTCTCTAATATTTCTTTTTAGCTAGAGGGTCCAAGTAATTGGGGACCTCCGCCGGCTTGGAGAGTAGGTGGAACTCATTCGAAATCATAAGAATGTCGCTATGCTTTCCACTAGGATTTTGGATGGGTGTCGGGTAAGTGTTCCATAAATTCCAATGGTCGGGTGACCGTGGGGAACGAACATCTTCTGTTTGTTCGGTTGGGGCCGGTGGGGAGGTAGTAGTTAGTGGTGTTGCGACTGGTATAGAATTTGATGGGAGAAGAATGTCAGGGGTAGAACTTCTCTGACCATAAGTAACAACGGGGATTCAAAAATGAGATTCAACGTTTTCAACAATCTCTATTTCTGTGAAGAGTCCTTGAATTACGGGCGGTGAAGCAACTGGTTATGCTGGAGATCTTTTGCTTCTTTGAAGAGGAACACATTCATCATCGATTCCTTCTTCACCAAGGACCACTGTGGTCGGTCTAGTTGGAGCTTCTTTTGTTAAATCTTATCCCGAGTCCCAGCCGTAGAGGTACATTTTCTTCATGGTTTTTTATACTTAGGTTGGGGACTTCGGGAAGAGGGACCTTCAATGAAAGGAAGAGCAGCTTCACGAGACCTCTTCCGGTTAAGGAGTTCTTGCAATAGTTTATGAGCCTATGTTGGATCATTAGAAACCTCAACGACAGGGCAAGTAGAAAATCCTTGCGGAAGATCTGTGTATTGCAAAATGGAGTCAACAAATTGGTTCTAAATTGTGCTGAAGATTGAAAGGAAAAGAGAAATGATACTTACCATGGTTTTTGGCTTTTTAATTAAACTTGGTGCAATATCTTTCTATCTACGAAAATTCGATGTGGAAACGTCCAAAATTTTCTATACCCATTGGTTCAGATTCTTAACCGATGGTGGTTCCCAACGGATAGCTGGAATAATGAAAATAAAAACTAGCAAATGAGGAAATTCTTTAACATAATAAGGAAAGGATATTTGAAAACATACAAGTAAAGTTCTAAGATTCTGGAATGGAAGGGGCTATTGCCGGAAGGATGTCCCTGGTAGCAATAACAATGAACCGTTCCATTCAACCATAGTCGTTACTCGTTATTGTCGTCAATGTTGTTAACGATGGCATGGTGGCCGCGTTTGCTGAGTTTAATCACACCTCCACGACAGTTTTTCGGGAAGTAGAGGTTGATCAAATATGCGAAAGTGAGGGCTTCTCCGGCCTTGGATCACAACATTCAAAGGCAAGTCACCGTATGCCATATTGATGGACTTACCCGAGCCAAGCAGGTTTGGTAACAGTGGCAAAATTCTAAAATAATGGAGTTAATTTCTTGACCCAATTTTAGGATAAAAGGGTATGTATAAACGTACATGAACCTTGGTTTGCTAAAGGTGACCCTTTATACCTCATTGGGGGCAAAGATCTCGATGATATTCCAGTTGCAATCTTCCTTTACAACAGGAATGCTAATAGGCCGAATGGAAGAAGGATATATGCGGACAGACCAATTTCTGTCATTTTTGGGGTTGATTGTTTCTTTTTGTACTTGAAAGTCTAACTCAGAGTGTAGTTGCGAATGTATGATTGTGTTGATAGTAGGAGGTTCGATTTTGGCGTCAACTTCTTTAGTTTTGTTCTTTTTAAAAGGCCCATTATCGACAAAAAAAACAGAGTTTTCGGGTGCAGAAGTAATAGAAGACATGGTGGTAGAAAATCTGGGTAAGAAGATTTTTTTGAGAAAGTAGGGCTTTGCAGTGGGGTTCTAAGAAAATTAGAATAAGAAGATTTTGCAAAAGTGAAAGGTAAAAATGATGAGTAGTGAAAACGTTTATAGGCGGTAGAATTTATGATCATGATTACCTTGAAAACTGGCAAAATATTTTCCAAATCACGAGATAACACGTGTTCGACTCATTAAATGCAAGGAGACATACATCATTTCAAGTGTCAGAAACCGTTCAGGAACTTTCCTGTAATGACCCAAAATGTCATCACTTATTTTTAAAATAAATTCTACATTCCGAGGCTTTAAAAACCTCTTTTAGCATTACCTTAATTTGCGTGTGCAGTCCGGGCGCATAGTCGGAAAGCTATTATGTGAAAATCTTTGAAACATATTGAAATTTTGACTTAAAATGCATTTAAGTGACTTCGGTCAATATTTTGGGTAAACGGATCCGGACCCGTTATTTGACGGTCCCGGAGGGTCCGTGGAAAAATATAGTACTTGGGCGTACGCTCGGAATCGAATTCCGAGGTCCCAAGCCCGAGAAATGAAATTTTAAGGAAAATTATTTTCTGAAAATTTTTATGAGTTTTGGAAATGAAATGCATTTAGAAGTTGATGGTATCGGGCTCATATTCTAGTTCCGGAGGCTGGTACAGGTCTTATATGTGAAATAAGATGAGTCTGTGAAATTTGGTAAGAAACAGAAGTCGTTTGAGGTAATTCGAACCCGTAGTTGTGAAAATTCATATTTTGAATGTGTTGAGATTTTTCTTAGATTTCTATGCTAAATTTATTGTTTAAGAGGTTATTTTGGCGATTTGATCCCACGGATAAGTTCATAAGATGTTTTTGAGTTAGTACGTAAGATTGGTTTGGAGCCCCGAGGGCTCGGGTGAATTTCAGATAGGTTTCAGAAAGTTTTTGAACTTATGAAAGTTGCAGGTTTTTGCTGTTCAGTGCATAGGGATTTTGTTCTTCGTGTTCGCGTAGTCCCACTCGCGAACACGTAAGGAAAATCTCCCAGGTGCCAGTTTTCTTCTTCACGAATGTGAATTCTGAGACGCGAACGCAAGGCTGAGGGGGGAATACTCTTCGCGAACGCGTCCAAGCACTCGCTAACGCATAAGGCAATGGGACTCGGGGAGGGGGTTCTCACTTGTTCTATGCGAACACATCCACTGGCCTGCGAATGCGAAGGCTCGAGGAGTGAAAGATCCGTGAACGCAAGCCTAAGGTCGCGAACGCGAAGATCACCTAGGCCTAACTCATCGCGAACGCGATAGGCCTATCGAGAACGCGATGAAGGCCTGTCCAGTGATTTTAAAACATAAGCAAAATGGGACTTAACCAAAATTTCATAACTTCTTCTTCCAAACTCCAAATTCGGCAATTTTTGAAATGGAATTTCACCACAAATTCATAGGTATGTAATCTTAGACTCATTTTCTTCAATTTCCATTAACACCCATTAGATTTATAAGCTTAAATCATGCTCTTAAGAGTAGAAAATTAGGGATTTGGGTCTCTAGGGCTTTTTGCATAATTGGGATTTAGACCTCGTTTTGGGGTCGGATTTTGGAGCTAAATGCATATTCGGGCTAATGGGTGAATGGGTGATCGGGTTGAAGTCCGAACCTCGTATTTTGACCAAGCGGGCCCGGGGTCGATTTTTGACTTTTTGGGAAGAATGATGAGAATTCTATAATTGAGCATTGGAATTGGACTGTTTAGCGTTTATTGATGTTATTAAATCAATTTGGAATAGATACGAGTTGTTTGGAGGCGAATTCTAAAGGAAAAGCACTGTTTGAGGCTTGAGTTGGCCGTGGAAGTTCGAGGTAAGTGTTTGGTCTAACCTTAGCTTGAAGGATTAGGAGTTGTGTCCTATTTGCTACATGTTATTTGTCGAGTACGACGTATAGGCATGGTGACGAGTATCTATACATTGGTGTCAAGCATGACCGTGAGTCTAAAAATTAAATTGTTGTGTTTTTGATAAATCCTACAAATGCCTAAGTTGTTGATTTTCTGCGTTGAGCAAGGATTATGATTATTCTCGTGGGAATTACTTATGATTGAGTATTGGTGCTAATTGAGGTAGTTAGATGTTGGAACAAATTTGGTTATAGCTGATTTTTCTTGCCGGGATGTAGTTACTTATACTGTCGATTCCCTTACCGGGATAGTGTTGTTTCTTTATTGATCCCTTGTCGGGACTTTTGTTGTGATTGGTGTTGAACTGTATATATGGATCGGGTTGCGCACCGCAACAATATTATATTTGGATTGAGTTGCGCGCCACAACAATATTATATTTTGATCGGGTTGCACGCCGCAACAATATTATATTTGGATCGGGTCGCACGCCGCAACAATAATATAATTGGATCGGGTTGCGCCACAACAGTGATAGATGATGTGGATCGGGTTGCACGCCGCAACAGAGTTATTATGTTTTGGGATCGGGTTGCGTGCCGCAACAATTGATAATACGAAGTGTTTATTGATTGGTTACGACTTCCTTTTTGTTTTGCTGTAAATTCTAAATTGTTCTTATGCTTTTCTCTTAATTTACTGTTGGTACTGATATTTCCTCCACAGCATGTACCCCTTTTCATCTTTACTTGTTATTCCTGTTTTATTTGTCCGCTGCATATTATATAACTGTATAGGTTTATTTGGTAGTCTGGTCCTAGCCTCGTCACTACTTCGCCAGGGTTAGGTCAAACACTTACCAGCATATGGGGTCGGTTGTGCTGATTCTACACTCTGCACTATGTGCAAATCCCGGAGTAGATTTTGGACAGTAGCATTTGGGGTGGCTGCCTTCAGTCCAGCTAGAGATCCTGAGGTAGTCCTACAGGCGTTCGCAGGCCCGGTGTTCTCTTCTATCCTATTATGTATTCTGTTTTCATTTGTTTCCGAGATAGATTGTACTTTCTTTTCAGATATTTGTTGTAGTATTCATAGACAGTCCGTGATATTGTGACACCGGATTTCGGGTAGAGATATATGTTGACGTAATCGTATGGGTTATGGTTACTTATATCAGATTAAGTCTTCCACTTGTTTTATTTATCGTTAATGTTTCACTGTTGATCACATGTTAGTTTAAATTGTTAAAAAGGGCTAATAAATGAGTTAGTAATTCTACAATATGTGGCTTGCCTAGCTTTCACGAGTAGGTGCCATCACGACTCCCGAGGGTGGGAAATCCGAGTTGTGACAAGTTAGTATCATAGCTCTAGGTTACATAGGTCTCATAATTCACGGAAAACTTAGTAGAGTCTGAGGGATCGGTACGGAGATGTCTGTATTTATCCCTAGAGGCTACAGAGTTGGGAAAAACTTCACATTTATTCTTTCCTATCATGCAGTTGGGTTCTCAATGCTAATTGAATTTCTACTCTGTTCTTTCGCAGATGGTGAGAACACGCGCTTCCTCATCCACCGATCAGCAGCCCGAGCCCCCAGCAGCAGCTCCCACGAGGGGCATAGGGCAAGGCCAAGGCCGTGCTAGAGGCCGAGGTAGGGGCAGAGCTCAGCCCAGAGCAGCAGAACCAGCGGCGGAGCCTCAGGTTTACTTTAATGATGAGGTTCGCCCAGACAATTCTGATAGGCCCAGCTCAGGTCCTAGAGGGGTTTATTGCTACCTCAGTACTTCAGGACGCTCTGGTCCGTCTAGTGGGCCTTATGGAGAGTGTCACCTGGGCAGGCTTGCTTCCTATAGCACCAGCCATCTCTCAGGATAGAGGAGGAGCCCAGACTTCAGCTACTCGCACTCCAGAGCAGATGGCTCCCCAGTTTCAGACTCCAGCAACTCAGCTAGTTGGAGCAGTTCAGCCGAGTATGGTAGCTCATCGACTTGGCCCGTCATGCTCTTATCATACTTCCCACCGAGAGGGAGAGGGTGAGGAGGTTCATTGAGGGCCTTATCTAGCCTATTCGACTTTAGATGGCCAAGGAGACAGGGAGTGAGATTTCTTTCCAGGAGGCGGCCAATGTGGCCAGGAGAGTTGAGATGGTTCTGTCAGGGAGGTGGCCAGGGGTCTGATAAGAGGCCTCATCATTAAGGCCGATTCAGTGGTACCTCGTCTCGAGGCAGATATTTGTACGGTAGAGGCCATCCCCCTAAGCCTTTTCAGTCAGTAGTTCAGGTTTTTCACAGTGCTTTAGGTGGCCATGGTTCTCACATGCAGTATTCTGATCAGCAACCCTACAGTGCACCACTAGCTCCTATTAGTGCACCGCCGCTCCAGAGTTTTCGGGGTGGTCATTCAGGTTTCCAGGGTCATTCTTAGTTTCCTCAGCTGTAGCACTTAGGTAGATGCTATGAGTGTGGTGAGTATGGTCATATTCGGAGGGCTTATCAAGATTGGTGGGTACTCAGTTGCAGCAGCAGGGTTTCTGTGCTATGGTTCAGGCACTAGGTGTTCCACCGCCTGCTCCGCCAGTTAGGGGTGGGGGTAGAGGTGCTAGAGGTGGAGGTAGAGGTGTTAGAGATAGAGCTCAGACCACTAGAGGTGGAGCCCAGCCAGCTGCATACCATCCCAAAGATGTCGTTCAGGGTGGTGGGGCTCAGCCCCGATGTTATGCTCTACCAGCAAGGCCCGAGGCTGAGGCTTTCGATGCAGTTATCACAGGTATTGTTCTGGTTTGTGGCAGAGATGCTTCAGTTTTATTTGATCCAGGGTCTACATACTCCTATGTATCATCTTATTTTGCACCGTATCTGGTCATGCCTAGTGATTCCTTGAGTGTTCCTGTATATGTGTCTACACCGGTGGATGGTTCTATTGTGGTAGATCGAGTCCATCGCTTGTGTATAGTTGTGATCGGGGGTCTTGAGATTCATGTGGATCTATTACTTCTGGACATGGTTGATTTTGATGTCATAATCGGGATGGACTGGTTATCATCTTACCATGCTATCTTGGACTATCATGCCAAGACTGTGACCTTAGCATTGCTGGGCTTACCTCGTTTACAGTGAAGGGGGACTCCTAGTTATTCTACCCATACTGTTATCTCTTATGTGAAGGCACAGCGTATGGCCGAGAAGGGGTGTTTGGCCTATCTGGCATATGTTCGTGATTCTAGTGTCGAGGTTCCTTCTATTGATTATGTGCCTGTTGTTCATGAGTTCCCTGAGGTATTCCCTTCAGACCTACCCAGGATGTCACCCGACAAGGATATTGACTTCTGCATTGATTTGGCTCCGGGCACCCAGCCCATTTCTATCCCGCCGTATCGTATGCCCCGCCTGAGTTAAAAGAGTTGAAGGAGCATTTGCAAGAATTGCTTGAAAAATGTTTCATTAGACCTAGTGTTTCGCCTTGGTGTGCACCGATGTTGTTTGTTAAGAAGAAGGACGTACCAATGAGAATGTATATTGATTATCGGCAGTTGAACAAGGTTACAATCAAGAATAAGTATCCATTGCTAAGGATTGATGATTTGTTTAATCAGCTTTAGGGTGCCAAGGTATTTTCAAAGATTGACTTGAGATCTGGCTACCATCAGTTGAGGATAGGGCATCTGATGTCCCTAAGACAGCTTTTCGCACTCGGTACGGGCATTATGAGTTCTTGGTGATGTCATTCAGGTTGACAAATGCCCTGGTAGCTTTTATGGATTTGATAAACCGAGTGTTCAGGCCTTACTTGTATTCGTACGTGATAGTCTTCATTGATGATATTTTGATCTATTGTCGTAGCCGGGAGGAGCACGAGCAACATCTTAGAGTGGTTCTTCAAGACTTTGAGGGATAGTCAGTTGTATGCTAAGTTTTCGGAGTGTGAGTTCTGGTTGAGTGCAGTTGCATTCCTAGGTCATGTTGTATCCGTAGAGGGTATTTAGGTTGATTTGAAGAAGATTAAAGTAATCAAGAACTAGCCTAGACAAGCATCAGCTACAGAGATCCAGAGTTTCTTGGGGTTGGCAGGCTACTATCGTTAGTTTTTGGAGAGGTTTTCATCCATTGCAGCCCCGATGACCAGGTTGACCCAGAAGGGTGCCCAATTTAGGTGGTCAGACGAGTGTGAGGCGAACTTTTAGAAGCTTAAGACAGCTTTGAATATGGCACCAGTGTTGGTTTTGTCCACAGGTTCAGGGTTGTATACAGTTTATTCTGATGCATCTCATATTGGGCTTGGTGCGGTGTTGATGCAGGATGGCAAGGTCATTGCCTATGCTTCGCGGTAGTTGAAGATTCATGAGAAGAACTATCCGGTTCATGATTTGGAGTTGGTAGCCATTGTTCACGTGTTGAAGATTTTGAAGCACTATCTGTATGGTGTGGCTTGTGAGGTGTTCACGGATCACAAGAGTTTGCAATACTTGTTCAAGCATAAGGAGTTGAATTTGAGGCAGAGAAGGTGGTTGGAGCTGTTGGAAGACAATGATACCACCATCTTATATCATTCAGGAAAGGCCAATATGGTGGCCGATGCTTTGAGTAGGAAGTCAGCCAGTATGGGCAGTCTTGCTTATATTCCAGTCGGTGAGAGACCGCTAGCTTTGGATGTTTAGGCTTTGTCCAATCAGTTCATGAGGTTGGATGTTTCTGAGCCAAGTCGTGTGTTAGCTTGCACAGTCGCTCATTCTTCTTTATTGGAGCGTATCCGTGATCGGCAGTATGATGATCCCCATTTGTGTGCCCTAGAGACAAAGTGTAGCACGGAGGTGCCAAGCAGTTTACCTTAGGTGATGATGGAGTCTTGAGATTGCAGGGTCGAGTTTGTGTTCCTAATATGAATGGACTTCGAGAGTTGATTTTAGAGGAGTCCCATAGCTCCCGGTACTCTATTCATCCTGGCACCGCTAAGATGTATCAGGATTTGCGGTAGCATTATTGGTGGAGGAGAATGAAGAAGAATATCGTTGTATATGTGGCTCGGTGTTTGAATTGTCAGCAGGTTAAGTACGAGCATCAGAGGCCTAGTGGTTTGTTCTAGAAGATTGAGATTCCTGAGTGGAAGTGGGAGCAGATCACTATGGACTTCGTTGTTGGACTCCCACGGACTAGGAGGAAGTTCGATGCAGTGTGGGTTATTGTTGATAGGTTGACCAAGTCAGCACATTTCATTCCTGTGGCAGTCTCCTATTCTTCCGAGAGGTTAGCTGATATCTATATCCGGGAGATTGTTCGTCTTCATCGTGTGCCCATGTCTATCATCTCGGACCAAGGTACACAATTTACATCGCATTTCTGGAGAGCAGTTTTGCGAGAGTTGGGAACACAGGTTGAGTTGAGCACAGCATTTCATCCTCAGATGGACGGGTAGTCCGAGCGGACTTTTCAGATTTTAGAGGATATGCTCCGAGATTGTGTCATTGACTTTGGAGGCTCGTGGGATCAGTTTTTGCCTTTAGCAGAGTTTGCCTACAACAACAGCTACCAATCGATTATCTAGATGGATCCTTAGAAGGCTTTATAAGATAGGCGGTGTCGGTCTCCAGTTGGATGGTTTGAGCCAGGAGAGGCTCGGTTGTTGGGTACGGATCTGGTTCAGGATGCCTTGGACAAGGTCAGGATTATTCAGGATAGACTTCGTACAGCTCAGTCCAGGCAAAAGAGCTATGTCGACCTCAAGGTTCGAGATTTGGCTTTCATGATCGGTGAGCTGGTATTGCTTCGAGTGTCTCCTATGAAGGGCATGATGAGATTTGGGAAGAAGGACAAGCTTAGCCCTAAGTTCATTGGCCCGTTCGAGATTCTTGATCGAGTGGGAGAGGTGGCTTATAGACTTGCATTGCCGCCGAGCTTATCAGCCATGCATCCAGTGTTTCATGTGTCCATGCTTCGGAAATATCACGGCGATCCATCCCATGTGCTAGACTTCAACACTGTCCAATTGGACAAGGACTTGTCTTATGAGGAGGAGCCGGTAGTTATTCTAGACCGGTAGGTTCGTTAGTTGAGATCGAAGAGTTTTCCTTCTGTTCATTTTCCATGGAGAGGTCAGCCTACTGACGCATCGACCTGGGAGTCTGAGTCCGATATGCGGAGCCGTTATCCCCATCTTTTCCCCGACTCAGGTACTTCCTTCTTATGTCCGTTCAAGGACGAACGGTTGTTTTAGAGGTGGAGAATGTGATAACCCAAAATATCATCACTTGTTTTTAAAATAAATTCTGCATTTCGAGGATTTAAAAACCTCTTTCAGCATCACCACGATTTGCGTACGCAGTCCGAGCGCGTAGCCAGAAAGCTATTATGTGAAAATCTATGAAAAATGTTGAAATTTTGACTTAAAATGCATTTAAGTTGACTCTGGTCAACATTTTGGGTAAACGGACCCAGGCCCATAATTTGATGGTCCCGGAGGGTCCGTGGAAAAATATGGGACTTGGGCATATGCTCGGAATCGAATTCCGAGGTCCCAAGCCCGAGAAATGAATTTTTAAAGAAAATTATTTTCTGAAAATTTTTATGAGTTTTGGAAATGAAATGCATTTAGAAGTTGATGGTATCAGGCCCGTATTCTGGTTCCGGAGCCCAGTACAGGTCTTATATGTTAAATAAGATGAGTCTGTGAAATTTGGTAAGAAACGGAAGTCGTTTGAGGTGATTCGGACCCGTAGTTATGAAAATTCATATTTTGAAAGTGTTGAGATTCTTCTTAGATTTCTATGCTAAATTCGTTGTTTAATAGATTATTTTGGCGATTTGATCGCACGGATAAGTTCATACGATGTTTTTGAGTTAGTACGTATGTTTGGTTTGGAGCCCCGAGGGCTCGGGTGAGTTTCGGATAGGTTTCGGAAAGTTTTTAAACTTATGAAAGTTGCATGTTTTTTTTTTGGCAGTCCGCTAGGCAAGCGCCTAGGGCTAGTTTTTTATTAATAACAGAAAAGAAAATACAACAATTAGGAAAAGTAGAAATAAGGGGGGACAATAGCACCGGTATTGTTACCCATATAACACAAACCGGGCTAACCCTTACCTTACTAATCCTATTGAGGCATAAAATAGCCTCACTAGCAAGCATGTGAAAAGAAAGAACTAGCTACAATCAATTATTCAGTGATCACCACAGAGTTTATAACATACTCTGTGATGATATTACAAATCAGAATACTAACATAATCGTATAATAAAATGATGAAAGAATTAAAATGTTGTCCCTTCTTGTCCAAACTTGTAATTTCTTCAATTTGTAATTCTTTTTCATCACACTCCCAATTCTTCAAGAAGTATTCAAAAATCATGATTCTTTTTAGAACGATTAGACCTAGATGATGTAGTTGAGGCGACCTACTTTTGTTTTGCATTTCTCATTGGAGGTCGCCTAACATTTAAAAAATCACTAACCTTGTCGTCCCAACTATTTTTCCTTGTATGAGCCTTTTACCTTTGCCGATATGCCTTGGTGATAGATCCCCTTTTCTTGATGCCTGTGTACGACATTCTTGTAACATTGCTTCTTCTTCTCCTTGTTCAAAAAATTCACTCCCCAAATTAACAGGTTGTGGAGAACTTTGAACAATATCGAGTGTCGCTAAGGCATCTCCTCCTTGTGTCGTTGTCACGATTGTCTTACTTTGTTGTTGTCCTATGTTTGGCATTTTTTTTCTTGCTCTTACTTACAGGAACAGTGCTAAGCGTAGCAGGATTTAAGTAATTTAAAGGAGTAGAGCTTACCATTGCATCCAAAAGTTTCCTCTACTCCAATGAAATGAGTGGCTCAGTTGTTACAATTTGATTCTGCCCAGATTTTGGCACTACTGTTGCTTTTCGATCACCAGCAAAATTTACGCCTGAGCATTGTTGTTGTTGCTTCTGCATTTGCAGAAATTCTTGGAACAAAAGCTGGAGCATTATGGTTCAACTTGCTGTTGGGACTTGCTGCAGGTGCCGCAAGTGCATGACAATTCAAATTTTTCTTGGGTGCTGCAGATTTCCCCTGAAACTTTGGCTTGACTGGAGCATCAATGTCCTCTCCTACACTATCCTGATCATCCTCTTGGTCATCTTTTTCAGATGAAAAACCAGCAATTTCGTCACCCCAGCTCTCCTCATTATCATACTCTCGTTGGTCGTTCCACAGTTTCGAGTTAATAACCATCTCCCTCACCTTTGCTTGAATTATTTCTTTGTTATTGCAATTGGAGATTGATGGTTGCCCAGGTTCACCCCTATGCTCACCAATTGACTCTCAAGATTGAGGTGGAATATCATACATCGAAGTGTTCAAGGTGACCAACGGTTGCTTGAACATAGGGTTGGCATCCAACATCATTTTAATCTATGAATCGTTGATAATTTTCTCCACATGTGGACTGGAGAAATGTATCGTAGGAGTTACCTTCCCTTCATTTTGATCATGGGCCAGCAGTTGCATATTTGGATCAGTAGTCTTACCTTCATTCTGATTCACAGTAACAAGAGCTTTATTCAATGTCGCTGGAGTCGATGAGCTATTTTGATCCAATTTCTGGTCCTTATAACTCTCAACCAGCTGTAAATTCTCTCTAGTCAACTTCCCATCATCATCATTCACATTGCCAAGAGCAGTAGATGAGTTTGAATTTTTTGGTACACCTGGACTCTTTTTTGCGATCTGCATTTGTTTTTTGCTGTTTGGAGTCCTTTTTTTTGCTAGAAACTGATGTCCGGTTATCCTTAGTAATATGCTATCCAGCTTCCTTTGTATGTTGTCTAGCATCAATAGGTTTTGATCGCTCAGATTTAGCCCCTTCTAAAGCAAACTCAGCTTGAACTAAGGCAACATTAGAGATATCTACAGCAGTTGTACCTATAGAAACAGTCACACCACCTTGTTGTTGAACCATATCAGGCTGGTTAGAGGTATCTGCTCGGACTGCCTTCAATGCAACATCAGTATCCATAGGATTTGCTGTTCTTTCAAGAAGTTCAATCACAGCATCATGTTTATCACTCCTAGATACAGCTCGACCAACAGGAGATTGCAAAGCAACAGTACAATCCAGCTTCGAAACAATAGTAGTTGCAGCAGTTGCTTCAATAGCTGCTGTCTAGTTGTTACTCTTGTTACCCTTTGTATCAGATGCTGCAAACTCCAATTCCATAACATCTACAGGATGTTCCTCATTAGTAGCATCAACATTTGTTGCTTTATCAGTTAATTCAACAAAAGTATCCTTAGGTTCTGCACTACCATTTGCTTTCCCAGTAGTTTTGGTCTCCACTTTTTCTTGCACAGCATTTTCAAACTCCCACAAGCATCTTGTTCTGCTCCAGCTGACATTTGGGAACCTGTAGTTGCACACTCCGAAATCACAACTTCACTTTGAATCCTAGATGGCCCAGGGACATGTTTAAACATATCAAGGTTGTTTGAATTATTAGCTCGATTAGCAACTGCCTTTAAAGAAACAGCAGTAGCTTCATACATCCTTGAAAATTCTGTGGAAGCAGGGATATCACTCAACTTTGTATTCAATGCAACAACATTTTTCAATTCAACGTCAGTAGATTGAACAAATGGTGGTTTTCCAATTATTTCACGCGCAGTTGTAGTATCTCGATCATTCTGTAGTTGGCCCTTAACAACAGCTGGTCGTGGACAATCAGTCAATGCAGACTGAGTTGCTGCAATATTCTGCTTATTTACATCAGCTCCTTGATGATAAACAAGGGAATTATTTTCAAAATTGTTATCTGGATCCACACTTTTGCCTTCTAAAACCTGTTGCATCTTTCTTGCATTCAACAATTGCCTTAAATCCCCTTGATATTGTTCTACAGGACCTTGATCAATTGGTTCTTGAAAAACTTGTACATCTTTAATCTCATCATTTTTGTGTGCCCTTTTCGATATATATCGACATGTTTTCTCATCGTGGCCCTGATGTTTACAGCAATTACAATACAAAGGTAGATTATCATACACAATTTCCTGAAAAACTTCAACAATTTTTTCAGAATTTTTATCCAAACTTTGGATTCTCACTCGCTTGGGATGCTTGTTCATCACATCCAAAATTACCTTCACCCTCGCTGTGCTTGGTCTGGATTTAATTTGTGTCGCTTTATCGATGGCTATAGGTTTTCCAGCAGCAGAAGCAATTGATAGCAACGAACGCATAGCAAAACGGCGACAGATTCGGCAACGAAATCCAAACTACTGCCATTGTAGTTTCTTCGTTTGGATTAAATCCAATTGTCCATGGAAAGACTCTATACTGGTGTTCTTTGCCATTCCATGATAGGTAATTTACTGTACGAGCTAAGGCTTGTACATAATCTTTATTTTGATCGAACCTTAACAGAATTTGCCTTGGTGCGAGTGAACCTACGAGGCATCGACCTTTTGTTCCTAGATGTTTGGGCAGTAAATTTCTTAGCTCTTTGAGATCTGGTGCACCTGAAGATAGTTTAAAAACAACATATTGGTGTAACCCCTCCTCCATTGCAAATTCACGCCTTTCTTCCATGGTAAAACAAACAGTTGGTTCGCCATGTACATATTGAATCGATTTCAACACTGTTTCTGTTGCAATTTGTGTTGGTGATTTGGTTTGGATCTGAGCAGCATATGTTGGTTTAATAGATGGCTCTCCCACAGCCAAAGGCTGGGGAGAGGACGCAGCCGACATGAAACTCTTCAACACTCCATTAACGTGAAGAATCAGAAGAAGTTAATGAAAAATGCCTGGTTGCTACAGTAACTGCAAAATAAAATTTAAGATCCTTACCAATTGGTTACAGATTTGAGTATGAAATCAATTGGGGTTTGTGCGTAAAGAGAATATGCTTCTTTTGACACCAATTTTGCGACAATCCGCCACCGGATGCCGGAATTATGGCCGGAAAATGGTGACGAAAATACTATTCCTTCTCTTCCTAGTTGCAGGTTTTTGTTGTTCAGTACACAGGGATTTTGTTCTTCGCGTTCACGTGGTCCGACTCGCGAACACATAAGGCGAATCTCCCAGGTGCCAGTTTTCTTCTTCGTGAACATGAAGCCTGAGACGCGAACGCAAGGTTTGGGGGGGAATACCCTTCGCGAACGCGTCCAAGCACTTGCGAACGCGTAAGGCAATGGGCCTGGGGAGGGGGTTCTCACTTGTTCTATGCGAACACGGCCACTGGCCCACGAACGCGAAGGCTCGAGGAGTAAAAGTTCTGCGAACGCGAAGGTCACCTAGGCCTAACTCATCGTGAACGCGAAGGTCACCTAGGCCTAACTCATCGCGAACGCGACAGGCCTATCACGAACGCGATGAAGGCATGTCCATTGATTTTAAAACAGAAGCAAAACGGGACTTAACCAAAATTTCATAACTTCTTCTTCCAAACTTCAAATGGGGCGATTTTTGAAAGGGAATTTTACCACCAATTCATAGGTATGTAATCTTAGACTCATTTTCTTCAATTTCCATTAACACCCATTAGATTTCTAGGATTAAATCATGCTCTTAAGGGTAGAATATTAGGGATTTGGGTAGAGTTAGGGCTTTTTGCATAATTGGGATTTAGACCTCGTTTTGGGGTCGGATTTTGGAATTAAATGCATATTCGAGCTTGTAGGTGAATGGGTGATCGGTTTTGGTCCGAACCTCGTATTTTGACCAAGCGGGCCCGAGGTCGATTTTTGACTTTTTGGGAAGAATGATGGAAATTCTATAATTGAGCATTGGAATTGGATTGTTTAGCGTTTATTGATGTTGTTAAATCAATTTGGACTAGATACGAGTTGTTTGGAGGCGAATTCTAAAGGAAAAGCGGTGTTTGAGGCTTGAGTTGGCCGTGGAAGTTCGAGGTAAGTATTTGGTCTAACCTTAGCTTGAAGGATTAGGAGTTGTGTCCTATTTGCTACATGTTATTTGTCGAGTACGGCATATAGGCATGGTGATGAGTATCTATATGTTGGTGTCAAGCATGACCGTGAGTCTAAAATTAAAATTGTTGTGTTCTTGATAAATCCTACAAATGCCTAAGTTGTTGATTTTCTGCGTTGAGCAAGGATTATGATTATTCTCGTGGGAATTACTTATGATTGAGTATTGGTGCTAATTGAGGTAGTTAGATATTGGAACAAGTTTGGTTATAGCTGATTTCCCTTACTGGGACATAGTTACTTATACTGTCGATTCCCTTGTCGGGATAGTGTTGTTTCTCTATTGATCCCTTGCCGGGACTCTTGTTGTGATTGGTGTTGAATTGTATATGTGGATCGGGTTGCGTGCCAAATTAATATTATATTTGGATCGGGTTGCGCGCCGCAACAATATTATATTTGGATCGGGTTGCACGCCGCAATAATACTATATTTGGATCGGGTTGCACGCCGCAACAATAATATAATTGGATCAGGTTGTATGCCGCAACAGTGATAGATGATATGGATCGGGTTGCATGCCGCAACAGAGTTATTATGTTTTGGGATCGGGTTACGCACTGCAACAATTGCTAATACGAAGTGTTTATAGATTGGTTACGACTTCCTTTTTGTTTTGCTGTAAATTCTAAATCGTTCTTATGTTTTTCTCTTAATTTACTGTTGGTACTGATATTTCCCCCACAGCATGTACCCCCTCCCATCTTTACTTGTTATTCATTTTTTATTTGTCCGTTGCATATTATATAACTGCACAGGTTTATTTGGTAGTCTGGTCCTAGCCTCGTCACTACTTCACCAAGGTTAGGCCAGGCACTTACCAGCATATGGGGTCGGTTGTGCTGATGCTACACTCTGCACTATGTGCAGATGTCGGAGCAGATTTTGGACAGTAGCATTTGGGGTGGCTGCCTTCAGTCCAGCTAGAGATCCCGAGGTAGTCCTGCAGTCATCCGCAGGCCCGACGTTTTCTTCTATCCTATTATGTATTCTGTTTTCATTTGTTTCTGAGACAGATTGTACTTTCTTTTTAGACATTTGTTGTAGTATTCATAGACAGTCCGTGATATTGTGACACTGGATTCTGGGTAGAAATGTATGTTGTCGTAGTCGTATTGGTTATGATTACTTATATCATATTAAGTCTTCCGTTTGTTTTATTTATCGTTAATGTTTCACTGTTGATCACATGTTAGTTTAAATTGTTAAAAAGGGCTAATAAATTAGTTAGTAATTCTACAATACACGGCTTATCTAGCTTTCACGAGTAGGCCCCATCACGACTCCCGAGGGTGGGAAATCTGGGTCGTAACATTTTCCTGCAAGAAAAAAGGTCTTATCTACTTTCCGGTAACACAGAGATTTGGTACCGGAAAGTAAGGGGACTA
Organism: Nicotiana sylvestris; assembly: GCF_000393655.2. Lineage (NCBI taxonomy): Eukaryota > Viridiplantae > Streptophyta > Magnoliopsida > Solanales > Solanaceae > Nicotiana > Nicotiana sylvestris. The sequence continues at coordinate 45,955,744 of NC_091060.1, read as the reverse complement.
TGTGTGTGGGATAGAACTGATAAATAGCAGGTGGATGCTCGACGAGTTGACACGTGGTCATTCAACTATCTTTCTATTTAACTAAAGTCATTTAACTATTTTTTGTTACTTAAAAAGTAACTACTCTTTATCATTGTCACTTAAAAGTCATTTTGGCTCAAACCTTACCATAAATATGACATAGCATAAAATTTAATTTAAAAAATTCAAAAATAAATACCACATAAGCTTAAATGGATCATACTACTTTAGATCAATATTTTCCTTAATGTGATTTGATACATAACCCAAATGAGTTTCGGGGGGAGGGGGGACGCACACCCTTAATAAAAATAGGTCTTGTTATTTTTTTGGGTTTTGATCGTACAGATACAGTTTTTCTTTTGTCTAAACAATTGCAGTAGGTTGTTTATAATTGCATATCTATTGACAATTTTTATTATGCACTTTAATTGTGTGTGTTGCTTACTGAGCAGGTTATTTGTATGTTGGTGTTGCTTAATAAGTAACATTTTGAAATTAATGGAATGGTAGTTTGTGAAAATAGATTCTTATTAGCCTTATTATTCTTGTATGCTTATGATACATTTATATGTTATTTGAGATGAATACAATAGTATTTTAACTTTACTAGAAAAATACAAATATGCCATATGAGTTGGATGCAATAGTATTTTAACTTAAGTAGAGTTATAAAACGACTCGGATGGGAAAAATAAATAAGATAAGAATGTTTTAGTATAGAATAATTATATTGGGCATTATGTAACAGAAAAGGCAAAAAAATTGTATTATAGGATAATCATTGTAAACTAATATGGAATTCAATGTCTTTTTTTTATCGAAATCCATTTGGGTTATGGGTCAAATCACATTTTGGGAAAATGGATCTAAAGTGGGTATGGTCCATTTAAGCTTATGTGGTATTTAGTTTTGGATTTTTCTCATTACATTTTATGTCATGTCATATTTATGGTAGAAATTTGAGCCAAAATGACTTTTAAGTGACAATGATAGAATTTAGTTACTTAAATGACAAAAATAGTTGAGTGACTTTAGTGAAATTGAAAGATAGTTGAATGACCATTAATGAAATTAACCCCAGCAAATAGTGGGCACCGGATACAAAAATGTGACCGGTGCTGGATAAGTTTCGAAGGCATTGGATCCGAGAATGAAGATTTGAACGGAAGACATCGGTTTGAAAAAACAGCATTCAATGAGCAGCCGTTACAAAGAATCTCTGTATTAATGTTCAATTGTTATGCATCCATCAAGAGGGGTTTATTCACATTAAAGAAGATCTTGATTTTGGGATCTTGTCTCCCTGAATATAGCTATAAATAGGAAAGTTTGTATTCATTATAGGATATGAAAAATCATATGTACACAAATGCTAAAATCTGCTCTTATTCTATCAAACTACTCTCTTTCTTTTGTTCTTAATATTGTTGTTATTATTGCTTCCGGATAAGCTAAGTCCACAACCATACTTGTATTTTCTTCAAGTCATTTTAATAATCTTATTTCTGTTCTTACTTATTTTATATTCTTGAATCAAATTAATTCACGTGTGTATAAACCACGTTACAAATTCAATTGTACCATTTTAGAGTAAAACAATGCTTTAACCACTTAAATTGCACTAATAACATAAAACATACATAGCATATAACTTAAATCCATCTCCACCATCTATATCTATATATTATTAAAAGGAGAGGACAAAGCCCTCTCCTTAAGCCAAGTGGCAGTCTACAAATAAAGCCACATGGCATAATTAGTTACTAATTAGTTATTTAGTTCACAATTAGTTATAGGATATTATTTTTGAATTTAAAAAAATGAAAATAATAAAAAGTAAAAAATTACCATCTGTATGATATATATATATATATATATATATATATATATATATATATATATATATATATTAATTGGTTACTTTATTTGAATTAATAAATATAGATATCAGACAATTAGTTATAATTAAAAAATGAAAATATAAATATATAAATAATAACTACCCATTCAAATTGGGCGGGAGTAGTTTCAAGTTGGAGTTTTAAAATTATTTGAAAAAACAAAAAATAAAATTAGCTATAATAAAAAAAGAAAAAAAAGAATAATTACCCATTCAAATCGGGGAGTAGTTTCAAGTTGGAGTTTTAAAATAATTTTAAAATAAAAAAATAAATTAAAAAATAAAAAATTACCAATTCAAATTGAGGAGTAGTTTCAAGTTGGAGTTTTAAAATTATTTTAAAATAAAAAATAAAAAAATAAAAAAATAAAAAAACTTTTGATTCAAATTATGGAGTAGTTTCTCTCTCTCTCTCTCTCTCTCTCTCTCTCTCTCTCTCTCTCTCTCTCTCTCTCCCTCTCTCTCTCTCTCTCTTTATATATATATATATAAAGTGTAAAGACTCGATCGGTCGTTTTGAGCTCCAGCACGTTGTTCGACAGTTTGAGGCCATGAGTGACTTCACTTTAGGTATTATGACTTGTTCGCATGGTCGGAATTGAATTTCAGGAAGTTCGGAGTTGATTTGGAAAGATAATTCCGATTTCGGAAGCTTTATGTTGGGAGAATTGATTAATATTAGATTTTTGAGTACACGATCTCGGAAACAGGATTCGAAGGTTCCAGCAGGTTCGTATGATAATTTCGGACTTGGGCGTATATCTGGATCGGGTTTTGGAAGATCCGGGAACATTTCGACACCTATTGTGGAAGTTAGCATTTTTGGAAGAATTTCATAAGTTTGAGTTGAAGCGCATTTCAGTGTTATCGATGTTTGTTTGGGATTTCGAGTATGGAAATAGCTCTGTATGGTAATTCTGGTATTGGGAGCATGATCATAAGTGAATTCAGAGGTCCGTGGGTCACTTTGGAGTCATTTAGCTAAAGTTGGAAATTTGAAGGTTTTGAGAAATTAGACCGGAAGTGGACTTTTTGATATCGGGGTCGGATTCCGATTCCGGAAGTTGGAATAGGTCCGTAATGTCGAATATGACTTGTGTGCAAAATTTGAGGTTAATAGGACGTGATTTGATAGGTTTAAACATCGAACATAGAAGTTGGAATTTCTCGAGTTCATCAAGTTCGAATTAGGGTGTGATTCGTGGTTTTAGCGTTGTTTTATGTGATTTGAGGCCTCGAGCAAGTATGTGTTATGTTTTTAGACTTGTGCGAGTGTTTGGTTTGGAGCCCCGGGGGCTCGAGTGAGATTCGAGATAGTTTCGCAGTCATTTGCTAAGAAGTGGGATTGCTGGTACTGGTATGACCGCATTTGCGGTGTTTTGGTCGCAAATGCGACCATCGCATTTGTGAAAATGGAGCTCGCATTTGCGAGCCTTGGCTGTTGTGGGAAAAGTTCGCATTCGTGAACTAAGGGTCGATTTTGCAAGGGTGTCACCTTCGCATTTGCGAAGAATCTGGTCGCAAATGCCACCTGGGCAAGGATGGCTTGGCTTCGCATTTGCAATGCATTTGTCGCAAATGTGACCATCGCATTCGCGAGACGGATTAGCAAATGCAACAGCTGCGACTGGAACCCAAGGCTTTTTATCTCGAGCCTTCATTTCCCACTTGGTCTTAGGCGATTTTGGAGCTTTTGGAAGAGGGTTTCCACCTAGCACTTTGAGGTAAGTAATTTCTACACAACGTGAGTTTAAATACATAGATTATGGGTAGATTAACATGTAAAAATTAAAAAGAAATCTAGGGTTTAGGTAAGAACCTACGGTTTCGACAAAAATGAGATTTAACCACGAAATTTGTTATGGAATTTAGTAGAAATCATATATTTGTGATCCTTAGGTTATGGGTAACAACTTTCTTCAAAAAATTTCGAAATCCAGGCACGTGGGCTCAGAGATGAATTTTAGGAAATTTGTATTTAGAGTTGGGAAATTGGTTTAATAATTAGAATATGGACTTTTGAGCATGTATTGACTAGTTCTTATCCCATTTGAATAGTTATGGACCGTTTGGCTCCGATTTGGAGGCTTAAACACATTCTTGAATTGGGATATAGGCTTCGGAGCGAGGTGAATCTCCTTTCTAACCTTGTAAGAGGGAATTGTCCCCAAAGGTGAATTAATTGGATATGTGCTTCTATTTGTGGGAGCTACGTACGCACGAGGTGACGTGAGTTCGTGCGTAGCTACTATTATGCTTAAGTCCGGGTAGTCTAGGACCCAAAAGCATGCTTTACTTGTAATATTTGCAATCTTATTGACAATTTAAAATGCTTAAAATATATCGAACGTATAAATAAAATTCTAAATGACTAAACATCGTTTCTTGATTTTTAAAAAGGAAAATTGTCTTTTCTTGAATAATTGCTCCTTGACGAATTCTAGAATGACTGCTTGAATGTGTTTATCTATTGTGGTGCGGGCCGAACGCCTCGGTAGATTAAATAAATGCATCTATAGTTTGCGCCATTCGACCCTCTGGCAGTGCACAGTTTAAATATTATTGGATCGGGTCGTACGTCCTCGGCATGATTTGTGCATACTTGTAATGTCTGCTTTGAAATTTATAAATATTGATATTTGTTCTCTCTGGCCTGAGATAATTGCATAAATGATGAAAATGAATTTGAAAATTTCCTATAAACGAAAGAATTGTTTACTTGCTTCATTCTATTGAGTTACAACCATGTTTATAAAAATCCTTGATTTATTATATTATTGGTGTATCATTATTAGACCACTAGTAAGTGTCGAATTCGACCTCTCGTCTCTACTTCTTCGAGATTAGGCGGGATACTTATTGAGTACACATTGTTTTTTGTACTCATGCTACACTTGTTGTGCATTTTTATTACACAGGCATATGTACCTCTAGCGGCCTAATGGGCGTAGCAGCATGGATGATACATAGAGTTAGGTGAGCTGCATCTCTCGAGGCGGGCAGCCGGCATAGTCTCTTTTAGTGTATAGTATTTGCCTTCTCTCCAAATCTGTATTCCGGACAGTTATTGTACTTCATTTGTTTTTTCTAGAATATGGCTCATGCACTTGTGACACCGGGTTCTGGAATGAGTATGGTATTATTCAATAATTAGTTTGTTAAATACATTATCTCATTTCAGTAAAATTCATTATTTATTGTTTAATGTATAAAAGAAATATTTTCAATAAATACTAAAATGAAAATTTAATTAACTTCTTGATGATTGGCTTGTCTGACAGTGTTGTCCGGCTCCATCACTACCCTTAATGGATTTTGGGTTGTGACGTAAAGAGAAGTAAATAATTATATGACGCCAAGTGGTAGGACAACAAGTTTAGATTTTTAGGACAAAGCTCCAACAAAATTGGAACTTTAAAATTATTTTATAATAAAAATCGAAATAAAAAAATAAAAATTTCCAATTCAAATCTATATATTATTAAAAGCCAAAGAAAAATGCACCATATTAATCCAAGTGATAGTCTAGAAAAAAGTCATATGACATGATTAGTTAATAACAAAGAAATTAACTACTCAAACATGGGTGAGGGTTGGTTTAAGTTAGTTAATTTCTTTATTTCATTTTTTAAAATTATTTTCGTTTTTCTTTTTGAAATAAAAAGTGAATTTATTCATTAAAATTCAAACAATATTATTGAGAAAAATATAATAAAATTTCAAATAAAAAAAATATTTTCAAGAGTAATAAAATATATATCTTCTATTATATTACAAAAAATATTAGCAGACAAATATATTAAACTAGTAATATGCTAATAATATTTATTAACAATATAATTATACTAAATATTGGATAATATAATAAATAAAAATACATAAAAAAAAAGTTATTTGATGACTATATAAGTCCCTTTAATTTATTAGAGATTTTATTCATTAAAATTGAGATAATATATATTCTATGTATATAGAATAGGAGAAGCAAATCGTTGTAATAATTCCAAATGTAACATCAAAAAATTAATAAAGTATCAAAGTTTAGGACAAAGCTCCAACAAATATGGAGATTCAAAATTATTTACAAAAAAATGATTAAAAAAAGACACAACAAAATTAACTACTCAAGCATGGGTGATATAATAAGATAAATACATAACAAAAAAATTATTCAATAACTACATAAGTCCCATTAATTTAATCGAGAATTTGTTCATTAAAATTCAGACAATATTATTGAGAACAACAAAATAAAATTAAAATAAAAAATATTTCAACAGTAATAAATTATATATCTTCTATTATATTACAAAAAAAACGAGCAGATAAAAATATTAAACAAAGTAATATACTAATAAAAATTTCTATTAACAATGTAATAATACTAAACATTGGATAATATAATTAAAAAAATATAGAACAAAAAAGTTATTCATTGACTATATAAGTACCTTTAATTTAATAGAGATTTTATTATTAGGTATATCGTATTGACAAATAATATGACAATTGAAATTTATTAAAGCAATACGATCTAATAGGATCAAACAAGCCCGATCACAATTTAATTTAATTAATATTTTTTAATATCGATCGCGCATCGCGCGGGTATGATTAGTTAATTAATATATATATATATATATATATATATATATATATATATATATATATAGGAGGTTATGGAAGAGATGACTTGGCATCTCTCTTAGACCAAGAATCACATTTATCTATTTTCTCAGATTTTAGGGGTTTTTCCTACTTTTTTTCCTTTATTTTTCTAGTTTTAACAAGCCTTAAAGTCGCGTCTCTTTATGTCAATTAATGAAAAATGAGAAAAACAGTGATATGTTAAAAACCCAGTCGTTGCCTTACTTTTAACAGTTTTCTCATTAATTTTAAAATAACTATACCTTAAATATCTTTTGCAACCGTCACTACTTTAATTTTCTAGCTTCAAATATACAATCCTTAGTATTACTCTTGCATTATTGAATTTGGAGGATGAATAGTCGCTTTCCTCTAACAGCTTTGAACCAATTATTTTTGTGAAAGATTATTTACAAGGGAGATGGAGTCTCTTTTGGAGTTTCGACTACCCTTGTCTTGCTCATTTGCTAGCTTTGTTGCCAAGGGACGTGAATTATTTTGCTTCAGTTTTGGAGTTTTCATCTGATGCTTGAAAGTGGAGATTTTAAAAATAGATTTTTTTTTATTTATTTTCACGATCTTTTTACTCTCTCTGTTGTATGTATGGTTAGAGTATAACTGTTCAAATCTATTATTTAATTTGTTACCAGTTATTTTGTGTTTCACTCGATACACATTGTTTTTCCTATATTCATGTGGGTCTCCTTGAAAACTTTGTACGTTTCCTTACATTAGTACATGTATTTCCTGTGTGGTGATTTGTGTATTGGGAAAAAACTGAATTTATATTAAAAATGATGTGGCATGACACGTGAATTAGTTGAATGGTCAAAGAACAGCAATTGACTAAGAGGCACGGTGAAAATAGCCACGGGAAGAAGAATTTAAATAGGCACGAGACGACGTATAGATACGAGCCTCGTACCAATTTAAATTATTTACAGCCAACGGATTAGAAGGCATTGAAAGCAAGGATCAGATGACAGAAAGGAGTCCAAATTCATTATTAAATGTCTGATACGTTATAAAGTTGGTATTTAATAGGAATGATTGTATAACGGCTTATTTAATGTCATTTATTGCTCATGATTATATCATTAAAGCTGAGGCTTTATTCCTTTACCTAGAATGATCTATAAAAGGAAGAAGTATCATCATTTGTAAGGACACGGAATACTATTGAGAATTCATTGAAATACTTATCTATTTACCTTCTACCATTGTTCTCAAAAGTATTTTATTTTTTGTCTCCTGATTATCAGTAACCCGAATTTCTCTTTTAGCTTTGACCAAGGACTCAGATTTTTGGTGAAACAAATTGGTTCCGTTACCGGGAATCTGATAATCTTTCCTTTTAAGCTATATCTTATCTATTATCGTCACCATGTCAAACAATAACGCCGACAACAACAGTAACAACACATTGGGAAACCATGAGAATCAAATACATCAAAATCAAGATATCGTGGTTCCCTCTCCTTTAAATTCACCACGTCAATCTCGTGAAGGCACTCCTGTTACTGAATCCCGTGCTGATCAACAAGAGCAATCTGAACATTTTGAAGGAGTTACAACTGAAGCTTTGCAAAAGCTAATCGATGCACAAGTCGGCAAAGCTCTTCAGGCACTTGTTAGTCGATTGCCTGCTGCGCCACCTACACCGACTCCTAATAATAATACATTGGAGAACCCCCGTTCTGGTCTTGATAATTCTGGAAACGGAGCAACCCCCAGTGAACCACAAGAAGGGGGACCAGGTAATTTAAATAATTCATATTTGCAAAATTTAGTACTAACCTTGCAGAAACAGCTGAAGGAACAAAATGAGCGAATAGAACAAATCCCTGGAGTTCCACCTGTAATAAAAGGAGTAGACATGGACAAATACTCACAACAACCATGGAAGCCTAGTGCTGCTCCCCTTCCAATTCCGAAAAAATTCAAAATGCCTGACATCCCGAAATATGATGGTACTACAGACCCACGTGACCACGTGACTGCATTTACAACCGGCGTGAAAGGCAACGACTTGACCAAACAAGAAATTGAATCAGTATTGGTCAAGAAATTTGGAGAAACACTCACCAAGGGTGCATTAACCTGGTATTCTCTTTTATCTGAAAATTCTATTAATTCTTTTGCTGAGCTTGCAGATTCTTTTATTAAAGCACATTCGGGAGCACAAAAAGTTGAGAAAAGGATGGAAGATATTTTCAAAATCAAACAAGGGGATTCGGAGTTGCTTAGAAACTTCGTTGATAGATTCCAACGTGAAAGAATGACTCTACCTCGTGTGCCAGACAATTGGGCTGCTATAGCTTTTGCAAGTAATTTAAATGACAAAAGTTCTGAAGCCACGAGACGACTCAAAGAAAGTCTTCGAGAATTTCCTGCAACCACATGGAATGATGTTTACAACAGGTATAGCACGAAGCTGCGAATCGAAGAAGATACCGTACCTAAGCTCCATCATGAAGAAAGGGGCGGTACCCGAAGGTCAGATTCCGAAAAAAGATCAGGTAAAAACAGGTACGATCCATATATGGGACCCGCAGGAAAGGACCCACGGTCGAAGCAAGATAACCAGCAATACGATCAAAAGTCAAGGAACCGGGATTCTGGCTCTTCTTCAAAGTTCAGGAATGATCGGAATAGACAAGAATCACGTGATGATGACAGGAGTTTAAAGGCACGATTCGGTGGATATAATTTTAACGTCTCTACCTCCGAGCTCGTAGCTGTTTTAAGAAGCATGGGAGATAAGGTACGGTGGCCGAAAGAAATGCGGTCAAATCCAAGTAGACGCAATCCGGATCATTGGTGCGAATTTCACAACGATCACGGGCACAAAACTTCAGAATGCAGATTCCTGCAAAGTGAAGTAGATCATTTATTGAAGCAAGGATACCTCACTGAGTTATTTAGTGAGAAAGGAAAACAAGCTTATATGAAAAACAGACAAGAACCACCACAACCTCCTTCACCCAAGAGGACAGTGAATGTCATAAGCGGGGGAGAAGATATTCATGGCATAACTTACACAGCTTCCAACAAGGTTTCTAAGGTAACGATTACACACGGGAAACGGGTGCGGCAGGTCCTTGACAATGAAAGCATTTCGTTCGATGACGCAGATAACGAAGGAGTGACAACTCCACATAATGATGCACTGGTAATATCTTTACTTGTATATGATACTAATGTAAAGCGAGTTTTGATTGATCCAGGAAGTTCTGTAAATATTATATTACTAAGGGTACTGCGGGAAATGCAAGCTGAAGACAAAATGTTACCCAAGGCGCACACCTTGTCAGGCTTCGACAATTCAAGTGTAGTAACAAAAGGTGAGGTAATACTAACAACTTTTGCTATGGGTGTTGTGAAGGAAACTAAATTTCAGGTAGTTGATATGGAAATGGCCTACAATATGATCATGGGAAGGCCATGGATACACGATATGGATGCTGTCCCATCAACCCTGCATCAGGTTATCAAATTCCCATCACCATGGGGAATTTGTCAAATTCGTGGGGATCAGCAGATGGCCAGAAATGTCAACGCTGTAACAAGTACGAGCGCCGTAAATAAAGCAAAATAGCAATTACAGGAAACAGTTGAAAGTAAAAAAGATCAAACTTCAACTGAACAAGAGAAAACAGATTTGGACTCAAGGCCTGACACAATTCAAGAACCTGAAGAGAATGAAAGCATCAAAACGACGATTGAAGAGCTTGATGCAGTGATGTTATTTGATCAACAGCCTGAACGGAAGGTTTATATCGGGGCTAATTTAAACACGAACATGCGAGGTATGATAATCGAATTTTTAAAAGCTAACTTAGATTGCTTTGCTTGGTCCCACGCTGATATGACAGGGATACCACCAAATGTGATGACTCACAAACTCAACGAGGACCCTTCTTTCACACCAGTAAAGCAAAAGAAACGGAAACAAGGTGCTTTCAAGAACCAGGTGATTCAGGATGAAGTCCAAAAATTATTAAAAATCGGATCAATCCGTGAGGTAAAATATCCAACTTGGTTAGCTAATACGGTGGTTGTACCTAAGAAAAATGGTAAGTGGCGTGTTTGTGTAGATTATACTGATTTAAATAAAGCATGTCCAAAAGATTCCTTTCCCTTACCACATATAGATCAACTAATTGATGCGACCGCAGGTCATGAACTTTTAAGTTTTTTAGATGCATACTCAGGATATAATCAAATCAAAATGGATCCTGGTGATGAAGAAAAAACTTCTTTCATCACAGACAGGGGGACTTATTGTTATAAAGTAATGCCCTTTGGTCTCAAAAATGCTGGGGCAACCTATCAAAGGTTGGTCACCAAAATGTTCCAAGAACATTTAGGGAAAACAATGGAGGTATATATAGACGATATGCTCGTCAAAACCCAACAATCTCATGATCATATTTCTCATCTATCTATTACTTTTGAAATTTTGCGAAAATTTAATATGAAACTCAACCCAAAAAAATGTGCATTTGGAGTTGCATCAGGTAAGTTTTTGGGTTTTCTTGTTTCTAACCGTGGTATTGAAGTGAATCCTTCTCAGATCAAAGCAATAGAAGAAATCCCGGATATCCTTACTAATAAAAAGGAAGTACAACGATTAACGGGAAGAATTGCAGCTTTGGGGAGATTTATTTCCAAATCCTCAGAAAGGTGTTTTAAGTTTTTCTCTGCACTTAAAAAGCAAGATCATTTTGAATGGAATGAAGATTGTCAGCAAGCCCTTAGAAATTTGAAAACTTATTTGTCAAAACCACCGTTGTTGGCAAAACCGAAGGTAGGGGAAAAACTTCTCATTTATCTGGCCGTATCTGAAGTCGCGGTAAGTGCTGTTTTAGTCCGCGAGGACCAAGGTAAACAATCTCCTATTTATTACGTAAGTAAGTCCTTATTGGAAGCTGAGACACGATACCCACAGCTAGAAAAATTAGCATTAGCTTTGGTCATGGCATCTAGAAAGTTAAGACCTTATTTTCAATGTCATCCCATTGTTGTAGTTACTGCTTTTCCGCTTCGAAATATTTTGCATAAACACGAACTTTCAGGAAGATTAGCAAAATGGGCTATAGAACTAAGTGAATATGAAGTTATTTATCAACCCAGGACCGCTATAAAGTCTCAAGTACTAGCTGATTTCGTGGCTGATTTTAGCCAGGGGATGCATTTAGAAGCAGAAAAAGAATTATTAGTTTTTAATGGTGCGAACCCGGGGACTTGGGTTTTATACACTGACGGTTCATCTAATGTAAAAGGGGCAGGCTTAGGAATAGTCCTCGTACCACCTGCGGGTGAGACCATTAGACAGGCTATAAAATGTCATTCTATAACTAACAATGAAGCAGAATATGAAGCTGTAATTGCAGGTTTAGAATTGGCACGAGAACTCGGCATAACACAGATTATAATCAAGAGTGATTCTCAACTCGTGGTTAATCAGATGCTGGGGACTTACACAGCCAGAGAGTCACGAATGCAAGAATACCTCGCAAAGGTACGGGAGTTAATAAAGCAATTCCAAACTTGGAAAGTAGTGCAAGTCCCAAGAGATGAGAATGTAGAGGCAGATGCTTTAGCAAACCTTGCATCCGCAGCAGACGTGGCAAACAATACAGATGCTTCAGTCATACATCTATTTCATTCCGTTCTTGAACCTGACAAAAACGAGGTAAATTTTAATCATCTAACATGGGATTGGAGAAATGAAATTGTTGCCTTTTTACAGCACGGAACCGTGCCTAATGACAAAGGAAAGGCTTACGCGCTTCGCAAAAAAGCTGCACGATATTGTTTATATCAAGGTAATCTTTATCGAAAGATGTTCGGCGGACCACTAGCAAGGTGTCTCGGCCCTTCTCAAACCGAATATGTCATGAGAGAAGTACATGAAGGACATTGTGGGAATCACGCAGGAGGACGGTCACTGGTAAGAACGTTAATTCGCACAGGATATTATTGGCCTAAGATGGAAGAAGAGGCAACCAGTTTCGTGTCCAAATGTGATAAATGTCAAAGGTACGGCAATAATATGCACAGACCAGCTGAGTTACTACATCCTGTTTTAGCCCCTTGGCCCTTTATGAAATGGGGAATGGATATCGTAGGTCCACTTCCACAAGCAAAAGGTCAGGTAAAATTTCTACTTGTACTTACAGATTATTTCACTAAATGGGTAGAAGCAGGGGCATTTAAACAGGTACGAGAAAAAGAAGTTAAAGACTTCATATGGCGAAATATAATATGCCGCTTTGGAGTACCAAAGGAGATCGTATGTGACAATGGACCACAATTCATTGGAGCACAAGTTACAGAATTTCTTCGAAGTTGGCAGATCAAAAGAATAACATCTACGCCATATCATCCAGTGGGGAATGGACAAGCGGAATCAACTAACAAAGTTATTATCAATAACTTGAAAAAGAGGTTACAAGATTCAAAAGGTAATTGGCCTGAGGTGTTACCCGGAGTACTATGGGCTTATCGTACAACGACCAAAACAGGCACTGGAGAAACACCATTTTCGATGGTTTATGGTACGGAAGCCTTAATACCAGTTGAAATAGGTGAGCCAAGCACACGGTACGATCAGGCAACGGAGGAATCCAATAATGAAGAGATGCGGGTTAGCCTAGATTTACTTGAAGGAAGAAGAGAAGCTGCTTTGATAAGGATGGCAGCACAAAAGCAAGTAATAGAACGATATTACAACAGGAAAGCACGCCTCAGATATTTCAAAATTGGGGACTTCGTGCTTAAAAAGGTGTTCCAATCTACAAAAGCTGTTAACTCAGGAAAGCTAAGTCCAACATGGGAAGGACCATACAAAGTCCGTGGCATTGCGGGAAAAGGAGCATACCAGTTGGAAACAATGGATGGTAAAGTTTTACCCTCACATTGGAATGTTGTCCACTTAAAAAGATATTACTTTTAAGAAAGTACCTACGGTCAGGTATCATCATGTAAAAATTCTTCTCTTGGTTTATTAATATTTTACTAACGATTTTAGATGCTAGGCTAAATATCCTAACTCGTGCCAAATGATGAGTCACAACCTGCAAGGCAAAATGGAGTATGCTTAAATTCCTAGCCCAGGGTTACAATTAATCTGATGGAAATACACACGAGTTAGGCAGTCTTCATCTATAATCACACCGTCGAGTCCCGTATATCTTTCTGTTTCAGGAAAAGGGCCAAAGTAAAAGAAATAAACAAGTGCTCGAGGCTTCATACTTCACCGCTCAAACACTTGGGGGACTACATATTATACACAGATAGGTGCAAAGAAACAGATACGAGTATCGAATAAAAATCGGCCACAAAGAAGCAAGTGTTGAGAAGAAGTTACGAAGTCTTCAGCATTCATGAGAACAACAGAGTCATCTCTCAAACTCATAAACAAAGTCACCTCTCAAACCCTTCTTAACATGTAAAGATAGGGTCATGACTATGTACTGAAACAGGTTATAAAAAAAACCTTGTTTAGTTTATGTTATTTACAAATCTGTTACAAGAAAAACAGTTACGAGAAAAGTTGTAGATGTATTGTAATACATGTAACAGTCAAACACTTGTTAAAAGTTTATGAATGAAAACTTGCCAAAGTTGTTTCATACAAAACGTGTGTTTTCCTATTACTTTCATCGTATTTTAACACCATTATGAAGTTGAGACGTCTTCTTCATTAAGTGTCGATAAAATAAAAGGGCCCTCTTTTATAAGCCTCATGTCAATAAGTCATGGGAAGAATCATAAAGCATTTTCAAAGGATAAAAATGCTAAACTATTCTATAAGTCCTAAATAAGTAAAGAAAAGGCAAGAGTAGAACACATTGAAGTACTAATAAAACTTCTTGATATAATTAAAAAGACTAAGTAGAAACTTAGTCAATAAAAGTTTATACAAGTGCCCCATTATGATAACTGGGGACTTTCACCAAAAATCCTTTAAAAAAAACTAAGGGATAAAACCATCATTCAATTGAGGGGGTTGTCACGGAAGCTTCAACTTCCACAGACTGGGTTGTAGAAGTTTCACCCTCTGAAGCTGGAATAGCAACATTTTCAGGAACTTCAAGGGCAGGAGAAGGAGTATCAGTAGACTGTTGGCTTTTCTCGATGGTATCTATGACTTTGGCCAGTTCAGACTGCAAGTCAAAACCCTCTTGAGCAGCTTCCGTCAAAGCATCACGACGAGAATTCAGAAAAGCCCAACTCACTTCTATGTTAAAATTTTCCTCTAGAAGTCCATATTCCTTTTCCCACATAGCAAGATCGTTTTTTAAAATTTGATTTTCAGCTAAATGGGAATCAAGGGAAGCTTCAAGAGAAGCATGAGAACTCTTCAAGGCTTGAATCTCGTCAGAAGAAGTCTGTAAGTCAGCCTGAGCTTGAGTCAAGCTTTGCACTAACTCTCCTGCATATTCTTCCTTTTTAGCCAAAAGTGCCTTCAGCTCTCTAACTTCTTCACTAGCTCTGGATAATTGTTCTGACAAAGAGCATTCCAAAAGCTCTTTGTCTCTTTTCAATTGGCTTGAAGAGGCTTTGACTGTTGCCAGTTCAGAAGTTAAACCACGGTTTTGCTGCTCTAGGAGGTTTTTATCTTCTTGCAACTCTTCTATAGTCCCTTGAGCATTTTCGAACTGCTCCTTCCAGTTGGTTGCTTCAAGTTGGGCTCCCCTAGCTATTTCCTCAGCCTCGTGGACAGACTTTTCAGACTCACGAGCTTTTCTTTCCAGTAAGGAAATTCTTCTCATTAATTCCGTGCTAATAAGGTTAGCCTACAGAGGTAAGTCATGGAAATGAGAAATTGAAGATAATTTAAAAAAAAAGAGAAAAAACTTGTTGGTAGAAATACCTTCAAAGTAGAATGAACTACGTCATTCATCAAAGTTAAGCAGCTATGGCTCTCCATCTTCTTCTTCTCGATATCTCCAATTAGAGGTTCGAGCCATACATCGGCTCTGCCGGTCTTCCTCAGGAGACTATGATTGGAAGGAACCTCCAAAGTAACACTTCTCATTGTCATATTTCCGCTGCTAGAACCTGTCTCTGTATGATGAACAGAGGGAAGAGGAGCAGCGGAAGGAATGGAGGGAAAAGATGTAGAAACCAACACCGGAGCAGAAGCAGGTGCGGTTGAAGCAGCCAAGGGAACAGATATAGGAGCAGTAGAAATTGGCAAACAAACGGAAGTTGTTAAAGCTGGTAAAGAAACACTTACGGCTGGCAGAGGAATGGAGGAAATAGGAATAAATGAGGAAAGAGGAGCTTCATCAAAAACAGGTCTGAGCTCGCTACTCCCGAAACCACTGTCAAAAAGGTGCTGAATTGACTCATTATTATCTCTTGGTTCGGGATCCTCATCAGATTGAATCAAAACAGGCTCGGTGGTGGAGGTACGAGCAGGAGTGTTTTCAATTTCATTATCAATGATTATTCGTCTCCTGGCCCTTGGCCTGGTAATTAGGGAGGTACCCTCCTCTTCTTCTTCAGAACTTTCCTTTGTAGCTTTTCTTTTAGGCAGCAAGGCTCGAGCCTTATCTAAATCCAGAGCAGCATTCGCAGACATGCGAATGGCCATAGCTACTTCAGCTGTCATTCCTCTAATGCCAAATCCTGATTAAAGAATGGATATACATGATTAAAGTTGAGGAAAAAGTGCTTAACATGTAAAACAAAATTTTGTAAAAGAGGGGATACCGTGTGTTTTGACTTTCCAGCCATGTAAAGAAGAAATTGATTTCCAAGTTCTCTGCTCCCTAGTAGCAATCTTCAAAAGTGAGTCTACCCAACCACGAAAGTTGGGAATAGGTTCCACATCTCCCATGGTTGCTACAAAAAACCAAGAAGGGACGAGGTTAAAAACAACATTCTTTTGAAATTCTCAAAAGTAGGTACGGTAAATAAGAGGAAACTTACGTTCAAAATTCCACTTCTCAGGAAAGGGAATATTTGTTTCGCCAATCAAATCCACTGTACGGACAGCAACGTAACGGATATACCATCCACGATCTTTGTCATCCTCAGGGTTTACCAAAACTTTTTTGCTCCTTGCAGTTAAGGTGAAAACCCCATGGCGTATTAAGTTGGGATGGTATAGATGAATGAGATGAGAAAAGGTGAAATTGACATTGGCCTTGGATGATAAATATCTCAAACAAGCCACTGTTCTCCACACCAATGGACCAATTTGGGCCAAACAAATTGTAAAGAAACGACAAAAATCGAGAATAACTGGGTCAATCGGAGGATTAAAACCTAAAGTGAAGGGGTAAGTGTAAACAGAAGAATACCCATTTCTAAAAGAGGAAATTCTTTGATTTGGGGAAGGAATTGACATTCGGAGACTATCCTTCCAGTTACAATCTCTTCTTATGGTGGGGATTGTAAGCTCGGTTACTAATGTTGGGTAAGTATCGGCTCTTTCTAAATTTTTAATTTGTTTTTGAAGAGACGTTTTGTCACTTTCAAAAGAAAAATCGCCGGGAACTATATCATCAACTTAGGGTTCTTGAGAAGTATCAAGAATTTCCTTACTTTTAGAAGAAGGGGCTTTTGGGATAAAACTCCTTGAAGAAGAACCAGAGGAGCCGCCTAGCGTAGATTCTAACCATGTTCGAAGCCTACTTCCTCCGCCTCTTCTGTGTCTAACAGGGGCGTTGGGGAACTGATCTAGAATTGGAACTTTTTTACGGTTAGGGTTTGAAGAAGACATTGTCAAGAAGAAGGTATGTGTCGAAGATTAGTGAAGAAGACAAAGGAAGACAAAGTTATGTGTAAAATGGGAACCGTCAACTTTTTAAGTATAATGATGAAAAGCCTATAATAAAGGCAGCTATCACTTCGTAAATAGTGAGAATGAAGAAGTCTCGAAGAAGGGTATGAATAGCGGAATCAATTATAAAATGACACATGGACAGAACATTAAATGGAAAAGACTGCTGAGACGTTAGTACTGTCATGAGCATTAATTGTGGCAAAAGTTCTTTTTACATGAAGATCCACTTCCCAATTATTTAATTGATAAAAAATGGAAAGTGGGGGGACTATCTGTATTGGGAAAAAACTGAATTTATATTAAAAATGATGTGGCATGACACGTGAATTAGTTGAATGGTCAAAGAATAGCAATTGACTAAGAGGCACGGTGAAAACAGCCACGGGAAGAAGAATTTAAATAGGCACGAGACGACGTATAGATACGAGCCTCGTACCAATTTAAATTATTTACAGCCAACGGATTAGAAGGCATTGAAAGCAAGGATCAGATGACAGAAAGGAGTCCAAATTCATTATTAAATGTCTGATAAAGTTGGTATTTAATAGGAATGATTGTATAACGGCTTATTTAATGTCATTTATTGCTCATGATTATATCATTAAAGCTGATGCTTTATTCCTTTACCTAGAATGATCTATAAAAGGAAGAAGTATCATCATTTGTAAGGACACGGAATACTATTGAGAATTCATTGAAATACTTATCTATTTACCTTCTACCATTATTCTCAAAAGTATTTTATTTTTTGTCTTCTGATTATCAGTAACCCGAATTTCTCTTTTAGCTTTGACCAAGGACTCAGATTTTTGGTGAAACAATTTGCAAGGCCTGCAAGGATCGGTGTAATTGCCGAATACCGACGAAAGGGTCTCAAGGAGAAGTTTCAAAATACAACATCTATTGAAACAATTGACATCATTTCTTTTTGTACTCTATGTGTCTTTGGAGTTATGGTCTAATGGAACCTGGCAATGGAAGTGATGTAATTGCTTTGGAACAACTGATCAAAGGTCTAGATTTTTGTCAGAACCCCAACCGGCCCGATCATGATGGCGCCTCTCGTGAAGACAAGGCCAGCCGACACAACACCCATATTAACCTTTGAATCATTAAGAGTCATTTTTAAGCCTTTAATTAAACAGTATCTCATAACATCAGTCTGAATGAACAGTGCGGAAATAACATACAAGCCCGACATCGGGGTGTCACTAGTCATGAGCATCTACCAAGGTCTGAATACAACAAAAATAGTCAAAAGTGTATTAAGTACAGTAATGAAAATGAGAGGAAGGAAGCAGTGTTGCGAACGTCATACAGCCACCTTGCTAACTCCGATGACTCCGCGTCTGAGCAATCAACACCCGCTACCGGGTTTCGAAATACCTGAATCTGCACACGAGGTGCAGGGAGTAATGTGAGTACTCCAACCCAGTAAGTAATAAGAGTAAATAAAGACTGAGAAGTATGAAACAATGAATTCACATTTATGATAAACTCAATAAGCACAACGGGCTTTCAAATTAGAATACGAGTCGATCGTCTCATTTAAATTCCAGCCTTTTGGTAAAAATATTTGAAAATGCTTTCCGACAGTTTCAGTAGGGGTTCAATATATAATAAAAGAGATAAAAACCATAATCGGCCCCTCGGAAAAAACATAGTTCGTAAACAGCCCCTCGGGCAAAATAGGAATCATAAACACCTCATAACATGAAAATCTCAGTGGAAATAACAAAGCCAAATCAGTGATTAAATTCTGAACATCTCATAAACCCCAGCTTAAGTGAAAGTCGTTTAAAAATATTCGTTCAATATTTTTGACGGAGGCTCAGCACAAAGGTAAGTGAAAGCAGTAAATAAATCAACATATTCGGTAGAAACTCACTTTAAAGAGGAGTGAAAATCAATAAGTTCATAAACAGGCCCCTCAGGCAAAGCATCACTTATGTACATGTTTATATCTATCGCCTCGCGGGCTAGCCTCTCAACCACTCGTGACTTAACTCTTACCAATCAGCACTCACACTCAATAGGTACCATATAGTAACTGCTGCGGCATGTAGCCTGATCCATATATCTCGTCGACGGCACTCACTGGGGGTGTGCAGACTCCGGAGGGCTCCTACAGCCCAAGCGCTATATTGCTACAGCGTGCAGCCCAATCCATATAAGTATCGCTGCGGCGTGCAGCCCGATCCATATACATATATATACATATATACACATATATATATATATACATATATACACATATATATACATATATATACATATATACACACACATATATATCTATATATATTGATATGGCGTGCAGCCCAATCCATAGATATATAATCCTCACAACTAGACACTCGGCCTCTCTCAGTCATTAACCTCACCATCAGACTCTCAGTCTATCTCAGTCATCAATCTCACGATCACTTGGACCATCCGTAAAACAGGGAACTCAGCCCAAAACAGTTTCCACATTTTTAAAAATATAGTGGTAAAGCCAGATTTGAGTAACAAACAGGTAAAACAAGACTGAAGATATGCTTTCAAATAAATAGAGTGAGGAAAGATAGTAAAAATGCCCCTGAGGGTCTCAACAAGTCGGCACAAAGCCCCAAACATGGCATACAGCCCAAAATATAATAACATCAAACAATTAACTATCAATTACGCATTAAAATAATCGTTCGGGATGGACTAAGTCACAATCCCCAGCGGTGCTCCACCCCACGCTCGTCATCTAGCGTGTGAGTCACCTCAACATAGCACAACGATGTGAAATCCAGGGTTTCAAACCCTCAGGACAGTATTTACAATCATTACTTACCTTTATCCGGTCCAAACTCTAGCCCGCGATGCCTTTGCCTCTCGAATCGGCCTCCGGATGCTCCAAATCTAGCCGAAATCATTACCAAACCATCAAAATATGCTAAGGGAACAAAGCCCACTCGAAAATAATTAAATTACCATAAAATTCCCGAAATTGGTCAAACCCGACCCCCGGGCCCACATCTTGGAATTTGCCAAAAATTCACAAAACTAGAATCCTTATACTCTTACGAGTCTAACCATACGAAAATTATCCAATTCCGATACCATTTGGTCCTTCAAATCGTCATTTTACATTTTTAAAAGATTTTACAATTTCTTCCCAAATTCCATCCCAAACCACGAATTAAATGATAGATTCATGTACTCTAGCCAAATCTGAGTTAGAATCACTTACCCCGATGAATTTCTTGAAAAACCTTCAAAATATCGCCAAAATCCGAGTTCTCTAGGTCAAAATATCAAATAAAACTCAAAACCTCGTATTTATAGAGTGCCTCATAGATTTCCACCTCCGCGGGCCGCACAAAATCGACCGCGGTCCGCACAAAACTAGTGCGGTCTGCACAAAAACGATCGCGGCCGCACAGCTTTCCTTTGCAGTGACAGGCTTTAGTATTTTGACCATCACTTTTGCTACAGATGTCCAAATTGAAATTGCGTTATCTTTATCTTTCTGGAGACTAGACACAAAGGGCTACAACTTTCGTTTTTGAATCATCTCAGAATGCATTGTAGATCAAAATATATGAGCTTCCAAAATAGGACCAGTGAAAAGTTCTTCACCGCTGCCACACACCATTTTGTGCGGTCCGCACAGCACCTACCGCGGCCAAACACCATTTTGTGTGGTCCGCACAGTACATACCGCGGCCGCACTTCTTTTTGTGTGGACCGCGCGGGTGAGTTTCGAGGCCTGCAACCCTTCTGGACCTGCTACAGCTATGATTTTCGGCCTAAAACATCTCGGAACCTATCCGGAACTCCCAGAACTTCAAACCAATTATACCAACACCTCCCATGACATCGTTCAAACTTGTTCAAAACTTCGTAACACTCACAACAACATCAACTCACCAATTTAACATAAGATTCAAGCCTAAGAACTCCAAGAACTCTTAAATTATGCTTTCGATCAAAAAGTTTATCAAATCTCGTTCGAATGACCTGAAATTTTGCACACACATCCCAAATGACACAACGAAACTACTCTTACTCTCGGAATTCCATTCCGACCCCTATATCAAAATCTCACCTATCGACCGGAAAGCGCCGAAATCTCAATTTCGCCAATCCAAGCCTAAACCTTCCACGGACTGCCAAAATGCATTCCGATCACGCTCCTAAGTCCCAAATCAACTAACGGAGCTAACCAAATCATAAAAATTCCAATCCGAGATCATATAAAAACAAGTTAAATATTGGTCAAAAATTTCAAGGTTTAAGCTTTCAACTGAGACTGTTCTTCCAAATTAAATTCTGATTAACCTAAAACCCAACACCAATGATTTACATAAGTCATATTGCATCACAGGGGGCAAGTCATTCCCGAGAATTGGCGAGCAAAAATGCAAAAGCTCAAAACGACCGGTCGGGTCGTTACATCCTCCCCTACTTAAACATACGTTCATCCGCGAACGTGCTCAGAGTTGTTCCAAAAGCTAACCAGTCGGTGAATAACCTTACAATGCATATACCCGGGGGTGATCCCACGTCACCTTATCTCATATAGGTCCGATAACACAATGCAACTAAAATTTCACAACCCATTCTAACCCATAAGCCTTAGAACCACATTTCTACTTCTGAAATCATTCACAAGATCAGAATCTCACATCTATATTCAGAATAAGCCCGAACAAGCTGTAATCACCCATACTTGCAAATCTCAGGTGCAATCACTTGATATACCACATGACTCAAACACCCGTAGTGATAACTTCTAATTACAGCAGCTGCACACAACGCCCGAATACCGATAGAAAAATTCTTATCAACTAAAATCTCATTCTCACACTTTCATATACTGCCAATGATAAATAAACCATAACTATTCCTCAGATCAACCATTCATGAAGCCACTTCTCCTTTGGAAAAGACCATAGCAATTTTCCTGTGCCGAAGCTTGATATTATCCTTCCAACATGCTGAAATCAAATCCGTTTGTATTCATTAATGATCCCAACGATCTCATCTAATCCAACATACTACTCTGGTGACATGACACATCAATATAGGCCTAAGCACAACTGGCACAATACGTGCACCAATGAGCAACACCCAATTTCTCTTCCCGCTCGACTTCCACTATGAAACCCCAATCGAACCGCACCATAGGTGCCTATAACCAATGAATCATAACATCTCGCAACACAGAAAGGTAACTCATAAATCTCCAGATCACTAGTAAGCTCAATCAGTCGAATCAACCTATCCCTCAACAATACAGTTTGGGGCCAACTAAGCCGACTCAACTAGAACATGCATCCACATTGGCCTGCCAACGAACTCCTTATCAAGGAATCCTGAAGCTTCTCCTTCCACTACTATAACTCCTGCCGGAGCCATACGAAAAAGTTCTCGGCACCAAATCAATACCGAAATCAACAACCCTGCCCGGCGGCATGCCCGGCCACAAGAAACACATCCGGAGAGTCCCTCAACACCGAAACTGAATCAGTGGTAGAATCCTTTGCACTGACATCCATCACGAAGGCTCAATTAAGAAAGGCAATCCTTTCCAGCCGTTCGCTGGGTCTTTGAAATATAAACCACTCTACTAGAACATAATTCGTCGCACCTCGCCACTCAACTCGTGGCATTTCCGGCAAAGCCCATAGCGTAATAGTCCAGAATACCAAACACTGAGACAACCAGTCTGAACTCCAACATCTCATCCAACATCTAACATACCAACAAAGAAAGAACCACTCGAGCCTCCAAATCCCTATAGTCGCTAAACAGTGCCGATACACATGATCCACAGCCACAACATAGCCTGAATATGAGAACTTCCGTCTTCAAATCCACACGGCCCATGAATCACCATATCCGATCCCAATTTTGCCGTCCGAATACATGCTACGCCTCACATACCCAATCATTCCACGATAGATACTCAAAAATTTCATTGTGCCACCAAGCAAACTCGAATATCACCAGTCGATCTAACAAGAAAGTGCCACAATACTACCGAAGTACCATCAACTTAATCACATTGTCTTTTCTGAAACATATACCCTCGTCAGATCACTCCAATTAGCACTACCACTTTATTAATCATCTGAAACTGCCTGTGCTGCCTAAGGATTCATGACTTTCCGTTCAGAACTGAACCGTAACCTTCCACATGCAATTGTCAATCCTCCACAACCTACCGCATATACCATACCATCTCAAGATAACATGAGAACTTCATCTTCCTTCCGAGCCACAAACATTTATGTACTCAATTGGTCAAGAACTTTCCATTGGTCCCAATCTAGAAGAAAAATCACTATACATCCCATGCTCTGCATGCCCATAGAAAATATACATCTCCAACCGAGGTAGAAATCATCAAGAATTCTCAGAGTTCCCCTGGCACAAACCAGACCTGCCAGGACTGAATCCTTCTAACTCAACCAAGCTACGCAAGCCATCAAAACCTAAGAGCATTACCGCGAAATACCTGTAGGAACTCATTACCTCAAACACACACAAGGAACTAATCATATCCTTATCATACTGGTCTGGTCTACTATCAAGCTATCCCATCTATCTAAGTTTCCTTCTGATTTATCTTCAACTTGATACTCCTTCTTGCTATAACATCACAATTTCTCCACCCAGACTTACCACACGAGACCCAAGCACAAAACCACACCGTCTAAGACTCATAAGCCGCTGAATACTCTCTTAAATGTTCCCAAAAGCACCACCTTCAAAATACTCTACTCTGAAGAGACTTCATACGAATCTCAATCAATTACCTTTACTTTCCTGATGCTGATACATAGAATCCCGTAATTTAATATAGAAAATACCATAAGTCTTGACATCTTCCAATGAAAACTCAGTTCCTCACCATACATACAACTTGAAAATACCCAATTATTACATGTAAAATCTTGAAAACATTAGAACCATTCTCGAGAGTCATTCACTCTACTCAAACTGCAATTAGCCTGATCAAACGAATAGAACCACTCGTGCCTCAATAGCACTCCGACACCGCAGGGTGTAACCTCGTCTTAGAACAACCAAACCACTTCCTGCTCTATGCACCGAGCATCCATTACCACAACAGCTCAAGGCACTCTGAGATTCCCATGCACCTATGAAGCATGACATAACCTCTGTCAAAACTTTTCCTTTACTCGAGACATCCTCGGTCTCAGTCTCCGTAAGCCATAACTGATTCACCAATGCGCCTCAACTGGAACCAACATAGCACATAACCATGCAATGAACAAATCAACAGCAGACCCCCCCCCCACTTGGCTTGAAGCCATAGATCAAAACACACTCAATATCTCGTAACACATATACTCTATTGATACCATAATACCATAGTGAGATTAAGCTCAAATCCTTTTGTAAGCTTGTGAAAACATAGATCATCTAGTACTTTAAATCTTCTGCAAATCTCGCATTCATCCCCGCAACATTAAAGCCCACTCTCTCAAGCGACCCGAAATTTCAAATTTCAACACGTACTTTTCACTTACACATGAGATCTTCTAACATATACATAAAGATCACACAATCCCCAGAATTCTTCGCAGGAGGTAACCCACCTGCTTTACCTTCAATTAACATTTTTGTATACCTTCCACCGTTACAAACCGTACGCAGTTACTTAGTCTTCTTGAGTCTGAACTCATACCGTAACATGAAATCTACTTCACTCTCAACTGGAAAACATTGAAAGATTCTTCATACACCCATAACGCAGGGCTACACCTCGAATCAAGATGAAAATCAAACACCTAATAGTTCTTCTATCCTCCAGCAGACTTTCCTCGTCACTTCCAAGTCATATAGATACATCTCGCAGTACTAACATACTCATCACATAGTTATCCAACCGTCACTCCCACTAATAGGGACGATACCGAACATATAAGTTCAAACACTTGCTCACACAATCAGCACCTCGATGCTCAAGCCATAGGCAAAGATCCGGCCTCAAGTCCTCCAGACTGGCCCCACATCAACTCACAGAGATCCCATCTCGCCCCCCGATCGGGGAATCACAAGCCATCAAGGCACATCTGATACTGAGCGCTCATGCACGCATACGAACGCGTGGAAGGAATTCAAAAAGTTACTTTTCAAGCTGAACCAAGGACGCACGACAAGAATTCAAGAATGTGAAGTTTTCCTAAAGGTTCTACAGCCTCCAGAGGATAAATACACACGTCTCCGTACCTATCCGCGAGACTCTACTAAACCTGCTCATGACTCGTGAGACCTATGTAACCTAGGCTCTGATACCAACTTATCACGACCCCAACCGGCCCGGTCGTGATGGCGCCTCTTGTGAAGACAAGGCCAGCCGACACAACACCCATATTAACCCTTTAATCATTAAGAGTCATTTTTAAGCCTTTAATTAAACAATATCTCATAACATCAGTCTGAATGAATAGTGCGAAAATAACATACAAGCCCGACATCGGGGTGTCACTAGTCATGAGCATCTACCAAGGTCTGAATACAACAAAAATAGTCAAAAGTGTACTAAGTACAGTAATAAAAATGAGAGGAAGGAAGCAGTGCTGCGAACGTCGTGCAGCCACCTTGCCAACTCTGATGACTCCGCGTCTGAGCAATCAACACCTGCTACCGGGTTTCGAAATACCTGAATCTGCACACGAGGTGCAGGGAGTAATGTGAGTACTCCAACCCAGTAAGTAATAAGAGTAAATAAAGACTGAGTAGTATGAAATAATGAATCCACATTTATGATAAACTCAATAAGCACAACGGACTTTCAAATTAGAATACGAGTCGATCGTCTCATTTAAATTTTGGCCTTTTGGTAAAAATAATTTGAAAATGCTTTCCAACAGTTTCAGTAGGGGTTCAATACCATTTATAATAAAAAAGATGAAAACCATAATCGGCCCCTCGGGCAAAACATAGTCCGTAAACAACCCCTCGGGCAAAACAGGAATCATAAACACCTCATAACATGAAAATCTCAGTGGAAATAAAAAAGCCAAATCAGTGATTAAATTCTGAACATCTCATAAACCCCAGCTTAAATGAAAGTCGTTTAAAAATATTAGTTCAACATTTTTTACGGAGGCTCAGTACAAAGGTGAGTGAAAGAAGTAAATAAATCAACATATTCAGTAGAAACTCACTGTAAAGAGGAGTGAAAATAAATAAGTTCATAAACATGCCCCTCAGGCAAAGCATCACTCATGTACATGTTTATATCTATCGCCCCGCGGGCAAGCCTCTCAGTCACCCGTGACTCAACTCTTACCAATCAGCGCTCACACTCAGTACTCACACTCAATAGGTACCATATAGTAACCGATGCGGCGTGCAGCCCCATCCATATATCTCGTCGACGGCGCTCACTGGGGGTGTGAAGACTCCGGAGAGGCTCCTACAGCCCAAGCGCTATATCGCTGCAGTATGCAGCCCGATCCATATACATACATATATATACATATATATATTGTTGCGGCATGTATCCCGATCTAACATATCGCTGCGGCGTGCAGCCCAATCCATATATATATATATATATATATATATTGTTGTGGCGTGCAGCCCGATCCATAGATATATAATCCTCACAACTAGGCCCTCGACCTCTCTCAGTCATTAACCTCACCATCAGACTCTTAGTCTATCTCAGTCATCAATCTCACGATCACTCGGACCATCAGTAAAATAGGAAACTCAGCCCAAAACAGTTTCCACATTTTTAAAAATATAGTGGTAAAGCCAGATTTGAGTAACAAACAGGTAAAACATGACTGAGGATATGCTTTCAAATAAATAGAGTGAGGAAAGATAGTAAAAATGCCCATGAGGGTCTCAACAAGTCGGCACAAGGCCCCAAACATGGCATACAGCCCAAAATATAATAACATCAAACAATTAACTATCAATTACGCATTAAAATAATCATTCAGGATGGACTAAGTCACAATCCCCAGCGGTGCTCCACCCCACGCTCGTCATCTAGCGTGTGAGTCACCTCAACATAGCACAACGATGTGAAATCCAGGGTTTCAAACCCTCAGGACAGTATTTACAATCATTACTTACCTCTATCCGGTCCAAACTCTAGCCCGTGACGCCTTTACCTCTCAAATCGGCCTTCGGATGCTCCAAATCTAGCCGAAATCAGCACCAAACCATCAAAATGTGCTAAGGGAACAAAGCCCACTCGAAAATAATCAAATTACCATAAAAGTTCCGAAATTGGTCAAACCCGACCTCCGGGCCCACATTTTGGAATTTGACAAAAATTCACAAAACTAGAATCCTTATACTCTCATGAGTGTAACCATACAAAAATTATCCAATTCCGATACCATTTGATCCTTCAAATCGTCATTTTATATTTTTGAAAGATTTTACAATTTCTTTCCAAATTCTATCCCAAACCACGGATTAAATGATGAATTCAATGATAGATTCATGTACTCTAGCCAAATCTGAGTTAGAATCACTTACCCCGATGAATTTCTTGAAAAACCTTCGAAAAATTGCAAATATCCGAGCTCTCTAGGTCAAAATATCAAATAAAAACCAAAACCTCATATTTATAGAGTGCCCCATAGATTTCCACCTTCGCGGGCCGCATAAAATCGACTACGGTCCGCATAAAACCAGTGCGGTCCGCACAAAAACGACCGCGGCCGCATAGCTTTTCTTTGCAGTGACAGGCTTTAGTATTTTGGCCATAACTTTTGCTACAGATATCCAAATTGCGATATCTTTACTTTCTGGAAACTAGACACGAAAGACTACAACACTCGTTTTTGAATCATCTTAAAATTCCTTGTAGATCAAAAGATATGAGCTTCCGAAGTAGGACCGGTGAAAAGTTCTTCACCGCGGCCGCACACCATTTTGTGCGGTCCGCACAGCACCTACCGCGGCCACACACCATTTTGTGCGGTCCGCACAGAACATACCGCGGCCTCACTTCTTTTTGTGTGGACCGCGGGGGTGAATTCCAAGGCCTGCAACCCTTCTGGACCTGCTACAGCTATGATTTTCGGCCTAAAACATCCCGGAACCTACCCGGAACTCCCGGAACTTCAAACCAATTGTACCAACACCTCCCATGACATCGTTCAAACTTGTTCAAAACTTTGGAACGCTCACAACAACATCAAATCACCAATTTAACATAGGATTCAAGCCTAAGAACTCCAAGAACTCTTAAATTATGTTTTCAATCAAAAAGTCTATCAAATCTCGTTTGAATGACCTGAAATTTTGCACACACATCCCAAATGACACAACGAAACTACTGCAACTCTCGGAATTCCATTTCGACCCCTATATCAAAATCTCACCTATCGACCGGAAAGCGCCGAAATCTCAATTTCGCCAATCCAAGCCTAAACCTTCCACGGACTTCCAAAATGCATTCCGATCACGCTCCTAAGTCCCAAATCACCTAACGGAGCTAACCAAATCATAAAAATTCCAATCCAAGTTCATATAAAAACAAGTCAAATATTGGTCAAACCTTTCAAATTTTAAGCTTTCAACTAAGACTGTTCTTCCAAATTAACTTTTGATTAACCTAAAACCCAACACCAACGATTTACATAAGTCATATTGCATCACAGGGGGCAAGTCATTCCCGAGAACTGGCGAGCGAAATGCAAAAGCTCAAAACGACCGGTCGGGTCGTTACAATTCTGAATACTGACTTTAAATTTTAATTTCTAGGTTATTTTGAATTGATTTCCTTTTCAATTTAGGAATAGAAGTTGCTAAATATTCTTTAGATCTGGTATTTTTCTAAGTCTGTATGATATGTTGTAAAAGGTATCCCTTGTTGGGCAGAAACCTTGGATATAAAATAATAAGTAACAACGTATGTTTTACATAATCTTGTTTATAAGCATTATCCTTCACCAACTGCATTGGTATTTAGGATCACATAGAATATCTTGAGGCTTAGTTGATCTTTCATATATGCTATTCTAACTATGCGCTCAACTTTAATTCTTGCACATCTACTTGCTCCATCCTTTTCTATTTTCTTCTTTTTTTTTTCCTTTTTTTGCGCTCTTCACTAGCTAGAGAACTAATGTTATGATTCTAATGTCGACCTAAAGGGTGAAAGAAATTCTGAAGGGTGACGATTAACAGAAGAAGAATGTCCCAAGCAATTCTGAATTCAGATTATCACTTACTTAATTTTTAGTAAAGATTTTTGTTGTTGTTTATTAACGGCTCTAGATTATTTACACTCAACATTAATCTTATTCAATGATGAATTTTACAAACCTTCATATCATGAAGTGTTTGACAGTTTGAGAAGCACTATAGCGTACACCATGAAATTGAATGCTACGCTTTTCGTGTACCCAAAAGTAAGAAGAAACGATAATTAATTATTTGAAACGATCAATTAATATTGAGAAGGCAATTACATCAACAAATAAATGTTACGATGGGAAATATTTTAAAGACCAAATCAATAAGGCCTTTTCAGCTATTCATTAGAATTTAGAGGCTCTTGAGATATTCTTAGTATATTTGCTTTTACAAGAACCTACCTTTTCGTTATTTTCAATAATGGGGATATAAAAAAAAAGGATAATTTGTAGTTTAAAGATATTATTTATCACCGTGTGAAACGCGAATAAATTACCTAATCACAAATAAATGGGAAAGAAATTATACATGCAACCAACAAAGATGAACGATCAATTTTTTGGATTATCTTCAACCTTTGTCAATCTGAGACGGATTTCCTCGTTAATTAACAACCATATGTTCACGTCAGGATTTTCACCGGCCTAAATCTTTAGTATTGTACTCAGAATTTCATCATACTACTGCTACTTCTGACATATGTACTGGCCCTTGGTTTGACCATTAAAGAGTAAGGTAAGATAGTTAAAATCGCCATCTACAATCTTTGCTTTTATTTTCTTTTCTAAAATGGAGTAAAGTTATTTCAGCTATTACTTTATTTTTAACTCCAAAAAAAAATATTTTATTTTATATTCTTCTCTTTCTTCAATATTACATTATTATCTTTTATTTTCTTATTTCTAATAAAGAAATTCTATCTTTTTGTGTTTTTTTTACATATTGATCGCATATATAATTTATATTCCTTTCTCCAAAAACGTGATGGTTTTGCAACAATTGCAAAACTCCAAATGCATGTTTAACATCTTTTTGTACAATTATAACTTAAATTTTACATAAAAATAATTAATGCACAAAAATTAATTTATCAAAATTATACGCCAAAAGTTAAAATGTAAAATTAATATTATAAAGATATTATATAAACATAATTAGTTATATATAAAGAAATAAATTAAAAGAGTTAAATAATAAAAATAATAATAATGTAATAAAGAATAGTAATTGAAGAGATAAATAGTTCATTCAAAATTTAGAGTGACATTATTTATCCCCCATTTTGCAGTAAAAAATGCAGCAGCATTGGAGACCAATTTCTCCAAAAACCAAATGCAGTTGGCGT
This sequence comes from Nicotiana sylvestris, assembly GCF_000393655.2. Classification (NCBI taxonomy): domain Eukaryota; kingdom Viridiplantae; phylum Streptophyta; class Magnoliopsida; order Solanales; family Solanaceae; genus Nicotiana; species Nicotiana sylvestris. The sequence continues at coordinate 45,924,841 of NC_091060.1, read as the reverse complement.
TGGAGATGGCCTTAAGCAAAGGTTTTGACCTCGACTCCTACAAATGGATGAGCACCCGCGACAGGGAGTCTCGCGTGAATCTGGATCAATCGGCCAATGCGATTCGAATACAAATGATATTATTTAAAAAATAATAATAATAATAATAATAATAACCCTTGGTTTGATTCAAATTCATGATCTTTCTTATGTTTTTGGTAAATGGATGACACAAAAGCAAGTCTTACCAAAACCATATAGCCATATTCTTGGTCCCCTCCCCCTCAGTTCACCCCCCCCCCCCCATTTTCCCACATTGCTACAAGTTTAAAATGGATAAAGAAAATACGAGAAAAAGTATACACAGAACTTATACGGAAAATTTTATTTTGTGTCTCATACAACTGATACAACTTTTTTGTCTCACAGTTTTGTGAACCCAGATTTCTGTGGACCTAGAAGTGTAAGATTGGGGTCTACAAATTTGTAAGACAAAAAGGAGCCTCATACAACTAGTGTAAGTTTTATAAGACACAAAATAAAACTTCTTAACTTATACATATAAGTGTACGTTTTTACCAGAAAAAGGGAGAAAAAAGACTGAAAATTGAATAATAACTTGTCTTAGTGAAAGAAAAAGTAAAAGGTACTCATTGCCAGAGTGCAGAGTGCAGGTTTCTCCTTGAAGAAAAAAGGACGGTCTGGTTACATATTGTAACAACCTTAGCAGCTTCAAATTATTGTAAATTCGTAATTTCCAATTCTTGGCGTTATATTTACCTTTTTCTTCTGCTTGGTAAATTGTTAAACAAATCAATTCATGATTCAGCATTTTTTTTTTACCTGCCCTCAACACGAGTCCGAAACCTAAATATTGTTCATTTTGACTCAAAACACGTTTTTTAGTGTTAAAAAAAATTACTTTTCTCTACAAAATGCGGTACAGTACCGCGTTTTACCTTCACTGCCGTTTGGTCCGTTAAGGTAAAACGTGGTATGTAACCGCGCTTTATATATATTGCGGTAACAGACCACATTTTATATAAAACTGATAGGACTGTTATATAAAACGCGGTCTGTTACCTCATTATATATAAAGCGCGGTTACATACATCGCTTTATATATATCGCGGTAACATACCGCATTTTATATAGATAAGTATTATATATCCCGTTCCCTTTCCCACTGCCCAGCAATGTCTTCTTCTTCATTAAACCCCCCCCCCCTCCATTAACAACTAAAAAACTCGCGTGGAGCCCACTCGTCCCACAAAAAGTAAAGATTCTCGGTCCCACATCCTAGCTAAGGCAATATTTCGTTGTGGGTTGCTCGTTTCGCCTTCAAATCGCCAAATTTTCAACTTTCCAAAAACCTTAAATCGAGGTATTCCAACTTAGTTTTTGTTAAAACTCGTATAAAAAATGCATATTAATTGTTTTGAATGTGTTGTATGTTATTTTGTGTTTTCTTTTGCGATTAAATTGGTATATTATTTTTATCCGGACTAAGATATTAATGTTATAAAAAAATCTAATATAATTGTGAAATCATTATTATTTGTTAATAAAAATGTTAATAAATTACAATTAATGTTTTATATGTATTTTTGTGATTACAATGTATTTGTTGTATTTTGGTTGGTTTAAATTATTTATTTGCTTAAAGACTAGTAATATAGTGTCTTTTAGGATAGTAAAATGTCATGCCTTTTAGCTAGTAAAATGTAATGTCTTTTAGCGTAGTATAATGTAGTGTCTTTTAGCGTATTAAAATGTAGTGCCTTTTAGCGTAGTTTCTCTGTAGTTTAAGTATTTTTAAAAATACGCCAAATAACTGATAGATCAAACACAAACTTTGTCCAATTATAGTCAACATATATTTGATGCTACTGGCCACAAATATCGAGTCTGGAACCCATATATGAATCTTTACTAATTAAATATTATATAATTATAAAAATTAAATATTTAATTTACAAACAAACATATAAAATTATAAACTAACATATAAAATTAGAAAACTAATACATAGAAGAATTCAGGATAGATTGGCGCTATTGGGCTCCAAATATGGAGCCTGGAACCCATATGTGAATATTTAATTATAAAAATTAAATATTTAATTTATAAACTAACATGTAAAATAATAAAAATAACGCATAAAATAAATTGGTGCTACTGGGCTCCAAATATGGAGGCTGGAACCATTTGTGAATATTTAGTTATAAAAATTAAATATTTAATTTACAAACTAACATGTAAAATAATAAAATTAAAACATAGAATAAGTTGGTGCTACCGAGCTCCAAATATGGAGTCTGGAACCCATTTATGAATATTTAATTATAAAAATTAAATATTTAATTTACAAACTAACATGTAAAATAATAAAACTAACACATAGAATAAATTGGTGCTACTGGGCTCCAAATATGGAGGCTGGAATCCATTTGTGAATAATTAATTATTAAAATTAAATATTTAATTTACAAACTAACATGTAAAATAATAAAACTAACACATAGAATAAGTTGGTGCTACCAGGTTCCAAATATGGAGCCTAGAACCCATTTGTGAATATTTAATTATAAAAATTAAATATTTAATTTATAAACTAACATGTAAAATAATAAAACTAACACATAGAATAAGTTGGTGTTATTGGGCTTCAATTATGGAGCCTGGAACCCATTTGTGAATATTTAATTATAAAAATTAAATATTTAATTTACAAACTAACATGTAATTAATATTGTTTAATTTACAGTAGACGACATGGATGTGCTGCCTATTCATTCTGGATGCTACAGCGATGCGTTACTCTCGTTACAGGGCTATCATCGGTGTGCCTACATATGGGAGGGTGAGTTACTGACTAATACTCTCCCCGCCAAGAGAGTGGACGACATGTGGGACTTTCTGCATGTCAGAGTTCTTCATGACCATGTAGTCGCGCGCCTGCTGGACACGGGCTTTTACAAATTGATTGAGATCGGCCGGCTACAGCTCGATTGGTCTTTGATCACGACCCTTATAGAGCGGTGGCGACCGGAGATACACACATTCCACCTACCTATTGGCTAGGCCACCATCACACTGCAGGATGTAGAGGTGTTATATGGGCTGCCCATAGATGGACTGCCTGTTTCTATATCGGCGGGCATGAGAGACATGACACGTGTGCAGTTCTTGGACTCGCTGCAACGGCTCACCGATTGTCGGTCAAAGGATGAGACTGTACTACATAGGACCAGTCGATTTTCGTTGACGACTATTCGATGGTGGTTGGAGGCATTGCATCCTCAGATCGTTGGTGCTATACCTTAACGCCTTTATATAAGGCAATGCCCAATCCGGGGGATCAAATTTTTGGAAGTAAAACGCGGTTTAAAAAGGGTTTACATATTTGAATTATTGTTATGTCAGTTAAGCGCAGAAGAATTATTAGTGGGCTCACTTTCTATATAAAACGTGGTATGTAACCGCGCTTTATATATATCGTGGTAATAGACCGAGTTTTATATAACAATCTTATCATCTTTATATAAAACGCGATTTGTTACCGCGATATATATAAAGCGCGGTTACATACTGCGTTTTACCTTAACAGACCAAACGGCCGTTAAGGTAAAATGCGGTACTGTACCGCGTTTTGTATAGAAAAGTAACTTTTTTTTAAACAGGTAAAAACGTGTTTTAAGTTAAAAAGAACCACATTTAGGTTCCGGACTCCCCTTAGCACTCTTTCTTTTCTCTAATTCCTTGAGAATTTATATGGGAGAAAGCCGTTTTATATATCGTTAATTGTCATGAAAGAATATGTATAAATGTCTTTCACTAAGATATGATAACCTAAAGCCCCATTAAGTATATTTCTTGAAAGCTAAAATATTCCTACATAAAGATTTCAAGCATGTATTTTGCACAAAAAATTTAGCATAAGTAAGATGAATTCTTAGGAAGGCTCATGATTAATTGGTTTACGACTGAGGCGTAATTGTATAATTTTTACTACACGCAATTTGCACCCCATAGAGGAAAAAAGATTCATTGACATGAATTTCACATTCTAGTTTCATGCACGTTTGATATAAGCTGAAGCATGGATGGGTAAATACATTTGGAGCTGGTTACACTAGTATCTCTTCTTTAGTCAACATGCAGAGAGCAACATCTGAAAATATAGAGAAAATTTTAACACCAGGGGAACGCAAACCTTCAACAGAAAATTTAGGGTGCGGAGCCAGGATTTAAAGTTTAAGGGTTTGGGATTTTAATCAATTTTAAGCTATTGAGTCTAAATTGGTTTGAACCTAAGTTATTGATTGTCGGCCGAACCCGTAATTTATACATCGGCTCCGCTCCTGCATGTATATTGACATTGGTGGTGTCCAAAACTAGCTTGCGCACCTCGTTTAATCCACCATATGGCGTGGGCGCAACTTAACCTATTAACCAGGCAAGCAGTCTAGTCCACAAGTTAATCATATCCACCAAGGTTGGAGCAGATTGGTTCAGGACAAGCGTTGTGACTTGTGACTGGGATTAAAAAATGGATCTTCACGTTGTTACTTCTATGCCTCAACCCTTAAGCCATTCCTTCGGTACAAAAAGATATGTGTATACATATATATTATGTGTGTATAGAATCACTATCATAAAACACAAAAGTTGATACAACTAGAGACTAGTGCAAGACTACCGCATTTTGCAGTTTGACATTTACGTAAGACTTGGTTGTGTCACAATATCAACATTTATGCATCTCTGTCTTGCTTTTTTTACAAATCATTAGCAATGCTATGCCTCAGAAAACATACCTTCTTTTATTTGTGTTAGGTGTTAGCTGTCAAGACTTCTTTTCCCTGCAATGCAGCAAATCTTTTTGTAGCTAACCGAGTGAAGCGCACAAACAAAATGGTAAAACAAGGTTGGCTGCAGAAAACTAGGTATTTCATCACAATTTTCAGTGCGCTAATACTTAGACAACAAACACTTCTATTAGGGTCAATCGACAAACGACAACTAAGAACAAACAATATACCAAAGACCATAGAGCTTCTGGTGGAACACCAGAAACCCGGACTAAGTTCTCAATTTACAGCAGCACTACTAATCCAAAAGACACTATGTGGACTATTAAGTCCATTATTCGGAAAAACAAGGAACAATATCACAACCAAACACTAGAAAACATTCACAAATGACGCACTAACAGAAACAAGCGAACCCTCAGTACTACTCCTTTTCTTCCTTCTCTTCCTCTTTCCAGCAGCCCTTCTGAATAGACTTGGGAGATCGACAAATCGAATCTTAGTGAACTTCTGGTAGACAATTAACCACCCTCACCAAGTTCTTCTGGGATCCACTCAGCAAGCGAGTAACCCTTAATATCCAGAGAGCAAAATATGCTGCAGAAACCTGCAAACAACATCAGCATGCAAAGCAATAGAAAACTTGTCTGGCTGGAAACATGCCAGCGCCCTCTCAACCAGCGAACCCAGACTCAATATTTCAGATCATACCCAACTGCTTCAAAGAAAACATAACTAAAATCATCTTTTAGTGTAACAGGGATAGTAGAAAGAGCAGCTCCTTCAGTAGAATTCATGGAATAACCACAGGGATCAAACTCAAAATCACATATATCAGAGTAAGGTAGTATCTTTCTTATTCCAGAATTAACAGCCATGTGAGGCCGCTGAGCTTGATTCAGTCTTGTAAAAGATAGCAGCCTTCTCTCTGTCCAAACAAGTCATACACATATCAAGAGTGTAGACAGGGTCCTTAGACTGAACTGCTGCAGCTGAGCCAGAGTATACATGCCAAAACCCTGGTTTGTCATGACTGCCCAAAAGCACGGCCTTGCAGCCTGAAGCAAGATTCAGAAAATAGCTATCAAGGACAGCAGCTTCTTCAGAGAAGTCATGATGATAAAACGACTAAGCTCCAGCGAGATTGAAGCTCCCACGGGTGTACCCACATCTTTTACTTCGAGAGAGGCTGTGAGCCAACTTTAGCATGGGCGGAATTGAGAGATCAAAATAGAAATCTATAATGCAAACATAATGTAATATAATTCACAGTATAAACTCAAACATGTTAAAAATGAAACTTCTCACAACTCAAGAGAAATCTTGCTGAAGCAACCAGCAACTTTCCCAAGAAATTTTTTTTGTTTAATAACTAGGAAATCTCCGTGGGCCAATGACGCACAGTTCGAAACTCAGCGGAAAATGGGTCTTCCGAGACCCTTCTCCAATTAAAAAATGAATTCTTACAAAAACACCCAACTGATACAAAAGATTCACACGTAGCACCCAAATTAAAATGCATTTTACACCTGTGCCCCCTAAAATATTTAGGGTAAATACCCAAAATATGATATCCCTGTTTTGCACCCATCACCGTTGCTCCCCCACCTTCTCCTGTTTTCTCTACAATCGTAGAACTAGTCTTTGACTACATTACACGACTACTTCTTAGCTTTCAATTGAGATAGAGGATGAAGCTCTTCTTCCTTCTTCCTTCTTCCTTCTCCTTCTCATTTCTACTTAACTCTCTGTTCAAATGTCTATGTAGAAGCATGTAAATCTAATACGAAATAGATATCTCATGAAACTCAAACGAAGAACTTAGAGGTTCTTCGTGTAGTGGAAGACTCGAAGGAACTGCCGCTAGAATCACTGGTCGATGGCAATTGTCACGTTCTGACGGAGCAACCTCCTATATCATAGTCTAAACCCTAGTGCTTTTGCGGACGAGAGAGAGTGTGGAGTGAAAGTTTTATCTCCCATATACTTTAATCGTACACTGTAAGTGTACTTATATAGGTGAATTGGGACTTACAGTTATTACCAATATTACTGTATTTATCCTAGTGCGCTTTTAGAGCACTCCTTATTAGGGTTGTTCATTCGGATCGGATATCCGAAATCCGAACCGATCCATTCAAATTCGAATTTCGGATTGGATCGGATTTTGGATTGTGTTTATTAAAATTTCGGATTTCAAATCGGATTCGGATTGGTATATTTTAATCCAATCCGATCCGAAATCCGAAATTGTTAGGTAATGTATAAATACTACATTTTAATTTCGGATAGTCAATACTTCCTTTACATCTTCCTCCAAGCTATTACCTTTACAATTGCTGGATTTAGCTATATTGGCACCATAGTACTCTCATAATTGCATAAACATGAATTTTTCTTAATGTATTGCCTCTTTTACAAAGAAATATACATATTAGTTTGCAACATTGAGGCATAATAATACGATCCGAAATCCGATCCGATCCAAACTTAAAAATCCGATCCGATATAATTCGGATCGGATTCGGATTGTATTTTCTAGAATCCAAAATCTGAAATCCGAATCCGAAATGTGCTAAATCCGAATCCGAAATGTGCTAAATCTGATCCGTGCACAGCCCGACTCCTTATGGGTAAGCTCTTAATCATTGACGGGGAATCTTTTTACGAGAATCACGTCTTGTTTGTGATCCATCATTTTTCCATTTGGATCAACGTCGCTCCTACTAAGATCAAGAACATGCATCATACTCCCACTTGGGACAAGATCCACGACCATATCGCTCCCACTTGGAACAAGATCGATTTGGTCACTTCTACTAAATGTAGAATGATCATATTCATTCGCATCAGATGATGAAGGAGGTTGCTACTGAGACCTAATTCAATTAGGTGCTAAGATCCTCCCATTAGAAAGGAGCACCAAGCACCCCTATTATATGTGAGCGGGACATGTTAGAAATAGGACTCTACCCATAAGGGGTGTTCTAAAAGCCCACTAGAGTAAATACATTAATTAAAATTACTGTTAACCCTAGTTTTTCCTATATAAGTACATCTACAGTGTACGATTCAAATATATGAGAGACAAAACTAGTACTCCCTCTGTTCCAGTTTATGTGAACCTATTTCCTTTTTGGTCCGTTCCAAAAAGAACGAACCCTTTCAAAATTTGGTAACAATTTAGCTTAAAGTTACAACTTTACCCTTAATGAGAAGCTTTTATAGCCACACAAATACTCTGGGCCCCATTTGGACTTATTTAGGACCACAAATTCCAAAAGTCTTCATTTTTTACTTAAATTCCGTGTCAGTCAAACATGTTCACATAAATTGGAACGGAGGGAGTAGTATTCTTCTACGCTCTCATTCTACCGCATCAAGCACGCATAGGAGGTTTCTCTAACAGAACATAACCGCCATTGAACTTTAGCAACATTGACCTAGGACGTCTATTCTTGCCTTGTTCTATTTTTGCTTTCTTGGCAGCCTGAGCTGGTTGACAATTGATGGATGGAACGCAACACAATATTTTCCGGCCGACCAAGTTATAACCTAAAAAAATACACCTTTAAGAAACAAGAAGCACGACACAAGTAGCTGCACATTCAACGCATAGAAATCTATTAATGGGTCTAGTAAGAAGAAAAGAAACAAAAACCAATATCTTAGATTCCCTTCACTTCAGCAGTTCAGCTATCATTTACCAATCAAATTTCCAAAGCCTCGCGGCTTAAATTTGAGAAACAATTAAAAACATCATATAATTTTACCATACATATTAATCTAAAAAAATGCCAATTCATTCAACAAGAGTTTCAGACAGCACTTAGAATCATATACAACGTGCGTTGATAAAAAGAACAACACTTACAATGCACATAAAAGATTTCGATAAATGAAGATTGAAGATATCGAAATAAGTAGTGAAGAGCGAATTCTACCGACTCGTGAGAGCTTCGCTTTCTAAAGCGGAAAGAACGAGTGCTTATATGTGCACTGTGGCCAGATTTGCCCCTAGTGTTGCCATGATATTACAGTCAAGCCATTACGTATCGAACATTTTCGACCCAATTATTGAGTGACTTATATTGCCGTTTAAATTGAATTTGTCAAACTACTCCATGGCCAAAAATATTTTTTTTTCTTTCAAAAATGTATTTTTTTTAAAATTAAAGTGTTTGGCTAAATTTGTTGAAGGAGAAAAAAGTATTTTGAGTAGAAGCAGACAAAAATAGCTTCTCTCCAAAAGTACTTTTAAGAAAAATACACTTAAAAATACTTTTTAAAAGCTTGGTCAAATACTAATTGTTGCTCAGAAGCACTTTCAAATTAATTGGTCAAACATAAACTACTTCTTACCAAAAGTACTTTTGAGAAAAGTGCTATTGAGAAAAAACACTTCTCAAAATAAGTTGATTTTTGAAGTTTGGCCAAACAGGCTATAAATGACATAGGGCAAAATTAAATTAATTACCGAAATTGTTCTCGCACCTTTATATAAATTCATATACAAATTAAATTATATTACGGTGAAATGGCTTCGTGGCCACTTAAACTTGTACCTATTTGCAAAGCCGATAGACAAACTTATAATTTTTTCATCTAAAGACTCTTGATTAAGAAAATGGGTATTATAAACATGTGTGACCGTTGACTATGCCTAAGTGGAGGAGGTGTAGATGACATGGCAATAATGCGTGCACATCACTACTATAAGGCGTGTAACTGATGTTTGGCTAAAAATTCATGTTTTGTATGTAATTTGCCTTGTATTATACATCGATCTTGTTAACTTTAGTGAGAATATTTGTGACTCTAGCTTAATAATAGTATTTATATGTGTAGGAGTTAATTGGAAGTGATTTGGACATGCAAATTGACGTCAAAACGGAAAAATTTAGAGGAAGCATAACTTTGGTGGCCAGGTTCGCCCTTGTAACGACCTGACTGGTCGTTTTACTTTTTAGAATCTCGTTCCCTTAACTAAGACTTCCCGTACTTACTTTTACTAATTTATGACTTACGGGGATGATCGGTTCGGGATTTAGAAGAGTTTGGGTTGAAATCGGAACACTTGGTTCCTTAAGGTTGGCTTAAAAGGTCAAGTTTGACTTCGATCATTGTTTTGAATAAACGTCCTCGGAATCAGGATTTGAGGGTTCCAATAGACTCGTAAGATGATTTTGGACTTGGACGAATGTTTGGATCGGATTTTGGATGATCCGGGAGCATTTTGGCACCTAATAGTGAAAATTGATTCCTTAAGGATTTTGAAGTTCTTTAAATTTGGTTTGGGGAGGGTTTTGTGTTATCGAGGTCCGAACGGAATTCCGAGATCGGGAATAGTTTTGTATTGTCATTTAAGACTTGTACGCAAAACTTGGTGTCAATCCGAGTAGTATAAGTGTGTTTCGTTACCTTGGAGGTAGATTGAAGAACTTGAAGTTCATAAGTGTCACGACCCAAACCAATGGGCCGCGGCGGGTGCCTGAGTCCTACATGTCAAACACCCCTAAGCATGCGTCTAAGATAAGAACCTAAATAACATCTGCTGGATTACGAAAATAACATACATGAAGGAAACCTGGCAAAAGGCACATGTACGCATACATGCAGATACATCCAAAACTGAAAGCCAACAAGGCCACATACAACCCAACTAGACATATTGTCTACTGACCTCTAATAGAAATATAACTGTACGAAGACGGGACTGAGCCACGTCATACCCATATATATATACAAACATATCATACCAAAATCAAAAGCAGCTCCGGGTTAAGTGGAGCACACCAACTCTCGCTGATCAGGGATCCTAAAAAGGGGGACCGTCAGCTTGCCTACCTGCACCTGCGGGCATGAAACGCAGATCCTGTGAAATAGGGCGTCAGTACGAAAAATGTACTGAGTATGCAAGGCATAAAAATATGTACGTAAAAGGCATAGATAAAACATGGAATAAAGAAATCCATTTGTAAATCTAAATAACTTTGTAAATTCTGAAACATTTATAATGTTATGCACGTGTATATAAATGTTGTATCATGCATGGGTATAGGTTTACATAAAATCATCAAGCCACTGAGGGCATCACATCATATCATCTCGGCCACTATGGACAACATCATCAACATATATCAACTGATCAGGTGGTGGTGCGTATATAACGCCATAACCTTTTTCCCATATCCCATATAGGTATATATATACATATAAATATGTGTATATAACGCCATCTGGTCATGGGTCAATGTACATGTATAAATGAATAAAATGCATGAAAAATATGTAATAATCTCAATATTCCTTCCGGATAAACTTTTTCAACTGCGCATTATTCTGAGACCCATGAACAGAAGATATAATAATATGTCACATGGGGAATCAAGAACACAGAGACCTCTAGTATTTCTATGAATAGAGTCGTTTGTGAAAACTGTGCATTTGCTCGTTTCTTCTGTATAACTTGGACCATGCCAAAAAGAAAGAAGGGATGGCCTTAACATACCTGAAATAGGAAAAACTCCTTATAATATTCTTGGCGAAGATTGCACCGTACTCTTTTAGAACCTCAAAATTTGGATGGAATTAAGCTTCTGCTCGTTGAAGTGTTTGAATGATTGAGCTCATGTTCTTGGCATTGAAGTGTTTGAACGATTGAGCTTTTGAATGTTCTTGCTTTATGAATTTTTGATCATTTTTTGGTTCTGTTTTTGTCCAAATGAATGGAAGCAAAGGCACTTAATAAGACTTACCTTGTTAATACTTCAATTATCCTTAGGTAGACACCTCACTACAACATAATATACCTATAGCTACGAAATCTTAGCTACAGATTCAAAAATCGTGGCTAATACCTAACAATAGCTATAGAAATAAAATTTTCATAGTTATTTATAAAATCACAAAATTTCATAGCTACGAAAATTAAATTAGTAAAGCTAATTCCTTATTTTTGCTATGATTGCTAACTATGTGGCAATAATTACCTAAATAGCTACAAATTTATTGCTAGAATAATTTTTTGTAGCTAATCATAAGTTTTTTGCCACAAGTTAAAAGTTTTGTAGCAATAGTAATCTTTTAGCTACAATAAATTATTCAAACCAAAATATTGTAGCTAAATAAATATTTTTTTCTTCAAGTTATAAAAGATCGTGACAATAGTTGGCTTAACAACTATAATTAGTTATCATGACAAAATGATACGGCCACAGATTTATTTGTATGATAAAATTTTATAGCTAAATATATATTTTTGCCACGAGTTAAACTTACTGTAGCAAAAGCAACCGTTTTACCCCCGATAAACTATTTGAAACAAAATGTTGTAACTAAATAAATATTTTTACTTCAAATTATTTATAAAAAAAACATAACAACAGTTGGCTTAATAGCTACAATTAATTGTCATGATGAAATTATATAGTCACTGATTTATTGCTATGATAATATTTCGTAACTAGTCACATATTTTGGCCACGAGTTAAAATTTATAGCAAAAGTAACCTTCTAGCCGTAATAAATTATTTAAAATAAAATATTATAGTTAAATAAATATTTTTGCTTCAAGTTATAAAAGAAATATTGCAATAGTTAGCTTAATAGCTGCAGTTTGTTGTCATGATGATTAAATGATATAGCCACAAATTTATTACTATGATAAAATTTTGTAGCTAATTATACATTTTTTTCTACGATTGAAGCTCTCTATAGCGTAAGTAACCTTGTTACCAAACTAAATCTGTTTGAAATTAAATGTTGTATCTAAATAGGTATTAATGAGAAACATATATTTTTAAACGTTCCCAAAAATAATAATCGACAAAACATATCTCTTTTGTATATATGTGTATCATATACATATAATACACATATTTTATATACTTGGCTAAGGAATGCAATTAGTTTTACCCAACCGTTCAATTTAATATTTTTCCTAAACTAATTTTCTTCAAGTTTTAAAAATTATGGCAATTTTTAGCTAATAAATAGATATAATTATTTTTTATGAGAAACGGCATATCCACAATTTTATTGATATGATAAAATTTTGTAGCTAATCATTAATTTTTTTCCATGAGTTAAAACTAACCATAAAAATAGTAAACTCTTAGCCACATTAAACTATTGGAATAACATCTTGTAGCTAAATGGATATTTTTGCTTCAAGATATATAAAAAATGTGGAAATAGTTGTTACATTTTTATATAATTTTCATATATTTAATTACATTAAGTATTATGAATTTAATATTGTTGATATCTAAGTCCATAGAAAATTAATTATAATTTTATTAAATAAATATAACTTGTAAGTTCAAATTATAACTAAAAAACAATGAAACTATTTACAATTAATGTGTGAATAAAAATTATATAGAATTTAAACAACTATAATCTTGTAACAAATTAGAGAAATATTTTAATTAATTAATTTTTAATATAAAGAGTTAGATTTTGGTATAATAGAGAAAAATTAATAATCGTATGCAGATTTCTCCCAGCAGGCTATTCGGAGTCCACTAGGTAGCTGCTCGGCGTTCACAGCCCAGTGTTTCTCCCTCATATCTTACTTTCTATTCTAGTTTTGTAATAGACTGTATAAACTCTTTCAAACTCTTAGATACATATTTAAATGCTCATGACTGATGACACCCCGATGTCGGGTTGTGTTGGTTTTCGCAAATTGTACTATTTCGCTGTTTCTTTTGGGATTTTATCATGTTAATGACTTAAATTGTGCAATTTTAATTGTTAAAATAAATTGGGTGTTATGTATGTCTATAAAATCAATATCTATAAAAGGCAACAAATTGTTAGGGGTCATTTGATACGATGGATAAGGAAAATAATTCCGAAATAAAAATTTAGTACCGCCATATTCCTTTTTTGGTTACTAATCTTGGGATATGTTATCCCAAGAGTAAAAATGTCAGGATAACTTATACATGCCAGTGGGTAGAATTGTAATCCCAGAATAACTTATCTCATGATAAAGCAGTAAAATTGACAATCCCTAGATTGATACGATATACCAATCAGTCAACAAAAAATAATACTAGGACAATTAATCCTCGCATATCTAATCTCATCATAACTTGTGTTCAAACCAAACGATCCCTTATAGATGTATAAGTATTGCAACTAATTCTAAAAAATATTCTATTTATACTTTAAATGAATATTTTATTACAATTTAATTTTTTCTACAATCTAAACTCAAAACATTATATACACAATAGCTTAGTTCCCATTTTATTTATTTGTTGTTTTGCTAGCAAAATTTTATTACTACTACATTAGTTTTGTTTTTAGTTTTTTACATAATATCGTGTAGGTATTCATTTGTGTGCAAAAGTATATGAAAAGTTAAAGGCAAAGTTACAAATAAAAAATATAAACGAAAAAAAAAAAAAAGATTAAAGCCCAAATCTCTCCATTCCCTTAAGACCTAAAATATTTAGACTCCCAACCCATTCCCCCCCAAAAAATATCCGCACATCTCCCGCTCTAACCCTTCCCCACTCTAAGCAACTATCCCTAAAACCCTCGTTCTTCTTGTTTTGGAAAACAGAAATTGTCAAGGTATGGCCACCCTAGTTTTTTTTTTCCTTCTTAATTATTTCGATTTTTGCCATGCTTTCCTAGGATTCTTGATCGAGAATAGTTCCTTTCACTTTCATCATTACATTATGACAGTGAAATGGCAATCCCGACTTTCTATATTGATAAGTGCCAAGAATTTAAAAGATTGCCAAATTCAAAGCAATGAATTAGGAATCTCTCCTATGGAGGGCCTTTTTCGTATATTTTAATTCCTATATTTGCCTTTTGTAATCTGTTTAAATTAGTTTGTTGTATGGAAATTAGTAGTTGAATCTTAATTCTGTAGTACTAAGCCTGAACAAGCCTTTTATATTGCCTATATTTTCCTTTTGTAATTTGTTTAAATTAGTTTTTCTATTTTCTTGTATATTGTATATTCTTCATTACCTTCATTTGCGGATTGAGGAATATGCTCCAAATTTATGTTGCAGCATGGTGATTAGGTTCATTCTTTTTAACTAAACCGAATTTGTCTTTTCAGGCACTTGTGTTATGGGCATCAATGTAGAAACAAACAAGTGTAATAATCATGAGGTATGTATGATACTTCACTCTTTCTGAAAACAAAATCAATTGGATATACTGCCTAGTGAAGGATGAAATGTTTACAAAATTCTTGTTAAAATCTTTAGGACTTTTGAAATTTTATTTAGAATAATAATATTTTACTCTAGTAATGTTTGTTATATGAAACGGGTGTGATGTTGAACTGGTTTAGCTTATGCTCTTTTCTTGAGCAGATAAATATGAGAATATAATTTTTTTGGCAGTTACGAACTTAAGAATTTACAAGACTTCAGACTTGAAAACACCTAGTTATCAGATACTAAGAAGAAATGCAGCTTATGAGGTTGATAGTATTTTCTTATAGTGTTGTGCTTCAAACTAAGAACTGCTAAATAAGACATGTTTTGAACGGTTTGTAGTTTTTTGGTATATATATTGCACTAATAATCTGAAGGTTTTAAAGAAGCAGGTTGTTGTTTCTGGCAGAATCTTACCCTACAAAAGGAAATGTTATTTAGTTCAAACGTGATTGACAAGTCCCAACTAACTAATGTACTAAACTTATGGTGTGAATATCATTTTTTATATACCGTTAGAATTTATGACTCCATAGTTGTAGAAACAGAAGGTGGCAGTCTTGCAAGATTAAGAGGGTAACATGGCAATCTTGCTGGATCAGGAGGTGGTGTCACCAGGTGAAATAATCGATGGAGTTCTATAAGATATTATTTTGTTGCGTTCTTCTTGATATCCACAAAAACAACAATTTCTTTCACGCACAGGGTACAAATACAATCGGCTAATGTCTTTCAATTCGCTATCGGAACCTGGTATTAGAAAAGCATTGGAGCACTTATGAGTTTTCATTTCTCTTCACTGTCCGCTGATGGTTGTCATCCCTAACCAGACTCACATTAGCTAGTTTTTTTAGAACTTTATTATTCGTGTTGTAAAAGAATTATGTAATGTGGATCTGTATGAAATTATTCTTTTTCTTGTAAAAAATATCGTATGTTTTGAGTATAACAACATTTTAGTATTCTACTTTATCTTGAATGATATTGTTGAACCTTTAATTATTTATTCTTACTAATGTATATCATTTATTTAAAAAAATTAAAAATATTTTGCTAATTTTTTTTATATATTTGATGATATAATATGGATTGTTAGCTACAATACATAAATTCTTGTGGCTAAAGTTGATCATGACAAATTCTTCAGTTTATTGCTACGAAATTATGGAATTCATAGCTAAAAGTATGAATTCTTAGCTACGATATAAAAATTATTGTGGCAAATACTTTAATGTGTTGCTATGAAATTTTGAATTCATAGTTAATCACAAGTACTATTGCTACGGGAATAAATTATAAGTTTAGCCACGAAAGTTGAGCTTGCGTGACAAACAAATTAAATTTTTTGCTACAACACAAAATCTTATGGCTACAATATGAAGATAGCTACAAATTTTATTTGTCGTGGCAAAAGAATAAAATCACTTGCTACAAGTATATTTTTTGTGGCAAGATATTTTTACCATTACAGCTACAACATAAAATTTTTTATGGCAATAAGTATTAGTCCTTAGCCATGGATCATGTAAAGTCTGTAACTAACTTTTAGCTACGCTACATTTTGCTACGAATGCTACGGAAAAAAATATTGTGGCTAAAGTGTTTAGCCACGGAAATTTTTATATTTAGCTACAATATATTTCGTAGCTATAAATGCATTATGTTGTAGTGCCTACTCATAAATATTTATGAGTCATTTCTTAATTGGGGGCCTTGTGCCATATTTTTTGAAGGGAAGAAGGGGTTAATCTTATTCACTTATTTTATTAATTAACTAGGTAATGTCCCGTTATCCAGTAATTAATCAATTACCCGTATACTTAAGAATTATCTCAAATTACTTAAAATTCTATTTATTTTTAATATACTTTATACATCGTACTACCGTGGTCATATAGTATCTTGCATGGTACTAATCCATAATTATCAGGTATTATCGCTCGACCCGTATTTTATCCCAAATCGGTCACCTTCAATGAAACTCGTTTTCTTTAATTTGTGTGCCTTTTATCCTTCATGACACTTACTTATCGCTTGTTATAAATATAATAAATACTTTAACCTCAAGATAATCACATCCCTGAGTCCACGTCGGTTAACCGAAGACGAAATTTTAAAGTACAAAAATGCAAGATGTAACATCCTTCCTCCCTTAGAAACATTCGTCGTCGACAGTTTAACTTTCCGGGATCTATATAACCTTGGCAGAGTTGCCTTTGTAACAATACTACTACCCACTCTTCCTATAGAAACTTAATAATTTAACGCCACATAGGATCACAATCATCAATAACGACAATGGCCTCACACGACCAATGACAATAACTGACACCAGAATGCATACACGTACCTTAAGGTTATGACGTCTCAGTCGGACCCTTCTCTGGAGGAGGAAATAAGTAGGGATATCTAGGCTTCATGCCTTCCTCGGCCTCCCAAGTCATTTCTTCCACACTATTGTTTCTCCAAAGTACTTTTACCGAAGTTATGTCTTTAGTTTTCAATCTTCGAACATGTCTGTCTAGTATAGCAATGGGAGTTTCTTCATATGATAGTTGCTTTATGACCTGAACGTCGTCAACTGACACGATTCTGGAAGGATCTCTGATACGTTTACAGATCATAGACACATGAAAGATTGGATGTACAGACTCCAAGTCCGAAGGCAAGTCTAACTCATATGCTACCTGGCCTAACTTGCGTATGATCCTATGGTCCAATGTACCGAGGGCTAAGTTTTCCTTTCTTTCCGAACCTCATGACACCTTTTATTGGTGATACCTTCAGGAATACCCAATCGTCAACCTGAAATTCCAAGTATCGCCGTCGATTATCTGCATAAGACTTCTGACAGGCTTTGAGCTGCTAATGGTCTTTCATGTATAAGCTTAATTTTCTCGATTGCTTGTTGTACCAATTCTGGTCTTACTAACGTAGTTTTCTCAACCTCGAACCACCCTATAGGCGATCTACACTTCTGTCCATATAAAGTTTCGTATGTAGTCATCTGAATATTGGAATGGTAGCTATTATTGTATGCTAACTCAATAAGCGACAGATGATCATACCAGCTACCCTTGAAGTCTATCACACAAGCTCGTAACATATCCTCAAGTGTTTAAATAATACACTCAGTCTGTCCGTCTGTCTAGGGATGAAATGTTGTACTAAGACTTACTCGAGTCCCCAATCCTTTTTGGAAGGACCTCCAGAAGTTAGCTGCAAATTGAGTTCCTCTATCCGAGATAATAGATATAGGGACACCATGCAGTCGTACTATTTCCTTAATATAAAGCCTTGCATAATCCTATGAGGAATATATAGTCCTAACGGGCAGAAAATGGGCTGACTTTGAAAGCCTATCAACAATCACCCATATCGAATCAAACTTACGTTGGGTACGAAGTAAGCCCACGATGAAATCCATATTGATTACTTCCCATTTCCAAGTTGGGATTTCCATAGCCTGTAATAACCCACCAGGTTTCTGATGCTCAATCATAACCTGCTGACAGTTAGGACACTGAGCAACAAACTCCGCTATATCCTTTTTTATTCCGTCCCACCAATACACTTCCCTGGTATCATGATACATCTTTGTCGCTCCGGGATGGATAGAATAACGAGAATAATGAGTTTCTCCCATAACCTGTCGACGCAGCCCTGCAACATTAGGCACACATAATTGCCTTCGATATCTGAGGACCCCATATTCTATAATTTCAAATGGTGTCTTCTCCTTCTGAGGGGTGGTATCCCTATAATGAACCAACACAGGATCCTCGTACTGGCATTCCTTTACTTCATTTACTAAAGAGGATGTTGTCGTATCCTGAATAGTAATTCCAATACCACCTGAGTCTAGTAACCGAACTCCAAGACTAGCTAGCTGATGAACCTCATGGGCTATTTCCCTCTTTTCTAGCTATAAATATGACAGGCTACCCATAGATATACGGCTGAGTGCGTCGGCTACTATGTTTGCCTTCCCCGGATGGTATAAAATATTAACGTCATAGTCGTTAAGTAACTCCAACCATCTCTTTTGACGTAAATTCAATTACTTTTTCTTGAAGATATACCGGAGGCTCTTATGATCCATATAGATATCAACATGAATTCCATACAAGTAGTGCCTCCATATCTTTAGTGCATGAATCACCACGACTAACTCTAAATCGTGGGTTGGGTAGCTCTTCTTGTGCTTTCTTAATTGTCTAGAAGTATAAGCCACAACCTTACCATGATGTATCAGCACACAACTCAATCCACCGCCTGAAGCATCACAATAGATAACATAACCATTAGTCCCTTCTGGGAGCATTAGAACCGGTGCTTAAGTTAATCTGTCCTTTAATGCTTGGAAACTCCATTCGCAAGCATCAGTCCATCGAAACATAGCACCCTTTTGAGTTAATTTACATGTGTATTCTAATCTTTTTTTACAATTCATGAAATTCCCCTCTTCGAAGGCCCAGACTTTATCCTTTATTCATCACAATTACGCCTTTATTCCACTACTAGGGTAGCATTTCATCTATTCTAAACGCTACTAGTCTTAGACTCTTTTTAGTTCATTCAGGTTATACTAAGTCTTCTATAACTTATAGAAACCATTAGCTCTCTTATAAGGTTAACCCCAAGGACTTATTCATTCTCGTCACCTTTTCACTCATCTTTTCTTATCCTTCCTCCTGTCTTCCTAAAACTTTGTCGCTCTATCATACTTTAGCTTGCGACCTACACATATCTATTTATACTTATTCGCAACCTTCCTTCAACTTGCTTGCACTATAGATTTCCTTATGTTATTCCGGAATATCAAGCAAGACACCACATACCACTTTGGTCGAAGATGCTAAAAGAGAAGAAAATTCCGTTTCAGGTTTCATATAATAACCTGCCAAACGGAAAAGCTACGAACCTCCATCGGTGTTGTGGGTCTAGGCCAAGTTTTCACTGCCTCAATATTTTTGTATCCACCCGGATGCCTTAACCCGAAATGATATGCCCAAGGAAAGCTACAGAGTTCAACCATAATTCACATTTAGAGAGTATTGCATACAACTTCCCTTTCGTAGAACTCTGAGCACAGTACGCAAGTGATCTGCATGCTCATCCTCTAAACGAGAATATACCAATATATATATCATCGATAAATATAATTACGAACAAATCTAAAAAGATCCTGAACACGCGTTTCGTCAAATCCATGAATACTGTTGGCGCATGTGGTCAAACCGAATGACATAACACGAAACTCAAAGTGCCCGTATTAGGTCCTGACTACTATATTTGGAATATCTTCCTCCTTAACCCTTACCTAATGGTACCCGGACCTCAAGTCTATCTTAAAACAACACTTGGCACCTTGCAACTGATCAAATAAATCATCAATCCTTGGGAGCGGGGTACTTATTCTTGATTGTCACCTTATTCTATTGTCTATAATCAATACATATCCGTAAGGAACCATCTTTCTTCCTCACAAATAACATAGGTGCTCCTTATGGTGATGTACTAGGTCTGATAAAGCCTTTTTTCAAGCAAATCCTTAGTTGTTCCTTCAACTCTTTTAATTTTGTGGGGGCCATTCTATATGGAGGAATAGATATTGGATGTGTATCTTGTAGTAGGTAAATAGCAATCAATTTCTTGCTCTGGTGGAAGACCCTAATATTCATCGGGAAACTCATTAACTACATGGAAGGATTGAATGATTGGTAACTCTACTTTCACATCCCAAACCCGAACTCAGTGATAAATATGGTCCTTTCTGATCATCTTTCTTGCCTTGAGATAGGAGATAAATTTACCTCTTGGTGATGCCGTATTACCTTTCCATTCTAAAACAGGCTCTCCTGGGAACTGAAATCAAACCATCTTTGATCTACACTTGATGTTAGCATAACAAAAGACCAACCAATCCATACCTATTATGATATCAAGTTCTACCCAACCGAACAACACGTACCTTATCCTTGTTTATTCTCAAATCTATCACGGGTCATTTCGGGCCATATCCGTATATATAGGTATCAGTATTAAAACATAACTTGTATAACTAATTTAGAAAAAGAGTTTATATACATAGGGGTCAACCAGGCCGTAGACATGTCATACCCAAAACTATATATAGGATACTATCTGCAAAACCTCTAAGTAAACATAACCATAATTTATCTACAAGTCGGGACAGAGCTCCCTACGTCCTTATAAAACAACCTAACATATGCCGATCCGTGAGTTGGTAATATTCCCAGAAGAAGTGGATCTCACCAACCAAAAGCTGACATCTGGTGGGAGGCCAAAGTAGAGAGTCCTTGCCTCGTCCTATATGAGAACCTCGATCAGACACACTTCGAAGCGGAATCTTCATATCCTTATCAATTACTTTCCTCCTCTTGGCCCAACTACTATCTTCTTCCTCTGCGTATCTCATAACATACACTGACGAACCTTGATTTACGGACTCCCAAGACTGTGGACTATATGGAACCTCAGAAGAGCTGGTGTCCGCAAATACGTTGGCATAGTTTTGAGCCTTAGGGAAACCTGACTGTACCAATCCATGCATTACTCCCCTAACACCCTGATCAACGGGCTATAATAATGAAACTAAGGGGCCTTAGTGAGGTCGAAACTCCTCTCACCCCATCTGCTGCCGGAGTGGTCGAAATAGCTCGAACAGATGACTCATATGGATCCTCGGATGGATCCTCCTCAATAGAACCCATGATCTCCGATAGGTCTGACTCCATAGTGTAACTTATATCTCTTTCTAACATGTTCGTAGCCTTCTGACACGTACTAGTGGCTGTAGTATTTAGAGGCATTGCTAAAAACGTAACATATTATTAGGAACATGAATTCTTATATCGCACGATCAAAGATAAAAAGAGAGGATAACATCTTATATGTCCTATAGCCTCCTGTCTATAAGTGTGGTGCACAACACACCCATAAACAAGACTCTACTAGACACAGTCTGTAGACAACCCTAGGACAGAACTGCTCTGATACCACTTTTGTCACGACCCAAACCAATGGCCGCGACGGGTGCCTGACACCTACCTATCAAACACCCCTAGGCATGCGTCTAAGATATGAACCTAAATAACATTTGCTGGATTACGAAAATAACATACATGAAGGAAACCTGCCAAAAGGCATATGTACGTATACATACAGAATACAGTGTGCGAGCCGGCAAGACTGCTATAGACAACTATACATCCAAAACTGAAAGCCGGCAAGGCCACATACAACCCAACTGATATACTGTCTACAGACCTCTTATAGAAATATAACTATACGAAGACGGGACTGAGCCACGTCATACCCATATATATATACAAACATATCGTACCAAAATCAAAAGCAGCTCCGGGTTAAGTGGAGCATGCCAACTCTCGCTGATCAGGGATCCTAAAAAGGGGGACCGTCAACTTGCCTACCTGCACCTGCGGGCATGAAACGCAGATCCTGTGAAATAGGGCGTCAGTACGAAAAATGTACTGAGTATGCAAGGCATAAAAATATGTACGTAAAAGGCATAGATAAAACATGGAATAAAGAAATCCATTTGTAAATATGAATAACTTTGTAAATTCTGAAACATTTATAATGTTATGCACGTATATATAAATGTCGTATCATGTATGGGTATAGGTTTACATAAAATCATCAAGCCACTGGGGGCATCACATCATATTATCTCGGCCACTATGGGCAACATCATCAACATATACCAACTGATCAGGTGGTGGTGCGTATATAACGCCATAACCTTTTTCCCATATCCCATATAGGTATATATATACATATAAATATGTGTATATAACGCCATCTGGTCATGGGTCAATGTACATGTATAAATGAATAAAATGCATGAAAAATATGTAATAATCTCAATATTCCTTCCGGATAAACTTTTTCAACTGCGCATTATTCTGAGACCCATGAACAGAAGATATAATAATATGTCACATGGGGAATCAAGAACACAGAGACCTCTAGTATTTCTATGAATATAGTCATTTGTGAAAACTGTGCATTTGCTCGTTTCTTCTGTATAACTTGGACCATGCCAAAAAGAAAGAAGGGATGACCTTAACATACCTGGAATAGAAAAAACTCCGTATAATATTTTTGGCGAAGATTGCACCGTACTCTTTTAGAACCTCAAAATTTGGATGGAATTAAGCTTCTGCTCGTTGAAGTGTTTGAATGATTGAGCTCATGTTCTTGGCGTTGAAGTGTTTGAACGATTGAGCTTTTGTTCTTGGCGTTGAAGTGTTTGAACCAAGAAGGAAAGGTTCTTGCTTTATGAATTTTTGGTCATTTTTTGGTTCTGTTTTTGTCCAAATGAATGGAAGCAAAGGCACTTAATAAGACTTACCTTGTTAATACTTCAATTATCCTTAGGTAGACACCTACTCATAATTATTTATGAGTCATTTTCTTAATTGGTGGCCTTGTACCATGTTTTTGGAAGGGAAGAAGGGGTTAATCTTATCCACTTATTTTATTAATTAACTAGGTAATGTCCCGTTACCCGATAATTAATCAATTACCCGTATACTTAAGAATTATCTCAAATTACTTAAAATTCTATTTATTTTTAATATACTTTATACATCGTACTACCGTGGTCATATAGTACCTTGCATGGTACTAATCCATAATTATCAGGTATTATCGCTCGACCAGTATTTTATCCCAAATCAGCCACTATGATGACCCAAAAGGTCATCACTTGTTTTAAAAGTAAATTCTGCATTTCAAGGCCTTAAAAACCTCTTTTGGCATCACCTTGATTTGTGTGCGCAGTCCGGGCACATAACCGGAAAGCCATTATTTGAGAATCTCTGAAAAATGATGAATTTTGACTTTAAAATGGATTTAATTTGACTTCGGTCAATATTTTGGGTAAACGGACCCGGACCCGTAATTTGATGGTCCCGGAGGGTCCGTAGGAAAATATGGGACTTAGGCATATGCCCGGAATTGAATTTCGAGGTCCCAAGCCCAAGAAATGAATTTTTAAAGAAAATTATTTTATGGAATTATTTATGAGTTTTGGAAATGAAATGTGTTAAAAACTTGATGGTATCGGGCCCGTATTTTGGTTTCGGTGCCCGGTACAGGTCTTATATGTGATTTAAAATACTTCTGTGAAATTTGGTAATAAATGGACTTGAGATGACGTGAATCGGATCGTATTTGAGAAAATTGGAAAAAATGAAGTTCTTAAGAAATTTCATGATTTTGATGCTAAATTCATAGTTGTTGATGTTATTTTAGTGATTTAAATGTACGATCGAGTCTGTATGATATTTTTAGGTTGGTGTGCAAGTTTGGTTTGGAGCCCCGAGGGCTCGGGTGAGTTTTGGATAGGCCACGGGGTGGATTTTGGACTTGAGGATTTACAGATTTCAGCTGTTACATGGCAGGCCTGTAGGCTTCGCAAATGCGAACAATAAGCCAGGCAAGTTTACCTCGCAAATGCGAGGGATTGATCGCAAATGCGATCCCCCAGTTTTAGCCAGACGTCGCAAATGCGACACATTGTTCCTAATTCCCACTTCGCAAATGCAAAAATTGCTTCGCAAATGCGAACTTAGCAGAAGTCTAGGTTCGCAATTGCGAACCCTGGTCGCAATTGCTACATCTGCAACCTACAATTTTATAACTTAGCCGAAAATCTTTCATTTTTCACACTCTTTCAAAAGCAAAACACTCTTGGGCGATTTTTCAAAGACAACTCTTCTTCTAAATCAATTGTAAGTCAATTTTAACTCATTTCCTTCAATCATTAACATCTTTTCACATGATTTCAACTCAAAATCAATGATTTTCATGGGGAAAATTGGATGTTTTGGGTAGAACCTAGGTTTTTCAAAAATTGGGGATTTGGACCTCGATTTGAGGTCCGATATTAAAACAAATTATATATTTGGGTTCGTGGGGGAATGGGTAATCGACTTTTGGTTCGAACCTCGGTCGGGGGGCGATTTTTGACTTTTTGGGTAAAACTTTGGAAAACTTATTTCCATGCATTGGCATTAATTCATTGAGCATTTATTGATGTAAGTAAGTAACTTGTGGCTAGATATGAGCGAGTTGGTGGTGGAATCAAGAGGTAAAGCGATAGTTGAAGCTTGAATTGTGTTCGTGGCATCGATGTAAGTGTTTGATCTAACCTTAGCTTGAGGGATTAGGAGTCGTGTCTTATTTGCTACGTGTTAATTGTGGAGTACGACGTATAGGCATGGTGGCGAGTATCTAAACGTCGGTGTCAAGCATGCCCGTGACTCTTGTATTGTAGTTGTTATGACTCCATTGTGGTTTATTGTGCTTCACATGTTATTATCATTATTGTTCCCTTGCCGGGATGTTATTATCATTATTGTTCCCTTGTCGGGATGTTATTGTCATATTATTGTTCCCTTGCCGGGATGTTTGTCTTGATATTATTGTTCTCTTACCGTAATTCTTTTGTGATTGTTGTTGATTTGTAAATGGGATCGAGTGGCACACCGCCACTAAAATATCTGAAATGGGAGCGGGTTGCACGTCTGCAATGAGATATATGAAATCGGAGCGGGTTGCACGCCTGCAACGAGATATATGAAATGGGAGCGGGTTGCACGCCTGCAACGAGATATATGAAATGGGAACGGGTTGCACGCCTGCAACGAGATATATGAAATGGGACCAGGTTGCACGCCTGCAACGAGATATATGAAATGGGACCAGGTTGCACGCCTGCAATGAGATATATAAAATGGGAGTGGGTTGCACGCTTGCAACGAGATATATGAAATGTGATCGGGTTGCACGCCTGCAACGAGATACATGAAATGGGATCAGGTTGCACGCCTGCAACAAGATGTGAAATGAAAGTGAACTCTGTATTTGTTTTCCTTATCCTTGTTAGTAATTGGATTTTTGGTTTCTTTATATTCCTCTTGATATTCTGTTATTATCTGTTACTCCCCACAGCATGTTTCCCCCGCCCAATTTTAATTGTGATTATCCACTTCTATTTCCACTATATATGATTTAACTGCACAGGTTTATTTGGTAGTCTAGTTCTAACCTCGTCACTACTTCGTCGAGGTTAGGTTATGCACTTACTAGCACATAAGGTCGGTTATGCTGATACTACACTCTGCACTCTTTTGTGCAGATCCCTGTGTTGTAGACTTCGGACCGCAGTGAGATTGCTGCTCTTTGTTCACCAAGCGACCCGAGATAGACCTGTAGGCGTCCGCAGGCCATGGCGTCTCTTTCTATATACTATTCCTGTTTCTTTCATGTATTTCCAGAGATAGTGTTGTATTTAATTCATTCATACCTTTATTTGTAGTATTCCTAGACAGTTTGTGAAGCTGTGACACCAGTTCTGGGTAGTAGTTGTTCAAACAATTATATTAGATGTATATTTAGATAGTTTTATTGCTTTTCTTCCGCTTGTTATTAATTCCGCTACCTACACATTATTGCTTCATAATTGTTAAAGGACTAAAAATGGAAATAAGGTAAATAGTTCAGTTGGTTGGCTTGCCTAGCTTTCACTAGTAGGCGCCATCACGACTCCCGAGAGTGGGAAATCTAGGTCGTGACAAGTTGGTATCAGAGCTCTAGGTTACATGGGTCTCACAGTTCACAGACAAGCTTAGTAGAGTCTGAGGGATCGGTACGGAGACGTCTGTATTTATTTCCAGAGGCTACAGAGTTAGGAAAAAACCTCCCATTTTTTCCTTCCTGTCGTGCGGTTTGGTTTCTCAAAGCTAATCGAATTTCTACTCTGTTCTTTCGTGGATGGCGAGAACACGGGCTTCCTCATCCGCTGACTAGCAGCCCGAGCCCCCAGCAGCAGCTCCCACGAGGGGCAGAGGGCGAGGCGAGGCCATGCTAAAGGCTGAGGTAGGGTCAGAGCTCATCCAGTTGGAGCAGTTCAGTCGGGTGTGGTAGCTCAGACCAGTGATGGAGCAGCTATGTTTGCCGATGATTTGTGGATATTGGACAGGTTCACCAAGCTCTTCACAACTACTTTCAGCGGTGCATCTTCTAAGGATCCCCAGGATTATCTAGGCAGCTATTATGAGGTTCTCAGGAACATAGGGATAGTGGATACCAATGGGGTTGATTTTGCTACTTTTCGCTTGTCTGGATCTGGCAAGACTTGGTGGAGAGATTATTGCTTGGCTAGACCAGCCGGATCACCAACTTTGACTTGGGAGCAGTTTACTCAGTTATTTCTGGAGAAGTTTCTCCCCATCACTCAGAGAGAGATCTACCTGAGGTAGTTTGAGCGTCTCCAACAGGGTTCTATGACTGTTACTCAGTATGTGACCAAATTCATCGACTTGGCCCATCATGCTCTTATCATACTTCCCACCGAGAGAGAGAGAGGGTGAGCAGGTTTATTGAGAAACTTATTCAGTCGATTCGACTTCAGATGGCCAAGGATATTGGGAGTGAGATTTCTTTCCAGGAGGTGGCCAATGTGTCCAGGAGAGTTGAGATGGTTCTATCGCAGGGAGGTGGTCAGGGGTCTGACAAGAGGCCTCATCATTCAGGCCGATTCAGTGGTACCTCGTCTGGAGGCAGAGATTTATTTGGTAGAGGCCGTCCTCCTAGGCCTTTTTAGCCAGCACTCCAGGTTTCTTACGGTGCTTTAGGTGGTCGTGGTTCCTATATGCAGTATTCTGATCAGCAGTCCTATTGTGCACCACCAGCTCCTATTAGTGCACCGCCGCTTCAGAGTTTTCGGGGCGGTCATTTAGGTCGTCAGGGTCAGCAGTCTCAGCAGCCGATGGCTTTTTACACTTGTAGTGATATGGGTCACATTGCTAGGTTTTGCCCTCGAGCACCGAGTAGCTCTCAAAATCAGGGTTCCCATGCCATGGTTCAGACACCGAGTGTTCCACAGCCCGCCCAGCCAGCTAGAGGTAGGGGTATAAGTGCTAGAGGTAGAGGTAGAGGTATTAGAGGTAGAGCTCATGCCACTAGAGGTGGAGGCCAGCCAATAGCAGGCTGTCCCAGAGATGTAGTTCAGGGTGGTGGGGCCCAGCCCCGATGTTATGCTCTTCTAGCCAAGCCCGAGGCTGAGGCTTCCGATGCAGTTATCACAGGTACTGTTTTTGTTTGTAACAGAGATGCTTTAGTTTTATTTGATCAGAGATCTATGTACTCCTATGTGTCATCTTATTTTGCACCGTATCTGGTCATGCCTAGTGATTTTTTGAGTGCTCCTATTTATGTGTCTACACCGGTGGGTGATTCTATTGTGGTAGATCGAGTCCATCGTTCATGTGTAGTTGCGATTGGGGGTATTGAAACTTGTGTATATTTGCTTCTTCTGGATATGGTTGATTTTGATGTCATATTAGGGATGGACTGGTTATCACTTTATCACACTATCTTGGATTGTCATGCCAAGACTGTGACCTTAGCCTTACCGGGTTTACCTCGTTTAGAGTGGAAAGGGACTCATGGTCATTCTACCCACAGTGTTATCTCATATATGAAGGCTCGGTGTATGGTCGAGAAGGGGTGTTTGGCCTATTTGGCCTATGTTTGTGATTCTAGTGCTGAGGTTCCTTCTATTGATTTTGTGCCCGTTGTTCGTGAGTTTCCTGAGGTATTCCCTTCAGACCTGCCGGGTATGCCATCCGACAGAGATATTGACTTTTGCATTGATTTGGCTCCTAGCACTCAACCCATTTCTATCCCGCCGTATCGTATGGCCCCGCCTGAGTTAAAAGAGTTGAAGGAGCAGTTGCAAGACTTTCTTGAGAAAGGTTTCATTAGACCTAGTTCGCCTTTGGGTGCTCCGGTGTTGTTTGTTAAGAAGAAGGATGGATCGATGAGGATGTGTATTGATTACCGGCAGTTGAACAAGGTTACCATCAAGAATAAGTATCCATTGCTGAGGATTGATGATTTGTTTGATCAGCTTCAGGGTGCCAAGGTATTTTCGAAGATTGACTTGAGATTTGGCTACCATCAGTTGAGGATTAGGGCATCCAATGTCCCTAAGACAGTTTTCCGCACTCAGTACGGGCATTATGAGTTCTTGGTGATGTTATTCGGTTTGACAAATGCCCCAGTAGCTTTTATGGATTTGATGAACCGAGTGTTTAGGCCTTACTTGGATCCGTTCGTGATAGTCTTCATTGATGATATTTTGATCTACTCCCGCAGCCGGGAGGAGCATGAGCAGCATCTTAGAGTGGTTCTTCAGACTTTGAGGGATAGTCAGTTGTATGCCAAGTCTTCGAAGTGCGAGTTCTGGTTGAGTTTAGTGGCATTCCTGGGTCATGTTGTATCAGTGAAGGGTATTCAGGTTGATCTGAAGAAGATTAAGGTAGTCAAGAACTGGCCAAGACCAACATTAGCTATAGAGATCCGGAGTTTCTTGGGATTGGCAGGCTACTATCGTCAGTTTGTGGAGGGGTTTTCGTCTATTGCAGCCCCGATAACCAGGTTGACCCAGAAGAGTACCCAGTTCAGATGGTCGGACGAGTGTGAGGCAAGCTTTCAGAATCTCAAGACAGCTTTGACTACGGCACCGATGTTGGTTTTGCCTACAGGTTTAGGGCCTTATACGATTTATTGTGATGCATCTCGTGTTGGACTTGGTACGGTGTTGATGTAGGATGGCAAGGTCATTGCTTATGCTTCACGGCAATTGAGGATTCATGAGAAGAACTATCTGGTTCATGATTTGGAGTTGGAAACCAATGTTCACGCATTGAAGATTTGGAGGTATTATTTGTATGGCATGTGAGGTATTCACAGATCACAAGAGTCTACAGTATTTGTTCAAGCAGAAGGAGCTAAATTTGAGGTAGAGAAGGTGGTTGGAGATATTAAAGGACTATGATGTCACCATCTTATATCATCTGGGAAAGGCCAATATGGTGGCCGATGCTTTGAGTAGGAAGTCAGCCAGTATGGCAAGTCTTGTTTATATTCTGGTCGGTGAAAGACCGCTTGCTTTGGATGTTCAAGCTTTGGCCAATCAGTTTGTGAGCTTGGATGTTTCTGAGCCTAGCCGTGTGTTAGCTTGCACAGTCGCTCGTTCTTATTTATTGGAGCGTATCTGTGATCGGTAGTATGATGATCCCCATTTGTGTGTCCTTAGAGACATGGTGCAACACAGAGGTGCCAAGTAGGTTACCTCAGGTGATGATGGAGTTTTGAGATTACAGGGTCGAATTTGTGTGCCTAATGTGGATGGACTCTGAGAGTTGATTTAGAGGAGACCCATAGTTCCCGGTACTCTATTCATCCGGGCACCGCGAAGATGTATCAGAATTTGCGGAAGCATTATTGGTGGAGAAGAATGAAGAAGGATATCGTTGCGTATGTGGCTCGATGTTTGAACTGTTAGCAGGTGAAGTACGAGCATTAGAGACCTGGTGGTTTGTTTTAAAGGATTGAGCTTCCCGAGTGGAAGTAGGAGCAGATCACTATGGACTTTGTTGTTGGACTCCCACGGACTTAGAGGAAGTTCGACGTAGTGTGGGTTATTGTTGATAGGCTGACCAAGTCATCACATTTCATTCATGTGGCAGTCTCCTATTCTTCCGAGAGGTTAGCTGAGATCTATATTCGGAAGATAGTTCGTCTTCATGGTGTGCCCGAGTCTATCATTTCGGATCAAGGTATGTAGTTTACCTCACATTTCTGGAGAGCGGTTCAGCGAGAGTTGGGCACACGAGTTGAGTTGAGCACATTATTTCATCCTCAGACGGACGGGCAGTCCGAGCGGACTATTCAGATTTTGGAGGATATGCTCCGAGTTTGTGTCATTGATTTTGGAGGCTCGTGGGATCAATTTTTGCCTTTAGCAGAGTTTTCCTACAACAACAGCTACCAGTCGAGTATCCAGATGGCTCCTTATGAGGCTTTATATGGTAGGCGGTGTCGGTCACCGGTTGGATGGTTTGAGCTAGGGGAGGCTCGGTTGTTGGGTACGGATCTGGTTCAGGATGCCTTGGACAAGGTCAAGATTATTCAGGATAGGCTTCGTACAGCTCAGTCTAGGCAAAAAGGTTATGCCAACCGTAAGGTTCGTGATTTGGCATTCATGGTCGGTGAGCGGGTATTGCTTCGTGTGTCGCCTATGAAGGGCATGATGAGATTTGGGAAGAAGGGCAAACTTAGCCCTAGGTTTATTGGCCCGTTTGAGATTCTTGATCGAGTGGGAGAGGTGGCTTACGGACTTGCGTTGTCGCCGAGCTTATCAGCCGTGCATCCAGTGTTTCATGTGTCCATGCTTCAGAAATATCACAGCGATCCATCCCACGTGTTAAATGTTAGTACTGTCCAGTTGGACAAGGACTTGTCTTATGAGGAGGAGCCAATAGCTATTCTAGACCGGCAGGTTCGTCAGTTGAGATTGAAGGGTTTTCCTTTTGTTCATGTTCAGTGGAGAGGTCAGTCCGCTGAGGCATCGACTTGGGAGTCTGAGTCTGATATGCGAAGCCGTTATCCCCATCTTTTCCCCGACTCCGGTACTTCCTTCTTCTGTCTGTTCAAGGACAAATGGTTGTTTTAGTAAATTCTACATTTCGAGGCCTTAAAAACCTCTTTCGACGTCAACTCAATTTGCGTGCACAGTTCGGGCGCGTAGCCTAAAAGCCATTATGTGAGAATTTGTGAAAAATGATGAATTTTGACTTTAAAATGGATTTAAGTTGACTTCAGTCAACATTTTGGGTAAACGGACCCAGACCCATAATTTGACGGTTCCGGAGGGTCCGTAGGAAAATATGGGACTTGGGCGTATGCCAGGAATCAAATTTCGAGGTCTCAAGCTCAAGAAATGAATTTTTAAAGAAAATTGTTTTCTGGAATTATTTATGAGTTTTGGAAATGAAATGTGTTAAACACTTGATGGTATCGGGCCCGTATTTTGGTT
The DNA here is from genome assembly GCF_000393655.2 of Nicotiana sylvestris. Classification (NCBI taxonomy): domain Eukaryota; kingdom Viridiplantae; phylum Streptophyta; class Magnoliopsida; order Solanales; family Solanaceae; genus Nicotiana; species Nicotiana sylvestris. Next base: position 45,892,910 of record NC_091060.1, on the reverse strand, counting down.
CCGGCGCCCGGTACAGATCTTATATGTGATTTAATATAAGTCTATGAAATTTGGTAATAAACGTACTTGAGATGACGTGAATCGGATCGTATTTGAGAAAATTGAAAAATTTGAAGTTCTTTAGAAATTTCATGATTTTGATGCTAAATTCATAGTTGTTGATGTTATTTTAGTGATTTGAATACCCTAGCGAGTCTGTATGATGTTTTTAGGTTGGTGTGCATGTTTGGTTTGGAGCCCCGAGGGCTCGTGTGAGTTTCACGGGGTGGATTTTGGACTTGCAGAATTGCAGATTTCAGCTGTTGCATGGCAGGCCTGTAGGCTTCGCAAGCCTGGCTCGCAAATGCGAAGGCTATGTCGCAAATGCGAACAATAGCCCAGGCCATCTTACCTCGCAAATGCGAGGGATTGATTGCAAATGCGATCCCCAGTTTTTGCCAGATGTCGCAAATGCGACACATTGTTCGCAATTCTCACTTTGCAAATGCGAAAACTGCTTCGCAAATGCGAGCATAGCAGAAGTC